>NC_090305.1:77505972-79905972 GCF_039906515.1 Pseudorca crassidens | reverse complement strand
AGCCCAAGCACCACAAGGAAGAGCCCACATACCGCAAGGAAAGATCCTGCATGCCTCAGCAAAGACCCTGTGTGCCGCAACTAACACCCAGCACAGCCAAAAATAAATTAAACAAGTAAATAAATAATAAATAAATCTTAAAAAAAGATAAGAGCATCAAACTACTAACCACTGATCTATACTGAAAACATCATTCTTTGGTTGGCTCTTCTTTTTATTTTTTAATTTTTTTGTGGTACGCGGGCCTCTCACTGCTGTGGCCTCTCCCACTGTGGAGCACAGGCTCCGGACGCGCAGGCTCAGCGGCCATGGCCCACGGGCCCAGCCGCTCTGCAGCATGTGGGATCCTCCCAGACCGGGGCACGAACCCGCGTCCCCTGCACCGGCAGGCAGACTCCCAACCACTGCGCCACCAGGGAAGCCCCGCGGCTCTTCTTTTTAATACTCAGAAATTTGACTTTTCTTCTTGTACACCCTATCGTCTCAGTTTCTAACGCAGAAATTTCTTTTTTCCCTTTTGATATCCCAATAACATTTTCTATTCTCTCCGGACCGTCACTGCTGAAGTGGGATTGCAAACAGAGGAATCAGAGGCATCGGTGCATTTACCACCCCAAACTGCCATGGCACAAAGTCAAAGAGAAAACAGAGACACGATCCAGAAGGTGTAATGGCCAATGAAGAAGGAGCTCTGTGAGGCTGTAGGACTTTCTATGAAACGAAGGATTTTCACTTCCCAATCAAGTAACAGCAAGTATGGATTTCTGGCCAGGAGGTTTGGTTTAACTTCAAAGAATGAATTTCCACAGTCGTAGTTAAGCACGATCTAATAGATATGCAAAATATCACAGACGCATCTCACCGGAGAAGGAAGAGCTCCTGTCAGAGGGGAAGGTCACAGTCTCATATCATCATCTATATTCCAGCACTTGACAGGACACACACACTCCTGGGACTGGTTTCCATCAGCAGGTGAGAAAATTCCTAATTCCTCAGCCATGGGAAGGGATTAACATGAAAAGGCAACACAATTATAAATGCTAATAGGATTTGCCCTCCTCACTTCCAATGGAACTTGAGCACGGACATGGCTTACTTCCTGTTAATTCATAATATTCGTGGAAACCAGTCAATTCACAAGTTATCTGTCTCCAGATAATTGAAATGCACGGCCAGAGAAGGCCACAGAAGAAATGAATTGAATGCTCTTGGTCTTCTTAAACTGACCGTTCTCTATCCCTCTGCCCACACCTCTCCAGCTCACCAGAGGGGATTTACCACTTAATTGTCAGACTTGGCTTGGAAGAGTCTATTACTGGAAAAACCAACCCAGCAGGGTGATAGCAAGGCCCAGCAGCAAATCTGTGCAAGTGCAGATCTTGCCAGCAGCAGTCATGCCTGTTGTCAATACAGGTGATTTCTCATTTTCATGAGGATCAAACTGCCTTGGGCTGGGTATACAGTGCCATTTCCTCTGCCTCTGGACTCACTCAACACTCAGTTTCAAAGCCAAAGCAGAAGAGAGGGAGGGAATGGGCAGACCGGGGCATCTGACCAATGGAACTTCCATAGGGGCCCACATGGTGATTTTTGTCCTTCTTTGTCTTTTTAATGCATTGTGTTTCAGAGCCAAGAAGATAGTGGGGAAGCGTTTACAGCAGTTCAGGACAGGGTGCCAGAGCCTGCCTGTCCCACCCCTGCCAGTCTTCTCGGTGTAAAGGTTGCTCTTGAACAGGGAAGAAGCAAAAAAAAAATCCAACCTAGCAAAGTGTGACCCAGAGTCTTAAGCTACAGCACAATACATTTCACACAGATATTGTCATGACCTTGGAATTAAACAAACAACAAAAAAGTTGGGAAGCCTGGGGCAAGAGAAGCTTATTTCAGGTTCAGTGACTCGCTGGCACGTTTCTCTCGATTCAGTGTGGCAATGCTGGACAATGTTGACTTTCTCTTGTTAATAATCCTGCCACGCACTGAAAAGCCCCAACAATATCAAAGGCTTGGGGGAGAAAGCAGAGCTGACTGCTTCCACGTGTAGCCCGTGACTTCAACTGAAACACATTAGATGTGAACCCTCACCCTTGCTTTTTCATTCCCTCCAAGCAAAAAGCTGCTCGGGGCACTCCATTTACAAAAGACTCGGGAATCCAGAAAGCATGATGTGGGGACTGTTTTAAATCCCCACCACGTATGCAGCAAGAGAAACATGAGAGACAAAGCGTATCAGATCAAAGGGGTCGCCAGATTGATCCTCCTCTTGAAAAAATTCCTCCTTAGGAGTAGGTAAGGGCATCATTTTGGATAAACCGTAAGTCCAGTAACCAAGCATCCAGATGGCATATGAAGGATGGGGGAAGACTATGTAAATATCATGTAGGTATATAATATTAATATAATTTAATATATAAAATATTAAAACAAACCTCGCTCATCTTATATAGAGAGTATGTGATAGGGGGTAGAAAAGATGATAGGATGTCTTTAGTCCAAATCATAAGAACCCAGCTCTTAGGCTCATTCACGTAACAAATATATGCTGAGTGCCTACTGCATGCTGTGGCAGGCTGACTCTAAGATATCCCCCCATGGTTCCCACTCCAGGTATTCAGGCCCTACAAATCTCCACTCTTTGAGGCTGAGCTGATCTAGTGGCCTATTTTATTTACTTATAAATTTTTTTTATTTTTTTTGGCTGTGTTGGGTCTTCGTTTCTGTGCGAGGGCTTTCTCTAGTTGCGGCGAGCAGGGGCCACTCTTCATCGCGGTGCGTGGGCCTCTCACTGTCGTGGCCTCTCTTGTTGCGGAGCACAGGCTCCAGACGCGCAGGCTCAGTAGCTGTGGCTCAGGGGCCTAGTTGCTCCGCGGCATGTGGGATCTTCCCAGACCAGGGCTGGAACCCATGTCCCCTGCATTGGCAGGCAGTTCTCAACCACTGCGCCACCAGGGAAGCCCTATTTATAAATTTATTTATTTACTTCTGGCTGTGTTGGGTCTTCATTGCTGTGCGTGGGCTTTCTCTAGTTGCGGCAAGCGGGGGCTACTCTTTGTTGTGGTGTGCGGGCTTCTCATCGCGGTGGCTTCTCTTGTTGCGGAGCACAGGCTCTAGGCACACGGGCTTCAGTAGCTGTGGCACACGGGCTCAGCAGTTGTGGCTCGCAGGCTCTAGAACACAGGCTCAGTAATTGTGGCGCACGGGCTGAGCTGCTCCGTAGCATGTGGGATCTTCCCGGACCAGGACTCGAACCCGTGTCCCCTGCATTGGCAGGCGGATTCTCAACCACTGTGCCATCAGGGAAGTCCCAAGTGGCCTATTTTAAACCAGTAGAATGCGGCAAAGGCAAAGGGAAGTCACTTCTATGATTAGGTAACGAGAGATTCTCATCTCCATCTTGCTAGCAGACTCTCCCTGGTGCCTACTGGGCTGTGAAGTAAATAGCCATGCTAGATGGGCAGGTATGGTGAGGAACTGAAGGGAAACCGAGGTCCTCAGTAAAACAGCCCTGGAGGAACTGAATTCTGCCAACAACCTAAAGTGGGAGTGGGATAGATCCTTCCCCAGCTGAACTTTCAGATGAGACACCAGCCCGGCTGACACCCTGATTGCAGCCTTCTGAGAAACCAGGAAGCAGAGGACCCACAGAAACTGTGAGATGGTAAATGTGTGTTTCAGGTTCTCAGCTTCTAGTAATTCGTTATACAGCAGTAGATACTCACATGTCAAGAACTGGGCACTGGGATATGATACTGGACAAGTCATAGTGCTTCTCCTTACAAAGCTGAGAGTCTAGTTCTAGCTCCCACAGAGGGGATGAGGGCCCTGGCTTCTGTGAACAATCCACACTTCACCACTGTGCTTACTCTGCATCACCTATGAAAAGGTACTCCCCTTCCTTCTGAATAAACCCTGACCGCTCTTAGACCTGAGCTGCTATGTTACATCACAGCTTCTAGAGTTTGAGGGGAAGCAATATGTTTAGAATCCAAGTTCCAACCAGGGAAACGTGGCAAAAATAATCAGCAACCTCCAAGAGGAGCCAATGATCACTGATCATCAACTCTGGGGCAAAGAGTTTTCAGTAGCTTTTTTGTTTAAGCAAACATAGAAAAGCAGCAAGTTGCAGCACCAAAGCTAACGCCTTCTTAATGAAAGCTGTCCCTGGGCAAGGTGCACAGCAGAATGCACAGGCGTGAGCAGCTGTTATTCCTGAGTCACAGCAAGCAAGCCAAGTGCAAACTAACTACACACCCCAATGCTTTTTTTTTTCTTTTGGACGGGGTATTTCTACTCTCTGCTTCATTTGGAGCCCTGAATGATTGCTCCTATAGTGTAGTCTCTGAAGACTGATTAAGTATCAATCCAGTCTGCCAAGCAATACCTCACAGGGCATTTCCTATTTTAAATCATGCATTCATGGGAGGGCTCTGGTGCCTGATACTATAAGGGGGACTTATGCTCCCTGTCACTGTCCTTTAAAAACATCGTGTTAGGGCTTCCCTGGTGACGCAGTGGTTGAGAGTCCGTCTGCCGATGCAGGGGACGCGGGTTCATGCCCTGGTCTGGGAAGATCCCACATGCCGCGGAGCAGCTGGGCCCATGAGCCATGGCCGCTGAGCCTGTGCGTCCGGAGCCTGTGCTCCGCAGCGGGAGAGGCCACAGCGGTGAGAGGCCCGCGTACCGCAAAAAAAAAAAAAAAAAAAATCATCGTGTTAACTCTTCCAAACATCCCACTTCATCCACCAAGAAACCAGTGAAAACTGTTTTCAGCAGACATTGTTAAAGCTGTCAGTGTCTGGTTAAAGAGCCTTCGGTAAACAGTGTTTTAGGGGGATACAAAAAGATGATTTAAGTGGACCAATGTCTTCAAATCCACAAATTAAAGAAATTCCCTTTAAGTAAGTGATACGTCTAAACAAAGGCCAGCCCCATCTCAAGGAGGATACAGATCAATGCTAACCTAACAGTTCAGCTTTGTATTTAAAATGCACCTCAGTTCAACAGAGGATAAAATTAAATTGCAACAAGCAAAGACAAAATCTTTCCCAGCAGGTCTTGATTGATAGAACGTGCCATTTGCAGCAGAACAAAATGGAAAACCAGAAAGTTTGTTCCGAGGAATCACTGCCTCACTGGGCCAACTTCCTCTTCTTTGAGAAAATAATATGACTTCTTCGTAGAGCATGTAGTCTACTTATTTAAGCAGCAGTACTCAGGATTTTTCAATTCCTCCAGCAGCTCAGTTGGAAAAAATGGCTCCAGTGGGGTATAAGTGCAGGTAACATTTAAGCAGGAAGAAACTTAGCTTATAAAAACTGCCATTGACAATAACCTGAGAATAAATCACTCCTTAGAAACAATGCAGGTGGATCTCCTGTACTTGAATGTGATGAACTCACCTGCAAAACCAACCTGGGTTTCTAAGACTAGTGCAGGGTTTCTGAAACCAGGTCGGTAGACCCAGGTTCAAAAGTTTTCCACTTAACGGCTGTGTGATTATGGGAAAGTTGATTACAATCCCACTGTGCCTCAATTTCCTCATCTGTAAAATGGGGATTACTCCCCCATAACCTCACAGGGTGGTTAAGGGCATTAAATGAATGTTTAGCCCAGTGACTAACATATTCAAGATTCATAACAAATGTAGATAGAGTCACTCTTTCCCCAAAGAGGCACCATGACCAGGCACACACAAAGACATAAATACAACTCTACTTCTGGTTACAGACAGACCAACAATTTGGGGGTTCCAATCTAAATTCAGTCCATCATGACCTCCATGCCAAAATTTCATTTCATTAAAATGGTACCATCTTTCAACCCAATAGACCAATTGCCAAAACTTGGAATTATTTTGATTCCTCCCTTTCTTGCCCCACCTACATATGATTCATCAGGAAGTCCAGAGAGGTACTTCCCTGGTGGTCCAGTGGTGAAGAATCTGCCTTCCAACGCAGGGGACATGGGTCCGGTCCCTGGTCGGGGAACTAGGATCCCACATGCCACGGGGCAGCTAAGCCCGCGTGCCAAAACTACAGAGCCCACGCGCCCTGGAGCCTGCGCGCCACAACTAGAGAAGCCCGCGCACCACAACTAGAGAAGAGAAGCCTGCGCGCTGCAATGAAGAGCCTGCACCACAACGAAAGGTCCCGCACGCCTCAAAGAAGACCCCGTGTGCCGCAACTGAGACTCGACACAGGCAAAAAAAATAGTCCAGAAGATTCTACCTCCTCAACATAACTTGAATTTGTCCACCACCTCTTGCCAGCTCCTCCATTCTGACCCTAGCCCAGGCCACCACCACCTTGAACCTAAACAACCTCTGACCGCCTCACCTAACTGGTTTCCCTGCTTTCTTCACTGCACCCTCCAGGAAGTCCTTCTCTACGCAGCAGTTACACCAGTGGTCCTCCCCTGGCTGCCCACTGGAATCCCTTCTAATCAGCTTTCAGAAAAAAACACAGACAACAACAGTGACAAAACGCTGTTCCCACTGACCTGAGGTGTGGCCTGGGTGCTTAAAAGCTCTCTAGGTGAGTCTGAGAGTCACTGAGAATGATCTTTTAAAAATTAAATCCAATCACAACACAGGCCTGCTTAAAAGTGTTCCAAGATCTGGGCCCAGGCCACCTGTAGGTTCTTATCCCACAATAATGATATAATAATAATAATTCTTTTTATTCCCATGGTTCACTACAGTCGAGCCTCATTGTCCCCCCTCCTCTTCTTCAAACACCCTGAACACTTCACTGCCTCCAGGCCTTTGCCCCGCTGACCCTCTGCCGAGAAGGTTCCTCGTTCAGCTCTATGCCGGGCAGGTTCTCACTTTTCAGACCTCAGTCCAATATGACTCAATCACAAAGCCTTCCCTGAGCGCCCATCCAAACTGGCCCGTCCCATGTATTTGCTAACCATCACTCTGTTTCGCTCCCTGCAAGCACCAATCTCTGCCTGTCATCACCTGAAGGTGAGGTGCAGCCTAGGTGGTTGGTGCATTAGAGAAAATCCAGGCTGGAGGGTCCTTGAAATTCCAGCAGGTCAGAGGTCCTCATCCCCTCCAAGTGTCACCAAGGTACCACCTGTGACACCTGCTCTCTCATAGCAGTTACTATACTTCACTTTAATGACCTATTTAAACACTTGCCTCCTGACTGGGCTGATAGCTCCCTGAAGACAGGGCTCAAACTTTCAATGATGAATTGAAATTATAATGGAGTAATCACAGTTCAGGCATATAAAAGTGGAATCGACATACAAACGTATGGACACGGAGGGGGGAAAGTGGTGGGGTGGTGGTGGTGGTGTGATGAGTTGGGAGATTGGGATTGACATAGATACACTAATATGTATAATATGGATAACTAATAAGAACCTACTATATAAAAAAAATAAAATACAATTCATAACTTCAAAAAAAGAAAAGTGGAATCAGGCTCTCATTGAGGATCTGGTCTCAGACACATCCCTGCACCACTGAGAACCTGAACTTTCTTTGAACTGCACCAGAGCCATGGACACCACCAGGCATATTCAGAATAATACCTGCCAGCTGCAGACTGATGGTCATAAGTTCTCCCCTTGTGACTATGCAACCATTTCGACCTCCCAACCAATCCTCACTTAACAAGCACCCTTACTTCTTGCCAGCTCCAGTTATAATTCTTGATAAACAACTCATGTAACCAACTGTAACCTTACGTATTTTTGCCCTTAGAAGCCTCCTCCATTTTGTAGCCCAGTGGAACACAAGTCAAGTGTTTCCTGAATCTGTGTCTCAGGCTGCAGTCCTACCAAACCCCGAATAAATCCCTTTTTATTTCAATCAGGTCCCTGTTTCTGAAAATCTGGTTAACATTTTATTTAATTTGATTTTATATCACCAGCTCTATCTTAGTGCCAGCAGAGAGTAGGCGCTAACAGATGTTTTCTGAAAAGCAAAACAGGTAGCTATTAAAGAGGTAAAGAAGGGCAAAGAAATAAGGAAGAAAGAGTTCAAAGAAAACTTTAGCCGGGATATCTAGAGAGCTGAAAAAATTCTGGGATTTATGTCCAAAGAATCTGATTCAAGCCCTGGTTGTATGCTGGCTGTGTGACCTGAGGTAAGTAACTTAATCACTCTGGGCCAGTGGATGATGACTCACACTTCCCAGACTGGACCTGCATGGGTAAGATGAAAGGATGTGTCTGACAACAGGTACTACTCCCCACAGCTTAGAGATCAGATATTACACTGAGATGGGCTGTGGTATTATTTTCTTTGAAGGGACTCTGGAGGTTTTGCAAGCCAAAAGCAAATAATAATAATAATAACAACAACATAATAATACGAGGAAGAGGAGAATTAATAAAGGACTGCTAAGGCAAGTTTCCTGCCTTCTTTTTGAACAGATCCTAATTTGCTCCTAATTAAGCACAGTCTTCAAAGTCACGTTGACTTGGTTCAAATCAGCCTCAGTTTCTTCAATCTATGAAATGGAGATACTAACAGTATTTCCCTAACAGAGCTGTTGAGACAGTCAAATGAGACAATCCACATAAAATACGCAGCACAGTGCCAAGCACATACAAAGAATTCAATACATTTTGAATAGTAAATATTTTTTGTTAAATTATCAGTGATGAACTTCATCCCTTCAACCATCTACTCACCCATTCATTAATTCACTAACTCATACACTCAACAAATATTTACTAAGCATCTAGTAAGTTCCAATGCTTGAACTAGAATATATTTGACTGCAGATATATCTATCAGATGAACAAAAGAAAAAAAGAGAATGAAAATTTTCTGTCTGTAATGTCCTCAAAGCCTGTGAGTTATATGATATGAGTATCAGCAGTTATAGTATTAACACCATGTTAACGAGACTTTGAGTTTTGTTTGGAAGAGGCACTGCAGCAGCAAGTCCAGAGCCTCTCCCACACTAAGCCTTCAAAAAACCTTTGGGGAATGACTGACTGATTGATAATGGTTGTTACAATAGGTTCAAATCCCAGGCAGGGAGGCTTTCAATGATGGCGCGAAACTGCCCGTTTTATGGCAACGTAGATGAACTGTGTCTATCTGTAAACATCACGTGAAAATCGTCCAAAATCTAGAGACACTTTTTAACAGGTGGAGTGTTATTCAGATCTTGGTATCACTGCTAAAGTAATTCCAAAGGCTAAGGGTGCCCTGAGAAATGTGCGAGTCATTTTCGAACGTTAATCTGCAGAGTTCAACGCTGTGATGCAAGGCGCAGTGTGATAATTGTTGGCAGAACAGTATAGAGAATGAGCCACAAAAAGCAGTTTGTCAGTGAACCTGGAGAGGTCCCCTTTATGCTCTCCAACTGCCTTATAATTTCAGATAAAACTTCTGAAAAAGGTATTGTCTACTTTATTGCCTTCTTCGACACAATCTAAGCCTTAGTAAATGATTAAATCTGGTCCTTTCATTTTTTATTTTTATTTTATTTTATTTTGGCCGCACCAGGCGGCATATGGGATCCTACTTAGCTCCCCAACCAGGGATTGAACCTGCGCCCCCTGCAGTGTAAGCGCAGAGTCTTAAGCACTGGACCGCCAGGGAAGTCCCAAAGCTGGTCCTTTTAAATAATAATTGGGTGACCAGGTTCTATTAAGGCCAAAGTGTCGGGGTGTACACACCCTTGCTAAGTGTCACTAGAAGGTAGAGCCCTGGAGAGTTCTCTTGTGAGTGTAGTATATGTGCTTCAGTGTATGGGTGGAGTGATATATAAACTGGTTCCTCTGAAACGTCAGAATTATTTTTAAATTACTGCCTGTGTATTAGCTTCTCAAGGTTGTCAGATAACTGACCCACATGTAAGTTGGATGCCAATAAGAGGTCTCATGAGGCATCAACTCTGAGATGCAGAGGTCCATAGGATAATGACCCCTCCATAGACATTGAGGCCCTGGATGAAATGTGTGTTGTGATTCACTTTTTATGTTGATTTTTAGTTGAGATATAACATAAAACCGTAAAGTACATTAATCTTAAGTGTACAGCTGTATGAATTTTCACACATGTATATATACACCACAGTCCAGATGAAGACATATATTTCCAGTACACCAGAGGGCTCCCTTATGACCCACTCCCAGCAGATATCTCAATATTACAAATGTACAGTAATGGAATTATACTCCAGTCTCTTGTTCCACCTGCTTTCACTCAACACTGTATCTGTGAGACTCATCCAAGTTCCATGCAGCAGTAGTTTGCTCTTTTTCACTGCTGTAGAGAATCCAATCATATGAAAGTACCATGCCTTATTTATCCAATACTTTGCTGTTTTAGTTGGAAATTATTTCTCTGTCATATAAACCACCATCAGTTTGAGGCAGTTTATGGAAAGAAGGTTTTCAGCCAAGAAAGTACATCAGGGTGGGATGCAACGTTTCAGGAAAGCAGGCAGCACAGCAATGACACTGAATTTGACCTTTATTCAAATGGTACCAAAGTCATGACCAATACAACGACTGATTCTCAATCAGTGCCTTGACCATGGCAGTGAGGAGAGCATTACTGTCAAGTGTAAGGACTTTAACAAGAGTCGGGCAGAACATTAGGTTTGAGTTTTGGCTACCTGGCTAACTTGGGCAAGTCCCTTAACTTTGAGATTCATTTCCCTCAACTTGGAAATGAAGCATCAGTAACCTCTTATAGCTGTCATGAAAACTGAGGCGATCATCCAGGCATTGGATAAGCACCTCAAAACACTAGTTATTTCTGTATTATAATAGTACAATATATATAATACGATATACTGGGAAAAGTTGCTTTCAATAAAACTGTGATTGGCTAATTAAAAACATCATAGTAAGCTTATTGGTGCACAACTCTCCCACTTACATTCTCTCCCACTATTAGAATGCGCCTTGGACCCATCAATACTGTGCCTGGTACAATTACACTCTATAATCTAGGTTGAAATTCTTAGATGATAAAGAGAAATTAATAATACTGACTTCAAGCACGTATGTAAGTGACATACTAATTCTCTTCTTTGGGTTTAGCCGTCGGTGAAGAGCAAACATGAGTTTCAGTCTTTGCTCCATCATCAATCACTTTTCACAAAGTGGTAACCCACCTGCTTATATTCCTGGCCCTTTGAAAATGTGCTGATATTCAAAACTACAGAACAAAATTTTACTTGAGAGTCTGTGCGAAAGATAAACATTCTTTTTAATCTCCCGAGGGAAAGAAAATTTTTCGTTTGTGACTTTCAGTCATTTGCATTAGTGTTGAGAAGATAAACCAATAGGAGGTTTATCTATCAATTTCAGATACTACGTATCCCACCTCTTAGGAAACCGGAGGGAGATTAAAATTTTGTCTGGTTGGAAGTTAGGGCACTGGAGTAAGGAATATCAGGAGGTAGCACGATGTAGCATTTTAGCAAAGGTATGCCCACTAATACTAGCCCAAGTGTATAAACTGCCATATTTATTTTGGGTTAAAAAATAGTAACTTTTGGGCTTCCCTGGTGGCGCAGTGGTTGAGAGTCCGCCTGCCGATGCAGGGGACGCGGGTTCGTGCCCCGGTCCGGGAGGATCCCACATGCCGCGGAGCGGCTGGGCCCGTGAGCCATGGCCGCTGAGCCTGCGCGTCCGGAGCCTGTGCTCCGCAACGGGAGAGGCCACAACAGTGAGAGGCCCGTGTACCGCAAAAAAAAAAAAAAAAAAAAGTAACTTTTAAAATTAATTTAGTATGTTTAGAGGTCAACATTTCTTCCTTTCCTATTGACTTTCTTATATAACTTAAACTGTTGAAGTATGTGAAGTAACTAGGTTATACGGATAGAAATGAGGAAGAATGAGATTGAATAATAGCACAAGAACCTTGTGAGTTAAAATCACGACCTCCAAATCAAAAACACCCCATGTTGATGACGAACTTATAAAAGGAGCACAGGTGTATTTGTTAGAGTGGTATAACTTGTGATAGCCTTTCAAAATTAATACTGGGCACACTTATTGACCCAGGAGATCTGCTTCTAAGACTTATGTAAAGAAAAAAACTTGGATAAGTTGATAAGGGCAGGAAGATATGAATACAACACTCTGGTGTTGTTCATTACGTAAAAAAATTGGAAACAACTATAAAAAGTCTATTAACAGCTACCTAGTTAAATAAATTATGGTATCACCATTCAGTGTAGCACTATGAAGTTTAAAAAGGATAAGGAAAATCTGTATCTTCCAACATTGAGACATGACTATGAAATATTACTAGGGTAAAAACCGCTTTATAGTAGAGTTTCATCCTATTTGGGTGACGCTTATTCATAAATGCTTTTAAAACTTCTGACGACAGACAGAGCAAACATCAGCAATTCTCTCTGGAGACTGGGGTCAAGGGCATCCCATTTCCCCCTTCTCCTTAATGGAACCTCTTGCTGCTTGAAATTTGTACAACATGATTATTTCTAGAACCAGAAAAAAATTTGTTTGCATTTTGAAAAAACACTGTATTCAAATGCCGATATGTTTGTAGATATCAGTTTTGATAAACTCGTATATACATCAAACGTGACATGTGTGTGCATTCTGCGATTCTGATTTGTGTATATATCAAATTTGGTACGTTTATATCAAATATATAAATGATAAATGAATACATGTCTATATAACAGCAAGCAAGTTTTTTGGCAAAGACAAACCAGGGCAAGTGGTAGCAAGAGCGCTGCCTTGGTTTCCAAACGGCCACTGACTTTCTGACACACGGTCAGAGGTTGTAAAACCAGAGCATGACTTCTTGGTGGCTGGCAGCAGGCCACATTCCTACGCCACTAAGCCCCTTTTCCTCCCATGTGGACGTGGCTGGGGGCAGAAAATGCCAATACTGAATATCTCAGTGGACTGCAGCGAGCCCGGCCTCCCCCTGACCTGGACGAGGAAAACAAGGCAATGTTTTGCAGAACATTAAGATGCTGTTTCCCCAAACAGGCCCAGAGTGAAATCAGCTCTCAGACAGGAACCATTATTTTTCTCCTATGCCTTGTGATGCATGTGATTCTCTGTACTGGAATAGGGTTTGAGGTGACATGGTTCACAGTGAAAAGCAGAGAAGACCTGATGAACTGCACCCCAAAGTGGCCACTGGAAGAGCCGCCACAGCAGAGGGGACAAGAGTGGACATGTGATACCAATCTGGAGGAGCAACTGCAGGGAGAGCTACTGTTTTTCTGGTTCTTTCCTCAAGGACCCCTCCTTGCAGACATCAACACACACACGCACACGCATCTCGGGGACACGGTAATGCTTCTGGCTTAACCAGGTATCAGTTATAATCTCTTTCATTTTACCAGCAGGACCTCTACCAACCTAGTTCAAAATGATTTCAGTCACCGCCTCTATCATGCCCAGGTAGGATCAGCAGAGAACCATCCCCAATGCTGGCCACAATCTATTCTTTTCCAAAATAGTAACAGTCAGTATCTACTGAGGTTATAGTGCCCCTCACAGTACACCTACCGCTCCATGGTCATTATCTCACTTTGCCCACAACAACCCTGTGAGGTAAGAACAAGTGATCATCTCATATAACAGATCTGGCAACAAAGGCCTCGAGAGAACAAGTGGTTCTGGCCAAAAGTCACACCTACAAATAGGTGGGAGAGGGCTCAAGCCTTAGGCCAATCATGGTCTTGCTGGTATATCCTAAGGTGTTGCCTACATTGTCATAATTCCTATTCCCCATATGCATGGTTTCCTTTCCAGCCCCATGACAATTTACCCAATCCTTCAAATTCTTAAGGATGGCAGGAGCCCTGAAAAATCTTTTTCAAAAAGCCATATGGGTTCACACACACCCACACCCACACCCAGACACAGGTAGGCGAAGGCTTCTTTAAAGAAAGATATGCAAAAACAACAGCCAAATTCCCTAATTCATGTAGGGAAAACAGTATTTCAGTGGGACAATCGATATTGAAGAGGAAAAGGGTCCAGGGTGAACAATATTTCAGGAATACCATATTGGAAAATGACAGGTTCCTTTCATTTCAGGACTTATTAGAGAGCCCTTGTGATGCTAAACTGTACTGTCTGTCTCCGAGAGGAGGAGGATATTCTAGACTAGAAATCACTTCCCAGGATTCCATCAAGGCCGAGCATCTTCCAGGACTAGTGCTCCTCCAAGTATGCTCCAGGAAGGGCTGGTCTAGTGAATTTCAGAGCACCGCCTTCAACAACGTTTCAGAGCTCCAGACGGCCCAGGCATTGCCTTGTCCCTGTGATTTTAACTTCTCTCCGGAGAAGAACTGCACGGGGAAAGGCACACAATTCCACTCAAGGGACTCACTAGAACAATTCTGGGGAGGGAACATCTTAAATATCATTCTGTATAGTGCATATCTATGAAGGGACACCGGACTCTCCATCTGGCTCCATGAATCTTGTCTGCATAAAGGTTCCAAAACTAGAATCACTTCATACAGAGCTCTACACTCTCCAAACCAATGATATTCCACAAAGCACTCCTGCCTCATCTCACACAGCTGGCTTCCAGTAATTTATACAGTAAAAGAAATGTTTCTTCAAGTCCCAAAGTGTGCATATGCAGACACCATTTCAGAGATCTAGTGTCGCAAACTATTTTCACTGATTACAGAGGACCTACCAATTTGCAGCCCTTGAAATTCTTACCAGCAAGTATTGTGTATGCAGAGAAAATGGGAAACAATTGAAAAGACAAACGAATGTCCATATGCTTAGAAATCTGAACGGACTGTACAGAACAGAATACTGCTGTCCTGCAACATTACTTAGTTTAGAAATATGAAGCAATACAAATGCTAATGCAAACTCTATTGCACTGTTGGTTAACTTTTCACACACCCAGGTACTGTCTCCCTGACAAACTTGCAAGGCAGGGCCTGAGTATCATGCCCTTTTTTTTTTTTTTTAGCACCTACTCCAGTGCCAAGCATGCCAGCAATGCTGAATAAATCTCTGCCGAGTGGATAAATGCCTCTATACCATAAAGGCATAAAAGGGTATTTACTTATTTTGTACTCAATGCAATAATGCTGGTAGGACTACTCAGCACTGATTATGGAATGCCTGATGTAATCCATACTAAGATAAAATCAGTTATTAAGCAGAAATATTAAAGAATGTCAAAGAGAAGAGGGTACCGGTCATGAGTTGGCAGTTCAATAGCAACTAATTTTTTTTGCAGGTGGCTTTTCTCTTGTCCCTTTTCTTTCAGTCAAGGTCCAATGAGGAGACAGAGACCACATCGGTAATGTGAACAGGCAACATTTACTATAAAGAATTGTTATCAAGGAAAAGGTGGTTAACTACCAAAAAAGGGGTGGGTGGAAAAGGGGGAGAAAGGGCTCTAAGGAATACAGGAGAAGCAAATGCAGAAAGTGGCCACTACGTCTAGAAGAGACAGAGAGTGAGCAAGGAAGAAATGAAGAACTCAGAAGAAGGCCCTCCCCGCAAGGCTGACAGTGAGACCTTTTTGGGGAGGGAGTGGATGTTACAGGAACATGACCTAGAACCCACGGCATGGAGCTTGCCAGAGGGTGTGTGCTGGCGATGGTCCAGAGGACTGGCCTTCTAGGTAGCAGAGAAACTTGCTGGAGAGTGAGAGCTGGCTGGAGCACACCCAGAAGAGTGGTTTGTTGGATGTACCAGAGAGCATAGCATGGTACAGATGAACTGCTACTGACACAAGTGGGCTGGAGTTGGTCTAAGAAGGAGCAGCCCACCTAGTGGTGGAGAAACTGGCTAGAAGGTGTGGGCTGGAGCTACCGCGAGAGCTGCCAAGAGAAGGGCCACTGAGCCACCCGCCTGCTCACCCGCTGCCCACCACTCCCACACGTAGCTCACAGAAGCAGGAGGGGAGACCTCACCCTTGGTGGTGCCCCCTGGCGCCCTCTATTGACAAAGCCTACCAGTGTACCAGCTACCAAAGGAGAAACGTTTACAGGGTTCAGCTCAAGTATCACAATAGGCAAAGAAGGGTGGATTTGTAACTGAGAGCCAAAAAGTGGCTGACTAGCTCACCTTCTGCTAAAGAGTTTGAGTGAGAAGGTAGACGTTTCCGTGGATTCATCAACAGATGCCCGAAATTTTATAAAGCCCTGATTGAAAGCTTTTTCTCTGTAACAGGAGAATTAGGAAACAGGAAGCACTTAGTACAATGCCTCATACAAGTAGGTGCTCAATAAATATGTAATGAATGAATGAATGAATGAATAAGCACATAAATGTTTTCAGTGTTTTATCTTTGACCAGGACACTGGTTAGTTTGCCAGTTTCTGGAGGAAATATCTGTATTCAGACCCCAGAAAATATATTTTTTGCCTTTTCTTTGTTATAAGATAAGCTGGAAAACTTACTATAATATGTGTCACATATTACTCAAAACTCAATTCACATGGAAAAAAAAATCTCCAGAGATGTCTTAATCCATTTTCTATAATGTTATTTAGAGCCGAAATAAACATTTCTTCAAGTTAATAGTTTATTGTCTGGGACTTAGAAACATTTTGGTCGAAGTATAAAAAGCTGCCTTTATCATGGTATATGTTGTAACAGTATTTCATACACATTTCTTATGCTGTAGGCATATCAGTATACCTTTAGTGGCCCAGAAACCTCCTTTTTATGAAAACGTGGGGGACATAAAAATTGCAACTGAAATTTGGAGGTGGTTAATCATTTTATAGGAGTATGCTACGTCACATAAATAATTTACCGTACAAACTGTTGGAACAGCAAGCTCCCGTGACGCACCTAAGAACCTAATTCTATTGACAAAATTTTTATCGAGACATAATCCATCAAAGGCATGTCCACTGTGAACAGCGAGATATAACGAACCGTATGTCTGTAATTTCCATTTCTACAACTAACTCCTTCGTATTTCTCTTGTTCTCAATATTAATGGGAACACCTTGAACACCTCTAATTTATAGGTGAGAGAGATCATGGTTCAATACAGGAAATAAAGTTCTTAATGCTGAGAGTAGCCTGATTGATATTTCTGGTAAAGATCATCAAGAAAAGAGACAGCTACCATTCTTCTTTTCAATAAGGTTCTTACATTAATATCAATTTTTATATTCCTCCCATAAAACCATAAGAACCCTTAGAAAGGAGAGTGGCCATAAGTTGTAAGCACAAAGATGTTCAGTGCTACAAAAGAAAGAAAATTAAAAAGATCTTTTTCAACGTGAAACGGTTACATTGCAAAGAGCTATGCTCCACTGAACAGATCAGTTACCTGCTTCTAGAGAACATGCACAGTTTTACTAAAGACATTTGTAAGGTCTCTCAGAGGTCACAGGGGACCAAATAAAATCAGGACTAGGACTGGAAGAGAATCACATATTGGCACCCCAGGAAAGACAACATTCACTCACGGGATCCCTAATGGAGATTTACACCCTCTGATCTTACTCTCCTGCCTAAGTTAGGGCTCTCAGTACTTTCCTGCTTGGTTTGTGGTGTCTGCTGAGGCAGACCACAAACAGGTTAACTCTGATGGTAGAGTCCACCCAAGATTAAAAAAAAAAACAAACAAAAAATACCTACCATGAACCAGTGATACTGTCCCTTCTACTCTCTGGATTCCAACTCTGTGTCCATGATGGCAAAACCACAGAAGTGGTAGAAAATCTGCCCATATCACTTCCTTTCCAGTTTTGGTATAGAGAACATAATTTTACCTGGGCAAAAAAATATTTAAAAAATATAGTACAGGGACTTCCCTGGTGGCACAGTGGTTATGAATCCGCCTGCCAATGCAGGGGACACGGGTTCGAGCCCTGGTACCGGGAAGATCCCACATGCAGCGGAGCAACTAAGCCTGTGCACCACAACTACTCAGCCTGCGCTCTAGAGCCTGGGAGCCACAACTACTGAGCCCGCGTGCCTAGAGCCTGTGCTCCACAACAAGAGAAACCCGCACACCACAACGAAGAGTAGCCCCCGCTCACTGCAACTAGAGAAAGCCACGCATAGCAACAAAGAGCCAAAATGCAGCAAAAATTTTAAAAATAAATAAATATTGTACAATACTTAGATTCAGTAGGGTGACCATGAAAATAAAATTTGGGAATTCTATTTTAAATATATGACAGTAAAGATCAGTTATTGTGATATAACCTTGACATTGATAAGAAAGGTAGCAATAGACCCTAAATTTGTGAATATTACTACAGCAAATAATTGTACCAGAAATCCTCACACTAAAGCCAGAATTGCATCTGCCATGCCACTGCTGTATCCTAATTAAGCACATAGTGCAGGGTTCACTGAACATTTATTAAAGGAACGGATTAAGAAACTTTAGAAGAGCCCAAGGTCCAAGCTCATGCATGAATGATGGACAACTTGTTACTAGACAAGTCATTTGTTCCTGATGACCCAAATTACATGTCAAGGGTGCCTGTCATCTTCAAAAGCAGTAGGATCAGCTGTCCAAACTGGAAACGCTGAGTCCACCCAGACAGAGGCGCTACTCTATGCTCCCTTAAGCTCTTTTCTTTTTTTAAAAAAGTTTTATTGACGTATAGTTGATTTACAATGTTGTATTAGTTTCAGGTGTAGAGCATGTATATGTATACATGTATATTATCTTCTTTTTCAGATTCTTTTCCATTATAGGTTATTACAAGATATTGAGTATAGTTCTTTTCTTACCGACTCAGAGGCAACTCTACCACACCCCTCTCCAGAAAGTACTCCCAGAACCTTCTGGTTTTAAATGCATCTCTAGGCAAGTAAAGTAACACATATTCAAAGGGAAGTGAAAATCAAAGAGGCTTATATTAGGAAATCTTCACTTTCCCATCAACAGTGTGGTTTTATAGCTGTTGATTTCAGTTGTCCATATTAGAAATTCATTTTCACCAAGAGACTTAACACCAATCTTGAATTTCCTCAAGTTTTATTTGCTGGGGAAAAAAAGTCATGTCAAAGGCTAATAAATCTATGACAGTAATTAACCCAAATCACACACCAGAACATTAATATAGCTATTCGGCCACTGCTGCTAATACACATGTCCTAGAAATACAATGTATTTTCCCACTGATGACAACTAAATCATGTTCTATGTCTTAGTAAAACTCCAGCCATAAATATCTGTGGAAAATTGTTGCAGCATCCCCCCAGTTCCATGGTTAACAATGAAGTTCCTACATCTTTTAGCATAAAATACAGGTGCTCATAACACCAAAGTGACCACACTTCTTTACTTAAGGTGTTTTCCCCCAAAACTCTAGTTAAAATAATTACTTTCTCTATTATAATCATCATTAAGACATGTTAATTGCAGGAAATTTAGAAACTACATATAATCAAAATTTAGAAACTACAAAAAATCAAAATTGAAGTCTATCCTATCATCCAGACGTAAACAACAGTAATAATTCGGTATGTAAACTTCCAGTTTTTATTCTGTGCAATAGCGAATCATTATCATAGGTTACATTTATTAAGTGCCAAGTACTATGCTAAGCACTTTACGTGAATTATTATTTTCCATAATGATCCTATGCACTTCCTAAGTATTACCATTCTATGGATAAGGAGATTCAGGCTTATACTAGTTGTTAAGTCGCTTGCCAACGGTCACCAAACCAGCAACAGTGAAGATGGATTCTCAGGTCCCCCCTACATCAGCGGTCCCCAACCTTTCCGTCACCAGGGGACCGGTTTCGTGGAAGACAATTTTTCCATGGACTGGGTGATGGTGGGGGTGATGGTTCAGGTGGCAATGCGGGCGATGGCGAGCGACAGATGAAGCTTCGCTCACTTGTCTGTCGCTCACCTCCTGCTGTGCGGCCTAGTTCCTAACAGGTCGCGGACCGGTACCAGTCCGTGGCCCAGAGGGGTGGGGACCCCTGCCCTACGTGATTGTTTCCCAAATGTATGAAAAGTATATGCACAAGTATCTGCAAGTGTAGTTTCATTATGCTTCAACATCACTTTTAGTGGCTGCTTATGATTCGACTGCACAGATAGACCATAACGTACGTAACTCACCCCACTACTGGACATATGGGTTGTTTTAAACTTTTCACTATTATTATTTTTTAAGTCTAAATGAACATCTTTATGGCTACGTCCCTACCCATGTTAATTTCCTTAGGATAAACTTGTAGCAGTAGATTTTCTGGGTTAAGAAAAAAATATGTAAAGCTCTAAAATTCTGGACCCATGGTCACAAGTGGCATTGCAGACAGCTATGTGGCAGGGCCTTTCCCAGTGGAGTGTTTAAGTGAATTCCGTTCCCCATCAAAAGCAAGTCTAATAAAGAAACAGAGAATTAGGCTCAAGTCCACCATTTTAAATGGTTCTTGATGACATAAACACAAACAGCATTCTACATTTCTCCACTGAATGTTGACATTGATATGAAATACTCTTAACAGTACCTGGTGCACACTAGCTATTTCATGTAATTTACTAAGTGAATGACTGAATCAACAACTGAATAAGACCAAGATAATTACCAAGAGAAAGACAATTTCCAGATAACAAGGGAAAGGACTGAAAGCCCTCAGGTCAGACTTCTCAGTGTCACCTAGAGTTGCAACTTAATTTTGGCTATTAGAGTGTGATTTTGGAATTTCCAACGCTGTAGGATTTCATGCCCGAATCTCATATTTGCCTCACAAAACAAAGCAAACGAAGACAATAACTGCACATCATGGAAGCTGCGCGGGACGAAAGGAGAACAGTGCTTTCATACGGTCATTTCACCATGACGCTGCACCTGAGTGCACGAGTTGGGTGACAAATCACCATAACTATGTCCTTCTGCCATCTAAAATAATGGAAAAAAATCCACCTAAGATTCCACATCAGTGTTGCCATAAAGTGCATTTTGTGTTTTGGTAGGAAGAAAAGTAAGCAGGGCTCCCTCCAATGTAGTAGAAAGTACAGGCTGTGGCATGGTGTGTGACCTTAAAGCAGAGGACACCATACAAATGATAACTTGAGTGAGATAAATAAGTCACATAACCCCCTTCAACGTCAGGCAAGGCTGACTCTCTGCCCATATGATCAGAGTACAAAGCCATGCTGAGTCCACTTTACCAGCTCAAGTTGCAAGAGCTCTGCTATAATTTGAGAATCTTACAATGGACTATTGGTGACATTCAAGAGACTGTAAGTAGCTAAAATTATATATACATATAAATGAGAGATAAAGAGACAGAGAAAGAGGAACAGGGAATACTAGAGTACTTGGAGGGTGACAGAAAGACATAGCTGATTGAAGAGAAAATTTATGCGTTCCCTTCCTTTCTTTGCCTTGTGTCAGAAAAGCGTTTAATGTCAAGAGGTCAAAATTCGCAGCTCTTCTGTTTCTGCGCTACCTTCCAAAATGTTCGCTTGGCAAGAAGTTAGGGACAGAACTTTGCTAGCGGATCACTTGAGGTTAGATAATCCAACGGACTTAAAAATGACATGCACACTTGATAACACATATGTCTGGGGCAAAATTCCAACTTACTCTCTACCAAAGCATAGTTCTGAGCAGCTATGCTGGAGAAGCAAAAATACACCTAACATTCTAGAACCTGAGCTCACAACAATGTTGGTTCATTAGCGGGAACCGCACAATGCTGACTGCACTTCTCTTTCATCGCTGATTTTATTGCAACAGGATCCTGCACCTGATGGTAAGAAAGTCAAGTAAGAGGAAACATGATTCAGATTATGAGAAACTCCTGCATTATGCAGGTTGCTTGAAAATTTGGATCTAACTACAAAATCACATCAAAATTACACAAGCTGTTGGGACCCCAATACAACTCCTCATGTGGTGGACTTTCCAGGCTGCCGACTTCCTCTGCCTTGTCCCTGGACAGTATCACCGTCTATGTGCCTGGATTCTCCAGTGACAGGTGTCATCAAAATGCAGACACAGATACTATGCCACCTGGCCTGGGCTCGCTGCTTTTATTCACCATCTGTCACAAAATGACATCAAAATGGAAAGAAGGAGAAAACATCATAGGCTTGAATTTCTTCATGGGAACCGAGGAAAAGGAACAAACTGGGGGGTAACTAAATAGTCCTTTCTAGGGCTGGCCTTTCTAGGTACATCTCAGACTATGGAAATGGGAAAGATTTTATTTTTTAATGACACTGAATCTCAGGTGTTTGAAGTGTACCACTCTTCTTTCACTCCTTTAGAAGAATTAAATGTAGACGTGTGGGAAGAGAAGGCAAAACCCTGCTTAACACTGATAACTGGCGGGGAGCTGATGAGAGCTGAGTGCTACAAAGTCTCTTAATGAGTCTGATTTAATAGACATCTACTCAGCACAGGCAGAATGCAGAAGACTGGCTTCCCCGTGTTACAAAAGAGTCCAAGAGTGCTGCATAAAGATCAGAGTCTTTAGGCTGAGTGTCCAAAAGCTGGAAATATAAAATAAAGGAAATCTGATGACGAACAGGATTTATGAGAAAATGCCTATTAAAAAATAATTTTATAGGACTAAAAATCATGGAGGAAAGAAGGGAAGCAGGATACTACAAAAGATGGGCTAGGAAGATACAACAAAAAGGCTTGTGATTTGACTCCTAATTTTTAGTACCAAGATTGAGAAATGGGTTTAAAAAAAAAAAGCCACTAAAATAATCTAGAGCAACAAGCTAAAAAAGTTCTTCTCAAAACTTGTTAATCATCTTATCTTCAGTTTAGGAGACAGCATGAGCACAAGAGAAATTACTGGTAAGCGTCGTGTTATAAGACCAGTTTTCAAGTTTCAGCACAGTACACTTCCTTTTCCTACCTAATGCCCCTGGTATGGGGAGCAAAGCTCACAAACCAGAAGGGCAATTCTTCCTGAGTTGTAGCCACTGCCCTCTCAGACCCCTCCAGGGGTCACCTCTCAGGAGTAGCGATAATAGATATTGATTTCCTACCAAGGAATATGAAAGAAATTCCTACCCAAAATGGACCCCATTCTATTCTTTTCAATTCTAAAATAAAGGTGTTAACAAGTACAAACAGATATTTAAGTACCTACCCTGTATTAGGCATAAGACCAGGTACTGAGAGTGCAAAACGGGTCAGATAACAGGACGCTCTCGGAAAATCCACACTTGAGAACAAAAGATGAACCTTTATCCTGCTGTAAAATACTACTAGAAAATAGGATAATAATAAAATAGGGAAAGATATAAACAAATACATTTTTAAATGGAAAAAAATGAATGTCAATGAAAATTTGAAAAATGTCCATCTTCAGTGATAACTTTAAGAAAAAGAGAGACTTTTTTTGGCCTACTGTATCAGGAGAGATTTTGAAAAATAATAATGCCCACTCTTTCTTCGGTGTGGATGGTGACATGGGCACTGTTACACACTTGGCAGGGGTATAACTTGACACAATTATTTCATAAGACTGTTTGGAAACAAATACCAGGAGGTTTTAAATAACCCATTCTCTCTCTCTCTGTTTTTTATTTTTTTTGCGGTATGCGGGCCTCTCACTGTTGTGGCCTCTCCCGTTGCGGAGCACAGGCTCCGGACGCGCAGGCTCAGCGGCCATGGCTCACGGGCCCAGCCGCTCCTCGGCATGTGGGATCTTCCTGGACCGGGGCACGAACCCGCGTCCCCTGCATCGGCAGGCGGACTCTCAACCACTGCGCCACCAGGGAAGCCCTGCTATGGTATTTTTAATTTGGAAAAGGGATGTGGAGTGGGTCCTCTTTTGCCCCTAAAGACGTGTGGCCCTCTAATTTGTATTCACAGACCCGTGACAAGAGCATGTCAAAAACGCACCATTACTCATGAGTGTTGATGTGCTTCTGTGGAGATGCTCAGGCCAGAAGTCCTTTAAAGAACGCTAGGTGCTGCTGTGGGGTTTATTTAGGTGTCATCTGCTGGACCAGTCCCAGGTTTGGAGCAATACTGCCTTTGGCAGAACAGAACTGCATTTAATAGGAGTCATATTCTCACTTCTCAGCTGGAAGATTACATGAGCAAGAGCTACAGGAACTGGAAAGACCATCCTTTTTACCAACTCTTTTCCACACCATTAGGTTTTACAACCAGTATTTCCTTTATAGGACTAAGTGGAACAAGGCAACCAGTTACAAAGAGAATCTGAGTTCGCCCTCTGCTTAAGTGCACCATAATAGTAACAGCTGGCTGGGGGCTTCTTGGTGTTTCTGACAGTGTGTGCTTGGCCCCACCATTTCACTTTTAAGATGGAGGGCTCTTTGCTTCGTGTTTTTGTTTGTTTGTTTGTTTTTTTAAATTTATTTATTTTTGGCTGCATTGGGTCTTTGTTGCTGCACGTGGACTTTCTCTAGTTGCGGGGAGCGGGGGCTACTCTTCGTTGCAGTGCGCGGGCTTCTCATTGCGGTGGCTTCTCTTGTTGCTGAGCACGGGCTCTAGGGCGCGCAGGCTTCAGTAGTTGTGGCACACGGGCTCAGTAGTTTTGGCACATGGGCTTCAGTAGTTGTGGCTCGCGGGCTCTAGAGCGCAGGCTCGGTAGTTGTGGCGCACGGGCTTAGTTGCTCCACGGCATGTGGGATCCTCCTGGACCAGGGCTCGAACCCATGTCCCCCGCATTGGCAGGCAGATTCTTAACCACTGCGCCACCAGGGAAGTCCCTGCTTCGTGTTTTTAAGATGAGCTGGTAAACTGTGTACGTTTAAAAATCCTTCTGTGCTATAAATGAAACCTAAATGGAAGGTTTTTGGAACTGTAACAGAGTATAAAATGTGACTGGTATCACATTAGGTGGATGGTCCCAACGCCACTGTAGCTTGGGACCATCCACCTAATTTGTTCTTTTATTCTGATAATTATAATCAAGCTTCAGCCTGGTCATCAATCTGCCATTAACCTGAGGGTAGAGAAATAACATGATACTCTATGACAACTGTAATTTTTACATATTGGACATCCAAAGACTATTGGCAGAAACACACTGATGAAATCCCCGTGAAGTTCGATCTATGGGTTTACGGGTTTAACAATATGGCTGCAAAATTAACTTTCACAATGGAAAGCAGTCAGCTTGTATTTGCGCAGACAACGCACAGCAAAATGCACACGTGAGCTGATCATCGTAATCGCACCCCTGTCCAGCTCTCCAAATCTAAAATGGAACCAGACGAAGACAGAAGGCCATTCAATACGCTCGCACAATGCACAAAAGACAAGTAAAGAAATAAACACAGCAGGAGAAAACGTCCAACTCGAAAATCAGTGAAAAATGAGCGTAGAAAAAAATTGCTGGCATCAAAACAACAATGAGAATATTGCTACAAACCTGATCGCCAGCAGCATTTATAAACCCCTCTGACCTGCTTTCCTTCCCAGAAGTGTTATTTTCATTCGTCACCAAGTTGCTTCAAAGGGAGCCTCCCAGAGCCTGAAACTAATTTTCTTCCTCCTACATAAGAACATAAAATTCCTACAATCTTAGTAATAGAAAGAGATCATTTCTCCTCAGGTCCCATCTCTTTTTTTTTTTTGCGGTACACGGGCCTCTCACTGTTGTGGCCTCTCCCGTTGCGGAGCACAGGCTCCGGACGCGCAGGCTCAGCGGCCATGGCTCACGGGCCCAGCCGCTCCGCGGCATGTGGGATCTTTCCGGACCGGGGCACGAACCCGTGTCCCCTGCATTGGCAGGTGGACTCTCAACCACTGCGCCACCAGGGAAGCCGTACCACCATCTCTTTACGACAAACGGATGACAGTGATCCTCCCTGGTTTCTCTCTAGCTTGGATCTCAACCACAGCCTTCCTGAAGCCAGTTTCTCAACGGCTCCCCTGCATAAAAGTCCAGAGTTGATGGCCTTCAAGGATCTCTGGGGTCCAGCTCCACCCCTAGTGGCTTCCTTTCAGGTCCATGGACATTCTGTTCTCCTGCCTTAGGGCCATGGTACATGCTACTCCCTTGGAGCTCAGAGCTTCTTGACCTAGTGAGATTCTGTGCAATCATGTCTTCTTCACGTAGCCTCTCCTGACTCCCAAACTGGGCCTGGACCCCGTGATACGCTCTCAAAGCATTGAACGTCTCTTTCCTTCACTGAGCGTAACACAAGTTTAACCCTGAATCCAGGGCACATTTATATGATTAATATCTATTCCCCTAACAGACTGTGATGTCCACAAGGACCCAGGCCGCACGGGTGTCTCCTAACCAAGGCCGCACGGGTGTCTCCTAACCAAGGCCTCATGGGTGTCTCCTAACCAAGGCCGCATGGGTATCTTCTAACCAAGGCCGCACGGGTATCTTCTAACCAAGGCCGCATGGGTATCTCCTAACCAAGGCCGCCCCAGAGCCCGCAGAGCACCCGGCGCACATTGGGCTACCAGGGATATCTGGTGAATGAACACTGAAAGAGGTCAGCTTATTCTATATGCATAAGCTGCAAAGGTCTAGATAGTAACACTCTTCTTCCACTGAGAACACAGGATAGTACATAATCCCCTGCATTGGTGTAAGGTCCCAATACTGCCTTTTGTATCCAGAAGAGCCTTGGAAGTCACCAGTTAGGTGACACCCAAACCAAGTCGCCAAAATCTCCTTTTACGCATCCTTCCTTTGCCTCACTGTAGGCCACGCAGGGGATGCAGCTTTGACATTCTCGAGAACTGATAGCATCGCTGTCTAACAGAGTTCCCGCTGACACCGAGACCGTCGGCTTACAACTTGTGATGGTAAACACTGCTCTCACTTTGCTTTATTGCCCAAGGATTTTTAAATGAAGCTTTTATAACAAGGATGTAATTGAAGGCACGGTACTTTGCCGGGGATCCGGGCCGCTCTTACACATTTGCCCGACAGAAAAACGCTGTGCGACATTTCATCATTTATAAAGTCGGAGAGGGGAAGATGATTACGTTGGGGCTCTTCTGGCGATAAACGCACTGAAGGTGGATTTTCATTCTGTGGGGCAAAGGCAGCCCTGTGGATAGAAGTGCTCCTTTGCGGCGGGTCACAGCTTTTCTGAGCTAGGAAGGTTAAAAAAAAACAAAACAAAAAACCAGATGTGAGCAGAACTGCTTCTGGGCTTCCGAAAAGTTTCCGTAGCAGCCGAGGGGTCCACCAGCCAACGGAGAACGCCCTGAGCCATCCCAGCCTCACAAGACAAACAGCCTTCAAGACAGACAGCCTTCTTTCTCGGCCCAGTGCATGAGTGAGCTCTCAGCATCAGCGCTATAGATCGCCTCAGTGGGGACGTCGGGCTGGTGATGGGTGCGGGGCAGAGGGGCCTGGCTCGGCTCCTGAGATCTCTAGCAGGTGCTGCCCGTGCCTGGAACATCCTAGCAGAGAACATCTACAAGCTCGTACTGAAGCAACCAGACGCAGGGAGCCGCACGGCAACAAGCTTAAAAATCCAATGTCGAGCTCGACGCGAGGTTCCACAGGCAGTCCATCAAAATCACGTACTTTAGGGCTTCCCTGGTGGCGCAGTGGTTGAGAGTCCGCCTGCCGATGCAGGGGACGCGGGTTCGTGCCCTCGTCCGGGAAGATCCCACATGCCGCGGAGCAGCTGGGCCCGTGAGCCACGGCCACCGAGCCTGCGCGTCCGGAGCCTGTGCTCCGCAACGGGAGAGGCCGCAACAGTGAGAGGCCCGCATATCGCACAAAAAAAAAAAAAAAAAAATCACATGCTTTAGAGGCAGGGAGTGGAAAACACATAGCTCTCACCACCTTAGCATCATCCAATGTTAAGGAGATCATCTGGTAGGAGAAGTGGCTCCAAAATGCAAGTTTGCCCCAAAAGGGTTTTGCTTGAAGTTCTCACTGCCTTATGTGCTGAGCACTGTCACCAGGGCGGCTACCCCAAGGGCTGAGCAGAAGCTCTTTGAGGATGCTGGCCCACGCTCCTGGACAAAGCAGGCGGATGGCGTTTCCAGAATGAGGAACAGCGTAAAACTGAGGTTGGAAGACAGGAAGAGCCTCCAGGGTAAAGAAGAATGGCTTCCAATCCTACCATTTTCTAGGCGTGTGACTTTGGGCAAATCATCCAGTATGTCCTCATTTGTCAGTTAGGGAGAGAAGTTCCTACTGCACACGTTTGAGACATCAAAGGAGATAACGGGCACGGACTGGCCAGAGACACGTGAAACTTTCCTCCCTGATACGGTCAGTAATAGAAGAAGCAGGAGGGAGAAGAGGGGAGACACACACTAACTCTCCCCTCTCCCATACTCCCTCCCGGGCTCACCAGAAGTAGGGATTTGCACCAGCACAAATTTACTCAGAAGTGCTTGGGGAGAAGCTCCTTCTATACCTCTAATTCTCAGCACCCCCCCCCACAAGCCCCTCCCCAAGTCAGGGAAGTTCCCCTAAATAAAATACTGGGTCACTCAAAGGAAAAGCCAGCTCAGCCCTTCCCCGCCCCCCCCCACCCTGCCCCTCCGCCACCAGCTGTCTTCCCAGTTCCCCCAGCTACACCCTGGCCAGAGGGGACGCCCGGGCTTCCGGCCTCCAGCATCAAGCAGCCCTGACGGCCAAGCCAAGACCCCAGTCCACCCCTTGCGACTGGGTTAACGAGTCAGGTTGGCCTCGCTCTGCCCGTTCATCCTCTCCACGGGGAGAAGCATGTAGACTCATGGGAGCCTCCAGCCCCGTCTCCTTCTTCAAACTGCCCATCACTAACACATCCTACACCTGAGTTTCTTTTGGCTCAAACGAGGAGGTGGGAGAGATGACGAGGCTCCCCTACACCTGTGAGAAAATCATCGTCTTGGGTAATAAGACAAGGTGGAGTCGCCCACAGACAATGGTACTTCGTGAAACCGTTCACTACAAACTGAGAACAGAATCCAAGTGGGACGGCTGTCACCCTAAGAAGTGGAGGGAGGGAGGGTCATGGGGGCACCAGCAGTAGGTAACACGCTCTCTCTAGAAAACGAGAACACCACCAAGTAAGGCCCAAATGAATCATGAGCTGCCTAAGTAGGGATGGGGGTGTGGGGTGGACAACAATTCAGGGAACCCAAGGGAGCCCCGAGAGCCAGTCACTGCACCTAAGAATCCCATGAGCAAGGGCAAGGAGAAAGGCCACCTTCCAGACCAATGACATCTAAATCCTGGGAGTGGGACCCAGCACCAGGGCGATGTAAAGCTTGCTCAGTGATCCCACGCAGCCACTGTGGAGGACAACTGTTCTTCGCTCTCGCCAAGCACCAAGTTTAGAGAGGAAGAGGAAAAACAAATCCCAGGTAACGAGTCACGACCCCAGCTCAGGGCAGAACGCCTTTCCTCTCTCACACGATGCAGGTTCTTCACTCTTCCTTCCACGTAACTGTTGCTCTTGGTGACTAATTTTTGTCACTGCATATGTGACGATACCTGCTATTGCTTAGATTACAAGGAGAGCTCACATTCAGTGAGAACCTACTGTGTGCCACGCACAGGTTCGTTTCACCTGTATTCACTAATACAGACCTCACAACAACCCTCCAAGGCAGGTCTCTCATTATTTTCTCCATTTGCCAGATGAGAAAACTAAGCAACAGAAGAGTGAAGTGAATTTGATGGAAGTTTACAACGACTGATGGGCAAAACTGGGACTTAAATAAGTGGGATGTAGGGTCCCTTTCTTTCATCAGGCAGACTCTTAAGTAATGGCTCTTGCTTGCATCCAATACCTCTGTGGTCAGCATTGAGACTGTAACACCAAACAAGCAAAGGTTCTTGTCTTAAAGAGCCTACATGGTGTGTGTGTGTGTGTGTGTGTGTGTGTGTGTGTGTGTGTGTGTGTGTGTGTGTGTGTGTGTGTGTGTGTGTGTGTGTGTGTGTGTGTGTGTGTGTGTGTAGTCACCTCCTTGATGACAGGGCCCATGCTCTATTCAATTCTCTGGACACCATGCTGCCTACTGTACATGGGACACCATGCTGACTGAGGCTTTGCAAAGGGAATGAACAAAGAAGGCAATGGAATGACCACAAGAGAGAAGGAGGGAGGGAGGGGCATGTGTATGGACTGACCACATCCCTTTAGGCAAGGGGGGGACACAGAGTCACATCTGCCAAAATGAAGAAGAGGTAAGCATCTCCCACTCACAGCTCAACCTCGGGCCCGCACTGAACACGGGGTCGGGTGAAATCAATGGGCAGCACAATCACTCACACGCCACAATATTTAAAAATCTCTAACAATCACATCATTATTGCTGGCAGTGCCTCTAACCAAGCAGACACTAATAAGAGACCTCATACAAGGGGATACACTTCCAGCATGAATAAAGCCACATAAAGGCTGCCTGGTTTAAAACTTTGACCCTGGACTGGAATTCATTACTAGGAATTAAGCAATCACTTGGGGGAAGAGTTGATGGGGCCCTTTTACTTTCAAAGGGCCTCCCCACCATGCACAGGCATCTGATCCCGTGTTGCTTGTTTCTCTCCCAGCTGACTGGCTGCTCCAATTAAATAACTATTTCGCCATCCAAGGTGTTACAACTAATTACCTTAGCTCCTCTTTAAAGTAGTAAGAGAGACGTGTAGATGCTCCTTGAGGAAATCTGAATTTGGTTATCTCCTCCTGAATTACTGAGTTATAGCGCCAATAAGAACACTTAGACTTCAGAACCTTGTCTCCCAGCCAAGGCAATCAGAGAGCTGAAGCACCCTTCACCAAAATGCAAGGAGACTGGGAAGGTGGATATACTTGATGTACCCAAAGCAATATGATTATCTTAATGTATCTATTCTGGGCCAGGTTTTAAGATACAGGGAAGTAATCATTCAAAGTATTCCCTATTATTTTAGCATGTGAATTCCAGTTGTTCCTAATTATCAACATCACCCAAATTCTTACTTACTTCTATTTGCTAAAATATCACAAATTTTGGAGTGGTTCATATTCTGGTCCTTAGCACTTTCCTAGACATGATTTCATTTGAAGTTCACAACAAACCCATCAGATATCAATATCTCAGTTTTACGGACAAAGCAATTTGAGTCAGCGAGGGAAGAAACAGATTTGTCCAAACAAGTAGGCCAGTGAGTGTCAAATCTGAACTTTAGCGCAGAACTTTTCACTCCAAAATTCCAACCCTTACCAATGTCTTTCCTAGACATTGATTTCACAATCAAAGGGAATCTAAGCATCGGAGGAAAGTTCTGGAATCAGAATCTCCTTCTCAGAGGACTGTTAGGAGCGTTACATGAGGTAATGTATGTAGAATGCTTGGCAGACAGCCACTTGACCAGGATCCACAACTATCACCTACTGCTTTTTAAAAATTATTGTTTATATTCATAGAGAATTGGAAATTGGAAATCTCTTTTTAGAAGACTTGGGATTTTACCTGTCTGAACTGTTTCAGTGGGATAAGGACATTTTTTACCTGTACAATACAAAATAGAGAGGAACCAAAGCTACAGAGTGATTGCCATTAAAAAACAAAACAAAACAAACCAAAAAAAACAGGGTAGCCAGGTCAACAAGTTCGGACATGGTCCTAAACATTCATTTCCTTTCCTGAATGATCTAGGAATTGGCTTTGTGTTAGTTAGCTGCTTGCGTTTCTGAGACATCTGGTGCTAAACCTTATAATCAGTTCAGTTAAAAAAAAAAAAAACAAAAACCAAACAGAACTACTGCCTGGCAGCCACCATTGGAGAGTGCCTAAAAATAGAAAGAATTCACTGAAACCTCATTAGAATGGTGCTCAAGGATGCCAAGCTGTGGGGAAAACACTGCAGAAAGTTGAGTCAGACCTCAGGATTGCAGATCAAGAAGTCCCAGAAACTGAATTATCCAAGTGTCCAAACTGGGTATCATTTCAGAGATAGAGATTTTCATGTCATTATATGTGGTTCACACTGGTGTGATTTTAGGAGCACCCCTCTCCAAACACATATATATCATATGTAAGAATTCTCTGTTAGAACCAAAAGATTGGTATCAAATGAATACTACATAAAACTGGTCGATAATACCCAGTTGATACACAGAGATTAAGGAGTCCCTCTCACTGCAATGCTATCTATAGTACTGTTGTGCCTCATTGATGCTTTCTGAATTAGGTAATCCCATCTTACCTCAACTTTGGACAAACCGAATACCAAATAAGCAAGATCTCAATCAATTAGCTCTACTTATGATTTTACATACAGCTACCTAGGAATTTGCATGCACATAAACATCACATAACTTAATACATATTCAGAGAATGCAAAGGGCTAAGAAAAACAGAATCTGCTGTATAAACCTGTCCAGAGAAGTCAATCCATAGGTACATTTTATGACTCGCACAAAACCCAAAACAGGCGGATTCAGTGCTACTATTTTTCTCAAAAGACAGCTAGGCAGTTCTAATAAAGAAATAATGGGAATATTACTCAGCCATAAAAAAGAATGAAATAATGCCATTTGCAGTGACATGGATGGATCCAGAGATTGTCATACCGAGTGAAGTAAGTCACACAGAGAAAGACAAGTATTATATGATATCGCTTATATGTGGAATCTAAAAAAAGGGGTACAAATGAACCTCTCTACAAAACAGAAGTAGAGTTACAGGTGTAGAAAACAAGCTCATGGCTATTGGAGGTGGGGGGAAGGGATAAATTGGGAGATTGGGATTGACATATCCACACTACTATATATAAAATAGATAACCAGTAAGGACCTACTGTATAGCACAGGGAACTCTACCCAATACTCTGCAATGGCCTATATGGAAAAGAATCTAAAACAGAGTGGATACATGTATATGTATAACAGATTCACTTTGCTGTACACCTGAAACTAACACAACATTGTAAATCAACTACCCTCCAAAATAAAGAAAAAAAAAAAGAAATAACATACGCCCCCAATACTGTGCCTTTTACTGTACCACATTTGGGCGCTTACTTTTTGCAAGTAAAAGGTAGGAGGGTTAAAGTATTACGGAAGTTCTCCCAATAATCTGTGTCTCCTTCACAAACCGCGGGAGCGCATTCCTGAAAAATGCAGAGTTGACCAAACAGTGTTAAGAAGGTCGACGTGTTAAGAGCAGGAGGTGGATACAGGAGGAATCAGGAAAAGTCTCACGTAAAGAAAATTAAGTTTCTTCCTGGTTTGTTATCACATCGTGGAAGAGTAACTGAATGGATCTCCACCAAATACGAAAGATCTGTGCAGACCAGTCTGTCTTTAAATTTAATGCCTGTGGTGTACAGGATATGTGCTTTGGGAGTACGGGTCAAAGGTACACTCAAGATGGGCAGGCATCATCCAGTACACATTGAGAAACAAAAGCTCTGGGCTTCAGACAAGTACACACGTACCATATATATTAAGATGCTACAGACAAAGAAAACAAACGGTAGTTTTAATGTAAACCCTGAATACAAAAGAGAATGGCAAGCTTCTCATTCGGGCAACTCAATGTATCAGCACCACAGGGGAGCATAACATCGGGATTCATCCAGCTCAAGATAGTTCAGCATTCCTCTGGGACAATGCCTAGATGGCCAAGGAATCAAAAGCTTTTGAGAGGGAAGCCGTAACAAGCCTCTAAAACAAAACCAGCATTAAGAGCTTTAAAATTCTACCCTGGGAAAATACTTCTACAACACCATGGGAATGAGACAGTGCTGTGATTTGCAGAGCCAGATTCTCCTACAACCTCCACCAGGGAGTTTCCTTGATCTCTGAGTTTTTCAAACCAGCTCCCCCTGATTTCTAGTTCAAAGGCATATGCACATGCTCTTACCTTTGTTTACTTTTCTAGGTCTAATTGAGTGTTCTATTAAAATGGTGTTTGTTTCAAAAATCAGTGCAGCGTCTGGGAACGAATATCCCCATGGGCTCTTTAATTTAAGCGGGCCGCCAAGGTGAAGCAGAAATACCTAGAAACGGGTTGATTTAAATATTTTAGCATGTAAGTCTTTATGCCTTATCTTAGAATCCAGTTGACTAAACCTTGGTTGGCCGGGGACTAGGGGAATTCTCAGGTATGGGGTAATGTACTTATTCCTGTGGCCATCAGCTAGCAGAATAACCCAAACAGCCCTCACAGCCCACATCTATTGAGATCAAAACCTTCTGGGGTGCTCAAACCAAGCAGGGTTTCTCAATGTCAGCACTGACCTCTTGGGCCAGATAATTTTGTGTTGTGGAGGGCTGTCTTGAGCATTGTAGAGTTTTCAGCAGCATCCCTACTCTCTATACACTAGATGCCAGCAGCACCACTACCCCAGTGTGACAACCCAAAGCATCTCCACACGTGGCCTCATGGCCTCTGGGGGCAAAATCCCCTGAGCTCCTCCTCATAAGAACCACTGCCATTAAAAAAGTTAATAAATGACTGTTTAAATCTTAACCCTGTTCACTCACAGTGTCCTCATCTAACCACACCATTCATTCAATACTCTTTATGGCTTTTTTTATAAAAGGGAGGAAGCAGAAGAAAAAACACTGTCATCAAATCTATAAAATAGTCACAGGCACAGAGTCTAAGGGAATTCAGAATAGGATAAAAGGTTTTAATTATGGGCAAAGAGAATAAGAACACAATTTTTAGTTGCAAGAAAATAACTATTCAGGTACCAGCAAAATTAAGAGGGGTCCTGAAGCACATATATACACATGATAATAACTGGAACCAATGATACATACTTCTTTCTCTACCCGCTCCAACAGGAGAGCCAATTTTTCTGATTCAGTTTTCCACTAAGAGCACAGACCCTGGAGGCATCCTACTGCTGTTGAAATACTCGCTCGAACATTTATTGGCTGATGTGATATTGGGTAATTTATATTAAAAACAGTTCCATGCCTCACCTTGTGCATTTGTAAAATGGACATAATGATACCTTGAGGGGGTCCCAGTGAAGATTAAATAAGATAATGTTTAATGTGGGCGCTTCATTTTAGATGCAAAAAATGGTAACTTTTATTAGTACTGTTTGTATTCTATTTAGAAGCATCTTTTCAACTAGTTTATCTAAAGGAAAAGAAGGAGAGGAGAGTTGTCACTAGCTTCTAACCTTGGGATGCAAAGTGCTTTGCGTGTGGCGTTCTCCCAGGAGAACTAATTAGCTGAGGCATCTACTAGATTATACTTCTGGAAGACCAAAGCTAAGAAAAATGAGACAACTGGATTGGGAGTCACAAAACTAGAATTCTTGGCTTAGATTTCAAGGAGCTATGGGACCACGGTCAACCACTTAACTCTCAGGCAGCCAGTCTCACTTCTGTCATTTTAATGGGATCACTACAGAGTTCCTAGTATTTTATCTGAGACTATGACAATCAGATTCAAAGACTTATATTAGAACTAATGGCCAAAACAACTAAATTCTAAACTAAACGATGGATTCTAAACTATCATTTAGTGATGCACAAAGGTAAAGTACTTGGTAACTGTCCTTGAAGTACAGTGATTTAATTAAAGAAGATTTTCACATGGTCTTTTTCAAAGTCTCTTAATTATGTAATGCTTCACCAATTATAGTCCTGTGTAATGCCCACTAAGAGGAAATTTGAATTACAGGCCATCTGCAGACAGGAGATGTACTGAAAACACCTGATAGGCTACAAATTCAATGTCGTACATCCACAAATCTGTTCTAAAATTGCACCCGAACATTAAAGATGACTCTGGCCTTCACTTAGCGGTAAGTCCTATGAAATCAATTAGCTGTTAAAATAGTTTAAATGGAACACATGTATTTTAATTTTTGTGTGTGTATAAAAACAAAGTCTTCTTAATCAGCCCAAAACATTCTGAAATTACACTTCTAGGTAATGCACTGAAAGAATTGAACTTATAACTAGATAAAACCAGGATGTGGAAAATGTGAGAAGGATGATATTCAAACAGCAGTAACCGGAAAGGAATAAATTAAGAATCATATTAGTTTACTTCAATTATCCCAAAAAGCAGTCTAAGAAGGAAGCTGTAAAAACCAATCACGACTCCCCAACAGAAACTCACATAGTCTCCGACTCAAAAACGGTTCTTGGGGGCTTCCCTGGTGGCGCAGTGGTTGAGAGTCTGCCTGCTAACGCAGGGGACGCGGGTTCGAGCCCTGGTCTGGGAGGATCCCATGTGCCGGGGAGCAACTGGGCCCGTGAGCCACAACTACTGAGCCTGCGCGTCTGGAGCCTGTGCTCCGCAACAAGAGAGGCCACGATAGTGAGACGCCCGCGCACCGTGATGAAGAGTGGCCCCCGCTTGCCACAACTAGAGAAAGTCCTCGCACAGAAACGAAGACCCAACACAGCAAAAATAAATAAATAAACTAATAAACTCCTACCCCCAACATCAAAAAAAAAAAAATGGTTCTTGTGTTTTTTTTTCCTGTGGGTGTTTGGTAGTGGGTATAACTACTATTTTTCTTTTTTCTTTCCTCCCACTCTCCCTCCTTCCTTTCATCCTTTCCTCCTCCTCCTTCTTTCTCTCTCTCCTCACCTTTCCTTCCCTCCCCCGTTTATTCTATGGAGTAGAGGCCCTTGTTGCCAACAGGACCAGTCAGGAGTTTAAAAAAAAAAGAAGAACTATCTCCAGCCATGATAGAAAATGTGTTCTTCATTAAAGAAAAAGATTCCTCAGGATGGTTTAAAAAATGAAAAGATGACTTTAGGTCACCATAAATAAAAAGGATGATTTATACTTTAAGAGTGGTGCTTTGCTTTGTAGAAAAATGGGAGGAAAAAGAAAAATGGAGGAGAGTCCAGTTTTAAAACTCATAAATAGGAAATTCATACCCTTAAAATGAAATATTTATCATTTTGAAATTATACAGATCTATAAAGATATAATTCTTATACTCTTGATATTTTATCTACCTGACTTGATCTGTCCTCCCCCATCTCCCAATGACAAAATGATGCTACTATTTTTTTAAAAATTTATTTATCTTATTTATTTTTGGCTTTGTTGGGTCTTTGTTGCTGCATGCGGGCTTTCTCTAGTTGCAGAGAGCGGGGGCTACTCTTTGTTGCGGTGCGCAGGCTTATCATTGCGATGGCTTCTCTTGTTGAGGAGCATGGGCTCTAGGCTAACAGGCTTCAGTAGTTGTGGCACACAGGCTCAGCAGTTGTGGCTCGTGGGCTCTAGAGCACAGGCTCAGTAGTTGTGGCGCACGGGCTTAGTTGCTCCACGGCATGTGGGATCTTCCAGGACCAGGGCTCGAACCCGTGTCCCCTGCATTGGCAGGCGGATTCTTAACCACTGCGTCACCAGGGAAGTCCCCAAATGATGCTACTATTAAAGAAAGAATTCAAAGGCCAACTCTTTTCAAAACTTATAGTTCTCTAACTACTTTGAGGGCAGGCTACAGTTCTAAGGATACATTTGCAATGTTCATGAATAATGGCACAAAGAAGGTGCTTAACATATTGCACAATGAGCAAATGAGTTAGCATAAGCAAGGACAAAGCAAGAGCAAGAAAAAGCAAAAAAACATAAATACAGATGCACTGAAATAGATAGAAACTAACCCTAGGAAGGAAATGCTCAAGAAAAAGACAGAGGCAAGTAGAATGAAAAACAGCAAAATAATCCAAAAAAGCTTCTCCACCCACAGTCTACTGAGATGATACCATTTTGGTGGGAAACTTTATAAAAACATTCTCAGACACAGATATAGCCAGATATTCTTGGCACTAACACACTCCTTTAAGGCCTCTGAATGCACTACACCTTTAAGAAGTGTCAAGCCCTGATGCTTTTTCCCACCTATAGGCATAAGCAGAGATACAGCCCTTTAAAAGCATGTTAGGGACTTCCCTGGTGGCGCAGTGGTTGAGAGTCCGCCTGCCGATGCAGGGGACACGGGTTCGTGTCCCGGTCCGGGAGGATCCCACATGTCACAGAGCGGCTGGGCCCGTGAGCCATGGTCGCTGAGCCTGCGCGTCCGGAGCCTATGCTCCGCAACGGGAGAGCGGGAGAGGCCACAACAGTGAGAGGCTCGCATACGAAAAAAAAAAAAAAAAAAAAAGCATGTCAGACCCAGTGGAACTCCCGGGCAAAGCCCCATCCTCAATGGATCAGGAGTCTGAGAAACTTCATGTTCAATGTCCTTCACCATCTCAAAAGCCTTATACTTCTGTACAACCACCACCTTTCTTAGCTGAAGCTTACACAGCCACCTAGACATATCCTTTTCCAAAGCCCAAATCATTAATCTAGTGGTGGGATCCTGAAAGGTTTCCTGTAACTTAGTCCTACTCAGTACCTATATCCTGAACAACAACTGAGGTCAAGACACTGATGTGAGGGCTAGGGAAAGGTGGATGGTGGGATACAGGGAGAAGAGGCACAAGATATGGACCTCCACCTCCAAGAGTTTGTATTCTAGTGTTCTCAGGTCCTACACTCCCTAGTGCCTGCTTCTAATACTCCTTAGCTACCATGTTATCAGCTTGTTTCTTTCCAATCAAGACTCTAGGGCCTAAATATGTTTCCATTGAATTCAGCTAAGTAATTGCACAATCAAGCCACAGTGGAAGTCACTTGCAAGAGATGCGGGTGATGAGTAAGTGAGTACTCCTGGACCTCAATGATCTCACAGTACAGAGGCTGAAGAAAAGCACGTAAAATAACAGCTTGAATGCAAGCTGGAATGCTAAGAGAAACAGGGGGTTAAAGGAAGGACAAATCACATCTCCCTTTGGTGGAGGGAGGGCAGGTGAGATCCAGGGAAGTGGAGAAAAAGGCATCCTTGCCAACCCTGGGTGAGTCATCAAGAGCTCCTCCTGCCTTCTCAACATCTATAAATAATCCCAGGTGCTGCCATTTCATTTAATTACTAAGCCTCTCCAGATGGAGAAAAATAATTAAGCAGTCGGTACCACCAAGATGATATAAAGAACGCATTAGCAACTTTTGAAACATTTGAGTTTTGAAGTTTGCTTTCAACAATGAAAGAAGGGCAGAAGTGAAGAGGGCCCAAATGACTGAGTGACAGACATTAGAGAAAACCAAAGGACAGCAGTCAGATAGTGGGTAGAAATTTAAATAGGAAAAAAGCAAATACTCGTGTAAAGGGGCTCAATCCTCCCAGAAGCAGCAGAGCCGCTAACATTAAATGAAGAAGCCTCAATGGAGTTGGTGAAGATAGGTTGTCAAAAAAGAAATACTTTAAGACAACCTAAAAATCAATTTATTTATTTCCTAAATGTACAAGAAATATGCTGTTGACTGGGCCTCTGGATGCAGACGTGATAAAAATTTTATCTTTGTGTCTGATGCAAAGATTCAGAAGCGATTAAACCCAAAAGGGTCTAACAAGGAAGCTGGAAACAACCACACGAGAAAAATTTCTAAACACAGATGCTCTTAAAGAATCATGCATTTATCATTCTAAAGTTCAATGGAATCAGGAAATCAATAAAAATAAAATTTCTGGCATTCAAATAACAGTAGCAACTGGGTAGTAAAACACCTGAGGTTTCCTCCCCATAACATGTTCAAAGATAATCATGTGCTTCCTCAAAAAAAAAAAAAAAAATCCACAAAAATCAAACCTATAAAACCACAGTAATCAAAATTTAAAAAAGTTTGGGGAGCCCAAACCTCTAAGAGCATCAGACTGAAAACCATTAATAAGGGTGCACAGTTCGAAGACATTTCGATGCTGGTGGGAAAATGGAGGGACGCGTTCCAAGAGGAATGATGAAGAAACAGATTGGAAGAAGGAAAAACCAAATCAGAACCCAATTCTGAGGGCGATCATAGAAGATTCTTGATCTAAAAAAATATAGGTCAAATGGTAGTTCTAGTTTTAGTTTTTGAGGGAACCTCCCACTGGTCTCCATAGTGGTTGTACCAATTTACATTCCCACCAACAGTGGAGGAGGGTTCCCTTTTCCCCACACCCTCTCCAGCATTTATTGTTTGTACAAATGGACTTATTTACAAAAAAAAGTAGAGTCACAGATGTAGAAAACAAATTTATGGTTACCAGGGGTAAGGATAAATTGGGAGATTGGGATTGACATATACACACTACGTATAGCACAGGGAATCTTCTCGATACTCTGCAATGGCCTATATGGGAAAAGAACCTAAAAAAAAAAAGTGGATATATGCATATGTATAAGTGATTCACTTTGCTGTACACCTGAAACTAACAGAACATTGTAAATCAACTATACTCCAAAATATATTAAAAGAAAATAATTTAGGTCAAGTTAAAGGTAAAGGTCAATCTGAGGATTGAGTACTCTGTGCTCTATACAGATGGTCCCTAACTTATGACTTCTTTGACTTTATGATGGTGTGAAAGTGACACACATTACTTCAGATTTTGATCTTTTCCTGGGCTAGCGATATGGTGAGATACTCTCTCCTGACGCCGGGCAGGGTAGTGGGCCGAAGCTCCCAGTCAGCCACTGGATCACAAGGGTAAACAACCAGTACTCGTCCAACCATTCCGTACCCAACCGTTCTGTTTTTCCCTTTCAGTAGAGAATTCAGTAAATTCCATGAGACAGTCAAAACTTCATGTTGTGTTAGACTTTTTGTTAATATAATAGGCTTTGGGGCTTCCCTGGTGGCGCAGTGGTTGGGAGTCCACCTGCCGATGCAGGGGACGCGGGTTCGTGCCCCAGACCGGGAGGATCCCACATGCCGCGGAGCGGCTGGGCCCGTGAGCCATGGCCGCTGAGCCTGCGCGTCCGGAGCGTGTGCTCCGCAACGGGAGAGGCCACAACAGTGAGAGGCCCGCGTACCACAAAAAAAAAAAGGCTTTGTGTTATATAATTGTGCCCAACTGCAGGCTAATACAAGTGTTCTGAGCGTGTTTAAGGGAGGCTGGGCTAAGCTATGACATTCGGTAACTTGGGTGTATTAAATGCATTTTCCACTTAAGATATTTTAAACTTATGACGGGTTTATTAGGATGTAATCCCAACTTAAGTCGACAAAGATTTGTAACCTTAAATCAAAGCTATTTAAATCTTTTTGAGTTATTTTCAAAGCAAAGCATCCTTCGACAAATTGCCTTATCATTCCACTGTCATTTCAACTGTCTTATAAACCTAGGTTTTCATTTCTTACTTCTTCAAACAGATAACCCAAGTAGAGTGTTATCAGAATAATATATCAAGAGAGCATTTTAATAACTTTTGGCATTTACATTTCCACAGGAATTCAAATCAGGCGAACTAGTATAGTGGAGATTCTATTTTAACGAACAGAAAATAATTAACTTTGTACTAATATAAATTAGCTAAACAAGCATTTATTTATTCTCTTTAGTGGTTTAACAACAAATATCTCCATCCCTTGCCAATTTCATGTTTTAACTTCTTTATTTAAAAAATCCTTTAAAATCAGACTTTCCCCTTCCTTTCCCGTATATCTTCTAGAAGGCTGCGAGGCCAAAGGTGTGTGAACTAGAATAGAGGTGTTCCTTCCTCGAGATGCATGACTAACATATGTTGGAAAACGGTAATAAATATTCCAGTCAGGAGTAGCTATGAAGTGAATGCGCCTTCTAGCGCTGTGTGGGCCCAAACGCGTAAGACCACGTGGGGCTGCCATGACTTGTTTTCTTCCATACCTGGAGGCGATCCTTCCTTTACCAGTGTTCACACAAAGCACTCAGGGGAAACCCAGCTCACTATATTTCAGCACTGAGACTGACCTTCAACTCTGTCTGTAACCAAAAGATGTCAGGCACTAGTCAAAGTTACTGGCGTCCAGGTTGGAGTCATGATCTCAAGGTCATGTTGACAGGAAGTCATGAAGAAAACCGCCTAGAGGCTGTGCTGCCATGGGAATTCACACCCCCTCCGAAGGAGACAGAGAGTCACTACTCAGATCTTGATTACTGCAACATCATCAGGAAATTTTATGTAAAATCTTCCATATTTAACTGAAGAAAATAATTGTAAACACTATGTAGCATCCATAATCATGTCCATGAGCCACAATAGGACCACCTGCAGGCAACCTATCCTCTCAGCCAATATATGGTTCCCTGGTCGGCCATGTGTCTGCTAGGTTTGTGTTTGCTTTGGTGTTTTGGAAACATAAGAACCTCATCATATCTAATCACAGCAAAGGCAGCGAGAGAGCCAAAACTACCCAGCATAACAGGCACATGATCCGGAAGAAAAAAGAAACAAAGATAATGAAAAATGGAAAGTGTTAGAAAATTATTCTAGTGTGTGGCGTAAGTTGGCATCAAAGCTACAGCAACTGCACAGAAATTAGCCTTGCCTAGACATGCACTGGTAGGTCATTCACATCCTATCACTCTGGAAAATGAATATGTGAGTTTATGAGCACCACGTCAGACCACAGCCTTTTACAAGTGGAAAAGTTTCTCTACTCATGTCGTTCTAGCCATTATCACATGGGACTGTGACAGCGAGGTCCTCCTAGTGGGCAGGAGCTGACTATATTCATCTTATATATTTAATGTAGCAACTGGTACCATATCTGGCATTGAATCACTGCTGAAACAATCATAAATACCTCTTCAATACCAAAAGGTAACATGCCAGGTTTGAATTTGGAAATACAGGTCAAGATTTCTCTATTTGGGGGAGAAATACCAAACTCCCAAATTTAGCATTCTTATTAGAAAGATTCAAAACACAGAGATCTCAAAATACAGGTTCTAACGAGACTGCCATATTAAAATAACAATACCGTCTTCTTTCCACTACATGACATAGTGTGAACTCTGATGTATAAATGCATATGTGGACTCATAAAGAAAACAAAGAAAGCAGCTCAACACAGCTGCTACCTAAAAAAAAAGAAAAAAAAAGAAAAAAAAGAAAAACTATTCTATTTTATATTATCTGCCCTCTATTTTGTGTCTACAGGACAGCAAGTCAAAATTTAGAGGACTAACCAGATGAAATACACATTAAATTTCTTTGTATTTGAACTACACTCGTGTCCTGGAAATACTTTAAAAATCCAAAACCTAGATTTCACACTGAGGTCTTTTGCTGGTTTGTACACCAATGTGCCCCCCCTGCCCAATACTTTAATTGGGCCTACATTTAACAAGAGTTTCTAGAGCCGGAAAAACAGAAAGCTTTTGGGTAGAGCACGCTGTGAAACAGACCTGCCAGTACTCATAAAAACATTCTTAAAATTTATTTTCTATAAAAAGGATGACCTATAAAGGAGAACCTGGTTGGACTGGACATGGGTGGGCATGACAGGGAGGGAGGCAGGGGTAGGTCTGATGGCAGGGCTGCAGGAGTAGAGGTCCAGCAACATGAAAAACAGTGTGCTAAGAGGACAATAACAGAAAATAAGAGGTAACTATGTAAGTGGAAACTGTCTAAGAATGGAAGTTCAAGTGACCTCAGTATTGCCTAAGGCAAAACAATCACGGTTTAGATGCAGAAGGAGTCCAGACAGAACCCAAGTGAACTGGCAACAGCACAGTGCCCAGAATAGACTTCTGTTCGTGCAGAGAAGACACATATACCACAGGGTCTCCATCCCATAGAAACAGGGATGGCTGGACACAGATACATATTTTATTTGGCATTTACCAAATGTCTACTGTGTGCCAAAACCCACACTAGGGACTTCATTTAATGAAAATGTACTAACTTGGAAATGGTCCCAATAAAAATTTTAGTTACCATGGGGATTTCTGGCGGGGGTGGGGTGGGGTGGGAACGAGGTCTCTTTAGATAAATGACCAATGCAATTTATTAACCTACTTGCAAGTAATGTCAAATTTAAAGTTGCTCCAAAGAAAAACCACTTTTTTTTTTACATCAGTCTCTTAATATGCTGTAGGAACCTGTTCAAGACGCTTCAGCAGTGAAGTAACTTAGATGATAAATGTGTTCTTCAATCTGTGCACCAGTCAAGTAGCAATAAAATCAGAATAATTCATGCAAAAATTTTCATTATGTTTCTAAACATACTTATTTACATTTTAAATCACACATTAGACAATATGAAATATCTTTCATTTAGACAGGTGTGAACTAGAAAACAGATGCATTCATTAAACATAGAACAATTCGGTGAATTAAAAAAAAAATACTCGAGAGAACTCTTTGGTTGAAGTATCAATGCTTAAGCCCACCGTTAACTTACTTGAAAAAATATGGCCATGGCTCCGATTATTCTGTTTTCAGAAATGGCAGTTTGAAAGCTGTCAAAGTCATCTGGATTGTAAAAGAAAATCTGCATCTGTAGAAGAACAATTAAAAAACGTATTAGGAAAATACATTAGGAAAACCTATGCAGAAGTAGAGAGAGTAGTACAATGGACCCAGATTCCCCAACATGCTAAGATTTTGCCAAAGGTACTCATCTATCCATACTTTTTTCTTTGCTAAAGTATTTGAAAGCAAACCCCAGACATCATATCGTTTTACCCCTACATACTTCGGTAGGTATCACTAAAACACACATCTTTCCACATAACTACAATGCCTTCAGGCCACACAAAATAAGTAACACCAACACCTTCTTATTACCTAATACTCATGTCATGGTGAAATGTCCCTATTAAGAAACAAAATTTTAATGCAGTTAAATACCATGAAGTAGGAAACTAAGACTGTGAGATTCAGTCCCTATGTTAAAATTATAAACGCTTAAATGGACACATGTTTATGGATAATGCCCATTCCAATGACGAGAATCTGAGGGGGGCTCTCAGTAGCTTTGAGAAACAGTCCAAATGGACTATTTTAGTCAATCAAAATAGAATATAGTGGTAATGATAATAATAATGCTTAATAGGGCTTCCCTGGTGGCGCAGTGGTTGAGAGTCCGCCTGCCGATGCAGGGGACGTGGGTTCGTGCCCCGGTCCGGGAGGATCCCACATGCCGCGGAGCGGCTGGGCCCGTGAGCCATGGTCGCTGAGCCTGCGCGTCTGGAGCCTGTGCTCTGCAACGGGAGAGGCCACAACAGTGAGAGGCCCGCGTACCACAAAAAAATAAATAAATAATGCTTAATATTTTTCAGTTTGCAAAAAGCCATCCCATTCATGATTTCACTAAATCTATCTAACAATCCCTGTGAAGACTGGGCAGAAATTACTACATTCAGTTACAGATGAGGAAATCGTACTTCAGAAAGTTGATGCCGACTTGGTTAAAAAGAAACATCAGTTGATGAGTGTAAAGTCCAGGTGCTCTCATCCCAACCTTAAATACCTTCTCTTACATGTGGCAAGGGTTTCTCACTCAAAAAGCAGAACACGGATAAATCAACTTAAAATAATTATACAATTTTAATGTCTGCACATTCCTCAATACCTGAACAATTCAGAGAACAAAAACAACCTACAGAGTATTCTTGAGAGACTACATATGTGATAAAAATAAAAGATCTGAGACCCTATTCCAGCTTCTTCGTTTACGTGCATGTGAGCCCTCAGGCAAGCCAGCGAATATCTAAGCATCATTCCTTCCGTATAGAATCAAGCGCTTGATCATCCTACCCTTGGTAGGATGGGTGTGGGGATCAAACATGTAGGTGCAGGGTACAGTGTGTAGCACTATGCCTGGACCTTAACTGTGCTCCACAAATCGTCATCATTGTCACATTAACTTTTGGCAGGTATCTTTAGATGTCTAATATGAATGTGATTGCACTGAATCTTCTAGAATGGCCCCTACTCTTTCCAGAAAATCAAATCTCCTCTATCATTAGCTCTCTTCCATGACCTCTATTTTCCCACTTTTCCAAATGACATGATGCTATTTTCTGAACAACCACACCCCAGATGGAGTATGGAGACTTGATACTAAATGATAAATTCCCAATGGGAAAAGGGAAGTCAGAGAGACAAGCTGAAGTACACGTCAAAGGTGAACAGAGTCCTGCTGACTGAAGTAACCAAGACGTTAAGAACAAGGTGACATATCTTCTCTGAAGGGTATATTTAGGGAGCCCAAATCAGGACACTTTTAAGGAAAAGTTAGATAACCAAGTGGATGGGAGAAGGATGGGTAGATTCTTTTGGAGAATATTCTTTCTTACGGTGAATTATTTTCCTTAGACTCTGCATTCCCACTGACGCTGGCAACCTCTTATACATGTGTTGCCTTTACATCTGGACGGCTACAGACATCATGAATTTACTCTGAGGAAAAATCCATTCAATGAGGTGCAGATTAAAATAGTTTAATACTGGGTGAATTGCTTTGGGGACAATGCCACTAACCCAAGAAAGAAACTCTGCATAAGTATATTCAGAAAATTACACTTAACTTTCCTTTGCAAACCCAGGCCCTCAAATGAACTAAGTTCACAGAAGGTTTTCTTATTCTTCAGCCCATGAGCAGGGGTAGCATTGTTTAACGCATCACCTGAATAGCGTGTGATACAAAATACTTTAAGATCTCTTCAAGAGCATTTTCATTTACAACCGGGTGAGGAAATTCATTTTTAGAAAATGTCTTTGAGTCACGGCTCCACCCGTCAGGATAATAAAATGTCTCATAAAGAGAACAGCAGCCATAGGTCTGAAGTATCAGCTTTCCTTGCTATTTCTCTCAAGTTGTAGTCTATTGAACTATGTTAACTTTTAAAGGTATCTTAAATACGGAAGTAAATAAGTAGGTGGAGTTTTGCCGAGAGGGCACTGGACTTGAAATCATTTTGTTGTTATTGTTGATGAGACAACTTTAGGCACAGGCTAGAAACCTATTTTACAAAAACATCTTTGGAAGGGATCGGGGTGGCTGCTGAATACTGCGAGGAAGCCCATCAACCTTCTGTATCTGCTCTCAAGTGCCATGTTCAGAGCCTTCCTTCAGCCTCCCGCAAAGTGCGTTCCCTCTAATAATGTGAATTGAAGTCAAGCTTACTGTATAGCAATCCTCTTCCTGTAGAAACGTGGTGAATTGAAACTGAAGAAAAAACCTGGGAAATCGGGCAATAAAGAGATCTATTAACTGTCCCTTATATTCTTTACACACATCACCAATGTATATTTTACCCATCTGCATTCTTCCTCTCTCCCTCCAAGCAATTATCTTCCCTGATTCACTTAATCGTTAGGTGGGAGAAAACACGCCCCTTTACCAATACATACTTAAGCGTATCGTTTCTAAGAATAAGGATATTCTGTTACATAGCCACAGTAACATTATTAAAATGAGCAAGTTTCACTTTGACACAAAGTTTATTATAGACCATTATTTGGTTCTTGGTCCAGGAATCCAATCTAGGACCTAACTTTGCATTCAGTTGCCATGTCTCTTCGTACTGACCCCTCCGACCCCCAACTTTCACCTGGGACGGTTACTCAGCCTTTCTTTTTCTTTATTTGGTAGTCTGCAGTGTGCAGCCCGGTTATTATGTAGAATTGGGGTCGGTCTCATGGTTTCTCATGATTAGACTCAGGTCGTGCCTTTTGGGCAGGGGACCACAGTTGTAGTACTGTGGCTTCACAGAGCACCAATCTGCCCAGCAGGAGACCCTTCAAACAGATTCCTTTGTCATTTTGTCATGCTCCCATCATTTTTCATCCTTTAGCACCTCCTTATTAGCTGGCACAGATGTTCTAACCTCACCTTGCATTTCCCCTGTTCCAGCCCTGGAATTGGCCATTTCTTGACTGAGCCCTGGTTTCTTTTAGTGAGGAATGGTATTTAAAGACCAAAGAGTGTGAACTCAATATTTTCCAAATATGTTTGATATTGGAACACTTTGGTTCTTCAAGAAAACCGTACAGCTTGAGGCTCTGTATGTCTATTCCAACCAGGACAGAAAACTGGGTCAACTTGGTGTAAATGAATGTCCCTCCAACACAAAGAGTGCCATGAGATATGTAAGTCTCCCCAACAACAGAAACAAACTGTATGAAGCTCAACCAAAAAAGCCACTGGTAGACTGTGGGTAGACCAGGGTGCAACGGAAGGACCAGTCCTATAAAGTATTTTAAACTCATGAGCAAGAAAAACAGGCCTGGTGGATCATTTAATTTGACCTCGTGTAATGGTTGGAATGGAAAAATCTGCAGGAATTCCTCTAGCCAGATCAAGGTGATAGATAACATCGAGTATAATGTGACATAACCTGACATTTGGAAAACGGTATTCTACCCCGTCACTGACCAGGAAGCATGTGCTAAATCATACATAGGGAAAATGGCCGAATGAATGACAACACTATCAAGTAACGGGAGGAAGATGTGATAGGTTCTGTGAGAACAGGGTTGACAGCAGTCAATGCTCTCGTGTTATAGGGTCCTAGCATGATGTATACAGAGTCACAACAAAATGCCCACTCGGCTGCCCTTTTCTCCCGCTGTGTTCTATTTCCCCCCTTACATTTAAAACTGTCCTAGCTGCAGTTTGATTTAAAACTATATATATGCCAGGTTTCCAATTTGTATCACTATCTGTGTTAAGCTGAATAAATAAAAATCAACAAATCTGAAAACGATGGCCATCTGTACTTTTCTTCATGTTGTTATTTTTCAAATATTTATAAAGTGCCTACTGTATATCAGGCACTGTACTCTCATTCATTGATACTCACTGAAGTAGGTACCACCATGATCCTCATTTTACAGCCAAAGAAAAGAAGGATTTCTAAAATTACAACACTCTTTAGGACGGAGGGTGGGGTTGGGATAAAAACGAATTGTTCCGATCCTAGTCAAAGCCTTAATCACTGTGCTTCCTTCCAGTAGGCAAAAAAATTTGCTTAATGCCTATTATGTATAAGGCACTATGACAAATGAAGACAGTTTGCACTTGGGAAGACAAAAATATCAATAATAAGACAAGGTTCACACTTTTTTTTGAATGCCAAAGTTGAGTTGTAGATACATGTACCACAAAAATGCCTAAAGTAGTAAATGGCTCATGGTCACGTAAGGCATACACTAAATGAATACAGAATAATACAGGCAATGGGCAAGAGGGGATATTTTCTTGAAGGTGGACTTCCTATTCTCTAATGTGGTAGTTGTTTGTGTAAGTCAGCTCTCACATCCCTGTCGTGATGGCGGCAAGAAGAAATGATCCCAATGCAAGAGTGGAAAATCCAGCAGTACTTTCTTTGGTGATTTAGAAAGCTCTACATTTTAATTTCCTCTCAAAAAACTTACATAATATTTCTGCAACGTGTAACCCCCCTCACGTACATGGCCCGAGAAAAAAATTCATGATGAATTAAGGAAATGGCACGCAGACAGCCCAGAGGAAAGGCCATCTACCGATAGATTCATCAGACATTTCCAGGATACTGTCGTTCATCTTTAACAGAATGGAAGAACACATAGGAAAAGCTACAGGAAAAGAACAGGTGAGACATAAACACAGTGAAATAAAGATGGTGACTAGAAAGGCAAGAGCAGAATTAATAAGAGGCAGTAGATAACAGAACTGAAGAGGCAAAATGTATTTTCCTGATCATTCTTAGGGCTACCATGTAGTCAGCCAGTTGAGAACATGGCAGTGGGCAAAAAACAGTTGCCTAAGAATAAAAACATGTAGCAAAGACAAAGTAAAAATCCCAACACAGTTCATGATCTGCTGGTTCCACTTGTTGGATGATTTGCAAATGATGGTGTCAGAATTAAGGTTTTGGATAATAGGTTCTTACTCTAACTTAATTTTTAGATTATGCTGTACCTTCACTACTATATAGCCAGATCACACACACTCAACACAACACGTTCTAATTCTTTCATTCTGCCATTGCCATCAGACAGGAAGACTGATGAGGGCAGGAAGGCTACCTGCCTAGTTAAAGGTTGTGTATTGAACAGTGCTGTTCTTGTAAATACTATTAATTCATATTTTGGAATGAATAAAATGAGTGGGAGCTCTGGGTAGCTAGCTGCACGATAGTCAGATGATAAAGCAACAATCAGTATAATGAGGTTCTTGCTATCTCTAAGAATAAATAACATGAGTAGCAGGGAGAGATCAGGATACTAAGAGAATGAACGGACTTAAACTGCTGGAGAAAATGTTCAGGAAGGCCCAAATATAAGCCCAAATCACTATGAAATGCCTAAGTGGACTCAGGTATGGGTCTGCTAAACCCAGATTATATTACTTTCTCTTTCATCTGCAAGGAATTTCAAACTGTTTTCCACCCAAGCAACTCCAGTCTGAAATTTTAACACTCCCAACACAAGAAAATCTATCCACTTAAATTATGGAGAAAAATGATAAATACACACTATATATATTATATAACAAACACTCTGAATTCAGAACTATGATATGGGTGTTTTGTTTTATATCAATGAACAGTCTTCACTCCCAGTTACTTTTTTAAAGGGTCATGATTATATTGTTACCCCCTGTGATGGTTAATTTTATGTGTCGACTTGGCCCTAGCTATGGTGCCTGGTTGTTCGGTCAAATATTATTCCAGATGTTGCTGTAAAGGTATTTTTAAAAAAATCTATGACTACTATTTAAATCACTAGACTCTGAGTAAAGCCAATTACCCTCCATAACGTGGCGGCCACGTGCAGTCAGTTGAAAGCCAGAGGGTGCCCTAAGAGGAAGGAATTCTGTCTCCAGATTGCAACACAGAAATTCGGCCTGAGCTTCCAGCCTTGAGACTTAAGCCTGCAACATCATCTCTTGCTGGAATTTCCAGCCTGCTCTGTACACTGCATACTTGCCCATCTCCACAACTGAGGAAGCCATTTCCTTAAAATCTCAATCTCCCTCCCTCTCTGTCTGTCTCTCTCTCGTATATAACCCCTATCGGTCCTATCTCTCTGGTGAACTCTGACTAATACACCCCTAAATGTCACTACTGATTTTAAGCAAAACACACCCAGACATATTTATACGTGCCTGTGCATCACATTATAAAACGGTTCTGCAACCCTGTTCCTTTTTGAGTTTCTTTGAGCTCTGAGCTCTGTCCTCTTCATTCATCCCTTTCTAACAAGCCTCTCCCCTGCAGAATGGGGCTACGTTCTATTATATCCTACTACAACCCAGTTCACACTCTCGCGACTTACAGAAAAATATCCATGAACTTGACAGACAACACAACTGGGTGATATTAAATGAAGACCAAAGGACATGGGCTACAGCATCAGACCTGATTTGTATACGGAAGACACCTGAGATCTCTAAGGCTCAGTGTCCCCTTCTGTCACATAGAGGTAATACCGACCTCATGGGATCACTGTAATAACGAATCACTACTCACATGTTTGGGAAAAGTAAGAAGACATTCAACAGCTCCCACTGTTTATTAGTATGTATCTTTATTACTTTCTTTATGACCAGAAGGGATATGCAAATAAAAGTGAAAATAAATCGTTTGGGCCGGTCAACAATCTCAATGAGTCATGCCACAAGGTGTAGCAAAGAAACCTGTGTGTGGGCTTCACACAGCCTTCATTGAAAGAATATTTTTAGAAGAACCGTGGCCCAGAGAACAGCAGGTATTCAACATCTTTACGTGCAAGGTAGCATTTAAACAAACATTCTGAAACGTTTGCTTTATACAGTATCATTAATCACAGAGTGCACTAATCCTTAATTATTTCCCTTGCTCTGTAATATGGAATTATCTTCAACTATATACAGCAGGAATCCAAATTTTGGGAGCAGGAGAACCCAAATTGCACAGCAGGCCTATGACTCCTATACCATCAGGTGTCAGGGTGTTTTGGGGATCCCTTTTAAAAGTCTCTGCGTGTAACCTGTTTATGCCATTATAAGTCTATTTATTAGTTGATTTTTGGAATTTCTGGCTCGGTGATTCATCTGACTAGTCAAACATTTAACTTTTGCACTCGTCTCTTGGTAGGGAAAAGTTCAGGCTCTTGCTTCCAACAGTAAGGGATTTACTATGCATGATTTGTGGAGTTATGTCTTACAGTTCAGCCTCAGTTTGGACATAAGTGAGGTAGGTTCAGCATCTGGCTACGTGTTGGTTAGATTCCCTCATCACGGACGCAGGAAGGAGGGTCGTAAGTTCCAGCTCTCCCATTCAATAGCTGTGTGAGCCGCCGGTTGAAGTTAGTCAGCCTCTCCGCGTCCTAGCAGCCCCATGAGGAAACTGAGGGTCAGAAGTTTGTCACTGGGCTACACTGAGGATTAAATAAAATAACTCAAGTAAAGCACCTCCCACGGCATCTGGTTTACGATAGGCCCCCTATTGTTTCACGTGTCTTTAAAAATTAGTTAACGGGGGAAAAAGAGAAAAGGGAAAAACACAAATGAGTTAGTGAAAGGGCTGTTTTCAATAAACCCAAATTGGAAACTACCCAGATGCTAATCAACAATGGGCTCTCCAATAATTGGAAACTACCCAGATGCTAATCAGTGACAATCGTAGTGCCAATGTAGAATGCACTACAATGGCAGGTAATGATATGGACGGATCTCACAAACCATGCTGAGACAAAACACCCAGAAATTTTCTTAAAAAAAAAAAAAAGATATACTGTGTGATTCTGCTGGAATGATGTACAAAATCAGGAAAAACTCTTCCACTCAGAGGCCAACACAGTGGTTACCCCTGGCGAGTGGTAACTGGAAGAGGGATCTTGGGGAAGGAGGGGGCGAGAAAGTGCTCTTTCTTGATCTGGGGTCTGGTTCCGAGTGAGAAAATTTGTTCAGCTGTACGCTGATTACTTGTGAATTTTACTCTTTGTGTGTATTTCGATAATAAAGAAATAAAATGAGTGACAAAGCTGTGCTTTTGAAACTGGGATGAACAAAATATAGTCTTCTCCTATAATAATGGAGCACGTCTGACGTTGCTTCCCTGCTCTGTACCCATTGCATTCAACAGAGGCTGTTCTAAGCAGGAGGATAAGGCTAGGGAGATCTTACCTGTGTCATAGAGCAAGTTAGGGTGGCTGGCTCAGAGTGTGCAGAATCACACCAGCCGAGGACTAAATAACAATTACATGGACCTAGCGCTGCTTCTTTCCACCCTTTCCCTTGGGGCAGACACTGCAAAATGAAGCCCAGAGGCAGCAGCGGAGGGCTGCTTTAATGTATCCAATGCTTACAATACTTTACGTGAATTAATTCCTTCAGTCCTTGGGGTATTTGGAGGGTAGGTACCATTATAATATTTTCCCCATTTTATACAAAAGGAAATTAAGGCTGAGATATTGGGTCTTGTCTAAGAAGTAATAAAGCCAGGATTCAAACCCAGGCATTTGACTGCACAGCCTACACTTTAAAAATCCTCTGCACACAACATCCTCATCAGATTTCCCATTGGCAGAGAGAACTACCTATTAGTTATCGCTAGGATCCTAGCACAAAGCTTCCAGGGTAATGGTTCTCAAAGAGGGGTGATTTCTGGACCCCAGAGGACATTTGTCAATATCTGGAGACATTTTTGCTTGGTGTCACTAGGGGGTAGATCCTACTGGCATCTAGTGGGTAGAGGCCAGGGAGGTTACTAAACACCGTACAGTGCATAGGACACTCCCCGCCAAAGCAACTAATTATTTTGCTGAAAATGTCAATAGTGCTGAAAGTGTAGAAACCTCACCTACACCCACTGCCACACAAAGTCTAGTCGATGGATGTGGTAAAGCTCTGTTTTCCTTTCTCTTTTCTACTACCGAACTTGCAGGTGGAACAAGTCTGCTGTAACGGGGCTCAAAGATTGGAGAGTCTTGCCCTTACCTGTAAACTAGTAGCTTCAAGACCTCTTGCACCTATTGCAGTTACTGTAATAACCTTCTCTTCTATTAAAACCACCTTTCCTTGCTTGCAGAGCTGTTTTGTACATAAGCTTCTGGTTCTGAAATGCTTAACACCTTGGACACAGCGGAGGGGAAGGGGACCACCTAGGTGCATCTGGAACTCATTTGTATTTCAAAAACACGAAAATAACCACCGCAGCGTTTGCGCTCTTTGTAACGTGAAGCTTTTTAGAAATCGCTTGTACTTGGGAGTAACAGCCGCATGATTCACCATGAAATAAAGTCTGGAAAATCATTTTGGATAAATGGACCTATAAATTCAATAGAATTTCCATGACAACATAGACTGCAACACTCAACCACAAATAAAAGGCTATAAATCATTCCCAACCAACGAGGAATCAGCAATAGGTCTCCCGTTTTGAAATACAAGAAACCTGAAATACAGTTTATTTGTTACTGACTCACCCGAAGTTCCCATTATGGTTCTTTCCTCATTTCTGATATTGTATTTTCTACCTCATAATAGGTTCTGGGGAAATGATGCTGCCATGAGTTTGCAATCAAGCTTAATAAAATTAACACAGGTATAGAGTTGGTTGTATCCCCTCCCTTTCTCCCAGCCAGAAGCCTGCAAGAAAGCTTGTGCACAAAGAAAAGTTGCGCAGTTTTATCCAGAAAACTGCATTTTGCCCTTTGCAGCTAAATGTTGCCAAATCAGGAGGGTCTCCCTAAGAAACAGGTTTATGCAAAACATTTCTGAGAACACACATGCCAGACAATCTGGATGCTTCCCAAAAGCTTTTTTGAGTTCTATAAATCAAAACCACACCCTCTAGTGTGTTCTAAAGGTAATCTCCGCAGTGAGGCATCTTTTAGATTAGTTTGGTCCATTGAACTAGAACATTTAAAACAGCTCTCTGCTGCTCAGGCCTTCTGTGTAATTCTGGTGGAGGTGCGCTTACAATGGACTCTGCTAGGTCCAGTGTGCTGGGACCTCTCCCACTGGGTGGTACTGGCCCCAGGACCAAGCCCATAGCAGGTACTCATTAAATGACTGTGGAATAAACAAATGGAAGGAAGTTATTTTTCGCACGAGAGGAAATGCATTGCCTTGCTCTATTCGAACCCTCTCTGATTTCAAAGTCTCCCTCATAGCCAACAGCTTTGGGTAGATAACTGGTTGGTAGAGGACGGAAAACCAATTTATGGAGCTACGGATGTGGCTTCCAGAAGGGTTGCACATCTCCTGAAATACTGCCAAGGGTGGCATGTGTGCACACTGGACAGTGTCTATCTCTTTTCATCAGATAAACTCTTATGGTTCCTTCTATTACCACATGCTGATAACACTTCAAAACACATTTTCAGTCCTGATGTCACGTGGTCTATGGCTTTCATCAAAATCGTCAAGGGCTCTGCAAGCCAGAAAGGTTAAGAGTCACTGGTAAAAACATACAAACAAACAAATAAAAAACAAGTGAACATGCCTCTATGAGCACAAAATCCTTTCTCTAAGACAGATCCCTAGAAGTGGTTCTAATTGTCCCTGGAAAAGGGGACACACCTTTTGTATTCTAGTCAATAATAAGAAAACCTATCTTCCCACACCACTGCTAACATTGGATTTATGAATCCTTCTTTTTCACACATTGGGTGAACACTCCTGTTTTCATTTTTTAATCTTCCTGATAACCAATAAGAATGAGGATCTTAATTCATTTTTTTCAAATGATTTTCCTTTTTATAATTTAAGGAGAATCTTTCTTCAGAAAACTGAGGCTTGGCCACAAGTGTTGCAAATACAAAGACAAATATACAAGTATATTTATTTGCCCCATATTGTTGGTATCATGGGAAAAAAATTCACATGTATAATAAATAGGAGAATTGGTAAGATAACCGAGGGAAGAGAAGAAAAAAAATTGACAAGTAGGCACTGACACAAACTTCTTGAAGATGTATTACTCATGGAGAAAGTCAAGAGGCAGAATAAATACACATTTGACTTTTAAGATGCCATACAACAAAATGTTTGCTGTGTATGTATATGCACAGATATACAGAAACTAAGGGAAGTTAAGAAAACGACCTGGAAAATAACATAAACTAACAACAGTGGTTTTCTCTAGGGAGGGGATTGGTTTTGAGCCAAGAAAGGTGGTTTGTTTTATTGCACCTGTTTAAAATACTTGCTGGCTCTAAATAATAGTTCATCTGGCGGGGGACAAGACACTTAAAATGAGGGGGAAAAAAGAGAAAAAATCAAAAAATAAAAGAACAAAATCAAAATCCCCACCAACCACTGCAGAAGGAGAAGGTGAAGCTAATGGATCCATTTGGGGGGACAAACTCAGAAAATCAGCGTCATCAGCAAAGCGCTCCAAAGGAATGAATCCATCAGCCCCTAGCGACAGAAAGCACAGCATCACACAGGCTATGATTCTGCTCTATTCCTTTTTTTTTTTTTTTTTTTTTTTTGCGGTACGCGGGCCTCTCACTGTTGTGGCCTCTCCCGTTGCGGAGCACAGGCTCCGGACGCGCAGGCTCAGCGGCCATGGCTCACGGGCCCAGCCGCTCCGCGGCCATGTGGGATCTTCCCGGACCGGGGCACGAACCCGTGTCCCCTGCATCAGCAGGCGGACTCTCAACCACTGCGCCACCAGAGAAGCCCGATTCTGCTCTATTCCTGACTTCACTTTACCATGATTCGCTCATCATTTATTTCTGCCTGCAATGAAACACACGACTATTCAAGCTTGCTAACACTCTGAAGAAGAAAAAAAAAGATGGAGCTACTGTTTCTGATATACACAGACTATTCAATTCATTTAATACAGCTGCTCTGTTGAAAAGTATATTTATTTAGACTAATAGTTTCCCACCTACCTAGCCATAAAATTACAGTGTGCACACCTAGTAAACACACAGTACTAATTCTCCCAGACCATATCTTCGGTCAGAAAAACACCAACGAATTAGGGAGCAAAACAAGGCTGCCCAAAGCTGGGGAGAACACTAGCTCTGCTGACGTACTGGGTACAACCTGGAAGCGATGATTTAGGGAGAAGCTTTTAGGAAGTGGTTAAAGGCCTCAGAGGTAACGAGGACAGAGTTCTGCCACCATCATTGCTCTGATCGTAGTTCAAAATATTCTTGGCTGAATGACTCTGCTTTCCATGAATTCACCAGAGTATGATTTTGGATTTCAGAATCTTATAATCAGAGCAAACACACAATGGAGTAGCAAAGATATGTTTAGAAAATATAAGTTCCAGTTCAAGCTGTGCCTCGTCTGGTGTTAAAATCGGAGGCAAATCACTTAATATTTCTAGATCTCTGTTTCCAAACATGGCAAACTGAGATGATGGTATTAGGTTAGTTTGGAGGATGATGACTTAAGAAAAGGTTTGATGATTGACTGTAAGTGTACAGGTCTGGTGTTAGGATTAAACACTACAGGGAAAACAAGAATGCCACAAAACCTACGGGATGATATTAATATCTTCTTCCTCATTATTACTATAGCTATTATAATTATTACATGAAAATTGTTTTCAAAAAATAGATTTCTCTCTTCAACTCACTATGTAGTATTAAATTCGTTGACTGTATGACTTGCGAGTGAGTCCTCTGTTGATTAGATTTTCCCATTTCCCATTCTGTTCCATATTCCTTTTCCCCCAACATTTTCTCACAAAAAAATTTTAGACATAAGCGCAAAGTTGAAGAATATTACTGTGAACACTTATATATCACCACTTAGATTCTACCATTAATATTCTAAGAAACTTGCTTTATCAAATAACAATCCATTCCTCTAGCCATCCATTTTATCAGGTACTGCATTTTAAAGGAAAAAAAACCCCAAAAAACCCATCAGCATTATTCGGCAGTCAACCAGTCAAACTAGTAACCTCAACATTAAGAGAAAGCCAGGCAATGTTTTCCATGCTTTGGGTCCAAGCCAGAGAATGCCTTGCTGGTTTGCAAGGGAGTTAATAATGAGAACATCTTGAGAACATCTTGAGATTCTGATAGCTACATCTCGGCAGGGAACTGTTAATAATTTGGAATAAAGACAGTTTAAGGGATGGGACAAAAACAAAATATCAAAGCTATGGCTTTAAGAAGCCAAGAGTCTACAGGAGACGGTGTCAGCCAATAATCATGTTATTGATGGGCTCCATTCATGACTATACATTAAATATAACTGTGTCCCAACACTTGTTTCACTTATCTTGAATTTATAATACATAAAACGTAACCGTGAACACAAGCAAAAGTCTATCCAGGAAGCTTGGTTTCTAATCTTCAAATCTGAGATTCAGCCACCATAGAGAGTCTTCCCCACAAAACTCCAGCCCAAAATCTTAAAGAAGAAGGCACTTTAAATCAAAAGGAGCTTAAAATTGGCTGTCTTAGTTGGGATTCAAGTAGTGTCATGTACGTTACTAAGGAGATTCATGGAACTCCAGAAGCATGATTTATAATAGCAAAATACTATAGATAAATTCATTGTCAATCAATAAGAAAATGACTAAATAAATTGGGTGCATACTGTGGAATATGCAGCTCTTTAAAAAGAATGATGTTGATTCTTATCTGATATGCAAGGATGCCCATGATATACCAATGAGTCAAAAAGGTAAGTTATGGAACACTATGTACATAATTGTCTCATTGTTCAAGTAAAGGAAAAAATACAGAAGCACAAACAGGGAGGAGGAAAAAACACGTGGAACAATCTAGAAGAAACGAAACTATGGTCTGAGAACTGCAAATGGAGGGATAGAGATGAAACAATGGCTTCAATTTTTACTTCGTAAGTTCAGCACTGTTTAAAAAATTTTTTAATGAGGAAAACGTCTTTTGTAAATATTAAAAATAATAAGCAAAAGACAGCAACCGCAAAGAAAGACTAAAACAGGAACCAAACAGTACACGGATGACAAGATGTCCCATCAAACTTGATGCGGTGTTGCCATGCATGTAGAACAGTGCCCTTCACAAATGCACTTGATAAAGTTTCAGAGCGAGCACTCATGTAGCACTTTCTGGACCCCAGAAACCCCATATGCTCCCATCTGATCAATACCCTCAACCGGGAGTAACCATCTCCTGATGTCCGACAGCAGACATTCATTCTCCTGACCAGATGGCTTTTAAGCTCATTCTAAGCAAGAGATGCTACGATGCTTTAAAGCAAATCCTCTCTTTCGTACCAGGCCTCGGTCCACATTGTTACAAGGTTGAAAGCGGTAAGATCAGTGAGTTCTTATTCTCTGGTTTTCCTGTGGGTGACGGGGGTTTGCTGGAGTGTGTCAGGGTCTATAGAGACAACCTTTTGAGCTATTTCCAAGGTGACTGCTGGGAGGTGGCTGGGAGGAGGGTCCAAGGAACCAGAATTTGAGACACTCCAAGTCTCAAAAGCATCGTCCACACTTCTGTGAGCTCCACTTATAAAACAGCCACGGGGCTACGAGCTTCACAAAAATTAGGGTATTTTTTCTTTTTTTTTGTCATGACAGCTCTAACAGGGAGGTGCCTTCATTTTAAAGACAGGAAAAGGGAGAAATAGAAAAGTATAGAAACTGCTTCAGGAACAGCTGGTGAGCAGTCAGGGACCCAGCCATGCTTCTCCCCAACAGACCAGACACCTGGGGATGTGCCCCATGGGACCCATCAGATACTGGAGGATTACTCAATTCAGCCCATCAAAGCAGTGTTCCACCGTGGAGCCCTCAGCTCTTTCTGGTGTGATGATCACTCATGGGCACCAGGCAGAGCCCACCCAGCAGACACCATCATGCAGTTCAGAGCAGCAGAGAGCCTCGCTCTGGGATCTCAACTTGAGTGGGTTCTGATCACTAGGGCTCTGCTTTCTTTCTTCAGAGAACCTGCATGTGGTCTGTCTCAACAACTGCTTTGCTTCCAGTTCAAGCTGTCCTATCTGCTAGATGCTGTGAGCACTCTGAAGTCGCCTGGTCCCTGCTCCCTACTAGGGTCATGCTAGGCATGTACTGAAGCCCAGCACAGACCCACTGCCCACCTACTTGTCACAGACACTCCCCAGAGCCATAAACGCAGGCCAAGAACAAGAACCAGCGGAGTCCACAGGAGGTATTACCTGGACACTAACGAAATGGAGGAGGGGAGGGCTTTAGAATCAAAGAACAGACCCATTTAAACTGAACATCCAGCTCCCTCTTCACTATAAGGCAACTTACTCTTGCTTCCACAGTTACTAAGTAGAGGTTAGGAATGCAGTTGTACCAGACACCGAAGAACTATGGCTAGGTAAACACAATTTTCCATCTTGTTTCTGAAAGGCTGGATCCGCGGGGATTTGCATGCTAGGGGAAACACACCTGCACATGCATTGCTGTTTTCAAAGGGGTCGCCGGGAGGGGTTCTATTTTTATTCAGACCACTGTATTCCATCCTAATATAGCCCAGGCCCTGGTCTAAAGGTTGGCGTATTGGGCTTTATTATTTCTTCAAACACCTACAGCTCACTTATTTTTAACACGCTGGCTCAATAACCCTACCCACGGATTCCTCCACTTGATTGCCTATTTGTGCTGCATGGAAATACCATTTTTTTGTTCTCAGTCTAAGAGCACAGGGTGGTACAGAACATACAGCTCTCTGAAGTTCCTGAGTCTTAAACAGCACATTAAGACTCATCTGGAGCTCTTGGGCATTAGCTTTTTGGAACATTAACCGCACAGCAGACTGATTCCCTTTTGCAAAACCACTCTGCTGGGTTTCCAGGCCGTCAACACCATGGCTCTTGGAGCTGTGAACCTGTTTGGGCACTGCTTTGGCACAGTCATCTTTGCGAGTTGGCATCCATGGCAGCAAAACTCTGAGTTCATTTTCCAGTTTTGTGAGCTGTTACCGGTGTACACGACCATGTTAATGGTTGGGGATGAGAGAAAATGCACTGACTGATGTGGGGACATGATAACACTCTGGGGTGTAGATATCCCAACACATCTCAGGAAACAGAGTTTTCTGGATGCCCCTGGTCAATCAACCCGCAAAGAAGCATTTCTCTGAAAGGAAGAGTGATACTTCTCCATCTTCTTGAGCAAGAAAAAACAGCATAAACTGGAGGATGAAGGATGGAGTGAACTTTAAATCAGAATTTCCTAAGAACGCTCCCATGTCCAGCTGAGAAGGACTGTGGCTTCTCACCATAAAGATCAGCAGAAAAACCTCACAAACTGTCCTGTAGGTATGACCAGGGTTTACTACCCCCTTTCTCTAAGATAGAAGGCCCATGAAAACCCTGATCTTGGGACTGCCCTGGCAATCCAGTGGTTAAGACTCTGCGTTTCCAACGCAGGTGGCACGGGTTCGATCCCTGGTGGGGGAAACTAAGATTCCACATGCCGCGTGGCGTGGCCAAAAGATTAAAAAATAAATAAATAAACTCCTGATCTTAATTGCAAATATCTCCCAAAATAGTGAGTGAAAACATTAATTTCAGGTCTGCCATCAGAATCATTTGCATTTTTCTGGAAACGTGGATAAACTCTTGTGTTCAGATGAAAGACCATAAATTTTTATCTCAAATTTATTCCAAAACCACTAGCTTGCTTGAAAAAAAAAATCACATTGTTCAGAGAGCATATTTAATGTGCTCTGGGTCTTTAACTCTCCATCCTACCTGTCGTCTTCCTTCTCATGTCCATGGATAGCACAAAGCCTTGAGTAAATTCAACAAAAATAGCTTGTCTTCCTCACATTCTCCACCAGCAACCACCCCAAATAAAGACGAAGTCCAGGCAAAGCACAGCAAGTGCCAGGCCAGCACCGTTTAGCAACAAAGCCATTGCTCCCTTTCTAAACCAGTGATTCTCAAACGGGGTGACACTGCTCCCCAGGGAACACTTGGCAACATCTGGAGACTTTTTTTTTTTTTTTTTTTTTTGCGGTACGCGGGCCTCTCACTGTTGTGGCCTCTCCCGCTGCGGAGCACAGGCTCCGGACGCGCAGGCTCAGCAGCCATGGCTCATGGGCCCAGCCGCTCTGCGGCATGTGGGATCTTCCCGGACCGGGGCACGAACCCGTGTCCCCTGCATCGGCAGGCGGACTCTCAACCACTGCGCCACCAGGGAAGCCCTGGAGACATTTTTGATTGACATGCTGTGGCGTGGGTGCTACTGGCATATTGTAGATAGAGGCTCAGGATGCTAGTAGACACTCTACACTGCACATGACACAATAAAGAAATATCCAGCCCAGAACATCAGTGCTAAGGTTGAGTTGCCCTGTTCTATTTAGACTCACTGGACAATGGCTCAGAAGCTCCTCATACACAGAATGTAGCCCATCACTTATATCTCAGTGGAGGTCAAAAACCTCCAATATCATGACGACTGGACTAACGTTTCCTCTTTGGCATACTCCCAAATCAATCCTGTCTGGACAAGATGTCCACATCATGTTTGTCTACTGGCTGCTGGGTTAAGAAGCACACGCTACACTTGGGTACGAACACTGGGGCTAATGCATGAGGGCAGAGCTGTCAGAGCCTAGGGAGTCACATGAACTTGAGTTGGAATCCTGTTTCCACTACTTTCTAGCTGGGTGAACTTATGCAACGCTATGGGTTGAACTGTATTCCCTATAAAAGATGTTGTAGTCCTAAACACAATACCTGTGAACGTGACCTTACTTGAAAACAGGGTCTTTGCCCATGATCAAGTGAAGATGAGGTCATGAGGATGGATTCTAATCCAATATGACTGTGTTCTTATAAAAAGGATAAATCTGGACACAGACACACACAGGGAGAGAGAACGCCTTGGGAAGGTAAAGCAGGTGACGCACTTGTAAGTCAAGGAACGCTACAGATTGCCGGCAAGTCCCCAGCAGCTAAGAGAGAAGAACAGGTTCCCTTTCAAAGCGCTCAAAAGGAACCAATGCTGCTGACACCCTGATCTCAAACTATTAGCCTCCAGAAGCGAGCAACAGTAAATTCCTGTTGTTTGAAGCTCTCCCACTTATGATACTTTGTTAAGGCACCCCTAGAAAACTAACATGGGGAACTTTGCATGTGTCTTAGTTTTCAGTATCGGTTCAGTGGGATTAAATATTATAGCATCTAGTTCTTGAGGTTGCTGTGAAAAGCACATGTGACAAGATAAAGCCGACAGACTAGCCCGAGTTAGATGCTCAAAAAGCAGGAGCTGCTCTCGCATTAGCACGCCTGCCCTCAGTGACTGCAGCCGTTGTAGCTAAACTTCTGCTGCACCGTCACCTTTTTTTTCCTAACACATTTTGCAGTTCTAATCCAAAATGTAAAAAAGTAAGTACGGTGTCATCTTTAAAATGAGTGTAATACTATAATAATAGTCCTATATAAATTACCGCTTTAAATTTTGCAATGCAGTGAAAGCGTGGACTCAATTCCACTAACACTTGAAACATAATTGGGCCTTAATTACAATATTAACCACAATAGCAATTTATGATGTGAGTGTATCAGTGCAGAACAACCGGAAGCAGGAAAGCTGAAGATGTAATTCTACCTGGAAAACTCCTACTCACCATCTTTCACGATTCAAATTAAGTGTTACCTGCTATGTAAAGTATTTCCTGACTAGGACGCCTGACCAACCAGCCGGCCTCCCCACAGGAGCCCAGAGGCAGGGACTACTTTCTGCTCCCAGTATAGGCTGTAATTCAGCCTTCAAAAGTCATCTGTAAACTTATTTGGCAACACACATGCCTCTCCTGTGTAAGCACTGTAGAGTCAGGAACCACATCTTTTTCATCTTTGAATGCCCTGTCACATGTTGTCACATGGTTAATAAATTTAAAAAAGAATGCAGTTCTGTTAAGACTGTGAAATGTGATTTTTTTTAAAGGTATAAACATAATAGGGATTCCCAATTTGGTTTCATTTCCATAAACCAGAAAGAATTCAAATGTCCCAAATGTCCCAAAGAAATACACGTTAGGCAGCTCCCCACCAGTCTCCACTGTTAACCTTGCCTCTTCTTCCTTACAGCCTTCCTGGGCAATCAGGGGAAACGAGAGACTCCTAGAAGAATCAGATTTGCCTGATTCTTTTTTCTTCGTCAAATTATCTGGCCCACGTCTCTCTCCCTGGAGGTCCCCACTACCGTCAAGAAACAGCAAGCTGATGAGATCAACTGATCCTTACAAATGAGTTTGTGGACACTAATATCTTAACAAGCTACTCTGAGCACGCAACATGTACACGGGAGACCGACTGGAGAGAGAAGATAAAACCATAATCCAAAATAATAGGTAACTAATAATGGACATCTTCAATACCATCAAAAGCCTACCAGAAGATTCTGGAGGCAGACAGGACTTTTCCCTGGCTCAGAGCTATAGAAGCTATAGAGTTTTAGTGTCCCAAGAATACTCCTCTAACCCAGCGAGCACTGGATATCAGTAGCAATTAACTTTGGTCACGAACAGGCAAAAGGGAACAGAAAGGACCAAAGTCAGTAGAGGGAGTACGTAGGGGTGAAGACGAGGTTACTGACCAGGAAGAAACACTAGGGAGACGTCAAGGGTGGTGGAAATATTTCATATCTTGATCTGGGTGGTAGTTACCTGGGTGTACACATACGTAAAATCCATCGTGCCGCACACTTACAGTGTCAAAACTTGACTATAGGTATGTTATACCCCAATAGAAAGTTTTAATAACTCAGCACTGTAGGAACAGCTGGCTTGGCAGAGCTGAAAAGCCAAATCATCTAACAGCCAGTTTGAGCCTTCCGACCCTTTAAAAGCCCTGCGGGTGAGGGAGAATATCAGGGATGTCAAGATTTTAGTTTACATTTAGATGAGAAGAAATCTCAGAATGGAGACCATTCCCTGGAGTCCCGGCAAAGGGCCCTGAATACAACTCACCGCATACTTTTGAGCCCCAGCACCACAGGTGTGAACCAGAAGTCATGCTTATCTTTCTTACAGCAAACAAATCATGCCTTCAGAATATTAAGCACCAGCTTGAGAAGTTTCAAATATATTAAAAGCAAAGCACTGAAGTTCAAAATACAGAGAATCGCTTACAAATTACTCATTTCCTTTGGAGAGCAATTACATTTATAAATATGAACACTACCTCTATTAAAAACCAAGAAAAATGACACTCAAATATCTGTCAAGAGTTTGATGTACCTTAGGAAAAAAATTTCAAAGACAGAGAGAACGCAAACGAACGCATCCTTTTGTCAAATGGTACTGAAACTGGAAAAGCAAACGAATTTAAGAGACTGATCTAAAGAACACTTTAAAAATTAATGTGTTGTAGGAGCTGATGTGGCTACCCTGGGCACCTCCCTCTAGTCTAGCACCAAAGCAACATGCAAATGAATCTGACAGAGTGAAGGCAACTTATGAACATGCAAATACAGATGAGGTATTTTCCTTATGGTTTAAATCTAACACTAAATGGCAGTTATATGTTTTCTTCTTCTGTCTTTTTAAAGTCAAGCAATTAGGAAATGAAAGGTTAACCAAATGTATCATAATATGGGAGCCAGAGCTCTAAAGACTGGCCATTTCTTTTTCTTTTTTTTTTTTTTTACAAAGCAGTGGTGTCTATTTTTTAGATCATATACCTAGCCCACTGGTACGAATTTTTTGTGAGCATGCTTTTCCACTATTTTTTTTTTTTTTTTTTGCGGTACGCGGGCCTCTCACTGTTGTGGCCTCTCCCGTTGCAGAGCAACAGGCTCCGGACGCGCAGGCTCAGCGGCCATGGCTCACGGGCCCAGCCGCTCCGCGGCATGTGGGATCCTCCCGGACCAGGGCACGAACCCGTGCCCCCTGCATCGGCAGGCGGACTCCCAACCACTGCGCCACCAGGGAAGCCTCCACTATTTTTGTTTACTTATAGATCATATACTCATATTACTGTACTAAACGTGATACGTCCATTCTAAAACACACAGAAGTAGAAATAAAAAACAGATGCTGTAAGGGTGAAACAAACATTATTTCAAAATATTATGCAGTCATACCATCCAGTAATACTTCACAAAATATATTTCAGGTGAGGCTGATGGTTAATAAGGGACATATAAGCATATATCAAACTGTCTTGATAATTTACAATTTTCATGTCAGATCTGATTAGATCTTCATTAATTTTTACCCACAGGAAGGCTGACAGCATGCTGATTAAGCCATTTGTCTATTTTGGGAGCGGTGATTCAGTTACAAACATAATATTAACACACAGATTCACTTATATAGACATACGTAAAATGCAACTGATTGCAATCTGCTGAAAGCACTTGAATGCTCATGTATTTTGGCATTCCTGTCCTTTACACTGGATACCTGCCACGTACGACATGTGACCACCTGGCACATGGACCACGTGAGGGTGCCAGCTACCATGGATATATCAAATATTAATAAAGCTTTCTTTTAATTGACAAAACATAAAAATAACATTCTTTTTAAAAATTTTTTATTTATTTATTTATTTTTGGCTGCATTGGATCTTCCTTGCTGCACACAGGCTTTCTCTAGCTGCGGCGAGCGGGGGCTATTCCTCACTGCGGTGGCTTCTCTTGTTGCAGAGCACGGGCTCCAGTAGTTGTGGCACGTGGGCTCTAGAGCACGGGCTCAGTAGTTGTGGTGCACAGGCTTAGTTGTTCCGTGGCATGTGGGAAGTTCCCGGAGCAGGGCTCGAACCTGTGTCCCCTGCACTGGCAGGCGGATTCTTAACCACTGGGCCACCAGGGAAGTCCCCAAAGTAACATTCTAACAAACACTCTTTCTCAGCCTCAATGGTTCAGTGTTACATAACCCATTTCAGATAATAATTTTATCATGTATCAGAATTCCTCAGGGAAGCCTAAAGAAAATACAGATTCCTAAACTCAACAACAGAAATTCCAATAGGTCTAGAGTGGGGAGGGGTTCTTGAAATCTGAAGAGTTTAACGTGATAATTCCAAATCAGGAACTCTGTGCTCCTAACTTTGAGAAACTCTAACTTGGTTGGCAGGTATGATAGAAATAATCCACAAATGACTCTTAGGAAGATATTTATTCACATTTAGGGCACTCCTTCCTAGCACAGTAGTTCTCCAAAATGGCTGCATACATCAGTGTCATCAGGAGGCTTATTCCAAAAACAGCACTCTTGTGGGCTCCCATGCCAGAAATTCTGATCTACTAGGTCCAGAGTAGCCATGCCAGAAAAATCCCAAGGCAGACAACTTTGGACACCAGTAGCCTAATGCCTCTCCAATCCAAACTGGAATCAATTTGATAATGAGACTCTTGCTACTTCCTGTATCTTGCTCATGGATGACACGTAATAAATACGGATTGGATTAGTGGTCCCAATGGAAAGAATGGCAGACGGATATAGGCAGGAGACCCAGAGGTGAGCCTCCGTTCTGCCCTAAGTAGCTCTGTGTGCTACCTTCAGGACACTGGTAGGTTTGACCCTCGCCTCTGGTAACCGAATTCTGACTTTCTTTGCATACCAATTTCTTCCCCATTTTTAGAAGAAAAGCTTCCTACGGAAACCTGGGCTACAGGGATAGAAATGTGATCCATTCAGACACAGCAAAGATTAAGTGGGAATTTTCCGGTAAATACTCAGAGAGTACTTTCCATTGGATGTGAACCTAGGAGGATATAAGCTGGAGCTGCAGGGGGCAACCCCAAGGAGCTAGACTGCCTGCAAAGAGGAGCCAGGCCGTGGAGAGCCTTCACGATCATTTGTCTTTATTGTAGTAAATCAATCGCACCTCCAAACTTTTCAGTTATGTGAGCCACTAAATTCCCATATTTTTCTTAAGCTAGATGGGAATGGATTCTGTAGTTCCCAATCAAAACAATACTCACATAACGGTGCAAGCCACTTAATAGCAATGTTCCTTAATTTCCGTAAAATACAAGGCCACTGGGCTGTCTCTCAAGCCCCTGTCATGCCTGTATTTCTGTTATTTTCTGCCTAAGTCTCTACTGTGTTTTACCTGTTGTACCTTTTTTTCCTATTGAGAATGTACATTTATTCTAGTACACAAAGCCTCAGAGTGGCTAGAAGCTGCCCTGGGAATAAAAAGAGTGAACAGTTTAATCCATGCTTTTTTGTTTTGCTGTTTTATTTTTTTCATTAAAAAAAAATTTTTATTGAGATATAGTTGATTTACAATGTTGTGTTAGTTTCAGGTGTACAGCAAAGTGATTCCATTTTATATATATGTGTATTTTATATATATATATATATAAAAAATATATATATATATATATATTCCTTTTAAGATTCTTTTCCATTACAGGTAATTACAAGATACTGAGTATAGTTCCCTGTGCTATACAGTAGGTCCTTGCTGGTTCTCTATTTTATATATAGTAGTGTGTATATCTCAATCCTAAACTCCTAATTTATCCCTCCCCCCTTTCCCCTTTGGTAACCATAAGTTTGCTTTCTATGTCTACGAGTCAATTTTTGATTTGTAAATAAGTTCACTTGTATCTTTTTATTTATTTATTTATTTATTTATTTAGTTGGTTGGTTGTACCGGGTCCTTAGTTGCAGCATGCATGTGGGATCTAGTTCCCTGACCAGGGATCGAACCCGGGCCCCCCTGCATTGGGAGCATGGAGTCTTAACCACTGTGCCACCAGGGAAGTCCCTGTGTCACTTTTTAGATTCCACATATAAGTGATCTCATATGATATTTGTCTTTCTCTGTCTGACTTACTTCACTTAGTGTGATCATCTCTAGGTACCTTTTTTTTTTTTAACAATTTCCCTATTTAGCTATTATCCTTTTTCTGATATTATTGATGTCCACTAAAAAAACACTCAACAAGCTTATTTCTTCAATCCATCGGCAGCTTTAACAAACTTCTTGGTGTCAATTTAATCACACATTCAATTATTTCTAATATTTCCCCAATTCAACACCATTTTTTGATGTTTTTCAAGGTTTGGGAGAAACATGTGAGAGAAATTCTATAGAAAGCCACATGAAAATTACTTCTTAACACCACTTTACTTCAACCAAGAAATTTTAGCTTTCCTCAGAATTTATCTCTACAGCTCGGAAATATTTTTCTTCCCTGACTGGAATTCCCTCCAACGTACCATGCAGGCTGAGCTGTGCTCAGCTCAAAATGTTCTGCATGTAGGTTTCCCTAGAAGCTTTCCCACCAACATGTTATGGTATTCCAAACCTATGTAAGTTCAAAACCAAATTCCCTCCCAGCGTCTTTTGTGACTTATCTAGCTGTTGCATTCCAGTTGATGATTTTAATGGGCACAAGACAATGAAAATCCTACACATCACTTGGAAAGTTACCAAGTAAAGATGCATTTGATTACACGAAACAATGAGCATCTTTCAAAGTAAACTTTCCTTATACCTGCTCTGCCATCCAAATAACATCAAATGGGAAAGACATTTTTACCAGACTGAGACTTTCAAAATTATTTCTGAAACAAACCTTCTCCACCCAGTTTACCAAATGGCCACAAACACACCTATGAATTTATTTGGAAATGGAAAAAATCTATAAACCAAAACTCATTTTCAAAGCAAAAGAGGCTTACATAATCTGGGTTAAAACCTTAAAAGAGCACACATGCTGCTCATATTACATGGATCTCACATGGACAGGAAATAGCTTGAGTCCTGCATTACTTGAAGGATACAAAAGGAGAACAATGAGAGATTTTTCTTTTCCCAGAGTCTGGTTTAAAAAATAAAAAAAAAAAAATACTTTTTAGGATCTTCACCTTCTCTCTGTTTCAAGGTTATCAACTTCAAATTTGTGTCCAAGTCATTTTTCCTTTTTTACATTTCCTCATGCAGTTCACAAACTCTTCAGTTATACATTGTGTCCCCTTTGAAAAGGCCAGAGAGAGAAACAGGCAGCCGGCCACTTGTTCATGCTTATCTCAAACTTCCTTTACTCAGAGCCTTTAATTAAATGAAAGTTCTATGCCTTCACTGGATTAATTTTTGAATTACACATATCCTCTGACTTTGTACCTTGCAGGAGGGGGAAAAAGAACACATTCACCTCTACAGATCAAATAAAAATGTGACGACACAGCAATTATGTGGTACAGGTAACTTGCATGATTCTAGATGGAGAATAAACGACCACAACCATTTTCTGAACACAGTCACAGTCTGCCAATACAGGGGTCCCCAACCCTCGGGCCATGGACCAGTACCAGTCCATGGCCTGTTAGGAACCAGGCTGCACCGCAGGAGGTGAGTGACGGGGGGGGGGGGGGGGGGGGGGGGGGGGCGAGCAAGTGAAGCTTCATCTGTATTTACAGCCGCTGCCCGTTGCTCACATTACCACCTAAGATCCGCCTCCTGTCAGCATTATGGTGAGTTGTATAATTATTTCATTATATATTACAATGTAATAATAATAGAAATAAAGTGCACAATAAATGTAATGCACTGGAGTCATCCTGAGACAATCCCCCTGCCTCCCCACCCCCAGTCCATGGAAAAATTGTCTTCCATGAAACGGGTCTCTGGTACCACAAAGGTTGGGGACCGCTGTGCTAATACATAGTTTTCTTCACTTTCAGACTACAAGTGTCTGAGGGACTTCCAGGAACCGAAAGAGACTGGGTGGTAAATTAAAAAGGTGGTAAAAAGACGTAAGTTTATATAAAAGGCTGTCCTTCCCGTTGATAACATCACGGTGTTTTCCTGCATCTCGACTTTACAAGAGGTGGTTAAGAGCTTCTATAGTTTTCCATTGTGCAGACAGAGGATTTCCTTTTTACCTATCTTGTCTACACGCAGAGGTCACAAGATATCTGTCTTGGGAGGAATAAGGATCTGCTCTAGACGGTTTTCTTCCCCCAACACTCACCCCCTCCGAGTCAAAGGCAAGTAGCAGAAAAGAACTGCCAAACCAGCAGGTTACAACAACCCACCTGAACCTGACTAGTTTTCTCTGACTTTTGTAGACCCTGCCTCCTGGGAAAAAGCAACATTCATTTCCACTTTCTTTTCTCTCCTTTTAAATTTATTTATTTTTTAAAGCAAGGTGTTTTTTTTATCAGCAGTATATAATTCACCCTCCTTTCTCCGTGGAACTGCATTATTATGTTAACATAATATGTATAATGTATTAAATATGAAACACTTGGAGGTGGCTTGCCGAGGTAATTGTCTTACTTTCAGCAGGCTTAGTTTAGCTTCCCAATATGAACTATAGTAATTAATAGAGTGTCAGGTTACTAATGCACATTTAAAAAACTATGAGTGAAATTTGCTATGCGTCCCACTGTTTTAAATGCAGACTGAGCTAAACAACCGTGCTGGCTTTTTTGTATTCGTGTAAGTCTAAACCTGAAATCTGTTTTAAAAAGGCAGGAGAGGGAACAGTAAGGGTAGGAAGGGAGAAAAGCTTACTACACTTATGAACTCAAAGGCCTCTGTTGGAATGATTTATATCAGGGATGAAGGGGTCCTACCATCCTGAGGCATGTACTGTCTCTGAGGAACTCAGCACTGACACCAGCTTTAAAGAGAGGGGGAAATGCATATTACATAAGGTGACAGCTGAATGGGGTAGAAAAGTCCTACATAAAACTTGAACTTCATGCAAGTCTGGAACTGTGAGCAAGGCATCCAGGGTTACTATTTAAACAACAGGAAGCTGTGAACCAAGAAATCTCAGTAATGCCTGCATTCCAGAAGCTACTTTCAAATCCAGCATAGGGCAATTATAGAGAAGTAAATGGGGTTGTGTCGCACCGCATATACTAAACAGAAAGATTCTGATTTAAATTTGAGATGGAACTTGCAAATCCAGCAGATATGGGTTCTAATTCTGTATTCTATTTGTAGCTCTGGTACTTATATGCATGGGTAAATTACCCTCTCCAAGCCCCATTTATATCATCCATAATATGGGATGGTAATATTACCTACTTACCACTCATTTGTGAGAATTAAATGACATAATGTTCATGATTAGCTCAGCACACAATCTTGTACTCAGTTAAGTACCACTAAAGGCTAGTGGTTATTATTAGCATATTTTCCAATGCGTATGACATCCTTTAAGGAAGAGTCAAAACAACGCAGATAAATAACAAATATCTACCAGTAAACTTAAGGATAATCCTCCCAAAAGGTTTTTTGAATATTCTTCCTTTGAATGAAATCATACAATGATTTTTGCTTGGGAAAATGTGACTATTCCAGATTGAAGGTGATACATGAATTCTGAAAGTTTGATTTCAAAATAAATCAGCACGTAACAGTAAGAGACAAAAAGTTGCCCCAAGTTGAACATAGGGAAGAAAGAGTTGAACTTAATTAAGGTAGCAAATGGGTTTAGTCTAGCATGCGAATGCTGGTGGTGGCTGCTGGGCTCTGAGTTTTGAGAAAGATTAGGAAATCCTATCAAACTCAGGGAAAAGGATTCTAGGAAATTAGTGAGGACAATAGCGTGGGCTCAAAAGGTATACACAGAAGATATTTGTTATTCCTCCATTTTATACTGCTGTTACTCTCCCTAAAGAAAGAAAAGGTCAATGGAAGGCGGACAGTCACATGGAAGGGAGATAAAATGAAGAAATCCTGTAGGGTTCATCCCTACATTGTACCTTCAAAGCATGGACAGGGCAGAGTGGATGGGCACACACGAGGATATCCTTTGGGGGAGACGGCCTGATATCATTAATCACCAACATCATCCAATTTAAGCCTTACTCCAATTCCATTCTTACCTAAAATAACCGGCCTCCTGCAGAAGGTTTGGAGTGCAAAGAAGGTGCCCTGGCGAGGTCACTGGAGCATCCCAGAGGTGACAGTTATGGCCTCGAGTGACAACAGAAAGAGGCAGATGCTTCTGCCTTCAAGAGCGGAAGGCAAGGGAGCAGAGCATGTCCTGAGCATCGACTGCCTCCTAATGAAGAATCGGAGACTTTAGTGGCCCAGCTGGAGCACTGTGCTGGAGACGCCCTGGCTGAATGCTCACTATTGCTCTGCCCTATCGCTGTGCCCCACTTGGACCATCCAAAGTGTAACTCAGTCTCATTTCAAACATAGTGTCTATGAATTAATGCAAAGTTTGCATTATAAAAGGTAAAGCTCGAGTATAATTTTAAAGGTTTTATTTATTTATTTATTTTGCAGTACGCGGGCCTGACACTGTTGTGGCCTCTCCCGTTGCGGAGCACAGGCTCCGGACGCGCAGGCTCAGCGGCCATGGCTCACGGGCCCAGGCGCTCCACGGCACGTGGGATCCTCCTGGACCGGGGCATGAACCCGTGTCCCCTGCATTGGCAGGCGGACTCTCAACCACTGCACCACCAGGGAAGCCCCTCAAGTACAATTTTAAATGGAATACCAATAGCCTGGGGGGCAGGAGGAGCTCAGAACTATGAGTTATATAGATCATGACCTATGGAGACAAGACCTAACACATTTTATTCAAGGTAATGACTGGAGAATGATGAATGTTGAGTGACTGTTAGTTACCATTCTACATGTATTAAACTATCATAACTCATGTTAAGAGCACTTGACATGGTACAGAAAACAGCTTTCAGGGCAAATGTAATTTACTTACACATGCCATTCATATGCTTTCAGATTTGTAGACATTTAAATCTAAAAACTGGACAAAATGAGGCTGGATTTACATAATTCAAATCTTTTAAAGAAATAGAAAGAAAGAAAAAAAAAACAAAAACCAAACCCCAGTCCAGCAAGGAGAAAAATGCATCAGTTTCCTTTTCTGTTTCTTGGCTAAAGGCTGTACAGCTAACTTGACACCAGCTTTGGAGCTTCCAAGTGGGTAAATTTAAATTTCCTTCAGATAAATGTTTTCCCAAATGAGAAAATGCTATTTTTAATGAATCCAAATAGCCTTAATTGGTTGCGATGGGAAGTAAACTCAGAGATAAATGCTGCATAAATAATTCAAGGCTTTCCATCTGGGGGAAACTTCTTCCTGAATTGGATAAGGAATTGGACCTAGGAAAGAGTTTGCATCGTTTGAAAAGCAACAACTGGAATCTAAGCAAACATCCAAACACACAGCTAAGAGTCAAGGCAGCATCTGGGTCAACTCTTGCGAGTTTCAGGAACTAGCTGCCTTCACCCCTCAACACTACCCCCTCCCTAGTCTTGCAATGAAACTAAATTAAAACACTCATTCAGGTCACAATCTTTTATCCTTTTCTCTACCACAGTGTGTTTAATTTAAAATAATTACTACAGTCAGGCTTGATTAAAAGGATGGGTAAGAAATGGTCCCAAGTTTCCAGGACACACATAACAAAATCTACTAAGTATTAAGGACTATAATAAACATACAGGAAAAGTAAGTAAAATACAGAACGGTAATTAATTCCAATGGGTGAAGAGGGAAAGCTTAATGGAAGAGCTGGCATTTGGGCTGAGCAATGACATATCTGAGATTAGAAAGATATTAACAATAATGACAATATGGCTGCATAATATATGCCATTGATTATTTTTAGTTTTTATTAATAGCCACAGTTGAGATTTCAGGAGTGTTTACTGTGTGACCAACGCTGAACTAATTGCTTTAAATGTGACACCTCATTTGATCCTACAACAATCTCAAGAGGTAGCATCACTATTAACTCAATGTTAAAAATGGGGAAACTGACCACAGAGAGGCTATGTGGCTTACTCAGTACCGCACAGCTAGTAAGGAGCACAGCCAAGAATGTGCATTCAAAATCAGATTCTGGGAATCCTGCCTCTAAAAATGCCATTTGAAATGTGGCAGTAAAAAAGAGAGGTTCCAGAGAGACGGGTGAAGAAAATGGGAGGGGCTCAAGGCCAAGTAGAGGGTGCTGGCCCCATTGTTACTGGGAACAAATGATCCCCCAAATGCCTTACCCAAGAAAACGGAAAACTTCCATTATAATCTTCCAGGTTGCTTCTTGTTCTTTGTACACATTACCCATCTGCACTGTCCCACTACAATTTTTGAAAAGCCGCCCGGTTTTCTAATGACCTCTGATGGAGATTTCAAAACTTCTTTTCACCGACAATTTTGTTTTCTCTTTCATGTATTTTCTTTCTAAGGAGAGTATATTGGCCCTTGGATGAGGGGTTGGGTCGTTTACTTTTTTGAAACCCACAAGAGGCTATCACGATCCCAATAATAAAACTCACAGAACTTTAGGAAAAAACCTGAGCTGTGACTAAAGCTTGTTTTTCGATACCTAAAATCAAGATGGCTTAAATCCTAAGCATGTGACATATAGTCCACTGATTTGCCAAATTTTAAACAGAGGGCCAAAAAAGACTTTTTAAAACAGAGGACAATATCTTATCTGCCCTTTTAAAATAAACAAAAACCACCTTCCTTCTCTCTTGTTTTTATTCTCTCACGCAAAGGGTTCTGTAGTGATTGCGTAAGAGGAAAAATTTTAATTGCATTATCCCAAGGCAGATATAAAAATTCTTTAACAAAATAAACACCATTACATTAAAAATCATCCTGAAACAGGCAGAAAAGTCATTTGGTGATAACTGAATGTTGATTTAAAAGTCTTGATGTGTACTGCTAGAGAGAAAATAGGATATGAAAAGAAACAATATTGCATTTTGGATGACAAAACACTGGCGGTATATCTATAGAGTTGATTCTACAAAATAAATAGAGAAGCCTAATGGAAAAACATATTGGGCTTCCTTGTATTTGCTGAGATAATTTTTATATGATCAAATTAAACAGAACAGGAAAATGAGTTTTGCCTTTCCTTATGCCTTCTGTCTGTGAAAAATGAGAATTTCAAGCAGATGAGCTTATTATCCCCATGTAGCCTGAAAACCTCCTTGACACATGTTGCCCAAAAATGAAGCATACCCTTGAAGAGTATCTTCCAACAGGAAATGTATTTTTCCTATACTGTGACTGCTTGTATGGAAGTAGAGAATTTGACCCTTTTAAGATGTAGGTCAAAAGATAAAAGGTTGCGATGCCAATTCCTTATCTCATGCTCCTTGATGCGGTTTTGATGTGTGCAAACATGACATGAATTCATTCAAGCAGGCAACACATACTGACTAAGCCAAGGCATGTGCTAAATGCTGAGCACACAGGGATGAACAGATGCCACAAGAGTTAGCATCTCCAGGACGCTCGTGGTCTCAGAGAAAGACAAGGAGGAAACATGCGCATCCAGCAAAATGTGACAGTGGCTATGAAAGGAGAAGAAGAACACCTAAGAGAGGTACCAGGGTAGGAAGCTGGAGGTGTAAAGGTTCCTAGGAGGAAGCAAGTAATGTGAAACCCAGAGGAAAAGCCGACAGTAAGGACTGGCCATGCAGGGTCGGGGAGCAGTAGGAAGGAAGTTTTGGGCAAAGGAACATCATGCTTGAGGATCAATTCTATAGAAAGAGAGCTCAAGACCTTGAATAACTGTCAAATGATCAGAAAGGCTACATAGAGCAAGGGTTTCAGCATTAGGACACAGAGTAGAAACAACAGGTGTTTAAAATACGGATGGTGAGCCACTGTGGACTTGTTCTAAAGGTCACATGGTCACTAGGATCCAACCTTCAAAGCCCAGGTTTATTCCACACCAGGCTCTGGACATGGCTTTAGAAGAGGCAATGTTAGTGCTGGAAACACTGTTCACATCTCTGCCTCTGTAGCTGGACGGGAAGCTCCAGGCCAAACTTGCCCATCTCTGAGCTTCCCCCTAATCCTAGTAGCTCCAGAAGGATTTTCAGTGACCCTCTAAGCAGGAGCTGAGGTAGGTCTAGGTTCGAACATGAGCTCACTACTTCCTGGGTTAAAGCCCTGGGTTAACTAAATCCTGTCCATTCAAGAGGGATGATGATGATACAGAATTAAAAAGAGGCTATGAGGGTTACATGAGATACTGCAGGCCAGGTACTTAGCACTGTGCCAATCACATAGTAATTGCCAACACAAGGGAGGTATCAGCCCCATATTCACCACATCATCCCCATCATCATCATAATCCTTATCACTACCAGCATCATCATCATCATCACGAATGCCATCATCACCACCACCTCCACCAACATCAGCACCATCCCCATTATCTGCATCACCATAATCACCACTATGACCACAACTATCACCACCACCACCACCAACATCAGCACCATCCCCATTATCTGCATCACCATAATCACCACTATGACCACAACTATCACCACCACCACCACTTCTGAATACGAAGGTCTAGTGGAAGATTTTGTAGGCAGAAATGAGACGATCCCTTTAGCTCACCACATCAATCCAGGAGAATATCCCAGAACGCCAGATGTGGGGGAGAATGGCCAAAAGGTGAATTCTAAGCACAGCGGGAGAAATCTGAGCATGCAGGGTAACGGGTCATAGGTTTTATCTGAAGGAAGAGATTCTGGAGAATTTCCTTGATTACAAAGGGGAAGAAATCCAAAGACATCCTCAGTCCTTTGCTAATTTCAGGCTGAGACTCCCATACATTTCTAGAATTCATGCGTGGGATTATCCCAACCTTTTGACACCAATCTGCTCACACATGGGAAAATATACTGATGTTCTTCAAGTCCTATAAGGGAAGGAACAGAGTTCTGTGTTCTGGATTCATCAAATTTGGCATCCGAAAAGGCTTCTAAATCTGCAAGTCAATCCTTCTCTGAACCATGGCTGCAAAGAATTAACTCTACTATTCAATGGCACAAAAAATAATATAAAACAGTAAATATTTAATGAACACAATCTACTGTGGGTGCTGAACAGAAAACCTCAATATGCATCAGCTAATTTAATTCTCACAAACCCCACAAAAATCAGATATCACTACCCACATTTTACAGAATAAGAGACTGACATACTGAGGGGTTAAGTGTTTTGACCCAGACTCACTCAGGAAAGCGGTCAGAGCCAGGCCTCAAAGCTCGGTCTACCCAACGTCATCACCTATGCCTACCCTCTACACCTGTCTCCTGTGGCGTATGAACGCCAGGGCTTAGCCTAAGTCAGCCTCCCCATCAAAGTTGGCAAAATTATTGAAAACTACTATATATGCAGAGAGCACATCCTAGCTTTAGGAGCTGAACACTGTAGAGGCCTGGGATGAAGCTCTCGCAAATCAGAAATCAAAGGGTGGACCCAGCTCTACCTGAGGTCACTGACTGAGCTCTGAATTCCTGTACTTCACTGCCCTACGTTCCACTTTAAATCGCTACTAATGAGAAGCATGTGTGACTTGGAATAAACTCCGTGAAGACAGATTAACTTATCTATGATGCCTCAGAGCACTTCCATGGGAAACAAAATTATATGCCTTAATCATTACCCACAGCACATTCCCCATAGGTACTCAATGCTAGATAAATACATTGCTTCAAGTGTGTCTCTGTGTCTGGCATCTGACAACAAGACATGAAAACTGATATTTGGGGGGAAACTGTCTCCAATTTGTGAAATCTGCGATCTAGGTGTATGAAATATAAACATGCTTAGAAAATGAAAATGCTTTCTTCTTCATTAAGGGGAGTCTCTCAAAATTTAGAGGCAATCCTCATGTCATGTTTTATACACAGATGCACCAAGCAGCTATAAAAGCAACTTTTTAAATATTGAAGACTTAGAGCTGGTTTTCAGCTGGAAAAGTAACTACTCATAAAAAATACTTAACACTGAAAACCATCAGGAACCAGCAATTTCTTATTAAATCTATTTGATGTCAAGAGTGTCTCACTGAGTGGAATAACTTTTTAAAATATTTAACACACAGAGTCACTTGGAGGCTGAGAAGATATTTTTTATTAAACATACTTAATGATTAGCACTGCTCTAATGCTGGGGCAAAAAAGGCAAATGCTGTAACTATTACAAAGCAAAGGAGCCAAGTGCTTATAGCTGTGCTGGCAGCAGACCAAAATCGTTATAAAGCACATTTAAGGCTCAACAGCTGTAGGAGTTCCTATACAGCTAATCACCCCAAATGTATTCTGAAATCAATTCAACACACGGCCACATTGGTTTGGCAATCATCTATGAAATTTATTCCTCAGGATGGCAAATAACAGTTCTGTACATAGACTCTCTTCAGATCTACCAAAAAATTGATCTGAAGTTCAAATTTGTATACAAGACCATGATTTGCCTTAAGTGAAGTAAAATTTGGGACAAACACCAGAGTATTTGGAAAACATCCTATGCTTTCACGTTGCTATTACTCATCTTGTTTCCACAGCTTTATTAGAGGAAAACAGATTTTTTTTTTCCTATTGCATGAAAACACTGATTCTTACCAGATATGGTAAGAAAATTTCCAGAAGTTTCTTATTAGCTTAAAAATATATTTTTTTACTTAAGTAGTGCATTTAAACACTCCTACTCTCCCTCTATCTGCCCCATATCAGTTGTGTGACAATTATGGTGACTAAGAAATTAAGCATAATTATTCATTGCATAAATTATAATACACTTAATAAAATGCTCTGCAAAGACTACACCAAGTGCTACAAACTTATTTTAGTGTTTTTTTCTGACTTTCAAGGTAGGCCTGCATCACCCACCTATGGTGTGTATAGACACACTTTAGGAAAGAAAAGAAGAGCAAATATCTCTTTCCTGTTAAAAATTAGACATCTTAGAATAAATTGTTTCATTTAATCTCCAAATGAATTTAATCTCCATGAAGCAAATAGTTTTATCCCCATTTGGCAGGTCAGGAAATAGGCTGGAATGTGAGTGAACTCTTTGTATGACTTCCTGCTCTTTCTTTATCTTTCCAGCATATCAAGGCTCAGTGTTGTGGACTGATTGTCTGTCTCCCCCAGATTCATATGTTGATGCCCTAACCCCCAATATGATGGCATATGGAGATGGGGCCTTTGGGAGGTAGACAGGGTTAAATGCTGTCAAGAAGGTGGGGATCTCATAAGGAGATTAGTGCCCTTGTAAGATGACACCAGCCAGCTTGCACTCTCTCTCCCCAAGTGCATAAAGAAGAGGTCATATGAGCACAAAGTGAAAGGGCTTCTGCCTACAAACCAAGAGAAGAGACCTCAGAATAAACCCTACCTTGCCAGCACCTTGATCTTGGACTTCCCAACCTCCTGAACTGTGAAAAATGAATCTCTGTTGTTTAAGCCACCAGCCTCTGGTATTTGGTTACGGCAGCCCAAGCTAACTAAGGCACTCAGCCATAACTGTTCCATCTGGAACAGCTTCCAGATGGATGAGAAGTTGGACTAGAGATGAACAGTTTAATTTTGGCATATGAGAGCAGGTCTGTGTAAACTGAGCATCTAGACCAGAGGTTCCTCAACTAGGAGTGATTTTACCCACCAGAGGACATTTGGCAATGTTGGGAGACACTTTTGACTGTCAGAATTTGAAAGAGGTGCTACTGGTATCTACTGAGTAGAGGCCAGGGATGTTACCAAACAACCTTCAAATCACAGGACAGTCCCCCCAAAGCAGAGTCAGTTGTGTTGAATTTGAGAGCCCCTGCTCCAAAGCACTACCTAGCATATAACAGACCTTCAACAAATATTTGTGAATGAGTATCTGGGTAAATTCAACAAATACATACTGAGTTCTGCCAGGCACTGCCAGTGGCTACACACAGAAACCATGTCCTGGTCTTCCTCCATGTACATTCATAGCAAAAGGAAATAAGACTTCTTAGAAACACTATGAGAGAATTACGGCAGGCAGAAGTGACCAACTTTCAAAAGAGCTATATGGGAATTCCCTGGCGGTCCAGTGGTTGGGACTCAGTGCTTTCACTGCCGGGGGCTCGGGTTCAATCCGGGTCGGGGAACTAAGATCCTGCAAGTCATGTGGAGTGGCCAAAATAAACAAATAAATAAAAAATAAAAATAAATAAAAAGAGCTATAAACTCATCAAGCCTTTAGGGGAAGAAGAGGGAGCTCTATATAGAGAGGGCACATCGGCAAGGAGAGGTAGACGAAAGGTAAGAGAAGAGGACTGGAGAAGTTAACTTAACCAAGTGGGAAGCAGAACATCAAGAGACCAATTCCATCAACCCTATCATCTGGCATCAGGTCAATAAAAAGTATTTATCTGGATATAACTGAACTTATTCTTGCCTGACCTCTGGGACTAGGCTGCCTGGGTTCCCACACTGACCCCATCTGTTTAACTAGTGGTGTGTGCTAGGCATCACTAATTTAACCACGCTTGACCTCAGTTTCCACATCTGTAAACTGGGGATTAAAAAAAGCACTCCTCTAGTGAGGTTATTGAGAAATTAGATAAGGCACTCAAAGACTATCATCATTAAATAATGGCCGTAACTAGCCTGTGTACATCAGGGAACACTGTATGTGTGGTACCGAGGGTGGTGGGAAGCTGTAGCAATTAAGCCTGAGTTCTCTGAGTGCAGAGCTGTGCACACGTGTGTGTCATCCCACTGCCACGACAGAGAGATTGGAGCGGCCCTGGAGGCTCCGCTGATTTGCTCATGGCCATTTAATCAGAGGATGGTACAAATTACCCCACATTTGTCTTCTGGCTTGTTCCCGAGCACACTGCCTCAGCTACTGCTTTTCTTGCTGTTTATTTACGCTGTTTCTTTTTGGACAAAAATCTCAGTAAAATTGCTCTGGGGACATTTTTATCTTTCTCCTTCCCAAGAAGCTGCATATATAAGTGAACCATTAGAACTGAATCAGGTCAGTGAATCACAGTGAAGGCCAATAAAAGTGAGGCAAAAGCATGCCTGAGGCCAATAACCCCCCCCATTTGTTTAACTCTTGAATGGATTTCATGACAATCTGTGAATATCACACACAAATGTCACATTCTGAATTCTCCTGATTTCATCTCATTCCTGTTAAAGTGAGGAGTGGCAGGACGGTCCTCAAATAATGTCCCCAAATAATGCCAGGGCTTGGACAGGAGGAAAGAGGACTCAAGTTGGAAAGAAAAAAGGGAAAGCATTTTTAGGTTTCAATAACCCAGGATTTATTACTCTCCAATACGGATTTGTTTTTCTCCACCTCATTTGGAAGTCAGACTCACTTCCCTCAAGACTTTTGCTTAAATGTCAATTTCTTAATGAGGCCTCGTAAGCTGTAACCCCCCAACAAATCCCTGGTCCAACAGACTTGCATTACATAGCCTACTTTTTCCCCAAGTACTTATCATCTTCTCATATATGATAACTGATGTTTTTTTGGTCTGCCTATCCCTTGCTAGAATGTAAGTTCCATGATAACAAGAATTTCTGTCTATTCACTGACACATCCGAAGTGTATATAACGGTGTCTGGCATATAGAAAGCACTTCAAATGTGTTAAATACATCTCTGAATTAACATGGCATCAATTCTTCACCCATAAAATCTATAGTTAAAAATTATTAACAGTGCTCCCGCCAGTTTGCTGGACATGCACCCACAACTGTGTGAGGCTTAACTATAATCCAGAGTTGGAGAGAGTAGCTACTCTCGATCAGGGCTGCATTTAAAATGAGGAATTTTGCATTGGATGCACTCGCCAACTTTCCACCTTGAAGCTACCGCTCCTCCATCAGAGAATGACAAATGTCACTGTCATAATCAGAAATTTTCTGTGGTTTTCAATGTGTTGGCTTTTATGCTGAAAGCCAAGGCATTAATAAAGCAATTGAAGGAGTAGGATTATAAGTCTATGAATGTCAGCGGTAAGGTTTCACATATGTCACTTTGCAATAATAAAAGACTTCAGAGAGAAAGCTGGGGACTGGGCAGAGCAGGACAACTTGTATTTATTTATTTATTTTTTAAATAGAGGACAGTGAAGACAGGATCAAAAGCAAATAAATGAGCAGGGCTGCCCTGGTGGCGCAGTGGTTGAGAGTCCACCTGCCGATGCAGCGGACACGGGTTCGTGCCTCGGTCCGGGAGGATCCCACATGCCGCGGAGCGGCTGGGCCCGTGAGCCATGGCCGCTGAGCCTGCGCGTCTGGAGCCTGTGCTCCGCAGCGGGAGAGGCCCCAACAGTGAGAGGCCCACGTACCGCAAAAATAAATAAATAAATAAATAATTAAAATGAGAAAAATGAAGGCAAATTCAATGAATCATTTGCCCTTCTGACACTTTAATGCGTTATTGTTACAATTACTCTGAAATGTCCTGGAAGAATCTTTATACCTTCTCACCCCACCCCACCCTATCCATTTCTCTGGGCATGAAAGCTGAACCCTTTAGATAGTCTTTTTACGTTTGAAGGAGCTACGTCTCTGTTTCCAGGTGCAGCAAGGGTTTGTGAAGGATCAGTCTTGCCGGATGACCAGAAATTCCTGTCACTCTGTTCTAGCTTTGACTTTTATTGGGAGAAGAAGAAACAGCCCCCAAATGCAGAATCTGAAAACAGTGCCATTTTCAAGCTCCAAGCAAAGCCTTGATGTTCAGATTTCAACTTTAAATTTACCCCCGGGTTCTGCTGTTCCCATCCGGCGGCACCGACTGACTCAGAAGACAGGGTGCTGCGTAGGCGGAGCCTGTGCTGCCGGGCTCCTGTCCTGCCTCTGAACACTTAATATTCTCATCCGTCACCTGAATCAATACGGAGCAGTCCTGCACCCCAAGAGTGAGCCACGGACGAGGACAGACACACAGACTAAGTTAATTTAAAAGTAATAGAGATTGCTCCCATGACATTTATCGAACAGGCACCCCCAGCGACTGGCCAAGCCCACTGCAGACAATCATCTGGAAAACCCAGCAAAGCCACAGCGTTGGTTTTATTTATTTTTAAGTCATTCAGAGTTTTCTTCTCTTGAAATGGATATTTTTAAACTTTCTTTTAGGGGAGGGGGCCCTGACTGCTGAAATTCCTTTCTCTCAATCACTGGACTGGATGAGTCACCATCACAACAGAGAAAATCTACACTGGCTGTTGAGAGTTTCAATGGACATCAACAGCTAAGTAAGTGTAACAAGCTCGGAAGACCAGAAAACAGAGGGGTTTGAAAGACATCCTACCAAGTGACTCAGCACACGGCTTAGAGCAGCTGCCTTTCAAAAAAAAAAAAAAAACCCACCATCAGACCTCACAGAGGAAGCCACACCAGGGTCTGAACTGCATCGATACCACTTAGTGCATTTACAAGCTGGGCACATGCTCTTTGTGCCTCAGTTTCCCCATCTAACGTGCAGGAAGAGAAGACTGATGTCACAGGGTTCCTGTGAGAATTAAAATAATCCCTACGCTCAGCATGTGATGAACACCCAATACACATCAACTTGTATTATCATTTTCTCTATGAGGATTGTCGGTTAACAAGAAAGGTCACGGAAACAACAAGAGAAGTCACGTGGTTGTTACCAAATTCTCTCCCTTCTTCCCTCCCTCCCTCCCTAATGTGCCTTCACTCAAAAGAGCACAGGGGACAATAACTTTAAATAACAGGGACCTTAGAACTCAGGAAGGAAGTGAGAGAAGAGGCTTCCGCCAAAAGTGACAAGGTAAATGGAGACTTTTACCAGGGGAGGAGTCTGCTTTGAGCTAAGACAAGCCAGGAGAGCAGGTCCAAAGGTCCTGAGGTAGAAAGAGGCAAAGCCCTTGGAAGGAAAAAGGCCAATGAAACTGGAGTGGAAAGAAAAAGAGAAAAACGTATTTCCAGATGCAGCTGGGGTAGGAGGCAGGAATGGGGTCATGCACATGGAATACTTTTACAGGATGTCTGTGCCGGCATGTCACAGGCAAACTGAACATCCAATGTGGGATTAAAACAAGATGAACTCATCGTAGCTCTACCTTAGGACTAGGTCGGTCATTCAACCATTTCAATATTATCTTGCAGGAGCGAATTTATACATAAGCCTGTGCAAATTCTGCCATCTGATTCCCCTTAGCATTCATAGTTCTGCCTCACAAAACCATCGGCACTGGCCTAATGCTCCCCTCTTTAAGTCTCTTACACATGAGGAGGCATCATGATTTTTCACTGATCTGAAATTAAGATTTCCAGCCGTAAAAAATATATTTACATCCAAGGCTACATGTCACTTCTGAAATCTTGTCATTTAAATCACATTAGGCGTTGAATGAGATATAGGTGAAATTTAACTTTCACTGCATTTTAGTCTCGATCATGGCAAATTTATAACCCAGGAGTAAATCTGGCTGTCAAGGAAAATGTCTTCACTAAATCAGATTTTTTGCTTCCCGCCTTCCTTCAATACTTCTGTGAAATTGGAACACTCTCCAATAAAATCCAGTTGTTTCATTCCTTCCTGGCCACAAAGGGTCTATTGGTGTTGCCAGTTTAGCCACTGGGAACTTGAGACTTTCCTGTAACAGTATATTCAGTGTTCAGGTTGGTTCAGCAAATGGTGTGCTGAATATTTCTATTTAAATCCACATTGATTAAATCTAAAGCGATTGCTCGGGTGGGCGGGGGAGGAAGGTCACCAGTAAGCTTTCCTGTAGCTGAATTCCATCGTGGTCCTTACGCCCACATGACTCTGAGGGAACACCTGACACCACTGACTGCTCCTGCATTTCTCAAAACAAATGTGTCCCTTGCCCCGTGTGCGCTGAGGTTTTCCTTCGACTTCTCTAGCTATTCCATCTCTGTCTCTGTCTTCTCTGCGGGCCCCTCTTCCCCTAGGTGTCTCCTAAAGGCTGGTGGAACTCACGGCTCAGGAAGACCAGTTCTCCACTCAACCCAAGCGCCCCTTCAGCGCTCTCATCAGCATTAAGGCATTCATTTCTGCACGCATGCGGACACCTCTCAGATCTTTATTTCCAGTTCTGACTTGTCTCTTCTGAGTGGCAGATCCATCTAACCCATTGATTTCTTAGAAATCTCCAGTTGGATACACCGTGTACCTCTAAAACGAAACGCTTCTTGCCCCTTCCACAGGGCTTGCTGTCTCGATGGAGCACTGCCTCGGACCCAGTTGTGCAAACTTAAAACCTCGACATCATCTGTCTTCTCTCCACATCCAACACTCAGACTTGTCAACCTCATTTCCCAAATATCCCTCAAATCAATCCACTTCCTTCCAGGCCTCTGCCTCCCGTCAGATCCAGATAAGTAACTACCATCGTGTACCTGTTTGACACACGAGCCTCCCAAGGTGACCTCGAATTGCAGGCCTCCTCCATCCACTGCACTGTCCACACCACAGTCCGAATCACTACCTAACAGATAACGCTGATCACGTCACTCCCCTTCTTCAGAGCACTTTAAAGGATTTTCATTTCCCTTAGGATACGAACCAAACTCATAACTGTCAAATCCCCTGTCGACATTTCTAGTCTTCTCTCTTACGATGTTTTCACTCTGTCCACTCACTAGCTGTCCTGGACTTTTCCCTCAAATATGCCATATTCTCTCCCTAAACTCTCGGACTTCACTTGTTCTTCCCTTTATCTAGAACACGCCTTTCCCCAGGTTCCCCTACATCAACTCCTCTACATTTCTTAGGTTTCAGGGAATATGTAAGTCCTCTCAGGAAGGAGTCTCTGAGCTTCTACGCTAGGTAAATTACTCATCTCATTTTCTTCCAGTGTAGCCTGTAGGTCACCTGTTGTCCTCTAACTGCAATTTAGTTCTGCCTTGTTCGCCCTGCAGAGACTGGCATCTAGTCAGTCCTCAGTGCCTCTTTGTTGACTGTCACAAAGTCACTGGGGGTCAGTCTAAATTCCTGCCCCATTCCTGATGAAGGTGAATCAGGCTTCGTCCCAGTGAAGTCACTGACAGTTTCTTGTCTTGTTCAGATCTTTGCACAATTAATTCCACTACAGACACTCACATCATCTCCTTGGATCTGTCAGCAAGGCAACATGCTTCATTCCATACTGTTTGCTATGCATTAACTGTTCATGAGTGTGTCTTGTATCCCCAGCTGGATTTTATGATTTATGACTCCCCCACCGTTCCAAGACCTACGCCTCCTAAAGACTCGCTTGAAAGTCAACTGATTGATCAATGATGGCATTTCCAGTTAAAGCCCGATCCCCTTTACCTGTCGTTAGGACACACGCTCGAGCTGACTAATCCCCATTTAACCACAATTCTACAATAAATCCCCAGGCTGAGAGTTTTAATTTAAAGAAATGTACCATCTATTAAAAAGACACTAATTAGTTTTATGTATATTTTGTCCTCTTACCTACCTCTAACAGTTCCCTAAAGAAATGTTTCAATTAGACTGTTTTTACAATTAATTAACTGATGAGGATTGTGACAGATTGACATTAAGCTACCACACAAATAGCAGTAACGACAAAAACATTTTTTAATAAACTAAACTTTTTTGGCAGGTAATGTGTCAGAATGGACTTCAGTAAAAGAAAGGCAGAAAGTGACTTCAGTTTAAAAACACAGGGAAAATTCTTACATCATTTTAGAACTGTGTCTATACGTGGAACACATATCTGCAAAAAGTTAAACCCGTGTTTGGATACACATGATTTCACTAAAAGCCTCATGCAATTTAAAACTTGAGTAGCTGAGAATACACAAACGATAGAAGCAAATTGTAAACAATATATTTATTCATCAGACTACGTATCCTTTAACAGAACATAAGGGTAATCGTAAAAGCAATTTATGATGTCATTCAACCAGAGCCAGAAATGCAGGTTGGAAAATCAGACTGGACAATGCCTTGTGACAGGGGGAAGGGGGGCCGGGCAAGAGGAAGGGCACTGTGTTATTGTAGGCAGGTTACTCTAGCCCGTGGTATTCATAATTCATGCTTTACCATCACCTATAATAGAAAGTTTAAAGTAAATGCAAGGTCTTATGAAGGAAGAGCTCATCTCACCAAATAAACATGAGCAGATATAGCTGGGTGTATGCGTTTCCCCTTTTGCCTCCCTCCTTTCAGGGTAATCAGAACAGGAAATGGCTGGCTGGCCTAAGAGGGGGGTTTGAAGGTCACCCACATTGTAGTCAATTTGCCTTGGACTTTAATTTACGTGTTTTTAAAATGTGGACAGCGTCCAGATGGTACGTTTTCCAACAGAGATGGATAAATTAATAAATAAATAACCCAGGCGTCCCTTCAGGAGACATGCTATTTTGACTCATTCATAAATAATATCTAGTGTTTTAGCAGTTTTTAAGGGCGTGCTAGGAATATGAATCATAGCTAGGACACCCCAGGGAACCTTCTGACAATGAGCCCATCTTCCAATAGTAGACAGCTTTCTCTTCTGTTCTAGGAGGTAAACTGGAAGCTTCTGAAGATGGGAGATGGATGTGTGAGGATGACGTACTAAGCAGTGTCTCCTAATGGACTCTAACTCAGACCTGGGTCAGTCATGCTTTCTGAACTGTGTTTGGATAATACACAGAGAGTTCTTGCGAGACCACCACTCTTGAGATTTGACGCTGTCTCAGATACACATAGTCTTTCAGAGGTGAAAATAAGTTCTTAGTATGTGAGGAAAGGGACATTTTAGGGACTCTGCCAGACCTATTTTCTCTAGAAACAGGCATGCAGAGGATCACGAGAGTAGGCCCAGGTCTACCACATTTGTTCTGTCCTCCACGGCCATAGCCAACTGAACCAGGTATGGACCTCCTGACTCAACTGAACCAATTACACTGCCCTTCCTGGGTCTTTGGCATTAGGCCCAGAGGACTGGTGGTGAGTATCAACCCATAATCTGCAAACTCAAGAAGTATCAAGAACTAGAAGGCATCACACTGACTGAGAGAACCTGTTCACAGCAGAAGATACAAAAGCAGAAACCAAGAAGACACAAAGAGAAATTCCAGCTCCCTTCTAGCCACATCTGTGCTCGTGAGTTCCATGAGACACTCCTATGTCTTCATAATAAACTATCCTTTTACATTTAAGCTGACTTGAGTGGGTCTCTTTTCTATGCAACCCCTGAGTGCTAACAAAACTACCATCTATGACAGTGTGCTGCTTTCAAATTGTGACAGGTCTTCCTTTTGTGAAGCTCCCAGACAATATACCGGATGATGGTGACAAAGTTTGACAATAAAGAGTAAGGTACGTGCATATGTGGAATTGCAATCATAATACCTCGGCACTCCTGTCCCTCTGTTTGAACTAAACAATTTTCTTCTGACTGAAGGATTTAATGAAACCACATATTTCGTAATGTGTTTGGTCATGCGTTTCAGTTTTGTTCAGAGTCAGAATCACTTCCCTCGTAGAATATGACAGATTAAACTGTTAAAAATGCATAGGTAGTAATTAGTGTATTGTTGCCAGAAACAGAGGAATATTTTCCAGTATAATGCGGTTGCCACCACAGAAAGATCATTTTGAAAGAATTCTTTGCAATGAAAAAAAATGCATATCTTTCAACAGCATATTAGAAGGGTATCTTTAAAAGTGTTTCTCCTTTCCACGGAGGACTCCTTTTCTCCCCTTCGGAACAAAGAGCCATGCAGATTACGACTTCCAGTAAACCACTGCCTTATCCTTTCAGTAATTAATGGATGCTTTGATACCAAAGAATCCCGAAGAACATTTTTCAAGCCTTAAATGCAGGCTGGGCTGATTCACACATAGCACATCTAAAAAGATCTGAGGAATAAATAATCATGAGCTGCAAACACTTGCCCGGAGGATTTGGGCACCGACCAGATTTCCAACAAGGGATGTGATTTTTTATTATAACAAGGAAAACTACTTACTGAAACACAAAAATGTGCCTCTCTTCTAACTCCTGGCCTTGTCCTATAGACGCACACACACATGTCCCCCGGTGATCATTTAGCAAATCAGTTTTAAACACTGGCCCTCGCGCACGTGTTTTGACAGATTTGGAAATCTCTGCTCACGAAGTAAGTTTCTTTCTTCGGCTAGGCCTCTTTCTAGGTTAAAATCTGATTAAGCTAGCCTACAGGTAAATTTATGTCAGCTGCTTGGCCTAAAACAGGAGTCGGCACTCAAAAATATTTGGAGAAATTAGATTTAGCATGGCACAGAGGCTTTTTCAGGTAAGGGACAAATTATTTTTCAGCAGACACTTGCTTTCAGCCAGGATCCTGAACGTCGAAGACTCTGGCTGCTGAGTGGGTGTCTGAGGAACTGATTTCCTCTGACACAAGCCCAGTGGGTAGAAACAGCATTTTCTAGCAGAGGGGACAGGGGTGGCAGTAGGCATGCTGGGGCCGGCCACTAGGAGTGAAGCTGCCAGTCACCTTCTATGACCAGAATAAAGTATAGACAGTGGAGGCCAGTTCAGGCAGGACTGTTCTGGGGACAGAGAGGCAGTGGACGGAACACAGACGCCTTTGCCCTCACAATGTCCTTCGCAGCTAGATCTGCCCAGAAGGGAGGTCTTCTCTGCCCTATTCATTGGTGAATTTTTTTTTTTTTTTTTTTTTACTCTTTTGTAGAGAAACCATTTTGGGTGAACAGAATCAGCGTCATCTCCAAGTTACCCTTTTAAACAGCCACTGGGGGGAAAACACTACAACAAAAGGAAAACAAAACTAAATAGGATTAAATTTTTTTTCCTTTTCCTCAAGAGAATACAATACGTATGCTGATTCTAAATGATTACTGTGAAGAAGTCTTGCTTTGACTCAGCAGTAGTAATAATAAGAGCAAATAATAATAATTGTTACCATGTATTTGCCCCCATGTTAGGCACCCTGCCAAGTACCATCAACACATATTTGTTTTGTTTTGTACAACACTCTTCTAAGTAGGATTTTCATAGCCATTTTTTTGTTTGTTTGTTTGTGTCACACAGCTTGAGGGATCTTAGTTCCCCGACCGGGGATTGAACCCAGGCCCCCTGCAGTGGAAGCGTAGAATCCTCACCACTGGACTGTCAGGGAATTCCCCATACCCATGTTTAAAACGAGAAAACTGAGGCTTGCAGAAGTCAAATTACTTGCCCAGGTCATACAGGTAGGAGTGAAGGGGCTGGTATTCAAACCCAGGCACACGTGTCTGATTTCAAATCTTATGCGCTCACTCACCACACTATTATTTGTGGCTCTGAGATGAACACGATGGAGATGGTCATGGTATGGTAACCATAGTACTTTACTGAGTCACAGAAAAGTCAAGAGACATGCAACAAAAGGACGTGTCTAGGAAGTAATATCAAAGACTAGTAGTTAATGTAAAAAATGTTTAAATGTCAGAAATTCTGCATTTTCAATCTTTAACCATGAAGTTCTGAAACCTCTGTATCCAGGAAAGACTAAGAATAATCAAAGGCCAATGTTTAATACAGTTATCTTCAAACTCTTGTATGTGATAAAAGCTGCTTCACCCTAAGAGATCAATTCCATAACAGCTATTTATGCAGTGACATTAGTAAATCTATGAGAAATAAACTGGCCTCACTTACACCACTGATAACCAAGCCTTAAGACAGATGGCATTGCATATTTTCATGCATGGGTTGCAAAATCATTTTTCTCTTTAATAACATACGCTTTATTGAAAAAGAAATCATTTAAGCATCATGACGATAAAGCACTGCAATTTCTATTAACCTTTTGAAAATCTTGTGATTAGAAACATATCAGTAAAATATGAGGAAGGATATTAAAATGGTTTTGCCTTCTAAAACCCAATACTTGAGGAAGACACTGTTTAAGGTTTTCTCTTGTAACTGAACAAAATTAGTCAGGTTATTACTGAAGTCTATACATAGCCTATCCAACAATTTTTTTTTTTTTTTTTTTTTGCGGTACGCGGGCCTCTCACTGTCGTGGCCTCTCCAGTTGCGGAGCACAGGCTCCGGACGCGCGGGCTCAGCAGCCATGGCTCACGGGCCCAGCCGCTCCGCGGAATGTGGGATCCTCCCGGACCGGGGCACGAACCCGCGTCTCCTGCATCGGCAGGCGGACTCTCAACCACTGCGCCACCAGGGAAGCCCAATATCCAACAATTTTTTTCCAAATCAAGTTAGTTTTTATTGTGCCTTAATGCTAAAATATTTATACTTTTCACATTCATTCAAAAGGGAGTTGTTTTGAACCTTGATGATCTTTTAAGGATACGTAGATACTCAAGGGAAAAACCATTAGAACAATTGAGGCCAGGGGCCTTCCCTGGTGGCACAGCAGATAAGACTCCTTGCTCCCAATGTAGGGGGCCCAGATTTGACCTCTGGTCAGGGACCTAGATCCCACATGCATGCCACAACTAAGAGTTCACATGCCACAACTAACGAGCCCTGCTGCTGCAACTAAGGAGCCCACGTGCTGCAACTAAGTAGCTGGCCAGCCGCAACTAAGGAGACTGCCTGCCGCAACTAAGACCTGGTACAACCGAATAAATAAATATTAAAAAAAAAAAGGAATAATTGAGGCCAAATGAAAAGAATTCAAAGAGAAAAAAATTACTCGAGAATGGTTACATTTCATGTCTGTCAAAACAAAAACTTGGATCCCTTTTGAAGTCCTAAAACCAGGTCATATCAACTCAAAAATACAGAAGAAAATTTGGTTACTAAAATAAAGGAAAAAGACTCCTGAAAAGCAATAGAACAATGGTTTTCCATTGTACTGAATCAAGAATTCCTAAAAAATAATTATAGGTAGAGGAACACAACCACCAAACATTCTCCGAACCCTTCCCAGTCCTTTTGCCGAGGCTGCAAAACTGAATTCTCAAATGCCAAAGTGAAACGTAAAGCAAAGTTCCCTGTAGTAACATTAGTACATCTGCATCAACGATATGTGTTGCTATATTACACACACACACATTCAGATCTATAATTGTTTTTTTACAAGTTCTTCTCTTAAGCACAGAGGTGGGTAGTGACAGCTAAAACACCACATATTAATAATTTCTGGAGCTTCATCCCACTTCCTGTTACAATGTTTAACTCTGACTTCACTGTCCACATATGAAAGCCTTCTGGTCTACCTGCCAGCCTATTCCATAAATGTCTCCCTTCTAACTGGGGTCACAAGCATGACTTTCACACTCCAGAAATATAACCCTCATACTAATAAACAGCAGGAAATTGCTAAGGTCAGGTCAAAATGACAAAGCTAGCAACCTGCTTTTAAAGACACATTATTACTGAAAATATGGTAAATAACTTCCCATTATCTGATACTGGCAAAGAGAAAAATCTCATGTCAAAAGACACAAAACAATGTCCTGTTTATGATGCTAAACCCAGTAATATGAATTCAAGTCTAAAGCATTTATCAGATCTACCAAGTTTAAATCCATTCATTAACTGATGAACCTTTACCTATCAGATAACGTTAGGGATTAGAGAGGAAAGACTTGCATCCGAAACTTTTCACTTTCTTTCTTCAATACCCACTTGATATAAAGGGTAACAAGTGGTGAAATGGTCAAAAAGATTCCACAGAGAAGTAAATAAGTTAGAAAATCCACACACGCAGCTGATGAAACTCAGATCAACTCTAATTTGAGTTTACTTTCCATTCCATCTCCGCTTAAATGTACATTTAGGCGTCTTTTTTTTTTTTTTTTTATTCTAGTGCTTCTTCACTCACACTCTAGTATTGTTTCCGTAAGTTTGATGGAATGGAAAATCAAAAACAGTTAACGATAGCAACAGAGTCAAATGTTTTTTGGAAGTTGCCTGGCAATAAAAAGTATATATTCTGGGCTTCCCTGGTGGCACAGTGGTTAAGAATCTGCCTGCCAATGCAGGGGACACAGGTTCGATCCCTGGCCTCGGAGGATCTCACATGCCACAGAGCAACTAAGCCTGTGCGCCACAACTACTGAGCCTGCGCTCCAGAGCCTGCAAGCCACAACTACTGAGCCTGCCAGCCACAACTACTGATGCCCGTGCACCTAGAGCCCGTGCTCTGCAACAAGAGAAGCCATGACAATGAGAAGCCCGCACACAGCCACAAAGACCCAACATAGCCAAAAATAAAAACAAAACAAACAAACAAAAGTATATGTTCTATACTTTTTTCCTAGTACTAAAAATACCACAAAGATAAAAAAGTGAACTTTCATTATAACTATTACGAAAATTAATTACATCATGGAAAGGTGAAGAGATGGGGATCAGTAACAGTGACTTGAAAGAAAAAGAAATTCATTCATTACTACCACCAGGTTGAGTGAAACCAAAGTACTGAATTAAGGCAAAAAGGACTTGGAAAAGGATGACAATGAGTGTCTAGAAAGAGTTGGTACCACTAAAATTACACCCTGTAAGTAGCCTTATTTCATTCATCTTTCCAATAATGATCAAAGCCAGACTTCTTTGAACCTCTTCATATTTGTGAAAACAATTATGACAGGCCCTCAGATGAGCTTTTCACTGAAGATTTAAGTATTCCCCATTAGGAATATGGTTCATAACACTGTTCTTAAAGGATTATTGCACAATATCTTATAATCTTGTTAGTATTTTTTAAAACTTATATTTATTCAGGGTTTACTATATTCTAGTACCTTCTTTGACATTTACCATAGACCAGGATTTGAACCTTTTCATATGCAAGACTTGGCATTGCCGAAGTTGTCCCTGGGATCTCAAAATAATCTGTCTTCCTGGGTTTCCATATTAGTAAAAAAAAAAAAAAAAAAAAGGCAGATTTTGGATACATCTAAAACTCAGAAAGTTTAGTTATTTTAGGTAACCTAGCCTGGAAATGATTTTTTTTCTCTTATACATAGAAGTAAATAAGGATGATGAAAAGAGAAAAGTAATATATATTTAAAAATAATACTTGGAGAAACACATAGCAATAAGAAATATTCCAAACCAGATGGACCACTTACTAATAACATTGGAATAAAAATGGTTGGAGAAATCCCAGCAAGAAGATGTAAAAAGAACTGGACAAGTCAGGGGTCTTTGGCTGAAATTTCCAAATAGCTATACACTGGGGAAATATACCTTTGTATTACTAGTGCTAATGGACAGTTGAGGTAAATGTCATTGTAACTCTGTTTTTTTTTTTTGCTGTACGCAGGCCTCTCACTGTTGTGGCCTCTCCCGTTGTGGAGCACAGGCTCCGGACGCGCAGGCTCAGCGGCCATGGCTCACGGGCCCAGCCGCTCCGCGGCATGTGGGATCTTCCCAGACCGGGGCATGAACCCATGTCCCCTGCATCGGCAGGCGGACTCTCAACCACTGTGCCACCAGGGAAGTCCCTGTAACTCTGTTTTTGATCAGTTACATCTTTAGCCAAAAGAAAGTTCTGATTTCCTGATGTTTTCATTAGGACTATGAAGGTATCAATATCTGCTTATTAATATATATATTTATATCAGGTTGATTCAGGGTTGCATGTAAATATAACATAAAAGTATAATTTACTGAACAGATAATAGGTATTGTTATTGGTTTTTCCTGTTTTATTAAACTGTTTAGAACAGGTAATTTAACCACAACATATATAGCAGTAAAATTAAACTGCAGCCTTTGGAGGTTAAATTTAATTAATTAGTGAAGTATCTTCCTAAGTAATGAGTTCGTTTTTGTTTGAATTTATTTATCATATTACTTTAACAAATATGCAATAAGAAGGTTGAAGAACAAATTTTTTTAAAAAGAACAGCCAAGAAAAAGACTTCAATTACCCATTTTTACTAATGAAAACACCAGCTTTTATTTCTGTAGAAATAATAGTTCTACAGAAAAGCCACTTAGAGCTCACGTACAAAATACTTTTGAAACACTAGTGCCACTAGGTTTGTTATCTTAAGCTTTTGCTAGGTGAATTTCACACCCAAAAGGTGTATCATTCTAGTTCTTAGCAAATCGATTTAATAATCCACGCAAGGCTCCATCAATCCTAGAACCAATCTTTCTACCTATCACCCAAAACCAGGGTTCCATCCCCATTCATAATAACATTAGACATGTCAAAAAAATTGAACCTCCTATTCAAATTCCAGCTCTCTGCCCGTCCTCATCTTCTCCTCCATCATTCACACTGTAATCTACTTATATTGAATAAAGCCGATTGGGTAAGACCTGCTGAACTTTCCATCCTCTCCTGAGCCAATGGAAGGCGACAAGCACGGTGCCTGCCACTCAGTATGTCAAAACAAAATCCCCATCAATACTGACTCTGGTGCACCACCAAGAACTAGCTTTGACTAAAAGAGACGTTTTGTGAGCTAGTTCTTGTGAACCTGAGCTGGAAAACTCCTTATATGTCTAAACTAAAAGATAAAGAGCAGTGGATTCATTCTTTTATTTTACAAAATACTTAAATAGGTCACCTACGATGTCCAACGTTCTGTGCTTGGCACTGAGGCTATAGAAATTAATGAGACAGTGATGGTCCCTGCCCGTTGGATGGTGGTAAAATAATCACTTATAGCAGCCTTCACTGTGAGTTTTCAGAACTCTAGAAAATTCATGAGACTATTAATGAGGTTATGAATATAATTTTATGTAAATTTTATATATTCTATCCATTAGAGAGTAAAAGACAAATGTCCTATAGAAAAAAAATCTGTTCCTTTCTCTCCTGATTCTTTACTATTTCGGGGATGGGGAGAAAGGATCAGAAAACAATACTAGAGTCTGAATGAAGCAGTAGATTAAAAAAGAAAAAAAAAAACACACCTAATTGTATAAAATTTCACATGCAATTTCAGGAGGTTTATTAGCCCTGTATTAGGAACTCTTATATTGCATTCTGGCATGGGAAAGTAATTATTATTATTATAGACATTTTCAAAAAATATATATAAAGCCACATGATATAATACCAAAGTAACTTTTCCTATAGCATCCTGAATATTCTTAATTCATGAAGGTAAAGGCAGAGTGAGCTGTAACACAAAGGACCTGAGCTTTGAGATTAAACATCCTGCATATGAAACCCAACTGATCACCAATTCTAGCCCACCAGTAAGTTGTGAAGTACATTTACATAAGGAGCGTAGTATCCATATAAATGCAGAGATTCGAGCTTTTTCTAACAGAGATTTCCAGCTTGTTTTGAAAAAGCCAGTTCTGACTCATGTTGGTTTATATTCCCAAATGTCAACAAGTCAAATAGCGTTTAGGACAATTCCTTTCACGTACATGTCACATGGCTGGTCCCTAGAGAACCTGAGTTTATCCCAAATATATGCTCTACACAGCTGTGATGTTAATACCAGGAAAACTGGAAAGAGCCAAAATGGCCATCAACAAAGCACTGAGAGAGCTTCCCTGGTGGTGCAGTGGTTGAAGGTCCGCCTGCCGACGCAGGGGACACGTGTTCGTGCCCCGGTCCGGGAGGATCCCACGTGCCGCGGAGCGGCTAGGCCCGTGAGCCATGGCCGCTGAGCCTGCGCGTCCGGAGCCTGTGCTCCACAACAGGTGAGGCCACAACAGTGAGAGGCCCGCGTACCGAAAAAAAAAAAAACAAAAAAAAAACAAAGCACTGCGAAACTAAATTATGTCACATCCACACCATGGAGAAGCAAACATTTATCTATCACCTACTGTGTGACACTAAACCAAGCATTTTATAAATATGATACTTTTAATTTTTCCATAAACTCTCGTCAGATACATATTAGTACTAAATGTCAGTTTACAGATAAAGGAGTAGGTTAAGTGGATGCCCAAAACTCACATAGCTACTAAGTGGCAGTGATGAGATTTGAACCCCAGTAATCTCCTCAGAACCTGAGCTATGCAGCATTTAAATAGCATGACGTAGACAGCTACTTACTGACAATGGAAGACTTCCCTCGTCTAGCAAGTGGAAATGAGCCTATAAAACTATGCACAGCACACCGGCATTTCTAGAGTACTATGTGTTTGCAAGAAAAACATGTCCTTTCTTAATTCATAGATTGTTTGAATTACTTTATAATGAACATATATTACCTTGAAAATCAAAAGACTACAAAACTATTTGCATATTGAGAAGAAGTTATTTTTTATGCTTTGAATATGTTGCCCTGTACTTGTTTCTGCTTAGAAATAAAAGGTCTCAGAAATGACATTAAATTAGACTCATTGTTCTGTTAATTTTTTTTCCTGGATCTTAAAGTAAAATGCATTAATTATGAAAAACTGGTAGAATGCAGCTAGGACAAGTAAGGAAATTAAATTTTATTTTTGAAGGAGTGAAAAATATTTCAAAATATGGAAAATATTCACAATACGTAAGTGATAAAGCAGGCTATGATTGTATTCACCTTGATACTGACTATACTTATACTCCCCCCAACCCCTGGCAAATATTGGAAGGAAACAGATCAAAATGATAACAGGGATCATTCTGTGATCAGCAGAAACTGGCATCTAACCTCAGACTACTAGGCTTCTTAGATGATTTCTACTGAGACAACTTCAGGCTCTACTGAGATGTCTCTCAGGATGTCTCTCTTACTTCACTTTTCTCATCAGAAGAATAGAGATACTGATTATTAACTGCTGTTTTCTTATGGAAAGTTTTTTTTAAATAAATAAATTCATTTATTTTTGTCTGCATTGGGTCTTCGTTGCTGTGCGCGGGCTCTCTCTAGTTGCAGTGAGCGGGGGGCTACTCTTTGTTGTGGTGCACGGGCTTCTCATTGCGGTGGCTTCTCTTGTTGCGGAGCACGGGCTCTAGGCGCGCGGCCTTCAGTAGTTGTGGCTCGCGGACTCTAGAGCGCGGGCTCAGTAGTTGTGGCGCATGGGCTCAGTTGCTCCGTGGCATGTGGGACCTTCCAGGACCAGGGCTCGAACCCGTGTCCCCTGCATTGGCAGGCGGATTCTTAACCAGTGTGCCACCAGGGAAGCCCCTGGAAAGATGTTTTTAATAAGTGATGATTGAATGACATAATGTGTGAAGAGTGCTCTAAGTACACACAGTACTTTTTACGAAGTTAACCATCATTATTATCCCAGGCCTTGTTTTCTGATGGCAGAACTAGGGGGGAATACCTTTTGCTTCTCGACACCTGACTCAGAGGGTCCCTGGAGGGACTGAGGGAATCTGATTTGGAAAAACCTCCCCTGAATTATGTGAAGCAGAAGAGGCCCTGGGTGGCATCTGCTGCTGCCCTGCGTGCTGTGCCCGAGCTGTAACCAGCTTCTTGAGCAGAGTCGGCTTCTGCTGGTCCTGGTTGCATTCTGGGCTCCCAAAGACTAAGTCGATTTTTTGTTTGATGAGACTCCCTTCACAAACATCAAGACCCACTCTCACACTCTCTCCGCACTCCACTGTTCATTCTAATCACCTGCTCTCTAGATGAGGCCAGCTCACTGATGGCCAGATCTGATTACTACTGGATTGGGGGCCTCCCCACAATCCACACCCTCAATCACACTATATCTAGTCCTTCCTCCTCCCACAGGAAGTGTCTCATCCAGCGGTGTCCACCTGTGTTCGCTCAGAGTTTACCTCCTTTGTACCTTTTTTTTTTTTTTTTTGGCCACGCCGTGTGGCATGTGGGATCTTAGTTCCCCAACCAGGAATCAAACCCGTGTCCCCTGCACTGGAAGCGTGGAGTCCCACTGGACCACCACCTTTGCATCTTATTCCAAGTGATGCCTGGCTCTTTGCTAGCTACCACAGGAGTGGGATCTGGTGAGCTTTACGAACGTGTCCAAAAGAGATAAAACTCACATTTTGTTCTTTTCCTTATATTAGCATTTGAAGAGGCAGCAATACCTTAACTCAAATGGAGGAACTTCAGGATTTCAGGCACCTTTGAGATTGACTTGCTGATGTGCAACCACTCAAAAAGACTGGCCTACCGGAAAGCGGGGGGGGGGGGGGGGGGGGGGGGGGCACCACCCCCAGGTTCTACAAATCACTTGTTTTGTTTAAACTCCAAATCCAGTGCCTACTTATGTCACAGGATTTTAGTAAACTCTGCAAAGAAGATAGAGCATGTGAGCATCTGAGCACAGGGGAGACGCACGGTGTTCACAGGAGCGTTTTATTGGAACATAGCATTTTATTGGAACGTAGAAAAACAGACATTCAATCAAGCTTTTCTGTTTAGTTTTGGTTTTATTCATTTACTATTAATTAGGAATGAGTGGAAATCACTTGAACTTGGTTTTGGAAAATTTAAAAATGCCCACTTGATTTTGATGTAAATTCCAGTTGAGATTCTCGCTGCCAGTCTCTCAGGTGGCCTAAAGTCAAGGGGCTTGTTTATCTTACTATGAAATTCCCAAATGCTCATCACAGTGTCTGGGTCTCAGTGAACACAGAGGAAGGCACTGGTCTGGGACAGGGTGAGAGTGGGGCGGAGGAGAGGAACCTGGCAACCTCATAAGCCTTGGGTCTGGGCACCGGAGAACCCTCTAGCGAATGAGCTGGCAGAGAAATGCAGCACTTAATTCTCAGGGCGCCTGCTTTCGTTCATGAATGAAACCGATAATCTCAATCTAAAATTCCCAAGGGCACACCTTTTAACTCTGCTACAGTAATTGCTCATGTACATATTAACAGCTCTCAAAAACCTGGACCTCATTGACTAATTGGAACAATCTGTCTTGTAGCTATAATGATTCTTAATATAAGAGCTCCACTCTGGAAGAACAGACCTTAAAAAGATCATTCTTCTGAGCGGCACGACTCACCCTCAGCCTCGCAGCATGAGGCAACAGAATGAATGTGTTTATTTAGGAGTAACTAATTTATCTGGGTCTTTCACATCCTTAATACAAGAAGTAGTTTGAGGGGAGGATCTGCTTCTTTCAATGTCCTTTTTATGAGTGAATTGTAACTTTTTATTCTTGGGGATTAGACTCCCTTACCCTTTGAACCACTGAGAGGACAAGATGAAGATTCAATATAAGGATGTTGGTTTCTTCATACATATTACTGCTCACCCTTTTATGGGACCATATCCAGCAGCAGCCTAGATGCAGCAGGGAACATGACGGACAGACCCCTCTCTCCTCCAGAAGCTTACATGCAGTGTACATGGGTGGGGGAGGGGGAGTGAGTTAATAGACAAGTAAACAGGGCTTCCCTGGTGGCACAGTGGTTAAGAATCTGCCTGCCGGGCTCCCCTTATGGCACAGTGGTTGAGAGTCTGCCTGCCGATGCAGGGGACACGGGTTCGTGCCCCGGTCCGGGAAGATCCCACATGCCATGGAGCGGCTGGGCCCATGAGCCATGGCCACTGAGCCTGCGCATCCGGAGCCTGTGCTCCGCAACAGGAGAGGCCACAACAGTGAGAGGACCTCACACTGCACGTACTGCAAAAAAAAAAAAAAAAAAAAAAGAAAAGAATCTGCCTGCCAATGCAGGGGACAGGGGTTTGGGCCCTGGGCCAGGAAGATCCTATATGCCGCGGAGCAGCTAAGCCCGTGCGCCACAACTACTGAGCCTGAGCTCTAGAGCCTGCGAGCCACAACTACTGAGCCCGTGAGCCACAACTGCTGAAGCTCACGTGCATAGAGCCTGTGCTCCACAACAAGAGAAGCCACCGCAAAGAGTAGCCACTGCAATGAGAAGCCCGCGCACCGCAACTAAGAGCAGCTCCCTGCTCACCGCAACTAGAGAAAGTCCACGTGCAGCAACGAAGACCCAACGCGGCCAAAAATAAATAAATAAAATAAATAAATTTATAAAAAAATAAATAAGTAAATCAATAAGCAATTTCAAAAAGTGATAGGTGCTGTGAAGAAAATGAAAGTGGGTAACAGGAAAGAAAGTGGCTGAGTTGGGAAGGGAGACAGCGTGCAACTGATAACGGGTAGGATCAGGGAAGGAATGAGCTACGAGAAGCGATAAACAGGGAGAGAATATTCTGGACTGAGGAAACAGTCAGTGAAAATGGGGGGTCGGGGAGTAGGAGCCAGATCAAGTAGGCTCTGCATGGCGAGGCCGGATTTTGGAATTTGTTCAACATGGGATCAGAAACCGGTGGAGGATTTTTTTTTTCTTTTTTTTTTGTGGTACGCAGGCCTCTCACTGTTGTGGCCTCTCCCGTTACGGAGCACAGGTTCCGGACGCGCAGGCTCAGTGGCCATGGCTCACGGGCCCAGCCGCTCCGCGGCATGTGAGATCTTCCTGGACCGGGGCACGAACCCGTGTCCCCTGCATCGGCAGGCGGACTCTCAACCACTGCGCCACCAGGGAAGCCCCTGGTGGAGGATTTTAAAGAAAACAATGTAATGCAATTCAAGTGTTTACAAGAAAACTTTGGTTACTGGATAAGGAGTGGACTGTTGCAGCGGCAAGATGGACCTGTTAAGAAATTATAACACTGGTCAAAGTCAGAGACGGTGATGGCTTAAACCTGGGTGGAAATAGTGGAAAAGAAAGTAAACGGATGGATTAAGGATCTGCTGCCTCACGGAAGGAGAGGATTCACACATAATAATAATGGGAATACTGAATAAGCTCTTAGAATGTTCCAGTCCTGCTGAGAGCACTTTACATCTATTAACTCAAATGAAGCCTTCCACGATGGGCTTTGTTTTTATCATTGTCATGTTTAATCATTTCCCCACGCTACATTCTTCCCTAGTGTATAACATATAGTATGTAATCAAAACTGGTATATAATACCTATTACACAAGTACAATTTGAAGATGACATAGAGATTTAAAAGAATTTTTAAAAACTGAATGAAATGCGATAAAATACTACAGACTGTTCAGTGACCCACAATTTTCTCTCCTCAAATTGTTTTTTTTCCTAACCAAGAAATACAAATTTTCTAAGATAACATCAATATCATACTTCGTCTCGATTGATACGCTCTTCCCTCAAAACAACCAGAATTCAACCTCTTCCCACTGTCCCCATCTCTGGCACATGCCAACATCATCTCTCTTGAAATATTATAATCATCTTCTGACGTCTGTTCTCCACGTGCAAGTGCAGCCAGAAGGATCCTTGTAAAATATAAGCCAGATAGCGCCGCTCCTCTACTGAGAACATTCCAAGGGCTTCCCATCTGGCCTAGAGTAAAAACTACAGAGCTTCCCATGGTCCACAGGCCTCATATCATCGGAACCTTGACTATTTTGCTGACTTCGTTCCTATCACTCTGCCCTTGCCTGCTCAAGCAGGAGAGGCAGGCTTTGGCCTCAGGGCCCTAGCACCTGCTGAAATAAAGGTCCCTTGAGGCCAGGGCACTTTCTGTCCCATGCAGAGAAGGCTCTGTTCACCAACTGAACAAGCAAACACTGTTGATAATTTAGAAACTAAGGCAGAGTGTAAGGAAGTCATTTGAACATTTATATAGACGGCATCCAGACACAGAAAAGGACTCTCTGTGGAACTACCTGACACTGCCTGTCCCCGTGTATTCATTCCCTTCATCATTAGTCCCGCAGGAGATACAAATAAGAAGAGTTCCATGGTCACCTGAGTTGGGGAGACTCCAGTTAAATGAAAATTATGCAGGTTTCTCTACTGGAATATTTCTCAAGAGTTTTACTGTATTGGCTTATTATCAATCTATAAGAGGAAGACATATCATGCAGCGTTTCCTAAACATATCTGACGACAGATCACTTTTTACACAGAGCATTGAGACCCACTAACAAGAACCTAGAAAACAGACTAGGGGCATATTTTTCTAAGGGCGCTACCTACGTATAGTTATGATATTGCAGCCCACACTTACGCTGCCAGAAAATAAATACAAATAAATAAAGTGATGAAAAAAGAGAAAGAAAAAAGAAGACAGAGATAGAGACAGGCAAATTCAAAGGCAGAGTCAGGCTGAGAAATGTCAGAAGATCATGGGATGGGTTTCCTTTCACTCAGAGCCTTCCCTGATCAGAGAATGGTGAACAATGAAGCGTCAATTAAGAAGATTCCCTGCACACTGAATTTTTTATAAACCAATGCAGTAAAGGTTTTAATAGGGAAATTCAAAAATCAAAGTTCTGTCTGTATAGAAAGAGCTGGAATTTAGAAGTTATTTTACTATTAACCCAAGTATCTTTCATGTATTAACCTGAGTTTTTTTTACAGCCTTGTCTTCTAAGATATCCTCAAACATTTGAGAGATAAAATTTTATTTTTTTTAACTAAAATAGGGTTTTGGTAACTTTGCCCAGCTGGTCTCCGTATATCGCAGGAAATGTACCCAGAGGAGTATCTGTGCTGCATACAGCGCCAGGCCATACAATCCGGAGACGGAAGGTTTAGGAATCCATTCCCATCCCGTTAAAGTGGGCACTATGAAATTCTATGCCGGGGATTTAAAGGCGAGAGAGGAAATAGACTTCCTTTCAATCTTGACTTCTTTCTATTCCTTATAAATCTTTCCAACTGTCCTTTCTGAGTGACGTCGGCACTACAGAACTTCTTAAAGGCTTTAGATTTAAGATGGCTTGAAACCTTCCTGTTCAAATTTTGACAGGACAAAAGAAAAGTGGAGGTGTGGGGTGGCTTTCTGAGCCAGAGGCCCATAAATCCTCTTGACCTGAACTGACAATACATCTGATCTGGCCGCCTGAGGTCCATCCCTGCCCTCGGCACAAAGGTCTCCCTAACCAGCTCTATGTGGCTTCCCCAGCCTGCAAATGGATCCTGAGAAGAACAGTGTCCAAGGCCCCAGGAACGCACGTTGTGAAAATAAATAATGGGAAACAACCTGAAAGCTTATAAAGGAAAAAGAGAAAACCTGCTCTTCAACAACCAAGTCAGACTCCAATATAAAAGTCAACCACTGATTACCTTTTTTTCTGTTGGAAGAGAAAAAGTGTAAAAATCACCACAGATTCAGCATAAAGATTCCTCTGAGAGAATTTCTGTTAGTCTTCTGGCTGGTTTATTATCTCGGTGTCGTTACTGAGGTCTGGAACCCTTAAGTCTGGCGCGTTTCGGGTACGGTAGCCACAGCTGTACGTGGGTCCTGAGCCTCTGAAATGCGGCCAGTCTGAGTCGGGATGTGCTCTGAGTGCAAAATGCACACCGATTTCAAAGACAGCACAAACAAAAGTGCAGGACATCCCAGTAATAACGTTTCATCTGGGTTACATGTTGAAATGGAAAATTTTAATGTATTTGGGTAAAAATAATAGATGCTTAAAATCGTAACAACGATTATTACTGTATAATATAAATTGTATAGAATAAAATGAATTATTAAAATCATGTCTTTCTTTTTACCTCTTGTAAGGTGGCTAACCGAAAATTTTAAATTACCATGTATGGCTCGCATTCTATTTCCTATCAGACAGCGTTGCTCTTGACATGATAAAAAATAGACTGAAGTGGTCCAGGCAGATAAAATGTGGAGTATTTGCTACAGGTATCTCTACCCAAAGAGCTGATGGCATTTTCTGTTCCCTTTACTTCTCCTCTTTGTACGTTTTACTACTGGTTCAGCCATCTTTGAACATTTGAAGCCCTTTGATTTTTTTTTTTTCCCCTCTCCTATTACACAATAAACAGTGGTTAAGATTACAACAAAAGGGCTTCCCTGGTGGCGCAGTGGTTGAGAGTCCGCCTGCCGATGCAGGGGACGTGGGTTCGTGCCCCGGTCCGGGAAGATCCCACGTGCCGCGGAGCGGCTGGGCCCGTGAGCCGTGGCCGCTGAGCCTGCGCATCCGGAGCCTGTGCTCCGCAACGGGAGAGGCCACAACACTGAGGCCTGCGTACCGCAAAAAAAGATTACAACAAAATTATTTCTACTGCATTGGTCAGTCTAAAAACAACCTATACTGATGACAAGAAAAACAATGAAATAACTTATCAAATAAAATGAATGATTTTGGAGACAGAGGAACCCAGATTCTGGAGTACTAGTAGTAAACCCCAGCCGAGCCACTCAGCGTCCCTGAAGCTCAGTCGTGCCATCTGTAAGCAGGGTACAGTAAGAGCACCTCTTTCATAAGGCTGGTGAGATCTGAAACATTCCAGACATAGGTAAAGCTTATTAAATGGTGTCTACAGTATCATGTTACAAGCACAACCACCAGTGAGACAGGCTGGGACCTGGGACCCTTTACTGCAGTGCTTGCTCCGGGACAAACGTCTCCTCAAGCAACAAAATACAAAGAAACGATAAGGGTCTAGAAAATGACTTCATGCATGCAGCAGTCCCAGTCGGGGCAATGATGAACAATAAGATACCAAAGGGTCAAAACCCAACTGCCACTTCTGAGATGCAAGAGCACAAGCAGGGTATTGCATATGAACCCTGTAGACAGCGCCACCGAGGGGGCAGGCAGACCACCAACGCCACCCCTCCAGCCCGATCAGCCCCCCACCCTCACCCCATTTAAGGAACCAGCCTGACCTCCTAGGGCTCCCTCAGGACCAGTCCCAGTAAAGGCTTGCCTGAATTACTCACGTGGCCTCTTATCAATTTCTATTCCTTCAAGAGTCCAAGGACCCGAGTCGGTAACACCAGCCCCACCCTCCAACACCACCACGGCCCCCTAAGCCTGCTTTTTGGTTATACAAGCCCCGCGCCCCGCCCACTCATGGGGTCTTCAAGTTTCTATATTGAGAATACCTCCAATTTAACCAAGTTTCTTTTCAGAGGGTGTCATCTGCTCATCTGAGATTCTCAGTACGATCCAAACAGTTACCAGCGCCCCACATGTTGGTGACACACCATCAAACAGTCCTGAGTCAAGTTCACATCTCAGGATGACTGTGTGTGACGAGAACTGTCAGACATCACGAAGGGACCAAGGCTGCTTCCGCCTCACAAAACCCGCTCTCTGGCTTTGTACAATCAGGCATGCACTGCTCCACTGAGCACACTCTAAGTACTGGGGCCTACTCAAATGTTCTTCTTTTTTTTTTTTTTTTTTTGTGGTATGCGGGCCTCTCACTGTTGTGGCCTCTCCCATTGCGGAGCACAGGCTCCGGACGCGCAGGCTCAGCGGCCATGGCTCACGGGCCCAGCCGCTCCGCGGCATGTGGGATCTTCCTGGACCAGGGCACGAACCCGTGTCCCCTGCATAAGCAGGCGGACTCTCAACCACTGCGCCACCAGGGAAGCCCCCAAAGTTATTTTTAATAGAAAAAGTCTCAATCTTCCTTCAATGACAATGACTTCCTTCAATTAGTTTTCTCTAATGACAAAGCAATATAGTATTGAGTTCAGAGACACCAAACAATTGTTTTGTGAACAAGCCTTCTTGGTTTTATAGTTTTCAAAATAATGGAAATCCAGATCATGATTGGTGTTCTCTGAAAACATTTTTTAGAACAGGACTCCATTTCTTACAAGGAATATGGGTTAAAGGAGGAAAGGAGAAAGTTATGAACCTCATTTCCAAAAGAGTGATAGTGCTAACTTACACTGGTCACGTGAGTTTGGAAAAACACTGATTTAAATACAGTCAAACAGATTTCCTCAATGGAGGACTTCTAAAAGCCTTTGGTATGCCGATGCATAAAGTAAATCTTCAAGAAGGCATTTCATATGGCAACCTTTATTTCCAGCAGAAAAGCGGGGATACACGAACGAGCGCCAGGCAAACTGCACTCATCCCCCTTAGTCCTGTACTAGAATGTCACTCCACTGAAGCCAGGACTTAATGTGGCAGCTCGATCCCTAGCTGGACTGGTCCACCTCTGAGTTGCGCAGTACCTGCCATGCTTGCATGAGCGGAGAGAGGGTGACACGGGGTGAGGCCTCTGCGTGTGTCACAAGTGCATAAGCTCACCTGGGACAGGGAAGGCAGATGCAGGTCACCTGGACATAACCTAGGGGTCCAGTGCAAGACAACCATCTAACTGGAATGTGACAGAAGCACTGGAAGAACCAAGATCCAGTTCACAAAATGAAAAGCAAATCATTAGTCTGACTCTAGGTAGGAAGGTAGGGGCTGGACAGACAGGAGGGAATACAGAGTCGGTGGAGGTAACATACCCACAGACGTGGATACTGAAGGCAACTGCAGGCTCAAACAGAATGTTCAGTGGGAACCAATCACGGAACAAGTTCAGTCTAACACTAGCAGCTTCTTGGCCCCTGGACAAACCTTAACTTGGACTAAGAATGTTGTACAATACCAGGACAGAGCAGAGAGCAGGGTGAGAGTAGTACCCAGACATATCCAGCCCAGCAGGGAGACAAATAATTCAGTGTGCTTGTGTCATGAGTGGTAATAACCTTCGCTCTTTGGAACATGAACAAGCAGTGCCACGCTATGGACCCAGTTTTTAAAACACAGGTGTTCTGTTATTACTGATATTTATGGTGCAAAAACTAATTCAGCAGTAAAATCTGATGTGAAGAAATGTGAAGCTACGTTGAATATTGATATTTCCCCCTTAGTGTGAATATTCATCCGCATGCTGCAGAAATATGAATGCATTCAAGGGGTATAGGCCCAGACCCCACTATGTGTCTTCTGTAAATATAAATGGCATATGCACCATCATGCCTTTCTAAAAACGATTCCGAATTCTAAAACATCTGGCCTCAAGGGTCTCGCCTAAGGGACTGCAGACCTGTACCATATGGTAGCGTGTGCATGGTACATATTAGGAAAAATGTATTTTCTTCTACTCACTTGCTAAGATGCTCTAAACTGAGCTGAAATGAACCAGCTGTGAGTTTCACTGGAAAGGGCACACACAATTAATTTGGATCATTTAAGCTTACTGAAGACTTCAACTCATAAAGCACCAGTAAGTCTGAATCAACAACTCCTGGATCTCTTATTGTAATAAACAAGATTTTAATTACCTCAGACAACAAGCATGCAATGAACCTCTACCTTAATGGAGCTCTCAGAGGGTTTTATCTGGAGGTTTCTGTATGCACTACCTCCAACTTCAGTTATCAGTGGAAATACCGCATGATTCAATTCCTGTTAGTGTTACATGAACCCTTATTTAAAACAGGGAATAAGTGTGGGGTAGGGAGAATATTTAGGATAGGGTAGTAGCCGTCACAGATAACTGTGGTTGGACAGATAATACAAAGAGGAGTGGCCACAGAAGAACTCAAACAGGACTACTATTTTAATCACAGGAATATTTTGAGCCTTTTGACTTTAAGGATGCTTAATCACATCTGCAAAGTCCCTTTTGCCATGTAAAGGAATAAATACATTCACAATTTTCAGGAATTAGTGAGTGGACATTTTTTGGGGGAGGGGTATTATCCTACCTATCAAAATCCCCATTGATCTCTCTTTACTCCTTAAATGTACCAAGTATCACCTGTCTCAGGGCCTTTGCACACCCCTGTTCTATGGGCAGGCTCCAATTAATCTTTTCCCTCTTAATAAGTATCTGTCTCCACCAAGGTCTTCTGTCTCATGACAAAACGTCCCTCTCCTTCAGAGACTATATCACAACTGATATTACACAGCTGTTTATGGGACTCTTCGGTCAGTTTCTGTGTCATGACTAGAGTATAAATATCGTGAGGGTGGGACTCTCTTTCCTCTTCAGCTTTGTAACCCAGCACCCACATGACAGAAGGCACTCAAGAAAAATTTGCTGCTAGACAAGAGATAAAGCTGAATAAATAGGAGGTGAGTGCCTCTGAGGATCCAAAGTGGGTCTAGTCTTCTAGCCTTATCTGATTCCAACTTTCTTTTCTAATTTTAACTGAGCTATAAAGAACGCTGCTATTTAAAGACTTTTGTTTCGTTTTCACAAGGACATTTTTTTTCTACTAGACTGGATGTTGTGGGGTTTTTTTGGCGGTATGCTGGCCTCTCACTGCCGCGGCCTCTCCCGCTGCAGAGCACAGGCTCCGGATGCGCAGGCTCAGCGGCCATGGCTCACGGGCCCAGCCGCTCCGCGGCATGTGGGATCTTCCCGGACCGGGGCATGAACCCGTGTCCCCTGCATCGGCAGGCGGACTCTCAACCACTGCGCCACCAGGGAAGCCCTAGACTGGATGTTTTTAAGTATAGGAACTACAAGGCTGAGTCCAGGATTTCAGCCAGGAAAGTGTGGAGACGTTTAATTTCTCAATGTGTACAAAGTTGTTGTAGATGACCTCAAAGAATTCCTGGGAAGCAGCAAAACCTACAAAGTTGGGTTTGTTGCAATTTACCCTCAAGGAGCAGATCCAGAGTCTTGTGGGGCATATGCTTAAAATTCAACCTGCAGCACTGGAGCACCGAGGGAGCTGGTAAGATACCCAAGGTCATGACTTTATCCCAAATGGAATCGAAAGAAACCAGGACCAGCAATGCTCTGACCCATAAAGCAAGGTACATTTCCTCTCCAAAAGCTGCAAGAGGGGGCTTCCCTGGTGGCGCAGTGGTTGAGAGTCCGCCTGCTGATGCAGGGGACACGGGTTCGTGCCCTGGTCCGGGAGGATCCCACGTGGGGCCCGTGAGCCATGGCCGCTGAGCCTGCGCGTCCGGAGCCTGTGCTCCGCAGCGGGAGAGGCCACAGCAGTGAGAGGCCCGTGTACCGCAAAAAAAAAGCTGCAAGAAGATGGAACAACTTTGCCCTGAGTCTTCTTTATTTAAATCTACTTCAAATGACGCCACATGAGTAAAGGAAGTCTGGATTCCACTAAACATACTGCGTTCTCTACCCTAGAGTCTCCCAATAGTGACACGTTGGCTGGATAATTCTTTGTGGTGGGGCTGTCCTATGAACTGGGATGTTGAGCAGCGTCCCCGGCCTCTATCCACTAGATGCTGGTAGCGTATCAATGCCCACAACAGTGACAACCAGAAACGTCCCCCGAAAACACGTAATGTCCTCTGAGGGGGAGGATACTGTCTCTAGTTGAGAACCAATGCTGTATTCTACCAATCCTATCCCAATCTTCCACAATGACTCTTCTCTGACTCTATATAAAATAAATAATGTCCCCAACGCGGATAGATTACTACATGGTACATTATAATTTTCTCACTTTCATTTTAATTTCTTGAAAAGCATTGTAGTTATGTGGAAAGACATAAACCAAGTCTGAGATGCTCAAACAGTGTAAAAATCTCAGAGAGAGCTGGTGTTAATAAAGAACTCAAATAAAACAATTTAACATATCACAGACATGTCTTCCGCAAAAGTGAGCAACTTTTCTGTGCATATTTTGTAGTTCAATTTGCTCCCGTTACCTTTAATCTCTGAAATTCAAGTTCCTCCACATACAACCACTAAGTAATTTAACATGTTTATCACATTAGAAAAAAAAAAAACAAGCTATGAACCAGATGGGCTTCAATGAAGCACCCAATTAATAGAGGCAGCCTTACCATGTGACATGACTTAGAAGAAATAAATTCGAATAGCTCGGTCAAAAATAAGTCTGGGCATTGTAGCTCCCGTTTGTAATTAGTTTCTGAATTTCATGGCCATCTTTGAGTAAAAAACAAAATGCATTTAAAGTAATAAGTTTTCAAAAGAATATGCATCTAATCTATTCATTTTTCCAGACTCAAATAGGAGGAGACAGGCGTTAGGGACTGTGATTAGGAATGAGGCAGAAGTTCCCAGTTCCTTCCTCCAGAGTTTTTCTTTTCCAAGGCAGCGGCCAAATTAAGTTTTCAAACTTCCAAGCACAGGTCTTTTGTCCGGAACAACATTAACTAAACAAATGGCAACCCATTTCTAGGATAAAGAAGCTTTAGAGCAAAGCTAGCTAGGCATAAATTCTCCCTTCAGCGACACCGCCAACGGGAACTGGCCAGCAGGAACAAAAGAGAAACCCCAAACTTAAAAAAATCTGATCAACTTGGCTTCTAGGAATCAAGTTTTCCAAGTACAAATCAAGCTAAGATTTTTAAGAAATGATTCATTCAGCATAAAAGGAGAAAGAGAGCCCATTAAGTAGAAACTTTAATGTGACTAGGACAGGAAGTCCCAAGGATAGAGGAATCCTAATATGGGAAGAATACTTGATACTGTGAATTTGTCAGCTCAAAACAAGAAAAAAATATGCAGCACTTTCTCAGCATGGTGATCTCTGTTTTCTCAGGCAATCATGGATAAGAAACAAATCGATATGTGAATATAAGCATCTATAAACTAAGAAATACTATTGATTTTCTCCTCTTAAAGGGATTTTTCACCTAAGGTTCAAGGTTGTCTAAAGGATCCATGAACGGGCTTGAGGAGTGAGGGTGAGTGATGAAACCCTACAGATTATGCCCAAATCTGTGTGTACATACATGGATTTTTCTCTATGGAGGAGGATTGAAAGTATTCATCAGATGACCCAAGTAGGTCATGACTTACTAAAGTCACAGAACACTAAGAGCTGTCACTCCATGTTGGAGTACAGCCACAGGTTTGGGTACAAACCCTCTCAGTTCTTCTACAAATCTGTAAAGCTTACCACGTGGGCACCCAAACAATCAACAAATATGTCTGTCCCAAGGAAAGAATATTCACATCCTGATCATGATGAAAGGTACAAAAATAAGGTTAGCAATGGAACAGATGTGTTGTCCCCACCAAAGATTAAAAACGGAGTTTGGAAACAAGCTCCCTCCCTCAGTCGCCAAAAAGATACACATGACCTACTGCACTACCCGTTCTTCACGGATCTTTGAGAAAACTGACTCAGAGGAGGTAAAATGTCAATCCCGCAAAGTTAACAGCGAGTCATACGACCAATGGCCACAGCTGCCTCCTCAACAGCGTGGAGATCACACAAACCTTAAAGCAGCTTCCCTACTGAGAGATGATTCTGAGTCCCCTTCACATATCGGTTACCTTTTCTGTTTTCTAAAGGGTGAAAACGAAGTGGCCAGAGTTTCGTACAGAATGTCACTTTGGAAAGCAGGGTTTCAGAAAGGACAGGGCAAAGAAGCCACATCGAATGAAACAAAGGGTCCGAAATCATCTACCAGGGGTGAGTCTACTCAAACCACGACGCCCACAAGGTCTACATGCTTCACCAGTTAAACAAAGATGAGGAACTTGAGGATGGCTATCTAGCTGTCATGCTGTATATAAAAGATTTCCAGAGACAAAGGCAGGGACAGTACAAGTTTGATTTGCAAGACGACTGGGGGTAAAGACAAAGCATCTCTTTAATGTCAAGACCCAAAGCACAGCTGCCCCTGACATCTCAAGTTTCTCTCACCTCCACAGGGAACCGCCTGCCGTTGATGCTGTGTTCAGAGCCTGCAGAACCATTGCTGTGGCCCCAATGAAATTCCACCTTCTCAGCTTTGAATCTGCCAGGGAGGCCAGCACCGCTGACAAAATAGTCGTCTTTCAGAAGGATGGCAACTGTGTAAAGCAGAAGGGAAACGACAATGAGTTTCAAAACCACACTTGAAAGATTGCTCCTGTGCTTCAAATAAAAGTTCATGATTACATGATGGGAATTACTTCCCATATACCTGTTAGAAAGCAAGTCAAAAACATTAGTCTGAATAAATAAGCACATTCTAGCTGCAGAACGCTCTCAAGAGCCAGTTGACTCTAACTCATGAAAATTCCCAGAGAATGGTCTCAGAATTTCTTAACCATTTCACAGTTGGAAAAACAAACAAACAAACAAAAAACAGACAATGATAGAGTAAGTGGCTCTGAATCAGGGTCTGTAAATCTGCTTGAAGATCAAAATTATTTTTCCTTTTTAAACACTGATTCCTGGGGCTATCCCAAGATTCAAGGTCTGGAATGAGATGGGAAATATATATATAAGTCAGTTGCAGAAGACATGTTTCTTTGATCAGAAAACTTAAGCAAGGCGTCAGGAAATAAAATTTGTAGGTTCTACCAATATTAAGGAAATAACAGTGGGAAAACAGCTGGGATTGGGATTCATATTTGATAATGGTGTCCAGGAAAGTATAGTGAAAATTCTACTCATTAAGTCACTCAAGTAACTGCAGCTAAGTAGATTTACTTTACTATGTCTTTTAATTCTAAGCATAAGAAAATTTTGCTTAGCCCATCCGGAAGAACACATAAGAAGTCCTTAACATAGAAAACCTCAATCAATTCAAATCCTAAATTTCAAAATCACATCTCTCTTCCTTGAAACACGGAAAAGAGAAATCAAGAACAAATAACTTGGGCTGATACTACCAGAAAAATTATTTTTCCAAAAGGAATGTAATATCCAAGTGGATGAAAAAGAGATTTTATTTTATAAGTCATACATTGCCCCCCTTTTTTGTTGTTGTCTAAAGTGAATTCACTCATTCATTTAACAAACACTTATTGGCTGGTGAATACGCATAATGCTCCAACCAACATACCAAATGGCCTGTGATCAATGCGCCAACCAACATACTAAATGGCCTGTGATTGGAAGCTAAGCTCATTTAAGGCAGGGAAAAGCTTTCGTATCCTCATTGTCTCCTCTTCCTAAAGAGATGCCAGTTCAAGCCTTAGAGAGAAATCCTGCATGAAAATTAGGTCTCCATAAAAGACAGGGACTAGACTAATGACCCATTTCTAAAACAAGTGCAATTAGTTTCAGGACTTCTCTGTAAAAAGGGAAGCATAGCTAGTGGGAAGCAGCCCAATAGCACAAGGAGATCAGCTCGGTGCTTTGTGACCACTTAGAGGGGTGGGATAGGGAGGGTGGGAGGGAGACACAAGAGGGACAAGATATGAGGATATATGTTTATGTACAGCTGATTCACTTTGTTATAAAGCAGAAACTAACACACCATTGTAAAGCAATTATACTCTAATAAAGACGTTAAAAAAAAAAAGAGCAAGTGACGGAACCCTGTTTGTAATAATCCCTTTTTACTGCATTCAAAGGCAGTTTTCTCGCAACTTTTGAAAAAGTTACAGTGAACATTCAATTAGTGGGACAGAGAATTAAAGGATAAAATGAAATAAGAGCAAGTGTTTCTCATGCTGATTGAACATGCTATGGCATGTTCCTTTACTGTGTGCTACGCATGGTTTAGAAGAAGGCTTGGCAAAATTTTTCTGTAAAAGGTGAGACAGTAAATATTTAAGGCTTTGTGGGTCCTATGGCCCTTGCTGTAACCACTTAACTTGGTCTTAGTAGCCCAGAAGCAGCCAAACACAATATGTAAATGAATGGGTGAGGCTGTATTCCGATAAAACTTTAGTTATCCACACTAAAATTCGCATATAATTTTCACACGTCATGGAATATTCTCCTTTTGATTTTTTTTCCAACCATTAAAAAACCTAAGAACTAGCAGGAGGGGTTGTCATTTGGTGATCCCTAGAACACAATATATTTTAGAAGACAAACTATTGTGTTAAACCAGTGTTCCAAAGCCCAAATACCTATGAATTAGCTCAGTATTGTCTTTAACACTGTTGATTACTCACAGCTGGTTACAGATTCTATCCATAACATTTTGCATCCAAAAGATGAAGACAAAGAATTTTGAGCGCATCTGTTACAATCATGCAGGGACTCCGCAGCATCTTATAAATATTTGATTTTACCTAAATCATTTATGTCTCTGTCAGGGGTCATTTTACTTCTTTTTCATGAATAATTAAAAGCATAATTAGGGAACTGTACAACCTGAAACACTAATCTCATTTTTCATTTTACAGTATTTCTCACTAGAGCACACAGCACACTACATGCATGTACTGCCCCCACCTTCCGAAAGCGGCTAAATTTTTGTTTACATATAACACTGGAAAGAGAGAACTTGCCCAGCCACCATGCAACACTTTTCTGATGATCACTGATAACACTGCTCTGTTTCACAACAAAATGTACCAAAGGTAGCCGCTGCAGAGCACAGAATGTAGGAAGGGCCATGAGTTCACGGGATGGACGGACCTGGGTTAGAATCTCATTCTGCCACTTAACAGCGGGGTGACCTTGGGCAAGTTACCTGACTTCTCTGTGTCTTGGTTTCCATCATTATTCAAATGGCAATAACAGTGCCTAGCTGGTGAGACTGTTTTGACGCCTGAAAGAAATCGCACGCAGAAAGCACTTAACCCAGTGCCAGAAATTCAGCAAGCACACAGCCAATGCGGGCTTTTGTCCACCTACCAATAATTTCTAGAGACGTGGTCGGAGTTCATGCAGCAGCACAGAAGGGCAACCACACAGGTGCAACTCTCCGTTTTCAGGCAGAGCTCCATTTCATTTACTTATTAAAAAAAATTTGTTTTTAAATTTACTTATTTATTTATTTATATGTGGCCACATTGGGTCTTTGTTGCTGTGCGCAGGCTTTCTCTAGTTGTGGTGAGCAGGGGCTACTCATTGCAGTGCGCGGGCTTCTCATTGCAGTGGCTTCTCTTGCTGTGGAGCATGGGCCCTAGGCTCGCGGGCTCAGTAGTTGTGACTTGCAGGCTCTAGAACACAGGCTCAGTAGTTGTGGTGCACGGGCTTAGTTGCTCCGAGGCATGTGGGATCTTCCCGGACCAGGGCACGAACCTGTGTTCCCTGCATTGGCGGGCGGATTCTTAACCACTGCGCCACCAGGGAAGTCCCCAGAGTTCCATTTTAAAGCAATATTGTCTTTCCCACAAAACAAAACGTGTCCTTGAGCAGGGACAATAAACAGCAAAGGTAGGTGTGACCCAAATACTTGAGATGTTAAGTGTTGAGTGGCTGCTCTGAATTTACTAAAACACTGAGTAAAACACAGATTTCCATGATTTCTATTCTTTCAGTCACGTCAGTGAAAAGAAAATCCCAGTTTGATGCTAATATGCCCTCCACCTTTCAACGATACTCATTCATTTCCCCCTTTACCAAAAAGTAAATACGTAAGCTAGAACTTAATAACGTTGGTACCTTTGATTTATTTTCACAGATTACAGACATAATTTTTTACATAAGTCTATCCTTGTCAAATGCACAGCGTTTTGCATTAAGGTGTTGATAAAATGTTTTGCTTTAAAATCAATTCATTTAATTAAAATCAAGTGCATCAACTGAAAAACAATAAGTAAACGATACTACGATAATAATGAATAAATACATTTTAATTTAAATTTTAAAACAGTAGCACCAAGAGTGAATCTGGATAAGGTGACATTTAGGAAGGTAGCAAGCAACAGCTAAAGACTGGAGAAAGATGGGCCAGGAGGAGAAGGCAGGGAAGGTACCTAGGAGTGCACTGTCTAGAATGAGGCCCCCCTGGTTGTTCAACTGCTAATATGCATTGTGATGAAATTAAAGAAGAATGATGGAGGATGTGGAAGAAACTGGGAGCTTCAAATTCAGGGTTTTTAACCTGGAGTCCAAAGTCCAAAGCAGTAGCCACCCACAGACTTCGCAGTCTACATCCTCCTGATACAGGAAGTAAAATTCTGAGCATGGGTGCATAAACGAAGTCAGACTCTGGAGCCAGTTGGGTCTGAATTTGAGCCCTAGATCTGCCACTATCAGTTGTGAGAAAGTTACTGCATTTCTGGGTGCTTCAGTTCCTATTCTGTGAAACTGGAATAATACAACAGCAACTTCACAAGTTTGTTATGAGATCACAAGGGTTGACACATGAAGAATGCCCACAACAGTAACTCATTCACCACATTATAGCAGGAAGATGGCACTGTAAAAGCCCAGAAATAAACCCACACATATGCGGACGGTTAATTTACAACAAAGGAGCAAAGAACGTACAATGGAATGAGGACAATCTTTTCAATAAATAGTGTTGGGAAAACTGGACAGTCACATGCAAAAGAAAGAAACTAGACTACTATCTTATATTATACACAAGAATTAACTCAAAATGAATTAAAGACTTGAATGTAAGACGTGAAACCATAACATTCCTAGAAGAAAACATAGGCAGTAAGCTCTCTGACATGGGTCTTATCGATGTTTTTGCGGAATGACTCCAAAAGCAAGAAAAACAAAAGCAAAAATAAACAAATGGGACTACATCAAACTAAAAAGCTTCTGCACAGTAAAGGAAACCATTATCAAAACAAAAAGGCAACCTACTGAATGGGAAAAGATATTTGCAATTCATATATCCAGTAAGGGGTTAATGTCCAAAATACAAAAGAATTCATACAACTCAACAACAACAAAACCCCAAAAATTCCCATTGAAAATTGGGCAGACGATCTAAATAGACATTTTTCCAAAGAAGACATACAGATGGCCAACAGGCACATGAAAAGATGTTCAAATCACTAATTAATAGGAAAGTGCAAATCAAAACTACAATGAGATATCACCTCACACCCGTTAGAATGGCTATAAGCATTGGCAAGGATGTGGAAAAAAAGGAACCCTAGTACACTGTGGGTGGGAATTTTTCCACTACGGAAAACAGTTAAGAATAAATAAAACTAGAACTACCATATCACCCAGCTATTCCACTTGGGTATTTATCCGAAGCACATGAAAACTAATTTGAAAACATATATGCATCCCTATGTTTATTGCAGCATTATTAAAATAGACAAGATATGGAAACCACATAAGTGTCTATAGATAGGTGAATGGATGAAGAAGATGTGGTATATGTATATACCATGGTATACTACTCAGCCACAAACAGAATGAAATCCTGCTATCTGCAACAGCATGAATGGGCCTTGAAGGCATTAGGCTAAGTGAAATAAGCCAGAAGAAGAAAGACAAATAACTATGATTTCACTTGTATGTGGAGTCTAAAAAAACAGAACAAATGAACAAAATAAAACAAACTCACAGATCCAGAGATCAGATGAGTGGTTACCAGAGGGCAAGGGGTTGGAGGGGTGGGTAAAATGGGTGGAAGGGATCAACTGTGCAGTGACTGACAGTAAACAGTCTTGCGGCGGTGATAACTCCGTAGTGTATACAGATGTCAAATTATAATGCTGTATACCTGAAACTTAGAGTTAAAAACTAGATGGCATTATATAAGTGCTGTTTATAAAAGTTATCTTAGGGAGAGGATCCACAGCTTTCACAGATTCCCCCTGTGTCCAGGGCCCCCCATAATGAAAAAGTGCTCTACACAGGGGCAGGGGGTAGGTAGGAGTCACACCATGGATAAGGAGTTACTTTCCTCCTGAGCTTGACAGGAAGACTGAGTGCCAGGAATTCACTGCATTCTTCACAGGACATCCACAAACTGTTTATAAATTAAACTCAGTGTGTCTAAATAATGCTGGCCTAAAGCAAATGTTCACACTACAATCTGAGTAAACAGCAGCAGATGCCAAAAGTTAAACAAAAAAATGGATGAGAAGGAAAATAAGCCCGTTACTGTCTTACCTCCACCACTTCCCAACCAATTTTTACCACTACAAGATGGGAAAAGACTCCCATTATTGGATCGTAATGGTGAGGCCTCCAGACCACCCACCATTCCAGTGTCCATCAGGTGATGCTTTCAGGCTCCTGGTGAAAAGGGAAATGCTCTGGTCTGGAAGTCAAGACACACAGGCTCTAGTTCTAGGCTTCTACTAACGTCCCTGTAGGCACTACCGTTTATTTTTTCAAATAATTTACCAAGTAACTACTGGGGAAGAAAAGGTAAGTAAATGAGACATTAGCTCCTGCCTTCACGGAGTGTACAGTTGGTGGGAAAGACAGGCCCCAGCAACTAAAGAGATGACAGAAGCAACCCTGCAAGTGGGACAGGTGGTAAGAGGTGAGCATCCAACCCCAGACTGGAGAAGACACAGCAGGAGGAAAAGCTCATGCAAATGCCCTGTGTGGAGGAAGCCAGGGTGACTGGTGCCCACAGAGCAGGGTGTGGCATAGAGGCCAGACAGCAAAGCAGGGACAGCAAGGAGTCTGTCTGAGTTCTGCAGAGAAGTGAGAGGTCCTCAATATGGTTGAGAGAGAACAAGAAAGAAAGAGGGGGAGACGCACAGACATGATCAGATTAGGGAAATAAGAAGATCATTGTGGCTACTAAACGGAAAAGGCCTGGAAGGAAGGCAACATTGGTTGGTAGAAACAAAGTCAGGGGCTTCCCTGGTGGTGCAGTGGTTAAGAATCCGCATGCCAATGCAGGGGACAGGGGTTCGAGCCCTGGTCCGGGAAGATCCCACATGCTGCGGAGCAACTAAGCCCGTGCACCACAACTACTGAGCATGCGCTCTAGAGCCTGTGAGCCACAACTACTGAGCCTGTGCTCTAGAGCCCATGTGCCACAACTACTGAGCCCGCGAACCACAACTACTGAGCCCGCGAACCACAACTACTGAGCCCGTGCACCTAGAGCCCGTGCTCCGCAACAAGAAAAGCCACCACAATGAGAAGCCTGTGCACCGCAACGAAGAGTAGCCCCAGCTCGCCGCAACTAGAGAAAGCCTGCGCACAACAACGAAGACACAACGTAGCCAAAAATAAATAAATTAATTTTTAAGAAAAGAAAGAAAGAAAGTCAGGAGGTTACTTCATTCATCTAGTAAAGAGACAGTGGACAGACAAGGTGAGTCGGAGCAGCCTCAGAGAACCAAGAAACGCCAAGTCATGGGATTATTCTGGGTCTTGGTTAACTCATTGCTAAACTGAGCAAGAGGAACAAAGTGGATTAGTTGACCCTTTAATCATATAAGATACGACAGATGACAACCTAGCAGAAGGTTCTGTGCCCTAAAAAAGAAAGGAACGCTTCAAAAATTACCCTCAAAATTCAAAATCGTGAATTCAGTTTTGAGTCTAGTTATGTAACATAGCGCTGGTTTGCCCATTCTGTAACTGGTAGATTAGGCTTCGGTCTACCCAGAAAATAGCTGCTACCACCCGAGCGCAGGGACTGGGGCTATGGGGATAAGAGAAGGGAAGTGGAGCTTAGCAGACAGGAAACAGAGCTTGCAGTGCGTCTTGCCAAAGAGAGACCCAGGGAAATAGCTCCGACTTGAATTCCAGGGTTCAGGCAAGACTGAATGGTAACAGGCTGAAAAGAACCCAAGAATCTGGATATCTGAAATAGGAGAAATTTAAGAAGAGCCAAAGCACATTTAGCATCCCCCCCAAAGAAGAACAGATCCTTTTTTAATTACACTTAAATTTTCGTTTTTGGGCAACCTTGAACTAACCAGAGGGCTGTGGGGTATTATGAAGTCCGGGTTGGGCATGCCCAGTGTCAATGGTGCTGAACACCCAGATGTTTCCAAACATCTGTCTACTCGGCTGATGCTACGCTTTTAATCAGAAACCTCGGCAGCCTCTTTGTGAGCAAAATGACCAATTCGTTAGTGGCATAAACAAAACTCAGAGCTTAAAGAAAAAAATGTGATCCAGGAAAAAGGACCCCATGCTGGTCCATCTTCAGTGCCCACATTTACATCTACCAAGGATCATTAAGATCACTCCAAGGGGGTGGGAGGGTAATAGAATACAAATAATTTGATGGTTTGGTATCAAGCAAAATTGGAAACCCCAAGAACATATACTTGGGGTATCATTGTGTACCTCACTTGTCCTAAAGCCCTTCCCATCAATATATCAGGAATATAGGTTTTATTGAAATGAGGACATACTCAGGTTTTCACCATCAGCACCGGGCTCTCTACTCCATAAACAGAGCAAGAAAAAACACTTTCAAACTCTGGTTCTCATCTGCGGCCAGCTCTAAGGAAGACAGGAAGAAGGGAGAGAAGGGGGCCAAAACTAGGACCTGGGAGTGAAAACAGACCAACAGGCAAGAGGCAGAGCCTTGTTTACAGGGGTGGGGAAGTTCACGGAGATGTGAGAGGAAAGGTGGGAGAGAAGCAAACTGCAAAAAAGTGAAAGCTCATGGAGAGACACTCATCAACAGAACAGAAAGAATAGAAGCAGAATAGAAATGGAAAGAAGAGAAAGCCCAAACAATCAGGGATGAGAAGACAAGCACATACACAGAATTCCTAGAAACTTCTTTCCCAATCTCAGGATTGCTAAAGGCTTTTTTCATGCATGTGACACTTGGACAATCATGCTGGCACTGTGGAATGCCCTCTTGAGCGGGGGCTAAGCGTGCAAGTCCATGAATTTGGGAAGAAATCAAGCACCATGAAAATCACCACTGGCAACTCTGTAAGGAGCCCATAATGGCAGCCTGGTACTGACTCTCAGTAAGGCTCGCATCAGTTTCTCCACCAACCTTAGACCAGAACACTGCTTCCGCAGGGCAGCATGGGGGCAGCCGTTAGTTTGAGCTGTAACTGCAGTGACCCACAGAAGGCACAGTGCCTTTCACGGTCAGACACTTGCTTGGCCCAGGGGAGCCTCGCCCTGTGGGCGAGCAGAGCAGCAGGGCCAAATGCTCCTCTTGTACTGAGCTGGGGTCACGTGCTCAGTTAGGGAAGTAGCACGTGGAGATGACTGAGGTTGTTAAGATTATATTTTTCTCTTCATATCAGCCTGCAATGAGGTTGTTCTTTTCTTAGTTTAAGTCTGTGGGTTCTTATGGTGTCCCTTTACCATAAAAGTTTGAAGGACCTGGTAAAGTAAGGTAGAGGCAACAGCCTCTTAATTCTTGTCTGAATTTTATGGGCTGAGCAACGTATTAGGACATGGTTCCTGACCTACTTACCTACACAGATTTTTCCCACCATCAATCTACTTTTATTAACTTATCAACTACTTCTTGAATCCATCTACGCCAGGCACTGGTATAGGTAGACAAATAAGAAAGAATGTAGGCAAAGAAAAAATATAGTAAACCAACATAAAATGTGAAAATGGAAGTAACAACCATCATGGCAAATGTATTTACTACCTGTCCTTGGTGTAGGGGGGAGGGTAAAAGAAAAAGTAGAGAAGAAACACAAAAACATCCTCCAAATAGTTAAAACTCATAGGAGACCATGGCTTATTAACATATATCAGAAGCACCATTTAAGTCTTAAATTTTGATCATTTAGCTAGAAGTTAATGCTAGGAACAGCAAGATTATCTTGAAATATTCTTAAATGAATGCGTTATCTTTTCATTCTACAAAAATGAAAGAGGGAGAAATAACTTTAGATGGAATCAAATGAGAACTGGCACAATAGACAGTCATGGCTCTTCGGGAAGAAATAGAGAGATGCTATCTGTCTTGTAAAGATATTTTAGACAACTTTCGAGAAGTGGGCTACGTACAACCACATTGCTCTATTGATTATGCTAGATTAAATATATAGCCCTCTCCGGGGGTTAAGACAGATATGAACATTAAAACTGTTTTACGAGAAAGTTACTGTCTGTATGTAACAGGCCGCTTTAAATATTAACTTTCTAAATTCATATTTTGATATGCAAATGACAGTCTATTTTACAGACCTGTAAATTTCTACCAGAAAAAAAATAAATATTCTTTCCTGGATTTATTTTCTAGAAGTGCGAGGTTCAAGAAAAGACTTTGGGGAAGAAAAATAGGTGTTGCTTAAAAATTAATGATTTAATGAAAATGACTTTTTTTTGGCATCTAGGTATGAAAGTTAGATATGAAATGAACGACGGTAACAAAGACGGACTATGTGGCTCACAACATACGGATTTTTTTTTAAATTAAACTTTTAATCTTTCTGATAACTGTAGATCAACATGCAGTTGTAAGAAATAATACAGAGGTCCCGAGTCCCCTGTATCCAGTTTCCCCAAATGGTCACATCTTACAGAACTATAGTATACAATGATATGTGTGTTTTTTTAAACTGATATTATCCAAGTTGCCTATCAATACTACTCACTGCAGATACTATGAACTCCTACCTTTAATTCAGACACACAGCACCCTGCACTGTATTTATACCGTGTTCAGCTCAATTTATATGATCCGTGCATAACTGATAAAGCAAGTGAATTCTCATATTTCTCTAAAATGCTGCAATATTTACGAACTCGCTTGGCATTTTAAGAACTGCAGAATAAAGAAGTTTCTAGGTTCATGCTTATTTAAAACAACAACAACGACACAGGTTGGTTTTCGCACCCAAGTTTCTAGACAAACATAAATTGAAACCCTTTGAAGAGAACAGAAAAACAATTCGATGTTCACATTTAAAATTGCGTACAAATGGTCGGCACTTTTAGAAAATCACTCCGATAGAATCATGTTAGATTATTTATGAGATACTGGCCCGCCTAGTATGACGTCATAAATTTTGTAGTCGTAAGTACAGTTTGAGAAGTCACGAGGATTTATTTCTGCTTCTCAGAAAGCCATGCTTCTTCTGAAATTTCAGAGACAGATGCGTTCATATTTGGATGGCTGTGCTCCAAAGTCAGGCGCATGCACCCACAGACAGGCAACAACTTGGGGATCACTCTGGGAAGACAGCAGAGTGACAGAGATTGATCATCAGCTTCTGGAAGACCAAGGTCATGAATCAACTTGCACTGAGTGAACCCTACACTCATCTAAAACATGTCATTGGAGATACCAAGTTGAAAGCTGTCACTGAAACGTGTTATCTTTGCAGAAGGCTGTCAAGCGTTGCAAGTCAAGTAGAAAACCATATCAGAGAGCCCAGCGAATTGCCTTTGGCAGGCTTCTGGAATGTGGCACCAAGGTAGCACTCGACAGCAAAATCCGATTACCCCAGCGTGGCAAATCTTCCATCCACCACATTCAGATCGTCTGCAGAGTAATATTCCCATCACAGGTGTCCAAAGGACACTCACATTTGAAATATAAAGCAGGGCCACCGGTAGAGAAATTCTGAATGGTAACAACAAGCACACCATCTATACTGGGGGAGTAGAGAGGTGGGGGTGAAAAGTTGTGTACAGATAATATCACTGGTACACAAGTCTGTCCTGAGCAGCTGCTCAAATGGTTGAATCAAGGTACAGGAGAAGGTAGCTGCTATAAGGCCCAAAGAACCGTTTGTGGGGACATTATGGAAAAGAGCCCAAAGCTGGGAATCACTGTGCTGAGTGAGTGGGAAACAATTCTAAGAACAAATCAAGCCAGCCCAAAGCAATCGGCCATGAATAATCTCAGACAAATGCTGGTTTGGAAAAGGAAATGGATCCCCGAAGTTGTATGTGCAGCCAGTTAGGCTGAAAAAAAAAAAAAAAAAAGGCAACTCAATGACCCACAACATGGATGGGACCAAAGGACAGATAATGAAGTCATTTTAGCTCAGCATGAGGGCTTCAGGCAGCCAAGGCTCCTGAAGGGATTACTAACAGTGGTTTGTAGTGCCATCCTTGGCTACAAAGGGATCATTTCAAAGAGAGAGAGAGAGAGAGAGAGGGAGAGTTAGTTTTAATGGGTTGGGTTATAAGAATTGAAAAATAAGATAAGAAAAATATCTTTAGCAACAACGGAATCCCAGGTAGCACTAGGCACAAATGTAATATAACACCTAGGGATTTATTTTCAGATCAAACAGTGGGGCAGAGCAAGGCATTCCTGCTACTTCCATCAATGATCTATAACTGCTATTTGCATAATAGTGATTAAGAGGGAAGGAGCTTTTGCACCAGCAATGTTGAAAATGTGGTATTTCATATTTGTGGACCCCAAGTGACAGGTGAGGTAGGTAAAGGGAAGCAGGAGGATCAAACTGCTGGTCTGATGCACAAAGGGATAAGATGGTGTTCATCTGTATTCTAATATAATAACTAATATTAACAAAGCAAATTCTCAAGGAAAATAAGGATTTTATTTTCATTTATGCATTTGGCACAGTGCTGTCCAATAGAACTTTCTATAATGATAGAATGTTCTCTATCTTTGCTGCCTGATATGATAGCCACTAGCCATATATTACTGAACACTTGAAATGTGGCTAGTACCAATACTACTGAAAGTGATCTATAGATTCAATGACATCCTTATGAAAATTCCAATGGTATTTTTCACAGAAATAGTCAAAACAATACTAGAATTCCTATGGAACCACAAAAGACCCTGAGAAACCAAAGCCACCCTTTGAAAGGAGAACAGAGCTGGAAGTGTTACACTTCCTGATTTCAAATTATACTACAAAGCTATAGTAATCAAGACAGTATGGAACTGGCACAAAAATAAACACATCAACCAGTGGAATAGAATCTAGAGCCCAGAAACAAACCCATGCATATTCGGTCAACTAATATTTGACAAAGGAGGCAAGAATACTCAATGGGAAAAAGATAGTCTCGTCAATAAATGGTGCTGGAAAAATGCAACATCCACCTTCAAAGAATGAAGTTGGACCACTACCTTACATTCCTCAGAAAAATTAATTTGAAATGGATTAAAGACTTAAAATCTAAGACCTGAAACTATTAAACTCCTAGAAGAAAACATAGGGGAAAAGCTCCTTGGCATTGGCCATGGCAATGATAATTTGGATATGACACCAAAAGCACACGCAACAAAAGTAAAAACAGATGAGACTCACCAAACTCAAAAGCTGGGCACCGCAAAAGAAACAACCAATAAAATGAAATGGCAAAATGGTATACATCAATTATATCTTAATAAACCTGGAAAAATAAATAGAGGTGACCCTCACCCACACCCCAGAAAAATCCAGAGATCTCAATGTGGGTCTCCTCTGCTTCAAACCCTGCAAACACGCAACCTAAGAAAGCGGAAAAGAAAACGATATGTGGCTAGTAAAACTGAGGGAGCGAATTTTAATCTTACTTACTTTTAATCAATTAAAATTTAAATTTGAATATAGCCACATGTGGCTAGTGGCCACTATAGTAAAACAGATTTCTAAAAGTTCATGCTGCATCCTTCACATGGACTGACCCATTTAATCCTTATAACCCTATGAGACTGATACAATTTTGTTATCTATATATATATTTTTAATTTTTATCCTAGCATATTAAAAAAAAATTTTAAAGCACAAAGTGATTAGGTAGTTTGTCCCAAATCACACAGCTAGTAAAGCAAGTGGTCAGTTCTCAAACCAAGGGCCAATTCCAAAGCTCTCACTCAGCTATACGTTCTCTGTAGCAACATACACTACTAAAGGAGCAACTCGTGGTTAAGGTAAAGACCAGAGACCCAGAAACATTTCATATTGTTCCACAGACAAGTAAAGAAGACACAGTCTACCTGTTTTCCCTGTGTTTTTCATCCAGGTTTTGTTGGAAGACTCATTGTCAAAGCCATCAAGTTGCAGGTCCTGGTACTCTTCACCGACACGTGCATGCTGGTCTGAAATGTCTATAGGTGACTGGTGATGGCCCCCACAGCTGACACTAGACGTGACCCAGTGCTCAGGACCGTAGACACCTGTTAAAAGAAAACAAGACTTCAATCCTTATGGTTCAAGGGTCAGGGATAAAATGAGTATGATGCACGAAAGTCAAGCACTGCATCTCCCAAGGTTAACATTTTCTACATGTCCCCACCCTAAAGATGTCAGTGCATTGGAAGACTATCAATCCAAGCCATTTGCTTGATAGGGCAAGAAAATTTGAGAAAAAAGTTACTTAAGATAGTTTTGCTTCTTGATTTGTAATCAAACATTTGCTAACTTTATCCGTAATCAGATTAAGGGAGTTGAGCAGAAGGGCCGTCAGAGTTGTTCACATTTTTTAAAAATTTTAAAATAATTTTCCTGAAATAAACAGAGCATTTATTCACAAGAAAACACCTTAATCAATTTACTATGTTCTGCTATTGTGAACAGTACACTAAACACAAGTTTCTTCTAGGTTCCTAGGAATTTTTGAACTGGAAAAGGAAAAGAATTAAAAATTAAAAGTAACACAACACTGGAATGAGAGTCATTACAAATAATGTGGGCAATGAGGCAGGGTTTTCCTATGGCTAATTGTGAGATTTTTCAATTTAGCCAGTTTGAACACATGTATATTAAGGCACTCACTTCTCTTTCTCAACCCCTCACTCTCACAGGAAATGGGGGTATAAAGTTACCGTCAGACTAGAATCGGCATTCATATAAATAAAAACTTTTGGGGGAACATATGCTACAGGAAAAGAGGAAGAGAATGTAGCTGTAACACATAACCCTAATGGACACCAATCAGGCATAGATAGAGAAAACACACTGCAACAACTGCATCTCTGCCCTATTCAGAAATTATATATCTGGGGGTGATGTCTACTAAGTTGATAACAAGCTCTGAAATTTGTCTGCGCCCTACCTTTAACCTTCTTGACATGACAAAGTGGAAGTATTCAGCTGGAAAAAACATCTTTTGCTAGAAAGATTAAGATAAATCTCTTTTTGAGAGTCAGATATAGAATAAGTCTAAACGGTATAATTAAAATTGTTTTAAATTTTATATTGGAGTATATTTGATTTACCATGTTGCGTTAGTTTCAGGTGTACAGCAAGGTGATTCAGTTATACACATACATATAACTATCTTTTTCAGGCTGTTTTCCCATATGGGTTATTATAGAATATTGAGGAGAGTTCCCTGTGCTATACAGTAGGTCTTTGTTGATTATCTACTTTATATACAGTAGTGTGTGTAAACTGTATAATTTTTAGAAGATAAAATTTAGGCTTCCCAAACAATAAAGTTTAGTGTATGTATAAACAAACATATACATATACTTGTATTCCTAGGTTTTTTTAGCTTTAAATTCCTTCACATATCAAATAAAGGAGGATGAATGGCCAAAGTGACTTTAGGAGAGCAACCCATCCATGAACCCATATTTTTCTGCCTCACTCTACACCTAGCCCTGTATGATGGAAGACACAAGGACACCTTAACATAGGTCTCCCTCCTACTAAGTCCACACCTGTGCCCAATCCTCCACCACACACACTCCCTGGCCACGGATTTCCCCATGCCCCTAAGTCTGACACAGCTCACAGCTGATATAAACAGTGGTACCATGAAAAAAGCAGCAACAACAGAAAATCTTTTCAGTCACAGTAATGGAAACTTCACGGCTGCAAGGGCAACTGATGAAGCTCCCCTAAAAATGATTCATATGCTTGCTATCTGGCAAACAGCTCAGCCTCACTCTATGCCTGTGTCATTTTCCCTAATCCTTATCTCCTGCAGTAAGATAAAAGAGACTATCAGAAAGAACATGTTCGCTGATTGGCAAAGATTTAGCAAAACCTCTGGGCACTTATCAAAATCACTTATAAGCGCCATAACACTTTCTAGAAAAAGTTAACATCGCCATTTGCTTTACTGCAGGACTCCAACTAAATTAGGAATTGTCAAGGGCTTTTCCCTCATGTCATTTCACCTCTTGGTCAAATTCCCTAAGACTGCATGAGATGAGTCATAAAGGAACAGAGTGTGCATTTGCATAGGTTGGAGCCAAACTTTATTTTCATCTTGCATCAATATATTTGAAGAAAAAAAGGAGGGGAAAGGGGACAGAAGGCTCCAATTATCCTGTCTGCTCTAAATTTTCTTACAGATGCCAAAAGGATCCATTGAAAAATGGAATAAAGTGCTTGTTGACATATTTGATAGTTGACCATAATGTAAATTCTGGCTAGCTGCAATTGGGCCTGTATGCTTGAATTATGGAAACTAACGTTTTAATGGTGTGTGTGTGTGTGTGTGTGTGTGTGTGTGTGTGTGTGTGTGTGTGTGTGTAACCCCTTTCAGAAACTCAGTACTATAACAAAATTGCACTCAATGGAAAAAAATGCATGGTGAAAATCAATCCAAACACATATGACTCCAAAGAAATAAGAATGCAAGCCATCATTTGTAAAAACACATAGACACCTGGTAGTTATTCTACTGATTAAAAAAAATACTCTTTAAGCTCTGATAAGTACTTGCCATTCATATTATTTCTCATAACCTGCCAGACATGGGTGAAATATAATTTAGCCCTCTATAAATATATAATCAGGGTTCATACCAGTGAGATTCATTTATTCACTGGTAACAATCTGAAGATTTAAGCCGACTCCATGCTTGCTTTCACACCTCTACCCAATATACGTTCAAGTGCAATTTTAATTGAAACTGATCTTCCACTTCAGATTTTAAATTAATTCTTCTCTGGAGTGCTTCATGCTCCAGACACCCTTGCCTTGCAAAAACCTCTGTGTCATTAGTGGTGGAAACAGAACACTTTTTCTAAGCTTGCAGGTATTGATTACCTATTCTCACACTGAAGCACCACTGCCATTCCACACTGTATAAATCTCTTCAGGGTTAAGACACTTTATAAAGGACTGAGAATTATACCATTAATCATTTTCAGTTGCACAAGTCTCATAGCATTGAAGCTTTGTTTTTCAGAACTTTGAATAAATGCCTTTAAGTTAAAAACATGACACTAAAAAAACACTGTGGTTAACTGAAACCTAGTTTTGAAGGAGGGAAAACAATCAGCAAGAAGCCTTCCTCTCTCAGGTCTGACATTATCCATCTAAACTAAGAAGAGAAAGTCATGTGCATTTTAGTGCCCTCTTAGCAACTCTTTCTTAGAATACTTGCATTTTGGCATCTGGACCCATTTTGACCTACTCAGCAACTCTGACATGGCAACCTACTACGCAAGGCTACCTTCTCAAAAAGGGAGGCATGGGGCTCAGGGGTAGAAACCACAGGGCAGTTTGTCTGCCAAGGGTAACTTCCCGTTCACCTGTTGACAGTCCGGAAGGAATGAGATTTTTTTTTTTTAAGATTTATTTTATTATTTATTTATTTATTTTCTTTATTTTTGGCTGCATCGGGTCTTAGCTGTTGCACGTGGGATCTTCATTGAGGCATGCAGGATCTTTCGTTGTGGCACACGGGCTCATTAGTTGTGGCGCACGGGCTTAGTTGTCCCGAGGCATGTGGGATGTTAGTTCCCCGACCAGGGATCGAACCCGCATCCCCTGCATTGGAAGGCAGATTCTCAACCACTGGACCACCAGGGAAATCCCCAGGAATGAGATCTTGATGGAGACATACCGCCAACATATTAGTACCAAGGGAACTAGCACTGATTCTCTTTCAATCTAGAATGAAAAATATTTGCTTTTTAATGCATTTAGTGAATGTATCTGAAATTCCTGGCTGAAGGAATTTCAAGGTCAAGGAATTCCTTGACCTCAGTGTAAAATATCCCCTTGTCAGGGAGGCTTCCGTGAGAGATGCACTGGGTTCTATACTATCCCAGCAATGGGTTCTTGTTTTCCTATGGACATTTTACCACAAATGTAATTTATTGTTTACTCCTTAGTGTCTGGCTTCCCCACCAGCTCATTACTCTATGAGAACAGGCTCCTTCCCCGTCTTGTTCAAGTTTATTCCAATGTCTAGCACAGAACCCTACAGACACTGAGTTCCTAGTATACATATTTTTGGCACAAATACATGAATTGGAAGATGAGATTAAAGAGTCTTCCACAGTTCTGTCTTCTAATGACACTACAACATGTTTTCTGTGCATTGCTTTGGTTTTAATTTTACACTTCTATCTGCTGACTTCTTCCAAAGTCTTTCTCATTTCCTGGTCTCAAGACTAAGGATGTCAACTTCAGAAGTAAATACTCCTTTCTTTCATCATTATTATGTTACATTAATCTGAACAGTGATAAAGTAATATAAACTGCAAAGACAGGATCGATCCATGCGCATGACAGAATCTGTGTGCAAATTCAACAAGCCCACCAAAGGCAATTATGGTTTTTAAAAGAAAGGAGTATGATAGAACTTTGCTTTCAAAAGCCTTTGGGGAAACACGATTATTTTTAAGACTCTCTTATTTTTCCGATGCTTTAACAGAGCTCTCTAATCAAAGAAGGTCAATCAAGAAGGAAAATTAGTGTTGTGCATAAATTCACCACCACAGTCATTTCAATACTGACTCAACACCTGCTCAGTACCAGCGCCTCAGTGCTAAGAAATGGTGGCCAGGCGGCAGAGCTGCCACAGTTCCCTTGGGCAACTTAAGCTGCCTATGGCTCTGTCTTCTCATCTGTACAATGCGGAAAATCGGTGGTGTCATTGTCCAAGGGTGGTTATGAGGATTAGATGAGATAATCCACATAAAGTACCTAGAACAGTATCAAACAATAGAAACTCAGTAAGCGGTGGCCGCTGTGATTAGTGTCACTGTTATTATGTTACAAAATGTGCAGCAACCCCTCCAGAATGTGACTATATAATGGAGGAAACAACCCTGCAGTCCAGCCAATGACTAAGGCAGGTGGAAGCAGGCATTCTGCGGTACCAAAAGAGAGAGGAGGGGCCCTCACCTGCCTGAGGACACACCTTCCAGAGAAGGTGACACTTGAAGGGAGTCATTCCCTGAAGTGCAGAGAAATTTACTAGGTCCAAGTGTTTCCCATGTGGGCAGAGGACAAGAATCACAAGTACAGGTGAGCCCTTTGGGAGGTGAAGTTTAATCCTAGCACCCACCACATTTAGGGACTAGCTTCCCAGAAATGAAGTAAAAATAAAGAGGAAAAAGGCAACTTCCCAGTGGAGAAGCCTGACCTATATATAGCCAAGCGATGAAGGTCAACCTCCCCTTCGATATCATGGATTATCATGCACATCCTGATAGGATGTGATAAGAAGCCTGCATTACCACTGTGGGATTCTTTCTAAAAATCCATAATCCCAACCACCAGGAAAACATCAGACAAACCCAAACTGAGGAACATTCTGTAAGATACTTGGCCGATATTCCCCCAAAACGTTGAGGTCATGACAAACAAGGAAACACTACAAAAAACTGTCTCAGACTGAAGATTTAGGAGCCGAGACAGAAAATGCAATGTGGTATCTGAGACTGAATGATGGAACCAAACATGGAAATTAGTGAGAAAACCCATGAGCTCTGAATAAAGGTTGGAAGAAAGAGGAAGACATATTTATGAAACTCACAGATGCCAAATAAAATCTAAGTTTTGTTAAGTGGGTTACATATTTTTTAAATATTTATTTATTTATTTATTTGGTTGCACTAGGTCTTAGTTGCAGCAGGCGGGCTCCTTAGTTGCGGCACGTGGGATCTAGTTCCCTGACCAGGTATTGAACCCGGGCCCCCTGCATTGGGAGTGCGGAATCTTAACCACTGCGCCAACAGGGAAGTCCCAAGTGGGTTACATTTTAATATCCGGATTTTACGGCTTTACTATTATATACTTGAGGGTAGGTCTATGGCTTAACAGACGAAGGAGATGGGCACTGATTTACAGATAATGCTGGGGTTGTTCTCATATCCTCTTTACAAGAAAGAAATCTGTAGAGAGCAATGCCAAAGGAAGAGAGGTGGCCTAAAGAAAGCATAGCAAGCTCGTGAATGATATTTCATTATTTAAGGTTATATAACAACCTTTTAAAATTGGAGAAATTCACCTTACAAAATTATCATTAAAGAACAACATTATTAGCTTAAATTATGGCTCATTTGTGCATTAAAAGAACCCACTTCCACCTCCTTGGTGTACCATTAATAAGTCACTGTATTTTTCTCATTTTGAGATGTTACAATTCAGTACATTAGCACCCGGAAGACATATTTCTACAGCAGGGTGAATAAATCACACAACTGGAGATTAATTCCAACTGGCCTGTTTCAGGTAGACAATTTCCCACGTGAAAATAATGGCAAATACTGTAAATCTGGGCCCACGTCTGAGATCCCGCTTGATGTTCAGCGTTTAAGGCCAATTTAACCCAAAGAACTTGGTTGCCATGCATAAATTCTGAACCAAAACTAAGTTACTGTGTTCAAAGGAAAATCAAATAAAAATCTGAGAGACACATCTCAATCTCTCGCCCCCCACCTCCAGCCATATTACTTGAAAATCTAAGATAAGCAAATATAATTGGTTAGCAACAAGACTTTTCTATAGTTTAAGTAAATCATCTCGCTTCAGTGTAGTTCACTATTAATACCTGACCTGAGAAAAAGAGATAATAGTGCTCTCTTTAGGGGGATTCCCTGGTGGCGCAGTGGTTAAGAATCCGCCTGCCAATGCAGGGGACACAGGTTTGAGCCCTGGCCCGGGAAGATCCCACATGCCGCGGAGCAAATAAGCCCCTGCGCCACAACTACTGAGTCTGCGCTCTAGAGCCCCAAAACCACAACTACTGAGCCCACGTGCCACAACTACTGAAGCCCACGTGCCAAGAGCCTGTGCTCCGCAACAAGAGAAGCCACCGCAATGAGAAGCCTGCGCACTGCAACGAAGAGTAGCCCCCGTTCGCCACAACTAGAGAAAGCCCGTGCACAGCAACGAAGACCCAACACAGCCAAAAAAAAAAAAAAAAAATGCTATCTTTAAAGCATATAAATCATACTTTTGTCTAAAAGCAAGGAATTTCAAATGTCTATGATTTGTATTCCAAACAATGGTTTCTTTAAATACATAGGAGGTTCTTTGGAGAAAACAAGCATACACCTTGAATTTATTTTACCATAATATATCCACATAATGATTTCTATTCACTAATGAAAAGCCATTAAAAATAATGAATTCTGTCTAAATCTAATTAAAAACAAAACTGATATAGATGTTATGTGCTGCTTCTAGTCAAATATGCTTATTAATGCCTCCCTCAAGGAATTTATATTAAAAACATTACCTGGATCCAGCGTGATTACCCTGCATCTTGGTGTCTACTTTTAACCAACAGCAACAATCCAAAAATAGGTGTATTCATTTTTTAACCTAACATTATAATTAATGCTCTTTCTCCCAAATCTAAAACACATCTTAAACTATTCCATTTTTTAATTAAAAAGCGTTATGGGACTTAACTTACAATTCTTTTGCATTTTCTACTCCTGGTAGCTAATTACCTTTTGTGCATTTATTGTTGTATATGTGAAAAATGGAAAATGTGCTTTTTAAAAAACATTCATATTGCTGATCTCCACTGTTTTCATTTTATTCATGTATAAGTATGAATTTGTTTAGCATTATTAACAGGAATTTTCAAATTTTTAAGCCAGTTAAGAAAACATAAATTTACCTTACAGATAATAAAATAGTTCGGCAAATTTTTTGTTTTTAAATTTTAGGTATAAAAACTTCATTCCTCCATTTCACATCAATGATGTGTTTTAAGGTAACTATCAATATCTAACCACAATACAAGAAATAATATCAGACAGTAACACCAGAAATGGGCACTACTTTACTCATTTTTTAATACCAAGTGTTATTTGTTTAACTTCCCAGAACCTTTATTTTAGGACTAGATGTTTAAAATTAATTTCAAGTGTGGAACAGCATGAATCTCTACATTACAGGTCCCAGATTCTAATCCTTATCCTGAAGGTCTCTCTGAAGCCTATTTTACTATTCTAAAAAGTGAGGGTATTACAAAGAGTGGAGATGCCAATCATGATTACCGGGGAGTTCTAAGCCACAGGCCTCCAGGCTGAGTAGAGGCTCATAAGGACGGACTGACTGACTCGACTAACCGATTGACTGACTAGTAATGTCTGCATGGGTGTGTGAGATGACAGTAGAAAAGCACACACCATGAGCATAAATGTAATTCACAGACGAGAAGATTCTAAAGGTCTTTCCAAGAAAACGGCTGTAACTCTGCATGTTTGCACGCAGCTCGGATTAAAAACTGTTAATTTTCAAGCGCAATCCACCCACATCCAAACATGCAAGGAAACTTTTTACTACTGACTGGGATGGTTTATCCACTTAAAATCTAACTAATACTGTTTAAAGTTGGGCCAACTTTATTTTTGTTTCTTGTAAATACCACATAAAATTGCTTAAAAAAGGCATCTGAGCAATCAACAAAAAAGTCACAATTTTTACCATCCAATGCGAAACATCTCAAGTGTTTATAAACTGTAGGTAAGTTGGTTCTGGACCTGAAGTCTTCAACCTTCAAGTCAAGTACGTCTTCAAGCAATCAACACTCATCATATGACAAAGATCTTTTCTTTCAGAATTCTGACTGTCCCCATAAAACAATATAAACAGTCATCCAGGGATAAGAAGGTCACATGGCATAGTGGAAAAAGTACTCGGTAAGGAGACCAGCCACTCAAGTTCTAGTTCAAGGGTGGCAAATGAGCTTTAACTCACACATTAGCTCCATATGATCGTATGATTACTTATGAATAAAAACAAGACCAATTACCAATGTCTGTCAAGAGTGCCAGAGGGGCCCATGGTGACGGCCATGTCACGAATTTGCTCTTCATTCCAGTTTCAACTCTAAAAAGTGGAGCTGAATGTGGCAGTGGTCAAGTCTTATAATGATTCAATTTCCTTACACACAAATTACCAGATTATATCAGATCAATTTTAAAATTCCAAAGAGTTCTAAATACTACAAGAAGTCTTCCTGTAACACCTGGAAGAATCAAACAGGCATGTTAAATTTTGTTGATATTCTAGCTAACATTCACCCTCATTAGATACATTCGTGAGAGTAACCAAAAGGACGCGGTGAGGATTAAAGAAATTATTATATACAGAGCACATCCGCCAGCACTCGGCACATACTAACAGTGCTGAATAAACATGATTATCTATACTTTCTTCTGGGAACCACAACCGAACCCTAAATTCTGGATGGTGTGACCCTGCTCCTGGTTCCAGAAATAGCACCTGATTCGTCGTCTGGCTGTTTAATCCCATCCTCCTTCACAAGAGGTTGACTCAGGAAGGGGCGTTAAGCCAGGACTAAACCAATGAGCACGGGGGATTTCTCTGGCCAATGGGAATGGTTTAGGTTGATACTACTCAAAAGCAGGCTCCAGACTTTTGTTCAGAGGCTGAAGGAAGAACCTACCGTCTTCCCTGAATGGGAATGAAGAGGAGGCAGGGAAAGGACTGACTTGGAACCAAGAGGGAATCAGCTGGAGACCAAAGCTGACAAGGAAAAAGGTGTGTGCGGGGATCAGGGGTGGGGGGTGGGGGTAGGACCTGACCAAACAAATGCTGAAATTCAAATTTTATCTCTAGACTTCTGAATTTTAAGTGTCTTTGTATTCAAAACAGCTTGAGTAGACTTTCTGCTATTTGTGACCCAAAAAATATAGGTGATCATCAGAATGTTAGTTTGAAAATACCAACCGTTAAATCATTCAATGCTTTCTACATGCATCACTAGGATGAAAATGTCAAATTACAAAGATAAAAATCAGGAACGCATACTGATGGAATATATAAGGATAACATCTACTGATTCCCCTTCCTTCCTTTCCTCTTTCCCTAGAGGAGAGGATAGACTTGGGTAAGGGTTTAAAGATCTCATTTAGACAAGAGGGCAGGGTACGGGCCCTGAAATCCCTGGCTGTAAATTTACACCCTTGGTAACGCAGAGGTCACAGGACAGGAACCCCTGAAAGTCTTAATGGGGACAGTGGCCTCTCCCTGAAGTCTTCTGCCTCAGAAGCAAGCCACAACACAAGTTACTACACACGGAAGACTTGCCGAAGTGACGATGCAACATTCCCAAAGGTCAGAGTTGCTTCTCCAGGAGGGAAACAAAGCAGACAGTTAGGGCCTAGTTCAGTCTGGTTCAGACAATGCTGGGACTTCCTGTCTTTGAGTAGGAGGCCTTTTTCACACCATTGCTATTGTCAGTACCACGCCCCACAAAGGGCTGTGGAATATAACCTGCGTCAGCTCAGGAGACATCCCAATCGCAAGCAGAAAAAAGGGAAAAATTCCCAGACAGAATTCAGGAGTTTGGTGTTTGCAAGGAATACGAGGGTACAGACCAACCCCCTGACCTCAGGGCTGAGAGGAAAAGAACAAGAAATTTAAAACCGTTTTATGAGGCGCTCACTCAACAGCTGAGGGGCCTGGGGTGGAGCGGGTGTGTGGGGCTGGGAAGCACTTCAGAGGGTACAGACAGGATGATTAACACCCTTCCTGCGACAACTATAAGAGGAGGAATGCACGCCCCCAAATGTATTAACTATTAAATGCTATCTGGGGAAATGTCTAGACATAAAGCGCCACAGTTATGAGGTAAAGCCAAAGCAGCATGATGGATTCTGTCTTTCCGACACACTGTGAAGAGTTCGCTTTAACTTATACTTTTTTCTATTTCAATAAATTTACAGCGTGCAGAACTTCCAATAAAGGGGATCTATAAAGAAAATGGGAGAAATTAGCAGAAGCGACAGTGATAAAAAGAACACTAACTCCCTTCATTTCATCAGATCAGAGGAGTCTCTGCTAACCTATCTATTTAAAATAGTCCCCTCATCCATGCTCTATTTCCTTGACCTCGTGTATTTCTCTTTCTAGTATATGGTCCATGAGAAAATTAACTCCATGACGTCAGATACTTGCCTACTTGGTTCACGCGGTACACAGAAGGTACTCAATAAATAAATATCTGCTCAAAAGGGCTAGGATTAAGGTGAGGCACTCACCAAAAACTCAGTCATCAAAATAAATAATATCTCAATGAAGTATTTTAAGGTTTAACCTAAACACAAAAACCTATGATGAGCAAAATATAAAAACTTTAACGATATTCAGTTAACAGTCCTGTGCAAAGTCATCCTGGAGTCTGAGGCAAAAGGAAAAGCCAGCAATCACAAATATTGCACTAAAATAGAATTCCTCTTGATTGCTGAGTTTTTTGACACCCTAGTCCCAGCTCTGCGATAAACGACTAAGTGACATTTAATAGTATACAGCCATAAAGTGACATCAATGAGGAAGGCATCATCCACTTGAAGGATATTCAACAATGTGCCAGGCAGTGCGATGAAAGCTTCTTATATTTTATCTTCTTTGATCCTTTCAACAACTCGTGTCAAGTATATACTAGTTTCTCCATTTCTCAGATAAAGAAATTGAGGCTCAAAAGCTAGGAAACTTGCATTCACATAGTAAGTGACAGACCACTGAGTCAATTCCAGACCTACGGGACTAACCCATGCTACAGAACAAGAGTTTGCCAACTATAGCATGTGGGTCGCCCACAGCCCACCATGTGTGTTCGTAAATGAAGTTTTATTGGAACACAGACACATGTATTCAAGTATGCATTACCTATGATTGTTTCTGTGCTGTAACTCCAGAGTTAAACAGTTGTAAAAGAGACAAAAAAAAAAAAACTTAAAATATTTACCATCTGGCCTTTTGTTTACAGTATGAAAGAACTGGCGATAATGTAAATATCCAACAGTAAGGACTTGCTAACTACTTCCACATCTAATGGTTCAAAAGTAGATAATCCTACTCTCGGATAAATTCCCAATAGTTCCTATATTTAAATATTTAAAATAAATAAGTAAAGCGCAAGAAGCCGTTGTGGGGAAATCTGAAGTAGGGAAAGCATTTTTCCATATCATGTAAAACCTCAACATCAGAAAGACTGATAAAATCAAATACATTAAATATTTAATTTTCTGATTGCAGAACACACCATAAGAAACATCAAAAGACAAATGATCTGCAAAAACATTTGGAATTCATACCACAGAAAGGAAAGTTCTTTAGTATACCAAGAGATTCTAGAAATCGATAAACCCAAAACCCCACATAAAAATGGTCAACGGATATAAACCAACAGTTCAAAAAAAAAAGACGAAACACAAATGGCCCCTTGACACAGGAAAAGTTGCTGTGCCACACTGCTAAGGAGAAACACAAATTAAAATTATAGAGATGCATTCTTTCACCTACAAAATTTGTCAACACCAAGATGTTTGATTATACACTGTTAACAAAAATGTATTCAAATAAGCACCTTCATTTACACTAAGAAACAGAAACAGTCTCTATGGAAGAAAATTTGGTAGTAATATTAAAATTGCAAACGTGCACTCCTTGGAGCCTGGTGTTAACTCTACAGATATACTTGCATTCATGCAAGGTCAAGGTTAGTCATGGCAGCATCAGCAGTTGTAACCAAAATTAGAAAGGAGATAAATAGCCATCACCAAAGGGCTAGTTAGCTAAACTATGACAAATCAATGCATTGGAATAGCGTGGAACTTGGGGGAAAAGAAAGAAAGAAAAAGAAACCTCTTAAAGCTGAAATGGTAAAACTTCCAAGTTATATGTTTTAGTGAAAAACCTAACATACATTATAATACGCTACCATTTGTGTTTACAAAAGTGAGAAAATACATGATGATATACATATATTTACTGTATGTACATAAAATACCTCTGGAAGCGTATTTAAGAAAGCACAATGCTAGTAGATGAAAAGGAAATAAGAACAGGAGATTTTTCACTACTTACTCCCTTATGCCCTTTGAACTTTGAACTATATTTATACACTACCTATTTAAAAGTTAAATTTAAAAGATCCATAGAAACTTAAAATGGAGGAAGGAGTATCTGATAGCATTCAATGGGAAAAAGCTAGCTGCAGAGCAAATACTACGGAATTACGTCATATCTTGTAAAGAAAAAATTAAATAAAATTAAAACCGGTGACAAAAAATAAACAAAGATTACGAAGAAGCTTGCTAAACTGTCAATGGTGGTTACCTCTGGGGTGGGAGTCAAAAGATGCCAGTACGTTAACACCTGTGGAAGGCTGAAATGAACACACAAGTAGCAAATATCAAATAAATTACTTAAACATGAAAAAAAAGATGCTAATATGATCTAGAAAGCTATCTATTTTGCAAATACATGTAGTGCTTCTGTAATTAACAACAATTTTTTTTTTTTTAAATTTTGGACACATACCTCTGAGATCTTGACCTACGAACATTCTTGAGGGACTCTGGAAGTCCTGAGTTCTTAATACATTATGGTATCACTCTAACAGGGGTCACTGCCCCAGCAGGGTGAAAGTTTGTTCTTTGGGGCAAAATACATTACTATTTTCATCTTTAAAGCACAGACATACATAGAGTACGTAATCAGACAGGACAGTCTATCTATGATATTAAAATTTCAAGGGCTGGGGGGTGAAACGGGGGAAAATATCTAAAAAGGCTCCTTAGGGAGCCGGTGAGAAGAGAAAATAAGGTTGAGAAGAAAAGCATTAAGGAATTCTGCAGGCAAAACAGATCCTCCCATCTTTTTCATGTGACTGTTAAGTCAGATCCACATTAAAGCAGAAATTCTATTTTAACCTAAAAATGAGACAACTATAAAAAAAACAGCCAATACTACTGAGAAGTCATTATGTTCCTCACTGTGATTTTATGTCATATCCCATAGGAAAACCGTATAACCTACCAATATACCCATTATTACAAGGGGAAAACTGAGACTCGCTAACTTGGAATGCAAGCACTGACACTGTGATTTGAAGCAAAGTCTGTACAACTTTTCCATTTGGCTGCACTGCCTGTTGCTTCTCTACTACATCCTATTTAATTTTCACCCATCATTCCTGCCTCTCAGGAGCTGGGGAGATCCTGATTTTGTCATCTAATTTCAGACCTAGGCCTCCCGGCAATATGCCATTTCGCAACTTTAATAAATATATCTCCTTTGTCAAGTTGATGATAAAAATGTTCAAAAGGCCAGGGCCCAAGATAGAACTCTCCATCATTACAGTGGTACATTATCCAGAATTCCCTAGGAAGAGTTTTTCAATCTACCACAAATACTCACTTCTCCATCTTAATTCTGAGAATATCAAGAGATGGGCTGTCAAGGCTTCTCTCTGAAATCCAGATATCTGTGTTGGTTGTGCTTGAAAATCCTGCAATGTTTTGGACACACTGCAGAGCTTTAAAAAAGGACCCAACAAGGAACTTCACTGCAGAATATCAGAACATAGTGCTTTCAGGGCAGGACATACTCTAATTTCCTCGCCCTTGTTACCCACAGCGGGAAGAGCAGGCATTGGGTTGCCTAATATAAATGGGGCACACAAGGGGAATATAAAAAGGAGCAAATCAGCAAAATGAAAAAATGGCCAGCCTTCTTGTTTTTCATTCTGTCCCAGGTTTGTGATCAAAATAAGGACTCTGATGGACATCTTCATAAACTTTAGGAATCACTATTATATTTTTAGGGACTAAACTGATGACTGATGGGAAAGAAACAAATGCAATTATAAGAGTTACAGATGGGATCTATTTATACTGACAGCAAAGAAAGTGGTTACTGTGAAAAACAAAATCATAATGAAAAATACCAGGGATTTCATTTACACTTTCATGTCAGGATTTAAGTGGCAGGATGTGGCAGCCCACTGATGGCCATGAATGATGGAAACAGCGGTTCCTTAAATGCTGGACCAAAGACCAGTGCTGGACTTGATGACTAGAAAACTTCATTAAAAATAAAACCCATATTCCTGAGCTCCCATATCAGCACCTTCAAAAGTGGGATCAAGGAAACTGTTTTGAGAACAATGAAAACAGCCACTAACAGTACTAAGAGCTGATACTGTTGCTAAAGACATTGTGCTTTACAAGAATCATCTCACCTAATTCTGAAATCAAAGTAATAAACTTCACTATTATCCCTATTATCCTCATTATACATTATGAGGCAGGTCAGAGGGTAATCTGCTCAAGACCACTCCCCTAGTAAGCAGCTTTTAACCTCCACTTCACACGGATTCTTTTTTTTTTTCTTTTTTCTTTTTTTGTGGTACACGGGCCTCTCACAGCTGTGGCCTCTCCCGTTGCGGAGCACAGGCTCCGGACGCGCAGGCTCAGCGGCCATGGCTCACGGGCCCAGCCGCTCCGCGGCATGTGGGATCCTCCCAGACCGGGGCACGAACCCACGTCCCCTGCATTGGCAGGCGGACTCCCAACCACTGCGCCACCAGGGAAGCCCCACACGGATTCTTTACATATTAACATTTACCGACCACTGACAAGGGATCAACGTCCATGGATTATCTTATTTGCTCCTGACAATACTATTCCCATTTTATGGATGAAGGTACTACACCTAGAAAGGTTAATTTATTTGGTATTTAGATCCATCCATTAAGCAAGCAGTGGAGCCAGGATTCAAACTCAGACAGCTCCAGAGTCCCCTCTTTAAATATCTTGCTATAGTAATATTTGAACGGGTGGAAAGTTCTGGGCAGTTCTGATGTTAGCCAAATCTGGAGGTCAATTTCAGCTTAGATTGTGTGTCTAGTTCCACAAATCTGCTCCACAAAGGACGGAGTCTCTCAACCAAGGCCCTAGGGTGGGGAGAAGAGCGTTCTGGTAGCTTTGACCTTGGCTCTTCATAATCAGGAAAGAGAATGTTATTATCAAAGTACTAACATTTTCAATAAAACCATGTGTTTGTAGGTGGGGCCCAAAGCTAAGCAGGCTGACAGGAAAATGGAGTAAGCAACTGCTGTTGTCTAAATACAGCCATTCACAGAAAGACAGAACGTCCCAGACTTACCCTACTAAACTTGAGAAGACTAATGCCATGAACACTGCGTGATTATGATGGAGGAAAAACTGATGGAAAAATTACATGAATATCTAAATAAAAATCACACACCTTTGTATACTAAAGAGGGTCTACCCTATTTAAGGTAATAAAAGATTTTTAAAACGTTATCAACTCACTTTAAAGAACACTTTTAAAGGCATCAGAGCAGGTAACTGCAGTAAATATGTTCATGAAATGAAAAAACTTTGGCTTAAGGTGTGGCTGTGTAGTGTTGGTCCTATAATTCTTCAACTAGGCGATTAAGTACCACTAATACCATGAGAAAAAAAATATTCCTGGGTTTCCCTGGTGGCGCAGTGGTTGAGAGTCTGCCTGCCGATGCAGGGGACACGGGTTCGTGCCCCGGTCCGGGAAGATCCCACATACCGCGGAGCAGCTGGGACCGTGAGCCGTGGCCGCTGAGCCTGCGCGTCCAGAGCCTCTGCTCCACAACGGGAGAGGCCACGACAGTGAGAGGCCCGCGTACCGCAAAAAAGAAAAAAAAAAAAAATTCCTGACTACACTAATACCAGGAGAAAAAAATAAATAATCCTGACTACACTAATACCATGAGAAAAAAATACCAGGAGAAAAAAAAATACTATCATGAGAAAAAAAATAATACCATGAGAAAAAAAAAGTATTCCTGACTACATTCGAGCTACATTATTAAGAAGACAGAGCACCATTTGACAGTTACTTTGGGGACTTCTATATGGATGGAATGCTTAATGAAAAAATGGAGGAGAAACTAATTATTTTTTCAGACAATACAATAAAGAGCTGTACTTGGCAAGATGCATAAGAAATAGGATTAATAAGAAACTGAAGTTGGGATCCACAGCTTGTGGCAGGAGACAGAAGCAGGAGACAGAACATGAGTTTTTTCCTTCTCGATTCTAGAACTCCAACCCTTAATGATGCAAGCTCAAGTCAAGTCCTGGCCACCATACTGATGGACTTACCAGGAATTTTTCAGTTCAGGAGCTCACATCCCAGAAACAGTGTTTAGTGATTTCCAAAACAGTAGGATCCTGGTTGTGAAAAACAAGCTCTCTAATTAGCAGATTAGAAGTCCCTTCCTTGCAGATAAAACTGCTAATGCAGACAAAGGCTTAATATAAAATAATCATTTTCAGGAGATGCTGGACGAAGAGGAGGAAATGTGCTGTAATCAGCTTTCATTCTTTTTGCAGCCTTTGTACTCAACTGTGGGACCACTTTTAGGGGGAATTTAGACCTTTCAAGTGTCTAGGCAAAAGAGGTTGTTTTCATTTATTAGCATTAAATTTTCTCCCCAACTCCCTCCCAAAACACCTAAATCAGAAAAATAAGGGGAAAAAACTTTCAAGAAGGACAGACGTTTCTTTAAGCAGCAGACTCTTAACCATGTTTACTGGGTCACACGACCAAACCTCTAAATCACTGTGGTTCTAAGCATCACTTAAGGTATCGTACTTAATATTTCATTCTGTATTTCCTTTGCAATAGGTCTAACTAGGGCTGTTCCCACTCTTTGGTGGAGATCCCAAAGAGAAGTAAATTGCAAGATAGCAAGTTGAAATCAAACAAACTACTCCACTGGCTCTTCATACTCTACCAAAGACAATAGTGAATAAAACTTAATACCCACATTTCTCTTGCCTGAAGTCTCAAAAGGTCCTGAACCCCAATGGGCATGTGTGCTCCTTCTGAGTCTGGGGTTGCATAAAGGAATCACCAGTAACCTCCACCTAACACTTCCCTGCAAGCCTGGAAGGCTGCTGTTCTGAAAGGGGTATTGATTCCAACCCCTCATGAGATGCTCAGGCAGAAGCTGCAGGCCCTTGGGGACATCTGATCACAAAACTCTTGTCTTAAAGCCATCTCAGTTATTCCATGTACAAACCTGAAGTTCCAGATCTTTCTTCTGTCCTGAACTTGGTACAGTATGGTCTGTACCATCTTACAGGCATCCTTCAATGCTCAGAGTGAAAACCCTGGTGTCATATCTCATTCCTTCTTTATCTTATTCCCCAGATTCAGCAGCCAATTCTATCCTGTACCTTCACAACAGATCCAGAATCTGACTACTTCTTCCCCATTTCCACCTGCTACCACTCTGGTCATCACCTCTCCTAGAGATTGCTGTACCTGTCTCCTATCCTGACTCACTGATCCACCTTCCCCTCCTTCAGTCTAATATCAACACAGCAGCCAGTGATCTTATTAAAACATAAGTCAGATCACGTCACTCACTTGCTTAAAACCCTTCAACAGCACTCTTCGACATTCAGAGGAAAAGCCAAAGACCGGGAAAATAGTCTACAAGGCTCAATCCATCTGCTCCCACCACCCTGCCCCCAATTACCTCCCTGTTCAGATCCTACTTCTCTCCGCATTGATCCCTCTATGTAAGCCACACGGGCCACCTGGCTATCCCTTAAACATGTCAAGCATTTTCCTGTTGTCCTATCTAGGGTAACAAGTAACCCCTCACCTCCTTGAGATCAGTACTCACATGTCAGTTTTTCAACGCCCTGCTCTGCCACTCAAATTGCACCCTTCATCCCAATGTGCTTTCTTCCTCATTTTACTTTTTCCTCCATAGCACTCACCTTCCAATATTTTAACATACTTATTTTGTTTATTTATTGTCTCTTGTCTACTCACCATTTCCAGTGAAATGTGAACCCTGTAAGGACAGGGATACACCTATTACGTGCACTGCTATATATACACAGATCAGTAAATATTCTAAGAAATATAAACAACAATGTGGTCTTAGTTTAAAATAGAGAGGGTTTTTAAACAACTTTATTGAGGTATAACAAATATGCTTACATTCAACTATTTCAAGTATAGAATTCAATGATTTTTTTAGTAAATTTATAGAGTTGTACAACCAACACCACAGTTCAGTTTCAGACCACTTCCAATACATCAAATGATCTGGAGAGGAATTTTTAACTGGAAATCTACGTTACACCTCCTCCCTTGTCATACAATGCAGTCAAACTTCTAGAAACATGGTTTATGAAGTAACTTGTTCATGCACTACTGGTACTCAACAATCTACAATTTCCTTTCGTGTCAAAATGCAAAAAAATTTTTTTTAGTTCATACACAGTACCCAGCACACTGAAATCAGTGGAAATAAGATGAGTAGAATTTGAATCCTGGTCTTTAACCAGAAACATGAATAACATATACAGGGAATCAATTTACCAACATTAAATTCCTAACATTACGTCTAACAAATGGGAAAAAGATTTTCTCCACTGAATGGCTGGATAGAGTCCCAATGGGATCAGTTTCCTCAACTGTCTTTTGCTTGGATATGGCCAGCTATGTCCTTCTATGATTGGGAGCCTACAATTAGCAACCTTCACTTTTGGAAACCAAGTGCTCCTTGAAACTACCATTCACTAATATTCAAGCCACCTTGACAGTTTAGTGAACTAATGACAGGACAGAAGATAAATAAAAAGTTAATCATTATGGCACTGTTAACCTTAGGGTTTTAGAATATTACAGGAGATTTAGTATAAGTGGCAGGTATAACTGCCCATATTTGTGCTAACTTGGCTGAAGTTCCTGTACTGAGTGTTTTCGTCCTAACCTGCCATCGCGGTCCTACTTAATTCAAGTTCAAAGCCAAGAATTAAGTATGACTTTAAGATGCAGATTCTGACACTAGAATTTTCAGGGAGAGTTCAGAATAAATTCTGAACATCCACCTTAAAAAAAAAAAGTCACAATTAAGACACCATTACTACTCTACCTTTATTAATTATGTCAAGCAACTCCTTCTAATCCCAAAGGTGTTTTTTCCCTTGCATATTTATGGATAATTTGTTACACATTAACAACTAAAATTTCCAAGCAAAACACATTGGGTGTCTGTCTTTTCAAGTATTACTTATTATTCGAAGCAGACAAATGTATTAAATTAACTTCAATAAAGTAGCAAACATTAACACCAAATATGAAAATAAGGCAACTGTGTTTTCTTCAGGCCTCTTTAAACAGAATGTTCCTCTCTGTTTGCTGCATTTCTTCACTGGTAATTTTTTAAAACAAGGAAAACTCCTTAAGTATGGTCTTCTCGCTAACTCAAAAACACAGACAGAAGAGGCTACAAAGGAGTTCAAATCATTCTTTCCTTTTCCTCATGGGAGACAGAGTTTCTCAACACCACCCCCAAAGTCACCCAGATACCCTATGCTAGTGAATCAAATTAACTTGGATTGACATTCTAAACACATGCAACTGGGAGATATACTTCACACGGTTCAAAAAAAAAGGTGGTAATTCAGCATTTCATTAACTTGCTTAAGAAACTGACAACTAAAGGCAAATGAACAATTATCCACGCTAAAAAGAAATGACAGGAATCTATCTATGGCCAGAGATAGACAAGCCTCAAAAGTATGCCATGCTTACTTTGAAATATAATCTCAAAAACAACCTCACTAGTTTCATATTAATTTGCACACCCATGTAAATAAATCTGTCCTGCATATGTAACAGAGAAGGCACATAGGAAAGCGCCGTGTCCCAACTGCAGCTTTCCAAGGAGAAAAATGTTCTCTCTCCTCCCCCATCACAGCCATGAGGCATCCTGGGCCAGGTGCTTTGCTCCCCAGGTTGGCCATGAGCACGTAGAAGATGCCACACGTTTTTGTCCTGAATGGCCAGATGTGCTCACCAGGGTCCACAAAGCACAGGCAAGATGGAGGAAATGAAGGACACTGAGTCTGCAGTGTATTCGTGAAAAAATCATTCTAAACGTTGTAGTTTGCAAAGCCCGGGCTCACCTCACCTCCTCAATGTATTCCCCAGTCACCTTCCCCTAGCCAATCTACCCACGTCCTGCCCCTCTAAATGAAGCCTTCCCCATCTCTTCAATCTTTTTTCTGAGGAAGATAACTTGAATCACACAATTCATTACTGGACTCCTGTGTGCCCAACTTTTATTTTTTATTTCATGTATTTAATTAAAATTCCCCAAGAAGAATAATTAATTCACTCACAACACAGTGATAATCATTTACTGTCCCCATTGTGCATTCATTGATGCAAATATCCATTCAAGGTGGTTTGTTTTGGTTTTTTGGGGTTTTTTTTGTCCCCAGGGCTCATTTTTACTGAGCTCTGCGTCCAGGGTACACGGAACTCTGTGGAGGGACAGGGTTCTCTGCCCTAATGGCAAACACATTCTTGTGCCTATAACTACTGCCATAGTAGTTATACTATGTGGCTACCGACCACAAATGAACCATTCACTGAACCAGGCAACCGGTCTGTAATATTTCGTTTTATTCCTCATCTCGTCCTGTGTCAAATACAGTATTACATTCCCATTATATAGACGTGGAAACTGATACACGAAGAAGTTAAGTCACATGGAGTGGGAGTACAAATTCTGGTGAATCTATAACTCATTTGTACCCTTAGTTTTAATCACACATGACATCTACTTTTCAATAAATGTGTGGAGAACAGACACCAAGTCTCAGAAGAACGTAAGGGTTTAAAAGAGGGCTGGTTATGAGACTAATTACCCTACAAATGTTCTTTAAAGTGGATTAATTTTGTGACCATACATTTGCTTTGTATTATCCCCTGAAACAGCACCATCGATCCCAGGAAGTACCACCACATTATCATCCTTCACCCCGTCCTCCCTCACCTCCCATTCAACAGGTAAGGAAAGTAAAGTTGAGAGGGCTTAAATGAACAGCCCAAAGGCAACTCAAAAATGGTAGCACCTTGATTTTACCATGTTCAGGATCTTTATCAAACAGATCTTCTCACACAAGAAACTACCACTGATTAGAGTATAAGGGTAGACATACCCTCAGACAATGCCAGAGGTACCACAATGTAGCACAAATATTTTGGAGAGAATTCTCACAATATGTATTTAATACTTTAACAGTTTTCACATTTAAACCAAGTGGGTCTATATGTGGGAATCTAAGAACCTAAGAAAACCCAATTTAGTAAAGGAAGAGGGTTATGCACACAGATCGGCTTCATATTCTGATTCTTAATGTCAAAAAGGAAGAACAAACTTCCTGTCCCAACAATGAGAGGCTGTACTCACTTGGTGGAATACAACATAGCTCTGAAACACAGCTGGGAAGACCATTCAACAAGGGAAATGATTATGAAAAGCAGAAGAAAACGAAAAAGAAGTTAAATACCCACCATGATTATCCTGAGAACCACAACGGCAAATGTTTGATAAAGTAACATTTTTTTTACATTTAATGGTCCAGGCCATTTTATTAGCTAAATGTAGTACTTGCTTAAGATCAAAATGGCATCAACCATTTAGCTTTATGCCAGAAACAATTATTTCATGGAAGAATAAGGTGCCATTGTGGCAGAATTTCTCCTCATTCAAATTCAACTTAACAAGGCACGCTTGATACATTAACATATATACTTGCAACAGAAGATCATGATATTATATCGATTTTTATTATTTGAAATACTTCTTTGACATGCTCACTAGAGAAAAATCTAAAAGCCATTTTTTTTTTTTTTTTTTTTTTTGCGGTACGCGGGCCTCTCACTGTTGTGGCCTCTCGCGTTGCGGAGCACAGGCTCTGGACGCGCAGGCTCAACGGCCATGGCTCACGGGCCCAGCTGCTCCGCAGCACGTGGGATCTTCCCAGACCGGGCACGAACCCGTGTCCCCTGCATCGGCAGGCGGACTCTCAACCACTGCGCCACCAGGGAAGCCCAAAGGCATTTTTATATATACAAATACATATCTATTTGCAAAACACACACTTTTGTTTATGTAAACATCTTTCAAAACATCCATTGACTTTTTTTTTTTTTTGCGGTACGCAGGCCTCTCAGTGTTGTGGCCTCTCCTGTTGCAGAGCACAGGCTCCGGACATCCATTGACTTTTGCCCAAGAAATCCACTTCAAAGAATATTTTCCCACAACATTAGTCAGACATAAACATGGCTCTCTTAACCTATACGGAAAGCATTTAAATTAATTTAATTTAAATTAATGAAATTTATAATCAGTGTTCGGCAGCAGTCATGTGCACTAAATCCGGGAGAATGCCCCTCGTTTCTGACCAGAAGGCCATGATTATCAATTATAATGTCATTAGTCCTTTTCTGCTTTTAAATTACATACCTTCCCTTCCCAGTAAGGGACTGAATTTAGACACCTAAAATGTAGCTTGGGGTTCTGCTGCGTTACTAACATTAGAAGTGAGGCTTGAGACCACTCCTACAGTGGGTTAATATTTCTTACCATTTCTGACAAGCAGAGCGAAGATTAGGGAGTTGAAAAAGCTGAGAAGAATTAAAGGTCTTACTGATAAAATGAGTAATAATGAAATTTTTCTAACGGAGATTTTTAACACTCCATTCTGCCTAGTTTGTCAAAAAGGCTTTACAGTTCAGTGTGAGAAACCAAATCACAGACAGTGTGAGAAATCAAATCAGAAGTCCCCAGTGACAGCCCCATTCCCCCTTCAGTAATGTGGATACAGGTCAGCCGTGGACACCTGTGGCAGGCCTTGTGTCTGGTGTCCTCATGGCCCAGATCAGGCCTGGCTCTGGGTCACATGTGAAAATTACAGCAGAAGGGACACTTCTTCAAGGAATTCTTCCTTGGTCCCCTATTCAAGGTCAGTTTACTTTGGCCTAAGGTGCAGAAAACCACGCTGCTTTCCTTTGGGACCACCTATCTTAGTTTCATTCATTCTCTTGAAGGAACTTAAGCCTATGTTGTTCTTAACAACAACCTCCCACCAGCCCAACTGTAAGTGTCATGGCAGCCCTCACAGACAGCTAGGGCACAGCTTTGCCCATAGACCTCCCCAAGGTCACCTAAATAAACATACAAGCTAAGTAAAAGCAAAGGGCTTGCTATACCAAAGTTGCTGCAAGACAAACCCTGCTAGCTTCCACTCCCACCTGGGCTGTAGTGGCTGAATCTTATACAGAAATTCTAGAGCCACCTCTCCATTTTGCACCCCATTATTCTCAGAGAGGATAGAGAAAGTACCTGGCACATCACAGGCACCCGGTAACTTTTTCTTGAATGAAAAAAGTGAGAAACAGGACTTCCCTGGCGGCACAGTGGATAGGACTCTGTGCTCCCAATGCAGGGGGCCCGGGTTCGATCCCTGTTCAGGGAACTAGATTCCACATGCATGCCGCAAATAAGGAGCCAGTGAGCCGTGACTAAGGAGCCCACACGCTGCAACTAAGGAGCCTGCTTGCCACAAGTAAGACCCCACGCAACCAAATAAATAAATATATGTTAAAAAAGTGACAAACAAACAAATAAATGAATAGGAACTAAGTCAGTGGCTCTCGTCTTCGGAACACATTTTTTTCATATGGAATTGACACAGCATTATAAATACTAAATCCCTGTCACATAACTCCACCAGTGACACCAGAAGTCAACCTCACATCAGCACACCTACTTAAACAATGGTTTGGTTCACAGGCTAAACACGCCATCGGAACAAGGCCATACCTGGCCTTCTTGACATGCACCGCTCCCTACTCATCAAGATGACTCATTAACAGCCCCGTCTTGGGTATCTCAAGTCATGTCTCATCCTCCTATCACTGGGGGCTGTCTGTCTGCAGCACTGCCCGCTGTGCACACAAGTAATTAGCTTGCAATGCTCCACTGGCTCTGACACACCCCATGGCACTGGAAAATTCACCAGCAGGTAGAAGAGCATGAAAGCCGCTTCCCAAGTTAAACTCAATAATCAAATATCACATGTAAGTGTCCATCAATATGGAAGACCTTGTTGACATGAAAGTCACATGTCAGGTGGGGTGGCATGGGACCTATGTTTAAATCTCATTCCCTTGAACTCCATTAATTTGGATCCTGCAGCAATGCAGACAGATCTGGAATAAAGACTTGGTTTTTGCTACGGAAGAAAGGTTTGAGTCCGGAAAAGAAAACTGTATGGATCAGACTTGACTAGATGACAAGTCCAATAAAGAAAGAACCTATGGATAGTCTAAGGATAAAGATCATGAATTCTAGACCCAGACCACCAAATCTCACCTTTGACACTTGGTAGGTAAATGACCCCGGGCAGGTGACTTAAATTCTCGGCACTTCAGTTTTCTTGTTTGTAAAATGGGTATGATAACAGTACCTAACCCACAGCACTATAATGAACTGAAGTGCTTATATGATGCCTTGCAAACAGTGAGCATACTACCTATGAAGTATTAGCTATTAGTACCCTGAGCATGATTATTACCCAATACTCAACACACAGTATGCCACCAAGATGACTGACTGACCAAGCAAACTTAAAACTCTTATTTCTGCAGGCACTTTAGAAGGAACACACTTACAAACAACTCACACATTCTCTACTCATAAATCCGGGGGGCCCTCCTGAAAGTGTTAAATTAACACTGTGCTTAGTCTAGATTCTTTACTAACTACACAAGTATTTCATTTGAGTTGGATTTCTTTTTATAAAAAAAAGAAAAGGCTGAATCATTCTACAAGACACTAACCTAGACTGCATTTTCGTCTAAAATTCTAGGTCAAAGAAACGATAGGTGATCAAATGATAGCAGTGTGGGTTGGAAGTACCCAGCGACTCATCAAAAAGGTTTCTAAAAAGCAGAAGAACAAAGGCTTAAGCTCAGGCTGAGTCACACGTGTACAGCCGTGACATGACAAGGACAGAAAAAGGAACCACAAAAAAGAGTGGAAAAAAGAGGCTGAGGCAATAAAGACAAGAGGATACTCACATAAATGGAGAATTACTGGCTTTACAGGTGCCTCGAGAAACGCAGAGCAGGTCGTATCACTTTCCCATGCAGTGAAGGGCAGTATTGCCATTTGGAATTCAACAACGTTGGACATGGGGTTTTGAACTCAAATTAACATTTTGCTATGGCAGATGCAGTGGGGGGGTGGGTCATTAACTCATAGCCCCCCAATAAATAAGTACATATGACAACGCTTTCCAGGAGCGGACACTATCGGGGGGACCATACAAGAAATTCCCCAGACCAGAGGGCAGACAGCAGAAGCAAGAAGAAGTACAATTCTGCAGCCTGTGGAAGAAAAAAACCACATTCACACAAAGACAGACAAAATGAAAAGGCAGGGGACTTTGAACAAGATGAAGGAACAAGATAAAACCCCAGAAAAACAACTAAATAAAATGGAGATAGGCAACCTTCCAGAAAAAGAATTCAGAATAATGACAGTGAAGATGATCCAAGACCTCAGAAAAAGAATGGAGGCAAAGACCGAGATGTAAGAAATGTTTAACAAAGACCTAGAAGAATTACAGAACAAACATCTAGAACAAACAGAGATGAACAATACAATAACTGAAATGAAAAATACACTAGAAGAAATCAACACCAGAATAACTGAGGCAGAAGAACGGATAAGTGAACTGGAAGACAGAATGATGGAATTCACTGCCGCGGAACAGAATAAAGAAAAAAGAATGAAAAGAAAAGAAGAAAGCCTAAGAGGCCACTGGGACAACATTAAACACAACAACATTTGCATTATAGGGGTCCCAGAAGGAGAAGAGAGAGAGAAAGGACCCAAGAAGATATCTGAAGAGACTATGTCGAAAATTTCCTTAACATGAGAAAAGAAACAGCCACCCAAGTCCAGGAAGCACAGAGAGTCCCAGGCAGGAAAACCCAAGGAGAAACCAGCCAAGACAGATAGTAATCAAACTGACAAAAATTAAAGACAAAAAAAATTATTGAAAGCAAAAAGGGAAAAATGACAAATAACATACAAGGGAACTCCCATAACTTTAACAGCTGATTTCTCAGCAGAAACTCTACAAGCCAGAAGGGAGTGGCATGATACACTTAAAGGGATGAAAGGGAAGAACCTACAACCAAAATTACTCTACCTGGCAAGGATCTCATTCAGATTCGACAGACAAATCAAAAGCTTTACAGACAAGCAAAAGCTAAGAGAATCCAAATCAAAAGCTTTACAGACAAGCAAAAGCTAAGAGAATGCAACAGCACCAAACCAGCTCTACAACAAATGCTAAAGGAACTTCTCTAAGTGGGAAACACAAGAGAAGAAAAGGACCTACAAAAAAAACCCCAAAACAATTAAGAAATTGGTCATAGGAACATACATAGCGGTAATTACCTTAAACGTGAATGGATTAAATGCTGCAATCAAAAGACACAGGCTTGCTGAAAGATACAAAAACAAGGCCCGTATAAATGTTGTCTACAAGAGACCCACTTCAGACCTAGGGACACATACAGACTGAAAGTGAGGGGATGGAAAAAGATATTCCATGCAAATGGAAATCAAAAGAAAGCTGGAGTAGCAATACTCATATCAGATAAAATAGACTTTAAATTAAAGAATATTACAAGGACACTACATAATGATCAAGGGATCAATCCAAGAAGAAGATATAACAATTATAAATATATATGGACCCAACATAGGAGCACCTCAATACATAAGGCAACTGCTAACAGCTATAAAAGAGGAAATCGACAGTAACACAATAATAGTGGGGGACTTTAACACCCCACTTTAACCAATGGACAGATCATCCAAAATGAAAATAAATGAGGAAACACAAGCGTTAAATGACACAATAGACCAGATAGATTTAATTGATATTTATAGGACATTCCATCCAAAAACAGATTACACTTTCTTCTCAAGTGCGCACAGAACATTCTCCAGGGTAGATCACATCTTGGGTCACAAATCAAGCCTCAGTAAATTTAAGAAAACTGAAATCATATCAAGCATCTTTTCTGACCACGACGCTATTAGATTAGAAATCATTACAGGGAAAAAAACGTAAAAAACACGAACACACGGAGGCTAAACAATATGTTACTAAATAACCAAGAGATCACTGAAGAAATCAAAGAGGAAATCAAAAAATACCTAGAGACAAATGACAATGAAAACACGATGATCCAAAACCTATGGGATGCAGCAAAAGCAGTTCTAAGAGGCAAGTTTCTAGCTATACAAACCTACCTCAAGAAACAAGAAAAACCTCAAATAAACAATCTAACCTTATACCTAAAGGAACTAGAGAAAGAAGAACAAACAAAACCCAATGTTAGCAGAAGGAAAGAAATTGTAAAGTTCAGAGCAGAAATAAATGAAATAGAAACAAAGAAAACAATAGCAAAGATCAATAAAACTAAAAGCTGGTTCTTTGAGAACATAAACAAAATTGATAAACCTTTAGCCAGACTCATCAAGAAAAAGAGGGAGAGGACTCAAATCAATAAAATTAGAAATGAAAAAGGAGAAGTTACGACAGACACCACAGAAATACAAAGCATCCTAAGAGACTACTACAAGCAACTCTATACCAATAAAATGGACAACCTGGAAGAAATGGATAAATTCTTAGAAAGGTATAACCTTCTAAGACTGAACCAGGAAGAAATAGAAAATATGAACAGACCAATCACAAGTAATGAAACTGAAACTGGGATTAAAAATCTTCCAACAAACAAAAGTCCAGGACCAGAAGGCTTCACAGGTGAATTCTATCAAACATTCAGAGCAGAGCTAACACCCATCCTTCTCAAACTCTTCCAAAAAATTGCAGAGGAAGGAACACTCCCACACTCATTCTGTGAGGTTGCCATCACCCTGATACCAAAACCAGACAAAGATACTACAAAAAAAGAAAATTACAGACCAATATCACTGACGAATATGGATGCAAAAGTCCTCAACAAAATACTAGCAAACAGAATCCAACGACCCATTAAAAGGATCATACGCCATGATCAAGTGGGATTTATCCCAGGGACGCAAGGACTCCTCAATATATGCAAATCAATCAATGTGATACACCATATTAACAAATTTAGAATAAAAACCATATGATCATCTCAACAGATGCAGAAAAACTTTTTAAAGTTCAAAACCCATTTATGATAAAAAACTCTCCAGGAACTGGGCACAGAGGGAACCAACCTCAACATAGTGAAGGCCATATACAACAAACCCACAGCAAGCATCATTCTCAATGGTGAAAAACTGAAAGCATTTCCTCTAAGATCAGGAACAAGACAAGGATGTCCACTCTTGCCACTATTATTCAACATAGTTTTGGATGACCTAGCCACGGTAATCAGAGAACAAGTAATAAAAGGAATATAAATTGGAAAAGAAGATGTAAAACTTGTCCCTGTTTGCAGATGACATGATACTATACATAGAGAATCCTAAAGATGCCACCAGAAAACTACTAGAGCTAATCAATGAATTTGGTAAAGTTGCAGGATACAAAATTAATGCGCAGAAATCTCTTGCATTCCTATACACTAACAACGAAAGATCAGAAGAGTAATTAAGGAAACAATCCCATTCACCATTGCAACAAAAAGAATAAAATACCTAGGAATAAACCTACCTAAGGAGGTAAAAGACCTGTACTCAGAAAACTGTAAGACACTGATGAAAGAAATCAAAGATGACACAAACAGATGGAGAGACATACCATGTTCTTGGATTGGAAGAATCAATATTGTGAAAATGACTGTACTACCCAAAGCAATCTACAGAGTCAATGCAATCCCTATCAAATTACCAATGGCATTTTTTACAGAACTAGAACAAAAAATCTTAAAATTATTAATGGAGACACAAAAGACCCCAAATACCAAAGCAATCTTGAGGGAAAAAAACAGAGCTGGAGGAATCAGACTCCCTGACTTCAGACTATATTACAAAGCTACAGTAATCAAGACCATATGGTATTGGCCCCAAAACAGAAATATAGATCAATGGAACAGGATAGAAAGCCTAGAGATAAACCCATGCACCTACAGCCAACTAATCTATGACAAAGGAGGCAAGGATATACAATGGAGAAAAGACAGTCTCTTCAATAAGTGGTGCTGGAAAAAGTGGACAGCTACATGTAAAAGAATAAAATTAGAACATTCCCTAACACCATGCACAAAAATAAACTCAGAATGGATTACTGACCTAAATGTAAGACCAGACACTATAAAACTCTTAGAGGAAGACACAGGAAAAACACTTTTTGACATAAATCACAGCAAGATCTTTTTGGACCCACCTCCTAGGGTAATAGAAATAAAAACAAAAATAAACAAATAGGACCTAATGAAACTTTTGCACAGCAAAGGAAACTACAAGCAAGATGAAAAGACAACCCTCAGAATGGGAGAAAATATTTGCAAACGAATCAACGGAGGAAGGATTAATCTCCAAAATATATAAACAGCTCATGCAGCTCAATATTAAATAAAGCAAACAACCCAATCAAAAAATGCGCAGAAGACCTAAATAGACATTTCTCCAAAGAAGACATACAGATGGCCAAGAAGCACATGAAAAGCTGCTCAACATCACTAATTATTAGAGAAATGTAACTCAAAACCACAGTGAGGTATCACCTCACACTAGTAAGAAAATCAGAAAATCTACACACAACAAATGCTGGAGAGGATGTGGAGAAAAGGGAACCCTCTTGTACTGTTGGTGGGAATGTAAATTGATACAGCCACTATGGAGAACAGTATGGAGGTTCCTTAAAGAACTGAAAAGAGAATTACCTTGTGACCCAGCAATCCCAGTACTGGGCATATACCCAGAGAAAACCATAATTCAAAAGGACACACGCACCCCAGTGTTCACTGCAGCACTATTTACAATAGCCAGGTCATGGAAGCAACCTAAATGCCCATCAACAGATGAATGGATAAAGAAGATGTGGTACAAATATACAATGGAATATTACTCAGTCATAAAAAGGAACAAAATTGGGTCATTTGTAGAGACGTGGATGGATCTAGAGACTGTCATATAGAGTGAAGTAAGTCAGAAAGAGAAAAACAAACATCGTATATTAACTCATATATGTGGAACCTAGAAAAAAGGTACAGATGAACCGGTTTTCAGGATAGAAATAGAGACACAGATGTAGAGAACAAACGTATGGACACTAAGCGGGGAAAGTAGCTGGAGGGGTGGGGGTGGGGTGGTGGGACACATTGGGAGATTGGGATTGACATGTATACATTAATATGTATAAAATAGATAACTAATAAGAACCTGCTGTATAAAAAAATAAATAAAATTCAAAAATTCCAAAAAAAGAAATCCCCAAATGTACAAAAAAGGATCTTCCCCTTGATATTTCCCACCTCATTCACCACTTCATACCTCAGTGCCAATAACTGATTAATTTCATCCTCTCTAAGTCACGGTGTATGATTTTTTTAAATAAATAAATAAATGTATTTATTTTTGGCTGCGTTGGGTCTTTATTGCTACACGCGGGCTTTCTCTAGTTGTGGTGAGCAGTGGCTACTCTTTGTTGCGGTGGGCGGGCTTCTCATTGCAGTGGCTTCTCTTGTTGCGGATCACGGGCTCTAGGTATGTGGATTTCATTAATTGTGGCAGGCGTGCTCAGTAGGTGTGGCTCGCAGGCTCTAGAGCGCAGGCTCAGTAGGTGTGGCACACAGCCTTAGTTGCTCTGAGGCATGTGGGATCTTCCCGGAACAGGGCTCGAACCCGTGTCCCCTGCACTGGCAGGCAGATTCTTAACCACTGCACCACTAGGAAGTCTCCACATTGTATGTTATAAAGCCTTCCTGCCAGTATCTTTGAGAAAGTCTTCAAACCACTTTAGTGATGATAGAATAAAACTATCCTCTCTGTCCCATCAACTTAGTTTTACGTTCCTGAAAAGATCACACATTAAGTGTTGTGATCTACACCTTCTGAAGCAGACGCCACATGCTTGTTTCCCAGGTAGTTATATGTTCCTGGATGCATTACATGAGCTACGGCTGCTAAGTCACTGTAAACAACGCTATTTGAGAACATAAGTAAAATCGCAACGTTCATTTATTCATATACTGTTTATTGTCTCTTCCCTCCATCTCCAAGTCAGACGATGAGCACCATAAACCCATGGATCTTGTCTGAATAGTTAGTTCTCTGTGTTATCCTAGCTTCTAGAACAGTGCCTGATACCTAGTTAGCATTCAAGAAACACTAACTAAAAGTGAGTCATATAGGATTTATTAAATATGTGGCTTGTTTATTAACCAAGAAATAAGTTCACCAATGTTGACCATACTTCAGAAAGTCTGTGTTTGTTCTTCAGAAAAGCTTGATTGTGAACATGAAAAATGAACCTTGAAGTTAAGAAGGTTTCTATATGCACACCACTCAACTCTCACCATTTCCCTTTGAGATAGGTTGCATTATGCCCATTTCACAGGTGAGGGAAAGCTGTGCTCAGAGATGTTAAAGACATTCATTTAAGCCACTCAGTTTGAGGAGCAAAGCTGAGGTCTCCCAGCCAGGTGTACCTGATTTAAACGCCAGTCCTCTAGTGTACTTGGGAAGAGTTGATTCCCTTCTATCTGAAAGAACAAAATTAATACACCCCTTTTAGACACTCTATTATCCCAGTCTTGTCTTGAGAGTCAACACAGCTGTCAACAATCTTCCACAATATTAAACATACGCTTAAAGACACATCCCTCTCACCACGCATTTTGTACTCAGGCTTAGAGAAGCTCAGGGGACTTAAAAGCTTAAAGTGTCAGATCTGTTTGAAGCAGAACATAAATCAACACACAGAAAACCAAACTCTAAAATCCAAAGCAGTCCCTAAAAATGCCTCTATGTACAGAAGAGATCATTTAAGGCAGGGAGTGGAGCTGGGTGTATAACAGGGAAGGGTGGGGACTGTGGAGAATTTCAAATCACAAGCTCTGTCCCAAATAATGCTTCTCAAACTCTAGCTATGTGGGCATCACCAAGACAGCTTGATAAAAATCTCAGAATTTCAAATTTAGAAGCCTTGGGGTGGGATGTGGAAATGTGTGGTTTTTTTTACAAGTTCCCAGTTGATGCTGAGGCTGCTGGACCAGGGACCACACTTTGAGAACCACTGATCTAAAGAGAGCAACTTTCACTCAGCTTCACCTCTTGTTGAAAGTGAGAAACGGAGACCCAGAAAAATGTTAATATCTTCCCAGCAGGACTGGCCTTTCCCATTAAATGTTTATTTTAAAAATAACGTGCAGATCAAGCAGAACAAAACTTCAACCAAGAGTGTCTAACCCTGGGGAAACAATGTGCCTAAAAGTTATTATTTAGGAGATGAAACAAAGCGTTAAGCCACATTTCCCCCGAAAAAACAGAACCCAATCTGATGTGGGTAATAAAGTGATTAAAACGGTTTATTTTTGCTTTGCTCAGTCAAGCAAATTTTATAATTTTACGATGTCCATATGTACCTCAGCCATAAGGGGTCCCCACTGCTGGGGGAAAATGGCGCATGGGGCTGTCCCCACAATCAACCTTTAAAGATACCATTCAGAAACAATAAGGAAAGCTAAATTCAAAGCAGTAATAAATGAATTCATATTTATAAATATTCATCTACTTCTGGCCTCCTTCCAGGTAACATCTGTGCCTCCTTTTAAGGATCTCCCCCAGAGAGATGAAGATGATGATGGTGGTGGTGGTGATGCCGAAGTTTACACAACACTTAAATGTCTGGCTTTGTGCTGACAGTACGTATCAGCTGAATGAATCTATAACTAGATCCCTGCACAGACAGTATTACTATCATTCCTGCCTTAGAAATGAAAAATGGAGGCTAATGGATTAAATAATTCCCCCAAGATAATAAGCTGATCAGGGAGGAGGCTGGGATTTGAACACAATCTGTAGTGTGCCCTTAACTAAAAGAGTTTAGAAGCTGGGGTACCTGAGCATGGGAGACACTAGTCAGAGCCTAGGGATGTGTGATACCTCCCAAGTCCCACTACAAAGCCATATTTCTCACTAGCAAAAGCCACAGGCCAAAACCATCTCATCCACTGATCCAGAGGCAAGGGAGACAAAACTGCTTACGTTGCTCATCACAAATAAAAACCACCCTTGTCATATCTGGACCATTAGTCCTGCATTTGGGAAGCAAAAACAATGACTCTAGTCGGCTGTCAAGCGAAATATATTAAATTTCTGGTTCCTGAGACAGATCCCATTGATCTGTTTTACTTAGACTGAGTCTCTAGAGTTGACTTCATAACTTAAGTTTATGACTTTATCAAATGATGCAGAGAAAACAGCCCAGAAGCTAAATGATTATATATTATGCACATTGTAGAGTGCGATGTTCATGGCAGGGCAGCTGACTACACAAACAGGGAATTTGTCACCCTGATACGGATGGCCTAACGCAGGGTTCAGTTTCAGTTGTTCTAGAAGAGGCTGTGTCATACCTCCAGGAGATGGATGACGGCCAGACAACTGCACGTTAAAGTGACATCTACGGGGCTCCCACTGTAGACCAAACACTGGGATCCAAGGTGAGCAAAGCAGAGATGGCCTAAGCCTTCGAGATCTTGCTTTCCAGCAGGGGAGAAAGGCGTTGAACAAGTAACCGAGCACATCCATGTGTAACTGCACCTTGTAAGAAAGAATCTAAAATAACTGAATGTGAAGTAAAACCCTTAGGGGGGACTTTACACAATACAGGGCCTGTTGAGGAAGTGACATTTAAGCTGAGCCCCGATGGACAAATAAAGATGAGGAAGGGGTATTCTGGGCACGTGGAAGAGCGTGACCAGAAGCTGCGACGCAGAAGACAAACGTAAGAGCAGCACAGAAAGTTGGGGAGCAGGGTAGGGACCGGCCCAAGCAGATGTGGGATGAATGAACTGTGTATTTCTCTAAAAGTGTAAAGGAGAGCGAGATCATTCTGGGCTCTAGTGGTCCAGGAAGGAAAAAATATGTACAGACAGAGACCGGCGAGACTAAAATCACGGCACAGCAGCACCATCAGTTCAAGAGACAGAAAGACAGAAAGTCAGAGAGCGGGGTTCCCAGGACTTCCCCATAAACGGTCCCTTTCCCATCCTGAGTCCTGGCTGGATCTACTTCCCTGCCTTGCGTCCGAGGGACACACCTGTATCCTCCAAATAAATTCCCTCCTTTGCCCAAAGAAAGCTGATGCGGATTTTCATTCTTGCCACCCAATGATCCTCGACTGGTACAATGAGGCTTCTGAGGGCATTCCGTCTAGAAAATTTGACTACCTCCAATTGAACAAGTAATTATCAAGCACGTATTCTGTGTTCTGCAGAGTGAAGCAAAGATGAATAAGAGTCAGTTCCTGTCTCTGAAGACTCTACCATGCAGTAGAGAGACAATCATAAAGGCAGCGTAAGCAGGGCAGGCTCATAAAAGAAACCAACAAAGGAAAAACCCATAACTACGGAAGCATCCAAAAGAGGGCTGTTAATTTAAACTAAGAGAATCAAGGACGGCTTCATACGAGAGGCAGCATAAAGAACCCTTGACCCTCATCTGTCCTCAAATACAGGCCACATCACCATGGTGCTATTACTTTACCAGATTCAAGAAAATTCCTTGAATGTTAGTAACCAGCCCAATGGCATGCAGGAATAAAATAGGAATAATAAAGTCTACGATGGTTTGCTTGGGGGAATGCAAAGTGTATCCACAAACCAGCAAAACACATAAACTTCATTAAGGCAAATCTTCTAAGCCAGATAAGGAAAGGAAAGTACAAGAGTCACAGATTATTAACTGGCTACAGACATCTGCTTTCAGATTAAAGAAGAGGTGGCCAAACCACCTAAGTGCCATCGTTCCAGCCTAAAGACCCCATCTGAGGCTTTCAGGTGGGGGTGATTCAACAGAGCCAATCAGGTAGCTGAAAATCAATTAAAATGGAATTGCATGAAAATGGGGCCTCTTCACAAACAGATGCAGCAGAAAAACAAAAAAAATTGCCTGCGACATGCAGGATGCAATTCTTTTGATGGGTCGCACTCCAGGAAAATGCGGAGTGAATTTCTTCCACCTTCTGATAGAGAAGCTACTGACTGCCACCCGCACTAAGAGAGGAGGGCATCGTGTGGTAAGCCTAATGATTACCTAATGGTTCCCGGGGATGGGAAAAAACTGGCAATTACCTACCCCAGAAGACTTATGCTCAGTGATCACATGTTTGCATGCTCTCTGTAAGAACGCTGCATCCGAGTCAATAAATTTGTGGAGTGCATTATACAGCACAGTGCATCCCTCACCTAGAACTGCACAGCCGAAGAAGCGGAGCAGATGGCAAGTGAGAAAGAAATATTGATCACCATGAATAATTTTTACTAAAAAGCATATAAAAACTGGATTTTAAAATATTTCAAAATAATATATTCACTGTGGTCTCACTGTTTTACATTTCTGTTTATAAATATTTACAATGCACTAGCTTCATAAAATAATCATTATTCAGTGTTCACAGTAAAGAGAAAGGCATCGGAGACTGACTGACTGTGAGGCTGCCTCTACTAATCTGTGTGACAATGTTTTAATTTAGCATTAGTTTTCGACTCTTCTCAGTTAAACATACATGGCTGTATTTGCTCTCTGTTTCAGGTGATATTTACAGACAAACAACATGCAGCACGGTACCAGTTTTTATTTGTAGTAATTTAGTGATACGAGAGAGAGACTTCAAGTTAATATTCATGTGGAATACTAACAAGTTTTCAACCCAATTTCCTACTTACCTTAAACAAGTCAACAGAATAAAAGAAGCAAATCATAGGGATGGGTATGACACAAAGCAATTTCATTAATGAAAGTTTAGAAGGAGTGAGAGATGCACTGAGGTACTATTCCAGGTCAAAGAAAGATAGCTAAATAGCAAATAACTAAAACCGCCCCCTGGGTGTCAGGTAACTAGTCTGATCAGAAATGTCACTACATCCTGACATTGCTCTCAAGATAAAGGTAGGCCTTCGTACTCTTCCACACTGACAAACACAAATCTCAACATATGGATATGGAAGTCTTAATATATTCTTTCATTTTAACAGACCAATAACAATCCTTTTTACCCCACTGCATTGTCCTTAGGTTATTTCAATTTCCTACATTCAAACTCTACAGTTAGTGCCTGGTGCATTCATTGAGTTGAATATTGAACTGATTTTTAGAATAGAAACTGGTAAATGATCAGTCTTTTCAGATGTCTCGAAATTAACCAGACTATGATCTACTAGATCCTCATTAGATATATTTCCAGCAAATAGCGACCTTGAGGGACAAAGATATTAAGTCTAAGCAAAAGTTGCAGCAAGAAGGTTCTGAGTTGATCTTGCATATAGCTGGATTATTAGTGTCAAATACTGTCTCTTCTATTAACTTTCTTTCCTATAGAGCAAACGTGTGAGTGCCCAGCGAGCCCATATGTACATGTGTACTTGCATGAGGACTTGGTGTCATGGTGATATAAGCAATGTGTATAATTAACGGAACAAAAATTAAAAACAATTCCTCACGGCACTGTTCGGAGGATGGCAATCACGTCTGTTAGAAATAAAGATATACAAGATAACTCTAAGGCAGAAAATTCCATTTTTCAATACATACAATTCATTACATTCATATACTCTTTCATTTTCAGGTTAAACTAAGAGGTTGGTATATATTCCTTTCCAAAGAAATCATGAACTTGGCGGCTCTGTCTCTGAAATTGAAATTCTGTTCTTTAACGAGCATAACATATTATGTTGTGTTACGCATTTTAGGAGTGAAGAAAAAAACAAGGATTCTGGGACGCTCCACAGTGACATGAAGCAAAACATTTTTATATTATTTCAGACAATATTAAAATCGTCTGTTGTTAAAGAGGGACTTTCTCAAGCACATTTGTATATACATACAGATATGTGTGTGCCTGCAAATGCTATTATTTCAGCGGAACTGAAACATTCTCCAGAGTAACACAGTATGGTAACCATCAAGCACATTCCCCTGTCAAAGGAGATTTAAGACAAGGATATTTTTAATAATGGGTAACTGTAGGGGAACCTCACAGTTAGTTATAATTGAGCAGGCAGCTTTCTAGCCAGATACCTATATTGTTCAAGTTCCAAACATACATATAAATAGATTTAAGCTACAGTTGTACTTTTAAGCCATCTCTTCCTGGTGCCTAATTCACACACATTTATGTAGATGTCCAGAAACTTCTCCTAAATCCAAAATGAGACAGCATAGTATTGCAGGTTATAAATATTATTTTAAAATTAAAAACAATTTGAACATTACCATCACCATTAGCTAATGGTTTTCTTCTTCCTCTGGGACAATACAAGCATTAACATTCAATTTATATAACATTTACTTCTCATAAAAAATGGTCATTAACATTTTCAGTTTCAAACATCGAACATCCTATTGAGTAGCAAATAATAAAGACTTGGTCTCAGTGATGAAGGTCTGAAAAAGACTGAAATAGAAAAATAAAGTTCAAGGATATGAAATACACACACAGATCCAGAGCAGTCAGTAATTCTTTTCCATCATGTTTGCAGCCTAAACCACAGCTTACATCTAGGACCTAGGATGGGGGTTCATGTTAGATTAATTGCTGGAAGATGTCATTGTGTATGTCATTAAATCGAAATAATACTCTATGATTTGGAAGAGCACAAACTGTGCCAGGCACTGTGAAATCTAGGAACTGGCTGTTTTAAGAGGTGAAAAAAAGAGAAGAGTGAAAGACAAACCTGGAAAGCAAATCAACAGTTTTGACTTTCATCTGCATGGTAAAAAGAGTTACTGATGAGTTCTAAGCCGTGAAAAAAATACAGAATGTATGTGCTGAAAATATCACTTCATACAAGGATGAATTTGAGTTGTGCGGGAAGCCGTATGGAAATGTAGCCTAGAGAGTAGAAGATGGATAGAAGAAATATCTATGAGGTATGAAAATAAGTTGATAACTCCCCACCCCCAAATCATGTGACCATCCTAATTCCTTACCTACAGGACTATATTTAATTAATGCAGCACAATGTCTGGCAAATAATACATGCTCATGACATATGTGGCACAGAATTATGACCCTGAGGTAATTTGAAGGAAAGAAATAATTGTTCAGTACAACGAGTTTTAAAAAGATTTTAGGGGATCATGGGAACCTTAACAGATTATTCTGCACAATCTTCATCACTTATTCCTGAGGAGTACATCACCAAGGTGAAACTGAACAAAATAACAAATATCTTGCATTTGTGTTTCAGATGTCACCACATGTGCCCAATAGAAAGGAATGGACAGGGACTTCCAGTAATCGATTTATGACTTTGTCTCCAAAAAATTCCCTTTGAAAATAGCTTTTGAGTAAATTACCTATTAACATCTCTAGCCACTTTGGGAAATATGATTTTCTATGATAAAATCACTGTTGGACCTGGGAAATATAAAAGATTTAATGTATCTTAGAAAAAAAAATACTCTATAACAGTGTATCACAAGTTGATTCAATCAGACCATTATCAGGGCAGTTTCCCAGGATACGCTGGTGTTGTTCAGTCCAACTCCGACATATGCATCCCTTCTACCAGAGTTGATTTCTCTTCAGCATCTCCTTTCCCTTCTGATTTGTTAAGCCCTCCACTCCACATCTCACTGAGATGTCCTCTCCTGTACCTCCCTGATCCTTCTACTTTATGCTGCAGAATTCCCACAATTTCACCACAAGATATTTCCAGTGGACCTCTGCTATATCTTAGCTCAAGAAAGAATAATGGATGTAGTTTGGATTTCGTAAGGGATAAAGGAAAGTATCTTACAAGTGTCAGTCTCTGAAAACTCTTCATCTTAAATTCTCCCCGTTGCCTCTCTTGAGCCTGGGCTCCACTCTCCACTCTGGCCTGCCCAAACTGTGCCATTTTTTAGGGTGGTAGGAAACGTCTCCCCCATGAATCTCTGCAGCTCCCTACTGCTTACTTCATTAAATAGAAAAGCTCTACAAGCCGACCCTGCTTTTACCTATCATTTTGTCTTACACAGACCATCCAGGTGATGGGAACAGATGGTATTTAGAGCTTTTCCCAGTCTTGAGAGCCAGGGAGCCTACGATTCAACACTCTGGCCTGCCCGGACTCTATCGACACTATACTCACCTGTAAATAAACACGTGCAAGTTTACCACTGATACGTTTCCCAGCGTATCATCGTTATGGATTATATAAAATGAGCCTCAAACAAGAGATTAAAAGGGATTTATGCATACATTCGCCCCTCAGCAATGGATCAGTACATATGTTGGGTGGGGGGTTAGAAAGTTAGGCATGGATAGGATTTAGGTGCACAAAGTAGGAAAGCAAGCTGAATATCATCAGAATTCCCCTCCAGAATCCTTCGGGGAGACCAACTGGAGTTCCAATCCATCACTCTTTGTCTGGGGAGCACTGAATACAGTAGTTGGCTTACAACTTGGCCTCGCACAGGAAATAGACAGGTTTCAAAATTCAGAATCACACAAGCAAAGTCGCCATATGAACAGGTTGCAACATCTGAGAGAGGAGCAGATCCGTGCATCACGTCCTCTGGAGTACATGTGCTTTAGAGTGAAGGGGCTGGTGGAACCACAGTCGCTCTTTACATGGAAGGTCTTTGTTTCCTTGCCCCTCACTCTTACTCAGTGTAGGTGAATCTGAGTTAAATGACTATAAGGTGCGTCTCCACATTCCTTCCCCACTGGGGAAGAAAGTACAGCAGTGAGCCTCAGGGCTGGAAATTATGTTAATTAGAAGAGCAGCAGGGAAGGCGCCTGGCTTGTAGAAAGACTCTCCCCTTCCCCACAGAACAGCCACAACCATCAAGTTTATTACACTGCTTAATTGCCATTGCATTATCCAACATTAATTTACTAGGGAGCCCTTAGGTAAACCCTTAGTAGTGCTGCTTGGTATCCAGAGGTGTTCACGTTCCTACAGAGGCACTGATATTACTGATTCTGCCTGGGGTTTGGAGGGTTTTTTTTTTTTTTTTTAGCAAAGTTTTAGATTCATAGCAAAACTGAGGGGAAGGTACAGAGATTTCCCATTTATCCCCTGTGTCCACACGTGCATCGCCTCTCCCACTAACAACCTCCCCCACCAGAGTGCTGTATTTGTTACAACTGATGAACCTACACTGACAGGTCACAATCACCCGAAGTCCATAGTTTCCATGAGGGTTCACTCTTCGTGCTGTACGGTCTAAGGGTTTGGACAAATGTATAAGAACATGTATCCATCGTTACAGTAGCATACAGAGTATTTTCACTGCCCTAAAAATCCTCTGTGCTCTACCTCTTCACCCCTTCCCCACCCTCCAACCCCTGGCAACCACTGATCTATCCTTCTACTGTTTCTATAGTTTTACCTTTTCCAGAATGTTATATAGTTGAAATCACATACTACGTAGCCTTTTCAGATTAAGCCCAGGTTTTTAAGTACCGAAGAACAAAGTCAACGAGAACAAGCCTTACCCTCAGTTCCTTTTCTATCCATTCCTTTTGTCTGAATGCCTATGCCAGTACCCCTTTCCCTCCTATGTTTGCCCGTCTCAAGCAATCCTTAACCATCAGTAGCAGAATAACTAAGGTGAAGGATGTTGGGAGAATAAGCAAGGCTCTGACCTAACAGGCAATGAGAGAAGTGACTTAAGCAGAGCCCTGACGTTGAGTTAGAATCTAACCAGGTGAAGGTGGAGAGGCAAGGCAGGCAAGGCAGGTAAGGCAGGCAAGGCTGGCAAGGCTGGAGGAGTGAAAGATCTTCCAGTAGACTCAGGACTCGCAGGTGAAACTGTGTACCTGATGTGAGGCAAGGCAGGCAGGCAGGCAGGGCAAGACCCCAAGAAAAGCCACTGCTGGATCCTGGAATGGATCCTCAGACTGACAGAAAACCACTGAAAGGCTGTCGGCTCAGGCATATTTCCATTTTTAAAAGATGCTCCGGATTTCTGTGCCAAAAAATGTGGGGTCACAAGAGAGTAAACCCGGAGAGTTATACAGTCATCCAGGCAGGAGATGGTTATAGAGTGGCAGCAGTGCGTATGCGGAGGAAAAAAGGGATTTAAGAGACTCTCGGTGGTACAACAAAAGGGACCTAAGCTAGCTAATGGTTAATGTAGATGGAGGGAGAGAGCAAGCCCAGGTTGGAGGTTAAGGCAGTCAGACTCCTGGGTCTGCCACGCATCGGGACAGGAAGGACTGCAAGGCAAATGGGAGGGAGGTGAAGAAGCAGAAGGAGGGGCAAATGCTGAGCTTGGATTTAAGGTGCCCTGAGGAAGACCCCTTCCCACCAAGTGAAGGAAGAAGTAGGCTATACAGGCCTTAAGATCAAAAGGGAGATCGCAGCCAGAAATATCCATTTGAGAATGCTCTTGGAATAGATGGTAATTGAAGCCATTATAAGGTTACCTGGGAAGCCAGTGTACAGAGTGAGAAAAGAAGGGGTCTCCAGATGGATCTTTAGAGGAATTCCAACAGTTAAACGAATTTAATGAACGACAATGATTCGACCCTTTTATCATTCGGAGCCTTGATGTGGTTAAAATCAAGGCTTGTCATTCCCAGAACACAAAACCGCAAAGAACCCTCCTTCACAGCTCAAAGCAAAATGGCGCACAAAAACGTTAAACTCCCGGCTGACAGGCCGAGTGCCAAGGCGGTCCTGTGAGGTCAGGAGTGGCTTCCTCGGGTCCTGGGGTTACAATTCTTCTGAAGGCTGCTGAGCATGACATGTCTCCACTTTGAAGGATTCTGATTCTGCCATTTGATTTGCGTTTGAGCTATTTGTTGATACCAGTCAAAGAAAGAGGACTTCATGGCACAGATCAACAACTCCATCAGGAACAGAGCACTGGCTTTCGGCACTTCATAAAAAACCAGTAGTTAGTATACCGTTGCCAAGAAGAAATCCTCGCACCTTCCCCTGTGAACACTTCCGGCAGACGGCCTCAGAGCCAGGCACTGAAACACAGGAGAGATACACAAGAACATTCAAGGTCCCCTGCCCTCCGAAAGACGGAAGAAGGTAGATAGGAATCCATCCTGCTGCTAGGTGATCCAGATCTAAACATATGAAGAATTCCCACCACCATACAAAGACGAAGGGTGTTTCCGAAAAGGTTGCCTCAAGAAAATTGGCAGCCTTGATGTGAAATCTACAACACCCAGTGCAAGAATCTATTTCCCAAACAGCACAAAGATATAGCCGACAGAGGTTAAAGAAACAGGAATGCTAAGCCAATCTTGAAAAGCTAGGATTATTACGAAATCAAGAACATGAAAAGCTTCCGCTTGAGGAGCTCCCCTGGTCCACTAAGAAAGGACATCATCCTTCCTAAATAGTGATAGAAAAGGCCTCACAGAAGACACTGGACAGACTAGATTAGAAGTGATTGTCACTTCTAATTCTAGTAACTAGGAGAAAGAGCTCAAATGGGAGGAAAGAAGAATCTTTTCTAATAGAAAAGATGAAAATGAGCTGAAAAAGACAGAAGCATCCCTAAATTATGCATGGTGTGTATTAACACATCTGACAACGATTACTGGGTCAATCCACAACCTCTTGCACTGCGCAAGAAAATGATTTTTTATCCAGTTCCAAGTTCCTGCAAGTCCTGCAAAGAGAGTGCTCTGGAAGGGGAAAACGACAGGGCTTGGAGACTCCTGGGTTCATCTATACCGGAAGTGCTTGTCCACACCACAGTACAAAGAATTATCGTAAAGCCTCCATGGTTTATCCCAGGACATTCCATTTTTCAATATGAAAAAGTTTATGAATAATATTGCATGCCATGTAGCACCTGAGCTCTCTTTCCAGTTTAGATTCCTAATATTAATAATTTAAACCTAAGGATCTAAAAATATCCAATCTCACATTTCTTCTGGCAAGCATAAATATGGTGAAATAATTACGAGGGTTGAATCAGCCAGTTCAGGTACGATTCAAGATTTCCCAGGTGAAGGAAGACTTTTTCCTCCAATTACCAGGGGTGCAAGAAAGCAAACGCAATCGGTTCCTAACACGATCCTACGAAAAGAACCTGTAGTTAATGATTTTTTAAAAAATATTAATGAAAACCATTTAAGGCATGATTGCTGATCCTAAAGTCCTTCTTGGGGCTTCCATATGAAAAGAAATACCAAAGATTACGCACCCTCTCAAACCTACCATTTTCATTCTTTCTTTCAGGATTCACTTCATTGAATACCTACTATGTGGAAAAAAAAAATTAACAAGATACAACTTTTGCAAGACTGGAACTCCCCAAAGCTCCCACAGTCAAGCATACAGAAAAATACAATCGGACGCCTCATTTTCATAAGAGAGGTGTAAGCAAAACTGCAGGGCACAACAGGAAACAAGATGGGAGCAATTTGGAGATGGGTAAGAGGTGGGAGCAAAATGGAGGTGAGGAAGCACAGAACAATTCGTGCAAAGGTGGGGACTACATAAAAGAGCAGGTTCAGAAAGAACTTTGTAACCCATGCAAAGTAAGTTAAGACTTTATCTTATTGGCCATGCCAAGCCATTCAGGGAATCCCTAGAGGCAGGGACCTGATCACCTTTGCAAAATTTACCGGATGATTTCAGATATTCAAGGCAGTGGCTAAAAACCAAAGGCTTAGGAAGAGGAAATGTCCTGACCTTCTCTGTCTGAACTGCCATTTGTCACCTGTGGAAACTAAGCTCCGTAACCTCTCTCTGTTGCAAATTGCTCACATGTACAATTAGAACAATACTGGTTCCCAGGCAGGGTGAGCTATGGGTAAGGTGAGATACACTAGGCCCTTGGGAGGCAAGCAGCACATGGTAAATGTTACACAAAGCCTCACCTGAATTATGGCTTCTCCCCCAGTGATGCCCGCCCCTGATTCTCCTCCACAGACTTGATTTCTGATGCTACTATCTTTATCAGCCTGTATCAGACCCTTCATACTTGTACCCCTCGAAAAATAAACAGCTACAGAATACCCATTCTGTTACCGTCCACAAGAAAAATTATTGTTTTTATTCTTCCATCTACTCTTTTTTTTTTTTTTTTTTTTTTTGCAGTACGCAGGCCTCTGACCGTTGCTGCCTCTCCCGTTGCAGAGCACAGGCTCCGGACGCGCAAGCTCAGCAGCCATGGCTCACGGGCCCAGCCGGTCCGCGGCATGTGGGATCCTCCCGGACCGGGGCACGAACCCGCGTCCCCTGCATCGGCAGGCGGACTCTCAACCACTGCGCCACCAGGGAAGCCCCATATGCTCATTTAAAACCCATTCTTTTCTCAGTTACAAAAAGCCCTATCACACCCATTTTTTGTTGCTGCTTTTTAAGTCATCAAGTCGGACTCTAACCAACAAAGACTCTTTAGGGAGAAAAAAATCAGGCCATTGGTGAGATTTTTGGGCATTCCCATTAAAAACCACCACATGTTAAGGTCCCATGGCATGATTTTGCTTATATATTTTGTGAAGTACCTTTGCGTCTTCTTTGGAGTGTTAGCAAGTTGAGCTCCATTACTGAAAGTGAAGAAGAAATGCCTTTCTCCTTCCCTGACAGCTATATTCCCACTGTGACAAAGATAATCATAGACATTAACAACAATAGCAACAAGCTATTAGATCATCAACTTGGTGCTTCTTCCAGGGCAGGCAATGCATCTAAAATAACACAGTATCATGACTGCATCCTCAAAGGTAAATACATTAACTCTCACTCCCAATTAACAGAGGCTCTTTACACACTTATGCTAAAACCCTCTGGGCTTTATAAAATACTCCAGGTATCTGATGTCAGCCTCCCCTTTAGAAGTATTCAAATGTCTCTCCACCCTTTCTTTCTTTTTCTCTAATACACCCCATCTCCTGTTTTCTTGATTATTTTCGCCACTCGAGAACCAGTCAATCCCCCCTGCCCTTTATTGTATCTATAGCAACCATCACTCCGTATTCGGAGAACATACTCCATTCCTGAATCCTCCAACAATAGCATGAAAATGTAATAAGCGCTACGAAGAAAAGGATTTAGGGGAGTTTTGTGCACAGCTGAACCCCAGGACGTAGAATGATGCCTGGCCATAGTATGTGAACGATAACTGTTTGTTGAAAGGATGGGTGAATGAATGATCAGACCACAGTTTCTTTCTTGGTTCCCTACAAAACAGGTGGTGTTCTTGCCTAGCCTGCATCAATCCCTTTCCTTCTGATGACACACTGAGATTTCCTTTTGGGGAGACCAAATCCATACTCAGTCTTTCTCAAAAAGGCAAGCGAAGTCTGACGTCCTCTGAAACAGGAGGCAGGCAGAAATCCAAAACTAGCAATTAGACACATTTATCCCTCTGGATGCACGGAGTGACTGGTCCAAGGACAAGACCTCTGAAGGAAACGTTAGGGAGAGGAGCTCTCGGTACATTGGTACTGCAAGCCATAAGGATGATTTAAGACTTTGGATGCCGGGGGCCACCACAAGGAAAGGACCCACCTAGAAAGGAAGGCAACCCAGGCAGAGGCACATAGACCCATTCAAGCTGAGACTCAGAACCAGCCCCAAACTCTTCAATTACTTCAGTCAATACGTTCCAATTTTTGCTCCGCTCCAGTCTGTCCTGGACTTTCTGTTACACGCTCCTGAACAAGTCCTAAAGGATACATGTACCTCCTCACGTTCATCTGGGCCACCCCCAATCTGAGGATTTCCTAAGTGTCACCCACATTCGTTCACTGAGAAGCTCTCTGCACTTATCTCAGTCTCTCATCCTCTGTTGCGCTGGCACTGGTCAGAACCCTCCTGCTAAAATTACTCCAACCCTGTATAACGCATTTTTTACTTGTAATTCCTCACACGCAAATCAAGAACTGGCCACTCGGCACTGTAAGGCAGTTTTGCAAACTGTTTTGAATTTTTAAACAATCATTCTAGACACTTTGAAGAGGTGCTCTTTACACAGGCCAACTACAAAACTGACCTTTAGTCTGCAAAAGTTTATCTCCTTCTACAGGCCTACAAATTAGCAGGGGATCAAAAACCCAAATGCTGACATAATTAAGCTGGACTAATTACCACTGCTAATAAAAGCACTATCATCCCTGTCAGCCCACTTTGGTGATCTTTAAAAGAAACCTGGGCCTTTTCTACAAAGGAAAAAAATCTCTGCTGGAAACCTCTGAAACCCTTCCTGACTTACCCAGAGCACACCTCCCTCAAGAAGGGATTTTAGCAGAACACTCTTTCCTTTATTAGAAGCTATCATTTCTCATCATACCATGTCTAAATTTGTTCAAATGTTTTCACTAATTTTCAATAATTTGGTAAAACATGTTCTAGAAGAGATGAGGTATGGAAAGGAACTCAGTGTAAGAAAGCTCGTGTCCTGCATATTTAATGTGCTTGAAAAGGTCTTCCAGAGTTGAAAGTAAACAGATGTCTTCAAATTTCTGCAACAGAAGAGAGCAGTGCCAAAATAGCACATGGATGCAGTAAGCGATACTAATTACTGAGCACAGGTATTTCTGGCCTGTCAATTACAAAATCAAGACAGAGCTAAATGTACAGCAATGGAATATACCTGTACTTGCCTTCCCTGCAGATAAGCATCCCATCTGGATAAAAATACACACAGTAATCCATGCAGCAGAGAGACTTCTGAAGGTAGGAGTAGACTCCCTATAAAGCGGTCCCCCAGAAAAGTGTGGGATTGTGAGGCTGACACTCTCCCCTCGTTCTTTTTCATTATAACCAAAGTCTGTAAGAAATCATTTCTATATTAAATTTTTCTCTGCTCCCTACGTTAAATCCTTCTCTGTTCCCTGTTCCAAACCTCTCAGGCAGAGCCGGAATTAACATTTTTATTTATCACATTAAAAACTGTATTTTGGGGGCTTCCCTGGTGGCGCAGTGGTTGAGAGTCCGCCTGCCGATGCAGGGGACACGGGTTCGTGCCCCGGTCCGGGAAGATCCCACATGCCGCGGAGCGGCTGGGCCCGTGAGCCATGGCCGCTGAGCCTGTGCGTCCGGAGCCTGCGCTCTGCAACGGGAGAGGCCACAACAGTGAGAGGGCCACGTACCGCAAAAACAAAACAAAACAAAACTGTATTTTGTTTCTTAGCCCCTGCCAGTTGTGAAGTGACTCTCAGAGCGCAGCCTTGATGGTACATCTGACAGACAGACAATTTCCAACTTATAATCTGGTGTGATTTCATTTACTGCTACTGAGGGTGGAGCTGACTTTGTGCAACTGGGATTGGATGAGGAAGACACAAAACACTAACCCCCAGCTGTATCTTAAAAACCTTCCAGCGAAATGAATTATTAATTTTGTGCTGTCTGAATATTCAGTAACTGAATCACAAGTCCAATATTCTAACTAACACTTTATAGCTGGATACAAGGGAAGAGACAATACTGAAAATATAATGAATGAATGAATCAATCAAGCAATCAAAAAGCTTGGCTCGATTGAGGAAGGACCATTTCAACAGTGATGTTTGATAAGCGCAGAGCTTAGGCAAGCCACTTCACGCTTCTGCGTTTCATTTCCGTCACCTATGAGATAGAAATAGCAATCATGTCTACTGCTGGGCCTATCCTCATGGGCACTATTCATTTTAATTCTACATTCAGAGTTCTCAGGACAGTGCCTGGGTATACATTAGGTGCTCCATAAATAATAACCCTTGTCAACTTTATTAATTTAGCAACATTACTTGAATAAAGAAAATAAATGTATGTTTACACCATGTGGTCAGAGTTCCCCAGAGAAATCTTCAGATGAATCCTTTGTGGTTCAGGTCAGTTCCCACAATCTCCCAGATGTGCCTCGATTTAAAGGTTTCCTTTCAAAGACTTTCTGTGTCAGCTGGATCAAATGTTTCACCAGATGTTTGTGAAAGTATACAAGAGTTCCCACTAGGACGATTCTGGTACTTTGTTTACCATTTGCCGACCAAGACAGTACACCTTGAAACATGTACTGACACTCTGTTTAATGGTCACAAACTCAGCTCTGCCCCTTCACTATCCACTGCAGGGACGTTTCACAGAACAGCCAGGTGAAGAAAAGAAGAAAGAGAAACACACCCATTCTGTGGAGATCTTTATGACACACACTGTGGCTTAAATATAATTACTTTCTTGGGACTTCCCTGGCGGTTCAGTGGTTAAGACTTCGTCTTCCAATGCAGGGGGTACGGGTTCAATCCCTCGTCGGGGAGCTAAGATCCCACATGCCTTGGGGCCAAAAAAAAACTAAAACATAAAAAAACCCAGAAGCCATACTGTAACAAATTCAATAAAGACTGAAAAAATGGTCCGCATCAAAAAAAGTCTTAAAAATATACTTTCTTTCTCAGCAGACCCACTTCGGTCTGTAGGGCAGAACCCAGGGAGCACTTTACAAAATACCTTTAACACCATGGGGATTTCAGTAAGGGGTCGGGGGGAAGCCAGTTGGCCATCTTGTCTGGGTCCCAAAAGGCATTCATTCAGTAGCTAAAATCATACAGATAAATGCTAGACCGTGCAAGTAAAAAAAAAAATTTAAACCAGATCCAATCTATCACTGTAGTACATTTCACATGAAAAGGGTATAAATTGAAAAACAATTTTTTCAAGATTATACTTCAGCAACATAGAGCCTGACAACTATCCCAGCCATTTCCTGATGAATTCAAAGGGCTGGAAATCACAGACAATTGATTATCATGTGTCTGACCCTCTGGAAGAGGGAGAGTCAGTCTATGAAAAAGTCTTAGAGTTCTTCAAACTGAGAGCGACTTAAATTCACCTAATCTAGTCTCCAGACTTCCACTGCAGCCAGGCGACTGTGAGCTCTGAGAACTGGGTTACAGGAAAAGATGATGATGGCTGAAGCACTGTGTCCATGTACCATATAATTCCACCCACACACCAGGAGAAATCACCTCTGCCACTCCGAATCACAGGGGGTCATCAGTTGAAAGATGCATCCCAATTACGGGGTCACTAATACATGAAAACTGCGAATCACGAAACTCAGTAGCTGTCATGCAGAGGTGTTTCTATTCCCCAGGGGACATTTGGACAATGTCTGGAGAGATTTGATTGTCACAACTGGGAGGTGATACTACTGGCATCTAGTGGGTAGAGGCCAAGGATGCTGTTAAATATCCTACGAAGCACAGGACAGAAGCTACGAAATGCCAGTAATGCTAAGGTGAAACCCTCCTATTACTGATGGAATATGGTATTTTGTTTGCTGCTGTATTCGGGCATATAGCAGTTGGTCAATATGTATTAAATGTGAACAAACAGAACTATAATGAGATAACCGCAGATTTGAGACTGCCAGCGAAACTCTTGCTTCTTGGTTTTCTCTATTCTCCACATCTGGGATTGGTGATAATCTCTACCCCAGGAGCTAAACATCAGCTCCCCAATCCCCTGAGAGCACAAGTCTTCTCCTCTCATTCATGCTTTGTTTAAAAGGACCCACACTAAGGGACTGGTATGAAAAACTTGCAAGTAGCCCATCAAGAGAATGAAGTATTTTAGGGCATGATGATGATGGTGGCAAATCAATGACATGATGAAAATATCTTTTATTAAGAATTTATTAATTGCTCTGTGTTCTTCAGTATTGCCTCCTAACCCTACAAGGGATGGACTATTATATGTTTTTATTAGCATTTATATATCAGCATTTTCAGAAAGCAGGCTCAGAACAATGAAATCATATACCCAAATCCTGAACTAGGATATGGTTACTAGGTCAAAACCCCCAAAACTCCATTCCCCAAATTCAATTCTCTTCATACTACAAACAACTGTTTCTAAGGTTATCTGTTTTTCACATGGGGATTTTTCTGCATCTGGTGCCTTTACATCAGGGGGGGAAAAAAAAACTTGAAACAAAAACACAATGACCTATACGCAAATCGCTTGAACTTTGAAATGATCCACTGGCATAGCTGGAATATTCTAGTTGCAAAGTAAAGACAACATTCTGCATCTGGTGAGCAGATCTGCTCTCAGCCACATGACAAAAATCTGTGTCTAGCAGTCTCCTCATTCCAGTGATGAAGACGGCCCTTCTTCCTACTGGCAAACAATACTCTGGAAGTCTGAAATGTCTACTCGCAGGAGATTTCACTTATCACTTCCCATCATAATTTATGTTTAGGAAGAAAGCTTGCTCTAACTCTTAACAAAAAAGTTGCATTTTCCATACCCTGGGACAGTTTTTTTTTCTTTTTTTAAGATATTTAATGAAGAAGTAATGCTCTCTGGATTATTTTCAACATTTAAATAAAAACTGACATTTCTTTGTTTCAAGATTTGGGATAGAGTTTCTGTGGTGTAGCAGAGATAAAAAAAAAAAATAACCAAGAGCTGCCCAGGTCTGGGGGTAATGCAAAACTCTTCTGATTTAGAGCTGTGTAAATCGAAGCTCATTCACAATCCTCTCTGAGCCTCATTTCTTCATCTCTTAAGAAAACTGAAATAATAATAATCATGATCTACCTTGAAGACTGGTTGGGTGAATTAAATGAGACGTGAATGTACCGGGCACTGTACTTAGCATAAAATAGACAATAAATATTTATTGAGCCTGATCATCGGCAAACTCAAAATGACCTAAGTGGCCATGGAGTAAACTTAAGAGGAGTAAAGAGGGTCATGGGAAATACTGGGTGAAACTGGTCTAAAAGAGATATGAAGAAAACAGGTATTTCACTTCTTAGTTCTGCTACTTGGAAAACAACAGCAATGTGTGGGACAAATTGCCATTAACTTTTGGCCTCTGAGTCAGAAAGCAGCAGAGATGGGTGGGGACCACAGCTAAAGTGAGAGTGCACATCCAGGTAAAGGGAACGGTACCAACCTGGCTCTTGGTAATTTTTGTCATGATGCAAAGTGTTCTGATTATTTCAGAAAATAAAATCAAACCTATGTTTTTACATGTTGGATAGCACATCAAATATTTATTTGAAAACAAAGTGTAGAGAATTCCCTGGCGGTCCAGTGGTTAGGACTCTGCACTTTCACTGCCTAGGGTGTGGGTTCAATCCCTGGTCGGGGAACTAAGATCCCGTGAGCCACGCAGTGCAGCCAAAAAACAAAAACAAAGTGGAAACCAAAAGAGTATGAGGCAAACTAAAAACCATATACAGCAAAGATGGGCAATTTAAAGTCTTCTAAATGGCAAAAAAGGGGGAGGGTTGTTACTGGCTAAATTTAAGTGGTCAATTCTGCAAAAAGTCATATTTTATGGCATCCCCAAATCACTAGCCTCTTGACTAATCATTTGACCCCATGAGAAAACCCCTTGCAGAGAATCCTAATAATGAGAGTCATGTGTTTCAGAAACTGGGCTAAGCCTTTTATATGAATGAAGCATGTTAGGGGATCACAGGACAATGGTTCCTACAGGAGTCATAACTGGTTGTCATCTTTGATCCACACAACAAGTTTGTGAGATAGGATTTCTTTCCCCATGTAATACATGAAGGATGTACAGTGCTGTCAATTAACTTGCTCAAGAAGAACCAATGGCTGGCGCTAGGAAAAGGATGCCAATCTGTCCAACCTCAAGTGCAGAAATGCTTCCACTGAACCACATACGTTTGACCACCATATACGGCGATTAGCATCTACTGAATCCATAGGACTCAGTTAAAAAAAAAAAACAACAACAAAAAACTTGGGTCTGTTCCTGAGAAAAATGTATAATCCTACCTACACAATAAAACTGGAAGTAGTCACAAGACACATATGAGCAAATGCCACACCAGATACAGAAACAATTAGGGCAGAAACCAGCAACTGTTGAGGATGAAATAAAATCTCAGAACTGCTTTCAAAGTATTCTCAAAGTTTTATAATGAGAGGTTCTGAAGTCCAGCGTTGCTGAAATTTCATTCATTCGTGTGTGACCTTTGCACCTGGTGCCGTAACAACCTATTACCTGAATGATTACTTCCTCAGTATTTTCCTATAAAGCGACCTGTGTTCTTTTAAAGCTAAAGGGGGTGCAGAGGAATTAAGTAACACAACCACATCAAAAACAAGTTAGTGATGAAGACAAGACTTGGACCCAGTCCAGACTGCCTTCATTCAATTCGAAAGGTCTCTGGCATTTTCCTTTGTTCTAGCTCCGCGTCTAGCATGGGTGGACACCCACCAAATGCATTATGGTCAGGGGGCAGCACATGGAACAAAAACTCCACCTCTTCATGAAACGGCAAGCTACAGCTTGCTATGTAGCGTTCCAAAATAGACAATGATTATTTCTTAAATAATAAAAGTCAGTATTATTTAGACCCTTGTCTTAAAGCAGGAAAACAGAGTTAAACAAACCTCTCAAGCCATGTCATGTACTATTAATAAAGACTAGAAGACCGTGATTTCAGAAATAGAATATGGATTACTTTCTAAAAAATGAGGTGTCTTACTTCTTCTACAGGCCAACACCTCAAAAATCTTATAAAGTCTTAGGCAATTTCTCTGTATTTGCCTGGCATTTTGCTCTAAGGATAGATTAAGCAGTATATCTTCACATTGCAATTTCATTAAGCATTGGCTTTTTCTTTGGGTTCAATTACTTATGACTTTTTTATGAGCTCTGCACATATTTACTCAATTGTGCTATGTAAGCATCCTCTTTTAAAACTTGTTGGAGGGAAGGAGCTTGTCTGAGGTCTGCTTGGAGCCACCTGAAGTCAGCTTATTCCACTGAGCTTCACACTCCTAGTGTGAGTAACTACAAGGTGCTTTGCACCAGAAAACAATGTTTTATTTTTTAAAAGTGTCCTTAATTTGTGCAAAAAATGCTCCGAACCCACTGCTGGTGTGACACCCAGCTTGGTCTAATCTGTACAGCATTCAAACAACCGTCAAAATGGTGAGTGTGGACTGGCAGCTGTACCAACTTCTGGTTTCCCACTAGCCTCAGTAATTTCCACATGGGATAATCGAAATGACACACTTACACTGAACTTCAGCGGGCCATTTCAAGTAATTACTATCGATGTCTGAATCTCCTTTCCATTCACAGAAACACAATGGGAATTCAAAGCCACTTATAAAACTTCTCATGCCCAAAGCATCTGGACACCAACAACACCTAGATACTGAATGATGAAAATGTTGACCAATGCTAACACCTCTTCTCATTCCAGAAGATCTATCTGTTCATTTCTTCTAGAAAAATAGACCAGGATAATAAAAAGTATTGTTTTCCATTTTAAACTCAGTTTTATACCAAATAAAAAGCAAGAGCCAATATTTCAACTGACCACACCCTAAATGAAGAACTGGCAACAGCTTTCATTAGCCAGCACTTCCGAAAGGTTATTAGGAAAATATAACCAATATAAGCGGAGCACTTACACATTTCTAACACGATGATTTTCATCACAGAGTGCCGTATGCTAAATCAATTTCCCTTCTCTACTGGCGTTTAGCAATTCCTCAAGAATACCTAAAACAGAACTTGATTCATAATAAATTTCAATTTACATAAAACTCCAGGGAAATAGATGAGGCATACCCAAAGTCCTTTTCCCACTCAGAAAGTCTCTAATTTGCAGGACTATGTAAATACTTTCTTAAAACCCATTTTCAAAGTTTATGACCATACAAAGAAGTTTATACACCCAGACCATGTGGTTATCCAAGCAAATCTGGAGAAAATTTTAAAAGTTAAAAAAAAAAAAAAAGTAAATAAAAGAAAGAGAAAATATGTCCAAGAAAAAAAAAATATATATATATATAACCTTTATTAAAATCAGCCATTTATATTTGGCTAACCACAGAGAAAAGAAATCTAGATTAAAAGGAAGAATATTTTTAAAACCTTTTCTAAGATAAGATAACTTCAAATGTAATCTTAGAACAGTGGGAAATCTTAATTCCACACAGAAGGAAAAGGTAGTATTATAGTTTTAAATTCCAATAAAAGCACTGATGGCAAAAGTCTATTCTAAGATAATTCACAGAAGAAAACCAAAAAAACAAAAACAAAAAACCAAGATCAAGTGCAGGATTGTTTTTCCTTTTCATTTACAGCCTAAAAGCTTCTTGGCAGCACCAGTAATCTATCAGAAAGGGTGAAAAATTGTACTTAATAGATGATTTTAAGACTTTACTCAAAAGATGTTAATAAATATCCCGGAGCTGGGACTTGGAAGTGGCACCCACAGTTCGATGAGCACAACGTTCTCTGTTTGCCGTTACCTGTTATAAATCTAAAAAGGCGATCACTCCGACTGCATGTTTCTTGCCTCTAAAATAAGCAAGAAGCTGTGAAAATTTTTCCAAGTTTTCAAGTTTCAAAGAAGTGAACAGAGAACTCATAAAGAGAGATGTTTTTTCAGTTGCTTTCATCAAAGGCACGTTGGGTTCACATTTTTAAGCATTTGTTTTGAATAATGGAACTATGATCAGTTTTAAATCCTCAGTAAAAAGAAGGGTATTTCATTTTTTAATATTTACTTATTATCTATCTACCTATTTATTTTTGGCCGTGTTGGGTCTTTGTTGCTGCGTGCGAGCTTTCTCTAGTTGTGGCGAGCGGGGGCTACTCTTCGTTGCAGTGCATGGCCTTCTCATTGTGGTGGCTTCTCTTGTTGCCAAGCACGGGCTCCAGGTACGCAGGCTTCGGTACTTGTGGCTCGAGGGCTCTAGAGCACAGGCTCAGTAGTTGTGGCTCACGGGCTTAACTGCTCCGCGGCATGTGGGATCTTGCCAGACCAGGGCTCAATCCCGCGTCTCCTGCATTGGCAGGCGACAATCCTCAACCACTGTGCCACCAGGGAAGTTCCAGAAGGGTATTTCAAATGGCTTCTAAGACTCTGGACCTGATAACCAGTATCTAAGGATGGTCCAGCTCGGTGTCTGGGTTTAGTTGACAAAGACTGCAGTTTATAATGTCCATAGTGGGAGAAGGCAGCGAGCCTTGCAGGAGCGTCCTCAGGATTCAAAAAGACAGTTTGCAACAGTGGTGAGACCAGGGTCAAAGTGAAACGCATGGTAATTCTTCCCTAAGAGAAACTGGCAGGGAAGGCAAATCTGGTGCGCCATATTCAATCCCTCCACTTGCTGACTTTCAAAAATGCGGTCACTTTCAGAGACTAGATGTCCTCCCAGTTTTGCATCTTTCAAGGAAAGACATTTGCAGCTAAAATACTGAGTGATTTCTTTCGATTCTGTATCTCATCTAAGGGACAGGGGGCAACAATGCACTGTCTTTAGAGAAGAAGTTTGCTCTTTCAGTTCAGAACATGCTGAGGGATGCTTTTTCTAAAAACTAAGGCTCAGTCTGCCTGGGCACTTGATTTGCAAGATACTGGTGAGGCTTGCAAGGAAGAATTTCTTAAGCATACCTCACTTTTCTGAACTTCCTCAAGGATCAAGTTTTGCTTCTAAACCAAATACACCATGTCTTTCTGGCTTTCTTAAGGGGCTGTTCTGCAGCTGTTTTTTTATAAAGTAAAACCACAGAAGGTCTTCCCCTCCCACCATCGCTTCTGGTAATTCTCTTCACGTGTCAGCTGTGAATGACACACATTTCCACATTCAGAATTCAGGTCTCTGAGAGATAACCCAGAGCCGTCACAGTGTTAGAAAAACTCAAATGCGATTACCCTTATTTTGCAAAAACATGTTAAGGAAAAGCAAAGAGACGTGATCTGAGCGATGTAGCTGCCAAGGAAATCAGGCCTTCTCAACACACAGCTCTCCAGTCTGGTCCTCCTTTGTATCTCCAGCAGATCGGGCTCAGTTCTGTTTTGACTGCTGGGCACATGTGTGTACGTGCTCGTGTATGCTCGTCGGGGAGGAGGGAGGGTTGCTGGGACTATTTTCTGGCTTTCATTTACCATTTATTAAATGCACACTCAACTACGATGACAGCCATGGGTTGCCCGGGTAAAAGCGGAGCTCCAAAGCCACAAGTGAATGCAGTGGAGCTTAATGATCGCTCAAAAGCATGAGGTCTGGAATCAGACCTCCAGGTACTGAATCTCATCTCTGAAAAGGAAAACTGGGCCGGTTAACTGCCTTGCTTAGCCTCGGTTTTCCTGAAGAGGATGGAAATGCTACCTTCTCCATTAGGAGTGTATTAAATATTCTAAGTGAAACGCTTAGAACAATGTCCAGGTCATACCAAGGGTCAGGTGGGGGTGACAAACAGTAACATAAACTTAAGGTTTACGTACTTAATATAAACAGCACCTCGGTAGAACTGAGACATTCTGCAAATATGCAGAAATTGTAAGATTAAAAAAATGAGGGCATCCCTGGTGGCGCAGTGGTTGAGAGTCCACCTGCCGATGCAGGGGACACGGGTTTGTGACCCGGACTGGGAAGATCCCACATGACGCGGAGCGGCTGGGCCCGTGAGCCATGGCCGCTGAGCCTGCGCGTCCGGAGCCTGTGCTCTGCAACGGGAGAGGCCCGCTTACCACAAAAAAAATAAAATAAAAAATAAAATAAATAAATAAAAATAAATAAATGAAAAGGTGTGAGCATCTAAGAATGAGGTTACGAAAAAGGAAATGAAATCAGCAGCAAAACCCCTACACTAGCGCTATTACACTAAGAGCGACACAAAATGCACCACCGACCCCGCAACTCTTTATGCCTAGACTCTCTTAAAGGGTACTTCTTCCAGCTTATAGAGAAGGGCCAGGAAAGTTCATTCCTTCCATGTGCGACGAAGTTTATGTAATGCGTATTTCGGGCAGGGCCGCGTGTGTGGGCGGGTATGTCTGCACGTGCCTATCTTTGCCACCCTGAGCCACACGGAAAGAAGCGGCAGTCAAGAGTTTGGAGAAGACAGGGTGTCCATCAAAAGCACATGAAGCAGACTGCCTTCTGTCCATCTGTTACTTGCAAAACTGAGAAGCTGTGCTCCATTCTGTAGATCACACTTTGAAATGAGAAATGAGCAAAACTGGAATGTGCTCGGAGGTGAGAGACAAGGATGGAGGAAGGACCTCATGAAATGTTTATGAAAATGTACAACAGTTAAAAGAAATGTGGGTGCTGAGCCTGGGGCCGGGGTGGGCAAGCTGCACTTGGCAGTTGTCTTCAAACCAAGTAAAGACACATACGTGGGATGGGGGATGGAGTCATTCTATAAAACCCTGGAATAGAAAGAGCGATGCAAAGGAGATGGAAGAGATTTGTGTGGAACTCCACACTCCGGAGGTTCCAGAGAGGAGATGGGCTCTGGGCTCCACATTATTCATTCATTCAAGCAGTACATGCGGGTGACGTGCCAGCGATCACGGCACTCAACAGGATAAACAGGCTCCTCATGGTGAGAAGATTACAGACCAAGTCAACTCAATTGAAAGAAGGAACAGATCCCCTAAGTTTTATCTGGGCAAACGTCCACCCAAGCTCATAACTACATTTCCCAGCTTCCCATGCAGCTAGGTAGGCACATGCGAGTAAATTCTGATCAACAGGACAAGTGTGAAAGCAGCATGTACAGCTCAGAGTACTTGCTCGTAAAGGGAATGGGGACAGACCTTCTATTTCCCCTACACACCTTCCAGCTGGCTGGAGGACAGCAATGATGGCAGGAGCTGGGACCTGAGATCATCAGACATGCTATGGACGGAAGAATGACATGATAGAAGCAGTGGGTCTCTGACACTTTCACCATATCAATACTCAATTGCTTGGGTGTAGACTATTCCAAGAGAATGAAATCCACTACATTGTTTAAGTTACTCTTATTAAGGCTACTGTTACAATAGATAAACAGGAATTCAAATACACATGCCGCAGAGGACACTGTGATTTTGTGAATGGCAGATCAGTATTAGAAAATCCAAGTTTCAGAGCAAATGCAAGAACATAATCCACTTATCAAGTTCAGCATCCCTCTCAAGGGGCATTCAGAATGTTCATCAGAACATGTCATGTCAGTGATTCTGATTCATATATAAATATATATATGTACACACACACACACACACACACACACACACATATATAGAACTTGACGTGACGAGAGCTGTGTTTAAGATTGATACCTTTTTTTTCTCTTTCTCTAACTAGGATATGTAACTTGGATACACTTCCCCCGTCACCGAGACTCAAAACACCCAGTAGAACAAGCTAAATGTTCTCACAAGTGAGGTCATTATAACTGCGTCTTTGAGTCCATAAAATATGCAGGCACGAAAACACAGGTGCAGGAGTGAAAGATGGGACCCCGGCCTGACTCACATGTGGTTCACTTGCAAAGAGGAAATTTGCTTTCCCCGGGCTCGATGGCACAGATATCTAATGGGGGTGATTTTCTACAGTGGAGACTATTTTCAAACTAGCTGATCTACTGATTACATGTTTGATATAAATGCCAAAGAAAGAAAACACTGGCATCATTGAGGAGACAAGAGGGAAATCTGTTAGATTATCTTATTACTACTGGTGAGATACAGAGTCTGAAAAACACTCGCAGAAATGGAGAGAAACAAAAGAGCTGCAGAAGATGGGTGACAGTCACCACCCAGCCAATGTGAATCATACCTTGATGGTCTCAGATGATTTCTTCCAAAAATTTATTGCTACCAAGTAAAGCAAGGAGTGATGTGGTAGGAAGCAATTAATCGATGAGTGGAAACTATTATCAACAGCCAACATTTCAGTGATCACTTATGCTCACCAGACATTGAAAGCTAAGTGTACTTCGTACATTTCATCCCCTCAACAATCCTGAGCTGCAAACGATTATTATGGCCATTTTACAGATGAGGAAACTAAAGCTTACAATGTATTCACAACATATTTAATGACTGTCTACACAGTACCATGTACAATTTCTAATTGGGAGCAAAAAAGATGAAAAAAAGACAAGGTCTCCGCCTTCACAGGCCAACATTCTACCTGCAGAAAGCACAAACTCGGACCTTAGCAACATTCTGATTGGCCAGCACGTTTTAAAGATTTTGCCATTGTTACTTTTCTAACTTGAAAAGAGCACTCACCCTACCATGTAGACTGTGGCTCCAACATTTCCCCCATCTTGTATCTCTGCTGTTTGACATATTTATCATCCCTGACTGCCTTCCTGCAGATACGTATTTGCTTTTGAGACCCCAATCATAGAATTGCGGCAGAGGCTCTACTCAGAGTTTTGCTTGTCTGACCAGAAATCCTTAGCCACATGGGTTTCCTAATTGGCAGTCCCCTCTCCAGACGGTCAGCATGACCATTCTGTATGTTAGCTTCTTTAGCTTAAAGTAAAGCAGCAAGTGGGGGATTCATTCTAGCTCTGATCTTGGTCAAGATAAGCCTTCCTCCTGGTTCTGAGGGACTGTCAGCCTCTCAAGAGATACTGAGACAAGGAAGAGCACATGGCACGATACCTCTGGAAATCTGCAAGGGAAAGCCAATAAAGATCAAAGAAATGGCGAGACAAGTCAACTGTTTCTGGCCACGTACCAAAATTGTGATGGTGGTGATGGTTGTTTTAAGGTTTGGGGTCAAAGAATATGGGTTCAAATCCTACCTCTTTCTCTTCCTGTACAATTGTGGCAAGTTTCATGACCTCTCTGTGCCGCCATTCTCTCAGTTGTAAAATGAGAATCTAACACAGCACAGTGTGGAAGATTAGCTGTGCTAAAGGCAAATGGACCATGAGAACAGTGCCTTGTACATGGTCAGAACTCAGCAAGTGATGGGATTAGATGTTTGTATATTTGACCCTTTTAAAGGCTAGTGCCAAAGGCACTTGGGCAGCTCATGCTGGGAAGCTCACAATACATTTAAGTATTCATATTTTCCTATATCTTCCTCCTAGCTAAGATGCCCGAGGCTGCCAGAAATAATCACACTATTTGTGATCCTATGTTTATGCAACAGAAACGAAATGGAATTTTATGGTCGGTTGTGTTCAACACCGATGCCCACACTGGGATAAATCCATGCAGTGCTGTGTAACAAGAATTTATGCAATATCCAATCTAAACATGCAGCTCCCAGGCCAGCAAAGGCTTACCAAACTATCAGCTTAAAAAAGGAGCAAGCCAGCTGCACATCTGTAGACCTCATCTTATATGCACTTAGCAGTAGCTATTTAATTGACCTGAAGAGTAAATCTGATCTTATTCATTTAAAAAAAGGAAACAGATTTTTTTCCGGAGAAACGGTTTTCACAGAAAATATGTTTCAAATAGCAAAAAAATAAGTGAAAAACTGAAAATACAAATGAAGAAGAATTGCCATATTTAGGATAAAATGTATGTTGCCAGCTGATAAAGGAAGGCAACAGAGAAGAGCCATGACTCAAGAATGAAAAAATATTAGGCCCAGAGGATGCTAAGAACAGGAACACCATGAGCTGGTTATGGTATTCATGAAGCAACCTACAAGGACTAAACACTGAAAAGAGTTAACATGATCATCGCTCGTGAACAATCTCCCAGCATTGTTTTCGGTTTTGGTTTTGGTTTCTGGTGGGGGGGATATTCCTTTTTTTAAGATGCCACAAAGGACACAGCATTGACTCTATTGCTGGCTTGGCGCTCCTCAAAAATGTAATCAAGGTGGACCATGAACTTAAATACTGCACTCCCTGGGCCAAGGGAAACGAGGATGCAGCCTGGTCAGAGGTGGCTGGGAAGGCAGCTGGAAGAAGAAGGAGGACCTGTGCTTTGAGCAATAACCCAGTGGGGGCCAGGCACACACACGGCCTTTCCAAGAGATCTAGTGAGCTGAGCTTAACTACGGAGGTAGCATGGAGGATACAGTGGGCTGAACGTCACAAGGAAGAAATCTAGTGACTGTGGACGTGCCATCGCCTCCCAGTATAAAGTGGAGTGAAACAGCAATTTGTCTGTGCTGAACAATATTCTATTTATCAAATACTGTCAAGCAGGAATCCAGAGAAGTGGATGTCTACTCCTTTAAATATTAAAGTCATTATGAGCTAAATAATTTAGGGTAATATATTCATCCATCCAACAAATATTTACTGAGTGCTCACTCCATGGGGTGGGTGGGAGTAGAGCACGGGGGGAGGGAGGGGTGGGTAGAGACAAGTTCTCTCCTTCAAAGAATTTACACTCCTGAGGCAGAACTGTAAAAAATAATTCTAAAGCAACTAACAAGCCAGCAAGATAACTTGGAGGCAGCTACAACAAGGAAGGAAGCTTTAAGGAGTGATGCTGAGGGTGAGAAGAAACTCAACATGGCGAGAGCCAGGAGCAGAGCCTTCCAGGCACGGGGAGCAGATGAGAAGCCTGCAACGTGAAGCAGTGGAAAGGTAGCTGAAGCACAAAGAAGACGACACAGGGCAATGGGAGACCAATCAGGGGGCCTGGCAGGAGCCAGATGGTAAGACTCACTGGGTACCCAGAAGCCTTGGGCCCTTTCCCAGCAATGCCTGAAGACTGCACTGCCTTCTCTTACAGGTCCCCTTTGCCATGGTTCAACAGCACTATTGCCCGTATTACTTTTTAACTATTAATTTAATTTGAAACACCCAGAGATGATGCACAACTCCACACACACACACACACACAAAACACAGGCTCCTGTCCATTCAGAGTTTTGAGGTCTTTTGTTTTTCAAATACCCTTCAGTATTCTTCTTCCATTCCTGCTTAGAATTCGTCTCTAACCATTTGATGAAGAAAACAGTTGTCGGTAGCAAGTCAAAAATAAGAGGTAACTTGTAACATCCAGTCCAACACCCCAACGTGAACTGCGGTGATCATCCTTGGGCTGTTAGCTCTTCATGACACTCCTGAGAAGAGAGAGGGAGAGGGAGAAAAACAGAGACAGACAGACAGAGAGAGAGAGAGAGAGAGAGACAGAGCCACAACTCTGATCTTCAGAAAATCACCAACGTTCTTACAGATGAAATTTGTTGGAACTAATTCTCCGGTGTCCCGGGTCAAAATTTCTTTCAAAGTCACCCTTGAAAGTTAGAAGCCACACAAAATACAAAACTAGTCTATATAAATACAAATCTTCTACATGTAAATCTACCTAAAAACACACACATCTGACACAGCCAAGATGGCTGTCACCATCACATTTTGTATGCTACACTGTAGATGCAGTGTAGGTAGCTCTGTCTTTATCTTTCTCTATAAATACTTACACTGGCAATTGTCAACCCGATCATGGAGAATTAAAAGCAATTTGTAGGCATAAAAAAAACCACACCACACTGTCTGTTATTCTATCATCAAATGTGTCAATATCTAAGTACGCGGAGCAAGAAAGGGCATTACTAATAAATTTAATTAAAACCTGGTATTTCATTACTGATAATTCAATGCCTTTTGTTTAGTAGAAATTGGTATACGTGAATCTGTTTTCATATGATTCACACTGAAAGAAAATAAAACTCAGGAAGCTCAAATTGTACATATGAAAACTTCAACGCTGTTGAAGGTCAAAAGGATGTCACTTTGCAAAGAACCCACCCACAGCTCTTTCTACTCAGACACTGCAGCCTAAGGTCCAGAGAAGCCAAGACGCCGGCACTGAGTCTGCAGCGTGACGCTCACATGATGCCTGAACAACAACCTGTGCTTCATTTTTCAAATGCATTTCTGTTCATCTCAGGTCACAGCTGAAATGAGCTGAACAATTTAATTCATCACCTTTTGGGCAGGGATCCACACAGAAAAGCCCACATCCAGAGGACAATTTGACTCAATCAATGGGCTTTTCTCAAAGGAAGCTCACAATGAAAAGCACATGGAACCAGAAGGGGCCATTCATTTCACAATGCATTGTTGAGTTCCAGTCTAGGAAAGGAACCTTAGGACTAAATATGGGATCCTTGGAAAATCACTGAATTAAAAGAGAATACGGCAAAAGAAATCTTGTAAAGTCCATCTTGTAAGGCAATGTCATTTTTTAAAACAGAAACATCAGGCTTCCAAATAAACTAGAAATTTATAATGTAAGAGAGCACCCCAGTCTTCTTTCCCAAAGAGAGAACAAGTTCTAGGAAACAATTGGGCTCAGAAGCCTCACACTTGTTATTTTAAAAAACAATGCTTTTTGCCTGTGATAAATGGCATTTTGGACATGTTTTTGGTAACGTCTTAAATGTCACGTCAAAGAATGAAAGCTCAGAGGCAGAACATTTGGTTTTGGTTATGACGCTCCAAGGTCTCTGTATAGCAGCACTACTGATACTTTTCGCCCTATTAGCTCACTGACGTGTGTGTGTGGTGGTGGGGGTCATGTCCCGGGCACTGTAGGACCTTTAGCAGCAACCCCAGCCTCTGCCCGCTACATGCAGCATCAACATCTCTCCTTCCCTGTTGTGAAAACCACATTGCCAAATGTCCCCAGTGGGGCAAGGAAGAAACAAAGATCACCTTTAATTGAGAACATTGTACTCCTCCAATCACACTGTTTTATGGTGAAATGACATTTTATTACATTTAAAGACTGTCACAATACAGTTGATACTTTTATAGAAAACATATCAAGTCTGAAAAGAGATCAGACATTTTCAGCCTCCTTTATCTCCAACATCTTTGTAATTTCGAAAATACACCTAAAACTTTTTAAATAGAAGGAAACACTAAAATGAAAAAAAATTAACCCACCAGTGTCTCAGTCTTCTCAGAGTCCTATTATCACAGGGGTATAAAAGCTTTCGTTTTACGGAGACTGCCAAAGAACATCCTATCATTTTAAAGCTCAGAAACTTCGGCAACTTGGTGTAGGAAATGTTGGTTCCACTCCTGAAAGATAAATAAATCCCCTCCTCACGCAGTCTGACAATTGCTATGATTTTTGTAGCATGATTTTGTACGGAATTCTTTCCGTAAATTCATGAATTTAATCTTCCCAATAGAAAGTCAGGGTTAAAAAAAAAATGGGTGGGGAGGCAAGATAACAAGTTTGATTCGGAAAATGTGATTGGGTTTCAGTCTACATTCACTTGGGACGGAAAATCATCTCATCCTGTGCGGTTAACATGCACATGCCATTACCACCTCTGTGTTTCCTGAGCTCTCACGGTGGGGCTGCCTTATTCAGGAGGAGAGACCGGGACGCTGTGTTAGCATACTTCCAAGGTTTCTGGGGCGTGTTCGCAGGGCAAAAGAAGGGGGAAAGAGAGCCATCAGAGGCAACGTGAGCAGCAGGGCGTGGGCAATCAGAGGGAGCCCAAAGGGCCACACACCCCTGCTTTGTCCTCCACTGAGAAGTGAACTGTGCGTCACTTAATCTCTCGCCTTATACTCCTTATAGCAGAAGAAGGATGGCCCGTAATCCGTCACCTGGCTAATTTATCTTCCTCCACAACTGCACGGAAACTCTCCTTCTGAACCAGATGGGTGGCCGACGGAGAAAAAACACCCAAGTTACAGACAGCTTCCTAAAGACACCCCGCCCCGACCGCCAATGCCCCACTCTTTTTGAGTACAAGTGTACTTCGCTTTGAGTGGGGAAAACGTCCAACTTTATCAAACAGTTATGAAATATTTACAGAGGAATCTTATCTCCCGTTTCTATGAAATGGAAACTACCGCCGTTACAAGAGGAAGATAATCTTTTTTATAAACCACAGAAATGACACAACTTTAAAGGAGGCCTCAATTTTATAAAGCAAGAAAATTCTATAGCGAGCTTTTAAACCTAACAGACAAACCACACCAAATACAGCCCCGGGGTTATTTTGCCCCGGTCATGCTTAAAAGGCATCATTTTGCAGACTCAGATGGTTAGCAGCAAACCACAGCGAGTTCCCCGATGAAATCATGCACTTCTCAGAACCCAGCCAGCACGGCCGCATAAATGGGCTAGAGGGCTTCTGGCCGACATTCGTGGCCAAGTTCATCCTGTTTCAACAGTACAGGATACAACCATTCTCAAAACAGCCAAGTGGGGCTTCCCTGGTGGCGCACTGGTTGAGAGTCCGCCTGCCGATGCAGGGGACGCGGGTTCGTGCCCTGGTCCGGGAGGATCCCACATGCCGCATAGTGGCTGGGCCCGTGAGCCATGGCCGCTGAGCCTGCGCCTCCGGAGCCTGTGCTCCGCAACGGGAGAGGCCACAGCAGTGAGAGGCCCGCGTACCACAAAAAAAAAAAAAACACAAATGAACCAGCCAAGTGGGAGACCTGCCCAGCTGGCAAAAGGACAGATTTCAAGAGGCCTCTCCCCACACTGAGCTCACAAAAGCACACCAGCTAATGAAATTCCAAGGGACAGTTGAGAGTTCTGCCTCGGAATGTGGGGCAAGTCTTACAAAGATGACAACTGGCACAGACCTGTTGTCTGGATCCAGAAGACGTATCAGGAGACCAATCGTATTTCCAGTTAGCCAGGCTTTTATTTCCTAGGCAAGCCCTCAGCATTTTGAGCAGAATACAGCTGGACAAAAAATTTTTTCTTCATGCTTTGGAAGCTAATGTGCCTACCGATGGAAAAGATCAAATGAACAGAACAAAAAATAGAAAGAGAATCCTGAAATGGAATTTGGTTGCCTAACTGTGGAGTTTCCTGTAGTCGAAAATAGAATCCAGACACTTGACAGTCACATGCACTCATGCAGTGGCCCGTCACGAATGATGACGAATTATTTTTAAAATAAAAACAAGATATACCATTTCACCTATACGCACTATAATGTGGGTTAAAAACAAAAACAATGTTTACAAATCTTGCTTTATTCTCTCAGACTTTGTTTCTACTTTCGGTCTCATAACACCATGAACACTGCTAGGACTTGCTGGGGAAAAAAGGAATGAGACGGGTCCTCTAAATAATTGTGGTCCACTCTACAAGGACATATATACACTGCCAAATGTAGAATAGATTAACTATTGGGAAGCAGCCACACAGCACAGGGAGATCAGCTAGGTGCTTTGTGACCGCCTAGAGGGGTGGGATAGGGAAGGTGGGGGGGAGATGCAAGAGGGAGGAGATATGGGGATATATGTGTATGTATAGCTGATTCACTTTGTTATAAAGCAGAAACTAACAAACCACTGTAAAGCAATTACACTCCAATAAAGATGTTAAAGAAAAAACTGTGGTCCACTTCAAACACTGAACACCATGAAAAGTACTAAGATTTTAAATGTGAAATAACGTTACAAGCTGGAATTATAATGACATTGCCTAAATGGAAGCTAGGGTGAAGCTACCAACCACTCATTTCCACTCTTTCTCGGTTTAACCATCCTCAAAATGCCCTTCCTTGACCCTGTAGACCTGCACTGCTCAAACTTGAAAGTGTCTGCAAATCATTTGAGACTCTTGTTTAAAAGCAGGTTCCATTCTGATTGTGGATGGGATGTGAGGTTCCGCAGTGATGCCCCTGGTCCAGGGGTCAAGCTGTGTGCAGCCAGGAGCTCAGTTCCTATGGAAACACTGGGGAGGCTCCCTCGCCGGCAGCCCTCTCCCTTCTTACCGAAGAACAGCAATCTAATCAACCCAAGGGCTGAGTCAGGCTTGAGCCAAGCCAGCCCCGGGAACTGGAGTCCTCTCTGCTAGACACTGGTGTCAGGTGGGCACACGGTCCAACTTGGGCCAATAACTTGTAAGGGGAAGTCAGCTGGACTTCCTGTGATGAAAAAGTTGTTTTCCCTCCTACCTTAGCTCCTGCTGCAGCCTCTGCTATGTGAGTCTGGGCTACAGGAGGCCGAGGGGGCCACCTGGAAGCCACAAGGTGACAAGGTTGGGGTTGAAAGGGCACCCATAGAGGACAACAGAGTGAAAGCAACAAAAGAGCTAAGATCAGGGGTCAGCAAGCTACGGGCCACAGGCCAAATCCAGACTGCCATCTGTTTTTGTAAATAAAGTTTTACTGGAGCAGAACCACGTCCATTTGTCTACTGTTTATGGTTACTTTTAAGCTACAGCAACAAAGATGAGAATTGGCAGCACTGGCCATATGGCTCTCAAAGCCTCAAATATTTACTATCTGGCCCTTTTCAGAAGAACTTTGCTGAGCCCTGGCCTAGATCATTAAGTCACCTCCCCATATGCTTCATTGCATCCTCCATCTCACCTTCATAGCCCTTCCAGCATGAGTAATTACTCTTCAATAACTGTCTCTCCTGTTGGGCAGTAAACTCCTTAGCCATCTTGTTTACTGCTATCTGCCAGTTCTGAACACAGTGCCAGCCACACAGGAGATGCTCAACTAGCGGTGCAATCTGTAATTAAGCTCAGATGTTTTAATCAAGATGTTTCCAAGCTTCCCCTTCCTTTCTCTGGCTCTCCAACATAAGGTGTTTAGAACATGCTAAAAATAACTGATCTTAATATAACCTCCTATTAATAACAATAACCTGCTTTTCATCCTCCCTTCCTCTAAGGAACGCCACAAACACCACTTCCTTCCTCTAAGACCGCTTACAGGGAGGACAGAATGGAGTTTCCAAATCTGGACTCACCATATCCAGAAGCAGTAGCCCCTGGGGCCTGGAAGTCCAGGTCAGAATTTGCATGACCTCCAGACCCTTGGCAAACAGCGGGATGGACAGCCTGTTTTCCAGCCAACCTGAGTCCACAGCAGAGAGAACACACAAGAGTGGGCAGCCTTTTGTGAGCCCAAGAGGAAATATAAATTTTGAATAAAGGAAGAAAAGGAAAAAGAAGTAGGAGATCCCAGGATGATAAAAGCCCCAGCTTCCTATAGTAAAAGAGATGCTACAGGATATCTTAAACAGACCTCTAAACATAACTATAAAATTGTTTTGTAGCAAAATAGTATGATGGAAATGCATGCTTACTAGTTATTTTCAAAGATGAATAGTTTCCTTGATTAAAATTAGCAGTTGATACATTCCCTCTACTTACTATATTTTGTAGCAAAATAGCACAATGATGAAAAAAAAAGCCCATACACTATGGAGTTGGAACTTGGCTGGAGTTCCTGCTTAGGGATTGGGGTAAATTACCTGGCCTCAGTTTTCGAATCCATAAAATAGACATAATATTAATACTTCTCTTAATACATTTGTGAGGTGAATACTTATTAGATGGTGACAAGATATTACTGTTGCTATTCATTTTTAAAGCAAACACGTTAAAATCAAATACATTGCCTACCAACCTTTATCTTTTAAAATTTTTACTACCTTTCCCTACACACTGTTGACACCAAACCCTTTTGTTTTCTATGATTTACCAAAAACGAATCTCCCCCACCCCATATTATATACCTGTGCCTGAAAAGTTATCACAAGTACTATATAGTTGATCATTAACAATCTACAGCAGGCTAGGTCTCAATATTCCTCCTCAAAGAAACACGGACAAGAAACAGTTTCAATATGAGGCCTCTCCTTTTGAGGAAGTACCTGGCAACTTCACTCAGCCAGTAAAGAATTATGCAGGAACAGCAAATATCATGTTTCTTTAAGCCCACTCCTAGCACTGTCCTAAAGCCTCTACTTTTCATTACACAGCCCAGAGTCACAACCTACACACATGCAAAATACAGCTTAGTTTTGTGATATTTGGGGGAAAGAGACATAAATTGTCAAATTTATGAAATGGGCTGAGCTGATGTGTCAGCATTAATTAACTGAATCCACTTGATCAGTTCCCACTAAGCTGTAGGCACCAGAAAAACAGGGATCAAAAGGTTAAATTCTAAGAGAGGAGCATGATAATAATGGCTGGTGGGGTAATTTTTCTGAAGACAATGAAAGGAAGTGGGGAGAAGGGCATGGAGCATGACCAAAGTACTGTCTTAGAGGGGCTTATGGGTAAGCCTCTCTGGGAAGGTGAAGTTTGAACAGAGACCAGAATTGAGTGAAACAGTAAGTTATACGCCCTGGGGGTAGCGGGTGGAGAGGCAAATATGCTCCAGACAGGAAACAGTTAAGTGCAGGCTATTGAGCCTGTTCCCCACCCCCCCACACCCCTTCACAGCAGGAGTGCCCCCTGGTTCCCTGCCTCTAATCCCTCTCCTGTTGCTAGTTTTCTTCTTCTCCCCTTCCAGACCATGCACCCCTTGAAGGCAGGAAGCCTGTCTGCCCAGCATTTCAGCACAGACACTCATGAAATGTTTACTGAATGCCTGAGCCAATCTTCCAGGCAAATATGCAGGAAAATGATCCAAGAGCAGAATGTTTTCAAGAATTCTTTGTAAACTAACTTTTACCCAGGAATCAAGTCCATGAAGGTGATTATAGTCACTGCGGCTGAGAAGCAGTAGTAGCATGTTGCTGCGGGAAAGGATCCCAGTGGCAGATCACATGCCCCTAGAAGTACTTCCCTGTGGAAGTTCAACTAATTAAGTGAAATTTACATTTTAGAAAGAGCTTCCTTTATACTAAGCCCAGATTCATGCTTGATACAATTAAAAACACTGAAGGCTTTAGGGGCTACCCTGGTGGCACAGTGGCTGGGAGTCCACCTGCCAATGCAGGGGACACGGGTTTGAGCCCTGGTCCGGGAAGATCCATATGCCGTGGAGCGACTACGCCCGTGTGCCACAACTACTGAGCCAGCGCTCTAGAGCCCACGAGCCACAACTACTGAAGCCCGCGCGCCTGCAGCCCGTGCTCCGCAACAAGAGAAGCCACTGCCATGAGAAGCCCGCGCACCGCAACAAAGAGTAGCCCCCGCTCGCCACAAATAGAGAAAACCCAGGCACAGCAACTAAGACCCAACGCAGCCAAAAATTTTAAAATTAATAAAAATAAATTTTTTAAAAAGCCAAAACACTGAAGGCTTCATGTATCATGTTAAAGATACAGAGGCTGGAGAATCTCAAGGGACACATACAAATGTTAGGTATGGTTTAATTAAGCTCAATATTCGCAGACTCTGCTCATTGCTCTATATGAAGACTTAATGGAAGGAAACCAATTTTCTGACCTGTAAGTACAGAATCCACTACAATCCCTCAGCAAGAGGTATGACATGCCAATGTGCCATTTTCCTTTCCAGATCTGCTTCTACTGATCTCTATAACATCTGTGTGCCTTCTCATTCATCACTTTATTTTCATCAGATTTCACTTTCATCAAGGTTTATCTTTACCAGGGAGGGAGGGAGGGAAGGTTGGAAGGAAGAAAGGAGGAATAGAGAAAACAGACAGACAGGATAGAAATCAACCCTTAAGAATTTTATTATAACAAGCCGCCCCACTCCACACCCCCAGTTTGCTGCAAGCTAAAGTTGTCTACTGTAGGCCAAGATCTGTGATGCCCAATGAAAGGAAAGAAAGCTTTTGTGCGGGAAGCTTACAATTGGACAGGAGAGACCAAAGAAAAACATCATATTTCACCAAATCTAAAATGCCATCAATTCAACATTCACCTGTATTATCTGTATCATTAACAGTTTTTAAGTATTACCAATTCTTTAATAAACAGCACACCAATGTTTTAAAAATGCACACTCAGAAATATGAAAATGTCCATCTTTTTTTTTTTTTAAAGTGTTGTCGTTACAGTCACCACATTTCACATTAGATCCTCAGACCTTATTCATCTTATAGCTGAAAATTTGTCCCCTTTACCCACCTCTCCCTATTTCTATCTTTTTTTTTTTTTTTTCTGTACGCGGGCCTCTCACTGTTGTGGCCTCTCCCGTTGCGGAGCACAGGCTCCGGACGCGCAGGCTCAGCGGCCATGGCTCACGGGCCCAGCCACTCCGCGGCATGTGGGATCTTCCCGGACCGGGGCACAAACCCTGTCCCCTGCATCAGCAGGCGGACTCTCAACCACTGCACCACCAGGGAAGCCCCCTATTTCTATCTTAAAATGTCTTCATATGTCTATCCTGAAATGGAGAATCAAAACAACAAACACACCCATTAAAATGGTCAAAATCTCTACACTGATAACACCAAATGCTGACGAGGATGTGGAGCAAAAGACACGCTCATTCGCTGTTGGTGGGACTGCAAAATGGCACAGCTACTTTGGAAAGCAGTGTGGCACTTTTTTATAAAACCAAACATGCTCTTATGACATGATGCAACAATCATCCTCATTGGTATTTATCCAATGGAGCTGACAACCCGTGTCCACACAAAAATCTGCACACAGATGTTTATAACAAGTTTCTCTGTAATTGCCAAAACTTGGAAGCAACCAAGATGTCCTTCAGTAGGTGAATGGATAATTAAACTGCAATGCATCCAGACGATGGAATAATATTTAGCACCAAGAAGAAATAAACTGTCAAGCCATGAAAAACCATGGAGTAACCTTAAAGGACTATTATTAAGTGAAAGAAGCCGATCTGAAAAGGCTACGTATTGTACGAGTCCAACTATGTGACATACTGGAAAAGGCAAAACTATGGAGACAGTAGAAAGATCACTGATTGCCAGGGTTTAGGAGGGAGGGAGGGATGAAACAGAGCAGAGAGGATTTTAGGGTGGTGAAACTAGTCTGTAAGACACTATCATGGTGGATATGTCACTATACATTTGTCCTAATCCATAGAATGTACAACACCAAAAGTGAACTCTGATGTAAACTATGGACTTTGGGTGATTGTGCTGTGTCAATGTAGGTTCATCATTTATGACAAATGCACCCTCTGATGTTGACAATGGGAAAGGCTATGCACCTGTGGGGATATGAGGTATTTGGGAAACTTCTGTACCTTCCTCTCAATTTTGCTGTGAACCTAAAAACTCCTCTAAAAAGAATAAAATCTTTAAAAAAAAAAACATTAAATACTCAACAGAACCTCATCAATGTATTCATTACAAACTATGGCATTCACACATTTGGGAGGCGCTTGCAAATGATATAGAGCATTTCTGAACATGGGCTCCCAGAGGCACAGAGTTGGAGATACTCTGGAAAGCACATTTGACAAGTGAGGAGGAGTCTGTTCTAGAACTGAGGTGTGGCTTCAAGTCCAGGCATGCGTTATCTCCTTATCAACGAACGCCTCTCCTTACCCAAGGAACATCTCCCTCTTGCGCAACAGAATTCATCACACCTTCTGAGACTACCTCCACAGCTGGGACAGAGCTGCGTTCCACACTCCCAGCACCTCCAGTTATGGGTGAGAATCCAGAGAATTTCCTAACTGGCGTGTGGGATCCCAGCACCACCATGCGATGATTTTTCCTTCATCTCGTGCGTGACTAAGAGGATCCACAGACAGCAGCTACCAGTGGCTGCTCTTAAAGCAGGCTCTGTCAACACCAAGCCCCAGCCTCAGGACACAGCTAAACAGAGATGGGTAAAGAGAAACATGGGTAACAACTTTTTAACCAAAAACGCTGCTTTCTTACACAAGGTGAGTAGGGAGTTTTCAAAGATAAACTGAAGCATATGAAGAAATTCCAACCGTTTATTTGATCAAAGTCGACTTGAATGGGGCAGCACCAAACAGGAACATCCACTGGCGGGAGCTGGGGAGACTTTCATAGAGAAAACGTGGAAGCGAAACAAGGAAATTATTGATTGGCTGTAGCCTGAAGCCTAGCTGGCTGCTTGTGACTGGGTGTTGTGAGGTGTCAATTTCATAACCCTGAGGCATGTACAGGCTTAGATGTTGGTTTGTTAAACAGGCCACCAGGGCGTTACAGCCACCTCAGTCTCATGGCCTCCTTGTTTAATTATTTTGACAGCAGATTAGTGGATAAGGAGGTCCATTGACAAACGAACCTGGGTATGATCTGGCTCTTTATTTGCTTTCTATTTGTTGCAACATAAACTGAAAGTAACCATTTGACCATTCTCTAGGTGTCCTGCTATTTCTGTCACATCCCTTACTCTGGAAAGGCCCAACACTCTCCCATCTGACCACACACGACCAACCACATCTGCACCTCCAACCCTTCACACAGCACCTGGAATGAAGCAAGAGAGGTGATTATCTGTCAGCTAGACTCCCTGTGAAAACACTCCCTTTGCAGCTCCAAAGCCGCAGTTACCAAGGACGGCACCCGTCTGGTTCAGGTCTCTGACTTCAAAAGCAGGGGAGCACAAGAATTACAAGCACCAATGCCCTGACCTTTTGGGAGCATTTCCACCACTGGGGACCAAGTTAAAAACCAACTCACCTATTACAGTGTGGAAGCAGACTACAGAAATTTCCCAGTCCCATTCTCACAGTCACAGAATTCTCCTCAAGAAGCCATTAACAGCATTTACAGAGGGATAAAAGGATATTTAGAGATCTAGGCTTTCCCCAGGAAATGAGGTAGCCTTTTTGACTCACACTGTAAAAGAAATCAATGAGGATCAGTTGGCCAGCGATATAAAATGTACATTAGACAAAAAGGAAGGAGAGGTAGAGAGAGATGCTTTAAATGACCGCCATATTCAGTGGATGGCAGGGCATTTCCCACCCCTGCCTTCCAATCCATTCATGGTTGCCTAATTCAAAGACAGCCTTTTCAAAACCTTAAAGGGGTAGAGGAAGCTACGCCAGGCACCTTCCTTGTCCATGTGATTTCCGAGCTCACAGCAGAAATAAACAAACAGACAACACTTACAGATTTTACTAAGCGCAGGTGGCATTTACATGCTATTTCCTATCCTCACTACTGTCTGTACAGGGGGATATTATACTCATTATCAGATGAATCTGGGAAAGATTAATTGCTGTCCCTCTACCTCGTGTGTCACACAACTAGAAAATGATGGAGCTGAATGTCAAATCCAGGTTTTTTTGGAGTACCACGATGCATCTTAGGGTAATTAAGAATAAATACATAAATAAAAATATAATAATAATCGATTTTTTCTCATTTATAACCTGATGAGTCCAAATATATCTGTGTCCTTATGACATCATTGAGGAACAACTGCTATTTCTTTCTGAGTTAAGGCTCCCAAGAACACCCCCCTTTCCGACTGACGTCAAAATTTCTGCCCACAAACTACCACCACACCTAGAAACCATCATTCTCTCCTGGACTCAATGCAAGGACTTTTTGCCAAGCATCTTTCTTGAATCCTCTCTCCACCACACTGCCTCTACCCATTTCTTCCCCTCTTCTCATTCATCGCTGGCCAAGCTATAGGAGGGGAAACACAAGAGTTCTATGAACTGTTCCCTACTTCAATTTTTCCTGCTTCTATTCTACTGATTGCTAGAGCTGCCTGATGTCTGTCGCAGGGTTGTGGCCGCCTCCTTGATCAATGCCTGTTTGGGTCCTTGACTACAATCTGAAAAGCAACCTTAATTAAACATCCCTTTTTAGCAAGACGCGCATAACCGGTATTGGAAGAGGTGTTTGTGGAGCTCTCAGGATCCTCCCGAAACTGACACATCGAGAGAAAGTTTGCGTGAGAAAGGTGTATCACCAAACTTCATTCACGGCTCACGCCAAGGCAGGGCGTCGCTTTAGCAAGACACAGAGAACCTGCAAGACGAAGAAGATGAATTAGCCAGGAGCGGAGCAACTGCCAGGCAATGTGGCATGTTCATCGCTTAAACACTCCATTTCATTCCAAGGTACCAAAACGATAATAGACTTTATTGTAATTGGACTGTCTGCAATGAGCCAATTTAAGTGCTAAATGCTGCGAATTATTCAGCCTGACATAGCAATGCACTGATGTGAGCCGCGGCAGGGCAGGAGGTTTGTGGAAAGTGTGAGTTCCCGAAGCAGAAGGAGAAGCCTTGCTCATCTAACTTGGCAGACTTCCACCACACAGATCATATTGTCTCCACAGCTGCGGGGGACCCAGAAAGCACAGGCTGCCACCTTGACCCCAAACACATCTGCCATCAGCCAGTACGGCTGATTCGTGGCATTCCAGACGCCACACCTCACTGGGGCGAAGACAGGTCAAAGGCTTAAAAGGAGAACAGACGGCTCAGAACACAAGGAAAACTTATCCACAGGAACAGACATCCTTCACCATCACTCTGGTTTCTGTTCTTTGCACACTTTCAGAACTTAAAATTTTTTTAGATTTAAATTTTGAAATTTCAGAATGCTTAAATGTTAAATGTTACAGGCACTGGCTAGAGTTTTATAATTAGTGATTAAAAGCTGGAGATCTAGAATGGAAATGGATCTACCACATTCCAAGGCAAGTTACTTAATATTCTTATACCTCAGTTTCTTCATTTTCAGAATGGGCACGATAACAGTGCCTATACTGCCCCGGACTAGTATGAAGAATAAAATATATACAGGGATTTGGAACATATATGGAGCCCAATACAAGTTAGTGATTAAAGACATAAAATGATTAAAATCTACAGAAACATATAATAACAATAATGTACACTTCGAAGTTATCTCCCAAAACAGATTTAAAGAGAAATAACTAAACAACATCTACGGAACTCCACCTAGAACCTAAATTATCACTATTTCATATTATAGTACACATAAGAAGGTGCCTGATTTGAAAAGGAGATTTTCTTCTCAGCACAGTTCTATCACGGCTTCTCCTTTAGAATTCATTTGTAAAAAAACAAAAACAAAACACTGGAGAGGGCGGTCAAAATAGATGGTCTGTTGGGTGCCATTTGGCACTAAAATTAGGATTTTCAAAATTAATTTATAACTATGAGAATCTTCTTACTAAAATAATTTTCAACACTGCCCTATTTCTGAAGCAAACTATATTTTCATTAGATACTATGGCTCTCTGTACAGAGCCAAAAGGAAGTCCAGGTCACTGTGAAAAACTCAATTTAAAAATGCCAGCAAAAAAAAAATACAGAACCAACTTTTAATGGCTTAGGAGAAGAATGTCTCTTCAGATTCCAGACTAAAGGGTAAATTAAAATTTCTTCCATGACAAATGCAACTGACTCCATTTGGGCTGAGGGATTAAAGTGCCGTAATATTCATATCTGACTTAACAGTGCTCTCTGTATATATTCTATTCATAAGAAGAAACAGTTGAATAGTTTACATGACGATTTTCCCCTCAATCACACAGACTCAGACACACTCACTCACACACAAGAAGGGGCTGCAATTACTTGTGCTGTTCACTTTGGAGTTGTTGTAAAAGCGACCTAAGCTATCTTAAATTCAGAGTCACTATTTGGGATTTCCTCTATTATTCAGATTTAGGTATTTGACTTTAAATCAAGTGATAATATGATGCTTGGTAAACTCTAATAACATTCCCTAAGATGCAGTGCTCTTGTTGAAAAATTAATTTCCATTTACATAGACTATCTGAAACGTAACCAGACACAAACACTCCCTGAACTTCTTGGGGGTGGGTAGGGGGTAGCTCCTACAAAGCCTCACTCAGCAAAGGCCCAAATTATAGCTTCTAAAGAAGGATTCACAAACTTTATTGTGCTGATCTCTAGAAACAGGCCAAGGAATAATAAGATGATGACAAATAAGATATATTCCGTAGGTCTATTTACAGAACAACGCCTTCCTGCAAGTTGAAGCCGTCTCTTGCTAAAAACGGTAAAGATACATGAATACTTCCTCGTTAATCAGGATTTCAGCTCAACTCCCCCGCTACCACCACACTCCAGCCAAGGAGAGAAGAGTGAGAGATGTTCTGAAATATTCAGGAAACAAAGAACAGGCCAAGTGGCTGAGAACAATTGCCTTGCTTCGGAACACGCTGGAAGGGCAGGGAATACAGGATTACTGGTAAGAGCTATTTATCTTAAAATGAGTTTTAAAATTTTGTCCACATAAAAATTATTTTGTTAACAGATGCGCATTTTAAAAGAGTCAATAGAGTCATGTTTGGTGAAACACAACTGCATCCCTTATAAAGCCCGTATCTTCTTCCCCACCCCATTCCCTCTTCCTCTTCAGAGCAGAGGTAATGATTTATTAGGTCTATGTATATTCTTCCAGTTCTTTCTGTAACTCACTTCAATACCGAGGTAACACACCTTCTCTTAAGGATCCATCTTTTACCTCCTTGGTAGTAAGCTAGGAAGAAGATTGAGCCAATAAAACCAGAGAGACAGTTCACTCCGAAAAGGAAAAATTAACGTCATTTCAGAACATCTTTATTCATAAAGACAAAGACTGTTCTGACTTAGGAGGAGTACTCTCAGATGCTTAAACTCAGAACAGGAAAAACAAAGGGATGGGCAGATACCCCGCTCCTACACTGCTGTCTTTACAGCGTGAAAAGAGACCTCGGGGCTTCCCTGGTGGTGCAGTGGTTGAGAGTCCGCCTGCCGATGCAGGGGACACGGGTTCTTGCCCCGGTCCGGGAAGACCCCACATGCCGCGGAGCGGCTGGGCCCGTGGGCCACGGCCGCTGAGCCTGCGCTCCGCAACGGGAGAGGCCACAGCGGTGAGAGGCCTGCGTACTGCAAAAAAAAAAAAAAAAAAAAAAGAGACCTTGACAGTGATGACAACCAGATGGCAAGGAACTGCCAAACAAGGCTGAGAGTCCCCAGCACGTTTCTATAAAATTAGCAGGGAGCAGAAACCTAAAATCCCCGGAGGGCACTGATTTGAAACAGGTCTTGGAGGAAAAGACTCATCTCCAAGAACGTCAACATCTGTTGGTTATATCTGACACAAACACAGAGTCACAAAGAAATGGTATGTCAAGTAAAATGAACTCCTTCCAACACAGGAAAAGTGGGTCAAAGGAATTTAAAAGCCAGATATCAGTGGAAACTTTACCTTGACCTTCATCTGATTTCTGATCATAAGGTCAATGAGAGGGCCACCTGCCTGAAGTCCCGTTCCACTGAAGATGGGAAGTGAAATGCCTCAGAGGAGAAGCGAGACAGGTCCAGGACCCCCGTTTCTATTCAGATGGGGAAGAAACCAGAGTCTTTGTGCTCCCACTGTGAAATACACTCACTTAGGCTGAAAAAAAAAGGGGCAAGTTTTTGTTTTGTTATAGCACGGACACAAAGGAAACTTCTTTAGCAGATCTGGACTAATCTCTGAGAGGTGAACTCTTCTCTTAAGACCATGCCTCTCAGTTTACATGGCTTTGAAAAACCAGACATTCCCACTGGTGACAAGGAAGCATCAGAAAGAACTAAAAGCTGGGAGTATATTCCCTCAGAGGTTAGTAACATAATGGGGGACACTCATTTGAGCTTAAATGAACAGGACAACAAGGATCCGGCCAAGGGGCTGACTTACTGAGGAATATGCTATAAATAGAAAAACAAACAAACAAAAAAGGCCCAGACCACTGGTATCCCTTCTTGAAGATCACAAAAGCAAGATTTTAAAAAGACAAAGGAGGGCTTCCCTGGTGGCACAGTGGTTGAGAGTCCGCCTGCCGATGCAGGGGACACGGCTTCGTGTCCCGGTCCGGGAGGATCCCACATGCCGCGGAGCGGCTGGGCCCGTGAGCCACGGCCGCTGAGCCTGCGCGTCCGGAGTCTGTGCTCCGCAACGGGAGAGGCCACAGCAGTGAGAGGCCCGCATACCGCAAAAACAAAAATAAAGACAAAAGAAAAGAAACCCTCATAGAAATACAAAACCTAGAAAATTCTTAGCAGCTACTAAAGAAACCAATCCGTAGGATGGCTAGCCCTTCATACAACAGTATATTTGTATGAGTTGGGGAAAGGTGCCCCTTGCAGAATGCAGCCACCATCTGTCCTTGGCCAGGGCTCTTACACAGTGAACATCCTGCCCAGTTGTACACCGCAGCCCCTCCTTCACATGTAAACAAGTCCACGTTATTTTCAGCCTGAGAAAAATCAGTAAAGAGAAATTAGAAGAAAAAGAAATATTTTTAAATGGTGAAAAAAATAACCTCAAACCTAACCATCAAGCTATGACTTCCTTCAAATCCACGCAGTCCGTTTCCTCCCAGTAACCGAAAATACCCTTAGCCAACCACTCTTGGAATAATTCTAGGCTCTGCATAATTTAAATGCTTCAGAAGAAATCCTAACTGCATGGAGAATAAAGAAATGCCAACCTCCCAAACCTATCTCCCAATTGACAAGAATAAGGGGAATTAAATATCAGAACTATGCAGATTATTCAAGTATATCAAACAAAAAGGCAAAAGATCAAAAAAAACCAAAAAACAACCATGAAAGTTTTGGAAAAGATTGCCAGTCTTCTGCGCACAAGAATTAATCATAATGACGAATTCTGATGGATTTTTTCCTTTGCCCTTTTTTTTCTTGATACATTAAAGGGTAATTGAGTCACACTTAAGAGAAGCTTTGCAGTTTGAGTTCAGTAAGCAAAGCCTAGTTGTAAATGATGCTGAGACGCTATGGAGTGCAAATCCATAAATAACTTTTACATTTAAAAGGGAACCAAGAAAACACAGTCTCTGTTATATGAATTCCTATCTTTTCAGGGGAATATTTCTCATCCAGATGAACAGAAGTGTTACTGTTTGGGTTTGGTTTTAGCACTGCTAAGGGGCCATGACCACATTTAAATGGGAATTATTTTTAAAGAAGCATATTCTAAAGCTGACTCTACAAGGTTGCATATTTTCTAAGAGTATCAAAGAATATTCTTAGAAGTAAATCCTGTGAGCTTCCAAGAATACTCCAAAACACACTAATCAGGCTGAGGTCCTGACTACCTGTACCTTATGCCACTCACAGAAAGAGATCTGATTATGTTAGGAGGACATCAAAGGATACACACTGACAATTTAAATAAAGGGAAGAGAGGGCATAAATCATCCTGACGAAAAATGCATAGATTTACCAGCAGAGAAACAAACACAAATTGAAACAACGTTAGAGTTACACTTCAGAGGTATTACACTTCAGAGGTATTAAAATACAATAAAATTATAAAACTCAATTTTGGTGGAGCTCTAGATAAACAGGTACACAATGCCTGGCAATGAAACCAACTTCAATCTTTCTTAATGATCTAGCAGCCTTTAATAAGAGCTACTCAAAAGCAGTAATTCCAAAGCAACAGCTTAGGGAAAAAAAGAAATGAATTTATACCAAGAAATATTACATTTCATTGTAAAGTAATGAAATTGAAAACAACCTAATACTTCAAAATAAGGGAACAATTATACAAACCGTGACACAGCAGCACGGTACATAATGATATTTAAGCTAATAATATGCACACACGACCCTATTAAAAATAAACGTGTAGACAGTGTTAACAGAGAGAAATGTATTTAAGTAAATTTATTCGATCAACAAGGAAAATGCAATTAAATATATTTATGTCATAAATGTAACAAAGTAGAATCGAAAGTAGGTTCAAATGGATAAATCTATCCAAATGTTAGTGAAAATGACACACAAAGTCAAAGTCAGGGAATTAGCATTTAATGTGCATACATTTTTATTCCTATATCAACAAACATTAACTGTGCTTCTGTGTCTCAGATGCTAAGCTAGATGCTTGGGAAGCAACAGAGAGAAACAAAGACACAGGTGCTGACCGCATGGAATCCCCAAATGCCCCTGCCTCTACCCTTTGGTCTTTGAGCATAAAATGTATTAAATATTGTAGGTATAGAAAGAGTTTCAAAGAAGGAAGCAGAGGTTAACGTGGCGGACCGTGGAGAGACCTAACCTAGTATGAGGACCTGGGAGGGCTTTCCTGGAGATGCTGTGAGACACCTGAGAGGAGACATTATCCAGGTGGAGGAGGACAGCAATAAGAGAAGAGGGCACAGCATATGGGGCCAGAGAAGGCCCTGGAAGGATAAGGAAGTAGCCTCCCGTGGCTGGAACACAGGGCACAGGAGATGACCAGACTCGAGGATTAAATGACGGGTGGACTCTGAGACCCAGCAAAGATTCAGACCTTTCTCCTAAAAGCCAAGGGGAACCACTGGAGCTTTTCAGCAAAGCAGTGACTTGACAGGGTTTGCTCACGTTTGCCTTGCAGGGAAGAAGGAGCTTATTGTGGGGAAAGCAGGTGGGGAACAGCTGCACAGGAGTAGCAAGACTTGAGGTTGTTAAAGGCAAAAAGAAATGCTAGGATTAATCTCAGGGTGTATCTTGCAGTCACAAAGGCTGATCCAAGTGCTGCAGGAATGACTTCATGCTCAACTTCTTCAACACAGTTAAGAAAACACAGTAACTACTGCAAGAAAAGGAAGGGAAACACAAATTTTAAAACGAAAATAGATCTGAAAAGGCAATTTCCAAGAGGGGAAAATCGAACGTTTAAGGATATAAAAAGACATTCAACCTCATTCGCGACAAAAGAAAGGCAAAATTAAAAGAGTGAGTTACCATTTTATACTCATTGGGCTGGCAAGGATTAGAAAACCAGGCAATGCAAATTATTGGTAAGCTCATCGAATCCCATATACAAAGGATAATACTATGACAGGGTGATACAATCATTCTAGCAAGTGATCAAGCAGATTTTGGTGAAATTCATTAATAACCAAATTCACCAAATTTGTAAAATTCAAGAAACTCATTTTTGGATGGATGGATACACAAATGCACAAACATATGCACACATCCACTTATATATACATATACGTCTATACATACACATCTTTATATATAGAAGACCCATAAGGCAACAGGTATGAAGATGCTCATGGCAGCATGAGTATGAAAACACAGGTTAGAGACAACCAAGGTGTCCTTCCCTGTGGAAATGGGTAAGTAAATTGGGATGGGTGGTTGCATGGAATACTGTACAGCAATCAAAAGCAATGCACAAACAAGAAGTACACAAAGCAACAGAGATAAATTTTCAAAGGTGGTACTGATTAAAATTGCACAATAATAAACTGAGTCCTAAACACAAAATATTCAGGTGAATTACAAACGTAACTAGTGAGGATCTTTGGGGAAGAAAGAATGAAATCAGAGTGAAGGAGAAAAATAATGAAGATAAAACAAAGATGCGGGGCCTTTTCACAAACCAAGGATAACACACCGTGAAGTGTATGTTGCTTTCTGAACCTTGCAGCCAAATTTTAAAAGTTAAATTTCTAAATTATTTTGAAATGAACTTTAATCTGTCTCAGTGATAAAATACCACTTGATATTTTATATGAATATACGAATATCATGGCAGCAATATTAGCAATTATATTCTTCTAACAAATCTTAACAGTTCTAGCTGTTTTTTAATGACTGTACTACCTTTCACATTTAAACTGCACAGCCCTTAAATTGTAAAACCCTGAGTTGACAGAGATTCGTATTAGTTTGCTGGAAAAGGGTACATTTAGCCGGAGAGAACAGTTCCTTTATGGTCCAAGAAGCACTTACGTAACTTGTATCATTTGTTTGACCTCTTATAACAGGAAATCTGAAATTCTTGGAAACTGATCTCTGAATTTTCATGGAGCATGTGAGCTCCAACATGCTCAAAAAAATTATCCCAAAATTGGCCAAGGATCGAAGCCAAGAAAAGCCTTGCTATTAAAAGTACCTGGTTATCAAAAGGGGTGGAAAAACCCATTTCATTTCTACTCTTTGAAAATACAAAAGCCTTTTTAGACTTTCTGAGAAAAGATGGCATTATTTAGTGCAAAAGCAAGTCAGGAAAAGGAACACCAGGACATGTCAAGTGGGTTAGCAGGGCAATGTTTCAGGGCCTCTGCCACATAAGCTTCCACATAATGTCCAACATTCAGGGACTTGAGGCCCTTGTGTGTAAGCATGAGCCCCTGAAATGATTTAAGTCTGCAATCACAGCAACATAATTAATGCTCTTTCTTTTAACGTCAGTATTATTCATTTTTATGTGGATTGGTGGTAACTTCCACCGTACCAACAGATTCTCATTATGCCTGCTTAAGCACAAAAATCAAATTAATTCATGTTTGCTTTCTTCCTATATGCCCTTAATTCCTGCAGAGAAGGAACACAGAAGCAGAAGGTTCCAGGGTTTATTACTGTGCTGAGTCACTAAATTATACAGGATTGAACTGTTGATCCTAAATTACTCACAACTCTCACCATGCCCTCCAAAGCTTATGTGTAGAATCGGGGCCAAATGCAGCCAGTGACCCCCCCCCCAACATATATATCATAACTAGATTTCCATTTCTAGGATACTGATTTTAAATATAGATTCAAACTTACAGAGGAAACAAGTTCTTTAACTTTTACTACAGTTGAGAAAGAGCTTCCACCGACAGCCTGATTTCACATAAAATCAGAGCAACTCAGGATTTGCCTGGGTGGAGAGTGATAATCTGTGTTCTAATCACAGGAGCTTTGATCTGCGCTTTGCTTATGGTTCTACGTGGCGTTGGAGTAACCTTCCAAACCGGGAATTCCTAGAATGAAGAATTTTTCTGCGCTTTCGTTCAGGAGAGTTTTGCTTAACAAAAGGACCTTCAATAAAGAGACATATATTCAAAGATGACATGCAGATTTCATCTCAGCATGACTGATGGAGGAAGTGTGCAGAGAAGAATCAGGAGGGCACATATGGGCTTTGCTGATGGATTAGTGATGTCTTCCATGAGCGCAGAGAGAGATGAAGTGAAGTGCTTGTAGATCTAGAATTAAGGCTTTCCAATTGCTGGGTTTAAAATGAGTCTTTGATTTGTGAGTCACACTTAAGCTTTTCTTAGCAACCACAAATCAGGCATATTCTGTAATGAGTATTTATTATGTAAGACCATTAATGTGAAAGAAGAAGAGAGGAACACTGGGAAGGAGGGAGCACGTTGTAACAGAAAATGCTATCCCCAAAAACAACTGCTCAAGAAAATGCTGTATGATTTCAAACTTTGGGTGTTTTAAATTGTCCAACTCAAATGTGCGATCACTTCACTTACTGGACCAATTAATTCTGTTTCCTATTAAGGGAGAAAAATAGAGCTCTTTCCCAAAAAGAAAGCTGAACACTTTCCATAATGTTTTAGCCAGAAGCAAAAGTAGGCAGAGCTTTAAAAACGGAACTCAAATAGGCTGAATGTCTACAGTATGAATACAATCCCATAATTTTAAAATCTCAGGTATTAAAATGTTTTCTTCAAATAAGATTTACTTTCTCTACGACTTTTACTTTCTCCATGACAAAGAAGAATCCTTTCCAACTTTAATAATGACACATGCAACTTTGAAGCTAAATGAAAACCTAAAAAATAAAGCTAAGCATATTCATGGCTCTTTAAAGTTACACACATTAATGAAAAAAATTAATATTCACATGATTCTGAAGAGCATATTTTCTCCCAAACACAAAGGACCTGCTTCCTGGAAACACAACGAATATTTGAAGTGAGTATTCAAATATTAAATATGATTCACTTCTTCCAGACAACAATTTGGAAAGTCAAATGGACACAGAAAAGAGTAAAGAAACTTTGGCTCTTCCTTTAACTTGTATTGACTCCATTGAAAGTTCTCTAATAGTACCTCTGTTTATCCCACAACAGCAAGACTGAAGACCAGCTGAAATTGGGCAAATATCTGAACCTTGATTTCAGAAGCTCTCTCTTGAATGAACAGATCTTTCATTCAGATATAAGCCAAAACTCTAAGATTCTCCAAGATTCACTTAAGACACTTGAGTCCGGGGGATTTGTATTAAGTGTATAGCAAAGAAATGGAAGAATTAGTAACTGCGGCAAGCAACTGTTATTTAAAGAACCACCTACATCCTGAGAAGATGAACGTTCAATCCAGGAAATGAAATTTGGAAGGCAGACAAAGAATCCTGAGGACTGAATAAACAGTATCAAAAGACGGAAGGGGAAGCGATGGTAAAATAATTCCCCAGCCACTAGACACGCTCTTAGATAGCAGATTCTAATGTGACTCCTGGAAAGTGCCCGGCAAGACCATTTTAAAGGAGCAGAAATGAATCTTGGAGTCCTGGGTTCACCACGTACTGGCTATATGATCATAGGCAAGCCCCCATACCTCTCTAACCTCAGTTTTCCCCACTGAAGTACACGTGCTCACCTTAGCTCTCATGGAATAACACATAAATGAGTGTAACATACATTACATGGGTCATTGCAATCAGATCACCAAAATCATCTTCCAGTGATTACATCTGATTTTCAATTATGTATATAGTACAGCTACCTTTTGAGCAGGGAGGAGCCTTTTCCTTTTTTAAAAAAAGCAACCTCTTTGAGGTCTTCCTTGTGCTGATAAAAGCCCTTCCTTCATCAAAGCGCGGGAAGAGGCAGACAGCAAGAACCAAATGGACAATTTTCCACCCATATACAACGTTGCTCTTGAGCATCAAAAAGAAAGTCTTTCTGATTAAAATCAAAGATCACTTTATACTTTGGTAATATTTAACAATCTACTTTCCTGGGATGAAAACCAAGTGTAAAATTACGAGGTTGATTTTTGTCAACTGGAAATATATATGTGTGTGTGTGTATATATATATATATATATATATATATATATATATATATATATATATATATGTAAAATGCCAATATATATATTTAAGTGCCAACTATACTCACATATCTGCCTTTCCTGCCTTTTACAGACTGGATTTACACCTTTGTAAACCACCTAAGGGGTGACTTTTTAAAAGGACTACATTAAATTCTGAGTAAAAACCCCAGCTGTATGCTTGGGGATTATGTAAGAGTTAGAAAACTGACCACAAAACTAGGTACATACGAGCCGGAGGCCTGTGGGCATCTGACAGGAAGGTTTTAAATCCTCTAAAAGGCAATCTATAGTCATGCTGCAAACAGCAAAATACTGTATCACAGTAAGTCTCAAAGGATCCTGGGAGGCTAGATCAGCACTGCCCACATTTGCTTGGGCCTGTAGGGAGAGGGTTAGTCAAATGACATTAGAAAAACACAGCAGCGGAAACCACGGGCCCTGCTTTAGAGGCAGAAAACAGAGGGTGTTTGCACTTCTTTCTCTTGGCACGAAATTTTTCCTTTTCATGAGACTTTCACAGTCTCTTGAGTCCTGAAAAAAAAAAAAAAAAGAAAAAGAAAACAGCTCCTTCTGGATGGAGACTTAGAATCACAGCAGGGCCCAGTTTCAAGTGGTGGGTACTGGCAAGTCTAAGGCAGATGAAGGGCTCCACAGCTGCACTTGGGTGTTGAGGACAAGGAAACAGGATGAGGTTATGCCAGAGCGGAGGCACAGAGCAGCCCAGGCTGGATCTGTCCCGGGTACGGAGAAAAGAATATCCGAAGCTCATCGGATCCCCTCAGACCCAGCAGGAGAAACTGAACACCCAGATGTGAAAAAGACTATTTACAGAAGCATCTCATGATGCCAATACCTGAAGGACATCCATCTTTCCGGCTGACGTGTTTAAGTCAGTCCAGAAATGGGAGCCGACAGAACAGATACATATAAAAAGGAAAGTGCTGGGGAGAGCCTCCAGAGTTTAATGACATGCTTCCTGTTAATAAAACATAAAAATAAGTGAGTAAGTGCAGGACGGCCCTATGACCCAACTGGAAGACCCTGGACTTCATTTGTTTCAACCAGAGAATATTCATTTGTGTAATTCGGTGTGACTTGCTGATACGCGTTAATAAAAACATGTACCTTTGGCCTGCAATTATTGTTCACTGGGCTTCCTTAAGGAGCCTGTATTCATGGGGCTACAGTATTGCATATAGAGGGTATCACGGCAGAAGCAAAGGCGAAGAAGTACAGGGGGAAAGTCTAAGGAGATAAATTGTATTCAGATGGAAGGATGAGGAAAGGCATCAGGAAAGAGGTAGCTTCTGGGACTGCCGGGGAAGCTGCAGGTCCAAGGCTGAGGGCAGGATGGAGGGAACAGAGAGCGCGGGGATAAAGGAGGGAGCCGGGGCATGGCATAGTTTGTTTGAAGGATCTGATAGAAGCCAGATGGCAAGGTACAAAGAAAACGCTGGAAGCTAATGAGCCTATAAGGAGTTTGGCAGATATTTTATGTTGATACGCTACTGACACACACGTTCAATCTTAATGACAAGGCCAAGAAAAGCAGCTCTTTCTGGTGGGAAAGGAGAGCTGAGCTCAGGGCCTATCCTGCTGCTTACTGAGGTGGCAGGTCCTTTATTAAGTCCACAGGGTAGAGCGCAAGCTCCACCAGAAGCAGAATTTACGTCTACTGTGTTCACTGACATGGACCAAATACAAAGAACACGCCAGACTCGTATTATATGCTCAAAAGAGATTTACCAACTGATTAGGAAGAAAACACCACTGGGAGAGATGAGAAAAGCAAGAAAGTTAATGAGCGCTCACTGTGTGTTAACGCACCGCTCATATGTTACAGATAGTAACTATTATGGTCCTTAAAATTTATGGTGTGATTACTCGCACATTGTACGACTCACGTCTCTATCTCTCTGAAATCAGGACAGATCCTACAATTGATAGTATCATATGACATACAGTAATATGTCAGAGTTAAATTAGTAGCGAGATTTCTTTCTTAGTGGTACATAAAAGAGTAGTTAAGTTTTACGAACAATGGGGAAATAAAAGTATAGTTAATGATCAATGGGGTGAAATAAAAGTATTAGTAAATCTCAAGGTACAGGTGATGGAAACGAAGGCTCCATGAATTTAAGTTCGCTCCCTTGGGTCTACATGCTGTCTCCAAGCACATGCTCCTATTCCTGATGCTTCTCAGCTCTGCAGTATTAACAATCACACTATGGAAAGGTGCGCTGTGTATATTCTCCCACCTCATCCTTCCCTCAAAGCAGGCAGAAAGACACTCCGGGGCCACCCTGACAGCCACGCGTCCTTCTCAGTCCCAACCACCCTACGAGACAGAACAGGGAGGCTCTCTCCAGGCTTCAAGAGCAATCTAACAGGTCTGTACGTGGTACACCCCACGGTGCGAAAGATGGGGACAATCATACTGGGTGATAACCAACCAACCAGGGTAAAATCAACCTTTTCAGCTCTCCAAACCAAGCCGGTAGGAGAATACAGCACCTTCTCATCCAATTTCCTCTTTCTTGCCATGTTTCATTACAAGATAAAGATCTCCAATGGAAAAAAAAAGGGGGCATAAAGTTAGGCAATCATAACTATGAGGTAATATATTTTTAAATGTCATTTTTATTAAGTAGATTCTGTTTGTGCTTTTAATGATGTAAATTTCTGGCAGTGATATCAATGTTAAAAAATAAAGGAAAAAAGGATTCTACGCAACGCGGATCCTGAATTTCTCTAAAATAGGATGGTTCAGAGCCTAGGAGCAGGTGGTCACCCAGGGAGAGCAGCTGGCAAACTGGCTTATCTCAAAGGCAGTGTGAAAAGGGTCTAAGCTTCCTGGACTGAAGATTCTAGGATGCTATTAACACTTATTCCAGTCTCAATGGACAGTGCAACAAGAGACCACTTCTCTGTGGGTTGAAGGATCTCCAGCTGAAACTGGGGAGCATATACATTGTGCACTTACCATGCAGATATACCTTCTGATTAGTAACCCCTAAGGGAGCTCAAGCACTACATTCTAAGTTTTTCTTATCTTATCTCCAATTGTACCTGATCTCAACGTATATCACCCAGCAGGAGAAACTGATAACACTTTCCTATCATCAGCCATCAGGAGAGACATTCACTGACTGGACAGCCATCCAATAACATTTTGCACAACAAAAGTCAAAAATGGAGGCAGCTCTTCACATACCAATCCAACCTTCATGCTCCTTGTCCTATAAAAAACAATTGTTAAAAAACCACACAGCATCATCACTCTGTGTGGTTTCATCTGTACCAAAAACTGCATGGTACCAAAAACCTACGTGGTAGCGAAATATCATTTAAGAGAAAATACTGCAAAAATGTAAACAATATTTATAGATACATTTTTTGGCTTCTGGGTTTAACAATATCTAAATGCAGACCACTCCAATCTCTGAGATCCACATTCATTCACCTGTTCTGCTTTCTACTTCTACAAGGCACCACTGCATTTATCAGCAGATAAGACGGCTCAACTATGTGGAGGACTTAATACGTTCCAAACCCCCCACAAAGAATTTTCTATGCTTATTTCCACTGATTTTCACAGCACACTTCTACAAGATACTTACCGTTAGCTTCCGCAGATTAAAGATGAGGTAAAGGAGGCTTGGAGAGGTTAGATCTCTTGGGACTGGCCAGTCCAACTCCAGAAATATTGCTCTATCCTGCCACCGACATTTTTTTTTTAAACTACAGGACATGAACATAGAGACAAATGCCTAAAACAATGTGTTCTGAATTCCCACAGACACTCCCCTCTAACCCATCTGACATCTGGTATAAACTCAACAACACTGCCACCAATTTTGAGGTGAAAAATGCGTTTATAAACTGTAAATCCCAAACGTAACTTATGTCCCTCTGCATTAATGGGCCTCCACTTGCCTTAGTACTGCAGAAAGGGTGCTTTGGGAACTGAACTACAGCATATTTGCAGGGGAGCAGTTTCAGGCTCTCCTGCCGGGATGGATGAATGACAGGAGACCACACTGCATCAGGGGATGGGACGAAGAGCGTCTCCACCAACACTGCAGGTGTGCATCAGTTTACAGAGTTCTAGCAGATCCACACATGTGTCTGTGACAGGAGGAGCAAGGCTTTAATTGAGAGACTGGGGGAGCGAGGATGAACATCACAACAGCAATGTTAGAAGTCATTTACTTTTCCAATTAAATTCTCAAATTGGTGGGAGTAGCCAATTAAAAATACAAAACAAACCAAATGGGAAAATGTGGATTTTAGAGGTTAGCATAAGCATTATTTTTTAAAGACAACACAGATAAAAAAAGATATTATAACCTTGTGCTGTTTCCTTATTGCCTCCAAACTTTGGGTTCTGGCCACGGCGATACCATCTCAATACTTGTCATTTGAACTGATGCACTCAACAAGACTATTTGTGTTTAAAACTGTGTTAGAAAATTACATCTCTTTAAAAAGGCATTTATAAAGCAATTTCTATTTGCAAAGTGCTTTCCAGTTATTTTTTAAAGTAATTCTTTACAACAACCATGTAAAAAAGGTCAGAGTTTTTTATCCCTTCTGTCTCGTCTTTCAAAAGGCTGAATCAAGAAAGGTACAAGGGGCTTCCCTGGTGGCGCAGTGGTTAAGAATCCGCCTGCCAATGCAGGGGACGTGGGTTCAATCCCTGGTCTAGGAAGACCCCACATGCCGCGGAGCAACTAAGCCCGTGAGCCACAACTACTGAGACTGCGTGCCACAACTACTGAGCCTGCGCTCTAGAGCCCGTGCTCCACGACAAGAGAAGCCACCGCAATGAGAAGCCCACACACTGCAAAGAAGAGTAGCCCCTGCTCACAGCCACTAGAGAAAAGCCCGCGCACAGCAACGAAGACCCAACGCAGCCAAAAATAAAATGCATAAAATAAATAATATATATATATATATATATATATATATATATATATATATATATATATATATATATATACATAAAAGGTACAAAAAGGTTAAGTGAGTTTCCTGGGGTTGCACACAAAATTGGTAGCGGAACTTAAAATGCTACTACAGCTGCTAAACCTCAAATGATGATGTCATCCCAGTGGTTCTCATTCTCCTCCTCTAAATTTTATTTCATAATTTCTTGGGATCTTTGTCACAAGTAGTATATACAGCTTCCTGTGCCCTCCTCCAAACCTACTCAAGAATCCAGGAAACAGGTCCTGAAAATCTATTCATGTAACAGGTATTCCCCAGCTGAGTCTGCAGGGCAATTTAGCCTGGGACCCACTACTGGTGGGTCTTCTGGAAGGCTTACTCCTCTGTCCTGCAGGCAGTTTAGAACAGCCAACATAGTTATAACCAAGCCAAGACCTCTCCGAAGCAGAAACTGGCAGCTCTCTTTCAAAAAGCAGCTTTTAACAAGTCATTAGAAATCACATTCAAGTCATAGGTGTTCACCATGTTCACTCTCAGCACAAACTGTTTCAGGCATTTTGGCCTTTTTCCTGAAAAAATTTCCCTTAGGTTCCTTTGACCTGATAATAGGAGCAATTTCATTTCAGCAATTCATTCTGCAACCACCTTCTGCTCTTCATCCTTCCTCCCTGCCAGAATGATTCACCCGTTACACATTCAGCAAACACAGCATGACCAAAACTAACCACCATTTACAGAGGGCATACAAGGTTCCTAGGCACCAGGCAGAACAGGCGACTTGCATTATTTCATTTAATCCACCCTACAAGAGATGTCCCATTTCACAGATTTCAGAGACTGAGCAAGTTGCCCTAGGACACACTAATACTAATTCCCAGAACCCAGATTCAAACCTAACCCCAGAATCAACACAATCATTTTCTCTTTTTCTTTGTGATTGTGGTTTTTAAAGTTTCTCTTTTGGGTCTTCATTCCTCTGTATTTAATTACTTCAGCAGCAAGGGAACCATCAAAAAAAGACCTTCTTTCCACTTAAAGTTCTTCCTCTTATTTTTTTGGCCAATGAGAAAAGAGAATCCATTGAGAAAAAATCACACAGTGAAGAGGGGCAATGCCGGGGAGAAACAATGCAATGTAACCTGTCACACCTATTTCCACTGCCAAATCGGAAAGGCTAGGTTTAATTATGAACTCAGATAATTCAGATGTATCAACTAACAGTACCTTCTCCAACTTTTCTGGCCTGGACTATCTGAGGTGTAACTTGTAGAGATATAACAAGAGAAACAAAGATAAAGTGAGAACAAGATGGAGACAGAATTAGAGGAGGCATGAGGGCAAAATGTAGCAAGTGCACCTCTGTGCAACGTTTACAAAGATGTAGGCTTCAGGACTCCTTTCTTTCCGCAAACCCAATGTCATGAACATAAAAGGTGAAATTGAAGAATCAAAAAAAAAACAAAAAAAGATGTAGGGCATACAGTCCTCCATATCAACAAACTAAACAAACAGAAAAAACCATATGATCATATCCACTGCCAGAGAAAAGGCATTTGACAAATCTAATACACATTTATGACTAAAACCTCTCAGCAGCTTAGAAACAGAGAGGAATTATCCTGATGCGATAAAGTGCTTTTACCAAAAAATAATAAAGTACAGCTAACATTATACTTAAGGATAAAGAACTGAATGTATTTCCTCCTAATTGAGACCAAGGCAAGGATGTCTTCATAGTACTGGAAGTTCTAGCTGCTAAAATAAGGCATGAAAAAGAAGGAAAGGCATAGAGAAAGAAAGTGAAAAAATAAAATTCTCTCCATTTGCAATGACACGATTGTCTACACAGAAAAGCCCAAGGACTCTACAAAAGAAAACATCCTAGAATGGATGAATGAATGTGGCAAGGTCATAGAACAAAAAATCAGCACAGAAAAATACATCACACTTCTATATACCAACACTGAATGAACAGAAATGAACATGATACCATTTACAATTACCCCAAAGTAAATCAAGTACTTAGGTACACCCTGAACAAAACATGTACAGGGTCTGTGTGCGGAAAATTCCAAAGGCACTGGAAGAAATCAAAGCAAACCTAACCAAATGGAGACACACTGTGTTCACGGACTGTATGACACAACACAGTAAAAATGTCAATTCTCTACACACTGATCTATAGTGCTAATGAAATTCCTATAAAAATCCCAGCAAAGTTTTTGTAGACATAAACAAGCTTATTGTAAAATTTATATGGAAAGGCACAAGCCCTAGAAGAGCTAAGCCAATCTTGACAAAGAAGAATAAAAAGGGAAGAATCACTCTGCCTGATATGAAGACTTACTATATAGTCACAGTAATCAAGACTGTGTGGTACTGGGGAAAGACAGACACATAAATCAAGGGAACGGAACAGAGGACCTAGAAATAAACCCACACAAATATATTCAACTCCATTTAATGAAGACTTCGAATTAATGAAGGAAGTAGAGTCTTTTCAACAGATGCACCATCTGCTGTAACTAGACATCTATAGCCAAAAAAAAGAACATTGACCCAAACCCCACACCTTATACAAAAATTAATTCAAAATGGGTCATGGGCCTAAATGTAAAACTCTAAAACTTTTAAGAAAACACTTACAAGAAAATCTTTGGGATCTAGGTCTAACCAAAGAGTTCTTGGACTTGAAACCAAAAGCATGATCCGTAAAAGAAAAACTGATAAACTGGGGCTAATCAAAATTAAAAACTTTTGCTCTATGAAAACCCATATGAAGGGGATAAAAAGCCAAGTCATAGACGAGGAAAAACATTGGCAGGCCACAAATCCAACAAAGGACTAGTACGCAGGATACATAAAGAACTCTCAAAGTTCTAAGTAAAAAGAAAAAAAGTCCAATTAGAAAAGAAAATGGGCAGAAGACATGCAAAGATATTGCACTGATGATGCTATCCAGATGGAAAATAAGCACAGCAAACCAAGAGCCACAACACCAGCCATCAGGGAAATGCAAATTAAAACCACACTGATCACTGCACACCTGTCACAAGGAGTTAGATAAAACACGGTGACAATACAAAACTTGCAAGGATGCAGAGAAACTAGATCACTCCTACGAAGCTGCAAGAATGTAAAATGGTACAACCCCTCTAGAAAACCTTTTGCCAGTTTCTTATGAAACTACACGTGACTACCACACAATCCAGCAACTGTACACTTGGAACATTTATCCCAGAGAAATGAAAACTTAGGTTCACATAAAAACATGTGCGGGACTGTTCGCGGCAGCTTTATTTATAAGAGCCAAAAACTAGAAGCAGCCCAGATGTCCTTTACCACGTAAAAGGTTAAACTGTAACATACCCATACCTGGGAATACTACGCAATAGTAAAAAGAGATAAATTATCGATACACGCAACTTGTATAAATCCCCCCAAATTATTCTGAGTGAAAAAAGCTAATGCCTCCTTTACATACCATATGATTCCAGTTATATAACTTTTGAAGTGATAAAATTTTTAGAAATGGAGGACAGATTAGGGGTTTGCAGCAGTTGGGGATGGAGCTAAGAGGGAGGTAGATATGGTTTATAAAAGGGAAACATGAGAGATCTTTATGGTGTTGAAACTCTTCAGTATCTTGCCTATGGTGGTGGATACATGAACCTAAACGGCTGATAAAATTGTATAGAATTTAATACACACACACACAAACATGATTTAACTTCCAGAATGTAAATAAGATCAGTGGACTGTATGAATGTCAATATCCTGTGATACACATCAGTTTTGTAAAATGTTACCTTTGGGAGAACCAGGAAAGGTATGTTAGAGATCTCTCTGTATTATTCTGCACAACTGCATGTGAATCTTTAACCTCAATAAAAATTTAAATTAAAAAAGATATAGGTTTAAATTTTTATAAAAGATATAGACTGAAAAACATGAATAATATCACTTTAAAATTTATCAAAGCCCAGCCCAAAGTGTGTTTTGAAAAGCAAAGGACTCCCTTTTTTTTTTTTTTGCGGTACGCGGGCCTCTCACTGTTGTGGCCTCTCCCGTTGCGGAGCACAGGCTCCGGATACGCAGGCTCAGCAGCCATGGTTCATGGGCCCAGCCGCTCCGCGGCATGTGGGATCTTCCCGGACCGGGGCACGAACCCGTGTCTCCTGCATCGGCAGGCGGGCTCTCAACCACTGCGCCACCAGGGAAGCCCAGGACTCCCTTTTAAGGCGACGGATCACCTTCCAGTACAATGTGTTTTCTACTGAGATTTTGATAGGATATATTCAATACTGAATAGCAGCACAACTCACCCAGAGAACCAACCCTTGCTTATCTGCAGCAACAGGAGGTGAGTCACCTCACATCACTAAACGCCAAGTTTCACTTTTATCAAGTGTCTCAGCCCCTATTCGTAATAAATTTTGCCTTAAACGGCTATCAAGAAGCCCAATAAACAGATATTTAGGAACACAAAACTTGGCTTCCTACAATACAATGTCCTCTAGGTGATATTTTCAAAGTCAAAAGGTGGCCGCCTCTTGTCTTAAGCTATGCCAGTAATTGCTAGTCAGTTTATAAGGTCAAAATCCTACACCACATTTATATGCATGGCATGTGATTTTACAAGCCAGCCAACTTGGAGCAAATCATTAGCTTAACTGTAAACTTAATCACAGGCAGGACAGGCCGACAGATCTAAGGAAGATTAAAAGGACACAGGGAAAAGCATTTAAATACCCACAAAGGTACTATACCCTGGAAACACAGAGATGGCTTGTAGGAAAGGATGTAAGCATCAACTCTTTCCAGGCACTTCCTCTAAAAGCAGGATAAAGAACTAACCCATGTCATTCACTTCGCAGAGTCCTCAGCTCCAACCAACTAAATCAGAAAGAACCACAGTGAACAAGATATCAAGTGACTTATACACACCGAAGTCGCAGAATCCCGTTCAAATTAATTACCTGCTTACAATTTATTGCTCTCTTCTTCAGACAGAGCAGTCTGAAGACATTCTGGTTGTCACAACTGGGGAGCAGGGCGTGGGTGGTTTTGCTACTGGCCTCTGATGCCTGGAGACCAGGGATGCATAATTGGGCCCAGATGTCAGTCATGCTCAGGTTAAACTCCTTGAGAGGGATACTTGCATTGGGTTTAATGAGAGGAATACTCACACACAATTAAAAATATGGGAACAAACTTAATAACTTAGAGCTTCTAAGTGGAGGTGACCTCCAAGGACAAAGGTAGCTCTTACTACTCCATCCTCTGATTCATCCCAAAGAAAAAGATGTTCTTTTTCACCATTATTTTAAAAACATCCATTCTGGAGGCACAAAGCCCAAGTCGAAATTCCAGTTCCTCCTCTTACGATCTGAGTGATGTTGGGTAATTACAGGTGGTGAGTCTCAGTTACTACTTGTAAAGGGGGATTCATACCTGTTCTTCTTTCTGAGCGCTGTTAGGAAAATATAAATAAAGAAGCTAAATAAATAAGATATGGGGTGTCAAAGAACCCAGCATAGATTCCGACCATAAATGTTTCATTATCATTAATGAATTCTCTCCCTCTCTCAGCCCCGTTATCTTTTTACTTCTCAGCTGCCAACGAAGTCAACCACCTCTGATTCTCCATCCTTTTGCAGGTTAAATCTGGTTACTCTTTTAGCGCAGTTTCCTCTCCTCTAGCACTTAATAAGAGCCGGTCATTTCTAATTAGTCTGTAAACTTAGTGCCATTTGCATTCTCTATGGATAACCCCGCCAAGCATCTTTATCAGCCACTTAACTCACTGCACTAATACTCTTACATAAGGGATAGCCTTAATTATGAGAAAACCACCTTTCCTATTATCTAAGCCACAGTTCAGAAGACTGACACCAAACGTTTGTCAGTTATATTCCTAAAGAGTTGTTTCTGTAAACTAAGCGTCTCTTTTGGCCCCTAACTATGAAAACTAGATGCCTCAGCTCAGGAATCAAAGTCTGGCAAACAAATATTTCTCACACACCACTGACGGGCTGGCTGTCCTGGATGCTACGAATAAAATGGTGCACACACAGGCACAGCTCCGTCAAGGTTCACAAAAAAAAAATGTTTGTACCTAAAGACTTCAAGATGCACCATGGTAACCAATTAGGTGAAGGAAACCCTTCCTATTAAAGGAAATATTACCCAATCTTCAAGTGGATCTTTGCAAGAGGCATCAAACCACCGAGGCAGCTGAACTCAAATACCTGGTTAAGAACTCAAACACTGAAGCCAGATTATGCCTCTTCCAGGTACAATCGATATAATCCAACCATTCTGGGTTTTATTTACTCAGAATGTTAATAAGAGATAACAAAAGTACCTACCTACCTACCTTGCTCTTAGGAGGATTAAATTAGTTATTATATAGGCACTTGAACAGTCACTGGTACTCAATTAATAGTGCTATAATTAACCCTATTAGCAAAGGAATTTGAATTTTACAGCCTTGGCTTTTGTAGATCTTGATTTTTCAAAGCATCTACCAGAACATCTTTCAGCAGCTTGCAGACACACTCACTTTCCCAAAACACGCTACCTCCTAAAACCTTGATAAGTTCTTAAATTCTGCGCACTCAGAGCACTCCAGTTAGGACTTCCTCCCGTGGCACACGGTCCCCAACAGCACTCATCTGCGCTTCATCAGCAGGTGCTGATAACGATGTGTCGCCCATCACGGTAACAGTCTAAAGCAACGACACTCCCCGGCACTCTCCGACTGCCAGCGATGGCAGTTAGGGGCCCCATGCTCCAGCGCAATCCATTTTCAGGGCTAGCTGATTCGGCAGAACCTCCAGAACGACCATGATCCTGCCAACATCTTGATTTCAGCCCAGTGAAATCCATTTCAAAGTTCTGATCTCCAGGATGGGGGACCTTTAAGATGGTGGAGGAGTAAGACGTGGAGATCACCTTCCTCCCCACAAATACATCAGAAATACATCTACATGTGCAACAGCTCCTACAGAACACCCACTGAACGCTGGCAGAAGACCTCAGACCTCCCAATAGGCAAGAAACTCCCCACATACCTGGGTAGGGCAAAAGAAAAAACAGAGACAAAAGAATAGGGACGGGACCTGCACCTCTGGGAGGGAGCTGTGAAGGAGGAAAGGTTTCCACACACTAGGAAGCCCCTTGGCGGGTGGAGATGGGGGAGTGGCAAGGGGGAAGCTTCGGAGCCATGGAGGAGAGCACAGCAACAGGGGTGCGAAGGGCAAAGCGTAGAGATTCCCGCACAGAGGATCGGTGCCAACCGGCACTCACCAGCCCGAGAAGCTTGTCTGCTCACCTGCTGGGTGGGGCGGGGCTGGGACCTGAGGCTCCGGCTTCGGAGGTCAGATCCCAGGAAGAGGACTGGGAATGGCTGCGTGAACACAGCCTGAAGGGGTTAGTGCGCCACAGCTAGCTGGGAGGGAGTCCGGGAAAAAGTCTGGAGCTGCCTAAGAGGCAAGAGACCACTATTTCAGGGTGCGCGAGGAGAGGGGATTCCTTCCCCGAGTGCCCACAGAAGGCAGAGCACCACCTAAGCGAGCTCAAGAGACAGGTGCAAGCCGGAGCTATCAGCTCAGACCCCAGAGACGGGCAAAAAACTCTAATGCTGCTGCCACTGCCACCAAGAAGCCTGTGTGCAAGCACAGGTCACTACCCACACCCCCCAGGAGCCTGTGCATCCTGCCACGGCCAGGGTCCCGTGATCCAGGGACGACTTCCCCGGGAGAACACACGGCATGCCTCAGGCTGGTGCAATGTCACACCAGCTTCTGCTGCCGAAAGCTCACCCCGCACTCCAATTATGACGACCATACCCGTCCCTGAGACAGCAAGAAAGACCTAATCAGCTTTTGCTTTAGCCCCTTCCTGTCTGGGCGGGGAACAGACGCCTGAGGGTGACCCACATGCAGAGGCAGGGTCAAAACCAAAGCTGAAACCCGGGAGCTGTGCGAACAAAGAGAAAGGGAAATCTCTCCCTGCAGCCTCAGGAGCAGCGGATTAAATCTCTACAATCAACTTGATGAACCCTGCATCTGTGGAATACCTGAACAGACAACAGAACTTCCCAAAATTGAGGTGGTGGACTTTGGGAGGAACTGTAGACATGGGGTTTGCTGACGGCAACTGATTTGTTTCTGATTTTTACGTTTATCTTAGTTTAGTTTTTAGTGCTTGTTAACATTGGTGGATTTTGGTTACTCTCTTTTTTCTTTTTTCTTCCTTTTCTTCTGAGCCGTGTGGCTGACAGGGTCTTGGTGCTCCAGCCAGGTGTCACACCTGAGCCTACGAGGAGGGAGAGCCAAGCCCGACACTGGACCTCCTGGGCCCACATAATATCAACACTAGAGACCTCCTGGGCCCACATAATATCAACTGGTGAGAGCTCTCCCAGAGATCTCTGTCTCAACACTAAGACCCAGCTCCACCCAACGGCCAGCAAGCTCCAGTGCTGGATGCCCAATGCCAAACAACTAGCAACACAGGAACACAAACACACCCATTAGCAGAGAGGCTGCCTAAAATCATACTAACTTCACAGACACCCCAAAACACACCAACGGATGCAGTCCTGCGCACCAGAAAGACAAGATCCAGCCCCACCCACCAGAACACAGGCACCAGTCCCCTCCACCAGGAAGCCTGCACAAGCCACTGAACCAACCTCACCCACTGAAGCCAGATACCCAAAACAACAAGAACTATGAACCTGCAGCATGTGAGAAGGAGACCCCAAACACAGTAACTAAAACAAAATGAGAAGACAGAGAAATATGCAGCAGACGAAGGAGCAAGGTACAAACCCACCAGACCAAACAAATGAAAAGGAAATAGGCAGTCTACCTGAAAAAGAATTCAGAGTAATGATAGTAAACATGATCCAAAATCTTGGAGATAGAATAGAGAAAATACAAGAAATGCTTAACAAGGACCTAGAAGAACTAAAGAACAAAGAAAGATGAACAATACAATAAATGAAATTAAAAATTCTCCAGAAGGAATCAATAACAAAAACTGAGGCAGAAGAACGGATAAATGACCTGGAAGATAAAATAGTGGAAATAACTACCGCAGAGCAGAATAAAGAAAAAACAATGAAAAGAATTGAGGACAGTCTCAGAGACCTCTGGGAAAACATTAAAGGCACCAATATTCGAACAACAGGGGTCCCAGAAGAATAAGAGAAAAAGAAAGGGTCTGAGAAAATATTTGAAGAGATTATAGTCGAAAACTTCCCTAACATGGGAAAAGAAATACTCAATCAAGTCCATGAAGCACAGAGAGTCCCATACAGGGTAAGTCCAAGGAGAAACATGCCAAGACACATATTAATCAAACTATCAAAAATTAAATACAAAGAAAAAATATTAAAAGTAGCAAGGGAAAAGCAACAAATAACATACAAGGGAATCCCCATATGGTTAACAGCTGATGTTTCAGCAGAAACTCTGCAAGCCAGAAGGGAGTGGAGTAGCAAGACATATTTAAAGTGATGAAAGGGAAAAACCTACAACCAAGATTACTCTACCCAGCAAGGTTCTCATTCAGATTCCACGGAGAAACTGAAACCTTTACAGACAAGCAAAAGATAAGAGACTTCAGCACCACCAAACCAGCCTTACAACAAATGTTAAAGGAACATCTTTAGGCAGGAAACACAAGGGAAGGAAAAGATCTACAAAAACAAACCCATAACAATTAATAAATTGATAACAGTAACATGCAAATCAATAATTATCTTAAAGGTAAATGGATTAAATGCTCCAACCAGAAAGCACAAGAGTGTCTGAATGAATACAAAAACAAGACCCATGTATATGCCATTTAAAAGAGACCCACTTCAGACCTAGGGACACATACAGACTGAAAGTGAGGGTATGGAAAAAGATATTCCACGCAAATGGAAATCAAAAGAAAGCTGGAGTAGCAATTCTCATATCACAAAAAACAGACTTTAAAATAAAGACTATTACAAGAGACAAAGAAGGACACTACATAATGATCAAGGGATCACTCCAAGAAGATGATATTACAATGGTAAATATTTATGGAGACAACATAGGAACACCTCAGTACAGAAGGCAAATGCTAACAGCCACAAAAGGGGAAATCAACAGTAACAAAAAAATAGTAGGGGACTTTAACATCCCATTTTCACCAATGGACAGATCATCCAAAATGAAAATAAATAAGCAAACACAAGCTTTAAATGACATATTAGACAAGATGGATTTAATTGATATTTATAGAACATTCCATCCAAAAAGAACAGAATACACTTTCTACTCAAGTGGCCATGGAACATTCTCCAGGATAGATCATATCTTGGGTCACAAATCAAGCCTCCGTAAATTTAAGAAAATTGAAATTGTATCAAGTATCTTTTCCGACCACAACGCTATGAGACTAGACATCAAGTACAGGAAAAAAAGTGTACAAAATACAAACACATGGAGGCTAAACAATACACTACTAAATAACCAAGAGGTCACTGAACAAATCAAAGAGGAAATCAAAAAATACCCAGAAACAAATGATGATGAAAACACGACGACCCAAAACCTATGGGATGCAGCAAAAGCAGTTGTAAGAGGGACGTTTATAGCAATACAATCGTACCTCAAGAAATAAGAAAAATATCAAATAAACAACCTAACCTTACACCTAAAGCATTTAGAGAAAGAAGAACAAAAACCCCAAATTTAGCAGAAGCAAAGAAATCATAAAGATCAGATCAGTAATAAATGAAAAGGAAATGAAGGAAACAATAGCAAAGCTCAATAAAACTACAAGCTGGTTCTTTGAGAAGATAAACAAAATTGATAAACCATAAGCCAGAATCATCAAGAAAAAAGGGAGAAGACTTCCATCAACTGAATTAGAAATGAAAAAGGAGAAGTAACAACTGACACTGCAAAAACACAAAGGATCATGAGAGACTACTACAAGCAACTATATGCCAATAAAATGGACAACCTCGAAGAAATGGACAAATTCTTAGAAAAGCATAACCTTCCAAGCCTGAACCAGGAAGAAATAGAAAATATAAACAGACCAGTCACAAGAACTGAAATTGAGACTGTGATTAAAAATCTTCCAAACGGGCTTCCCTGGTGGCGCAGTCGTTGAGAGTCCGCCTGCCGATGCAGAGGACATGGGTTCATGCCCCGGTCTGGGAAGATCCCACATGCCGCGGAGCGGCTAGGCCCTGTGCTCCGCAACCGGAGAGGCCACAACAGTGAGAGGCCCGCGTACCGAAAAAATAAAAATAAAAAAAATAAAAAAATAATAATAATAAAAAAAATCTTCCAACAAACGAAAGCCCAGGACCAGATGACTTCACAGGCGAATTCTATCAAACATTTAGAGAAGAGCAAACATCAATCTTTCTCAAAATCTTCCAAAATACAGCAGAGGGAGGAACACTCCCAAACTCATTTTATGAGGCCACCATTACCCTGACACCAAAACCAGACAAAGATGTCACAAAGAAATAAAACTATAGGCCAATAGCACTGATGAACATAGATGCAAAAATCCTCAACAAAATACTAGCAGACAGAATCCAGCAGCACATTAAGAGGATCATACACTGTCATCAAGTGGGATTTATCCCAGGGATGCAAGCATTTTTCAATACACGCAAATCAATCAATGCGATACACCATACAAACAAATTGAAGGATAAAAACCATACGATCAACTCAATATATGCAGGAAAAGCTTTCAACAAAATTCAACACCCATTTATGATAAAAACTCTCCAGAAAGTAAGCATAGAGGGAACCTACCTCAACATAATAAGGGCCATATATGACACACCCACAGCCAACATCATTCTCCATGGTGAAAAACTGAAACCATTTCCACTAAGATCAGGAAGAAGACAAGGTTGCCCACTCTCACCACTATTATTCAACATACTTTTAGAAGTTTCAGCCACGGCAATCAGAGAAGAAAAAATAAATAAAAGGATCCAAATCGGAAAAGAAGTAAAACTGTTGCTGTTTGCAGATGAGATGATACTATACATAGAGAATCCTAAAGATGCTACCAGAAAACTACTAGAGCTAAGCAATGAATTTGATAAAGTAGCAGGATACAAAATTAATGCACAGAAACCTCTTGCATTCCTATACACTGATGAAATATCTGAAAGAGAAATTAAGGAAATACTCCCATTTACCATTACAACAAAAAGAATAAAATAACCTACCTAAGGAGACAAAAGACCTGTGTGCAGAAAACTATAAGACACTGATGAAAGAAATTAAAGATGATACAAACAAATGGAGAAATATACCATGTTCTTGGATTGGAAGAATCAACACTGTGAAAAAGACTATACTACCCAAAGTAATCTACAGATTCAAAGGAATCCCTATCAAACTACCAATGGCATTTTTCACAGAAGTAGAGCAAAAAATTTTCACAATTTGTATGGAAACAGAAAAGACCCCGAACAGCCAAAGCAATCTTAAGAAAGAAAAACAGAGCTGGAGGAATCAGGCTCCTGGACTTCAGACTATACTACAAAGCTACAGTAATCAAGACACTATGGTACTGGCACAAAAACAGAAATATAGATCAATGGAACAGGATAGAAAGCCCAGAGATAAACCCACGCATCTATGGTCAACTAATCTATGACAATGGAGGCAAGGATATACCATGGAGAAAAGACAGTTTCTTCAATAAGTGGTGCTGGGAAAACTGGACAGCTACATGGAAAAGAATGAAATTAGAACACTCCCTAATACCATACACAAAAATAAAGTCAAAATGGATTAAAGACCTAAATGTAAGGCCAGACACTATCAAACTCTTAGAGGAAAACATAGGCAGAACACTCTATGACATAAATCACAGCAAGATCCTTTTTGACCCATCTCCTAAAGAAATGGAAATAAAAACAAAAATAAACAAATGGGACCTAACAAAACTTAAAATCTTTTGCACAGCAAAGGGAACAATAAACAAGAGGGAAAAGACAACCCTCATAATGGGAGAAAATAGCTGCAAACGAAGCAACTGACAAAGGATTCATCTCCAAAATATACAAGCAGCTCATGCAGCTCAGTATCCAAAAAACAAACAACCCAATCCAAAAATGGGCAGACGACCTAAATAGACATTTCTCCAAAGAAGACATACAGATTGCCAACAAACACATGAAAGGATGCTCAACATCACTAATCGTTAGAGAAATGCAAATCAAAATCACAATAAGGTATCACCTCACACCAGTCAGAATGGCCATCATCAAAAAATCTACAAACAATAAATGCTGGAGAGGGTGTGGAGAAAAGGGAACCCTCTTATACTATTGGTGGGAACATAAATTGATACAGCCACTATGGAGAACTGTATGGAGGTTCCTTTAAAAACTACAAATAGAACTATCATAGGACCCAGCAATACCACTACTGGGCATATACCCTGAGAAAACCAGAATTCAAAAAGAGTCATATACCACAATGTTCACTGCAGCTCTATTTACAATAGCCAGGACATGGAAGCAACCTAAGTGTCCATCGACAGTTGAATGGATAAAGAAGATGTGGCACGTATATACAATGGAATATTACTCAGCCATAAAAAAATGAAATTGAGTTGTTTGTAGTGAGGTGGATGGACGCAGAGTCTGTCATACAAAGTGAAGAAAGAAAGAGAAAAATAAATACTGTATGCTAACACATATATATGGAATCTAAAAAAAAAAAGGTTTTGATGAACCTAAGGCCAGGACAGCAATAAAGATACAGACATAGAGAATGACTTGAGCACACGGAGAGGAGGAAGGGTAAGCTGGACAAGGTGAGACAGTAGCACTGACATATATACACTACCAAATGTAAAATAGATAGCTAGTGGGAAGCAGCCGCATAGCACAGGGAGATCAGCTCGGTGCTTTGTGTCCACCTAGAGGGGTGGGATAAGGAGGGTGGGAGGGAGATGCAAGAGGGAGGGGATATGCAGATATATGTATCCATAAAGCTGATTCAGTTTGTTATACAGCAGAAACTAACACAAGATTGTAAAGCAATTATACTCCAATAAGGAGTATAATTTTTTAAAAATGCAATGACATCTGCTCCCTCGCTACCTTAGAAACTGAGGATGGACGCCTTGAACACATCAAGTTTGATTATTATTCTGTATGATACCTTCTCCTTAGTTTAGTTGCCAGCCAAACCCCTTAGGACCATCTTATTAAAAACTGAACAGAGTGTGCCTAGTTTTTTATTCCATGAGCTAATGCATGTAGATATTGGTAACCAAGGAGAGGGGTCCAACTACCTCAGCATTACAATCACATAGTGTGGGTTGGACATCTAATTTCTCCCACTTTTACTAGTTGGACGGATTGGAGAATGTTCCTTCAGCTCTGTGAGACTTACTTTGTCGTCTGTAAAATGGAGATAACAATACTGATGCTTCACAAAGCTATTGAAAAGATTAAACAAAATGTTTTCCTTAAAAGTAGCACAATGCCTAGCACCTTATCCGCACTCAGTAAAACTAAGCATATTATTATTTTCATAGTGCCTGCTACGAAATTATTTGAAAACTCAACTAAATTCATTTATACTAAAAAAAAGAGTGATTAGTTTGTGTTAACTATTTAGGGAAATCACACAACTGTTCTTTGAAAAGTGCTAGCTTCCAGAAGCATAGACACTTATGTGGGTGAACATCTTATATCGACAATCTTCATTAAAGTGAAAAACTGAATGTTTTTGCATAATAAGTTAGAGTCAAAAAAGTTTCAGTAAGTACCTGATGTATAAATCACAGGCTTACCACTCCCACTGGCCTGTGGTAGAACCATCTCCCTAAGCATCTAGATGAGGACTGGGAAGGTGGGAGGGAGACACAAGAAGGAGGGGATATGGGGATATATGTGTACACCCAGCTGATTCACTTCGTTATACAGCAGAAACGAACACAACATTTTAAAGCAATTGTACTCCAATAAAGATGTAAAAAAAAAAAAAAAAGAATCCAGATGAATGTGGCTTTTCTGCTTTAAAACCAACCTTTGGTTATCTTCACTGCTCTAAGTCACCCCATGTCCTTTCCAAAAGGTAAGCATCTACATAAGAACATTTCCTGACCTAGACCTTCATTCTTTAAATCATGTATCTGTTCAACATCATTAGGGCACTGCCAGGTTGACTCACCAAAAAATGGCTAAGACTGAAAGGATTAAGGCTGCAGACCTGTGTTTTCTACTATACAACAAAAAGTAAATGGTTTGCACATAGAAAACCCCCATGTAGACTCCTGTCATTCAGAGGTTAAGAAAGAGATTGCTCAGCGTGTAGATCTGAGTCAGCTGAGATCAAATGCAGGGTGGAATGAAGATGGAGAAAAGTCACACGGAGATTAACTTATACATTTTTTAAAACAGATAAAACAGAAACCTGAAGTCAACAGCTCCTGTATCCATAAAAATACTGAATTTTCAATAACCAATATAGTGATATTAAAGAACATGACTAATTATAAAACAAAGAGGTATCTCTTTACACTTATGTAAAGTACTGATAGTTTAAACACATTTTGCAAAATACTCTGGTTTTCTCTCACGCTGATGTAAGCTAAGTCTTCTGTCGAAAACTCAATGCCTGAAATAGAGCTTGAGTCAGGATCAGATGTAAAAAGCCAATCTTTTATACCAAATACCCTTTCTCAAATTCAAGAGTCTGTGAAGGAGACTTGATTTCAACCCTCTGCACTTTTGAAACAAAAAGGGATGAAACAGTAACACAGCTATTTCAAGGAATGCCTGTAATTTCATTGTTATTAACGCTTCCAGATGTCTTAGCTCAAAGACTACAGAGCTACCGAGTTAGGGCTTGAAAACTGACACAACCTAAAAATGAAAAGGCCAACTAACAAAGAACAAACACAAAACAAAAAACCCCACAAACACCTCCGTCGCCCATCACCTTGTGTAGAAAACTCCTGGGCTTGGTTCGTTCAACAGGCTAAGATAGGTATTCGTAGAAAAGGGAGACAACGATAACCAAAGAATAGAAATAACTACATCCTTTGCTAAATTATTCCTGTAGTTAAATTTGGCGATCCAGTTAACCTTAAATATCAAGCTATGGATTAGTTTCCATCTAATAAATACCTCAAGGATCATAACTGACTTTCAAGTCTGACCTCCAGACAACAAAATTAATCATGCTCTGCTACTAAAAAGAATGCAACATCTGTCCCCATATACCCTGCAGAAAAGCTTAAGTGGGAAAAACTTAAAATATCTTTCTTCAAAAAGTATGAGAATCGTTCTGTGCAAAATCTCATGCTTTGCCAGCACCTTAGCACCACACTTGCTAAAATGATGCCACGTGTTTCACAGAGAAGCCTCCCCACGCTCAGTTTCTCAGACATCAATTCTTTACTTGTTTGCAGGTATGTCTCTGTATTATAAGTCTCTGCTTTGAATTAAATCTAGATTATGAATATGGGCCTGCTGCAGAAGTGACGAGGGAAATAAGCTAAATAATAAAATAACAAGAAGGAAATACACGCAAAGTCACATCTGCAGTTCATTATGGAAATAGTTTAGCAGGGCATGACTGACCTCTGGGGCAGAGCATGTTGCCATCCCTCTAAGAATCATCCACTTCCTGGAAGATTCCACTTTAAGATAATATTAATGAACTCTAAGTAGATGATAAAATCTAAACCAGCTAACAACTCAAACATACGAACCAGCACTAATAACAGCCTTTTGTACTAGCAATGTAGAGACACCGTTAGAACACGACGACATTATAAAGGTTAGGTTTTCATATTGTGGAATATATAAATATTCCTCTATTGTGTGAAAATTTAACTTTCCTAATCAAGTTAGACACAATATGCACATGGACAAATGACACAGAAATCAGCATAAAGGGATCTCACTAGACAAATCTGGGACAATCAATTTGAATGCCAAAATAGTGATAGTAATAGATTATAAGCCACTAAATAAAGCAAGAATGCATGAGTCCTAATGATAAATGTCAGTGAGTGAATAAGTAAATAATTGGAGGGCGGGGGGAGAAAGTACTTCCCTCTAGTAGAATGCCAACGAATGTAGAGAAATAAACGTAAAGGAATCACAGAGTTAGAAACCACCACCAACGGGCAGTCAGAGTATTATCAGCAATTATCAACGGCTGTTAAAACTAGTGGGCAAGGGCTCCCCTGGTGGTGCAGTGGTTGAGAGTCCGCCTGCCAATGCAGGGGACATGGGCTCGTGCCCCGGTCGGGGAAGATCCCACATGCCGCAGAGCGGCTGGGCCCATGAGCCATGGCCGCTGAGCCTGCGCGTCCGGAGCCTGTGCTCTGCAACGGGAGAGGCCACAACAGTGAGAGGCCCGCGTACAGCAAAACAAAACAAAACAAAACAAAAACTAGTGGGCAAAAGTTGGATGAAAAATAGACTATTTACACAGCTGCAAGGTATCATTCAACAAATAACTCAGGAAAGGAGTAGCTTTACAGTTGAGAGATCCGGTAGATGCAAGATTTCATCGTAAATTTTGAAAATCAACATCACTTTACACCCTGGTAAGATGGACTGAGAAAAACACAGCATTACCTATGATTATTCCTGCCAAAGGTGCATGACCTAAATCTAATCAAAGGAAGCACCAGGGAAATCTAATTTGAGTGATATTCTGCGAACTAACTGGTCTATACTCTTCAAGATGCCAACTTCATCTGTTCCAGATTAAAGGACACTAAAAGGATATGACCAAAAAAAAAAAAAAAAATGCAATGTGTGATTCTGTACTGGAGAGAAAACGGCCATAAAGGATGTAATAGGGACAAACAGAAATATTTCAATATGGACTGTGGATTCAGGTAATAGTATCATACCAACACCGAATCTCCTGATTTAAATAATTTACTGTTGTTATGTAAGAAAACACCTTTATTCCTAGGATATAGATCGTAAAATATTTGTAAGTAATGGGAACAATGTTTGAAACTGTATAAATAAATACACACACACAGGGTCACACAAAGCAAAAATGAAGATCAAAGATACACAGGTGGTTTATTCTTTCAACTTCTTTGAAGTTTGAAATGATTAAAAAAAAAAATACAAAGGTAACCCCAAAACTCTCAAGGTTGTAGAGAAAGACATGAGTAATTTTCTCAGTTACAAAACATGTACCAGAGTACCTTCTATATCTCTGTTTGCTTCTAGTTTTTTAACCTATCTCCCAGATTTCATACTACCTTAATCCGTTTTTGTATTCTCCAGAACTCTTTGATTCAATCTAAAGTGTTTTTCCTACGAAAAATTAGATTTTGAGCAACTTTCCTTTAATATCTTTGCATTTCCAGGACTGTGACCTCAGCAATATTTAGATAAGTGGTGTATTAATTTTTCTTTAAGATACTCTGAGGTCCTCTTTTTTGCCCTAAATAAATATGGATGATTTAACTGTTAGCTCATTTTTTTTTTCTTTTCCCTCTTTTTTTAACTTTCTGACAGGCATCATCCATAATTAAAGCTTGGTAACACGTGGCTTAGAATTTTCAAAACAGAAGTATTCCAACCACATAATGTGATTATTGCTCAAAGCCACCCCAAACAAAAGGTTAAATAGCAGCTCACATCCAAAGTCGCAAGAATTTCACTAATTGGTAAGTAAATGTCCCTTCTGGTGAGCCTATGTCTTTATTCTTTCCTAGCCTTAAGAAATCAGAATACACTTCAAAACTGGGGACACGTTTCTAAACAGCGCGTTGGGAAATCTCTAAGTGAGAAAATCTTCAAGTTTTGCTGGACTCTTTATTCGTAGCATGTGTTTTTCACTGTGTCTAGAGGTCTTGTTAAAATTGGTTTAATGACTCTTGGTTAGGGCAAAGAAATGACTGCCAGGGGTTTAGAAATCACAGCAGAGTCTCATCCTGCAGATCCGTTTTCAACGTCCCTTTCCTTTCCTCAGAAAGGGCTGAATTTGTTTTACCAGGCTGAAATGAGTACTTACTGATGGCACTGAAAAATAAGATGCTATGGTTATTTATACTTTGAAAATAGTATTTACAGATAATGTTTAAGTGGAAGACAATCAGAATATTGGAACTAGAGACTTTTTTCCTCTTATTAGCAGAGCACACAAGATGCTTCATTGGTTTGCTTGATCATCCATGAACGCTGAGCGCTGCTGGACTGCATCCCTAATCAAAACTTCACTTAAAAAAAAAAAAAAGTCCAGTCCTCTTGCTGATCAATTCTCCAACAGCAGAAAAATGCCACAACACTCAGAGTCTGTGAAGCAAACATGTAATCAATTGTTTACACTCAATTAAGCAGAAAATAAAACCCTTCTATTTAGAAGATTATCTATAAAACACAAATCTAAAAAGAAACAGAAAATGGAAGGGCTAGTTGGTATAGCTCAAAATGGTCACAGTTCATGACCAAGCAGGAAGTATTTCCCCAGCAACATGTCTTGTGTCAAATAACCCATCAGCTTTCTGTTTATGTGATTCAAGTCATCTACCTTTCCCTTTTTGATTCCTGTGGCTCCAAACATCTACAGGTGGGCTCTAACAGGCACACAAGGTAAGATGTAGAACCAACATCAGATATCAATGTCTTTGAACACTCTCCTACTTATTCCAGGACACCCATCTTTGCAAGGGTTTCCTTTTGATCTCAAACCAAAATATTCAGTAAAACAAACAAAAATACCACAAAAAGGCATATCAAAATGCAGATAAGTAAATGCACTATTAGACAGTCATTAAATATGACATTAAAATTGGAAAATTCAAAGAGGAAACGCTTAGCTTTACTTTTTTCTTTAGCCGCGCTGCACGGCACGTGGAACTTCACTGACCAGGGATCGAACCATGCTCCCTGCACCGGAAGCGCAGAGTCTTAACCACTAGACCACCGGGGAAGTCGGGAAATGATTACTTTTACGTGTATCCTCAAATGCCCATGGGAGGAAATCGTTTTATACTCCTTCCCCCATAAGTGGAAAGTAATAATTTCTCCATCTCAATTCCCTCACCCACATCTCTCCTGAGAAAGGAGATGTAACTTGTATACTGACAAGAAAGTAGAGTCAGGTATCTTACAGGGTCTCTAACTTTGAGGATAGTCCATTTTAAGTTCTCTCTCTTCCTCTAAGTGGTGTGTGGCATGGGACATGTTCCACATGTAGTGTAGTGTAGTCTAGATCTACCTTGCATGCCCCATCTCCTCACGGATGGGTCCTAAGATTTGGACTTGAGGAAAAGGTACAAAGATGCCCCACTATGACTGCAGATCCAAATGGTGCTGTCCAATCAGCACTGCTTTTGATCAAATGCATAGTTCTGATCTGACACCTGGTCTTTATCTCAGTTGGTGGAGACTCATTGGGGGAAGGTGGGTGAGAAGAAAGTAGGATAATAAAACTGCACACGCATGAGTTCCTGCACAAATTAATGTGAATATGCACGTACAGAAAAAGAAACTAGGAAAAAACACACAGTGATGGCTGGCTCTTGGTAGCGGGAGAATGGGTAATCATTTTTGCTTCTTTAAATGTTAGTGTATGTTGCAAATATTCTACAGTATTGAAAAGAAACCCACACAGGTGTTTTCTGAAACAGTACAGCAGAACGGAGATTTACAGGCAAAACTCTGAATAAATTTTTGCCCAGTGTCTGGTTTTAAGCAAAGCTGTCACAGTTTACCATGTTAGATGATCTATGAAATTTACAAATTGGTTGAAAAGACAGCAAAAACCCCACCTCTACACCTCATCTGCTTGTATTTTCATAAAAGAGCAGAGTGAAATAAATGGCATTTTGCTCCAGCCAACAATGAAAGCAAACACCACATGTCAGGATTATTTACCAACTACAAATGCAGGACAGATCTATAAGCGGCTCTGGGCAGAAGAGCAGGTCTTCTGATTAAACCTGAGCATCCCACGTTCCCAAGCTTTAACCATGTTTTTCCTCTGGGGTTTTCTTTTGCTAGGGGCATTTTAAATCTGTCAAGAATCAAATTTGAAGATCGCTGCCTTAGAGTTTAACACAAGTGGCATATGGAAACCTTAGAGCACCATGTAGCCTTGTATAAACACCTGCTTTTTCAAATAGAAAAGAGATGAGGACCTTCAAACACAAAAAGTGCATGCTTTGAAAAAGAATGTCAACTTATCCAAAAACATTTAAATTATTATTCCAATTACATGGACATCCTTCACTTTTTCAAACTTAGCAAGCTATTGCCTGCCCCAACAGAGGCCTTTGTATAAACTGCTCTGTCAAAGACAACACCCGCCCCCTGCTTCATTTGCCAAAACAACCCTCATCGTCTCACTTTTTATGGTTCAGCTTAAATGCAATCCTGAAAAGACCTTCTACAATCTCTACTCAAGGCAGACCAACTGTCTCAGAACCGTCTTACTCCATAGGACTTACCACAACTGCTAACCATTTAATGAATTCATTTCTTACCTTTTGCAGTCCGCCCCCTAGAAGCAACTCTAGGCTGCCTGAGGGTAGATCCAGCATCGCCTAACCTTAATGCTGATTACATACAGCTGACACATCATGTGATTTGTACCAAGTGAAGGACACTAATTTTAACTCAATTACTAAATCAATATTCTGTCTCCTACAGCATTTGATTGCAGTAACATATATGCCAGTTTAGCAACCATACAGGTCAGTTTCAAAAAGGGGATGAAAGAGGAAAGATGGGAGAAAAAATGTGAAACTCCCGAAACAATTAAATGAAGGCAAGAGGAGTGATGGGGCTGCAAATGTCCAGAAGATGTCATGTGTTGTTACTGTCTTCTGCCATTTGAATCACCAAAGCCTTGTAAGTGAAGACAGTATGAATATAACTAAGAATACAACAAGCTACGTCCTGTAACCTGTAACAGGTATTTCACACTTTAGGACGTGTATTTTTTTTAACATCTTTATTGGAGTATAATTGCTCTACAATGGTGTGTTAGTTTCTGCTGTATAACAAAGTGAATCAGCTATACATATACATATATCCCCATATCCCCTCCTTTTTGCGTCTCCCTCCCACCCTCCCTATCCCACCCCTCTAGGTGGTCACAAAGCACCGAGTTGATCTCCCTGTGCTATGCAGCTGCTTCCCACTAGCTAGCTATTTTACATTTGGTAGTGTATATAGGGACATGTATTTTTATATTAACCTCATTTCTGGCTGTGTTTTATATCCTAACCCTCAAAGATACTGGTTTTTGTCCTGTGGAATTTTTATTGACACTTACACATCCCTATAAATGACCTTAATTCCTTTTCTGGAACAAGGTGACTTTTGAATTACTAAATGAAGAAGAATACGGAATATAAGAACCCCCGCCAGTACACAAGTGGCAAAGGGTCTGATACATTCATGAGAACAGAGAGAAGTTGAGGGGTGGCTTGCTTAGAAGACCGGAAATATAGTTTAGCATATGAGTTTTCTATCACTTTTCTTTTTTTCCCAAAGGTTCTATTACCTTTACAGTGGTAATTAAGAAAAAAAAATTTTAATCTTCAAGAAGGATTCAACCTGATGGTCCAGCCTCAAAACCCCTGTCCAAATGAACTGCCAAGGAATTCAAGTGCTGGTGACCTCCCGTGAACAGGAGTAGCCTTCATGACAAGTTCAGAACACTGAAGCTTATAAAGTGAGATCTGTCTGCTAAGAGGAAGACTGGCCTTAGGGTGACCATCAAGCATCTCCTGGAACTGCCCAGCCACGAAGGCAGAGGCCTGAGATGTCAGCAGAGGAAGTGGAAAACGGAAGCCAGGCACTGAAAGAGATTTTAGAGGAAGAACCTGAGTACACTGGGCCACTCCTGTAGTCAGCAAACATCTCCCGTGCGTCTAGTTTCTTTAGGGACGTGACATGATACAGAAACAGACAAAAACAACTCTTCCCGACAACAGTGGGAAAGACAAACAACTGAACAGGCAATTATAACACTGTAACAGGGATTCCAACAGAGGGAAACCCAGAGCACCCTGAATCCAGAGAGGAACACTCTAAAAACGAAGACGTCAACCAGTGTGAGCTGTAAGGTATTTAGACCCATGATCCTCCAATTTACGAATTTTGACATTCACGGGAATGTGTGGGGCTTCTAAACTTTTCCAGAAAAATACAGATGAGAAAAATGGCAGGCACACCGCTTGAAAGCTTTCACACTTCATCCTAATTGTGTCACCAAGGTGGGAGTAAGTCAAACCCGTATCTCCAAGATACATGACTCATCTATCCAGTGCCATTAGGAGTAACTCCACAGTAAGTGTATTAATGTAATTCCAAAGTATGTCATACCAGGACAGGACAGTTTCTAGGACGTTTCGGCCTCCCAAAGGGTATAAAGCGATTTTAACAAACGTAGCAAATCCATCTGAGCAAGCCATTAAGTTCAGGGGAAAGAGCTTTCCAGCCAGCCACCAGCCTTGTGGAAACAATACGTGCAGTTGACTGACCCACAACTTATGAGTTACCCAGATGCTCTTTAATTATGTTTCAAAAGGCCAAACAAATTTTCCATTCGGAAAATTGTTCCCAGCTTATGTTCTCAGGAAATGAAAGATCTGGCAGGTCCTTTATTGAGCAGGAGTGACATTGTCAGTACCCATGCCATGTACCTGGGGGTTAATCAAATGTGGAATTTCCCATCCCACAGAGCTCTTATTCCCAGCAGGAGACTTCAAGGGGGAGAACAGCAGTTCTGTTATGTATGCCTATTGTTATATGCGTGGTGACTGGGGGTCGGGGTGTAGGAGGTGGTTGTTAAGAATATACTTCAAAGGAGTGGGTACGATGAACGGTGATTAAAACCGTGAAATAAACATTTCTTTCAAAGGAGTGACAAGAATGTTTAGAAATAGCTTACACACAAAAAAATTTCAGAAATAAACAGACTAACAATCTAAATAATCGATTCTAGTGTTTATACTCCTCTAAGTTCTACACTACGTGCTTTGTCTATATTTACTTTCATGAGTCCTGTGAGAAAGGTAATACTAAAATCCGTTTTACAGATGAATCATGGAGGAGTCAAACTCATCAGTCCCTAAAGTTGATGCTTCATCACTAAAAACTGGTAAATATCCTCAGTTGTGTACTTAAGACTGAAAAGACGGAACTAAACAAATGTAGACCCAATGGTTCTCCACCAGGGCCAATTCTGGCACTGCCTCCCACCCCTCACCTGGGGACATCTGCAATGCCTGGAAACATTTGGATTATCATGATTTAGAGAGGGAAGAAATACTGGCATCTAGTGTGTTGAGGCCAGCAACGCTGCTAAACATCCTACAATGTAGAGGACACCCCCCATCCCCAATCAGTGAATTATGTGGCCCCAAATGTCAGTAGTGCTGAGGTTGAGAAACACTACTGTAGAGGAATGCAGATCTCCAAGGATTATCAGAGCCAGTGACTTTCCAGCTATGTCCATGGTCCTTAAGAGGCCCATCAGGAACTATCTAAGCAAATGAAAAGAAAGCCAAGAGGATACAGATCTGGACTTAAATCCTCTCTTCACTTCTGTATATTGTGGGGTGGGGGTTGTGTACAAGTATTTGAGTGAAGTGCTCTGTACCTAAAATAATACATCTAGTCAACTCTGTATTTCCAAGGAAAATGGTAACTAGAATTTCCTTTCAAAGAAAGAAGCTATTACCCTTACTACCACTAACTTCCTCCCTATTCTGGTCATGGACCACTCAAATAGCTAGAAAACTCCCCCTGTAAAACAATATGATAAGGATGCCAAGAAGGTAACAAATGAGTGAGACAGGCCAAAAGGAGACAATAGGGAGTGGTGGAGACTGTGGGAAAAAAAGATAGCATGGTCTAAAGAGGTCAGTGGTTATCCAATCTAAGCTGTTGCAATCAAAGAGACATTGACCCAGTGGAAATCTCCTGGTTTAAAGAGACTAAAACTGCTCTCACTCTAACTTCCACCTATTGGCCACCAGTCTGAATATTAATCAATATATTACTGTGTGCAGAGGACAAATATTTGCAACCACTATCATGTAACTTCCTTCTTTCTTCACCCATATCCCAAGATTCTTGGCTAAACATCAGGAGATTATATTTCACTCCCTGATTCTTTTAGCTTTTCCTCACAATACACGATTTTAGACCTTCTCACCATGCCATACATCCTTTCCTGAATGCATCTGAAAATAGGAATCCTAGAAAAGGTTGTGAGGAGGAGATAAACAGATAAAACAAATTTTGTATTTATCAATTTGTTAATATGTCTGACTCTAGCAACAATCCTCTAAGTTTCTTATGAAGTGCTATTTCTCCAGAACATCTATCATGCCTGGTATTTGGTAAGCACTCAGTAAATATTCAGTAACTAACTGAATTTTTTAATATATGTGTGTGTGTGTGTGTGTTATTTATTTATGCATGCATGCATGCATGCTACATCAGGTCTTAGTTGCAGCATGCAGGATCTCCATTGTGGCATGCAGGACCTTAAGTGGCGGCATGTGGACTTCTTAGTTGCAGCATGTGAACTCTTAGTTGCAGCATGCACGCTGGATCTAGCTCCCCGAACAGGGATTGAAACTGGGCCCTCTGCATTGCGAGCGTGGAGTCTTACCCAATGGACCACCAGGGAGTCCCCAAATGAATTTTTAAATCCTGATTAGTTTGCCTGATGTGACCATCTTATTAATAAAGCCAGAGAGTGTGAAGCTCTTTTTTACACTATAATATGATGATGGTGCATAGAAGAGAGACTGTCATCATAATCATCACCAGGTCAGTTTTCACATGAACGTGTAACAAGCCAAGTCCAGAAAAAGGCAGTGTGCTGCAGTGGAAACAACCTCCAGTTCAGTCTTCTACATCCTCAAACTGTAAATTAGAGTTTCTTTCATTATAATGTAAAGAATTACAAAAACATCACATAAGAGTATATAAACAGCCCGAGAAGAAGAAAATGCACCTTAAAATACCTAAAGAAGACAAGGATGTCCAATCTCACCACTGTATTCAACACTGTACTGGAGGTTCTAGCCAAGGCAATTAGGCAAGAAAAAGAAATAAAAGGCATCCAGATCAGAAACAAAGAAGTAAAACTATCTCCAGTTGCAGAAGATATGATCCTGTATATAGAAGATTCCAAAGAAAACCACCAAAAAGTCATTAGAGCTAATAAATGAATTCAGCAAGTTTGCAGGATACCAGATACATGTATAAAACTCATTGGTTTTCTATACACTAGAAATGAACACTCTAAAATTGAAATTAAGAACATCAAAAAGAATAAAACTTGTCGGAATAAATTTTACAAAAGTATAAGACTTGCACACTGAAAACTACAAAGACATCATAAAAAGAAATTAAAGATCTAAGTAAAAGGAAAGACATCCCCTGTTCACATATCAGAAGACTTAAAATTATTCCAGTATTTCAGTCTGAACTGATCCTGAGGACACAGAGATAAACAGCTGAGAACCCTGCAAAGAAAGCTGTCCTTCAAGGTTTTCATTGCCTTATTAGTCAACGTTCAAATTCTTTGATCACCATGTAAAGTAAATAGTTTTATTGGCCTAGAGCTCACACTTCCCAATCATTTTTGTAATGAATTGTTAGAACTTTGTTTTATTTCTTACCAAAAAAGGAAATGAAGTAAATTCCACAGGCTTTATTCATGGTGAACCTATGTTGGCTACTTTGCAGTTTTTTATACCCTTGGTTATTAGACTTCTTTTCTATTACTATATGGCAATAGTTGAAAAGACCAAGGAATTCTGATATACACAGGTTAGTAGATCTTATAGAATAACAGGCATTACTGGTTAAACCATGTCATTTGATACACCGACAGACTCACAAAGCATATTAAAATATCCTGCACTCCAACTTCAAAATTGTAGGAGACTTCTATTGTGTTTTACAAGTCCAGGGAAATACCAAGTCACAACGAAAACAGAAACGCACATCAAAGGAAACCGGTGTTCACATTTTATATTTCCTAGCCCGACTCGGCAATCAACCATTACAGAGAACCGAAAACAGATAAAAGAATGAAATCCTACTGGCTCATATTTACTAGCCAAATCACTGTACGAGGAAGGCTCTCCAAGGCAAAGGGATCTATAACTCAGGCTTGTCAGGTCTCCCCAAAGTAGTTTCTTTCCATGAGATGCAGCAAACTCCCCAATATTCATAAAAGGCTCCATCAATAAAACTGAAAATGTTAAGTGTTTCAGTGAGTTTTGGTGATAAACGCCAGAATATGAGAAACAATTCTGATACCCTGACACTCTGGGTGAAAACTATCTCATACAGAAAGTCCCAAATTAAAAACAGAGATCTCAGGAAGTGCTTTTCTCTCACATAATAAGCCTCGGCAGCATTTCAGATTAAATACTCTATTGTGCAAGGAGCTAATTACGTTCAGATTAAACCCAAAGAATGACAGGAACATTTACTGTACTTTCAGTAATTCTGCCAGCCTTCTATATTCAAAATAAGGTCTTCCTAATTTTGAAAGGTGTCACTGCTAACCCAATAAATTCCACAGAACACACAGCTTGCACAGTTTCAATATTTTGCATACAAAGAGGTTGTTTTTTCTTTTTTAACAACTAGCATTCATTTTATGTTTTCTCCTTCTTAGCGCCATTATTTTCATTGTTTCCATCCCAGTGCATGAGAAATTTCCATATGTAAACATGTCAGCATCCAGCGAGAGTGTTTCTGACTTGCAAATAAACAATTAATGCTTTTTCTACCAAGGCCTACCCACAACTACTAAACATTATTCTGTTTAGTGTATTTTGATTAACCACTCAGATATGTTTGGTCAGCTGTTTCCTCCCCATTTCTGGTCTAATGATAAACTACAAAACAACCAAAATTGGGCACCTGTGAGGTTTCTCTGCAGTTTACATATTAACCCCCTACTGGGGATCTAAGCATTTGTACCAAAGTTTAAAAACATAAAAATTAACTTCTGAGGGCCAGGCCAGCATTCTCAAATACCTTTCCTCTGCTGCAGAACATTCATGTTCTCAATACTTAGGGAATAAGTATACAAACACGAAGTCATGCTTCTGTGCTACTGGTGGGTCCACACGGGTCTAAAAATTAAATAAAAGCCAAAAATTGCAGAATTTAAATATGACTTTTCTTCTTTGCAGATTAAATGTAAAATATTCTTATATTTGGACCCAGACATTTGATGTCTAGGAAGTTACGCTTCAGATACAAAAAAAATTTAAAAGGAATGCAAAAATTGCACAAAGACTCTATATGTCCTTTCTGATATAAAAATATAGGGCTGAATGAAAAAAAAACTGGAATACACAGAGAGGAGGAGACATTTATGAATGTAAGTGGGAGACAGTTGAAATTTCCATAAATAAGTAAACTTTATGACAGATTTTACAAATGTAATATTTTATAGAAATAAATGACAAGGTATAAATACGGGTACTGAGGAAAGCCATGAATTACTTTTAGGTGGGGGAAGAGGAAGGCAAGTTATAGAAAGGCTTTGACAGTGTGATCACATTCTGTTTAATACATATTACCTATATAGACATGTGTGAACTCAAAATCCTGAACTTGCACCTACCTTTTAACAGTGGAAGGTGGTACAGTAATAATGTAAGGGGGAGTGAAAAAGGAATTAAGTAGGAGAACCCTTGTTTCTACTTTTCATTATTTAACTTTTGACAGTAAGCCTGTTACTCCTATAATAATTTTTTTAAAAGCCAAGTACTAACTTCAAAACGTTTACTAATGTATCTCCTCTGTAAAAGAAATTAATCTGCCATTTAATATTTGGAACTGACACTTTCTTGGTTTTGTAATTCATAAAACTAACACATCTGTTGAACTATCTACTTTTATGAAATGCTATTTAAATTGCTATCTGGATGCGCAAACAACAGAAACCATTTAACTTCTTTCGCTCTAGATAATAATTATTGCTTTTGAGAACAACCAATGTATATTGAACAAATTTTAGAATTACAGAAAACTTACGAAAAGAGTATAATTTTCCTCACCCAGCTTCCCCAAATATCATCTTATATAACCACATCCTGATGAACAAAACCAGGAAATTAACATTGGCAAGAAATTATGAACTGAAAGACAGACCTTATTTGAATTGTTCCAGGTCTTCCTTAATGTCCTTTCCTAGTTCCAGAATCCCATATTGCATTTAGTTATTTCTCCTTAGTCTCCTCCTGTCTATAACAGCTTCTTAGGCTTCCCTGGTCTTTGACGATTTTGACAAAAGAGTCCTGATCAGTTAATATAGAATATCCTTCAATTTGGGGTGTCTGATGGCATCCCAGGATTGGAGTGAGATTATGCCTTTTTGGCAAGAATACCACAGAAGTGATGATGTGTCCTTCTTAATTACTGTTTTTAATAGTAGAAGAATCTTTCATTGACATTGGGCTATTGAATGCTCAAACTTGTAAGCAGTTTTTGTAATGCTTTTTTTTTTTTTTTGGAGAGAGAAACTGCTTTTAGTCCATCATGATTAAGGCTTTAAAAAGTAGGAAATGGATTTCAGTTATAAGGTTTCCCCACAGCCAGTTGTGTCCCTCACGTTAAGTTCTTATCAAGGGGGAGTCTGGCCCATACTTCACCCTGATTCTAGGCACATGGTGGGAGTGGAAAAAAAATCCAACTATCTCTGCAAGTTGTGTTCTCCAGTTTCATCGCTAGAAAGGAATGATGGCACTTTCAAAAATAAGAATAGAAAGATCTCAGCAAAGGCTTGAAGCCAGGCTACAAAATGTGTGTGTGTCACTGAGGCACATCTCCAAGCAGACAGCCCTCCATCTGACAGATGCCTGACTCGCCAGCTATCCAAGTCCCAAAATACAAATACAGAGCAAACATCTCTTTGGAGCCACTAGGTAACCATTTTGAAACACTTCCCATTTCCCCTTGTTTATAAAGATGGAAGTTGACTGATTAATCAAGTAGCCTGTGTAATTAAAATTAAAAACATTATGAATCTTTTAAAAGAGGATCCTCTCCCTCTCAAAGCCTTTTGCCTCGCAGATGCCGTTCAAGTACATCTGACACCATCCCCAGGCAATCCCAGGGCCCTTCTGAAATGGTTCCCTGAATGGTGTCAATAGGAACAACTTCTTCAAGCGTCAGTTGCTGAAACAGGAGGCAGAGAAAGATGGCTCCAGCCTCCACGAACACTCAATATTCTAAGCAGGTCTATGCTTTGACATATGATTTCTACACACTGAAAAGAGGGGAAGAAAATGAGAAGAGGGATCAAAAGCCAGAGCAAGAGATTTCCTGAGATCTTTATCCACTTTGAATCTCCCTTCTTTAGATAAGGGCATGTGGCAGAGGAAGAAGAGGAAGGACAATTTCTAAAGGGAACAATTTTCTATCCCTGCTTTGCCGGTACACCTGCTGAAGTCCTAGGATAGTCAAGACTTGATAGGTTGACGTATTAAGACCTCTCCTGACCTGCTCTGTCTGTCAGCTCTACCTAAGGTAAGTCTCTGGTGCCAGATCTATTCCACACTGGAACAACACTGATGCGAGTTGGCCTTGGAACTTCAGCTATGGGACTACAGCTCTCTCATTAGCCAAGGACAGGGTTTCTCAACCTTAGCACTACTGACAATCTGGGCCAGATAATTCTTTGTTGTAAGGGTTGACCTGTGCGTTTTAGGGTGTTTAGCAGCAGCCCTAGCCTCTACCCACTAGATGCCAGGAGCACCGTCCTCCGCCTCAAGTCATAACAATCAACGTTACCTTCAGACGTTGCCAAATGTGTCCTAGGGGACATAACCACCCCTGGTCGAGAACCCACCACTGTCCCAAACAAGTCCTACAAATTTAAAGTCAGTGAGTGTGTATGAGTGAGTGAGTGTGTGTGTCTGTGTGTGTGAGTGTCAAAGGAGAAGGAAGGAAGAAGAGAAAAGTGTTGTGGGTATTTAAGCGCAAAGGAAGACATTCACCTCTCTGACCCAAAATGTACCCCCACCCCAGAAGCACCTACAAATTTGAAATTATCCTGGTGTCTTTAAATATGCAACCCAGCAGCAACACTGAAAACCTATTTGCATAAGCTAGATAAAATCCTGGAGAGAAACACATCAAACCCGGTCAGACGTGAGAAGATGAGCTTCCCAAAGTTGGTGGATAGAATCCAGCACAGGCTGCTAGGCCAAGCCCACCTCTCAAGGCCTGGAATAGAGAGAACGGGGGCAGCCCTTGTTTATGACACTGGCCAGGGAGAGCCTGAGCTGTCAAGATGAGTGGAGGGTGGAGGAAAGGGCACTGGCTCAGGGCACTGGGCTCTGCGTTCTTGTGGCTGGGACACTCTGACTCAGAGCTTCTGTTGCTAGGGTCTGCGAGCGATTTCAGAGTGCCTTTTCCCACAGGAAACTGTAATAATAAAAACAGCCAACATTGATTCTGTGTCAAACACTGTCTAGGATTTGAATCAACAGAAATAAATCCATTCACTACCCTCTACTCTACGGGACAGTGTTTGACAGAGAGGCAAGGCAACGGGGCAGAAGAAGGTTGAGGTTCTTGTTTTTTGTGTGTGTGTGGTGTGTGGTACGCGGGCCTCTCACTGTTGTGGCCTCTCCCGTTGCAGAGCACAGGCTCCGGACGTGCAGGCTCAGCGGCCATGGCTCACGGGCCCAGCCGCTCCGCGGCATGTGGGACCATTCCCGGACCGGAGCACGCCTGGATCGGCAGGCGGACTCTCAACCGCTGCACCACCAGGGAAGCCCGAGGTTCTTGCCTCTTATGGCGTGGTCATTAGGGGTGGGAACCGGCGTGAACCCAGAAAAGCTGACTCAGCGTCCTGATCACTTAGCTGCTCATCTACACCGCCCTCGGAACTATCACTCATTCTTAGTCACGATAGAGAGCTAATGGGTAAAAATGTCTTCCTGGGAAGGAAAGAAATGGGATGGAAAAAACTACCTACCTCTCCTCGCCACTCGCAAAAAATATACCCACATTCACACAAAACACTTCATTGTACCACACATTACCGATTTATTTTCCTGAAGGAAATCATATTTTATAACATAAACATAAATGCCAAATGCAACCCATAACCCATCCTACAGTATTTTTCTTTTTTTCTACCAGCTATCTAAAATTAAGAAAGGTTTCTAATGCCCAGAAAATAATATAACTGACGGCCACAGAGCTACCACCATTCACGTAAGGGGATTTAATGTTCCGGTATATTTGCTTTAGATCTGTGTTAACATTAAAGATATGAAATGTTATATATAGGTAAAGCTAAAAGCTTAGCCATATTGATCTATGGGTCTTGTTTATTCATTTTAGCAGCTGCCTGGTCCCCCAAGGTATGAATACACCACATAAATTTACTGACTGCCTGGCGAAAGTTGTTCAGGTTGTAGCCAGTTTCTGCACGACAAATTGTGCCGTGATGAACATTCCACGTGTCACCCAGGCTATGCGGATCAAGAGGTTCTCTAAGCTACAAATGGAATTATCTGCTCGTGAAGCAGAGAAATCTTCAACTTTAGTGAACAGCTTCCCCAGATGGTTGACTCCATTTGCTCCAACCCAATGACTCTTCTGAAACGGGAAGAGAAAAAAGTCACATCTGCGAACTCAACTGGTTCCCTTTCTGACTCTTCCTCATTCCAGTGATGGATGGGTCTGATTCAAAACCAACTCCTCAGATTTTCTAAAGATGGATCTTAAATGAGAACTATAATTTCAAGGAGAGGCTCTTCCTCTTTCCAAATGTAGTTGTTTTGCCAGCCTGGGTATTCTACTTGTGCCACAACTTCTGGATTCTCCTGGGAACACGCAAACTAGACACGCAGAAGTCTCACACACACCCTGGCCCAGCTCACCGAGAAGAGATTATTATGACCCTTTATATACATATAATGATACACCTCACAGATGATCATGGCGAATGCTGAGTGAGCACTTACGAAGGGCCAGGCAAGGCAAGCACTGCCGGCATCACCAAATCAGCCTCAGAACTAAGTGTGATCCCATTTTACAGATGGGAAAATCGGGGCTCAGAGGGAATAAGTAATTTGTCCAAGATCCTAAAGCTAGCGAGACGCGGGGCCAAACTCTACAAAAGCAATTCATTGTTAACTCCAGAATCAACAATCTTACGTGTTTCAAACACCCGCTGCACTACAGAGACTGTCCTTAATACAAGTGCGTGTTATTTCCACAGGAAATGTATTTATTTGGCCCAATCCACTCCACAGCAAGACGTTTTGAGAAGTGCTTCTCTTACTGAGGTTTCAACAGTAAATGGAGTATATGGGAAAAGCTCTGTGATCCCAGAATCAGCTGCCTACATTTTGGTTGCATAGAGCGAGGGGGTATTTTCAGCTGTCGAGAGCTTTGAGCTTGGCTTCTGAAATGCTAGGCAAAACCACTCAGGTTAAAAATATTTCCACAACCTGCTGCCCTGACGACCAACGGCTCCCACCCTGGAATTGACTGGTTAGCAGGACACAAGATGAACTCTAAATCTTAAGGCTAGAGAGAAACAGGTCTCTCTCCTTTTCCCCTGTGCAAACTTGTCACTTTTAAGGTATTCAAGCTGGAACTCAACAGGTCCGAACAGGACAATTCAGTCCTGGCAGGAGAGACAAAACAAGTATTTTTAAACACAAACTTTCTTCTTTTCATGAAGGTACTACAGATTCTGTCAAATGATCTACCCCATGATCCAACTATTAGAAACGTATTTTAGTTTTTCTATGTAATATCATTATTTATTCAACTAACACTTTCCTATCCCATGTTATTTGATTCTTACAATAACCCTAAAAAAACAAAACAAAACAAAAAAACTATTAACTGCATTTTCCTAGGAGAAAAGAGAAAGGCTCAAATAAGTTAAGTCCAATAGGTCTCTCGTGAAGTGCACAGAGGATCAACACAGACACTTCAAAATTGAACAGCAGGGGTTCACAGCGTACCCCTGGCACGTATTAGCTTCATATTCTTAGATAAGTGATTTCATCTCCCCAAGTAAACTACAGTCCACAAGCCAAACACAGTCCAGCCACGCTTTTGTAAATTAAATTTTACTGAAACAGAGTGACATTCATTCATTTACATAACATCTCATGGCGACTTCTGCGCTACAGCAGCAGAGTTGAATAGCTGCAACCAAAACCAGGGGCCACAAAAGCCTGAATCAGTTACCACCCAGCCCCTTTCCAGGGAAGGTCCACACTTCCCTGCACTGGGCCTCCTAGAGCCTATCTCATCTCAACACTTACTGAGAAAGGTGTTTACGCAGAAGGCCCGTGCCTGATGAAAGTTCAATCACTGGTGATGACAAGTAGCAGGGACAGAGGACGAGGAGGGTGGCTGGGAGTGGCAGTGGCACCAGGGGGAGGGGAGGACAGGACAGTCACAAGGAGCACCGAAGCGACCGAGCCAAGGACGCGTCAGTCGAGGGGGACCAAGCACACCGCAGACAACTTTGGGTCGCTCGCAGGCAAACACATTAAAGCCTCTCTTGGCAGAATCTGAAAAGCGTGCAGTCACCCGAATGAGAAGCAAATATTCCCTTGGGGTTTCAACATTTTTTTTAGTCCTGCAGCCCAAATACAGACATGTAATTCTATTTCTCACAAAGATCTGCCCACAGGCTGACCGCCAGACGTTCTTTGTGTTCTGTGCTTCTTGCAAAAGAGGACCATGCCCAGGGATTTGTAGAAGGACACCCCTAAGTTAAAATAGAAAATGAATTCTGAAATACTATACATGGAGATGCTTCGAAAAAGTGGGAAACCTCCTTGCAGAGAGATCTGGGTCTACGCATCCTCTGAACTCAGTCCCTCAGAGACAGCGTCACCGTTTGAGGTGCAAATGACAGCAAATCTATGGTGAACGGACCAATAACAGGTACATCAGAGTAAAAACAAAATCAGCGGCAGGAAAGGCCACAGTGATTAGCAAGTGAAATTCTATCCTCCTGAAAGTGTGCAAAGCAGGGAGGCCACAGAAGAGAATAGGCTTGTTTTACCAAAAAACTTCTTAGAGGTGATGACCTCAAAGCCAGAGGTCCCCTAATCCTGCTAAAATCTAAAAAAATAATTCTGAGCAAGTCATCAAGGTCTCATCATTATAAGACCTTGTTATAAATGTGCCTGCTTTATTAAATATGAGCCTCTTTCAGGTACAAAGACCAATGCCCAAAGGAGTTCCAAACAACACGAGATCTAGACAGCCTGGCCCTCGAAACTTCAAAAAATGCCAGAAACAGTATTTGACCTTGACCCTGACTTGTTTGCCTTACTTGTGCTAACTCAAACAAAAAAAATCCATCCCTTTGCAAACAATTTTCTGTTACAAATTAGCCTCAGGGCAATTCTATACACTAAATGTGTTCACTTTGCCCATCAAAACCTCCAAAATCAAACTTACATGGAAAAAATTTAACCGAAAAGAGGAGAGAGCCCAGAAGGGGGAGGGGGGAGAGGGAGGCAAGAGGGGGCACCGAAATCCAAGGTCCCGGGCGGGAGAACACAGCCCATCAAGGGACAGCAGGGAGGCTAGGGTGCTGGGGCCAACTGAGAGGAATGTGAAGTCAGTAAGACCAACAGGGGCAAGGCTCCAGAAGGCCTTTCTTCTAGAACTTAGGGATTGTGGAATCAATTCTGAGAGAGAAAAGGAAGCACAAGAGGGCTGTGGGCAAAGACGTGACATAAAGGTACCTGACATTCTCTGACCTTGGGGCTCTTCTACCACTGGATAAGACACAACGTGATCCATTACAGAGTTTTTATGAGGATGATATAACTAACATTTTAAATGGCCAGTCCAGAGCCTGGCACAAAGCCGGGTCTCAAGACATGTCCCTTTTCTTCTCCTTTGTAAAGGGAGAATTTGGAGGGCAGGGGGAGGAGGCTTAATTAAAACAGGAGACCTTAAGCATAGGGGTGTGCCTAGCCAATCCTACTTGTTAAACCACATCCACAGGACAGCCACAGAAGAAGGGGACCACATCAGCAACTCATGCTCTACGCTGCCAGGAGAAAGGTGCTAACCCCAGCAAGGCCCCAAGGGCTCAGACTCCCCGTGGAAGAAAGACCATTGCGCTCAAACTTTATAACCCACTTCCAGGCCCCAGGCACAGGCGGGAACTCACCCATGGGCCTCGCACAGTCCTGGGCTTTCCCTCACCTTCAAAGGGTCAGAGGCATCTACTTTTCCTACACAATTCAATTTTGAGTTCCTAAAGAGAAGGGCTATTGTTCCTCGTCTCGGGAACTCCATCACCAACTTGATACAGGATGAATGCTCACAGAATCCCTGAGTTAGGGAGGGAGAGAGAGCTGCACAGAGAGATGGAGTAGAGGTATAGGGTAAGGGTTTGGATTGTTAAGGAGTTAGACCTGCCCAAGGCCCCACTTCTGTCACTTCCCAAAATGATTCCCTATTTTTAACATGAAGATAGGAGTCATGAAAAGATCAAATGAATAATGGATGGGAAGAGCTTAGTGTATGGTTCATAAAGAGCAATGAATAGTGAAAGCTACTGTTGTTACAAAACAAAAAGGAGAGAAAGAAGAGAAGGAGAAAGACTCAGGTTTGGAAAGGTCACCCACCCCGGCGCCTGCTATATATTCTATGCACAGCCCCTTACGAACCAGCTACCCAGCAGGGACCTGCTTCCCTTGGCTTTTTGCTTCCACCCATTACCCATTTAACCATTCTCACTTCAGGCAACCAAGTCAGCTCAACGGGGGCCCCTGGTACGTCTCCATGAGCAGCCACTCCTTGGCCAGGCCAGGCACCCAGCAGGGTACCATCAACGCCTGCTGCTGAATCACAGTGACAGGAAACCCTGATCGGCTCCAGAAGGAACTTGTGGGGCCAGGAGGCCATCTGGTACAGCTCCCTTCCCAATCCTGGGCAACCTGACGAAGAACTCCTCTTGGCTCCAAGGCTGAGGTTCCACCCAGCCAACAAGCCTTGCGTCTCCCGCCAAGTCTTGCTGTGATCCCGGGCCCCAGCACTCCCGCGGTCTCTCTTCCCACAAACACAAGTCTCCGCTAGGATAAAAGAGCAACCAGTTCCAAAGAGGGCGAGCAAAACTCTGTAAAACTGTAATTTTTACACACAGGAGCTATGCTCACTTCCCTCTCCTAAATCCCAGCCAGGCGTTCTAAAACGGGGATGTGCTCCCCCTTTTCCCTTCTGGTCCTCAGCCCCAGTCTCAGTCCCACACCTGTGTGGACAGGGGCAAGCAGAAGCCTTCCAGTTCCCAACCAACACCACGTCCTGATCCTCTATGACATTACAGGTACGGAAAGCCATCATGGTCAAGTGCAAACAGAAGTGTGTGTACCAGGGGCAAAATGAGGGGCGTATCTTCACGTGCATCAAGAACAGGAAAGGGGAAGTACAAAGGTTTAATAGGCAGTGTCGAATAATAAAATGATATCCGGTGACAGTAATTGGAGGCAGTGTCCCTAAAGAGTGGGCAAAGCAAAGTCAGCCCGTTCCTGGATGCAGCGGGAATGGCACTGCGTGAATTACCCATCCACACACGGAAGCAGGCACAGAGGAGTTCCCTGGTTCATTTGTAAAACTGTTACCATCAGAGCCTTCACAATATCCTTACGTTGGTCCATATAAGATTGAAGATTACACCTATAAACAAACCAGAGCCCCTCTGACTGGCAAAGGAGGCCTGGATCGGCACTGATTTAACTCCGCAGACTTGTTATGGCAAGAGCCTACAGGGTGATAATCAGATGTCAGTGCCTCTTGAACAACTGCTGAATCTCAGCATTTCCTAGAAGAGTACAGATAAAGCAGACAGAAAATGACCCCAGTACAACACCCCAGGCCTTCTGTGGCTGCCCCGGCTACAGGGCCATCAGAGGAAATACACTTTATCTTTGGGGCAGTGGGCTCGGCTGGGAGATCTGGCCCCAGGGGCACCAGGCACACACACAGCAAAGCAGGAAAGCTCAGTCAACGAGAAGGCAAACAGGCTTTGCCCTGCCCGTGGAGTGGAAGTAGCTTGCTGCCACCTGCCCTGCCAGCGTGCGGGGTGCCCTAGTCCAAAACAGGATGATTCTATTATGATAAGAGGCCATCTGTATCAGGACAGAGGCCCTGCCCCACTTAATCCGCCAAAAATAACAGTCGGGGAATAATGCACAGTCACTGAGCATGGGGTAGAGACTGCCCGAGTTCTAATCTTGCCTTCACCACTTGCTAGACGTGTGCTTTGGACTGAGAGCTCTAGCAATCAGTTTTCTCAGCTAGGAAATGGGAAGAATAAGAGTCCTTTCCTCCCGTGACTTTTAGGGAATACCATTGTATGACGGAAGCACGTAGCTGTCTAATTGGTAGCTGCTATTATTATTACGGTTACTATCACTATTGTCATGGTGGTTGACACGACAGAGTTGAGAACAGACGCTGAATGAGAGCATTCTAAGTTGCACTGGTTTTGACCCCAGAGATACCCTGGCCATCTACATGAAGCAACTCCCCAGTTTACCTCTGGACTAAAAAGCACCATCATCCCCGCTGATCAGCAGAAATGACCCCTGTTCTCTGGACACCCAGACACAGCCAAATGCTTGAGCCCGCAGCTCTGGAGGGAACAGAGCTGGAGGGCAATGGTCTCAGAGTGGGTGGACGAGGGAATGACTGAACATGCCTGGGTGACAGTGGCATGCTGGCACGGACAGCCCTTCCAAGACACGGAAATCTCACAAGAGACCTTCTACAGAACCACTGAAATAGCACGGAGAGGAACACTGGGGAACAATCCGGGAAGAATGAGATACAGACACTACAGGTTACAAGGAGCTGCAGGATCCCGTGGTCCACTCCGCCTCCTTCCGAGGGTCTTTCGAATCTGTCATTTCCTCTCAATTTCCAAAGCACAGATGTTGAAGAGAAAACGCCCGGGTTATTGAATGCTCTGGGTGGCTGGTGAGGCAGATTTAAAGATGGCAAAGGCAGTGAGGAGATCACAGCTGCAAGGTGAAAAATTAAGAGCTGAAACTAATTCAGTTCACCACGCAATGCTGAACTTGATAGTTTATTAGAGAAAGATCAAGTGACAAGCAAACGAGTCTGGTTTCCTAATCCCCCTGAGATTTGTCTTAAGTCTACTGGAATCCCTGAGATACTCGAGTTAACTGCTTTGCTTACAGTTAAGCAGCATTGGAAGACTGGGACTCTCCACACCCAGTTATCAGGGGTCAGGGGGCGCACGATCCACTGACCGACCTATCAAAGACGGACATCTTTAGAGACCAGTATCACCAGACGAAGTCCCTACCGTGCTGTGAGATATTAGAACACTTTTGTCTCCTGGGCTATTGAATGAAATCCCAGGCAAATAAAGGAGTAACGTGAAAGAATAGGTCATAATTATGTGGCAGGAAAGAATCCTACCACCCTAGCTAACATTCACTGATCATTACCAATGACAGGGGCACAGGGAGGGACTGCTTGGCTTTGCTCTCATAAAAATCTCATGTGGTAAGTAATTTTATTATCCCCAATTTACAACAGAGAAGAACAGGAGATGCAAAGAAGTTAAATGACTTAACTAAGTGTCTAAGGTTCCAGAACTTAGGAGAGGGTACAATATAGGATTGGGACCCAGAGCTACCTAGCTCTACTGCTATCTTCCTTAACCAGCACGAACCTAACCCTGGGCAACGTGTTCAGAGTTGGCACTGATGAGTGAGTTCTGCTAAATACATCAGGCACCTCTGAGGTTCATTCCAGGTTAACATTCTTACTGCTGAACTCTCTTCTAGTGAAAGTGAAAAAAAACTGAATTGCACACTCACTACACATGCAAAGCTGACCTTTCTTTTACCAGTTTAAATGACCTGTTCAGTATTTAATGAAAACATGGGGGAAAAAAAAAAAAAAAAAGAAGAACTCATCCAAGGCTTGCAAAGAGCAAGAAGGAGCAGAGCCCTGTCTTGGCAACCCAAAGTCATGTTGCTCAAGGTAACACGGCACTCCGAGCCCCATGATGGAAAGCCAGGATAAACTGCCTTCCACAGCAGGTAGGCAGAGAAGATTAAGGGAATGTGGAGGCATCCTTCACCGATTACAAATTCCTGACCTGTAGACACCTGTCACTCCAGAGGAGTGCCCTGATGAAGAGCCTGCAACAGCTAGGAATTAAGTCTATGCTATTAAAACCTGCAACTAAATATACTCTGATTTGGTCCTGAAGTTTAAGCAATAAAATTCCCACTAGATTTTTCCCCCTACATATTATTTAGAAAATGTTCAAACATACAACAAAGTTGGAAGAATTTTATAGTGAACACCTAAATGCCCACCACCTAAAAGCTCTTGTTGACATCACCAAGGCAGGTGCACAGGTCGGGCAGGAGAGGGGTGAAGAAAGGTGATTCCACAGCACCAGGTCACTGTCAACTTATTATCAGACACGCCCACCCCGTGTCTGAACCTGATCACCAGCAACCCGAGGAGACTGGCTGCTTTCATCAGGGGCACTTCCTGGGTCTCCACGAGAAATTCCGGGCAACTGCACTGTCTCATCAACCTCGAATCAGAAAAAGGCAGCAGGCCTTCTACTTCATACCCACAGATTTTACTCACTGCGAAAACTGAAGGGTGTTTGGGGATAACCTAGTGAAATCTAATCTTTTATTTTATATTGAGGCAATTAAGACCCCAAGAGGTTCAATGTCACAACCAGGATCATATATTAGGAAGGAACTTAAAACTTTCCAACAAGCTACCACCTTAAGTCTTTGCAGAAATACTAATTAGGCTGATAGCAGACAGACACTAAGGAACAAGAGGGAAATGCCTTGCAATGGACTTTTTACGAACAGACCTAGAAAACAAAGTCCAGATAAGTAAAAGGTAACTGTATTCTGCCACTCTTTAAGTCTGGGAAACACCACATTATTAACAATAACTCTCTAATATTAACTAGGGTTCCTTGGCCAAAGTTCAAGGGAGACCATTTTTCTAGGTGACAATATAAAAAAGTTTGCAATACATTTATTACATGATGATGCAATTTCAAAGTGTAAGAACGCCTTCAGCCTCTGCTGATCTCCCATCTTAATTCTGCCCCTATAAAATCCTTTCAATCTAATTTCACAACTCATAATGCATGTCTAAACCAGCAGTGCACCCCTACCATCAGGGTACACGGCAGAAATCGAAATAGCATAATAAAACCCAGTGGCATCGGCCTGCACCAACTGCCCTACTACAGCCAAGACCACCGAGGAGCGCCCCAGCCTCCAGAAGGAACCCCAAGCTGACTGAGTATATGCCAGCACACGTTCTCCTCTCCCATTTCTAATTAACACCAGCCTACGCCTTCCTTTAAGGCTTGCGAAAACTACTGCGACTGATCCCGGCTCACCTAGAGCTGAAAATTACTTTGCCAATAGCAGAAAACAATACTTTCCACCTAAACAACAACAAAGACGAGCCTCTTTGGTGGCCCCTGCGTCATCTTTTATGTAGAGCCTTTCCGCAAAGCTTTGAAGACAAAGGACAGGACTCCATGAACAGCACTATGACAAGAAAGTCAAAGGCAAGCAGCATCTTCTGCCCTCAAGGGTTGCCTCCTACCCTGGTATCTTTAATCAATGTCTTTGCAGGGCTTTGTTTTCGGGCCCCCAGGTTGACAAAATCTTCGAGGAGCCATGTCTGTGCCAGTTTTTTTGGACGAAATAAAAGCTACTCAGTGGACACTCTGGAGAACGACAATTATAGCATACAACCTGCCTTTGACAACTTATGTCACTGAAACGATCGTAATAAAAGCTGGCTTCCTAAAGGACCGTCTTAAAATAACAGTCCATATTTTCTTAAATTGGCAAAGGAAGAAACCGCTTATTGATTGATATTCTCAACGAGTGGGGTGATTCACTAGAAAATTGGACTGAGTGGAAAAAGCCAATCCAAAAAGGTGACTTACTGTATGATGCCATTCATATATTATTTTGAAAGGACAAAATTTTAGAAACGGCAGATAGATTAGAGGTTGCCAGGGTCAGGGATTGGAGGCTAGGAGGAAGGTGGGTGTGGGTATAAAAAGGCAACACCGCGAACGCTTGTGGAGTTGGATCTATTGACTGTGGTAGTGGATATATGAACCTACACAGGTGATAAAAATTATATAGAACTTAACATGCCTACGTGTCAATGTGCACACATTTGCGAGTGTGTGCACACACACACAAGACAAAAAACCGGAAATCTGAGTGTGACGGGCGGATTGTATCAGTGTCAAGGTCCTGGTTGTGATATTATACCTTAATTCTGCAAAATGTCACTAATGGAAGAAACTAGGGAAAGTATAAAACTACATGTGAAGCATCAGTTACCTCAAAATTTTAATTTTAAAAAATCAGCTATACCTCTATGCCTTAGGGGAAAAAAGCCATTTTATCCGCCTAATGGCAAGGAAGGAATTATCTAAGAGTCTATGACAGCAGAAGAAAACAAGAGCAATTGTCAACAAGATGAAATATAATGATTGGAGGACATACTAAAATTTAAGAGAAGGATTTTCTTCTCAGTCCAGCACTCATATCAACGATTTCAATTTCACATCCTACCTTGAGGCAGAACTTTTCACTCTGAAATGTACGTAAAACGTTTCCTCCTGTGTATCTCAATGTCTTTACTAGCATGACAAAGCAATCATTCACGAGTTCATGGATTGATGTACAAACTGGAAACCCTCAGTGTATTTCCAGATTTTATTAAATTTTAAAAGGAAATGACGATTTAACAAACAATGTGTTCTACTGCTCAAAACTGAGGGCACAAGAGAAGAAGAGCTGGTGCTAGGTTAAGGTCATTAGTTCTTACAACTATTCAACACACTTGTCGTTCACCAGCCTTTCCATTCTTAAATTCTCTTGCTTATTTCAAAGAAAAAAATATCAAGAGTCTTGACCAGGTAAGTAGTTAACAAACCAAACTCCTAGCAGCCGTAACTATGGATTCCCCCAGCGGCCTCAAGCAAGAAGTTCTCCTTTTATCAGTTGTATACAGGTCTCCCATATGATTTTGCTTGAACAAAGTTTTCCATACCTAAAAGAAGGAGAAAAAGGGGGACAGAAGTATGGGAAGAAGTAAGACTTTATTTCGTGTTGACTCTGATTTTTCCTTGCTGTGACATTCCATGATTTGAGATAAAGGGTAAATTAAAACCAGACCTGGTTTGGGCTCCCGGATTTCAGACTATACTACAAAGTTACAGTAATGAAGATAGTATGGTACTGGCACAAAAACAGAAATATAGATCAATGGAACAGGACAGAAAGCCCAGAAATAAACCCACGCACATATGGTCACCTTATTTTTGATAAAGGAGACAAGAGTATACAATGGAGAAAAGACAGTCTCTTCAATAAGTGGTGCTGGGAAAACTGGACAGCTACATGTAAAAGAATGAAATTAGAACACTCCCTAACACCATACACAAAAATAAAGTCAAAATGGATTAAAGACCTAAATGTAAGGCCAGACACTATCAAACCCTTAGAGGAAAACATAGGCAGAACACTGTATGACATAAATCACAGCAAGATCCTTTTTGACCCACCTCCTAGAGAAATGGAAATAAAAATAAACAAATGGGACCTAATGAAACTTAAAAGCTTTTGTACAGCAAAGGAAACCATAAACACAATGAAAAGACAACCCTCAGAATGGGAGAAAATATTTGCCAACGATGCAACTGACAAAGGATTAATCTCCAAATTATACAAGCAGCTCATGCAGCTCAATATCCAAAAAACGAACAACCCAATCCAAAAGTGGGCAGAAGACCTAAATAGACATTTCTCCAAAGAAGATATACAGACTGCCAACAAACACATGAAAGGATGCTCAACATCACTTATCATTAGAGAAATGCAAATCAAAACTACAATGAGATATCATCTCACACCGGTCAGAATGGCCATCACCAAAAAATCTGGAAACAATAAATGCTGGAGAGGGTTTGGAGAAAAGGGAACCCTCTTGCACTGTTGGTGGGAATGTAAATTGATGCAGCCACTATGGAGAACAGTATGGAGGTTCCTTAAAAAACTAAAAATAGAACTACCATATGACCCAGCAATCCCACTACTGGGCATATACCCTGAGAAAACCAGAATTCAAAGAGTCATGTACGACAATGTTCATTGCAGCACTATTTACAATAGCCCGGAGATGGAAACAACCTAAATGTCCATTGACAGATGCATGGATAAAGAAGATGTGGCACATATATACAATGGAATATTACTCAGCCATAAAAATAAATGAAATTGAGTTATTTGTAGTGAGGTGGATGGACCTAGAGTCTGTCATACAGAGTGAAGTAAGTCAGAAAGAGAAAAATACCATATGCTAACACATATATATGGAATCTAAAAAAAAAATGGTTCTGAAGAACCTGGGGCAGAACAGGAATAAAGACGCAGACCTACTAGAGAATGGACTTGAGGACACGGGGAGGGGGAAGGGTAAGCTGGGACGAAGTGAGAGAGTGGCATGGACATATATACACTGCCAGTTGTAAAACAGATAGCTAGTGGGAAGCAGCTGCATAGCACAGGGAGATCAGCTCGGTGCTTTGTGACCACCTAGAGGGGTGGGATAGGGAGGGTGGGAGGGAGACGCAAGAGGGAGGAGATAGGGGGATATATGTATAGGTATAGCTGATTCACTTTGTTATAAAGCAGAAATAACACACCATTGGTAAAGCAATATACTCCAATAAAGGTGTTAAAAAAAAAAAGAAGTTAGAAAACTAACCATTGAATAAACGCAGAAGAAAACTGATAGAAGGAAATAAAAAGTCAATAAAGTAAAAACAAATCATTTAAAATAAATAAATTAATAAAATCAGACCTGGTTTGAATCTCAGCTCTGTGATTCAGTTAACAGTGTGACATGAGCTAGTTCATAATCCTCCTTGGGACTCAACTTCCTCATTCCTACAAAATTATTATACGGATTCCAGTGAGAAAATACTCTCTAAGGTCTTAATGCCTGGCACATAGTAGGTACGTAATAAATGATCAAAAGTATTCTGAGGATGAAGCATCCAAGCATCTTTAAATATTTTAAAACGTTAATGTTGGGAATTCCCTGGCAGTCCAGTGGTTAGGACTCAGCAGTTTCACTGCTGGGGGCCCAGGTTCAATCCCTGGCTGGGGGACTAAGATTCTGCAAGCCGCACGGTTCATGTTAAAATGTATTTTAAACAAAATTAGTTTGAAAAAGAAGGTTATCGCTCTTTTTGAGAATCTCCACTAGATTTACCTTTATTCCACTTCAAGTTTTTAAAAACCAACCCCTAAGCAAGTCATATAGGCACAACCATAAAAATCTCAATACTCATTCAGGAAATTTTTTGTCTTTACCTTCTAATTTTTTCATCACGACCTGCATATGCAAAACACTGTAAGTGATGTTTACCAAAACAGGAACAGAAAAGGACAGTCCTTATTCTTAAATTTATTAGTGGACAGTTCATTAAAAGGAGTTTGTAATGAACTAGTCTATCATGCAAGATATAGGCACCAAGGTTATTATCTTTAAAATTCAATTTATAGTCTGATCCAATTACACATGAAGGCACCATAATTACAAGTTTAGGATATTTTACGAGTACAGTAGAGGCACTGGGCTGCCACAATCTCAGCTCCCCACAGCTGACATCTGGTGACAACGTTTCAACAGAAGCCACATATAATACTAGTGAGCTTCTTAACTAAAGTACTAATAGTGAGGAAAAATTCATTTACCTGCTCCAAAAATTACACATGGAACACCTAATATCCTAGAAATGCCAAAAAATGTGTTCTTCTGTACTGCACTGAAAAAATAATTGACATTTCAATGTTAATTTGGTTTATTCCCATGATGGTACAGTCTTTTTATTATGAACACTGTTATTATTATAGGTTTTTTTCCACTAAGTGGCAAATTTGTACTCGTTTTTAAGAATAGAATTCTAACAGTAGAAGCACTGTTAAAGTAGAATATCCTTTTAAAAGAAATAAGATAAAAGGAGTTGGCGATATTGCTAATAAAAATGGGTTGAAATACATTTACTCGTAAAACTATCTTCTCCATCCGCTTTCTGAAGCAGCTTTTGGTAGTAGTGTGCCACCTATTGTTACAAAATGAGCTTCTATACTCGAGGTTTTCCTATTCAGTACTACAAGGAAGCAAAGCATCCTACTGTCTTTTTCAAGATAATGAGTGTTTATTTTCCTTCATGCTTTCCTGTCACTTCCAACAACTGAAATACAAATGGGCTACGGAGAAAATAACCTTTTAAAAAATGTATTACAACCAATTTAAAGCATGCATTAGTTTAACCCAGTGGATATCTTACCGGGGTGATTTTTGCCACTGAGGTATCTGGCAATGTCTGGAGGAATTCACAAGCGTCAAGACTGAGGTGCGGGGATACTGGCTTCTAGTGGGTAGAGGCCAGGGATGCCGCTAGGCACCCTACAGTACACAGAACACCCCCTCTCACAAGGAAGAATGATCCATTCCCAATATCCACAGTGCTGAGGCTGAGACGGCTGGATTTAACTAAAACCAGTGTCCTTTCTTCCAAAGGCAAAAGAAAGCCATATTTGATTGCAGAAAAAAATAAAGAAGTTGGATTCACAAACCCAACATTCAACAGCAATATGTTAATTAAAAGCGGATAAAATATCAGGAACTTCAGAACTCTTCCCAAGATTAGAATAAAGACACCAGTAACAGCCCCCGTGAGCAACTTATAATTCAGCCACTTAAAAAAATTAAATCAAATGTTGGCCAGCTAGTCCAAAAGCTGGCCAATGCATAAGACCTCAACTTGACTTTGTGATTGGTCCCCCAAGCTGACTCTTGCAACCCTTGAAGTGTAATAATTCTCTGGCCATACCCAAGAATCATCACTGTCAGTGTGGCATGCTGGGGCACAGGCAGTAAATGGCACGTGTACCACACTTGGTCATCTCCCCTCTCCCATTCATGACAGACATCATTAATGAATCAAAGTCTTAGAATCTTTCTCATGTGGTGCTCCAGTCCACGGAACTGGAATGGAAGATGTTGTCTACCTGGCATCCATGATGAGATACGATTTCAGGACGGATGGGTTCAAGTCTTGCCTTGACCACTGGCGAGCTGTATGAACTTAAGAAAGTCACTTCACCACTCTGGGTCTACTTCCTTCAGTTATATAACACACCTTAGGGATCTTTAAAGGGTCTTTTAATTCTAACTCTAAACAAGATGTTACAATATAGCATTTCTGGAGTAACGAGGTATTTGTACGTCAACTGCAGAACTGCTAAATACTAAATGACTGAGGCTATGCGAACAGAGTGAAGAAGAAAGATTGGACACACACAGGAATAGGAGAGTAGGATGGGAATTGACCAGAGAAAGAAATGGCCAACAGAATAAGGGCATTTATCTTTAAAAGTAAAGGAACAGCATGCGATAGTGGAGAAAATGCACTGGGATTAGATTCTTAAAAGACCTCACTTTGAGTAACCACGTCGTAGAGCAGTCATGTGTCTGTGACTTAAGATAAACGACTTTACCTCTCTCTGATGTTCCCTGTCCTAACACACAAAAAGGGCTAGTTCTATCTGCCCAGCCCTTATCACAAGACTTTCTCTAGATTAACTGCTGAATCTTCAAATGGCCACCAAGAGCAGCATGATGGAGTCCTTTATGATTATCCACACTACGAAATATCACAGAGCTGCAAAGTGAGTACGTTAAAGCTGTGTGCACCAAACTGGAGTGATATTCATAAACTACTTTTTAAAATAGCTAGTTGCAGAGGAATGTGTATACTATAATCCCATATTCATAAGCAATGAGAAAATGAATCAAAGATATGTAAATACATACATGTGCAAGCCGTAAGAAAAAAGTGGGAGGGATACATCCCAAAATGTTTAGCATTGAGGTTGGAGTGGTAAAACAGGAGTGATAAGGAAAAAAAACAACAACTGTGGGTTAGACTGTGAGCCTCATTTGTAATACCATCAACAATTTTTGGTCTTGGAAAGTAAATTAGACGTTGCCAGGAGCCGGGGTGGGGGGAAACGGGGTGGGGGGGCGGGGAGTGGAAAGTGACTGCTTAATTGGCCTGGAGTTTCCCTCTGGGGTGATGAAAAGGTTCTGGAACTAGATAATGGGGCTGGCTGCATCACACTGTGAATAAACTAAGCGCCCCTGAACTGCACAATTTTAAGTGGTGAAAATGGTAAATCTTACATTGTATGTATTTTACAATTTAAAAATTTGTGATCTTAATGTTCTATGTAAATAGAGAGATTACGATCACTAAGGCCTCCACCGGTAGATATGGAAGCAACAAAGGAGAGGGTAACGGGAGGAAAGGAAAGGAACTCTGAAAGCTCTTCTAGAAGTACGAAGAGGTGGAAACCGAGGTGAGCCCAGAGGGATATTCAGACATTTGATTTCCCGTAACTCAAGGGAAACCCAACCCCAGGCTCCACCACACCCTAAGATCCAGCAGGTGTCTCCCCACCTCAGCTTCCTTGGTTTAACGCCTGTCAGCTCTTTCCCATGTCCTGCAGAACCCCTGGCCAGACACTGTTCAAACAACCTGAGGCTTTCAACCTCAGCAAGCTTCCTATTGTGAGGCCTGAAGCACTATTCAAATCAAGAACGTGAGAAATAAAAGAAATTATTATAATTATGTCTGTGCTTTACTTTAAAAATGTCTATCCTGTCATATTACTGTAGATCTCTGAGTAAAACATTACAGAACTATAGAGTCTACTTGAACATGAACTTTTTAGAGCTATTTCAAACTGAGTTTTGCAGTTTTAAATAGAAAACCAAAATATAGAAAGTAAAAGTCTGTAAGACTCCAAGGAGCCAGAGAATTCTAGGATACACTCTGGAAACCACCAGGCCTGGGCAAGAATCCTGTTGTTTTAGAAGGATATGAGAGCATCTCCACCTACACTATGAAAACATAGATGAGATTACTTTCAAGACTGAACGCGTAAGTTGCAATGAGATGATCACAAAACCCGTGGTTCTCAGAGAACCACTTGGGGAAAAAGTCCTACAGAAAGAAAAAGGGGTTGGGGCAGAGATGAACGATGAAAAGGGTCCAGCGGTGAACGCTTTATATCCTACCACCGTTACCCCCTAGGTGCCCATGTCTTAAGGCAGGATCACAGAGCTTAGCGGTATTTTTTAGGGCCCTAAACATGGGTCTGGACACAAAACAGGCAAGGAAAGGCTTGTTATCAAACGTGAGAACTGTACAGTAACTGTGCTCTCCTTCCAATTCAATGAAAATAAGAAAAGGCTAAATCACAGCTCTCTCTAAAAAGAATCCATACCTCAACCAACCAGCAGCTCTCCAGCTTCACTAGAAAAATTAATGCAAATATTTGATTAAGTTAGCAAAGGGGGAGAAGAAGATGAAAACGAATGGAATTTTGCATCTTAAATTCAAAAGTGTAAGATATACCTAAGACAGACATACCTACAGCTTTTTCTAGAAACCAGAAATATAACATAGCCCTCTCCATGGCTCTGTCAGCATTCTCCTTCTCTACACATCCCACATCATACATTCTTAGGATATGTGGTTCTCCAAAGCACAATACTCTGACCTGACACCTGGTTTAAAACTCAGGTAAGTACTGCCCACAGGGAATGCTCATATTACAGGAAAAGACCTATTTATGTCTTACCAATGTCTGTTCACTAGAACAGCTCTTAATAAGCCTGCACATTGCTAATGTTATATAAATATATATGTGTATATACATAATACAGGACACGCGTACAGTCATCCTACTAGAGCAAGTTAAGAAACACACACACACACACACATATACACACACACATATACATACTGTGTGATTCCATTTTTAAACTGTTATCCCAGGTTCTGGGCTTATCTTATAATCGTTGTACAGCACGCCTGAAAGGTAATCCACCATGACAGACTCTCGAGAAAGGTGAACACAATCCTCACAACAACTTTAAAACTGACCAGAATAAGAGCAAGTCGGACCTCTTGGAAAAGCACAGTGAACAACGCATAAAATGCCTCCTTTCTAAGGTTATTTTTACACAACGGCGGAGGGAGAGAGAGAAAAAGAATATCTAGTATTGTCTTTAAACATCTTAGAAAGAAGGCTGTTAACACAGATGGATTTGTTAAAACTCTCTAAAATCAAGTCCCCAAATCATCAGAAATATGTTCCCATCAACCAAAAATAGAGCCTCAATTGTTATCGGTTCTGTATTTGCTATCAAGTATTGCAATAACAAATTACCTCAAAATTTAGTAGCTTGAAACACTACCATTTATTACACAGCAATTTCTGAGGGTCAGCCGATCTAGATAACCACAATCATAAAACAGGAGAGGGGCTTCCCTGGTGGTGCAGTCGTTGAGAGTCCGCCTGCCGATGCAGGGGACGCGGGTTTGTGCCCCGGTCCGGGAGGATCCCACATGCCGCGGAGAGGCTGGGCCTGTGGGCCCGTGGGCCATGGCCGCTGGGCCTGCGCGTCCGGAGCCTGTGCTCAGCAGTAGGAGAGGCCACAACAGCGAGGGGCCCGCGTACCGCAAAAAATAAATAAATAAATAAATAAATAAAAATAAAACAGGAGAAAATTATGTGGCTCCAATTTTAAATGATTATTTCTTAACCATACCTTCTAATTTTTTACTTTCAAAATTATGCCATCGGAGGACAAAAGAACAAACTGAGTGTGTTAGCAATACCAGAACCCCAGTCAGAACATTTGTTTCTATCATTTTAAATAAGGAACCGTAAACCCACCAAAATGAGTCTAATAATTCCAAGTCTCTTAATGCCAATTCTCAGTCATTTAAAAATTCAAATGTTTTACAGGTACTTCACCTTAGTCTAATTCTTTGAAAATGTTTAATTCGAACAACCAATTCCCCAACCATGCAAGTAAACAAGTACTAGATGTGAAAACCAAATTTTGAAAATGGTAGGTACTGATAAAATAAGCTATAAAATATATTTGTCAATGTATTCAGTGGCAGTAGATATTGTGTGTTTTCTGGTCAACCAGGATCCATGTCCCGCCTTCTGCTCAAAGCAGCTGGATTTCCTTTTGCATAACTCTGTTTTTCCCAACTAGGTCTTCTCTTGATGGACCATTCAAGCAAGATATGCACCTTCCCCTACACCAGGCCTATCGTGCAACCGAGAGACTTTTAGACGCAAACAGTGCAAGTAAGTTTGGAGTCGATTCATCCCAGAATCTTACCCTTAAGCTGGCTTTTTCAGCTTTCCCAGGATTTTCACCAGCTCCCCTATCTTTCTGCAACGAAGTCCATCTTTCTTCAAGTTTAGCCAGAGTAGACTTCTGCTGTTTGCAACACTGACCGATACAGCAGCAGTTAATTTTATATTATTTGTGGACTCAGTGGTAGCACCATAGAACAGATATGCACCAGCCAGGGCACTCTGCCATCAGTGAGCAGGCAGAAAGGCGGACAGGAACTGTTAGCATTCCAAGAAGCCCACCTAACATGGCCCCGAGCTCGTAGATGCTGTCAGCTCTACGAAACCTAGTAGCAGGCACCCATGGGCGCTTCCTTTATCAGACACATCACAGGGAAGCAAAACTGCGATCTACCTTTAAATGCATCCTGTTTCATACAAAGGCACGTTTTGCTTTGCCAAAGAGTCCTGAAATTTTGCTGAAAGATGGTGCTCTCGTTTTTGCAGTCTACTAAAATTTTACATGTGCCTCCCATAAACAATAGCACATGTGTACAAGGGGGCAGGGTAGACAGATGTTCAGTCAAGTATCTTTCTTAATGTCAATAAAACAGAAACAATCTAAACATCAAGTAATGGAGAAGCAAATAACGAAACAGAGCCGCAGGAAGAAAATATCTATGGAGCAGTTTTAACACACGAAGCAAATGTGTATGAACTAATGTGGACAACATATGCAAGGCACAAATAGGGCAAAAAGTCAATTTTTAAAAGCATAATATTTATACACAGATACATACACAGAATCATACATATTATACCTTCTACATTTAAAAATAAAAGAACAGGACATTAAATATTTCCCAAAGGGATATGAAAACACTCATATAACATATTAAAAGCAAAATACTAGTATTCACAAAACCACTGATAGCTTTTGAGAGGAAGGAAAAAAAAGGGCCTGGGATTAGGAAACAAATTGAGGAATGCGGTTTGTACAAACCATTTCCATTCTTTTTTTTTTTTTTTAACCAGCAGTATATAACCATGTGTTGCTTACAATAATTAAAAATCAATCATGAAAATATAGTAGCCTGAAAAAGTTCAGGTCAGCTTAAGTCAATTCAGCTACAGGAACTTTGCAGAAACAGACCCAGAATATAAAAGGAGTTTCAACCATTATGGAAAGATTACTCCAGGCACAAAGACTGGAGTTAGCTAGATAAGCAAGCCAATTCTTCCGAAGCTGCCATGGGTATACCCGCCATATGTTTTATGAAGAGTTTTGGCTACTATACCTTAACCAAAAAAAAACTGAATGTCTAAGTACAGTCGCTTTTGCTTACTATGTAAACTTCCCTCACACATTAACGGTCTCCTCTTCCATCAAGTTCATCCATTCTTTTCAATAAAAATAAGCAGTCCCTGGGCTTTAGGTGGTCACAGCAAATCACGCCCTCAGCAGTGATGCTATCCTGTTCTATTTCAAATCCGTTTTCCAGGGAAAGCTTTCAAATAGTTTAAATCATACAGTGCTCTTTTTCCTCAACTACCCTTATCTTTTCACGGCATTTCCAGTTTAGAAAATAAAGCCCTGTAAAAGTATTCATGAACTTCCCATGCAGCAGGTTCCAATACTTTATTCAGGTAAGAAATGTGTAAATCAAACCATCCACCATTACGCTGATTTGAAAGGACTAATTGTGGCAGTGGTTTTCTAAAGAATGTTATCTATTTCCATCCTGTACAAATTTAGGAGAAACTGTGGTTTCCTGTTCCAGGGTGTTGTCCAAAAACCACTCTACAGAAGTCTGCAAAAATAATCCTTGGCGTTTTGTTTCAAGAGGAATACTTGGAGTGTTTCCCACTGAGAAAGGAAATGGGCTTGTCCCGACTGCAAAAGGCCCCATGTATGCCAAAGACTGAGAGAACAAACATCATTTTGGTTTTAACCACGTTTAATGAAATTGTTCTTTCACAAGCTCTCTGGGAGGGGGGATGTGCTGTGACATCAGATAAGCTCAGGCTGATCGGAAGCCAAGTGGGTCTGTTCTGAGACTTCCCTAAACCTCACTTTCCTCATCTGTTACACCTGCCTCTTCAGAAGATTTATTGTTAAGGATTAAAATGAATGCCTTGAGCTGCGCAGAATACCTGGCACACAGTAGGCCACAATAATGGTTTTATATAACACATACAAACACATACGTACACATATTTTTTCATAAACAGAGTACTAGAAGAATGAGTATAAAACAACTACAAGAAACAGTATACTGAGTATTTAGGAAAGGGTAGTCCTTTATGTTCCGTATTCATTATAGGAAAGACTTCAGCTAAACAAAACGTTTAATGAGTAAAAGTAGTCTGAAATAACAATTCTAATAAAAGATAAAATAACTTTTCAAGATATTAGTCGCTATAAAAGGTCTATTAAAGATACACTGGGGTTTCCCTGGTGGCGCAGTGGTTGAGAGTCCGCCTGCCGATGCAGGGGACGCGGGTTTGTGCCCCGGTCCGGGAGGATCCCACGTGCTGCGGAGCAGCTGGGCCCGTGAGCCATGGCCGCTGAGCCTGCGCGTCCGGAGCCTGTGCTCCGCAGCGGGAGAGGCCACAGCAGTGAGAGGCCCGAGTACCGCAAAACAAAAAAAAACAAAAAGATACACTGAAATATAACCCTACTTTCAAAAGAACATCCTTAACCTGAAAAGGTAAAAAATGCAAACAGTCCTCAGCAACTTCCCTTTAATTTTGACTCACTGAAGGCCAAGTTTGCAAACAGAGGCATTTCACAGCTGAGAGGCCAGGAACACAAACTGTTTTCTCTTGACCAAGGACCTTCAGAGCCTTCCTAGAATCCAAGGTATAACCTCTTGAAACGAGGGCAGAGACTGCAGGAAGCATGGCGACTTCGCCCCATCAGAGGTCACAACCACTGCCAGCAAACTCAAATCCCCTCCAGGAGGAAGGGCAGACTCCCCAGGAAGGTTTTCACCTCTACTCCAAGGAGGCTTTCTGCTGCCAGCCTTGTGCCCCAGACAGGTTCTCAGGTATCCACTCTCCAGGCAAAGGAAAGGGTTCATGAGAATTTCACAGTACGTCTTCAGCCATGCCTGGGAACGAGAAAGGGCTCTGGGACCCTTCCACATGATGAAGCAGTCATAAAACTAGAGCAGCAAACCCTCATCTGCCCCGTCTATTTACAGCTCATGGGGAAGGGGACGCAAGGAGTCTTGCAAACCCTTTTATACAGTCTGAAGAAGAAAACAAGGGGCAAAAGCAGAGTTAGATACAAAGGGAAGCTCTCTATATAGAATGTAATGATGTAAGAGTTTAACCAGGGAAGCAGAATCAGAAATTCATCCTGCACAGAAGACAAGCCTGTCTTGGCCGCTTTCTCCATCTCCTCCAGAACAGGAAGTCTCCCTGAATACTTGGCTGTCTGACCAGCACAATTTGAAGCAGTTGGGGTTTTTTTTGTTGTTTTTTTTAACTTTTAAGTCACTTATGTGTTTTTGCCCTGGATTTCAGGACAAAGAACATACTTCATATAACTCATTCAACCTTTTGTACGTTTTTTTTAGCTTAAGCTATCAGCAGCCTGGAATCTCCTGGAGAGTACTATCCAGCAGAACTTTCTGTAATGAGAGCAACGCTCAGTCTCTTCACCATCCAATATAGGAGCCACTAGCCTACCACGTGGCCACTTAGTCCTTTGAAACACGGCTAGTGAGAGGAGTATATTCATTTGTGCTTTGCTAGGGCTGAGTAACCATGTATCATAAAGTAGGTGGCTTAAAAAATGTACTGTCTCGGGCTTCCCTGGTGGCGCAGTGGTTGGGGGTCCGCCTGCTGATGCAGGGGATGCGGGTTCGTGCCCTGGTTCGGGGGGATCCCGCATGCCGCAGAGCAGCTGGGCCCGTGAGCCATGGCCACTGAGCCTGCGCGTCCGGAGCCTGTGCTCCGCAACGGGAGAGGCCACGACAGTGAGAGGCCCGCGTACTGCAAGAAAAAAAAAAAAAAAAAAAGTATTGTTTTATGATCCTGGAAGCTAGAGGTCCGAAATCAAGGTGTGAACAGGGTTGATTCCTTGTGAGGGCTGTGAGGAGAATCTGTCTCATGCCTCTCTCCTAGTTTCTGGTGGTTTGTAGGCAATCTTTGGCATTCGTTGACCTATAGAAGCAGCACCCTAATCTCTGCCTTCCAGTTCACAGGGCATTCTCCTTGTGTGTGTATCTGCAACCAAATTCCCCCTTTTTATAAGGAAGCTCGTCATCCTGGATTAGGGGCTCATCCTATTCCAGTATAATCTCCTCTTAACTAACTATACCTGCAATGACTCTATTTCCAAATGACTCTATTTCCAAATGACTCTATTTCCAAATAACTCTATTTCTGAGGTGCTGGGGGTTAGGACCCCAACATATAAATTAGCAGAGAATGCAATTCAAACCGAAAGCCTGAGTATCTTTTTTTCTTTTTACACTTTTATTGGAGTATAGTTGATTTACAATGTTGTGTTACTTTCTGCTGCAAAGTGAATCAGTTATACATAAACATATATCAACTCTTTTTTCAGATTCTTTCCCCATATAAGTCATTACAGAGTACTGAGTAGAGTTCCCTGTGCTATACAGTAGGTCCTCATTAGTTATCTATTTTATATATAGTGGTGTGTATATGTCAATCCCAATCTCCCAATTTATCCCTTCCCCCTGCTTACCCCGTGGTAACCCCAAGTTTGTTTTCTACAACTGTAAACTCTACTTCTGTTTTGTAGATAAGTTCATTTGTACCCTTTTTTAAGATTCCACGTACAAGTGACATCATATGGTATTTTTCTTTCTCTGACTTGTTTCACTCAGTATGAGAATCTCTAGGTCCATCCATGTTGCTGCAAACGGAATTATTTCGTTCTTTTCTATGGCCAAGTAATATTCCACTGTATATATGCACCACATCTTCTTTACCACTCCTTTGTTGATGGACATTTAGGTTGCTTCCATGCCTTGGCTATTGTAAATAGTGCCACAGTGAACACTGGGGTGCATGTAACTTTTCAAATTATGGTTTTCAGAGGATCTTATTTTTTATTTTATTTCATTCTTATTAGTTTACATTTCAAAGGCCACTGCTACTGTACTGGACAGCAGAGACCTAAAATATTCTCTCTTTCACTGTATTCATTCATCAATGTCTTACTGTATTCCAGGCACCATGTGAAGCTCTATGCACGGGAAGCACTGTCACCACCAGTGACCCAAGGAGGAAGTCTAAGTTCAGAGAGGGTAAGACCTTGTACTTTGTTCAAGGTCAAAGAGTCTGAAAATCAGGACTTGACTCAGCACGTGGGGTTTTCTTACTCCAAAACCTATGCCTTCAGCTGATCCAGCAGCTGCTTCCATTACAATTGAACTTCTGAAACTGTCCTGGAACGTGCAACAGTCACATGGATGATTACATTCCTAGCTGCCTCTTATGGGAAGACAAGTCATCACTCAGATATTAATTGCTATTTTAAGGATTAATTACTTACTTTCATAGCTTTGGGGCTTAGCAATGTGACAATAATTATCTCTTAAACAGTGCATGTATAAATAATAAAATATAGCAATTCAAAATTTTACAGCATGTATCAGATGTTAGGCACTGAAGTGAGTGCTGTATACAGACATCCTTCAATTTTGACATTAACTTCTATTATTATCCCTACTTAATAGATGAGCAAACTGAGGCTTTCAAAGGTCAAGCAATTTGCTTCAGGTTACAGAGGAAATGACTGGTCCCAGCCAACATCTGCTAGGATTCCAAAACCCTCTCCCTGAACGACTCTGCCATATGGTTTCATACAACTTACTAATACTGGGTTGTCCCCAAAATTCATTTGGCTTTTTCCATAGATGTTAGAGAAAAACCCAAATGAACTTTTTGGCCAACCCAATACACATGCTTACATACCAATAAAAATAATGGAAAAGACTACATTATATGACACGCAGTTTTTCATAGCTTCCAAAGGGGTTCGCCTTGCAAAGAGCCCCTGCCATTTAACAGAGAGAACCAAAATACTTTCTTTTCTAACCTTCTACAGTATACACCCTTAGGCCAAGTGTGTTCCTTGAAGACATTTCTGGTGACAAAGGTTTAGCTCAAGTAATGGTTTTTCCATGAGAGTTTAAGGATGAAGCATGCGATTTAAAAAAAAATGACATCATGGCTTTTCAAGGGGAAAATTGAACCGTTATTTCAAGTCTCCAGATAATAAGATCAATAGACAATTTCCCAGTGGAGGCATTTGCCTCCGACTGACTAAAGCAACAGTCTCCACAGTCTGCCTCAAGAGGCCACCTCACAGTTTAATCGTCCTCACTGTTAGGTTATTTTGTCCGCGTCTACAGTCTAAAATTCCTTGTTAAATTTCAACATGGTACTAACCACAAGCTGCTCTCCCAAATAATCGCCTCTCTCAGTGCTATGCATCCACAAAAAACCCTTGATTGGAAACCATTCATGAGTCCCCACAAGGTACCTACAAATGTGCCTTTCAAATCACTAATACGTTGAAAAAACAAAAGAATAATATGAAACAACCTCCACCCACAAGATGCTTAAGACAGGCTACTGGGGAAGGTGTGACAAACCTAAAAGAAACAGAATGACAAAATGAATGAATGAATTTTGCCTTTAATCACAATCATGTAAGAAATGGATACTGGGCACCTACTATGTGATGCGCATTGTAATAAAATTAGGAACAAAGAAACAAACGAGTCAGATGTAGACTTCCCCTAGTTTACACAGACTTAGAAACCTTTCAGTATTGCAATATTTAATGCAGTTATCCCCAAACTATCAAGGCATTTAACATCCTTTTTAAGTTATATGATGATACGAGTTCCAGAAACTAGAGTTGCCAGATTTAGCAAATAAAATACCCAGGACCAGTTAAATTTGAACTTCTGATAAATGACAAACAATTTTTTATTCTTTTATGAAGTATGTCCTATGTTGGATCTGGCAAACCTAACACATCATTTAGCCAATATTAAGTTGCAAAACAAATATGAAATACAGACTTTTGTAACAGCTCTAAGAGTTAAGAACTTCAGGCAAAATACCACACAACAATCCTATTTTAAATGTGGAACCACAGAACAAGAGAACCTGGGTCACCATACAATTCAATGACAGTTGTGAATGGAACCCCCCGGGTGAACCAAAAATGGAAAGTTTAACTAAAGTTTTGTTTATGGGATTGCAGTTTCTAAATTTATTTGATAAATATGTTACAGGAAACAATGCAGTGTTGAACAGCACAAGAGATAAATAAGCCTGTCTTTGAGCATGCTGTCACACCCTATACCACATTTAGTCCAAATGAGTCAAGGTTAGCAACGTGCCCCTCCAAACATCCATCAATTCTACGTGCATCCATCACTCGGCAGCAGTAAGATTTCTTACTGTTTCTAGAGGGAAGGCCACACGCTTCAAAGGTGGTGGATTCACTGCAATACATACATGCATATAAACACACGAACACACTTGTACATTCTCTCTCCAGCCTGGTGAGCAGCATTGCTCGGCTCAAGTCTTCAGTCTTGACTAGTCAGTACCAGAAATGTCCTCAAGGGACGATGGTCCAAATCTACCTTCACTGTACGTGTCATTTTTATTCCAGGGCCAGAGAGGCAATATTCTGAGGGTCATCATTAAAACAACCCAATTTATATTTAGTGTGTGCAGGGCACTGACTTATATGCTGCAGAGACATCCACTGCTACAACAAACCGCATTTCCTTTTCTTCCTGCTGACCCAAATATAGTGAATTTCCAAAACACTCTCATTATACCACAGGAGGAGACCAAAAAAAGCACGTAGGTCAATGGCATTTGGCAGAAGTGATGTGCACCACTTCTAGGCCTCACCCGTAAAACGCTCCCAAGCTAGATGGGGATGCAGAGCTACAAGACGGGAGGAGCCTGGGTCTGGTAATGACAACCAGAACTTGAATGAGTTAAAAACAAATTTTATTCTATGGAACGAATGAGGTTTGAGGTCCTGTTAGAGCCACCAGCATTATTAATATATGCCCAAGCCTTGGCAATGCAACTGGAAATCCAAATTATACTTAATGAAATGAAATTTAAGGAAATCTTTCTTACAACTCTGTCACTCCAGCATGATTTATAACACTTCCCTATTTTAGAGAAAGTCTGTTTTATATCAGTTTCGTGTTCAGTTTCTGCAAAGGGACTTCCCTGGTGGCGCAGGGTTAAGACTCCACGCGCCCAGTGCAGGGGGCCCGGGTTCTATCCCTAGTCAGGGAACTAAATCCCGCACACATGCCGCAACCAAGAGTTCGTGTGCCACAACTAAGGAGCCAGTGAGCCGCAACTAAGGAACCAGCCTGCTGCAACTAAGACCTGGTACAACCAAATAAATAAATATTTAAAAAAGATCATTCGGCAAAGAAAACCCAGTTTTGCTGCATATGTCCATTTAAAGACTCCAATTTCTTCATTACCACTGATATCTGGAAATGGCTAAGTTAAGTCTACAGTTCATCTGGAACAAAAATCGTCAGAAAGGATCTGAAAGAAGAAAAATAAGTATCAAGGGTTCCCATTTTAAGAAAGTATAGTCTACATTTGGTACTGACAAAACAATAGATATATTAACAGATCAACAAAATATATATGCAGGGCCTAGAAACAGCCCCATGTACAAATGGAAACTGAGAGAAATATAAATGAATACAAGATAGTATCTACCTTCAGGAAGTATTTTGAGACAACTCACGGTAGGGAAAATTAATTGACATGTTTTGGTGAAGAGGCTAAACTGCTGACTGGGTTTGTATGTAAGATATTTTAATAACTTTGGCAGTTCCCAAATTCTTCAGTCCTTGCCAAATCTACGAGATCTACCCCTGAGGCAATTTTCCTCTCTTTTTTATTACCAAACAAAAATATTTATTTTATCGGCAGGATTCCATTGACTAGAAAACATTTTTCCTTTACAACTTTAAAATCGCGGCTCAAATCCTTCTCTAACAGAGCTAAAGTGAAATACATTATTAGTTGATGCTAACACCTGATACCCAAGGCACTCAAGCAGAAAATCCCCTGAAAATTGAATATTTCTTTTAAAAATATAAAGTTCCCCAAGTTATCAATTCCAGGCACCTGAAATGCTGCAAAACTCACGCAAAGTACAGTAACACTGCAGTTTATGTTCATGTCATGGATAGTTTAGAAAATTCATATTTTACAGCTACTCAAAGGAACATCTTTCCAAACCCTCCTTTCAGGCATAAATTCAAAGAGGAAAGTGGGAAGTCTAACTACCTCTCATTTTCATTTTATATCAACTTAATTAAGGTACAATTTACATAAAATAAAATTCACTCATTTTAAGTGTACAATTTGATTATGTAATGAAATAATGCAACTATATAACCAGCACCACAATCAAGATAGGGAACATTTCCATAACCCAACATGTTCTCTCATGCCCCGTGTGGTCAATTTTCTCCCTGGTGCCTACAGGCTACGCAAATGATTTCCATTATAGTTGTATTTTCTCTAGAATTTTGTAAAAGGGGAATCACGAAGTACGTCATCTTTCATGTCTGGCTTCTTTCGCTCAACAATGTTTCTGAGATTCGTCCATGCTGTTGTGTGTGTCTGTAGTACTTTCCTTTGTACTGCTGAGCTGAATTTCCCTGCACGGATATACCACGAAGTTTATACTCACCAGTTGATGGACATTTGAATTGTTTCCAGTTTTTACCAATTACAAACACTCTCAGCCACGTTTTTTGTTGACATCATTGCTTTAACTACTGTGCCTTTACAGAAAGTCTTGAAATCCTGTAGTTTGAGTCCTCTAAGTCTTCTTCATTTTCAAATTTGTTTTGGCCATTCTAGATTCTGTGAATTCCCAATGAATTTTAGAGTCGACTGCCAATTTCTATAAAAAGGCATGCTGGTATTTTCACTGGGTTTGCCTAGAATCTATACATTTATTTCTAGCTTTAATTTTAAGAAATTCTAATATGTGGGTTCCCACTCTCACCTGTCTCGTGCCTCTGTCCACGCTGACACTGGGCATTTAGTCTGGGCTCCTAAACCACCAGCTTGGCATGTAGTAAGGATAGTTCGGAGCATCCCAGAAGGCTGTGCCTCCTACTCCACTTCCCACAGTTAGTCCCAGCCTTCCTCGGGACTCTGGCATCGCCCACCCCCGCCCTTGGTTCCATGAAAAAATACTTGATTCACCCCCACTGTGCCTCTGGAAGTTCCCTTGGGCTCCGGCTTCCTCTGTCTCCAAGACCTCAGAGTAGCTTTTCAAGTAGATCATGGCTCTTAAGTCAACCTCACACTGAATCAGTGAGAAAAGCGACTCATTCCACCCACACTGAGCTCCCTTCCCTGTGTGGCACATCCATTTATGGTCCTTTGTTTATGTTGTTACCTGCACCCAAGAAACTTCACCATTCCATAGCAGTCTCTTACTTTTAGTTAATTTCACTCAGCAAATTGCCAGTGGATGGAAACACATCATTGTTCTTTTTTGATGCCATTTCCTAAGCATGAAAACATTTCTTGGGGGCAGGAGGAAGGTGCAGAAGAGGGCTAAGTGTAATCACATCTCCTTTAACCTGACAGTCAAAAGGAATCAAAAAAAAAGGTTTAAAAAGAGTCCACCTTGTACCTCCAGTTAGTTCACTGCCTCATTAGTCCAAGTAATGGCTTTATACCTACAGGACAGAGATTTTTTTTCTCCCTTTCTTTTAAAAGAAAGAAACCTCACAAAACTAAAACTAAAATCATTGTAAAGGAAGCAAATGGCAGTTAATTTCTCCACCCAGAGCATGCACTAGAAGTCCTCAGTTTAATTCATGTTCATTCAACAAGCAGCTGACTTAGAAAACCAAATAGAAAGTTTTTTCCCTCCTTACTATAATAGGACTATCATAAACATACATAAAACACCTCTTTAAGATTTTTTGTTTTAACTTCTGTAACAGTCACAATGCATTCATTGCTGCTTTTTTTTTGCAGGTACGCGGGCCTCTCACTGTTGTGGCCTCTCTCGTTGCGGAGCAACAGGCTCCGGATGCGCAGGCTCAGCAGCCATGGCTCACGGGCCCAGCCGCTCCGCGGCATGTGGGATCCTCCCGGACCGAGGCACGAACCCGTGTCCCCTGCATCGGCAGGCGGACTCTCAACCACTGAGCCACCAGGGAAGCCCCATTGCTGCTTTTTAATTGTTTTCTATTGTTGTACTTGGTAAAATACTCGATGTATGGATAAAAGGTATCATGAAAAAAACAGAAATATCTACCTGAAATTATCTATATTTGTTTATTTACATATTGTCTGTCTCAGCACCATCCCTCCTTCCTCCAACGTAAACTCCAAAAAATGAAGACATTCTATGTCCCATTCACTCACACCTGGAAAGTGGCCAGCATTCGGCACTCAAATTCTTTACTGGGCTTCCCTGGTGGCGCAGTGGTTGAGAGTCCGCCTGCCGATGCAGGAAACACGGGTTCGTGCCCCGGTCCGGGAAGATCCCACATGCAGCGAAGCGGCTGGGCCCGTGAGCCATGGCCGCTGAGCCTGCGCGTCCGGAGCCTGTGCTCCGCAACGGAAGAGGCCACAACAGTGAGAGGCCCGCGTACCGCAAAAAATAATTCTTTACTGAATGAAGAAATATTTATCCCATGCTCAAATCAGCATGACCAAAGCAAAAAATAGTTACACAATTCACATTCTGACATCATTTATAATAAAAACCAAATCGTCCTCATTACATACTTATTAACTGCTTATTAAATCACTTAGTTTAAGAGATGAAAGCCTAATTTTTTGTTGCCTTAAAACAATAAGATACATTTACCCAAATCATAATTCAACGTGTAAGACATTATTCACTTTTTAAATAATATGGGTTTACAACACTCAACATTTTAAACTTTAAAAATTTAGTAAATGGAAGAATACAGATAAAACAGTTCATGGATATTTACAGAATTCACAAAGAACCGGTCTTAAGAAAGTTAATTATATTTAAAAAGTCGAACATTCTATAAAGGCAACCTAAATGACTAAAGCAAAATCTTATCAGTTAAGGCACAATCATACAAAGTAATACGACTCAGCTGTTATAAGCGTCGCTGAGGCCTTACTACTACTGGGAAATGCATATACACAATATCAAAGGGGAAATGCAGGCACACATGTAAATATATACATGCATGTAAATTGTACGCGTGTACATAAATATATGTGTGCTCTATTCCCTAAATTCTAAGACTCCATGAATTCTGAAATACACAGTCATTTTAATAGCAATTTTTTTGGGGAGGAAAAAGAAATAGCACCACATAAAATACACACCACTCTAAGATGCATTAGGACTACAAAACAAACCAAATTTATAAGCAAACATAAGGATACCAGGGTAAGAGCTGAGAGAGTACCTGGTGGGAGAAAGGTACTGAAAAAAAAACAAAACAACCCACAAATTGGCAAGAGCAGTTCTTTTTCCTTAATATAATTCATTGCTATTTTTATTTCTCTACATTTCTTTCTTTCCCTACTTCTCTATATTCAGCACGCATTGCCTCTATAACCTTAAACGTCATCAAAAATATTTTTAAAGCGTTCTTCCGAATGAGAAATGTCATGTTGCTTCTATAAAGTGGTATTAGGCAAACTCCTATCTTTTCAACCCAAGCCCCAACTCTGTCAAGCTCAGTTTACATTTCAGGCCGAAGTTCCTGAAGCTGGTCCACCCTAGAAATCCCACTCTTCGGGCAGCTGGATAATATTTACTGTTTTACTTGAGTTTGTTTTTGCATTTATCTTCCATGCTGATCTGAGGCTTCCAGGAGCAGCTGGACATGTTTTTAAAGAAACTGAGCAATATCTCAGAACTTTCTCCTGTGTCCACCGCTTTCTGTGCATCTGAAATAACAGGCTTACTTTCATTCTACAGGGGCCAAATTCACATCTATGGAACAGTAAATATGTTTCAGGTGTAATCGACTCGAGCTATTTAATATAGTTAACACATCAAGTAAGCTTTTCCTGCCACTAATAAAAATGATAGTTACCTGTGAAACAAAAAAACCCTTATTTCTTTTTACAATGATGTTTTGTACCACAATTCAGCTCTTTAAATCCCATAAATGAAAGTTATTTATTTTCCTTACACAAGAGATAGACCTTGTTGGTTTTAGATTTGCTTACAACATTAAAACTTCTCTGGTAGTAACCTATCAATCAGAAACCTGCATACTTCTCTCAGTCCTTACTGAATTCATAAAGCACTAGTGTTCCAGACATTTTAATTAATATGTGCTAACTTCATACTACTGTTCACTTTTTAAAGACCAGCCCATTAAGCATTAAGCATGAAAAGCTTAGATTTTATATAGCTCCTTTTTATTTATTTTTTATTTTTTCCGGTACGTGGGCCTCTCACTGTTGTGGCCTCTCCCGTTGCGGAGCACAGGCTCCGGACGTGCAGGCTCAGCGGCCATGATTCACGGGCCCAGCCGCTCCACGGCATGTGGGATCTTCCCGGACCGGGGCACGAACCCGTGTCCCCTGCATCGGCAGGGGGACTCTCAACCACTGCGCCACCAGGGAAGCCCTATAGCTCCTTTTTAAATGCAATCTCTCAGAATTCTGGAAACAAAGACACTAATAACATGCTATCAATTTTATTTACAGAAACACAGACAAGAACTAATTCCAAATGGCAGTTTTAGCAAGAGAAAGCAAATGAAGAAGAAAAAGCTTAGGGAGAACGGTAAGAACACTCAATTTCTCACTTTTTTGACCAGTCACGTGATATAAAATTTTATGATGCTACTGAAATAAAACTTAGCTATTTTTAAAAAGTTTTTCTAACTTGGTATTTGCTTCAAAAGGTTCAGTGCACACCGGGAAATTTAAGTACATCACTTACTTAAGGGAGCATCTTAAGGGATTTGCAGCCATAAACTCCTATGTAGACTTTTAAAGGAAAAGCCTGCTTTTAATCACCATGCAGGCCAGAATACCGTATTGGAGGCACTCTATTCATTCATTTTAGGCCAGGCTTACAGAAGCAGTTAAACTGAGTCAAGAACGTGGAAAACTCAATGGGCATGCTAAAGCTTACTGGGAGGTTTAATCTGGCAATGTTATTTTGTAATTAAATCTAAAAGGGATCTTTCAGAGGAAAAAAAAAAAAGTATATATACCCGTGTAGTTTTGGTAGCCTTATTTACAGTCAGATTCGAACTCCAGAATTAATCATTTAATACAAAGAACCACTCTTCGATGGATCTCAGGTAGGCTACCCAACAGTGCAACTTTCACACATTAACTGCTCTTCACTTACTAAACTGAAGACAACGACTGTGACACATTTACCAGAGGATTTCTGGTAGATTTCTGACTTCTTGGTCCAGTTCCCTCCCATTCACAACATCTGGAATTTCAGGCCCGTCATTTAACCTCCCCTGGTGTTACGGACTGAACTGTGTCCCCCGCAAATTCATTATGTTGAAGCCCTAACCCACAGTATGATGGTATTTGGAGACAGGGGCTTTAAAAGAGATAATTAAGGATGAGGTCATAAGGATGGAGCCCCCAGTCCAACAGGACTGGTCCCCCTATAAGGAGAGGCAGACACATAGAGAGAGGAAAGAACATATGAGGACACAGCGACTCGATGGCAGCCAGCAAGCCAAGGAGAAACCACACCTTGATCTTGGACCTCCAGCTTCCAAAACTGTGAGAAAACAAAATATGTTGTTCAAGCCACCCAGTCTGTGGTATTTGGGTATAGCAGTCCAAGCAGACTCACGCACCTGGCTGCAGTTTCCTCACCTATTTTTGTGGATTCCTCAAAATTGAAGCGTCTCATGACGGAAAACTAAAAGAGCTGTCTAGAAGACTAATAAAAGTGTAGTAAATAGTAGCTCCTATATTTAGTATCACTAACCTTAAATGAAGCTGGCAGGCGGGAGAGATGAAAACCTAGTGGCTTGTTCCGGAATTGAGTCTACTACCCTCATACCACAATAAATTAAGCTCAAAAGTAAAGCAAGTTCTGTACTGTAAACTGCCCCCCTAACCAGGGAGAATATTTTTAAGAGAGCAATAATCTTAAGGCCCAAAGGAAATCTGTATGAATAGACTTGACAATAAAAATATTCCAGGTGGTACTAAGACCAATTTTTCTCAAAGCTCATCCCAACAATTATAACAGCAGGAGATTTTTTTTTGTGAAGAAATGACCTGAGGCAGCATGTCGAAAGAAGATCCTGTAACAAATAATTTCCTTTCAAGGCAAATGTCTTTTCTGACAAATAAGCTAAAAGAAAGAATATAAAAATAAGCTATCTATAATGTTTACTTACTTTCTGAAGTTCTAAAACTGACCTTCACTTCATTAATCATATTTAGTTACTGCACAGTTACTAACTGAACCAGTAATGAAGATGAGAAATTAAGAAAACCCATAACCCTTGTGGATAACAATGCCTAACACTTAGGCAGAGCTCTCTTTTTATAGATGCGCTGGCATGGAAAACACTTCAGCACTAAATGCAAGAGAAGGGGAGGGGATAACGGACACACCTGAGAAAGGGTACACGGACTCAGAACAACCTTGCAGGGTCTCTGCATTAGGTGTAGAAGAGCCACTAACACTACCCGGAGCATAAAATCTAAATTTCTGAAATAAGCTAGATTAAACCAGTAAAAGCTGGTAAGAGCTCTTGTGATTTCTTCTGCAAGTTTTTAAGTAGATGTGCTACAGCAAAAGTAGGCGTGCCTAATTTTGATAGATGTTGCAAATTGCCCTGCAAAAACTGTGGGTATCAAAGTATATGCCCTATAGAATATTTAGGGTCTTGTGTGGAATTCATTTAAAAACTTGCAGTCAGGAGACTTCATACCTCAGGTTCAACTCTACTCTATCCATCCTATAAAAAGAAACAGGAAAATAGAGAAAGTAAGAGTACCAACTCTCTAGTCCCAGTGGAATTACTCCGAGTCTCAAGTTTTCTTAGCTGTAAAGTGAAGATAGCACCTAACCTATACGAACACTGGGAAAAATATGTGAGATAATGTGAGATGAGGGTCTGATATCCTGAAGGCAGCATATCACAGGGCTAGTTCCAAACCCAGAACGCCTGGGTTCATATTCAGACCAGTCTCTTACCAGCTGTGCGACCCAAGATCAATCGCTTAATCTCTCTACGCCTCGAGACTGTCACCAAAAAGGAGATTGTAACAGTACCTGCCTCAGGAGATTTATATGAGTTAGGACAGGCAGAGTGTTTTCAACAGTGCCTGGCACATAAGAACATTTTTTAAAAAAAGAAAAAAAGATAGGCATTATTTTAGGCAGCAAATTCAATATTCCAAACCCTACTTCTAAATCCAATAATTTTCAAAGTGGAGCTTCTATCACCATACCAAAACTAAAAGCACAGCTGTAGAGAGAATATGCCCGTTACAGCGAGATGGAAATGTGAATTCATTTGCGTGGAATTGTACATGCAAAGCATCTCCTCCTTCTTGTTAGGCTGAACAACATGATTACACTTATTTTGGTAGATTTAATTTCTTGATTGACTCTTTCTGGGATATTTTATAAGATACCAATGTATAAATCAATGTATAAATGAAATTCTTCATCTGGAAATATCTTCTAAAATATTACATTGTTTTTTTAAAAAAAATTCCACCTAGGACAGTTATAAACAATTAAAATGTGAGTTTATCCTCTTTTCTCTTTCAATGAATATTTTTTTAGTCTTCTCATCCTAAGCAATTAGAAAAATTTTACCACCATAAATATCCATCACATTGACGTATGTGTGTGACTATATGTACATATACATGCTGTTAGAATCAATAATTCCTATTAAAAATCTATCCTCCTTTTTTCAATGGGCAAAATGTCTCAAAACTATCATCTCCCATAAGAGAGAGAAGTAAAAAAACACCCCAAATTTGGTAGTGCTTTGTCTGTGTTTCAATGGTCCCTGGCATTATCCCAACTCGTCCATTCCTGAAATTCCCAAGTGGGAAACATTTATAAATGGAGCAACTGGATTAACAAAGTAAAAATATAACAGATGGAAGCAACCCACGAAAGAAAAATGATTGGTCACTTAAGTCTGACTTAACTTTCACCTGGGTCAAGAATCAAGGAAGGGAAGTGATATGGAGTAAAAAAGCAGGTGTCACCTGAAAATAAAAAATGCAACACACACACAAAGGGAATTCCCTAGCAGTCCAGTGGTTAGGACTCAGTACTTTCACTGCCGGGGCCTGGGTTCAATCCCTAGTTGGGGAACTAAGATCCTGCAAGCTGCTCGGTGTGGCCAACAAAACAAAACAAAACAAAACAAACAAACAAAAAAACCCAGCAACAAAAGGTCCATGCTGTTTGTAATATGCTTATAATAGGTAAAAATTCTCTCAATGATTTTATACAAGTTATATGATTTAAAATTGTTCATTTAACTGCTGGATTTTTTTAATCAGCTTATTCTTTCTCTTCACCATAAATGGGTATTGTCTTCTCTCATAAACTCTGTAAAACAAATGTTTTATGTGCATTATTAATATATTTCAGTGGAAAAGTCTGTAACATCAGCTAAGAGTATTCTGAGCTATGCCTGAATTTTATCCCTCCATAAAGATATGATAGATACACATAAGGTGTTATGTCAGCTTTAAGTATATAGATCATTTAAAAAAATATACTTTGCAGCTAAATGTCCATGCCTCTCCTGAAAGGCTTCAAAAACTTGAGAATACCAGACTTAGCAAGGTAAAGCTTCAAAGGCTGAACCGGAATTTTTTTTACTTAAATACTCTCATTAGATCTTAAAAGAAGAAAGGAAGCCACTAAGCAAAAACAAAGCACAAATTTCACTCTGGCTCCACAAATCATGATGTTCTCCTAGCTTCTGATGAGGAGAAACATCACCAGTTTCAAACGATGTAGTCAAAGACGGAGAGCAAACAGTCAACAAATCTGTCAAGGATCAGTAATACTGGAGAAGACTCTCATGTCTGCTTTCCCTTTTTAAAAAATGCACACACACACATATACATTGAACACATATGTTTTCTTTTCTGTTTTACAGTTGAAATATAATCACACTACTAAATTCAACATTATCAGCCTAAAAGACGACAGCATCCTTCACTACGAGCGAGTAAAGACAGCTCACAGCATATAATTCCAAAGCCTAGCGTCTCAAAATTCACACAGTGAAGTTTCCAAAAATATGACACTTTTGATTTGCTACACAGGTTTTCAGAACTGGCAGTGTTCCCAGGGTTATGCCAGATGACATCACAGCACTTCTCAGTGCCGGCTTTTAGATACATTTTTAACTGAAAACATTTGACCAGGCTTGGATGTAAACCTAACTTTTAGGGACAACTACTGTTCTATGAGAAAGACACTGTCTTCACACTGCAGTGTTATGGTCACATCCCATGCAAAGGTTTTTGTCTTCTTCTCTGAAAGACACACACCATCGGGAGATTACACGAACTTCATGGCATCACCAAACTACAATGAAGGGAATGGTCTCCCTTAGCTGTACCCACAACCAGCAGTCATGCACGTCACAAGCAAGACCAGCTAAATCACAATTACTAAGTGATTTCTCTGGACTGCAGCCCTCTCACTTGAAGGTTGATAGACATTTTCAACGGAAAAAAATTTAAAAGGCAGCTGTACCATACAAAACAGAACGACGGCAAACCCTGCGAGGGTCACATCCACGATGGGAATACACATTCCTTGTGACGCTCTTCCCAACAACACTGCCAAGCGACTTGATTCAAACTCTAGAGTCAAATCTGAGTCTGTGTTTATGAGAGGGACTGGGCCTTGGGGGGAGGGGGGCCGGAGAGAGAGAGAGAAAGAGAGGTGCAGTAGTATTTCCCTGGTGGTGTCCTTCAAGGCAGCGCTACGCTAAGTGAGGCGTGATGAATGGCCCCCAGCCCGCACCAGCGGCGACACAGGCTCGTTTGGCCCTGGCCATGGAGACGGAAAGGTCATTCATTACCCAGTGTGAACAAACTGAGTGAGCGTTTGTGATAAATAACAGTCATTATTGAACTACAGTGTTCTCTGGGAATTCCTCAGACACTTCCTTGACATTAACGTACTTTTTGTGGAGGGCTCAGCGAGGCTCTCTTGATATTATTTAGCGCTTCATGTTTTATGTGGGATAACACAGAGACATTTACTTCTCCTTTGCTGGGGTGCATGTGTCTGAACAAATACCAAGTATCTTCTTTCCTCATATTGCACACCATGTCTGGTCCTCTTCCATCAAATGCACACACGTGTGTGTGTACACACATACACACATGCACACACACTCCATGTGCTAAGTATGTATATCTGTATCAATGCAAGCAGATACTAACAAAACATAATCCTGAAACTACTGGAGAAATGGTCCATTCTGAGGCTTGACCTTTTCTGAGTTGAGGGTCAGTCACGTAGTTAACTATATTATACCCATGACCACTTAAAGAAAGAGAAATATAAAAGATGTTGGCGCAAATAAAGAGATCCTTCAGGGGATTCAAAACCGCAGCTCACCTCTTTCCACATAATCCTTGCCACTGTGCCTCCACACAAGCTGCTGTCACTGCAGGCAAGACTTGTCACTCTCTCCCCCAGAAGCCTTCACCAAGCCAATTCCCACTGGCTCAAGTCCAATACCATCCTATCTGAAGCCTTCCCAACACATCCCACCCCATCCGTGTGCATGTAGTCACTCTCTCCTTTGGGTTCACACAGTAGCTCCTTGAGAGGCTAGATAAAGCACCTGTTGGGGGGAGGGGGGGCGTGGCAAGTGTCCGTTACAGGTCCACGAATTCACTCACTCACTACTTGGTGCGAATAACGTGCCAGGCACTGTGCGAATGAAGAGGTAAGAACAGACCTTGTCTACCTTGTTTCAGTCTAGCTTGAATTCTCCCCATAGAGCAGCGAGGACTTTCGACTTCTTCATTTGTATATTCCCAGATGCTACCGACTACACCCGGTACATCACAGTTGTACAACATGTGTTGCCGTAGGAAAGGATGGACAGATGTATAGACAGATATTAAATACCTTCCTTACTGTGTCGCCCAGGTCTGATTATTGCATTTGGGAAAGTGACTTACCCCTTTGAAAGCCTGGGCTTTTAAACCTTTAAAATATGAATGACAATTATTCTAGTTCCTAGGAATGCTTGGAATATAAAACCCATGTAATGTGCCTTGATACCGGAGGAGAAAGGGCATGTGGAAGAGTAAAATCACATACTCATCACCAAAAACAGTAGCAATGACTCAGTGCTAACAGCAAAACAAAACTAATTATTGCTCATGGAACAGAAGCCAATTATGCATAATTGACTTGATCCAAGGATCATGAGTTGATTTAAGGAAATGACTAAAGGAAAAATATATTTTAATGGTAAGAACAATACCCTAATACTTTCAAATAAATAAAGACGACTAAATATCTCTCTTCAAGTAGTACATATGAGATAATACACTACCTTATTATCTCTTAATAAAGACATTTTTAAGGTACTACATAATGAGCACAGCATGTACTCTGTGCTTGAAATAATTCTACAAAGTAGATAGCATCTCCTTGGATTTCTAAACTAGCTCTACAAAGACAGGACTACCAGTGACAACTTATTATTTTAGAATAAAAAATCTTTGTATTTTATCTACTTGGTATTTATATCATTTTGATAATTGTGTAATTGAATACTGGGAAGGAGACAGATAAAGATAGATCCTTCTAGGTAGACAGATACATGAAAATATATTTTTATACAAATGTATATATATATATATGCATACACACACACCTACCTACATGCATACATATATACACATGCACATATATATGTCAAGGAACTATCCCTACAGCCAGGGACATTTCCATGAACTGAAGGACAGATCAGGAAATGTCCCAGGGTGTCAAGAAGCCATAGGAAAAAGTCTCAGTGGTTAGATGGGACCTAGAAGATATCTGCCCCTGGACCCATGAGACTGGCACCCAGATACTGTCCGTTTCCCTCTCTCCTGCTGTGTGATGTGGGCAGATGACGAAGAGGGAGCCCACTGAGGAACAAAGTACAGAAAGATCCCAGTGGGAACCAGGAATGGAAACTCTTCTCTCAAAGTGTATTAAATTACATTAGCGACTAAAACTGGAAGTCTTGTTTTGACCCCGTATTTCTCAGGGTGAACTAGGTTACGGTGCAGAAACAAAGAGTTCTTCAAAAACAGAAACGTCAAACAACACGGTGTTTTCTCGCTCCTGCTCCAAGTGTCCCGCCTAGGAGGCCAGGCTCAACGTCTTCCTCACTCAGGTACTGAGGCTGAGGGAGGCTCTGTCTTCGTGCTTCCCCAATTGCAGAGGACAGGAAAGGGGCACACGACAAAGCACGCACTCACTATTAAACCTTCCATCTAAGAGAGCACTACTCACACCCTCCCGTATTCCAGTTCCCTGTGCCAAGTCTCAGGGCCGTACCCACCTTAGAAGAGGGCAGTGAAGTGTAATGCTACCATCTGCCCAGCATGCAATTTACAACTTAGTGTAGAGCTAAAAATAGTTCTTGAAGCACAGTAATTACTACTTCAGTCACCAAATAATGTCAGGACAGGTTAGGTTTTTCAACCATATGACCAATTTTTTTAAATTTCCATTTTCAGAAAATTTCATATTTAGGCATTCTGTCTTAGGGACTTTAGACCTAGGGTACTTAACAGAATAGGTTATACAGGGTGGTGGAATAAACAAGTGATAGGACAAGAAGTATTTTTTGGGGGGGGTGGACAAGAAGTATTTTTATCACCATAAAAAAAATCAGACTTAATTTCAGGCTGGCACTAACATAAACATTAAACATCCAGCCATTCTTACATTTTTCATGAATTAGCAGCCACCAAAGTGGGAAGGGGGAAAACAGTAAAGACATCAGATTTTTAAGTTCTGGAAGATGTGGAGAAATAGACTGGGTGACCGACCCCAAGACTACTGTCAAAAACTTCTGCGGGGGTGGGAGGGTCGGGTGAAAGGACAAATGCATTTCCCGGTGATCCCCAGTGACCTGCATTAATCACCAATAACCTCCATGTCATGATCATGTCAGATCCACTTAGCATCACTGCAGGTTAATCTCCTGCTGCCTCCATGATTTGAATGTATTTGCATTGATGTTCACCATATGCAACACACCATGGGGGAGAGGGGTCCCTTTGACAGAAAAGGGATGAATGTTTTTAGCAGATACAAACTGAATCTCCAGGAGAGAAACAAATGAAGAAGGTTCTCCAGGCCATGCCATCCAAAAAGTACATTCATCAATAATTTTTAAAAACTTTCAGAAACCTATTTATCCTCTCAAAACTATACAGATACTTAATGATAACGGTGGCCAAGAAATTCTAAGCACTCTCTATGTGCCGTGCACACTAAGCAATTTACACGGATTATTTCTGTGAACCTTACAAAACTGTAACTTTTATCTTCATTTTATTAACAAGATCATAGAATTAGCAATAGAAGAACTGAGATCAAGTCTTGGTGTTACTCCAATTTTGTGAAAATTAGCTACCATACAATATTGTCTCCTAAGAAAAAATTGCACCTCTAATACCTAATGTTAAATCACCCAACAATTACAAATGGAAAACTTAAATGTCCGTGTTTCCCTGTATGTTCTAGTCTTTACTATTTCTCCGAATCATGACCAGAAGAAAACTCATCTGTTTAGATGACAAGGACCTATTCTCATTTTTCTGTAGTTGTCCCGTTTATTCTGTGTTCCATAGGACCAGCCTTCTACTTGAAGCATTTAACTTTGTGGCCTATAAAATAAAATCTGGGAAAACAGTAACCCCATTGGGTTTCTCTTATTTGGTGATTTCTAAAACTGCTGAGACACTTGTATATGTACATAGCTGAGAGCCTCTCCAGACCATGGAAACACTGGTGGCGAGCTTCCTGGTACATTTTCAGGGTTCTGACTCTTCTCACAAATCACCCTCAGAGCAGACAGGGGAGCCAGGGTTAAAGGACAACCATCCCTTATCACTAGTCTGGAAGTTCTGCATTCGTTTGCTATTCTGTCACGATCCACCTCTCAGGACAGGTCTCCGGGTCATACCTGATGAAATCAATCGAACGTCCAAGCACACATTTCCTCCACTGTTCTGTCTTAAGTGGGTCATGAAACTTAAAGAAACCAGTTGGACCTTAGATGGCTTATGAGCATGAGAAGCTTCTAGTTAAGGGGTTTTAGTTTATCTCCTGCAACACTGACTGTGGAGAAGTCTCAATTTCACTTAAGCATCTCACTGCCACTGAAAATTCTCACAGTGGCATGAACTTACAGCTGGGTTTTCCCTACTGCATGGGGAGCCATCTTCAGTATAAATTCTGGTTTGCTTTGACTTAACTCTCCTACCTGAGCAGCCTGGTGGTAGACGGCTCTATGGGGTTTGTGGGTGAAAGCTGCTTACTATCTTATGAAGTACAATCTACCAGCCAAGGAAGCAAACAAATGAAAATTCAACCTGGCTTCCCAGACAGAATGAACATGTTCATTTATAAATACGACAAGTATTTGCTACAATAAAAAGTCCAGAAATATTTTTAAATTACTCGCCAGGAATACTTTAGTCTGGTTTATAAAGCTATTCACGGTCCTCTCACCCAAATCTCACTCACAAGTGTCAACTAATTTTTTAGAATCGTTAAAAAACTGATACATTATACCTCTATCAAATCACAATATACACTTGGTATCTTACAATTTTGTCAATTATACCCCAACAAAGCTTAAATCAAAAACATAAAATTAAATTAAAAGTATCTTTTAAACGCACTGATACATATCCTCAGTAAACTGGCTGGACAGACAAATCCCAGAATTGAATATACTTCTCTGTTGCCCTACTTTATTTCTCCTTGCATTGTGAATCCACGTAAATTTTATCTTCATGATGAACAGGTTTGGGGTTTTCTTGGGGGGGAGGGGTTGTTTTATTTTGTCTTGTATCTTTATATCTAGTCTACAAAATAAAAATAATATAAATAACCACAATACCTTTTAAGTTTTCCATCACTTTTGCTAAGTCCAAATTTACTCCATTTTAACTGCACATATCTCTTACACCAAAAACGCACAGCACGTTAAGCTCGAGTTACGCCTTTGCACTGAGTAATATGATTTCATTAATTAATAACCCTCGTACAACTAGTCATTAACTCCAATGCCATCAATCTCCCAACATAACTAAGCTTTCAGGAGCAAAGTGCACAAAATGGGATGGGGTGGAGGGTGGAAAAGATTCAACCCAGGGGAGTCAAATGCCTCAAGCACTCCTGACTAGGAAATGTAACACAAAGAATGTCACAGAGACGCTAACCCTCTACAGCCACAGATACTTCCTTGGTCTTCTCTTTCCCCTGAAGAGAAACACACTCGGCCATGTAAAGGATCTGTCTAAAACCAACACTGCTTTTCCCATGTCTCCTTTTTGGGGGGAAGCTCTGAGGACACAGTTACAGAGGATATTCTCCTCCTGCGTGTGGCTGGAAGAGTAAAGACTGCTGCACCAACCATCACCAACTATTTTAGCACCAAAAATACCCTATTACTGGCCATATGAAAAACCATTTCACATTGGAAAATTTCTCATTGCTTAAATTGGAAAGAAAATCTCTAGGCTACTAGCATTTTTGCAAATATAACTTTCTCAAGGATATAGCTCCTTTCCTTCAAGTGCCTGATTTATTTTTCTTACCTATTTGGTTTTTCCAAACAGGAAGGATCCCTGTGAGAACAGAAAGGATTTTTTTCTCTTTCCTTTTCTACAGAAGGTCGCTTTGAACATTCAGTACCAGAGCTGGCTGTGACTGCTCCCATTGGTGAGTTATTACAAATAAAGTTCAGGGACAACATTAACGTGTTACTCCTCATTAAGGGAAAAGTTAAGTCTCAAGTCAGGGACAAGAAAGTCATTTTCTAAACGTCAAGCCAACCTTCCCCACAGGCCAGATTCTTTTCAGATTGCCTTTTATCTTTCGCAATTATCATGTGAAAGCCAACTGTTACTTACTTCATACTTGGGAATGTGAATGGAAAGTGAAGAGATGAACAGTAAAAAAAAAAAAAAAAACAGGCAAGGAAGTCAATGAAACAGTACTGAAAAGACAAGAATGTGGCCTTAGAGAAGCTATTCCAAAAACAAACTCACTAAGCAAAGTCAAAATAATGCTTCCCAGTCTGAAAACAGACAGGCTTTTTTTGGCTCTGCCGGATTGAAACATAAGTGCTTAGGGAAGTTACTTAACCTGTCTGGGGTACCTAATCCCTGGAAGAAGAAGGAATAAGACATACTATATTACTACGATGTGTAAGACGAAGTTCAATTACTGGGTCATGGTGCCAAACTGACTGGCTAAGCCTGCCCATTACATGTTACATAAGCTCCCAGTGCCTCAGTTTACTTACCTGTAAAATGGGGAAAATAATGGTAGCTATCTGATAAAGGTGCCATGAAGTCCAGGTCTGAGCATCCTTCCTAGGACAATGTTCTCTATCATTATGATCATTAGTACTGTCATCACTTAATATATTCTTTCTTATTCACATGACTCACAATTCACTACTCCCTACTGTCTCTACCTCTTAACATTTCTGTCTCTTCCTCTTCTTATGCCTCTTGCTAGTACCCTTTGATTCATCCTAACTCTCTCCCTTTAGCTTTTAACTCATCACAAGTCACTTATCATTTAAGCTACAGTTTTCTGGCATTCCAAATGAAAGAGATACGACCTACCACAGAGTTTTAAATAATGTCAAAAATGTAAACCTGCTCAGGTTTTCTGTCAACCTGAGAAGAGCACGCAATTTACAACTAATGGAGAACAAAGGAAAACAAGTATGATTTTGTTATTATTGTTATTATTATGAAACAACTTAAGACTCTTAAGGCTAAGCAGCAGCTCTCAACAGCTACAGTACACCTACATTGAGATGAATACTATAAAATGTAGACAAAGTCCGTAAAAATACATGGCATTCAAAAATTCTGTCTAAGAAATACATAGAAAGACAAATATTGTATGTTATCACTTACATATGGAATCTAAAAAATAAAATAAATGAGTGAATATAACAAAAAAGCACAGATATAGAGAACAAACAGAGGGAACAAACAGAAAGGAAGGGGGAAGGGATCCAACAGGGTACGGGATTAAGAGATACAAACGATTACATATAAAATAAATAAGCTACAAGGATATATTGTACAACACAGGGAACATAGCCAATATTTCATAATAACTTTAAATGGAGTACAATCTAAAAATATTCAATCACTACACTACACACCTGAATCTAATGTACTATTGTAAATCAACTATACTTCAATAAAAAATTAAGTATAAAAAATAAATTTAAAGAATTCTAAGGAAAGCAATATTTGAAATGCTTGGTGTACAAAAAGGAATAAGCCCATAAATGTCCAAAGTGAATTTTAAAAAAAGAATGTCTTACAAAGGTGTAAGAGGTAACAAGTAATCAAGTTCTCCAAGAGGTACAGGAACCCTAGGAAATCTCACTCACATACGATTTCCCGCTACCCTAACACAGGAAGTGCAAAAAAGGGACCCCTGAAGATGAACACTAGAGCTGTTACTTGAGGGATCCCCAGTGACCACGAACCTCAATTGACTGAATAGCAAAACCTGCTTTTTCCAATCTGATGACCACAGTAACTCAACACCAATGAATTACTCTTTGATCACCTACAGCCAACAGGACAAAAGGAACACAGGAATGAGGAAAAAAAAAAAAAAAAGCTTTCCATTGTGATGGTTAGTTTTACATCAACTTGATTACCCAGATACTTGGTGAAACATTTTTTGTGGGTGTGGCCTGAAGGGTGTTTCTAGATGACATTAGCATTTAAATCCATATCCTGAGTAAAGCAGGTAGCTCTCCCCACCATGGGTGAGTATCACCCAATCTACTGAGGGCCTGACAGAACAGAAAGGCAGGGGAATAAAAAAGTCAAACTTTTCCTGACTGTTGAGCTGGGACTTTGGTCTTCTGAGGCCTTTGGACTCAGACGGAACATATACCAGCAGCTCTCCTGGGTCTCATGGGACTTTTTAGCCTCCATAATCAAGGGAGCCAATTCCATATCACAAATCTCTTTATTTTCACTTATTGGTTTCTCCTTTGATTTAAATACATCCTACCAGTTCTGTTTACTCCAATACATCTACTAAAGTCCCAAGTGAGTCATTCCGTATCTCATAATCTCTAATTGGTCGCTCAAACCTTTTTTTCCTTAATTTACTTTTTCATTATTAGTAACAAAAACCAACAGATCATAAAATACTTAAAAGTATGAATGACTAATTCCAAAAAAACTCTGTAATATTCACTTTCCCAATTACAAAACAATTTTTTTTCTATTTTACAATTTGTTGGCTTGATCCAGGATCCAAAAAAGGTCCGTACCTAAATTGATGCCCTCCTAAATCTCTTTTAATCTATAGGTTCCCCTTTCATCTCCTTTACCCATTTGTTTTAAAACTTAGTCTTTTGTATTGTAAAGTTTCCCAGGGTCTGGATTTTGCCATTTTGCTGATTACATCCCCATGGTGTCATTTAACACGTTACCACTATTTATTTTCTGTAAATGATAGATAGATCTAGAGGCTTGGTCAGACTAAAGTTCCATACCTTTATGGCAAGACTACTCCACTGGTAGTGTCGTATTTATCTATCAAGAAGTACATCATGTTTCTGTGTTGCCCTATTTATAATGCTGGAGGCCCTCAATGATCTCTGCCTACATCCGAGAATTTATTCGGGATGGCAAAAGTAAATCATCACTGGAACGATCCTCCCTGAATCCACTGGAAGCTATAATTCTAATGATCTCAAAGACAAAACTGTGGTTTATTAGCTGAAATACTCCTATAAAGAGAAAGAGCCTTCATCGACCATTTAGTTAACTGCCTATACTTATTTCATCAATGCTTCTTCAAGCTTTAAGGTTGTCTGAAGCTTACGCTTTCCCAAACTCTTCGGGAAGAGCTCGTGGGAGTAATATTCCCTTATTTCTGGCACATTCACAATAATTTGTCTGCTGGTTTATATTTAAAGATCAGTTTGGCCGGTGATAAATTTCATGGCTCACATTTCTTTCCATGATTATGTTAAATATGATACTCCATTGTTTATTTGGCATAAAGCACTGCTGTCAAAAAAAGTCTCATGAGAATCTAATTTTCTTCCTTATAGTGATGAAGTCTCTTTGCCTGGATACTCAAAGGTATGTTTTCCTTTCATTAAAGACCACAGTTTTACTATACTATGTCTCAGTGATGATTTGAGATGATTTTTATGAGGAACAAAGTGGCCCTTCCCATATATAGATTCAAGGACTCCTAGTTCAATAAAGTTTTCTTATGGTTTTTAAATTTTTTTTTTTTCGGGCTTCAGTAATTGTGGCTCGCGGGCTCTAGATCTCAAGCTCAGTAGTCGTGGTGCACAGGCTTAGTTGCTCTGTGGCATGTGGGGTCTTCCCAGACGAGGGCTCGAACCCGTGTTCCCTACATTGGCAGGTGGATTCTTAACCGCCGCGCCACCAGGGAAGTCCCTCTTATGATTTTTTATACTGGTTTTTTTTCTGTTTAATTTTAATCTCACCTTATAGGACTTCTGTTATACATATTTGGTTCTCCTTTACATAGTTTCCACACAACTTTTCCTCAAATCCTTTTCATTTACTGTATTTTTCTTCGATTGTTGACATGTTCCATCTCCTCCTCCTCTACTTTTCTCAGAGTTTTTAACAATTGTGTTTACCTGCTCTTGCATTTTTTCTAGTTTACTCTTAATTTCTAAAATTATTGTTTTATTTGTACATTTTTCCTGAATTCTGCCATCTTTCTTTTCAAACCTTCATTTCTCAGTTTCCCTTTCACTGATATATAATGCCCTTTCACACCTCCATCATGTTCTTAATATTCTGTCCCATTTTAAAATATCAGGTATATCATTTTCAACTCTTGCGAGTATTGTTCCTTATTTTCTTTTTAATTAAAATAATTTTTGTATGGAGTTATTATCCTATTGCCCATTTTTGATGTAAAATAAGTATTCCCAAACATAGGGAGGGGGTGTAGTTGGGATTTTCTTGTTCAAAGGTCTTGATGTGCTGTCACGAAGTGAGTCAAAAACTTGTGACCTTCTGCTTTTGCAGATCTGCCTTTTCAATGCCCACACACTCACCTAAACCTTCTCTTTCCTTGACCCTCACTGCCCCATCTTGCTCAATCTGGGTTCCACTCCCAGCACTTCCTCCTGGATGCTGAGTCTTACCTTGGAAGGGACATTGAGTGTGTTCGTTTGTAAAATAATAGAGTCCAGACGTTACCAGACCTTGCCTCCGTCTCCTTGCCCTCACCCTGGAATTAAGTATCCTGTAGAGCCACTCAGCTGTGAATACACAACCCATATGGGCTCATCACACTTTCCTTTGGGGTCTGTAGTTGATTTGGGGGGAGCAGGCGTTCAGATCTCTCCTCACTTCCCTCTAAGGCCAATTCCACACAGGTCTTATAGCTGTCAATCGTTTCTCCCATCTACACATATTCTAAGACAAACGGGGACACCCTGAATCCTAGTTTTATTGCAAATATTGTTTGTGGGTTTGTAGTTTAGCTCTCCTAGCCGTTCTATTTTTTTTCATGGAGAAATCTGAGATTTAAAAACTGTCACCACTGGTGTCACCTCCCAGAATTCACTGCAAACTCAATTTATAATGATTCTAAAGCCAATCAAACTTTTAATATTTCTTATAGCTATTAATAAGTACATTAAGATATTTCAGCTCTCCCCAAAATCAAAGACTCCCACCTCCTAACAAATGGGACCCAGCCATATGAGCTTTTGCACAGCAAAGGAAACCATAAACAAAGTGAAAAGAAACCTACTGAATGGGAGAAAATATTTGCAAACGATGCAACCGACGGGGGTTAATTTCCAAAATATACAACTCAACAACAAAAAAAACAAACAATCCAGTCAAAAAATGGGCAGAAGACCTAAACAGACATTTCTCCATAGAAGACATACAGATGGCCAAGAGGCACATGAAAAGATGCTCAACACCACTAATTATGAGAGAAATGCAAATCAAAACTATAATGAGGTACCACCTCACACTGGTCAGAATGGCCATCATTAAGAAGTCTACAAATAACAAATGCTGGAGAGGATGTGGAGAAAAGAGAACCCTCTTACACTGTTGCTGGGAATGTGAATTGGTGCAACCACTTTGGAAAACAGTGAGGAGGAGGTTCCTCAAAAAAACTAAAAACAGAGTTGCCGTATGATCCAGCAATCCCACTCCTGGGCTCATACGCAGACGAAACAATAACTCAAAAAGATCCACGCACCCCTAGGTTCATAGCAGCACTACTTACGATAGCCAAGACATGGAAACAACCTAAATGTCCATCAACAGATGACTGGATAAAGAAGACGTCATATGCACACACACACAGTGGAATATCACACAGCCATAAAGAAGAATGAAATAATGCTGTTGCAGCAAGATGGATGGACTTAGAGATGATCATAGTAAGTGATGTACGTCAGAAAGAGAAAGACAAATACTATGTGATACCACTTATATGTGGAACCTAAAATACCATACAAATCGACGTATCTACGAAACAAAAACAGACTCACAGATATAGAGAACAGACTTGTGGTTGCCAAGGGCGGGGGTGGTAGGGGAGGGAAGGAATGGGAGTTTGGGATTAGCAGAGGCAAACTATTATATATAGAATGGATAAACAACAAGGTCATACTGTATAGCACAGGAACTATACTCAATATTCTGTAACAAACCATAATGGGAAAAAACATGAAAAAGAATATATATACACATATATATGTATAACTGAGTCATTGTGCTGTACAGAAGAAATTAACAAAACATTATAAATCACCTATACTTCAATAAAATTAAAAAAAAAAAAAGACTCCCACCTCCTAATGTTTTCTATGAAATTTTTTCACCAGCGTTTCTTGTTTTCATGAAATGATTTTAGGGATTTAATCTAAAAGATTTAGCAATAACTTTTTCTTAGATTATCATTGGCTCTTTGTAAATATATCACAAAATACATACATACACAAAAGAGAATCAATTCATGAGAGCCTTATGTACTTACCAACAAGCTTCATGGCATAAAATTAAAATTAATGTTATCAATAAATTATCTCCCCACAAAAGCTGCATTTCCATACAGATTTACAAGTGTTCTAATCAGCACATCAAGACACCAGCCTTCAAACCTGCTTATACCCTTTATCCCATTATCATTCTCAACAAAACTTTCATCATCTCTTGCCAAAGCCGCTGCAAAAACAGCCATCTATATCCCTCTTCAATCCATTTTCAAATAATATATGAACAAATTGAATACATGTGGCCACAGGTATTTTTCTGGGGAGAAGATATCCAAGGAGCACTTTGCCCCCCAAACCTTAAACACCAGTAGAGCTGTAATTGTCTTGTACCTTTCATGGGGTACAGTTAACAGTCCACATTTTTTTGGTATTATGAATTCTGTTCAGGAATACCAAGACAGAAAGTACCAACAAGTCAAAATTTCTACTCTGAATTAAGTAAAGTTACCTTGCTATTTGTACACCACCTCCCTGGGCCTCAATTTCCTCACCTGATAAATGCAGATAATCTTAAAGTCATCTTAACAGATTTCATAACAAACTTAAAAGAGTTATTTGATGGAAGGCAAGGAACACCCAAGCAAACTAAAGGCATCAGTCCTGCCACTGAAAGATCTTTATTTGCAGTAATATTTTCAGGGGTTAAGGATGGCCAGTAACCAGTGAGTTTATGAAATAAAATAGCTTACAACTAAATAAAAATGGAAATAATTAGATGTACATTCTAGAATTTCTAAGTCGTGTTTCACGGGCAAATTAAGAACATGATCTGCTTTGTTCAGGGCTGTATCCGCAGCGCCTGTAACACTGCCCAGCATGTAACAGGAGCTTCATAAATATCTGTTGGATGGATGAATCGGCCTCCCTTAACCTAATAACAACCACTGTGTCTTTCATCTTGTTTGGTAATGACCAAGGCCACAGAGCAATATGGTTCTCAACAAGCACTGGCAATACCGAATGGATAAACTACTTTTGCTCCGTGAAACAATGAAGCTCCGTCATCTGAATCCCTACAATCTTAACAATATATAAGCTCATATTCTCCTATTAGCTCAAATCAGAGATGACACTGGGAAATGGTTATCCCCACTGTAATGTAATCCAGCTCCAGGCTGCATTGGAAAGAGGATTACAGCCAGTACAAAAGAAACAATGGGATTTCTTTGATAATAAACAAACCTATATCTGAGAAAGCAGAAGCTGTTAACAACCAAACTACCAGGCAGGTCACAGGACCGGAGTCTGAAGCAGCCTTGCAAGAGGAGAAACTGTACTAGATTTGGAGCTAGGTAAATGTGAGTTTAAATTCTGTCTTCCCTATTGGCCTAAGCCTCAGCATCTTTATAAAACTGGGATGAAAACTGTAGCTCCCTGATTGAGTTGCTGCCTGGGGTAATGAGATCTGGCAGGTAAAGCACTTGCCAATATACTTGTCATGCTGACAAGTCATGCAATGAAATTTATTTTCCAGAGCCCCTCCCAGTCTTCCTAGATAAATGAAAGGTGGCAGGGGTAGAAAGAAAGAAAAAACACAGATAGAGGTAGAAAAGAAGAGAGATACCCTATAAGGGTACACAAGTTTTTACATATGTACATCTTTCTCCTTTTGCTTATACATAAAGACAACACACTAGCTAATCCGAACTTAACAGAATTTTTAAAATAAATTTATGTATGTATGTATATATGTATGTATTTATGGCTGTGTTGGGTCTTCGTTGCTGCGCGTGGGCTTTCTCTAGTTGCGGTGAGCGGGGGCTACTCTTCGTTGCAGTGCGAGGGCTTCTCATTGCAGTGGCTTCTCTTGTTGCGGAGCACGGGGTCTAGGCACGCGGGCTTCAGTAGCTGCGGCTAGTGGGCTCTAGAGCGCAGGCTCAGTAGTTGTGGCGCACGGGCTTAGCTGCTCCACGGCATGTGAGAGCTTCCCGGACCAGGGCTCAAACCCGTGTCCCCTGCATTGGCAGGCGGATTCTTAACCATTGTGCCACCAGGGAAGTCCCCTAACTACAGAATTTTAAGCAGCCTTCCATATAACTCACAGTTCCCTAAGGTCTGAGATGATTTGAAGAACAAATCTTAAATGATAAACAAACAGAAAAAGTAGAAAATATATGGGGCTACTGAAGAGAGGCTGAACCACAGCATTTCAGATCTGCTTTCTGTTAAAAAGAAGCAAAGTCTGTCCTTGAATCTGTTGTTTCATACAAGAGCTGGAATAATTTAATGGCTACTGAATACAAGCTCCTACGCAAGATGGTTCAAGAGCACATCCCAGGGCTACCACCACCTGGGCTAGTTAACAATGGACACAGATAAGGAGCCCAGGCTACAGCCAGAAGGCCCAAGTTCAAATCCTCCTCCACCACTTACTAATTGTGACTGTGGACAGGTGCCTTAAGTTTTCTCCACTTCAATTTCCTTGTCTGTAAAAACAATATCTCGTAAGATTTCTGTAAGGATTAATGTAATAGCTGAAAGGTTGGCACACATTAAAACACTACATAAATGTATGGGACGTAAAGAAACACTTTGCTTCTTTTGTCATGTGAGAATATTAACAGCCCCTTCATCATAAGATTGCTGGGATAAATTAAACAAGGTATTTATTCCATGTAAACAGTATAGCACTGGGCCAGGACTACAGTATGAATTCAATAAACTACTATCATATTTTAATATATCCAAAACTCTTCAAAGCTATGATGGCTGGGGACTTCCCTGGTGGCTCAGTGGTTGAGAATCCGCCTGCCAATGCAGGGGACACGGGTTCGAGCTCTGGTCCGGGAAGATCCCACGTGCCGCGGAGCAACTAAGCCTGTGCGCCACAACTACTAAGCCTGCCCTCTAGAGCCCACGAGCCACAACTACTGAGGCGGCATGTCGCAACTACTGAAGCCGCGCACCTAGAGCCTTTGCTCCGCAACAAGAGAAGCCACCGCAATGAGAAGCCCGCGCACCGCAACGAAGAGCAGCCCCCGCTTGCTGCAACTAGAGGAAGGCCGCGCGCATCAATGAAGACCCAACGCAGACAAAAGGAAGCTAGCTAGCTAGCTAGATAGGGGGAAAAAAACAAAACAAAACTATGATGGCTGGAAACGAAATCAGTACAAGTACATACATACATACACCCACACAACACACACACACAGATTTTAGTTCTAATATTCCTCACTCTCTCTAAAACCTTGGCCCCCACCCTTTGCCATTAAGTTGAGCCCCAGGCAATAACTCAGGCTAGAGTTTTTATTATGTCCTACCTCACTAACCTGTCCTAGTATCTCAAGACCCTGGTCTTTGCTAAACAATAATGGATGAAAAGTCGTTTAAGGTAATCTAAACAATTATTCACTGACTGTAACAACACTGATCATAGGATTTAAAATTTAAATGTCTCTATAAGGTATGGGACACTTAAGCCCCTAAGACAGGTATGCACATTTAAGTGAATCCAGCATCTGAACCAGTAGGTGCACATTCAATAGTCATCAAACCAGCAGAACAGTTCTTCGCAGCATTTTTATCACCTTCAACGGCCTCAAACACTTCCACACTTTCATCTGCATCACCCGATTTAACTCAAGGCTCCACAGACTTGGGCAGGACTACAGAGGGTGGCTATCAGAGGAACCCTGAGGGCACAGAACTTCTTTACAGACCCTGAGCCAGTTAGGTGATGTTGCCCCTTAAGAACCTCTACTGTGGGAAGCAGCTAATTGAGGAGCTCCCTGAAGACCTAGGAACTTTAATGATGAATCTGAGTTGAAGTTAGTGAGCCAAAGATGTACACGTATGTTTATAACAATCCTCAACCTCTACTGTAGAAAGCAGCTCATCAAGGCATTATATGGAAACTTAGGAAAACTACTAACAAATCTGAGTTTATACTGGTGAGTTTTCACTGTACTGTAAAATAAACATTTTGAATAATCTTCAACCTTGTATGAAAGATTATTATGTATCAGGGCTTCCCTGGTGGCGCAGTGGTTGAGAGTCCGCCTGCCGATGCAGGGGACGCGGGTTCATGCCCCGGTCCGGGAGGATCCCACATGCCGCGGAGCGGCTGGGCCCGTGAGCCATGGCCACTGAGCCTGCCTGCGTGTCCGGAGCCTGTGCTCCGCAATGGGAGAGGCCACAACGGTGAGAGGCCCGTGTACCGCAAAAAAAAAAAAAAAGATTATTATGTATCAAAAGAAAATTGATCTTGCCCTGAAATGAAGGCAAAGAATAAATATTTGTTGAATGGCTGACAGATGGATTGACAAAGCGAACGAATGAGTGAATGGCAGTACTGCTGCTCAATTACCTCAAAGATGATAAATTTAATATCATGGTTATGACACACACACACACACACACACAAAAAAACAACTAAAGCTACCAAAAAGAAGTCGCCGGGAAATCTGTTCTTTGCAGCAAGGATGTATCAGGGTACAAGCATCTCTTCAGCCTGCAAAACCACAAGCATTTCAAGACCTGTTATATCCTAGCAATTCTACCTCCCGAGACACTGAGGAAAGACTCATGATTCTCCCCACTATGTCCTTGAGCACAGTTTGAAATAAAAGCTTCTTTTGAAGACAGGCCTAATAATAAATTAAATTATTTCTGTTATGCCACAACTAATGGACAGAAAGCACAGAGCTCAAGATGAACAATAATCTAACCCGTTAGATCTGATTTATAACCTAATGATATTCTGGTTCTGGCAGAGGAACTGAACAAAACCCAAGCTGTAATAACAGGCAAGGTGTGCTGTCAGCACTCCAGGGAGTTTTTATATTTTAAGCCTGAGGGAATTTGGAAAAGGTCCATGGTACTATTTTTTCCTTATCTGACTGACACAGCCGATTATATCTTTAAATTAAGTCTAATAACGTATACAGCCTTTTTTAATGAGAATATGAAAGCTAGAGTTGTGTTTTGGGAAAAAGCAGATCATTTTGCAATACTGAATACGGGCATGATTGAATCAGGCGCCTCACTGGAATTCAGCTTTGGTCAAACAGAGGGCGGGTTATGGGACCCTAGAAGAGACGGATTCATTTTCCCACATTGCTGACCACTCTGGCTCCTCAGTTTTCTGGACGAAAAACAGATACTTTATTAGTCAACTTGGCTGTTGTATAGGTCAGATTTCTGCTACAATAATATTGTGTGGCCCCCACAAAGGAAAAGAACTGTGGTGATGGACAACAGTAAGGCTTCTTTCTTGCTCACTGGGGTTCAGGTGCACTGGGTGACATCATGAACACCATGATGCATAAAGCTGCAGGTCGGGGCCATGATGCTCCCCACATCTCTCATTCTGGGACCAGCAGCAACATGGGGACCTGGGTCATGGTCTACTCAAGGCAGGTGGCAGGGCAGAGAGGCCAAGCAACACCAGGCAAGGACACTGACACCCTCTACCCATGTGCTTCCAGTACATTCCACTGGCCATGGAGAATCACAGAGCCCAGCTCAAAGTCAAGGGGACAGCAAAGTGTCCACCTACCTGGAGGCACAGCAGAGTCACTCGACCAAGAGACTGCAGGGCAATTACAGGGAGAGAGTAACAAGTCTGCACGACAATCAGATGTACCCACACACAATACTCAGATCTGCCCAATTCATCTGAGCTCGCCCTCCTGCTGACAGCCTCTCATTCCCCACCACGGGTAGGTGGAAACAGGCTAAGAGGACATGGGCTGCAGGACAGACCCATTCATTGGCTAGCAGGTGAGTGAGATGCAGGAGAGATCCATTCATTGGCAGGCAGGTGAGTGGGACGTGGGAGAGATCCATTCATTGGCTGGCAGGTGAATGGGACGTGGGAGAGATCCATTCATTGGCTGGCAGGTGACCATTCCGTTACTCGTTCTCTCTCTCTGGTATTGCCTTGATGATAGAACCCTAAAGTAAAGGCCCACAGAAGGAATTTCAACTGCCTCTTTATAGTCCTTCTTGGGGACTAGATTTGCCTATTTGTCCTTGAATTTCCTATAATACATTATAATAAATGCCGACTCACTCTTATTAGTTTAAGTGGGTCTATCACTTGCCAGTCAGGGGGCCACACGGGTAACAAATGAACTTCTATACAGATGGTACCGAGAGGAGAAATCTGTCCAGAATAGGTGAGTGTGGAGGTGGGCAGCCAGACCTGGGAACTTGTCTTCCAGCAGAGACTGCACAACAAGCACTTCGCTGTTTTTACTGAGGTCAGATGTCTCAGAGGAGATGGGGACTAATGAAGACTACTGAAGGGGGTGGGTTTTTGTTTTTACAAATGTTAAATAAAGTGCCCCTTTAGCACTGTCACTGCCTGTGACAGGCCCCCTAAAAAGAAATCACTCCTTTAGGCTTATTATTTGGTTTTTGTCCATCCCTCTCTAATCTCTCCTTATTTGGGAATCTTGGTATTTCTTTGTAACCTTCCAAGTGAATGATTCCCAGATTAATACTTGCAGCTGTGCGCTCAAATCCTCAATTTCTCCTGCCTGTGCATCACTTCTTCCGGATATCCTACTTTCACTTGAATTCACTTTTGGTCTAGAACTGAATTTACCAGCTTTCCACACAAACCTCTGCCCCTTCCTTTCTTCTATCACTGGTACTTTCTTCTTTTCTCCTGTGTCTCCTACTGAGCACACTTTTGGGCTCCAACATGCCTGTCAGCTATTAGTAGCAGATACCGCTGGCTGCCGGACCACATTCCAGGAGCCTGTCTTCCAACTATGGGATGGGCAGGGGAGCCAACCTCGAGCAAAGGGACCCAAGGTGAAACGTTCAGTGGGGCTTCTGGAGAAGGTCTGACTCCCTGACAGGAAGAGGACTGTGGAGAGAAACTGTTCTTTTGCTGCGATTCCCCCAGGCATTTTACTGAAATCATGAGAGGACAGAGCATCAACATCTGTGCACCTGATCAAAACGCTTCCCTGGTTCCCAACTGTCAAGTGAACAAAACCTAAACTCCTTAGCTCAGTATTAAAATGCCTTCATTATCTGGTGCACATTTATCTCGCCAGCTGATGTCTTCCTGTTTCCCTTCACATCAATAGGGAATAATTATATGATTAACCACTGGTACTGAGCGCTTACAATGCACCAAACAGCCTGCTAAACATGTTATATTACAGTATTCATTTACTCCATACAACTCTAGATGGTCAGTATTATCACACCCATTATACAGACCATAGTAGGACCAGAACTCAACGCAAGTTTCTTTCCATAAAGCCCCATGCTTCTCAACCATTGTTTCCTGGGTACCTTCTGTGTGTCAGACACTAATACACCATATCATTTCCTCTGCCAGTTTGTTTTTCTAACGATCCCACTCCTTTAGGCCACACCCTCTGGGCTCAGCTCAGAAAGCCACTTCACGAAGGTGAAAGTCACTTCCTCTCAAGATGCTGCAAAAACCAAAAGCAACTGCATTCTTCTCTGGTAAAAAGTGCAATCAGTTTTCTCTTCTCTCCTTATAGCCGTCAGCCCTTCTTACTTGTACTATGGTAATCTAATTATACCTTACACCAAATTTGAGGCTCCAAGCTCTCCACTACGGTAAGATCAGCTGCTCATTCATTTGGTCATTTTCCCGCCCCCCAGGATAATAATAAGAGACAACAGTTATTGAGCCTTTCCTATGCTGAAGACAGTGAGTTAACACTTTACACATTCTTTAATTTATTCCCGTGATACCTCTGTGAGTTCTATTTCACCCTCATTTTATAGGGTAGGAAACAAGGTGTGGTAAGGCTGAGTTACTGCCTAAGGTCACACACCTAATAGAATAAAAATAAAGACAGATTCAAATCCAAGAGGTCCCCAAAGAAATAATTTTTGAAAAAGTTAATGTTATATTACACCTCTGTTTTCATTAACTAAGATACAAAAGATCTAACTCTAAAGCACTTGGATCGAGGCTCCATTAGGAGTGGACCCAAGTTTAAAAAGCCTTTTCCACTGCCAGATTTGAACAACGGGCTTGGTTTTGAGAACAACCTTCACTGGGGTATCCTGGCCAATTTCTGTGTGGGAGGGCAGGAAAGGGAGAAGTTTAATTCAATATTATCTAGGCCAATGAATCTATGCCCAATGTACTATATGTTCCAAAGGTTTTAGGCCTCACTTGAAATCTTTGTGTCTCTCGTGAAAAAACACGGTCTGTCTTACATAATTAAATCTGCTTTAAGATCCAGTATCACATTATGGAATTTAAATGACTTACATTCAAAGAAATCGATTCCTGCCTGGGAAGGTTATGATGAGGTTGATAACTTAATTTAGGGGTTCCCAAACCAAACCAAGGGACCACCTGCATAAGAATTTTCTGGGGTGCTTAAAAAAATAGATTTCACAGTTATGAAATAAGGATATGAGTGCAACTTACAAAGGTCCCTAGGGTTTTCTGATAAGCTGTAAGACTCGAGAACCCCTAGATTCTAGTCCATTCCACACCTCAACTGCTAACACTTCTATAACTTACCAGTATAAAAATAACAGTTCAGGGCTTCCCTGGTAGCGCAGTGGTGAAGAATCCACCTGCCAACGCAGGGGACACGGGTTTGAGCCCTGGTCCAGGAAGATGCCACATGCCACGGAGCAGCTAAGCCCGTGCGCCACAACTAGTGAAGCCCACGTGCCTAGAGCGTGTGCTCCGCAACAAGAGAAGCCACTGCAGTGAGAAGCCCGCGCACCACAATGAAGAGTAGCCCCTGCTCGCCGCAACTAGAGAAAGCCCGCACTGAGCAAGGAAGACGCAATGCAGCCAAAAATAAAAAATGAATAAATTAAAAATAAAAATAGCTGTGAGTAAAAAAAAAAAAAATCTGGATCTCTCATCGTTTGTGGCTTTAGTCTCCAGCAACTACAATTTAGAAAAGCTCCAGACAGGGATTATTGTCTCCTAAATATTTGGTTACAACCACACAAAAGCCCTGATCCTAAAGAATCCATTCTATGAGTTTCGGTAGTGCCTGTTGAGAGCTGATTGTATCAGGATATCAGGTCAGGGCCTGGGTAGGATTACATAAACTCCGGGAGTAGGAAGCACATTCTGAGGAAAGCAGCTTGCATTTCAATAATCTGATAAACAGGCTTCAATAATCTGATAAACAGGCGTTAACAGAAGCACCACAAGCGCTGGATGCCTGAGCCTGTGCACCTTTGTTGAACCATATGTCAGAGTGCTCCTGGCTCGACACAAGAACAAAACTGCGGCCTCCCAGAGAGAGTCATTCCCTGAGCCTCTCGCAGGAAACAAGAGGGAAAGACAGGGCTCTGCTTATAAGAATGGTATAAACAGTCTCAAAATGAAGTTCAGAGTTTGAAAGGGTAAATATCATCCCAATAACATTCAAATATATACATATAAATATATATGTACACACACATTTGGTTCTGTTAACAATATAGTATTCACGTGTGTGTGTGTATGCGTGTGTTCACACACATACACTAGTTATTTCCTGGCAGTCTTAGACTATTTCAATCTGAATCAGTATCAGCTAAAAATAAATTAAAACATAAAATAATACAATAGAGTTAACTGCTAGGACTTATACTGCTCAAGGTCTGTGACATGGAACTGACCACAATTAAGAGATATTCACCAGCTCCTAAATGATGGAAAGGACAATAGAAAGAGAGGAGAATAGAATAGAATAGAAAGGGAGAAAAACGCACAGCTCTAGAGAGAGGTCAAATCTAAGTTCTGACAATGTCACTGGCATCATATACACTTCTGTCCCAGGGACTGAGCAGAAGCAAACTTGAGTAATGACAAGTAACTTTAATTAAACTCTCCATCTGCTTATAAGCTTGATGAACTTCAAAATGAACTTGCTTACCGAGTCACGGTCTCTCCAAGAAGTAATCCTTTCTTATTAATCTTTGACAAACTATTAAATTCCCCATTTTTCCCCAACCAATGGTAGAATGCCCTCTCTCCGTATGATTTACAAGTAGTCTCAGAAATTAGAAAGTGATGTACAGCTCATGTAATTCATTTTAATAGGAATCTGAATGGCTTCTCTTTTTCTTTTTCAAAATACAATATCTTGAATTGTCCTCTCCAAGCATGTGATAAATGACGTGGGGGCAGAAAAAGAAGGATTTTTAAATGCAAGATAAAAGGGATGATTTTGTAGTCTCTCTTTATGAAGGGCCTGCTCTCTGAAGTGATAAGAGCTGTGGTCCTGCTGTGTTTCCGCCTGCAAAACTCCTCTTAAATCTAATAGAACTGAGAGGGGTACACAAGCCACCGAGGATGAAACCTAATTTCCATCTCGGTTCACTTGATTTCCTAAAATTACATCAACAGCAAAATCAGACAGACGGTGGATGCTGGTTTATGAGGCTTCTAATAGATAAAACTCTGTTTTAGTATTTAAAGAATAATTACCACTCTCTGATTCAACCAGGGCTTATGGGAAACTATTGGGTCACCTCCTTTTCCTTCGTTAGGCCATGAATGTAACCAGCACTAACTACTCAATCATATTTTTAAGATCATTTAAGAAAAAAAATGATATTCATTAAGATGCACTGTAAATCCAGAAGCACAAAAAATCACAAGAATTTCCACGACTCAGAAATCAAAGGGACTCAATCATTAAATTCAATTTTCCACTCACTGCATCTAAAAAGAGTCACAGAGCAGAGAGGGCCTATGTATTTAGAACATGGATGAGGGGGACGGTGTAACAAAGTCTTTAACCCATCCAATGCAAATAGCCTTTGAATTATTCTAGGGAGATATTGCCCACACGCACTTGTGCTGACAGGTGGACACGTTCACTAACTTTAGAAACCCAACTTTGTTTCTTGCCAACACCATTATTGCCCACAAAGTCCACTCTAAGATTATTCAATCAAGTGTGCTTGCTGTAATTGGATTTTCTCTCTCTCTCCCTCCATTCTGAAAGACCAAAATGGTAATGCCGAAGTATCATTTAAGTTGTTCCTGTCTCATGAACTCAGGCTAAAAATGGTATGCAAGCTCTACTAGAGGCCTGGGCACACAACATTATACTTAGTATACATCTGATACTTGTCCATTCAAAAGAAAGCAGGTCCAGAGGCCCATCCCAGAACGTTAGCAATCATCCCACCAAATTTTCTCACCATGTACCAAAATCTGCAAAATGGTCTGTGTTTTCTTCTGAAGTGGCAGAGAGAGAATATGATCGACAGCTTAATAGAAAACCCAGTCCACAAGGTAAAAACAAAAGGTCATGTCATACTCTGCAAAGTGTAACATTTGTAAATTCATTTCCCCCCTTTTTACTATCCAACACCTACCCTTCACAAAAAGAGAACACATTATAATGAAAACTATGAGTTTTCCTCTGGTAAGAATGACTGAAGAGCACTGTTTTATTTTCTTCCCAACACAAAGTAAATACCCCATGAGGTTTAATTGCAGTTTGTACCTTCATACCTCCCAGCAGGGTGGCCCATCTGGGGACTGAATCTGTGACACCCTTTAACTGAGACTTCATGACCTTCTGGGCTCTGTATTAACAGAGCCCAGAAAACCCTAACCCAGAAAACCATCCTCAGAGGAAAATGTCATCAGTGGTTAACTCGTACCATGGGGCCAACTTTGATTTTTTTTTTTTTCTCTCTCCTTTTTGCAGGAAGAGTAGACCTGGGATTTTCTTTACGAGGCAATTTATTATGAATATAGTTGGTGGCTTTTCGCTTCTTGGCGTATTTTTTAAGAAAAAGAAAAACAGAGGAGAAAGAAACACACAGGCCATATCCCGATCCTAGAAAACATCCCGTATAGCAGGGCTTCTCAACCTCAACACCATGAACAATTTGAGCCAAATACCTCTTTGTTCTGGGAGGCTGTTCTGTATAGTGGATGCACAGCGTCCCTGGCCTCTAGCCATTAGACGTTGGTAGCTCCAGCCCTGTTGTGAGAACCAGAAATGTCTCCAGACATTGCCAAATGTCATCCTGAAAAGAAAACTGCTCCCAGTTGAGAGCCAAGGCTTTAGAGCAAAAGAGACAGAGTCCCTTTTAAAATTCCTAAGGCCACTCCCGACACTGTTCAGGAGGAGTATTTGCAGGTCCATCTAGTCTCTGTGGATTTCCAGTGCCTGTGCCCCCCATCACCAAAGAAGCCGGGTGCCAAAATCACCAACACACCTATCTTTATCCCAAAGGACCTGGCAAACCCTTCATAATGTGCTCACATAAAACTAAAACCCAAAAGGGGAAAACGCCTATGTCAGCAAAGCAGAGAGGAGAGGTAGGGAGCCTTCATACGCCAGGAAAGGGGGAAACCCTAGGCTTTAAAACTGCTGCTTTGGCAAATGTCTGATGTTCGGAGACCTATTTTTAAAAGTTGGGGAGAGGGAAGTCGCAAAGAAACAGAAAAGTCCAAGTACATTTTCAATATCTTTTCATCTTTTTGATGCATCAATGAAGACTTTTTTTTTTGAGAGAGAGAAAAAAAAAAAAGTCATAACTCCTGCAGTAAAAATAAAGAATGAGCACACAAGGAAGTAAACCTAACCATCAGCACTTTTAAACTACCCTTAAACAAAAAGGCACTGATGAGACAGATTTATTTTAACCCCCTGGCAGAAGAGGTTGCCGAAAGCAGTCTATCACATGGTACCAATGGGATAAAGAAGGCTGAAGTACCCTTTGGGAGATACAAAAGCAAACCAAGTCTGGCTAAGACCCGAGATTACCCTCCTTGCCAAAGAAACTGGGTTATTCAGGTGACAGAGCTCAGAGCCCAGTGAAGAGGATGCTTAATCTAGTTCTAACCATTAACCCCAGATTGCCCCATAAACTTAGCACCCTTCTAACAAGAAAGGTGGTCTGGGCAGTAGGTCTTTATGTATCAAACCTCAAATGACAATGGCAACCTGGGATTCATCCAAAAATCAATTTTATAGTGAGTCGGCCAGGAATAATTTACACTACTCCCCTTCTCTCGTGTGTAAGATGCTAGAAGACCAGTACACAGGACGGCAGGTTGAAGGTACTTACAGAAAGCTCATGGGAAGTTAAGTGACCTAACATTTTTACCCAGGGGCCTTGGACACTGTTCTTCAAATCTGCATTCCAATCTTTCTCCATGAATGAACGTGGTCTTGTCTGCACGATGCATTTTCCAGAATTTCCCACTGAACCATAAATCAACTCCAAGGGAAAGGTAGTGATTAATACAACAAATGGGTCCAGCCGTGGTAGATTTTTCATACCTGACAGCTATGTCCTAGAGGAAGCACAAAAGACCCTGGAGTTGCTGCTTTTAACTTCCCAAATGCTTGGTGATTATTCTAACAGACCCAGAAGATCAGGAAAAATAGACATTTTTAAACTTCTTGAGGAAAAAATGATTTCTGAGCACCAGGAAGCTAGTCCTAGGCTCCATGTCGCCCAGTGAAAGAGCCTAGCTGACCACAGGATGCTCACATTCCAACACTGTGTTCTTGGTTTAAAAAAAAAAAAAAAAAAAAAGGCAACATTCAGGAAGCAATGAGAAAAAGGCTTCAGGAAAAAAGAAATCTCATCAGCTGTGCAATAAAATATGAAAGTAAGTTGAAAAGGTACTGTGTGGTGTTGTAGGCTCTGAGAAAGGCTTCAGGCATAACTTCTAGAACCACATCGTCCACTATGGTGTCTATTAGCCACCTGTGGTCAATTAGGCATTTGAAATGTGGCTTAGTCCAAAGTGAGATATCATTACAGTGCGTGATGCACACTGGATTTCCAAGACTTAGAAGGAAAAAGAGCAGGTAAAACATCTCACTGATAATTTCTGGATCGATTCCATGTTGAAATGATAATATTTTGGAGATACTGGGTTGAATAAAATATACTACATTTAATTTCACCTGCTTTTTTTTTTTAACTCTTCTAATGCGGCCACTAGAAAAATTTAAATCACTTATGTGACTCATATTTATGGCTCACATGATATTTCTAATGGACAGCACTGCTCAAGAACGGGAGTCGGCAAACTTTCTGGAAGGGCCTGACTGTAAATATTTTAGGCTCTGTCTCTGTCTATGATGCCAAAGCAGCAGGGACAATATACAAACAGATGGCTGCGGCTGCGTTCCAGTAACATTTTATTTACAAAACAGACAGATGAATTTGGCCTGTGAGCCCCAGTCTGCCTTCTTCTCGGGGTCTCGATCATTAACAGTTCCCTATAAAGAGGAAGATGAATACACCAGGGACCCATGACATGAATTTAGCTTGCAGGTATGTTTTTGTATCCAGCATGGGTCCCGAGCAAATCTGAACTTGAATACCTTTAGACTGGGCCTGGCTGTCCCAGGTCCCCCAGTACCCCCCACATCACTTGCCAAGTTTAACTGCCCTTTTTTTTTTTTTTAAATTTACTTTATTTATTCATTTATTTTTGGCTGTGTTGGGTCTTTGTTGCTGCGCGCGGGCTTTCTCTAGTTGCGGCGAGCGGGGGCTACTCTTCGTTGCGGTACGTGGGCTTCTCATTGCAGTGGCTTCTCTTGTTGCGGAGCACGGGCTCTAGGCATGCGGGCTTCAGCAGTTGTGGCTTGCGGGCTCTAGAGTGCAGGCTCAGTAGTTGTGGCGCAAGGGCTTAGTTGCTCCACGGCATGTGGGATCTTCCCAGACCACGGCTTGAACCCATGTCCCCTGCACTGGCAGGTGGATTCTTAATCACTGCACCACCAGGGAAGTCCAAACTGGCCTTCTTCATGCCATGACCACATGCATTTAGCCCTCCTGCTGTAAAACTGATGTCCTAGGAAGCAGCACTCCAAAAAGCCAGACAGTCATGGAATCAGATAATGGGAGTTTCTATCAGGGGCTAACTTAGTTAACTCATACAATTTATCATCCAAAGCAAATCGATTCTGAGAATGAAAGGAGGCATAATTAATAATTAAATCTGGATTAACAGGTTTCCACCAGAATGTATACAGTTATCCTACTGATAGAGGAAGCCAGGCCTACAATGAAAATACGGTCAACTTTCTCCAAAATGCAGACATGAACAAGGAAGAGAACAGCTGGGACCACTTCCTGTGTAGCACAATGTATTACTATTAAACAAGCCCTGCCCGACACACCTAACAGGGCTGGCCTCCCTCGGTGTCCATGGTATCTGCGGTGGGCTTCAGCTTCTCTCTGGTCGCTTCCCAAGATCTATTTCAGCACCTCTGCGTGACAATCCTGGATTTACTCTGGGTCTTCCCCGTCCAAATCATGGCCTAATGATTAACAATTTTTCCACCCAAGGTGTGTAATGAGTACACGGGGGCTTATGACACTACTCTCTCTACTCCTGCGTGTTACTGATCACTTCCACACTTTAAAAAATATTTTTAAAGGTTACACCCGGTTTTCCCAGTTGCAGATGGACTTCAGTTAGCCTAAGATAACCAGCTTCTGTGGACAGCAATGCTGCCATTATGATGGGGAGCTGGTTTTAGGATAATGCGGACACTGTCGGTGGCAGAGCCCAGAGACAGGAATAAACATAGTCCCTCACCACACTCTTGGGCTGTTGGAACCAACCAAAACTGAGGACGACACCAAGTTTATTCTTTCCCTTTACTGCTGAAAGCAACTTGGGTTGAGTTTCTGTTGCTTGCACCTCTCATGGGTGATTCCTGTAACCAATGCCGCCTTCTTCCTCCCCCTCTTCCCCAATGGTCTTTATCCGGAGAGTACACGGGTGTGTACACACACACACACACACACACACACACACACACATCCGTGTACCCTCCAAGTACAGACCAGTGGGGAGTTATCATGAAAATATACATGCTGGGCTTCCCTGGTGGCGCAGTGGTTGAGAGTCCTCCTGCCGACGCAGGGGACGCGGGTTTGTGCCCGGGTCCGGGAAGATCCCACATGCTGCGGAGCGGCTGGGCCCGTGAGCCATGGCCGCTGGGCCTGCACATCCGGAGCCTGTTGCTCCGCAACGGGAGAGGCCACAACAGTGAGAGGCCCACGTAATGCAAAAAAAAAGAAAGAAAAAAGAAAATACACATGCTTTTGAAGCTAAATTAAGCAGTCAGGAGCCATTTCCCACCTCACGGGCACTTCCCTGAGCTGCCAATGCATCTGTTTGTAGGAGCAGCTGGTCACACACTTTTTACCTCACCAGGAAGTCACTTCCCAGAGAGACGCTGAAACCAGCAGTGCTGGGGTAGTGGCTCCCCTCAGGAACATCACAAACATTGCTTTGAACACATTGCGGCTTCCTTCTGACCTTTCTCCTTCCATAAAGGAGCTGCACACAGTTATGTCCGCACCACAGGTCACTGTCCTGGCCCTACTCCTATCACCTCAGGGAACCTTTACGTTCTTCCTTCAGCTTGAAACATCAATCCTGAGAGATGGGAGGAAGAGCCGGGACATGCTCACAGGGAACTCTTAGACTTCGGAGGCAACATCACCAAGAATGCACAACCTGGGCTTCCCTGGTGGCGCAGTGCTTAAGAATCCACCTGCCGATGCAGGGGACACGGGTTCGAGCTCTGGTCCGGGAAGATCCTACATGCCGCAGAGCAACTAAGCCCGTGCACCACAACTACTGAGCCTGTGCTCTAGATCCCGTGAGCCACAACTACTGAGCCTGCGTGCCACAACTACTGAAGCCCGCGTACCTGGAGCCCATGCTCTGCAACAAGAGAAGCCACCACAATGAGAAGCCCGTGCACTGCAACGAAGAGTAGCCTCCGCTCGCCGCAACTACAGAAAGCCCGTGCACAGCAACGAAGACCCAATGCAGCCAAAAATGAATGAATGAATGAATGAATGAACGCACAACCTCTTAAGCAGCTAGGACACCGATATGCATACCTGACAATCTACGTAATGAGTCTCTACATGTACTCCCCTTCTCATAAAAACTCTATCCTCTACCACGGCTCAGGATATTTTTAAACCATAGTTTCTTTTTTGATTGTTCTTATTTTTGAAATTGGGGCTGCAGGAATCTGTCACCTGTCTTCACTCACCTGTAAACCCTACCACCTTGTACAAAACCGGCTCTATGAAAAAAACACATCGGATCAATTTAAGACCACACATGTGGAAACTAGTTTGTTTATATAATCACAACAATATTTACTAAGTGATATATATTAAGAATTTGCCAGGTCCTGGGTTAAGCACTGAACCATAGATTATTTCATTTCATGTTTGCTAAATTATGAGCCCCTATTACACCGCCAGGAATGAGTAGAGTTAGACTTCACACCCCGCTGGTGTGGGTTCATCATCTTCACTCTTAACTGTGATAGGATACCACCTCCCAAATTAAGAAGCATTTTACCTCTCAAATTAAGAATTTAATTCCTTATTAATCAATACACTTACTGTTTGGGGTGGGGGGATGGTGCTTTCAAGAGGATAGAGCATAACTCCCTATTCCTTAATGACTGATTCCCTCCAAAGAGGATAGTGTGTGTGTAGGGGGGCGTGGGGATAAAATTACAGTGAAGAAATTTACCGAACACTGCCATGTGACCAAGATCAACAGCAACAGTCATAAACCGTGTTGACAGCATGTACCCTTGATACAATGTAATGAACATGGTACTTCTGTGACCTTCCACCCAAAAACCTGCAACCCCAATCCAATCATGAGAAAAAACACCAGACAAACCCAAATTTAAGGATATTCTACGAAGTACTTGACAAGTATTCCTGAAAACTGTCAAGATCATCAGACAAAAGCAAAGTCTGAGAAACTGTCACAACCCAGACGAAGCTCAGGAGACACGACAACTAAATGTAATGCAGTATCCTGGATGGGATCCGAGAACAGGAAAGGACATTAGGTTAAAAGTAAGGATCTGAGTAAGCAGGGAGTTTAATAACAATGGATCAACTCTGGCTCACTAGTTACGACAAATGTACCAAACTAATATAAAGAGGTCTATAACAGCAAAAACGGGAGATCTTCTCAATGTTTCCATAAACTTAAAACTATTTAAAATGTTTATATTTTTAAAATGTTCACATCCCTATTACTTGGAGGGAAAGTATAAAAGATCAAGAAACCCTCCAAGTTTCCAGCTCTAGCACTGATGGGAACTGTGCTCAGGAACAGAGGCAGACCTGACTACGCAGCGCTGCCTTGTCGACATGCACCCGAAGGCCCAGGATGCTTCCAGGTTGTTCCACTGACTGCTTTATGCTCTAGCTGTAGCTCATCCATAAAAGCAGGTTATTTAACTCACCAGTCAAGTCCTTGGATCCCATTCTTGAGTTACCAGACTGGCTATTTTTGAGCTAAATATAAACTGAAAACATTTACAAACGAAAACAAACAACGTTCCCTAAGGGCCCCTTCCAATACAAAGGTAGAGCTAAAAAGATTAAAGAATTTTAAAGCAACAGCACCACTGTGAGTGCCTCAGGAGGGTAGTCAAAAACAGGCTTTATATATATACACATATATATATGCATGTATATATATTTGGGGGTGGCGCGCTCGACCAGGGCTCGAACCTGGGCCCCCTGCACTGGGAGCATGGAGTCTTAACCCCTGGACCGCCAGGGAAGTCCCAAGAATAGGCTTTTTAAAATGCAAAGTGACTGAAGATTTTTTACTCCCATTTGGGCCAGGTTTTGTACACAAGCCTCAGAGGAAGGGCAGTAAGTTGCAAATGATTTCAACCAGCGCTACACTGATAAAGTAATTTCATGCCTGACACTATTTTCAATGCCTAATGAACCTTTCTTAACTACTAAAAAAATTAACTAGTTGTCATTTACTGTCACATACAGTATTTTGGTGGGAACTTACATGGGAGAGAAGGGGGTCTAGAATGTTGACTTAGAATTTACATTTCCAGTTGTGTCCATTACTTTCCACAATCATCTGAAATATTTCTTTCCCACATCACAGCCAGTAAACCCTTAAGAAGCCCTGTACTATGCTGGGCAAGGTGAGTCTGTGGAAAAAGTTTATTCCTATAAGAAATTATTCATGTGATTATCTGTGTTAAAATGCAGAGAAATATTTTAAGAAGGAAGAAAAAAAAGTGTGTGACCATAATGTCCCAACCAAATCACTGTAGGTTTGGACTCAGCAGACAGTCTCAAAATCCCTAACTTCTTTGCCTTTATGCTGGGAAAATTCCATAGATCCTGTTTTTCTTTTTTCTTTCTCTTCTCTTCCTCCTTCCTTCCTTCCACCTTCCTTTCTTCCCTCCTTTCTCCTCTCCGCCACCCCCCCCCCCCCGCCCCCGGTCATCTTCTTTCTCTCTCTGTGACATTAAAAATTAGAGCTGGAGATTAGGGAACCCAGAAATGGAAATAGAGGCCACTCCTAAGAGACCTTCTCCACATCAGGCTCCCAGCAGTCAGCACTGACCGATTCTGAATCTGCCTAGAGACCCGGGGCTTGGCTTCACAACTCTGAACACAGAACTCCAATGAGCCACTGGCAATCAGTGGCGCTACAGAGGGAACCTCTCGGCCAATCCGAAAAACTGGAACCTTGATTGATAAAGGAGGGCAGAGGGAGGGGAAATGATTACTGGTTAGAGCTGACCCTAGAAAGGACCCAGCCTCCCAGTTCCCAGGCCTATGCTTCTCCTTCCACAGGAAGGTGCCTTTCTTTCTCATAGAGGTATGTGTACCAACAATCTCTTCTCCTTTGTTACTGAGGACAAAGATAAGGAAACAGACATTTATAGATCTAACACCGATATGCCTCCCATAATTACCTTAGCTCATGAAGTTGAAGACACCATTAAATTGTAAGAGGACTCATCCCAATTTCAGTGATGTTCAAATGTTAAAAAATAAAAGCCCCAGACAACAGTTTTCAAACACTACTAAATGGAAATTATATCCGTATTTCAGAGATATTACAACGTGAAGAAAAAAGAACTCAGCATCAGTGAAATCCACTACATCATTTAGTCCTCAGGGGAAGACTGCAACACAGTAAGTATCATCTCTGCATTTCAGGGACAAAATGGAAACCAGGCTCAGAGCTGACGATGGACGTCTTAGCCCCTGGGAGTAACATGAACATGCACATGATCCCCGGCCTTTAATAACCTGACAGAACAGGGACTTGCTTTCTACCTTTTCCTATAGCCCTTCACCTTGATATCTCCCATGTATATAAAGTGGGGTCCAAAACCTAACCCTTCACCTGGAAGAAAACAATGACCCATAAAAACGTACGGAGTTAACGAATCACTGATGTTCGTTCTCGAAAGCGTTTTGAGTGCCTAGTACGTGCCAGCAGGCCCTGTATCGATCCTGAGTAGACAGTGGAGAGATGATAAAGTCCTCACCTTGGTGTCTAGTAAGAGAGACAAAAACAATAAACAACGTAATAGTGGAGAGATAAAGTCCTCACCTTGGTGTCTAGTAAGAGACAAAAACAAGAAACAAGGTAATAGCAACAACACAAATAAGGTGACATACAAAGGTAAGAGCGCTCTGGAGGGACTACACTTAAGAATCTAGATCTACCTTGAGGTCTGGAGAGAATTCAGCCATGAAGAGAAGCAAGCAGGCTAACCATGAGACCTCCAGACGTGATCAAGAAGCATGAAGATGCCACTTCCACACTCCTCTCTGACTCCTGCCAAACGTTCACTCTCAACCGGAGGCCAGCAGGCCAACGTTGGTCCTTTCGAAGCAACTACACAGCTTCATTTGCCCCAAGCAACCAAGTTCTGCCCATCCAGGCTCTTAAATGGGCAGCTATCAACTCTCCCGGCTGCTGAGTTTAATGATTCCTCTTCAATAACCCCAAGAATCAGAGCCATTATTTATCACAGTCTTCTTTTGTTTTGAGTCATGTGAGAGGAAAAAGTATCAATCATCTTTGCTCCAGGACAGGTTTCTACAATCTTTGTTTCTATTTCGGCAGCGAAGATTAAAGAACCACGGATGTTCTGGAAACCCAAAGCCAGTTACCTGCGTGTGGACCATCGGATTAATAACACCAAACATCAGCCTCCCAGGTGTCCGGTTTCTTTTTATCTCGCTCAATGGTTAACATTTGGGAACGCTCCCTTGTCCCCCAGAGACATTATTTTCAGTTATAAGCTATAAGGATGTCCCCTCTGGTCATCAAATTTAATGTGATGGTTATTAAAGGGAATTTGCCAATATTAATGCCCACTTTCAACTTGAGGGATCGAGGTACAAATTTCTCCTCATTTTGGCTAGTGGGGAACGGGCCAAGGATGAAATCTGAATAAAGTTAAGGAGAAATCTACTGCTGTTCAATTATTTAATATATCATGTACAACAGAGGTAGTGATGCATTATCTATCCCAAAGATACGACTACACTCAAAGCCATAGTGAACTCTTACTATTCAGAGGCCTCTTCATCATGGGGCAGGGGAAGGCACAGTATATATAAAGTTCTATAGTACAACACTAATCAATAGCCTTAATTATAAAGATAACAGCTGGTATTTACTGAGCACTTACCAGCCAGGCAACTGTACTTTGTCATTTAACCTCTCCACACTTGGAAGGTAGATACTATTCCCATCTACTTTCTACAGATGAAAACACTAAGATTTAGTGACTCTAAGTCCTGCTCACCTTCACAGCCTGTGCTCTTAAGGTCTACACCACAAAGACGTGCAATTCAGGGACAGTGGACTCAGACCATCAAAGCTGAAACCCCAGCTCCACTACTTATTAGTTGTATGACCTAGGAAAGCTAGTTAACCACTTTCAGCCTCAGTCCCCTCATCTCTAAAATGGGGCCATCATAGGGATCAATACATGCAGTTGGCTGAAGGATTAAATGAGACCCTGGGCACAGTGTCAGGCATGCATTAGACATACCATGAATGCTGGTCACTGAGACTACTCAAGCCATTACTACTACCAAGAGCGATGTCACATTCCCAGTTGATTTTACAACATCAATAACTTACTACCCATTCATTTTAGCCATTCATACTATGACCAAATACCATCACTAATACATGATCCAGAAATTATAGAGTATAAAACACCCAAATTCCTTTCCCATTCCTACGGTGAAGCCTCAGTCCATCACCAGGAAAGGTCCCGCTGTTGTAAACCAATTCAGAAAATAAATACACCAGTTTTTAGATATGCTCCGGGTGCAACGAAAATCTTCATTATAACCTGATGAATTTAACTCATTTTTCAGAGTATACAACCTGTAGATTATGGTTAAAATGCATAAGGGGAACGCTCCATGTTTTAAAGACGTTTGCATATTTAACTTGCAGGCAGCAATCTGCTCGGGTGTAAGCAAAGCATGCTATCGCTGACGTCTTACATTTCAATTTTCTTTACACCCAAACAACAAAATATTTAAACAGTAAACATCTGCTCAAAGACCTAAGAGAGGAAAGACTTCGGAAGGCATAGGCGGTGTGTTGACTACTGAGAAAGTCAAGTGACACAGGGGCTAGATGTTTGAAAGCCGGACCTATTGTGTCAGAAAAGGAGAGCCTAATGCCAGAAAATGTATGGAGGGAAATCTGGAACCGTAAACAATCTGAGAAAATTTAAATGAACAGATGGCAATAGAAAAATAAAGGAGAATTTTAAAAATATTAGTAAATCTAGCACATTCTTTTAAAAAAAAGACAAGTCCATAATAATTAATCATCATAAATTTTATTGATTTTAAAATCAGGTAAAATGGGGGTGGGTATAGAAAACAGCAAAAAGTCGTGGGAAAAAAAATAGGATTTAGGGACTTCCCTGGCAGTCCAGTGGTTAAGACTCTGTGCTTCCACTGCAAGGGGCACGGGTTCAATCCCTGGTCGGGGAACTAAGATCCCACATGCTGTGAGGTGTGGCCACAAAAAAAAAAAAAAAAAAGATAGGATTTAAATAAAAGCATTTCTCCAAAATCATCTTCTGTGCTCATAGAGCCATGAGGCACTTGAGCAAACTGAACACAAAAGTGAGCCTTCGGCGCTAAGCAGATACACAGAACCTGCATCATTACCCACTTTGGGGGATGTCACCTCCTCTGTGGCAATCAGTTTACTACAACAAGATATCTGGTGGAAACAACTTCAACATGACATGGAAAAACTTCAGTTTTGCTACAACAGAATAATCAAAAAGATGTTTATTTCTATATGGCAGCAAGAAACAGAGAGCAGATGATTCACAGTTTCTTTTTTCACAACCTAGCCAAACTTGGAATTAATTTTGATCTTTTCAGCTAAAAGCAAACTGGCAAAGGAGGGTGGGGTGATGGTAATGGTGGCTGCCACAGAAAAGACAAGTAGACAGCATAGAGAGAGCTGTACGTGGACTCCTGTCAATTTGCAGGTTACGGCCCTGTGCTGGGAATAGTAGCTGCTTGTTGTTTTTTTAAATCAGTGACTGTGTGTGCCCCTCTCCCTAGTGTAATACTTGGGTAGCTTTTGATTTAAAGGGACATAAACCTAAGGGGATAAAGAGGAGAAAAAAAGGAATTAACTGATTTAAATAATTGGAAAGTTTAAGGCATGAGGCTTCAGGTATAGCTGGTTCCAGAGGCTGCAAAGGTATCATCAAGGCTCTGATTCTCTTTCTAATTTTCAGGCCAAGAAGCTGCCCTCACAAAGCCAAAACTGCAACACACTCTCCTTTGGATAAGAAAAAACATGCAAAAGAAGAGAAACTCTCTGGTAGGGGTCCACAAGCAAACTAAAGTAAGACACTCATTAGTCTTGCTTGGGACACACAATCAGTTTTAAAACCACCATTGTTAAGTGGCCACGCCTGTTCTGATCACTATGATGGACAGCCTTACTTGAACCGTGTAGACTGGGGATGAAAAGGGAACGTAGGGAAAGGATGGGTTGCAGCAAGGGAAACAAATCTTGAGATGCCAATACTCACGACCACTCAATCTCAGAGACCTTTCCTCCGTTAGTTTCTATTTCTTGTGCCACTCTCAAAGCCTCTCTTTCAATTTTCTATTTAATGAATGAATTGTAAGCAGTGGGCTAGGCGAAGAGAGAGACAGAAAAACGTTCCATGGAAAATGGAAGAAAAGAAAAAGTGAAGAGCACACCTGAGATGTGAACCCAAATTCCTGAATTCATTGGCGGGAAGGGCCAAGAGCTGAGAGAAACGTGACATGTGCCCTCATGAGGCCACCAAGGGGAGGCTCAAGGCTGAAGACAGCCATAAAGTCTCCTGGGCTGAGGAAGGGGTTGGGGGCTCGGAATCCTTGTGCTGCCAGAGCCCTCCTTGGTGACACTGCACCAACTGTAAGGCTACAGATCCTCTCACCCTGGTCCCACAAAACCGCTGTACTCTTGAGGTCACAGCAACCCAAGCAGAAAGATGAGTTCTAATAACCAAGGCATTTCAGCCTCTAGAACTCATGATCCTCCCTATTATTCATGAAGATGCATTAAATATGTATTTTTCTGCCTTCCTCTTCTCTTAAAGCTCTGCAAATCATTAACTAAATCCAAAAAGTGGGATGAGATTAAAATAAATTCATGAATAAATAATACCTCTGAACACAAGAGAGCGCCTTAAACAACATCTCAACGTAGCATAGAGACCTGCAGTTTGTAGAATAATCATTGGATATGGAGTACAAATACATTTATTATAAATAAAGCAGTCCCGAGAACCTCAAACTGTTACAGATACCTGCCCAATCTCTGTCTCAAGCAGATTATTTATGTAACAGGATCATTTTAGTTCAAGTTACTTGATGATGTTGAATCAAAGTTGGAAAAACGTGTCTCAGGGAACTCATCTTTACAGTGGGAAATCATTTCCCAGCCTCTGTGGGAGCCAGCCTGACTTACAAACCTAAGAGACAAGACATTCTAAGTATCCGAGGTCAATGCTGACTGTCCTGCTCACTGAAAAAAGTTGTTTTCTGGCTCCTCAAAGCCACCCTCAAAGCTTGAGATCTAAGAGCTCAGGATTTATTATACACAAATACATGCAGAGAAGTAAAATCAAATAATAAAAATCACATCATATTTCTTTCCCCTACTTCATGGATAATTCAGCAACACAGCAACAACTGACTGGGCTGTTATTGTTTTACACTGATGACCCACGTCTCATCTTAACACAGTCAGAGGAAAAAAGAGGTGCTGATGTGTAATTCATTACAACCAAGAATTTTACCTGTACTTTATCTTACTGATATACAAAGAGTTAACAAATCAATCATTGTACCTACTTATGGCAGAGATGAATGACTTATTTGGACATACTTTCTTAGATCAAATAATTAAATCACAACGTGAAAAGCTGAATTTCAGCGAAAAAATTACCAAAAAAATCAGAGAAGGCAAAAAATTTTAGAGATGGAAGGGATTCAGAGGCTGAGAAGTCTTGGTGAAGCTAACTGTGAAATCAATGGCAAAGTAAGTAGCTATAAAGCTTCTACTCCAGAAGTACTTTGTCACATGTACATGTATGGAAATTATATATTCATAACCTTACAAAAGAATATTTAATCCAGGGCTTCCCTGGTGGCGCAGTGGTTGAGAGTCTGCCTGCCGATGCGGGGAGCGCGGGTTCGTGCCCCGGTCTGGGAAGATCCCACATGCAGTGGAGCAGCTGGGCCCGTGAGCCATGGCCGCTGAGCCTGCGCGTCCGGAGCCTGTGCTCCGCAACGGGAGAGGCCGCGGCGGTGAGAGGCCCGTGTACCGCAAAAAAAAAAAAAAAAAAAAGAATATTTAATCCATACTTTACCATGAAGTTCAGTAACACAGCATCAGTAATTCTGTCCTCCATGATAGTTCTGATTCTAACTCTCAAAGCTGAAATAAACTCAATATTGATGTTTTCAGTAAAATAGTATCTAGTCTGAGTTTTGCCATCAAGTTTGAGTTTAATCCAAACAACTGGACGAAAACACTTTTCACTCAACTGCAAGTTCATGATAAATAGGGTCTTAGGATAGCAGTGAAGACAAGATGGCTCTCACATGTACCCTGGGACAAAAAGAATACAGGGAAGAAATCAGCAACCTGTTAAGCAGCACCCAGCAGGCCTACAAGCCCTGGGCTTGGCCAGCTTTAAAGCCATAGAGCGAGTGCGGAGTCAGCAACAGAGACATCAGTGGTTTAACGGATAAGGGGAGCTTACAAGTCTGAAGCGAGGTCCTGGAGCGACACCCAACCATGTACTGCAGACAGCGGGCAGGATGTGGCAGCTATCTTCACTCCCAGGACTGGGGGGGAGGAGACTGCCAGTTATAGGGGAATTGACATCAGGTGGGCTCATTGGTTACCAAGGAAACGAGTAGAGGGACACGCCCCTCACGCCCCTTTGATAAAGAACATTCACCAGCTGGGGCCGGGGAGAAGTAAGTAGGCTGGTCAGTCATGTGAGTAGGGAATAGGTGAGGCAGGCACTGGTCCAGCAGGGGATGGACAGAGAGCAAGAGGACAGCCATCTGCAGTGGCCTGACCATACAAACCCTAGTAGCCCACCACCCAGCAGTACATCCTGAAACCTCAGTGGATAAAGACCTTCTCAGTCAACAGGAAAACAATCAGTCCTCAGGCTTCCCGCAGTGCAGGTGTGAGATGGGGAGAGGGCAGCCACTCTCAGTCCTCCACTGCCCACGAGAGACTTAGCCAGGTGATCCCATTAATTCACCCTACTGAGCTCAGGTGCAGCCTGTAAACTCTTCACACCCAAGTGGACACCATCCACCTGAGTAAACAGCAGATGAAAACCCAGTGGGCACAGTGACCCTGATGGTAACAGGAAAGCACTGCTCAGAGTGAAGTCCTGAATAACCTGAGGAACAGGATCTCACTCGGGGCGGCGTGTGCCAGCTGTGGAAGCGCGCGCTCCTTGCACAAAATTCACTCCCCCAGATTAGAAGACTACGTTCCCACTTTTAAGTGTCATGTTTACCTCTCCTCGTTTAAAAGAAAAGCCTAAAATAAACAGTACTCCTTTGAAACAAAGTACGTCCAAAGTAATACGTTACCACTGTCTGTGACTAAACTTCAGGGACCATAATCTAAACACTTAGGATTTTTAAACCCTCTGCCCTTTTCAAATAAAATGTTTATTTAGATATAGACAGTGATTTTCAGATAGATCAGATAATGAAAAGAAAAAACTCGTCTATATAAAGGACTGAGTGCAAAGCACTGAGAAGTCACCTGAAGAAAATATATGGTATTAATTTTGGTCTTCTGCATGGACCCAGTAACATTTTATGCATAACTATTGCAGCAATTATAACACTAATTTAAAGTTACCCATTTTGGGCGTCCCTGGTGGGGCAGTGGTTGAGAGTCCGCCTGCCGATGCAGGGGACACGGGTTCGTGCCCCATTCCGGAAAGATCCCACATGCCACGGAGCGGCTGGGCCCGTGAGCCATGGCCGCTGAGCCTGCGCGTCCGGAGCTTGTGCTCCGCAACGGGAGAGGCCACAACGGCGAGGGGCCCGCGTACCGCAAAAAAAATAAATAAATAAAGTTACCCATTTATGTGTTGGTCTCCCAAACTAGTATGAGGTTCTGTAAGGCAGAGAGTATCTTTTAGTCATCTTTCTGCACTGTAAGAAACCAGAGATCAAGACATATGCCCATTAAATTGAATTTAATACAAAAGTAATGTCTGGGTGGGAGGCAGCACCCAAACATGAAAGATAAAAAAGCTACATGCATAATAACCAAGGAAAGGATGGGCAGTTAAGTCCCAAAGTGAGCATTTGTCACTGAAGGTGATGAGTGAGTCTTGGCAAGAAGAGATTTCCTCTAGAAAAAGAGTCAGCAAACAGTGACCCATGGTGCAAGTCCAGATCTCTGTCTGTTTATCTAAATGAAGTTTTATTGGTACACAGCCCTCATCATTGGTTTAGGTGCTGTCTGTGGCTGCTTTCACGTGGCAGGGTTGAGAAGCTGCATCTGGGACTACATACCCTACAAAGTCATAAGTATTTATTATGTAGCTCTTGACAGGAAAAGTTTGTGACCCTTCGTCTAGAACAACCTGTAGTAAGAACTTGAAATGAGAAATTTATTTTTATTCTCAACAAACTCACACTGGTTATTGAATTTATCATTTCCTTCCATTTATGAACCTGGGCAAAACCACAGTCCTATTAGCAGTACTTTAGAATTTATAATCATTGGAACTCACTCACATGACAGTCGCTGCAGGTATCTCAAAATGTCATGCACATTCATGACAACTTCAGTATTACCATAGTTGTTAGACCTGCTATGAGATCATTATGTAGTATGTTAAAAAAAAATGTTCATGTACTAGCAAATCACTAATTATAATACTTTGACAACTATCTCAATACAATTAGTGCCCTCTGAACCTATGTACTCTGATTTCGGCAGTTAAAAATACTGATTATGAATTTATCTAGTTCTACGCATGAAATGTGAACCTCTGCCTCGACTGCCCCGTGCAGAACACTGAAAATAACAGTCTGAACCATGGGAATAAATTGCTATTAAACTGGGAAAGGGAAAGAAGTTGCCCAACAAGCCAATTCTGAGGACAGAGGAAGGAACCAGCAGGAGTGTCTGAAACTGGGAGCTACTATCTTTGGATGCTGTGACTATTGCTACAGATCCTTTATTTTTCTCAGACAGACTCACATGTTGGTACTCTCCCCTCTGTCAGGCACCATCTTCAAACTACAAGTACAACAGTGGAGATATTGTCCTTGAGGAATAAATGGCCTAATTTCAAGACTTTAACAGGACTCCATTGGGTAACGAGTGGTATCGGTACCGCCATCGTGGGCATGAATGCCTGCCTAAAAAGGTAATTCTCATCATACATGCAAATAGCTTCACAGCGCATCAAGTCAATAAATCGGCCTTTTAAGAAGTTTCTAAGAACAAATTGACTTTAACAACTCTATAGGAACCACTGTGATGTAACTGTGTCCGTCACACCAAAATTAAAGGCTGCTAATAAGGAATGAACACTATGGTCCGGAACAGGCAAAGAGAAACATTTGCAGTCCACGGGGTCAGTGATCAAGCATTTATGAGCTCCCAGAAGGGTCTAACAAACTGTCCTGTGTTCACAGGGACCTGTTACTTCACAGATCACTGCAAATGGAAACAGTCATGGTACCACTCGGAATCTTCACAGTTTCAAATGCCTATGACAGAACCCATCCACTGAAACTAAACACAGGTAAGTTTTTACAAACTGAGACAATAGGATCCTATCAGAGTTGCCTTAGGTCTGCTCAGATAAAAGGCAGAAAAGGGAGTCAACAGCATGAATCCAATATTCCTTGTACGGAGTTTTCCTTGTTGCTGGATTCTTTCCAAAGTCATTTTCCTTAACTTTAATCAAGAGGAAATATAAATAAGAAATACAAATAAAAATATGAAATATAAACATAAATAGAGAACAACCTAGTGGTTACCATGGGGGTAGAGAGGAGGAGGGAGGGGCAAGATAGGGGTAGGGAATTAAGAGGTACAAACTACTATGTATAAAATAAGCAAGCAAGAAGGACATATTGTACAGCACGGGGAATATAGCCAACATTTTATGATAATATTAAATGGAATATAACCTATAAAACTACTGAATCACTATGTTGTACTCCTGAAACTAACATAATATTGTAAATCAACTATACTTCAATTAAAAAAGGAGGAAACATAACTGGACATCAAAAAGCCACTACAAATTATTCATCACTGTGATTCCGTCTTTAACAACCACATTATTAGAGGTGAAGGGGTAGGAAATGGATGGATTTAAAGTTCAACCCAACAAGCAATGTGTTTCTTAGGTTCAAAAACTCGTTTTCTTTCCATACAAACAATCTTTCCCAGCTCTTGGAAAAAGATTAAGGATTCCTGTAGCCTATATTACAAAGCACTTTTGAAGTTCAACAGATTACCTACTATTTTCCTTTGAGGGATATATATTAAAAGCTGAAACTGTACATTCCTTAGAAAAACCGGCAGTTAGACATGGAAGACCGTGGTGGTGACTCCGAAAGAATTCAGCGCATCTTTTTTATCCTGTAATTTAAGCACAGGTACAGTGTATGCAGCTTCTATTCCCACTGCGACATTTCAGAGGCAACATGCTAATTTTCCTCAGATTTAGCATATACTAAAACTACATAATCAGATAGAGAATAATTACTTTAAAATATATTAACTCCAAAACTTGCTAGGCACAATGACATTCCTGATGTTTAAATAAAAATCATTACATATAAATATAAAAATAGAAGGACCACAAAGGAAAAAGAAGGCCTTTCCTCCCAAAATCATACTCCTGCCTATTCCTGACACTCCCACGGATGTATCTTTGGGATATATCTTTGCTGTGGACTTCTTTCCACTTTTCCAGATCTTCCCTACCTTGACTCTCCAACCACCCTTGAATTCCTACAACAATTGTAACAACCAACATAATCATTTTATAATTTTTCTTAAAGCTCTCCCAAAATAAAGGACATTACTAGTGACTGACTGATAACAAAATACCTCATAAGGCTCAGCTATCAAGTCAACAAATAGCCAAATATTGTACAAAACTAAGTCCGGTTGTATCATGTGCCTTCCTGGTCACGAGGTGAGCCCAAGCTACAATCGGTGTTCTCTCCTCACATTAAAAGCTAGGAGCAATCAAGGAAGAAGAAAAAGAACAAAATGAAATTTCCAGAAGCTAAAATAAAGTACCAACTGCCCGAGGCAAATCTTCCTCTTTTAATTTCTGAGCAACCAAGATGACGAGAACATCTGATACCACCTACTCTACCTCCCTCGGATAACGGGGGAAAATATGTTTTCTTAAATTCCACAGCGAATGGGAAGAAAAGGCCAAAGGCACACATGATTTGCGGAACCTATATAGAACATTCATTTAAGGTGGCATTTATTTATAAATCTAATTAGTGGCTGTCACTTTCAGTTTAGAGAGGGGCTACAAGAAAAGGGTAATGGGTAGCCAAAATGGGGGGAACGAGTAGTTCCTTACAGGCCAGGGGAATTACAGAAATCAAAGTAAGAGAAGGGGTGAGATGGGGCTGGCCCTGCTTCCAATGCACGCCCACATGTGTGTGTTTGTGTGTGTGTGTGTATGTAAAACAGGCTATTCACTAGGATATTATTATCATAACCCTACATACATGTTCAGCCCTGTTTACATGATTTCTAATGTATTCTCTATTGCTGTCTACGTGTCTCTAGATATAAAGATGCTGTATTCTAAGATCTGTCAGTATGAGGGTGCGCAGGCTTCTGATTTCACGGGTAAGGTTTTATATTTCCCACTGTATCTTCCCCACTTAAGGACATCTATTTTTCAAGAGGGCACCATCAATTGAAGCCAGGTCTACAACAAAATAGAACAAGACTGACACAAATTATAAAGCTAATTTAACACCCCCAAATCTGCTTTTACCAGAAATACGCAGCTAATGAAGATCTAAGGATTTGGGGAAAGACTTTAATTAACTTGAATTATCTGAATAATTACGCTGATTTTTGCTAAAGTAAATTCATTGCTAATTGGTAAAGCTAATTATATAAATATATATCTCTTCTACAACTTTCTAGATTATTCAGTCCAAAGGGCTTTTCGTTTAATTTTCCTAGGTAAGTGCTAAATTCTGCACTTCATTTTACATTTGCATACACAAACCCCTGGTGTGGACATGACCTAAACACGTATATCTCCTGAATGGTCCTCCCTCTAATTATATCATTCTGAAAACCAAATACAGCTGAGGTTAATGTGAAGAACCTATACTTAATTCACCAACGTGGCTTGGAAAAATGGTTTGCAGTTGCCTGTTAGAATCACAGCCGTGAAAATTTCCGTCTCATTTCTGTATGTAATTAGCCTCTCTTTTTTTCCCTCTGCTATTTATAAATGCATAAATATACCTGTGCCCTACGTAACAATGACAGACAGTGACAACATATTGATATACGGCGCCACTTCGTAGCTGGAAATGAATATTTCATTAGCTGAGTTATCACTGCTGGGTTACGACCTTCAACTCTCTAATTTTACATTCATCCGTTTTCAGACTATTAAGCTGTTCTTGAGCACACCACAGAAATTACACATGAAGAAGTAAATTTTCAAGATAATTTTTAATTCCAAAAAAGGTCAAGGATATGCATACTAAATTCTTGAAAAGAACTGTATCTCATAATGAGAGCAAATGGGTCATTTTGGTTGTTAATGATATTTGCTTCTACATATAAAAATGAGGGTGGGGGGGACAGAAGAAACAGATCATGATCACTGGATGAAATTATCAAGCTTCTAATTTCCCAGTACCATGCACAAGAAACTTAAAAATAATTAACAATGAAGATCAACTAACTTAGACCTAGCTTGTGCCTCATAGAAGCTGAGAGTAAAACACAGATGTCAGCTTGTAAGTCTGCCTCAATTTCCCCATTCACAGTACCCTTTACAGGAATAAACTCTACAATATCTTTTACACACACACACACACACACACAAACACACACACTGCTGGGTTAAAAATGTCTTTGCAGAATCAAAAACATTTACCCATTATAGTACACGTGTAGAAAACCATTAGTTAAAGGATAGCTACTTGTTGACCAATCAAACACCACCAGCAGTACCACCACCCCAACCTGCATGTAGCTTTCCTATTCAGGTCAGCTGCTCCAGTGGCAACACTGAAGGCTCCTCCTTAAAATTTCTGAAACAGTTTGTGGCTCACTCAACACTCTAACTTCACTGTGCACATTTCACCATCCCTAGCCTTCCCTTTTTGGGTCCCTCTTCCCTTAAAAGACCCTTAAAAATCAGATTTCTCAAGGGCATGTTGCTCTATAAATTACCCTTCAATGATTTCACCTAATCCCAAACCTTCATCCCACCCCAATCCTCAAGTTCAAATAGCCAATGGCCTGCTGGACTTTTCCAACAGGACATCCTGATAGCACCTCGAGTCAATCCCCTGAACAGATCCAGTTCATGGCGCTCCATTTCAAATTCCAAACCATGGCACCAAGGCTCTCACCAAGAAGGCCACTGGTTCAAAATCCAAGCTCATCTACCTCCACTACCTGCCCTCAAATTCATTCCAAGGCTTGGGACCTGCCTGCGTCTCCCCAGCATGAGCTAGGCCAGCTCATACTTTATCCAATGCACAAATACGCTGCCACCAGCTCCTACCCCACCCTGAACAATTTCACCCTCTATCTCCAACACATACGAACCAACCTTCCTCAGCCGGGTGACCTCTAGTTATTCCTTAAGAGTCAGCACAAGAATCGCCTGCTCCCCGCAAAAACCTCTCTATCCACCATACCACATCTTAGGATAAATTACAGCTTGGTCCCAAACCCCATGTACACTTCCAGATTATTGCACTTATCACATGACAGTATTAAGTAAATTGTCACCTGTGTCTCTCCCACCCTAACTACAGTGAACACCTGTTAAATGCTTTAGGACCCAGGACAGTGCTTAGCATGAAGTGGATAATATATATATAAATACTTTAAAAAGTGAATTACAAAGTGATATAAACAGCCACACTCATATAATTGTTACCTTGGAAGAAATAGCAGATCCTGGATATAACCTTCAGATGAAATATCACATTAGCAAGGAAGAGCTCTGATGAACCAGGTCACTGGGTTACATCTTCCTCTTAAATATTCTCTTTGACCCTTGTCTCTCTAGACCACTCTGCCTCAATTAACACCACCCATTTCTCTATGCCTTAAAACTTCACAGTTTCTGGCTCACCCAACACTCTTGTTTAACGACACACCAAACTCCTTTAAATCAATGTCTGGTGAAATTGTCTGTTTCATATCCGTCTTTCGTATCACCTAAGTGTGGAGGCAGGGTTCACCAGCCTGGCTGATGGTTCACACTCAATTTATTGACTGATTTAACACATGACTCAACTGATGAATAAAGGAGTGTCATCATCTATTATTGAATTAGCATTGATGGGTTTGTCAAATTAGCCTATGATAGCACGGAAAATAACATCTGACATTGAGGAGATGGTAAATAAGACAGGTACATTTGTTTCATTTAAAACAAGTTTTAATAGAAGTCAAAGAAAGGGACTTCCCTTGTGGCACAGTGTTTAAGAATCCGCCTGCCAATGCAGGGGACACAAGTTCGAGCCCTGATCTGGGAAGATCCCGCATGCTGCGGAGCAACTGAGCCCGTGCGCCACAACTACCAAGCCTGCGCTCTAGAGCCCGCGAGCCACAACTACTAAGCCCATGCACCACAACTACTGAAGCCCACATGCCTAGAGCCTGTGCTCCGCAACAAGAGAAGCCACCGTAATGAGAAGCCCACGCACCGCAACGAAGAGTAGCCCCTGCTTGACACAACTAGAGAAAGCCTGCGCGCAGCAACAAAGACCAAACACAGCCAAAGATAAATAAATATATTTTTTAAAAAATAAACTTATTTTTTTAATAAATAAATAAAAGTCAAAGGAAGATGGAAGCATGCAGTACCTTGCTCCTTGCTTTACAAGTCTTAAAGTCATATTGGAACTGGTGCTTCCCTATATCACAGAGTGCCTATACAAAGTAATTACCTATGGAGCGCCTTTGCTCACAACTGCAATTATATCCATTCAGAGGTACCACTGGTCATCTTATGATGAGCAGAAGCTCATCATAAATCACAGTTATTAAGAAAAATGGGAAGAATAATTACTTAATAAATTCAGTTGATTCAAGTAATTGACACAATTCATGATTCAGTTGAAAAATCAACTATTTGTCTAAACTTAGAACTGAATGCTGTTATTATCATGCTGATAAAAAGCCTACTGTTGTCACAGACAAAATTTTCTTCAGTGAAGGGATCAGAACATGGGAAGAGATGACATGTGTCCCAAATTCATCGTTTCCACACCACTCATGAGTCGCCAAAAAACAGAACAGATTTGAAACAACAATCACTTAAAGGACAGTCCTCAAACTGAAGTTACAGGGTTTTTTCCTAGCATTTATTCCTAGAATAAACAGACTCTAAATGCCCATAAACCCAGTCATCCTTCAATTGTTTAACTGAAGTGCACACACAAGTAAACCAATTTTATAGGAACTTTGCAAATTCTATTTCACTGGCTCTTCCACTCCTAAAGGTTTATGAACTTTTTAAATGTAGACGGAAGAAGGAAATCAATGATGAATTTCCCAATACATGCAGCGACAGCATCCTTCCTCCCTACACAGGTCATCACGGAGCCTTTCCTACTCAAATCCTTTTAATATCCACACGTTCCCTCGACTTTCTGGCAGACACTCCAGAGTCAGCCAAAATTAACTAACCTAACTAAAGAGACCCAAGTCAGATACTCTAAGAGCTGTATAATTACAAAAATTCCTTCCCATTCCCCCTGGAGGCACGTTCTGGGAGAGCTCTGAGCTAATCGATGTTTTTGTTAACAAAATCCCATTAACATAATATGACAACATCAAGTAGATCACCCTCTAAAACAGAGGATGGACACAAACACACATTTTAATTTCATAGATCTTTTATCTTCATATTTAGAGCTAATTGGCAGGAGTGCCTTAAAAATTAAGTTTTTCAAATAGTTAATGAACTGAAAACAAATTCTTAGATCATGGATGCAAATTCAACTGTCTCCAGAGGCCAGGCAGATAATATAAGTGGCACAGTGCAAGAAATTACTGAGCAGCAGGGCTGGACTAGAAGGGAGCACCGCTGTCATGCAGGAATGAGGGCTCAGTGTGGCCAGAATGCCTCATTTTTACAGTTCCATTTAGGATGTGTGCCCTGTGATTTTCATTTAAGGAAGATCTTACTAGCGGCCTTTTCAATTAAAATCCCCAATTTTTTTTTTTTTTTTTTTTTTGCGGTACGCGGGCCTCTCACTGTTGTGGCCTCTCCCGTTGCGGAGCACAGGCTCTAGACGCGCAGGCTCAGCGGCCATGGCTCACAGGCCCAGCCGCTCCGCGGCACGTGGGATCTTCCCGGACCGGGGCACGAACCCGCGTCCCCTACATCGGCAGGCGGACTCTCAACCACTGCACCACCAGGGAAGCCCATTGATTATTATTTTATATAATAACCCTGACCTTGTTTTATTCAGAAAAACGTAACATTCGTTTCATATGTGCCTTCCTTGTGTGATAATGAAGTTTTGTGGCCATGAAGTTGTTTTGTCAACTCTTCTTAATATGTCTTAGTCTGGGGTTCCCCAGAAATAGATCCTGAGGTCAAGATTCAAGTACTAGTACTTCATTTGGGAGGTGACCTAGGAAACAACAGGAGAAGGAAAAGAGACAGGAAAGTATTATTCAACTCTCATCAATCAATGGCTGAGAGGAAGCTGCTGGCTCAGGGGCATGAATTCCCCCGCACTATCTGACTGCCTCGTTCAGGTTCCTGTGGCCCTAGAGAGCCCTCAAGCAAAGACTTGCAGATGCCAGCAGGTGGGCTTCAGGCCAGCATGCAAAAAAACAAAGAAAGAAAAACAAAAGGTGCTTGGAAAAAAGAAACGGAAATTTGGGCAGAGTACTAACAGCATGTATGTTACCTCAACTTCATGGCATATCCTACTGATAATGAGCACGGCTTAAACAAGAAAAGTTCAGAAATCAATCTTCCTAAAGCTAGAAGGTTTGGTGGGAAGGATGCTGCTGTCTGAGCTGGCTCGTGTCTCCCTACCTGCAAAGGCCCTCTATATAACCTACATCCGTCAACTCCTCCTGTCTGCATCTCCACTGCCAGGAGGGCTACCAAAAAAGGAAAAAAAAAAGGCTCATCCCTGGAAGATATTTTAGTCTCGTCTCTCCAGGTACAAGTCATCTGTGATATACAGCCCCAAGCACCGGGACTTCAGCCCCCAACGCTGGCATGTGAAATTAGGAAGGCAATTAGGAGCCATGATCCTCTTCTGGCCAAATACTTCCTCTCGCTGGGGGCTGACCCATAAAATTAGACCTGGAGTTGAAACCTACTTGCGCAGCATCATATCCTCCACTTTTGTCTCTCCAAGGGTTCATCAGATGTTCCCCCAGTTTGCTTAGCTTCAAGCCCTCCCATGAGGATGTAGAACTCTGTGCAGTTTCTTAATAGATGTTCATCTGTGGCCAAAAGGAGGGTATCTCAAAACAGCAGCACGAATGACCATGAGTGCTCAGAGACTACCAAGACTAGGACTCCACACACTTCTGCCCTTTAGAGCACGTGTGTATGTGTGTGTGGTGAGTATCCTCTTGAAACAAGTGTAAATATTGCTCACCTTTAATGATTCCTCAGGATCCTGAGGATTTTATTCTCTTTAATACATCCCATAGGGCTTCCCTGGTGGCGCAGTGGTTGAGGGTCCGCCTGCTGATGCAGGGGGCGCGGGTTCGTGCCCCGGTCCGGGAGGATCCCACATGCCGCGAAGCGGCTGGGCCCGTGAGCCATGGCCGCTGAGCCTGCGCGTCCGGAGCCTGTGCTCCGCAGCGGGAGAGGCCGCAGTGGTGAAAGGCCCGCGTACCGCAAAAAAAAAAAAACAACAAAAAAACAAAAAACATCCCGTAAGATTCTGTAGAATCTGGCTCCTTCCTGCCTCCTTCTCTCCCTCTGGGGCCTCATCTCACAGGACTCCCATCTCTCTTACTTTACTCGGAGCTTCATGGTCTTCCGAAAAACGCTAATAGAGCAAGTTGTGTGCCTTCTCCAACCACATGGTCTTTGCTGGACTTGATACTCTTTCAGCCTGGAATTCGTCCTCCCTGACGCATCACATGACGGGGAGATTTTCACTCACCGTCTACGTAAAATAGATCCTAATTGCTGCTATCACAGGCCCATTCATTTCCTTCATGGCTAGTGTAGATCAGTTTTATCTATTGATATTCACTAGTTTCTTGCCAAATGTCCCACTAAGATGGGTCTCGTGGAACCTGGAACCAAAAAGGGTCACGTTCTCCAGTGCGGCCACACTACCTGGAATGGAGCAGACCATCAAGTATTTGCCATACAGATGAATGAACAAATGAATGAATGAATGTTTCCTGTGCCGCGTCTCCATGACAGGTATTGTGTTAGACAGTGAAGATTCTATTACAACTGACCCTTGAACAACAGCGGGTTTGAACTGCTCCAGATCCACTTATAAATAGATATTTTTTAATAGGAAATAACTACAGAACTACATGGTCCCGTGTGGTTAGTTGAATCCTTGCATGCGAAGGAACCACTGATACAGAGGACCAACTATAAATTACATTCAAATAAACACCCAGTTGTCCAAGGGTCAACTGTATAAGCTAAATAGACTTGGTACCTGAAATCACAGAAATCTGTCAGGACTCAGAGTCAAAGAAATGAATGAAGTAACAGGACTTCGGAGCAGTGTCTTTTATGGGAGACTTCTTCAGATTCAGTGAACAGGTCACTAGATTACCATCTACCATGCTTCAAGTATCTAGAAACAGATTGCTAATACCCTCCTGCCACGTCATAAAACAGGCTCACCTCAACTGACCCTCCTCTACGATGCCCTCCTTGACCTCTGTAGTATTGCCCCCAGTCCCACGGTTCTGGCTGCAAACGATCCTTGGCTTTATACCACCCTCTTCTATGTGTCCCCATTTCTCTGTCTTCCCTGACAGTTTCATGTGTACTCTCCTGTATTAATGAATGTTGGGATCTTGGTCTTTCTGCAGTACTGTGAGAGCTTCCTGAGTCCTGGAATTAACAAATGTTCTTGGAATCTCCAGGGCCTAGAAAAAGTATTATCACCTAATAGGTGTTTAACAAACATGGCTGAAGTGCAAGAGGAAAGGATCCAAATTAAAACAACTTATTTCTCTGCCTTTGTTGTATTGAGTTGGCCAAAAAGTTCATTCAGGTTGTTATGTAAGATGTTATACAAGACATGTTATACAATGCGAGACAGTAGCCACTAGTCAAGAGTGGCTGTTTAAATTTAAAGTTAATTAATATTAAATGAAATTTAAAATTCCATTCCTCGGCTACACTAGGCATATTTCAAGTGCTCATGGCCACGTTTGGTTAGTGGCTACCGTGTTAGCACAGAACAGAACATTTCCATCGTCATAAAGAACTCTGCTATACAGCTCTGATTTGAATCTTTACAAAATAAAGCTGCCAAGTAAATACTTTATTATTTACTGACTAGAAGAAATGTTATTTCTGCGTTCCACAGAGACAGGGAATTTAATAAAGTCCTTCAAATATTTATTTAGGAACTTCTCTATGTGTGGTACCAAGTTAGGGCCAGCAAAGATTCAAAGAGGAAGGAAACTTGAAGCTTGCCCCTCAAGAACTTCACAAACCAGTACGCAAAGCAAAGCACCCCAGTCCATAATTACCTAAATGTTCGGTGCAAAAATAATAAATAAGGAAAGTTATAGAGGCATGCGATAATTAATTCAAATTGGAGGATGGAGCAAAATTAAAAATCTGCCGACATTTAGGCAAAGAAGTGGTTTTTGAAATACATCTTGAAGACAGGGAGGATTTTAAGACACAATAAGAGGGCTTCCCTGGTGGCGCAGTGGTTGAGAGTCCGCCTGCTGATGCAGGGGACGCGGGTTTGAGGCCCGGTCCGGGAGGATCCCGCGTGCTGTGGAGCAGCTGGGCCCGTGGGCCGTGGCCACTGGGCCTGCACGTCCGGAGCCTGTGCTCCGCGACAGGAGAGGCCACAGTGGTGAGAGGCCTGCGTACCGCCAAAAAAAAAAAAAAAAAGACACAATAAGAAAGCCATCCCAGATGCAAAATCTGTGTAAATTAACATTTAGCTGCAGGGAAAATCAGAGACTGTTCGGGAATGACAAATGCTCTTGGTGCTGAAGTATGAAGTATGAGAGAGAGCGTGCCAAACTACAGATCACTGCAACCAGAGAACATCAAGAAACTGGGGCGTCCAGTTAAAGGGATAGAATTTCCTGTGTAGAAAAGGTGGCGCTACCCTTAGTAAGGCTCAAGGGCAGAAGGCACCTTCCTGGCTCCCTCTTGATGGTAGCTTCTGAGTTTTCTGAGGCTGAAAAACAAGTCTGATCAAGAGAAAATAATGAACAGACACAAACTGGTTCTTCCCATAATCATCAAATGATACCTAGAATTTCTACTCCTTTAGCAAAAGGGAAAGCACCTGTGTCAATTATAAATCTTTTCAATAAAACTAAATTTGAAATTCCAATCATAATGGGAACTTGGGGTTAAAAACATCATCTAACCTTTTAAGGAAGTAAGTCAACTTCATGACTGTCATTCATCCAAAGGAAAAAAAAAAAAAACTGGCAAAAGCACTTTAGGGTGGGACAGCAGTATCGTTCCCTTAGCAAATAGTATCACTTGGCCTCAGAGTCACTCCCTACGACACAGAAAAAAAATCTGTAGATGCAGAGTTTCCAGACCAACCTAATCCACTGCTATTAGAACCTTCAACCCTCAGCCAAGACCTTTAGTGTCTGTTTTACACAGAAATGAACTCTACATGTGAAGCTATTTTTTTTTAAGACTGTTGAGCATTTGATAAGACTCAGCTTATCTTTTTATATCAACTAAATTATCAAAAAGAAGATTTCCCAAACATTTCTCTTGCAACTCTATTTTAGTACTTTTAAAAACAGACATCCCTATTCAGGAAATGAGGCAGCCATGTCCACGTCGTTTCACAGGCTTTCCTATAGAAAGGATTTTCTTTAAGGGATAAAGCATCACACGTAATGGCAAGCTGATGAAAACTATCAATTGGGGGTGAGGGGAGAGGACACCTGCTGGGAAGTGAGAACTACAGAAGGCACAGGAAAGGAGCCCAACTTGGAATCAAACGGGTAGTTATCCTTTCATAACTAGGTGTTACGAAAGAAAAAATTCTTCATTTGGGGACCAGGTCAGATACAGTGCAATCCCTGGGTCACTCAGGTATTTGTTTCAATCTCATTTTAACTAACAACCTTTATAGAATTGCAATTTCATAATAACCCGAAAAGCTGGTCAATAGTCACCTGTGGACGGGGAATGGGGTGCAGACACCAGCAGGCAAGCACACTTCACTCTCCGCTGGCTGCCTGCACAAATCCATGTAACATTCTTTGTGTCGATTATGTTGATGCTGATTAGAGAACAACGATTTTAACTTTGAAATCTCCCGAGAGTGGTGAAGACACATCCAGCCTAATAAATAGAAAATAAACTGGAAGAGACTTGAGGTCTGCATCAGACTGAGGCTCCCAGAATCAGCGTGCCCCAGATGTGGTCTGGTGCTGTTCTGGTGAGGACTCTTACACAGCAACAGCTCCAGCACCAACTCTCACACTACGTACATAAAAAGCCAAATTTTCAAGTGTCAAGAAAAAACTCCAAATGGAATATTTATATATACCCGAAACATCCTCTGCAGAAATGATTAGTTGAAGCATATAAATGAATAACTATGCCGTCTGGTCCTGGACCCACTTTCCCAGTGGCCAGACTAGCATGAATGTCTCACACTATGGAGACCTCTTGGTCACCAAAGTCATTTAGACTCTGCGCTGGAAAATTAACTAAGTTTGGAAAAACTCTTCTTCAATGTCATGTTTTGCTGTGTTCTGCATGGTCTACTTTAGGGAAGGACTGCAATCTCTTAGATACTCTCAAAGCCTGGCGTGGATGGACAAGTAGACAAGTATTAGCTTTGAAGGTTTTTAAATTCATGGACCAAATTTTTACTAAACACATACTCTGTGCAAAGCCCTTTCCTAGGATCTTAAGATACAGCAGTGGGCAAAAGGCAAGTTCTTTAACTCCATATTCCTTGATTTTCACACCTTCAAGTCACAATAATAACCGTACCCTCCCCTCAGGGTTGATGGGAGAAATTAAGAGACATTATTCACCAAAACCACCTTCATACAAAGGTAATGTTCAATAAATTATTATTTTTCCAATAAACACCTTCAGTCCAAAAGTCTCTCATTTTGACCACATGTACCAAACTTCCACATCGACAGCATCCCTGGAACTTTCCACCATTTCTTTCTATCAAACGGGAGTTCTTTATTACTTTGCTATCACTAGTCAATAGCTAGGTATTAATCTTTCCTCTTCCTCCGTCCTTTACTTCAGCTCAAGCAAAAAATAGTTTCAAACCTATGAACAATATACAATAAAGCAAGCAAACCACTGGATCGCCTGCATTTCTCAAATATTGTATCTGGTAAAATTCCAACTCCTAAGTCTCTAATTCAGAAGTAATTGTTATTGTACAGTCTTTGTCACTTTTGTTCTGAATAGTTTCCACCTGACTACATTCATCCAGAAACGCTTCCGAAGATTTTATAGGATAGATTCAATTCCCCCCCAAAACACACCTACCACACTCCACCCTACACCAGCCCTCAAGACACATACTTGTGAAGACAAGCACCTGTGTGTTTTGCAAAGCAACATCTGATGTTTGCCTATAAAAGCAATTCTTGCACCACTGATCAATTTGCTTATTTTCAGTCTCTCTATTATGGAGTTGTTCCATTCATTTCTCCCCTTCTTTGTGATAAAGAATGAAACCTGAAAAGCCAAGTACCAAAGGACACCGGAAAAAATAATACCATATTCCTTGATCTAGCATCCCCATTTTTGACAATCGTTTACAAAAATAAAAGCACCAGTATATAAGGATGAATACTGGAGCACTCTGTTGGTGTCAGAGAGCTGGATACAATGTGAATGTTGATCAATAAGGAAATGTTTGGATAACGTATGGTCCATCTGTATCTATACCATGTGATGACATGAGGTTATTTTTTAAAACATGGATCTTTATGTATTGACCCAGACAAATATCTACTCTACATCGTTAAGAGAACAATGTTACCAAAAATCAAATGTTTAAATAAGAAAAACACATACGTGTGTGTGTACCTGTGTGAACAAAAGTTAAAATAGTTATCACAGTTTTTCTCTCCGCTCAAGCTACCCCAACCCTACAGTGGTTCAGGAAAGAAAAAGGAAAAGAGGGGAAAGAGGGATATGATGTCATTTTAACATTGTTCCAAAGACGGTTCACTGGAATAGGAAAGAACACATTAAGGCAAGGTAGCAAATATGGGTTGTGTAGGCATAAGAACTATTTTTGGTATTAGATTTATAGCTCATCTCCATGATCACTGAACTGCAAAACAAAATAAGTTATGAGGGAAAACGAAAGATTCAACTACTAACCCCTAGCATCTTAACGATCTTTAAATGTGCATTCACACACGGACAAAAGTCACACGTAAAAATCAGCTTGTATGGTTTAAACAAAACTCAAAGAACTACCGGGATATGAAATTAATATGCCATCCAAATTCCACAGAAAGCTTTTTAAAAAACACAAAAGATAAAATCTTCCAGTTTCTGCAACCCATTTTTCCCTCCCCTCTAGGTGCCAGAGCAAACTTGAGCTGAACACAGAATCATTGGCAGATTTTCCAGCCTCCACTACACATTATGGAAACTAAAAGCTTCATTACGGTCAAGTGTCAACGTTTCACCATAATGCATCTTATTTCCTCTTTGTTTTGCTTTTGAAAAAAGGCATTGTACAGTGTAAAAGAGATAAGAGTCTACTTTCTTTTCATCGAACTTGACTCCCTCCACCTCGCATCAACCTCCCCAAATATGAAACACAAGTAGAAAGAGGAATAAAGCAGGCCATGGAAAATGGTGAGATGCAGCTGTCTCAGGAGAGAAACAAGAGCCAGAGAGAGGGATAACCTCTACGTCCAGGGAAAGGTAAATGGGGAAGAGAAAATTCTGCCAAACAGAATTTAAAAGCCCAAGACCCAGGGGTAGAAGGTAAAAGGAGGTGTGACAGAGGGCACTGCTGTTCATGCCAAGAAAAAAGGATTCCTTGGCAGGCAAAGGAAAAGTTAAACATCTTTCTTTCTGCTCCAAAAATTAAAAACCCAACTTTTAATTGCATTAAAATACGAATTTGAAAATAATACTGAGTTATTAAGCTATAATTCTAGATAAAATTCTAGCCTGAATAACTGCAATTTCCTTTTTTTCTTTTTTTTAAATAACAGATTTTTTTTTTCTTTGCAGTACGCGGGCCTCTCACCGTTGTGGCCTCTCCCGATGTGGAGTAGAGGCTCCGGACGCGCAGGCTCAGCGGCCATGGCTCACGGGCCCAGCCACTCCGCGGCCCGTGGAATCCTCCTGGACCGGGGCACGAAGCTGAGTCCCCCTGCATCGGCAGGCGGACTCTCAACCACTGTGCAACCAGGGAAGCCCAAGAGATTTTTCGTTGTTGTTTTTTTTTTTTTTTTAACATCTTTATTGGAGTATAATTGCTTTACAGTGTTGTGTTAGTTTCTGCTGTATAACAAAGTGAACCAGATATATGCATACGTATACCACTATATCCCCTGACTCTTGCGTCTCCCTCCCACCCCTCTAGGTGGTCACAAAGCACCGAACTGATCTCCCTGTGCCATGCAGCTGCTTCCCACTAGAGATTTATTTTACATTTGGTAGTACATATATGTCAATGTTACTCTCTCACTTCGTCCCAGCTTACCCTTTCCCGCTCCCCGGGTCCTCCATTCGCTACGTCTGTGTCTTTATTCCTGTCTTGTCCCCTAGGTTCACCAAAACCATTTTCTTTTTTTTAGAATCCAGATATATGTTTTAGCATACGGTATCTGTTTTTCTCTTTCTGACTTACTTCACTCTGTATGACAAACTCTAGGTCCATCCACCTCACTACAAACAACTCAATTTTGTTTCCTTTTATGGTTGAGTACTATTCCGTTGTATATGTGTGCCACATCTTCTTTATCCATGCAGCTGTCGATGGACACTTAGGTTGCTTCCATGTCCTGGCTATTATAAATACTGCTGCAACGAACATTGTGGTACATGCCTCTTTTTGAATTATGGTTTCCTCAGGGTATATGCCCAGTAGTGTGATTGCTGGGTCATATGGTATGGTCATATTCTATTTTTAGTTTTTTAAGGAACCTCCATACTGTTCTCCATAGTGGCTGAACCAATTTACATTCCCAGCAACAGTGCAAAAGGGTGCCCTTTTTCCACATCCTTTTATCCAGCATTTATGGTTTATAGATTTTTTGATGATGGCGATTCTGACCTGTGTGAGGTGATACCTCATTGTAGTTTTGATTTGCATTTCTCTAATGACTACTGACGTTGAACATCTTTTCATGTGTTTGTTGGCAACCTGTATCTTTCTTTGCAGAAATGTCTATTTAGGTTTTGTGCCGATTTTTGGATTGTGTTGTTTGTTTTTTTGATATTGAGCTGCATGAGCTGCTTGTATATTTCGGAGATTAAACTTCTGTCACTTGCTTCATTTGCAAATATTTTCTCCCATTTTGAGGGTTGTGTTTTCATCTGGTTTATGGTTTCCTTTGCTGTGCAAAAGCTTTTAAGTTTCATTAGGTCCCATTTGTTTATTTTTGTTTTTATTTCTGTTTCTCTGGAGGTGGGTCGAAAAGAATCTTGCTGTGATTTATGTCATAGAGTGTTCTGCCTATGTTCTCCTCTAAGAGTTTTAAAGTGTCTGGCCTTCCATTTAGGTCTTTAATCCATTTTGAGTTTATTTTTGTGTATGGTGTTAAGGAGTGTCCTAATTTCATTCTTTTACATGTAGCTGTCCAGTTTACTGAGCACCACTTACTGAAAGGCTGTATTTTCTCCATTGTATACTCTTGTCTCCTTTATCAAAGATAATGTAACCATATTTACGTGGGTTATCTCTGGGCCTTCTATCCTGTTCCATTGATCTATATTTCTGTTTTTGTGTCAGTACCATACTGTCTTGATTACTGAGCTTTGTAGTATAGTCTGGAGTCCTGGAGCTGATTCCTCCAGCTCCATTTTTCTTTCTCAAGATTGTTGTGGCTATTGGGGGTCTTTTCTGTTTCCATACAAATTGTGAAATTGTTTGTTATACTTCTGTGAAAAATGCCATTGGTAGTTTGATAGGAACTGCATTAAATCTGTAGATGGCTTTGGGTAGTATAGTCATTTTCACAATGTTGATTCTTCCAAACCAAAACATAATATATCTCTCCATCTGTTTGTATCATCTTTAATTTCTTTCATAAGTGTCTTATAGTTTTCTGCACACAGGTCTTTTGTCTCCTTAGGTAGGTTTATTCCTAGGTATTTTATTTTTTGTTGCAAAGGTAAATGGGAGTGTTTCCTTAATTTCTTTCAGTTTTTTCATTATTAGTGTATAGTAATGCAAGAGATTTCTGTGCATTAACTTTGTATCCTGCTACTCTACCAAATTCACTGATTAGCTCTAATACTTTTCTGGTAGCATCTTTACGATTCTCTATGTATAGTATCATGTCGTCTGCAAACAGTGACAGTTTTACTTCTTCTTTTCCGATTTGGATTCCTTTTATTTCTTTTTCTTCTCTGATTGCTGTGGCTAAAATTTCCAAAACTATGTTGAATACAGGAGTGAGAGTGGGCAACCTTGTCTTCTTCCTGATCATAGAGGAAATGGTTTCAGTTTTTCACCATTGAGAACGATGTTGGCTGTGGGTGTGTCATATGTGGCCTTCATTATGTTGAAGTAGGTTCCCTCTATGCTACTTTCTGAGGAGTTTTTAATCATAAATGGGTGTTGAATTTTGTCAAAAGCTTTTTCTGCATCTATTGAGATTATCATATAGTTTTTATCCTTCAATTTGCTAATATGGTGTATCACATTAATTGACTTGCGTATCTTGAAGAATCTTTGCATTCCTGGGATAAACCCACTTGATCATGGTGTATGACCCTTTTAATGTGCTCTTGGATTCTGTTTGCTAGTATTTTGTTGAGGATTTTTGCATCTATGTTCATCAGAGATATTGGCCTGTAGTTTTCTTTTTTTGTGACATCTTTGTCTGGTTTTGGTATCAGGATGATGGTGGTCTTGTAGAATGAGTGTGGGAGTGTTGGAAAAGTTTGAAAAGGATGGTTGTTAGCTCTTCTCTAAATGTCTGATAGAATTCGCCTGTGATGCCATCTGGTCCTGGGCTTTTTTTTTTATGGAAGATTTTTAATCACAGTCTCAATTTCAGTGCTTGTGTTTGGTCTATTTATATTTTCTATTTTTCCTGGTTTAGTCTCAGAAAGTTGTGCTTTTCTAAGAATTTGTCCATGTCTTCCAGGTTGTCCATTTTATTGACATATAGTTGCTTGTAGTAATCTCTCATGATCCTCTGTATTTCTGCAGTTCAGTTGTTACTTCTCCTTTTTCATTTCTAATTTTGTTGATTTGAGGCTTCTCCCTTTTCTTCTTGATGAGTCTGGCTAATGGTTTATCAATTGTGTTTATCTTCTTAAAGAACCAGGTTTTAGTTTTATTGATCTTTGCTACTGTTTCCTTCATTTCTTTTTCATTTATTTCTGATCTGATTTTTATGATTTCTTTCCTTCTGCTGAATCTGGGTGTTTTTGTTCTTCCTTCTCTAATTGCTTTAGGTGTAAGGTTAGATTGTTTATTTGAGATGTTTCTTATTTCTTGAGGTAGGATTGTGTTGCTACAAACTTCCCTCTTAGAACTGCTTTTCCTGCATCCCATAGGTTTTGGGTCATTGTGCTTTCATTGTCACTTGTTTCTAGGTATTTTTTGATTTCCTCTTTGATTTCTTCAGTGATCTCTTGGTTATTTAATAGTGTACTGTTTAACCTCCATGTGTTTCTATTTTTTACAGTTTTTTTCCTGTAATTGATATCTAGTCTCATAGCGTTGTGGTCACAAAAGATACTTGATACAATTTCAATTTTCCTAAATTTACCAAGGCTTGATTTGTGACCCAAGATATGATCTATCCTGGATAATGTTCCATGAGCACTTGAGAAGAAAGTGTATTCTGTTTTTTTTTCATAGAATGGCCTATAAATATCAATTAATTCTATCTTGTTTAATGTGTCATTTAAAGCTCGTGTTTCCTTATTACTTTCATTTTGGTTGATCTGTCCATTGGTGTAAGTGGGGTGTTAAAGTCCCCTACTATGATTGTGTTACTGTCGATTTCCCCTTTTACGGCTGTTAACATTTGCCTCGTGTATTGAGGTGCTCCTATGTTCGGTGCGTAAATATTTACCACTGTTATATCTTCTTGGATTGATCCCTTGATCATTATGTAGTGTCCTTCTTTGTCTCTTGTAATAGTCTTTATTTTGAAGTCTATTTTGTCTGTTATGAGAATTGCTACTCCAGCTTTCTTTTGATTTCCATTTACATGGAATACCTTTTTCCATCCCCTCACTTTCAGTCTGTATGTGTCCCTAGGTCTGAAGTGGTTTTTTTGTAGACAGCATATATACAGGTCTTGTTTTTGTATCCATTCAGCCAGTCTATGTCTTTTGGTTGGAGCATTTAATCCATTTACGTTTAAGGTAATTATCGATATGTATGTTCCTACTGCCATTTTCTTAATTGTTTTGGGTTTGTTATTGTAAGTCTTTTCCTTCTCTTTGGTTTCCTGCCTAGAGAAGTTCCTTTAGCATTTGTTGTAAAGCTGGTTTGGTGGTCCTGAATTCTCTCAACTTTTGCTTGTCTGTAAAGGTTTTCATTTCTCCCTCCAATCTGAATGAGATACTACAACCTTGGTTGTCGGTTTTTCCCTTTCATCACTTTAAATATGTCTTGCCACTCCACTCCCTTCTGGCTTGCAGAGCTTCTGCTGAAAGATCAGCTGTTTACCTTATGGGGATTCCCTCGTATGTTATTTGTTGCTTTTCCCTTGCTGCTTTCAATATTTTTTCTTTGTATTTAATTTTTGATAGTTTGATTAATATTGTGTCTTAGTGTGTTTCTCTTTGGGTTTATCCTGCATGGTACTCTCTGTGCTTCCTGGACTTGACTACTTCCTTTCCCATGTTAGGGAAGTTTTTGACCTACAATCTCTTCAAATATTTTCTCAGACCCTTTTTCTCTTCTTCTTCTGGGACCCCTAAAATTCTAATGCTGGTGCATTTAATGTTGCCCCAGAGGCCTCTGAGACTGTCCTCAATTCTTTTCATTCTTTTTTCTTTATTCTGCTCCCTGGCAGTTATTTCCACCATTTTATCTTCCAGCTCAGTCATCCGTTCTTCTGCCTCAGTTATTCTGTTATTGACTCCTTCTAGAGTATTTTTCATTTCAGTAACTGTGTTGTTCATCACTGTTTGTTTGCTCTTTAGTTCTTCTAGATCCTTGTTAAATGTTTCTCGTATTTTCTCCATTCTGTTTCCGAGATTTCGGATCATCTTTACTACCATTTCTCTGAATTGTTTTTCATGGAGGTTGCCTTTTTCATCTTCATTTATTTGGTCTTATAAGTTTTTACCTTGCTTCTTCATCTGTAACAATTTTTTTTGTCATTCCATTTCTTTTTATTTATTTATTTATTTTTGATGGCTGGTGCTGTACTTCTGCCTTACTGGTTGTTTGGCCTGAGACGTCCAGCACTGGAGTTTGCAGGCAGTTGGATAGAGCTGGGTCTTGCTGCTGAGATGAAGACCTCCGGGAGGCCTCACTCCAACTGATATTCCCTGAGGTCTGAGGTTCTCTATTTGTCCAGCGGTCTGGACTCAGAGCTCCCACTGCAGAAGCTTAGGACTGACCTCTGGCCTGGGAACCAAGGTCCCACAAGATTCATGGCATGGTAAAAAAAAAAAAAGAAAAGAAAAGAAAGAAAGAAAGAAAAGAAGGAGCAGTACAATATCCAAGAATAAAAGACAAAATAAAATTATAAAGGTAAGAAATATATTAGGAAAAAAAAAAACTGTAACTGAAACAACTACAATAAGGTAAAATAAAACCACGACAGAAAAAGGAAAGAAAAAGGGGGGGGGGGGGAGAAGCCAAAAGGACAGATCACTAAGAAAGTATAAAGAATAAAATAAAATTTGAAAAATAAAAGATTAGGAAAAATAAAAATAAATAGGAAAATTTTTTAAGAAATTAAAATTCCGCGTCCTCCTAGTAAGCCACCTTGATTCCACCCCCCAATTTCCATTTTTAAAAAGAAGATCTCAATTCACAGCTCGTTTTAAATTCTTTATGAAGCCATTTCCACAGAAATTAGAGATGATCTGAATAGAACAAGATTAAATGCAGGGGGAAAAATGTATGTAAAATTAAGAAAATCATTTAAAGAATTAGTCCCACAACCAGACAGAAAAAAATGTATGTACGTGTATGCTGCAGGCTAACATATTCAGATAATTAACATTATGACCTTGCCTGCTGTTTTGTTTTGTTTGTTTGTTTGTTTTTTTTGCAGTACGCAGGCCTCTCACTGTTGTGGCCTCTCCCGTTGCAGAGCACAGGCTCCGGACGCGCAGGCTCAGCGGCCATGGCTCACGGGCCCAGCCACTCCGCGGCATGTGGGATCTTCCCGGACCGGGGCACGAACCCGTGTCCCCTACATCGGCAGGCGGACTCTCAGCCACTGCGCCAGCAGGGAAGCCCCGCCTGCTGTTTTGATTTAATTCAGGCAACATCTTTAAATCTTCACATAAACAAGCATGAGATGAAGCACTATGGCTATAACCTGGTAAAGGTAGACAATGTCTAAAAACACACCTAATCATTCATCCCTGAACAGTAAACTGTACAGATCAGGGGTGAACATATATGCCATGAATTAGGCATCTAACTATTGTTCTTCATCTCTAATCTGAGCTACAACCAACTTCATCCATGCTTCCCAGGGCTGACATAGCACAACTCAAAGGGAAATAAAATCCATGCCACATTGTTACAAAAAAGTAGTAAAAAAAAAACACTTAACAAACAATCGCCCACTTGCAAGAAGGAACTTTTTACAATTACCTAAATAAGCTTATCAGATCAAACATCATGGCCAACTTTACCATCTAAGAATTCTGCAGTATTCTATACTGTTATGACCTATTATTATTATGCTTTAAGTGCTCTGTAGCAGTAATTCTCAATCAAGAGCGATTCTGCCATGCCTCCTCCCAGGGGCCATGTGGCAATGAAGGGAAATACGCTCACCTGCCCTGATTAGAGGACCTGCTACTCTTTACAGTCAGCAAGGCACCAGTTTTCTTTCTCTCTCCACACTCTCTGATCCCAGTTCTTTCTTTCCCTCTTAACTCGTTTGTTTGTTTTTTGTGGTACGCGGACCTCTCACTGTTGTGGCCTCTCCCGTTGCGGAGCACAGGCTCCGGACGCGCAGGCTCAGTGGCCATGGCTCACGGGCCCAGCTGCTCCGCAGCACGTGGGATCTTCCCAGACCGGGGCACGAACCCATGTCCCCTGCATCGGCAGGCGGACTCCCAACCACTGCGCCACCAGGGAAGCCCTTTCCCTCTTAACTCTTAAAACTTAATTTCCAAACTTAATCTTTCCTGGTATACTCACTGTTGAGGCCCAATGACCTGAATTCTGGCTTGACTAAAATCTTGGCGGGGGGGGGGGGGGGGGTCCTGTCATCTAACCACTTGCTCGTGACAATTCTATTATTCCCAATTTCAACCTGTACGAAAACCACCCACACTCCCACACGTCATCATCCTCTTAAGGAAGGTATCATACAAAACACAAGCCCTTAAATTTAAATGTAGTCAATCCTAGTAACTCTTTTCTTTTATGGTGACTCAAATACATATTTTCATCACATTAAACTAAATGGCATTTCATTCCCCAAGGAATTCTTTCATACACAAATGCTTCATTGCCATGAAGTAAGGAAGAAAGAGGAAAATATTTCTGATGTCCATTGGCACGGCTTTTCCTTTTAATCAAGCATATCCCTGCATTTCACTTCACGGTAGATGTCTGAGTCATGCGAAACTCATCATTCCGACTGAAATTTCCCTACAACCAAATCCAGAACACCAGCACAGTCCTCTTAAAGCTTTTACAAGATAATAATGACAGGCAGTGATCCAGCTCACAAGAACCAATCTCCTACCCACACTCTCCCCACCCCACCATGACCCTTTGTCTCTTTTAACTTCCCCTCCCTTCCTAATGGAGTGTATGAGTGCACAGCAAAGGTGAAGTCTACAATTCTTTAGTAAGAGTGGAATATTAAAGGCTCTGATAAGTTCTGCAGGAAAAACAGCTGCAGTACTAATGTTTGCCTCAGCAATTCCCAATCTTCCTTGGCCTCAGGACTTTCCTGCCATAAAAAGCCTATTACCCACCTACTGAACTAGTCTTCCAGGCACAGGCTCGTATAACTCTCCAAACAACCACCTTCACTTTAGCCCGCTGCCAAGACTTCTTACTATGAGACTCAGTTCAGACGTAAACAAAGAGATACTCCCACAATTCCATACTGATGATACTCTTTTTCTTCACCGAAACTCTACTCCCAGAGGCTAACACCAAGAAATCAGTAAACTTATTTAAATCTTAGGTAACAGTTAAAACGGCCATAAAAGTCTCCCCATGTCTAAAATTAATTCCTGTAATAACCGTCCCTACCAAAAAGAGACATACATCACACTTGCGAGTTACAGAGATATAAATTCATGATTCGGTGCGGTAAATGGTGGGACTGGTGGCTTTTCTGATGAATAACTCTCTCTTCTCAATCAAATTCAAGACCATAAACATGGATTCTAATAACCGTTTTTATGACCAGGATTTTACAGATGAAAATCTGAAATCAATATATTTCTAATTATTATATTTCCTGTCTTCCCACTGCATAAATCTATTATGTTCTGTAATGAGAGCCCAAAAATCAAATAGCAAATATTCATCTGAACTTGTATGTTAAGCATTCTACAACCCACTGAAGTGTCCTTCAACCCTGAAAGTGTGTATTTTCCACCTTTTATATTACAGCTGTACCTAATTTATTAAAATCACTTAAAACATCTAAATGCCAAGCAATTCCTATAAAAAATATTTTAAATGCTCTTAAGAGCCAATACAACATATTCTGCAAAGGGCAGCAGTCAGTTGGAGCAACCTTTAGACAAACTACTTAGTTGAGAATCCATGCATTTTGGGGTTGTCTGCATGATGAAATTACGAAACAGTATTTACTACAGTGATATCATGATGTATTTGAATAAGCCATAAGAAAATAGAGTGAAAGAACATGATGTTCCTTTCTTACTACAAAAAAAATACTTACTTAAAAAATGGAGTGTGGCTACCCTCCTATTTTAAGTAACATTTTAACAATGAACAGCTGTTTTAGAACAATCGTTTTTAATTGGGAAAACATTTTAATATAATAATGGCGTTAAATAATATATTTGTTATAGGAACATACTTTCTTTTTATAATTGAGTCTATATTTCCATAAGAGAGATTTGAAATCCCAAATCTACCCCTTTTATATATAGATGGAGACCTGGAAAATATGGTATCAATCAGAGATGTTAGACTAAGAGAGAAAACTTAAAAGAAAAAGAATATTCCAAAAATAAAGTCTCCTGTCAACAGTAATGACAAAGAAAGTCATTCGGAATTAGTCTTGGACATGAGAAAGAATCCAGGGTAGGAAAAACACGCTACGATAATTCCAACATTTCTTTGGGGAGAAAAGTGCTTCTCACATGACCTTCACCATAAATAGGCATCTGGATTTGAATTCCAAATTGTAGAGATGGAAAGAGCTGGAATAACGCAAGTCTGAACACAATTTAAATGGATATGTCAATACTTGGGTAAGATGTTATCATTCCAATTTAAAGAAAATATATTTCTGGGTCAACCTGGCATATTAATGATCTTACACCTTTTCAAACTCTCAGTAGACCTACCATAGGAGTATCAGGATAAATATATTCGATCTTGGTATATTCAACCTTCTAAGGCACTATCACTGATAACAGATTTCATTTTCAAAACAGAAAGAGGAAAAGAGTCTTTGACCTCCCTGGAGGCAGTGACCCCATGCATCTGTCTTTACATCTAAACATGAACAAGAGGGCTTGAGACAGAGCAAGTAGATAGTAACCATCTGCTCTGTAGAAAGTTAAGGGTACCACGACACGTATAGATACATATACACACATTTATCCTCCTCCCCCACAGGATACTTTTTGTTTAAGCCACACACAGAAGGTAAGGAATCCATTCTGGGAGGAATCTGTGGTCATTTTCACAACATTTACATAACTAATATCAAATATTAAGCGGCTGACACTTGACAAAAAGCTGGATCATTATGACCTGTCATTCACCATTCATAGGTCTATTTTCCTTTCCACTCCCTTTGTTAAAAGTGATCACTTAAGAAAGTGAGCTATGCCCTGCCCACCTTTGGAGTGACTTGTCAAGGTTCACATCGGGTAGCTGTAAACTTTCTCATGGTGCTGCAGGGGCCTGATCAGCTCTTCTGGAGGGTCCTTCGTGGTACGCATTTGTAAGAGAGAGATTATTTCATAACAGCCTCTTAGGTCAAAGGATTGACACGTGGAGTAGTCACCAGGGACCTCAAAAATAAAACAATAATAATAAGAGCAACCTCACCACCTCTTTACCGCAGCCTGGCGATCATTCATTGTCTTCACACCACACGAGAGGAGGGCTTTTCACCACGACCCGAGTTGTGATGCATCCCTTTATGATTTCATGCAAAGCCTGCTGGAATGGTCAACCTGCCAAGCTTGCCGTTTCTCCTCTCCAGTCTCCAGAAAGGGCTGAACAGCATATGCCCCTCACTTGAGCCCGTAATACCTTGGCCAACCTGCACAACACAGCCAGATGCAACCTCGCCGTAGAATACTCACTCCGCCCAGGAAATACATCCCTAACTGATTAGAAAGGTGGAACTCTCACAGCATCATGGTGACAGACTGCACAAAAGCAAGGAACTCTGGCAAGCCTCTAGCACAGGGTCGATGACACTATTGACATTTGGGGCCAGATCATTCTTTCTTGTGACTTTGACTTGATTCTAATTACTTTAAATGGAAATAGCCACATATAACCAGTGGCGACAGGATTAACTGGGCAGTACAACGCTGAAAACTGTAAAGGTCCCCAAATTCATGGAGCTTTATTATTTTATTTACAACCATGTGAGGCTTCTGAAATCAAAACCCCGTATCAAAAGTAAAGAAATGTCTTTCCTGTAACTGCCTCCCTTATTAAGTGCCGTGAGGTTGCTTAGCTTTTAAGACCTGGAAAAGACAGCAAGGGTAGCAGGCACTAAGGGCTACTTAGCCAACAGCCATGCCCCCTGCTATTTCTGCCTACATTCTCATTGGTCTAAGCCAATCATGCTAATCCCATTTCTCTCACCAGTGATTGGATGAAGCCTGAACACATGATTCATTTCTGACCAATGAGGTAAAAGCGTTGATAGACCAAGAGTGGGGTGCTTTGAGGAGCATTTTACTTGCTCTTAAATACAACAGAAGAAAAAGATATTTTCTCTTCTTTCTCTGGACTTTATACCTCAGCATTTGACCTCTGGAACTGCTGAAGTCCTATTAAAGCCATGAGGAAAGTGATTCTAAGTACAAAGCCTACCAGCTAAGAATGGTAAAGCATAAACAACGTAGAGTATACCTTAAAGATGGCAGAGGGCTTCCCTGGTGGCGCAGTGGTTGCGAGTCTGCCTGCCGATGCAGGGGAGAAGGGTTCGTGCCCCGGTCCAGGAAGATCCCACATGCCACGGAGCGGCTGGGCCCGTGCACCATGGCCGCCGGGCCTGCGCGTCCGGAGCCTGTGCTCCGCAACGGGAGAGGCCACAACAGTGAGAGGCCCGTGCACCGCAAAAAAAAATAATAATAATAAAAATTTTAAAAAAAGATGGCAGAGTACGAAGATGCTACCTGGCAGTGCCCTGTCTGTAGAGGGCTATGTAAGATATAAATTGCCCTCATTATTATTATTATAAGATAGGAGAGTCCGAAGGTCTTTCCCAGAGGCTAAAACATGATAACTGATACAAAAACAAATCCTTATACTCAAACGTGCACCTGGCAGTGACCTCGGTGTGAAGTCGGGAGAAAAATCCTGGTAATACTGCCAGCCAAGAATACTCATGACAAAAGAAGCTAATCTTGACTAGTTCTTGCTGGTACAGCAGGTGCACGGTCCAACTGGCCGTAAGTGTTGAAACTTCCTTTTCACACCCTAGTGGATGGTGAGAGAAAGGGCAATCTTTACACAAAAAGAATGTTATAAAGATATCTCATTAGGACGTGGTGTAAGAATATAAAAGCCACAGGACATTCAAAAAGTGTCAAAATCACTTCCCAAGAGGAAATTGTGTACTATGCACTTCACAACAGTGAGGAGAAAATACCTCCCATTATCACAGTGGGCCCCAGGAGCAGAAACACACCACAAATGGCTTCTCTCTCATCTTTGAAGGTACTCGTCAAACAGCCTAGTTACGAGAGGCTCATATTTCATTTTCCTGCTAAAGTTTCAACAACCAATCGATACCAAATGTACTAATGACATGCAAGCCCAGCTAAAAGGAAGAACGCTATCCTAACCCTCGGAACTAGAGGGAAGGGTGGGACAGAGATAAACTGCTTCCAGGAGGGAAACAGGCCAACCATAATTGGGGCAGAGCAACTAAATGATACCTTTGGGAGCAGCAAATTTTTATGCAGCTTCAAGAAGGAGCTTGTTTTCCTCCCAGGCAATGGCCATCAAACTGGGAGAATGTGGATTAACATAAACAGGAAATGTGGATCAAGTGGCTTCCCAAACACAGAGAAGATCTCAAGGTCAACTAAATTCAGTAAGTGGGCCGCAGAGCGTAATGCACACCTTAAAACACCCCACAGTCCACACTTTCACTCTCTGAAATTCCCTCCATCATGATAAGCAGGGATGATAGGTGAAACATTTAACAAATGAGGGGCAATAAACACTGACAATGGATGGTGGAGGACGGGTGTTCAATCCCAAAGGTCCCAGAACAGGAGGAGTGGCTGAGGCAGCGATGAAGGGAAAATTCAGGGGGACTGGGCCAGTGTGTATTTAAGATTTTTAATAATCTATGTGACTGTACCAGAACCAGGACATACAATGAGCTATACTTTTTTAAATTAGGACACTAATTATTTTCCATAATTTTTAAGCCAATTCAAGAAACTCTATATACCCTGCTGGATTTTTTCACATCAGAGATACAGGTTGATTGCATGGCATATAAGAGGTTTTCAAGCCTTCCAAGATGGTGATAATATCTGGTAGAGAAGAAGACTCATTTTGCCATACTGGAATGCCAGCTGTACAAATGCTGAGTTAACATTTTTTTCTTAAACTGACTTTTTATAAAATCTTAAATATGTAATTAATAGGAAACTTAACACACCAAAACAGAAAACTAGCATGGCCTGTCATATATTAGGGGTACCAAGAAATAATGAAAGCCACAGGATCAAATTCTAAAATACTCTCCCAGCTGAAGGCTCTGGGCAAGACCCGTCTCTTTTAAAAAGTGATGCTGGCAAGTGACAGACAAGTGTTAAAAGACCTATTAGCACCAAATTGTGAGTTTCTCCTTGATAAAGAACTCAAGAAGAAATGACTTTATTATGCTAAAGTCAAGTTCTTATACCACAGTAAAGTCATTTTTCACATGAAAAAATCACATTTAATACTACACTCAGGGAAAACATTATTTATTATACACTGTAGTGCTATTAATGAAAAGCAAGGATTCCTAAAGTTATCAGAAAGCATTTGTTGAGAAGGCAAGATTCTACGTTATACACCTACCACTGATTTGTTTTTCAACATAAACAAGGTCTTTACTACATGATAGAAAATGGGGTTTAATATAAATGAAACAGAGTACAGTTAAATTTTAATAGCTAGAAAGACAACCAAGAAGATACACTATCCTTAATGCTGTTGGTCTCAAATAGGGTCATGGGAAATTACCAGCTGAGAGGTGGAGGCTAGGTTAATTTCAGAATCACTTAACGAATCTTTGAAAGCCAACATCACCACTTTACACGGTTATCAGACTACTAATACTCATGGTGGACTGACCACAACAGGACCATATATGAGTTAAGACTTTTGGCTCAGTTACACTTGATCCTGTGAACTGAGTTCCCGACTATACTTAAACAAACAGAATACTCTATCTTTAAGCACACATTAGACACTTATTCCAGCCACGTAATGGCAATACTAAAAGTTCAGAAGCCAGTGAAATCCAGTAAGTTTTCCCTTACTTTTGTATTGTAACCAGGCTCACCCAACCAAGAGAAGAGACAAGATAAGGAATAAGAGTATAGTTCAACTTAATAATTACAAAAAGGGAAAAGCCAATAAAATGTTACTCAGCATGATATATATGAATGATATTTTATTTGCCAAAAAAATTCCACATAAGTGAGCTTAACAATATGCAAAGGGAATGACAGAATGTTCCTCTGTTTTATATTGTTAGAGAGTGGGTTTTATGAACTAAATCAGATATAATAAATGAGTACATTTTGTTTGGTTACAAATGAAGATAAGTAGCCTTTAAGTAAGTCACAGAGCAAATCATTGCTCTCCAATTATTAGGCACGTATAAAGCTAGGTATATTTTTCCTTTGAACATTTAAATCAATCATGTCCCTCCACTAACCCACACTCACCCCACCCCTGCCCTAAAGAAACTAGTTTTAAAGGAGAGACTATCATCCTTTCAAATTTATGACCAGGAAAAAAGATGTCTGACTTTGATCCATCACAGATACGAATAATATATACTTATAGATAACTCTCTGTATGCCTTCTGTAAGACCCACAAAGTTTATAGATTTCTAAATATTAAGATTTATGTTATATCAAAGCAAATATTGACCTTACCTCTGTCTGGGTCAATATTTACTGCTTTGCTCAATAAATCTTGCTGTTCATTTTCAAACCGAGTCAATATCAGTTCATTAATTTCTGCATGATTCATATCAGTATGAAATTTGAAATGTCAGTGAAAATGTTTCACCTAAAACATTTAGATATAGCCAATTAAAGAGATAAAAAGCCTTTTGCTTTCCTTCTGGCTTTCCTTGTAGTTTTTTTTTTCTTCTTCTTTTTCTTCTTCTTTCTCTCCCCTTATAATTGTTACAAAGACAACTGCCTAAATTTGATACAATTCAGCCATCTATTATAAAATAAAAGGATTCTTTTAGGAAATATTATGAATATACTGGTATAAGAAATTAAAATATTCTAGATAAAATTCTATAAGATACTAACAATATTACAGAAATATAAATTTTAAAAAAGCAGTGTCCCTCATTTCTCAGTGATAATCACAATTAACTTTTGCCTATAGTCTCCAAACTTCTCAGTTCTATTTCTTGATGGGACCTTATTACCCAAATTATTTTTATATATCTTGTCGCTCCACCTATTTCATTTTGGTAGATGTTTACTAACCATTTCATAAGAATGTACTAAAATTACCCAAGTCCCTACTGATGGTTAGCTGTTACACTCACAACACCACACCGGGGATATGTACAAGTATCTCTAAAAGACAAATTCCTAGAAGCAGAAGTGCTGGATCAAAGATTATCAATATTTAACATTTTCACAGATATTGCCCAAGAGCCCTTGAAAGAGGCTGCGTCAACCCACTACCTTCAGAGCCCATTTAAAACCCAAACACTTAGCCTTCGATTTACTCATGTTTTAAGCTCCTCATCATAGCAACAATTTAAACTGTTAACGCTGTTACATAGCACTTGATACCAACCCAGCAGTGAACAATATTTCATCTTCCTAATATGCTTTTTCCAAGGGTCACAAGGACCCTAAAGAATTTACTGATGTCCTCTTATAACGTACAATAGCGTCCATTAGCTTTACAAATACTTGTGAAACCATCTCCAGAGAGAAGATGCTAAGAAACTTAGAACTCAAGTAGCAAGGATTAGAACAAGGTTAAAAAAGAAAGAAAAAGAAAAAGAACACATCTCTAACACGCTAGAGTAATTTCATTCAAACAGTGGAGCAAAGAAAAGCCAAACTTTGCATTGAAAAATGATCGAGGTACCTTAAGCATGCGGCACCACGTGTTTCTCTTTTATACATAAAGTCCTGATTAGTGTGTGACCATATGTGTTTTTTCTCACCCAATCTATCCTTGTAATCACAGATCAAGTGTAAAAGAAAAAAAAGAACACCTATAGGAAGAAACAGCTTGTTCTACAATGTATTCCCTACCTTGAAAGCCCTCCTGTTCGAAAACATTTAGGTAGGAACAGGGAGATACAAAGATTAATTACAGATAAAGGTTCTGCCCAAGGAGCATAAAGTTTTAAGGGTGTAAGAACTATGAGCAAAACACTATGCCATGTCTTAATAGGTTCAAGTCCAAATTTTTTATCTTTATAACCAGCCCACCATTCCTCATTTATTCATTTTCAATTAAATGCAATGCCATCTTCAATCATCCTGGGGATCATCGCAGATAATTCGTTTTGCTTTCTCTTCCATATACTAATGATAAGGAATTCCCATGGGCTCTTTCATCTCTCAAAATCCTGATGATACAACCTCATTGCTTCTCATAGTTTCTCACCCTGCCCTCTTCCCCTACTGACCAATCCTTACCCCTACAACTCGTGCTGTGACTCAAACATAAAAGCAACTTAGTCCATTTCTAGCATGATATCCTTAAATGACTCCCTGTCACCCTTAAAAAGATGTTCTTAAAAAAAAAAAAAAAAAGATGTTCTAAGTCACTAGTAGAATTCTGTTAAGACGCTTTCTGATCCACCTCCAATACTCTGCATTCTTCCCTTAACTTGCTCTACTCTACCACATGCTCTAGACCTACTGAGCTGCTTCCAGCTTCCCAGTCACGGCCAAGACATTGATTGTCTTCAGGCCATTGCATGTCCTGGCAAACACCTGCCCATCTTTAGTGGTACCTGGCAGTAGCAATTCTGAGGAGTTTCTCTGGCCCATCCCATTATACCACAACACCTGGCACACAGTAAGCAATTAATAAGTATCTTGAACAAAGAAATAAATAACTTCTACTTAAAAACTGTAAACAGAATAATAGGGAATTGTAGAGCAGATAGAAATTAATTGTAAAAAACTAAAGGGGAAACTGACAAGTTAAGACAGTGGGGTCGGGTAGAGATACCTTTGAGCTGTGACTTAGGAGAAACGAATCTCAGAAGTGTGGTCCCATCAGACCAGAAGGTCTCTATCGCAAAGGGAATGTCTCTGGGGAAATGATTCCCTTAAGAGATTTCGTAGGAGGCATTAGGAGAGGGGCAAATAATATGACAATATTAACATTAAGGTTCTATAGTGCCTTCCATTTTTCTAATGACAAAAGCAGACTTTGGCAGACGTCTGTATTTTGCTTTACCTTATATAGACATTATTAAAAATAGGCATGGACCGTGGAGCAACTAGGCCCGTGAGCCACAACTACTGAGCCTGCGCGTCTGGAGCCTGTGCTCCACAACAAGAGAGGCTGCAACAGTGAGAGGCCCGCGCACCGCGATGAAGAGTGGCCCCCGCTTGCCACAACTAGAGAAAGCCCTCGCACAGAAATGAAGACGCACATAGCAAAAATAAATAAACTCCTACCCCCAACATCTTCTTTAAAAAAAAAAAAAAAAGGCATGGAAATATTATTTTATTTTTTTATGCAGCAGGTTCTTACTAGTAATCCATTTTATACATATTAGTGTATATATGTCAATCCCAGTCTCCCAATGCGTCCCACCACCATCACCCCCACCCCTGCCACTTTCCCCACTTGGTGGAATTTAATTATATCTTAAGTTCACCAGGGGAGCTCCTTACTTAAAAGGATCCAACGGTGAAACCTTTTGTAAATCACCCACTGATTTATCTGGATTTATGGCAGGATCCCCTTAGTGAGTTCCCAAGCACAGACTCTGGCATGAATTCATTTATCCATCCATCTATTCACCCACTTAAAAAATATGCACCAAATATCTACAAAATGGGATATTCTGGTACAAAGCAGGAAAAACAAGGAATTATAAGCTATAATCTTTGTCCTCAAAAACTCTACATTTAGCTGGGGAAATTACACACACACACACACACACACACACACACTCACACACACACAAGCATGTTACAATACATGATGTTCGTGTGAATAGTGTAGTGCAGTGGCATATAATTAAGAGCCATACCAGGTGATTACACATATTACTGCTAATCCTCAAAGCCATCCTCCAAGGTATGTCCTTTTATCTCCATTTTACAGCTGAGCAAGTCATCAAACCCCAGGACAATTAGAAAGGACATTAGAGATCTCTTCCCACAATTTCCTGGCCACAAAAGGAATGCCTCTTAGAATAATCCTGCTTGACCCAGTGCAACAGCAGACACTTCATGCAAAGAACTTTGGTCATGGCATATCTCAATTTTGAAGTCCTCTAACAGTGAGAAATATCCCCCTTCTTGTGCAGAATCTGTCTACACAAGAAAAACATGAGATATACATTATTAAAAGTGCAGAAAACCAAACAGGGTAAGCTAAAAAGGGGTGGGAGGAGAAACCACCACCTGTTTTTCCCCAAGTCTTTGAGGGGGAGGAGAGAAAACAGGTTTATAAAAATGCCTCAAAAAGGCCATATATGACAAACCCACAGCAAGCATCATAGTCAATGGTGAAAAACTGAAAGCATTTCACTAAGATCAGGAACAAGACAAGGACGTGTCCACTCTTGCCACTCTTATTCAACACAGTTTCGGAAGTCCTAGTCACCGCAATCAGAGAAGAGAAAGAAATAAAAGGAATACAAATTGGAAAAGAAAAAGTAAAACTGCCAGTGTTTGCTGATGACATGATACTATATATAGAAAATCCTAAAAATGCCACAAGAACTAATCAATGAATTTGGTAAGGTCACAGGATACAAAATTAATGCACAGAGGTCTGTGGCATTCCTATACACCAACAACGAAAAATCAGAAAGAGAAGTTAAGGAAACAGTCCCATAAACCATCGCAACAAAAAGAATAAAATACCTAGGAATAAACCTGCCTAAGGACGCAAAAGACTTGTACTAAGAAAACTATAAAACACTGATGAAAGAAATCAAAGATGACATAAACAGATGGAGAAATATACCATGTTCTTGGATTGGAAGAATCAATATTGTGAAAATGACTATACTACCCAAAGCAATCTACAGATTCAATGCAATCCCTATCAAACTACCACTGGCATTCTTCACAGAATTAGAACAAAACATTTTACAATTCGTATGGAAACACAAAAGACCCCGAATAGCCAAAGCAATCTTGAGAAAGAAAAATGGAGCTGGAGGAATCAGGGTCCCTGACTTCAGACTATACTACAAAGCTACAGTAATCAAGACAGTATGGTACTGGCACATAAACAGAAATATAGACCAATGGTACAGGATAGAATGCCCAGAGGTAAACCCACGCACATTTGGGCACCTAATTTACGACAAGGGAGGCAAGAACGTACAAGTGAGAAAGGAGAGGCTCTTCAATAAGTGGTGCTGGGAAAACTGGACAGCTACATGTAAAAGAATGAAATTGGAACACTACCTAACACCATACAAAAAAATAAACTCAAAATGGATTAAAGACCTAAATGTAAGACCAGACAGTATCAAACTGTTAGACTAGGAAAACACAAGAAAAACACACTTTGACATAAACCACAGCAAGATCTTTTTTGACCCACCTCCTAGAGTAATGGAAATAAAAACAAAAATAAACAAATGGGACTTAAAAGCTTTTGCACAGCAAAGGAAACCATAAACAAGACGAAAACACAACCCTCAGAATGGGAGAAAATATTTGCAAATGAATCAATGGACAAAGGATTAATCTCCAAAATATACAAGTAGCTCATGCAGCTCAATATTAAAAAAACAAACAACCCAATCCAGAAATGGGCAGAAGACCTAAACAGACATTTCTCCAAAGATATACAGATTGCCAACAAACACATGAAAGGATGCTCAACATCACTAATCATTTAGAGAAATACAAATCAAAACTACAATGAGGTATCACCTCACTCCAATCAGAATGACTATTATCAAAAAATCTAGAAACAATAAATGCTGGAAAGGGTGTGGTGAAAAGGGAACCCTATTGCACTATTGGTGGGAATGTAAACGGATACAATCACAGTGGAAAACAGTATGGAGGTTCCTTAAAAAACTAAAAATAGAGCTATCATATGACCCAGCAATCCCACTACTGGGCATATACCCTGAGAAAACCATAATTCAAAAAGAGACATGTACCACAATGTTCACTGCAGCACTATTTACAATAGCCAGGACATGGAACCAACCTAAATGTCCATCAACAGATGAATGCATAAAGAAGACGTGGCACATATATACAATGGAATATTACTCAGCCATAAAAAGAAACGAAACTGAGTTATTTGTAGTGAGGTGCATGGACCTAGAGTCTGTCATACAGAGTGAAGCAAGTCAGAAAGACAAAAACAAATACCATATTCTAACGCACATATGTGGGATCTAAGAAAAAAAATGGTACTGATGAACCTAGTTTCAGGGCAGGAATAAAGATGTAGACATAGAGAATGGACTTGAGGACATGGGGTGGGAAGGGGAAGCTGGGGTGAAGTGAGAGTACCATCCACATGTACACACTACCGAATGTAAGACAGTTAGCTAGTGGGAAGCAGCCGCATAGCACAAGAAGATCAGCTCAGTGCTTTGTGACAACCTAGAGGGGTGGGATAGGGAGGGTGGGAGGGAGACACAAGAGGGAGGGGATATGGGAACATATGTATGCATATGGCTGATTCAATTTATTGTACAACAGAAACTGACACAGTACTGTGAAGCAATTATACTCCAATAAAGATCTATTAAAAAAAAAAAGCCTCAAATTTCCACTTGAACTTGCTCCAAATTTGTTTCCCATTTCCCTTTCTGGCAACAATGACCTACCTAGCATGTGTTACATTTTGTGTAATAATTACAGAAGTTCTGGGCAAACTCCAAAATTCATGGGCTGTCATCACCTCAAGTAACACAGAAAAAATATCTGTATCTTAGTCAAGAAAACTAACAGAAGAGAAACCGTTGTAATATTGCCAATGAGATACTCTCAAAACTATTGCTTTTATTTTTTTTCTGTGTAGTTCTCCATGAAACACATCAAAGGTCTTTCCCCCCTTTTCCCTATTCTTGGTATAAGGCAAATAAATCCAAAGATATAAAGCAATCTTGAAATTACACTGCTATTATTAACAGTTAATAATAATAATCTTACATTTATGTTCTGCTTCATATCTCTTATGCGTGATATTTTCAAGTTGAACTCAGATATTATGAGCACTCCTTTTTAGAGTAGAGAAAACTAAGAACCAGAGAGATAACCTATCCTCAGATGAGCACAATGGGACTAAAACTCCTGTCTCCAGACTCCTCAGTAAACAGTACTGTATCCTAAAGCTGTAGGTGTTCACAATGGCGTCATTTGATAAGCCTATGAAAGTAGTTTGGCATTTCAAATATAAATAGGATGTAGACGTTATCCAAGGTGATGCAGTGAAACTGAAATAACCCGGCTAGTCCTAAAGGGATAAGTTACACTAATATCAATGAAATGCTATCATGACAATATCCTTAAAACACGTTCTCCACAGCTCAAATACTTATGCAACTCTCCGCAAGTGACCAGGTGGGATGCCACCAGATAATCAGACCAGCATCATTCACCAAAACCCACCCTGTACCCAAAGGCAACCTAATGATTAGGACACCAGAATCCAGGGGCCCCTGGACCACCAACACCCACTCCTCCGTCCCCGTTCCACCTCCTGAAGCACATCACTCCCTCATCTTTGTCCCTCCCAGTACTTTCCAAGAGTGGGACCACCAGAATCACTACGGATGCTACCTAGAACATTTGCTGGGGATATTTCAGCTCAAGGGAAATGCAAGGCCAGAAAGAACAGAGACATGTTACAAATCTCTGAAGAGTTTTGTTTATGAGTCAGGCTACCATCTGCTCAATAACCCGGGCTGTATCAGTGTGATCAGGAGTTGCAAACCTTCTCTGTAAAGGGCCAGATAGTAATATTCTAGGCTTCCTGGTCAAAGGTCTATGTGGCCACTACTCAACTCTAACATGAGTCGTAACATGAAAGTAGCCATCAACAAGTGCCAACGTGGTTGTGTTCCAATAAAACTTTACTCACAAAAACAGGTGTTGGTTTGTAGTCTGCCAAGCCCTGAACTTAAGGATAGTTTTTGCTTAACCCTCATTCCCACATCTCAAATGGACAATTCTTGTGAATTACGGCTGACAGAATTTAGCTAGTTAGCTCGAAGCATTACCTAGGGAATCACCCACTGTCAATCATAGCACCCAACTGAGAATTCCGATAACAACAATATCAACAGTAGCAAAAGTACTAATAGTGTCAAAAACAGCAAGAAGTAGTATTAGGTACATTATACCAGGGATTTGTTAAATTTTTCACACACATCCTCTCATTTCATTCCCATTAACATCTCTATGAGGGAAGTTCTATTAATTATTCCTATTTCAAAGATGGGGAGACTGAGGCTCCAAGCAGTTAAATGCCAACATCATAAAGATATTAAGAGATAAGGCTTAGATTTGAACCACAGTCTATGTGACTTCAAAATTCACACTCTCACACATAATACCCCGCAAAGCACCAATGCCTTTATCTTAGGAGGAACTAAGACAAACTTGTGAATTAGAGTCATGAGATTAAAATCTGGACCATTAAACCAATCTTTCAGAAGTGGCCTGCTTCACCTCCGCTAAATCTAAAACCATTCGCCTCTGCAAATAATGACCTTTCTTTTGGCAGTCCAACTATCCAAGCAAGATTTATACCTAGAGGTAATACCTGCAGCTCATAGTTCAACATCTGGTACCCTGTGGTTTTAAGGCCCTTGTCTGAAGTACCAAAGGTGACAGGCAACAACTCTTACTCCTTCCTGCCCTTTCTTTATCTATTTGCCAAATGCTAAGGAGTGTCTCTAAAGGATCCCAAGCGTTCTTGACATGAGAACCAATATTTCACCACTTTGCTGAAAATAACCACTGATACCATGGAATATTCAGGCAGATGTTTAAAGGATAGGACTATAAACCATCAATTGATACCTCTCTCATTCTTTTCTTTTACTTTTATTTTTTCCACTACACCTAGCAAGTTACTCCACTGGTTCTTCCAAGCCAGTCTATATAGCCTTCTGGGAGATTCTTCAAATGACTGTCTTCTCCTGATTCCACAAAAAAAAAAAAAAACAACTAAAACAGAGGTTGACAAACTATGGCCTGTGGACCCTATCCAACCGGCCGCCAATTTTAGTACAACCTGAAAAGTAAGAATGGTTTCTCTATTTTTAAATGGTTGAGGGAAAAAAAAGTCTAAAATATAAGATTTCCTGACACATGAAAATTATAATAAATTCAAATTTCCTTGTTCATAAATCAGTTTTTATCAGAACACAGACAGCTCGTCCATCTACCTATGGCTGCTTTTGCACTATAAGGCAGACTTGAGTAGCTGCAACAGAGACCATATGTCCTGCAAAGCCCAAGATATTCACTACTGGGATCTTTATAGAAGAGCATGCCAACCCGCTGCAGATGAACTAGTAGCGCTTCTACTGACAGAAACAGTTCCCAAATCCAGACACAATGCATTTCAGAAATACAAAATGGAGACTCATGAAGTCCACCAGAGTTAAGAATATCAACAAATGCTCCATCCCAAAGGTTGCACTAATTATGTCCATTCTTAACTAAGTAATGGGAACATTTTTAGGCCCTTCATTCCTTCACTGCCATTTGCAATAGTAGATGCTGATGGGATATAACTTCCAATTTCCCAACAGTATTATTATTCGAAATTGATGAACTGTAAATAGCAGGGCACTTTATCCCTCTTCCTAACTGATATCAGAGCCACAGAGTACAAAACGATAAATTTTCTTTGGGTTTCTTGGCAAGAAGCTATATATATGTAATTTTGGTCTTCATCTCCCAATTTCCTTCGTTTATCAGAAATGGTGACAAAAAGGCTCTAATTAGATCATTCTAATCACAAGGAACTGGATGTGATGGAAGACTTCAGAATCACTATCTGTTCCTTGCAAAACAAAACAGATAGACTATTCTCCCTGTAGGGGCAGGAGATTTATCAATAGACAAAAGGATGCAAAAAGTCAATAGATAAGGTGTAATTAAAGATCAGGCCTATAAATTTTACACTGACATGAATTTAACAGGATTTGCAGGTGGAAACTCAGGGTTTAAAACCAGAGTTATCATTATGAAAATAATACCTTTCAGTTCTGTATGTAACAACATTGCATAATGCACAGATGCATTATTAAGACTAATACTCCATGCCTCCAAGCACTTTCATACAAAAATTTGAATTATTCAGTGCTAGAGTGATTTCCAAAGTGGTCTGTCTTCCTCAAGCATTCCTCCTTAATTAGCTGCACTACATTTTCCATGTATTTTTGTGCACCAAGATCTCTTTTAGAAATAACAATCCACCTATCTTATTTTTGATAGTTGTTAGAAGCATAAGCCAGAAAGGCCTGTATATTCTTGCAGATCATCTTTTTTTTTTTTTTTTTGCCCCTTCAGATGTAAGAAAATTATTTCCAATGTAGCATTCAAGATAGTTTTAACAATGCTCTCTCTCTTCACTGGCTCAAAGGCGAAATGTGAAAAAAAAAAAAAAAAAATGAAACGAACTACAGAAATACCGTAGAGGGCTGAAATACATTCAACTAACAAGATTTGATTCGAAAATAAAGTTGCGTTTCTTAGATTAAAGCATAATAGGTCATTTTGATATGTGACGCGCTGTAATATTTAGCAGCTGAAGACTAGGCTTATATTTTCTGCTCTCTGAAATCACAGCCACTGGGACGAGACAAGAAAAGGCCGCATCTTTCGGAAAATTACAAGTTTGGTACAATAACTCATTAACAAGTAAAGTTCAGAAATTAAATGCAATTTGAGGGGAAAACAGCAGGTTGAGAAAACAGGTGGGAGAGATAAATTAAGGTACTTATCACCTTGAGGAAAAACAGTCTTGAATATTTCAACTTTTAGTGAACTACAAAAGGTTTGAACAAACAGAAATCAGGCGTGAAAGTGATTAAAAGTGTGCTTTCGAGTGAATTTAATGGGATGTGAACTGGCCTGTATGATCGCGGTGGGAACCAGTCAACTCACCCGAGTAGGCCCAGTACGGGTCGCCGGAAGCCTTGCGCCTGCGGATCTGCGCCGAGCTGCCCTGTCTGTTCTCGTGCAGGGCCCCCATGTAGCCTTCTGTCAATGCTGCAAGACAGGAGAGCCGCGGTGAGTCAAAATCATCACCCCGCTGGACACAGGAGGGGTGTCAAACGCACACAGCCCAGTGACGGCCTAGCAGCACAGACCTTGGGGGTAACTGAACAGAACCTCCTGATTTTACAGAAAAACAGCTACAGGAGAACCTAGAGAGATTACCAGGATTATTATTAATGCTGATAATAGCTTACAATGAGCCTTCTCTCTGTGCCATGAACTCAAGATGCACTGAACACTTTACATACATTATCTTATATAATTCCCAATGAACCACCAGTCAGTAGATACAATGTCTCAATAATGGGTCCATTCAGATAAGCAAACTGAAGCTTAGAATAGTTGAGTAACTTAGGCTTGCCCAAGGTCATACAACTGTAGGCCTAGAACCCACGGTTCTGGTTCCAACTATATGCATAAGCCTATGTCCTAGGTGCACAGGGCCTCTAGCCTTATTTGATCTTCATCGGGCAAGGGGTCATTCCAGCTCTTTTACAGATGGAGGAATGAAGGCTCAGAGACACTAAGTAACCAGTCCCAGGTCACACAGCTAAGTATGCAGATCAAGGAACCGAATACAAGCACGCCTGCCACAAATCTCAGGCCTCTGCCATCCAAACACAGCACAGTCTGAGGCCTGGAAGACACCCCATGGTGTGAACCAGTCCTCCACATACTTTGGACCCCAGATAGTCACCTGTTATATCTGAAGATATGAAGCTTGAAACCCTCCAAGGCCAGCAATATTCAGAAAAGAAATACTGCTTAATGATGTATTTCTTTGAAAACGCAGAATGAATCCAATCTCCTACCCCAATATGGAGAGCTTCCATCTGCCTGCTACAATGTTCAAAGCCCTCCGCTCCCAGCTACTTCATGGATGCAAATTTCTTTTGCTGTGAGCCCACACCTGAATGCACTGATGTGTAAGAAGACAAGTATCACAGGTGCCCAGAATCCAAGATGAATTGGAACTGCACTTCAAACAATACATCCCAGCTGTCTGTGTTAATATTTAAATGCACCCAAACAAAATCAAGTGTGCCTTTGAAAAGCAAGAAAAATGGTTAGAGGAACTGTATATTCATATTCAGTTTAAGACTAAGATGGTACCAGGAAAGCACAATACATTATTCCAAATTAGTCAGAGTAGTGATGATAAAAATCATCTCACCATGATGGCATTAGCTTTGTTGACAACGTGATGGGTCATGAAGAAAAATTAGGAAACATGTAAAGTACTTTATGCTTGCACGTTAATTGCAAAGACTGGCTTTAAAAGAAACAACGCTTGAACAGAGCTACTCCACAGAGATGAGCCCTTTGGAGGGAAATGGGAATCTTGTAAAATCCAAACACACGTTACCGAAGTAAACCTGGTGTCATCTATGCACGCTCTTGGGTCCTGAATGACAAAGTCAAAACCTAAGTTACTAACCATTTTTAAAGTAAGATGAAGGTTTAGATACAGATGGTCCAATTCATCCTATACTCTTGCAGATGAGCCATTCAGAGCTTCAGGAAGTCGACCATTCTAAGCTTCTACGGATCAAAAATAAAATTTCCCATCTCCTAGTCTCCTCATCTATTTTTTCCTCCACCAAAGCATACTAAATAAACAATTGCTCGGCTTCCTTGTCTGTTCACAGTAACTTGTGTTACCTTCATAATGATCCTATGAGGCTGGTATTTTTAACTCCATTTTACAGACAAGGTAACTGAGGCTCAACCACATACCCACTAAAAAGTTTCCTAATTGTTCGACTGATTTATTTTCTCTGCATACGGGAAACATCTTATGTACCTGTCTTCTATGCTTCTTAGAGCTAATTCGCTCTGAAAAATCACTCACAAATAATCCTTCCTCCTTGTATCAAGACTGAGTAAAAAAAACCGTGTTCCCATTCCCACACATACGACTGGGGCCAGGGACACAGTTCACAGTGATTCACTTGGCCTAAGTCAAAGAAGGCCCACCCTTGGACCGGGCAAGGATGGGGGCAACATGACGTGGTTGTCCAATCCATGACTCGTGACCTAGCAGGTGGAGTGGGGTGTGATGATTACCAAAACAGAGACTTGGCAACAAATTTCCACTGTGTTATCAGGCATTTAAAAAGCACTACACACCCAGAGCTGAATAAGGTGCTCTGCTCATAGTAGCTGGTGTTGTCCTTATACCAATCTTATGAGGCTGTTACGTTTAGCCCCAGTGATACATATGTTTGGGAATGGAGACACCAGCCAATCAGAGAGATTCTTCTCTCTCTTGCTGAAGGTGTTATGACATGAGCCGGAAGCTTCAAGAGGATGGTTGAGGGTCAAGCAGGGGATCAGTAGAGGCGCTCAAAAATGGAACCAAGCAGGACTTCCGTGGTTGTCTAGTGGTAAAGAATCCGCCTTACAATGTGGGGGACGTGGGTTCGATTGCTGGTCGTGGGACTAGGATCCCACGTGCCGCACGGCAACTGAGCCCTTGCGCCACAACTACTGAGCTTGCGTGCCTCAACTAGAGAGAGAAAACCCTCATGCTACAATGAGAGAGAAGCCCACGCACCGCAAGGAAAGATCCTGCATGCCGTAACAAAGATCCTGCGCAGGTGCCGCAGCTAAGACCTGACAGGACCAAAAATAAATTAAATAAATAATAAATCTTTAAATAAAACAAAAAAATGGAACCAAGCCAGAGAAAGTAAAATCTATGGATCAATTCTGTTGACAAAACTCAAGCTCAGGATAAAGCCAATTTGATACCAACCCCCTGGAAGGCTTTATAGTTATATGAACCAATCATTTACCAAAGCTCACTTTTCCCCCAGTGACACTCATGTGACCTCGGTGACCTTCAAACAAGTCACTTCAACACCTAATCATCAATTTTTCCATGCAGAAAAGGCCATTGTTGGACTAGAGCTCTGACTTTCAACCCTGGCTGCTTTAAAAATAAAATAAAACAAACAAAAACCCTATGCCCTGGACCCTACCTCCAGAGATTCCACTTTAATTGGTCTGGGGTGGGACCAAGATATCAGCCCTTGTTTTAAAATGTTCTCCAGGTGGTTCTATTTTGCAGCCAGAGATAAGAACCACCAACTTCCCTGCTGAGCTAGACCTGAGGCCCTGTTATCTGTGACACTATTAACTTACCCTCACAGCCTGTGACTTGACAGGCTAAGCCTGTCTTAATTCTAGTTAAGACCTGGCCACCGAAATGAATATCCTGCTGCCTAAATCACACCAGTGTGGCGTTGACCTGAGCAATTAGACAAGCAAATCTAAACTGAACCAGAGTTCCAGCCAGATTCGCCTCACAAACAAATGAACCAGGTATAAAAGTAAAGAAGGAATGAGGATATTCATTTATACTCTTTACAGAAGATCACACTAGAATCACAGTCTCCATCACCAGTCCCCTCTTCTTTTTTTTTTCCTGAAAGGGAAGTACCTTTTATTTCTCAGAACTTTTGAGAATATGAGGGTGCAGCAAAGGAGGACAAAGCCCGCCAGCAGCTGCATTACCCATCCTACTGGGAATGCAAAGCTACGGAGTCCAGAGCTTCATCAGGTAAGTGTGAAAATGTCCAAGTACTTAGAAGTAGATCATAATCGCAACAGTCTTTAACTGGACTGGATACAGGCTATAGGTTTTAGGGTCCCACACACGTCACCTCTCCAAACCCACTAAACCATTAATGAAAAAGCAAGTCTACAAAGATATATCCAACTCAAGAAACAAGGGAGGGACACATCAGAAGGTCCTCTCCTGACACTGCAAAGTAATGGAATCCATACCCCAAAGCACAGATACTTTCCCAGCCATACGTCACACTGCGGTATAAGGCATCTGCACTGAGCAGTGGAACTGCCTGTCTGAAGGGGGTTCACTTGGGCCAAATGTGAGAGGTGTGGCTTTGCTGTATAAAGACCAACAGACTAGAAGTGACAGAGGGGGCAGGGCTGTCCCAAGGAAGGTGGGTTAACGCCCTCATCATCACACTCCCCAGAGTATTGAGGAGCAATGTGGGTTGTACCCAGCAAGGTAAGAATGGGCAGGAAAACCTGCATCTGAAGGGCATGCTGCATGGCCTATGAAGGGCTCTAAGCTCCCTGAGACAAGGAGTTCTCAGCCTACCTCCCATGATGGAGCTTGGCATATGATGTGTATTCAGTAATGAGTCAGTGAGTGAGTGAGTGAGTGAATAAATACATGAACACCAGAAAGGCTCATGGTGCCTGCGTTGGAGGCTAGAGTACGTGTACGTGTGTGTGTGTGTGTGTGTGTTGGTGTGTGCTTATATGAGCCATAAGCAAAAACACAATCTTCTCCCCTATCTCGTTTTTTAAACACCACCCTCCTATCAGAAACAGCAAACATCTAAAACGTGAAGCTGGAAGGAACTAGCTTGAGTATCTAATAAGCAATTCTTTAGGAATCAACTCAGAAATGAATCAGGTAGCAAAGGACTTCATCACACCAGCACCAGATCTCTCTTTTTAACACATCAACTATTCATTAAAGATAACTACATTTAGTTTTCCCTTTTATTCCATCTATGTCAGTAGTGTGTGACTTCTTTTTCCCCAAATAAGAACATAATCATGTATTACTGGCACCTGCATGATTGAAAACAAAGTTTCAAGTCCCTTCTTCAAATGTGTTTTGATCATATGACAAAGTATTTCCTAAAAGCAACTTTTAAAAATTATTACTTGAACAGCAGTCAAAAACTGTATACGGAGTATATTAAGCAACGTAATGTCTCATTGGCAAGGAGCAGAGATTTGCAAGAAGAAAAACCTGTGGTTCCCAAGTAAAGATACAGACTCAGCACAGCAAATTCCATCAATTTTAATATTCTTCATACTCTTCTAGACTCCAACGGCCACCTAACGGCGGCATGGCAATGATATGGTGAGGCTGTGAATCACGCTATAGATTTTCAATATCTTCTGTGCAGAAAATTAAATTATGCAAATGCATGCCTTTGCGGATCCTTACCTTCATGTCAAATTGCTTACTTGCTTATGTCAGCAGCTTAATTACACAATTAAAAATGGTGCATGCTTATGAAAATATGTAGTTTCACTCCTCAGAACAGACAAGAAGTGTAAATCTGCCTATGGTTATCACGTGACTACCAAGAGGGAGGAGTTGGTGTTATGCAAACATACGTTCCGTCTTCTCCCAAGTTCTGTAGCACCAAGCGGGCTAACGGTTTATGGAGCTGAAGTCGGCTGACAGCGGAAAGCTCAGGAGGGCTTTCAGTGGTTTATAATGCTTCAATGAATTGGGTTTGCAGTGATGTAACAAGTGGAGAAGACAGAAATGATGCCCAACTATATACTGCCGTATACTCTTCAAAGAGGTTGTCTCTAGGGAAAGTTTGACCAAACCACGCACACGGCTAACAAACCTGGACATGAGGAGTATCAAACCTGGGTAGCCTACAAGGGTCTGGATGGCATAAAAATCATATGATTTTCTAAAGGGAAAACCCAGCTACACCCATCACCCAAGAGAATGTGTCTCTCAATGTCGACAGTACAACAGTAGAGATTTCAAAACCAGTAGCATTAACTAGCCAATGATTCCCACAGCTCACTCAGCAGGAGGAATCTTAAGTAGGTTGCTATGCAGAAAGCTGACTGAGTGACAGGTCTTTTCATCAGGGAGTCTTCAGAAACTCTATCACCTCTCAGAACTTGTATGGAGACTACCTCATTTCCAGCCTGAAGCGAAAAAGATAATAACATTTCCAGACCCAAAGGCCCAATCCTTTCCTACAAAAATATCCTAAGAGCTACCTACCACAGAAGATATCAACAAAACTGTTTCCTATGTGCATGATTTAATTTCCCAGAGCCATCAGACAGAGTTGATAACAATAAATGTTTTTATTCTGGGAATATAAAAGCAGATGTGTATCCCATCTGCCTTAACTATATCTTCAGGAGGCTTTGGTATAATTCTTACTCTCAGTGTTTTCCAGAAATTTTGACTTGAGGAGGAAAAGAGTTTCAAGCTGTGTTAACTCTTCCGTGTTAACAGGCTGAATATTTTTCATACCAAGAGACTAGCTCCTCTAAACACTACATCAAATAACATTCTTGACATAGATGTCTTTTCTTGGGTTTTATGGTCAGAGAGAAGGGTCACTGAATCTACATAAGATTAAAAATAAACATATTTACATATTGATAAAGAATATTTTTCTTCCAAAATTGCAAACGTGTAAATTGCAATTACAGAGTACAACTAACGTCTTACTGTTTTTGACAACAGCGATCCATTTACACATGCATTTGTGTATCTGAAAATGAAAGGAAGTCAGAGGTGCCTACAGAGAAAGGAAAACTGTGGCCACCAAGCATTTCAAAATATCCACGGCATTCCTCCACATTACTGTTTCATCATACCATATTGAACCAGCAGTGTCCACTTGATCATAGCAATGTTATGATCTCCTATAGGCGAGTGTGATTATATGACAGAAGTTATGTACAGGTGAAACCAGAGTCCATTTATAATGAGAACAGCCCCAAATGCCATCTAACACAAAGTCCCATATCTTGTACCCAAAGCAAAATAGTGTAGTGACACTTGAGGGTATTTCCACTTAACTATATGTCCAATTCTAGGTCATTCCAAAGGACTCAGAAGCCTGGGAGAACTGGTCAGCTTCCATCCAAAACGGAAAACATCAGAACAAAGAAATTCTGGCTCCCCAGTGCCAGAATGAAAATTACTTTAGGATGATGGATGGATGGCTCTCATATAAAGAGTCCTAGTTTTCTGCCAGAGTTACTGCCAAAAATAAGCCCACTAAAAATAAGTAACAGGCCCTCACATTTTCAAATTCAGAATGCGTATTTCCAGAACGGCAGACAAGCAGTTAAGCAGGCTGTTTGTATTTATTACAGCTGCTCATACAACAAACAAATTAAAGATCCCTCAGGGATGGTGAAATCTCTATCAAGTATAATTCTCTCTAAATTTTAAAGAGCATTGAAGAACATTCAATCTCACACAACAGCCTAAAATGAATAAATCTTTATCTTTTTTGTGACTACAATAGGCAAAATTATCAAATTATATTAAAGTAATTAAATATTCCATCAGCCTCTCATCTCCTTTGTGCCTGTATTTCAATTAATTGTAGTAAAATGTACTTAGTGAGTGTCCCAAAAAGTAAATCAAGAAGTGCATTCCTTTGTAACTACTGCATTACAGATGGTCCCCATAGTTGTCTGTGATGCTGAGCTAAGCTCAAAGACAATAGATTATATTACAGTAGATTACCTATTTTACCACATTTAAAGGTACCTATTGTTCCAACTACAAAAAAAGTATTTTTCATCATCCAAAGTGATAAAGAGACCTAATAGAGAGCCATGACTTTTTTTTTTTTTTTTAAGTAAAGTAGATTACTAAAACTTACAGGCAGTTCAAGGGAAAAAAGGAATCACACAGCAATATAATACCCTAGGGGTACAAAGAACACATTTTTACAGGCTTGTAAAAATTACTTAAGTCAGGCAGAGAAGCAAAATAATGAACTTCTATTTGTTATTTTACTCTAAAATAGCACTGATAACAAAAGGCAGAATCTTTTTTTTTTTTTTTTTTAAATCAGACAGGGCTAAAAGGGACAACAAATTAGAACGATTCATCTGCTATCAACTATATCACAGTTTAAAAACTTCAGAAATAAAAAACACGCTTCCCAACAGGTCCGAGAAAGGGTACACTTGAACAAGTGATTTCTATGGAGGCTCATTATACATTTGTGATGAAAATCTGAAAAATATCACAGTTCACTCTTCCTCAGAGGCACCCTCCTAAAAAATAATTGGACCCCTGATATCAAACATCATATAGAAATAACTCAACCAACCCTTCCAATCCATTTTAATCTGTTTGGTTCTCAAAGAATCAAGTTTCTTGGTTCTGTAAGATTCCTGGGAAAATGAGGATTAAGCATAGATGGTGTTTCAGCGATATCCACTGCCACAAATCTGTACTTCCAATTTTACAACTGTGCCATCTCTTTGAATCCTTTGTGATCAACAGAATGGGCAAATTCAGATTAGCCATTACAACTGGTGGCCACCACACTGAACACAGCCATGGACCCAGATGTCTTGTTTCACCCACTGTATGTGTCTGCATGCATGTGTGTTTAATTAGTTGTCAACTTGAGAAAATCCAAGAAAGAACTCCAATATCTGTAGTTTTTAATGAGAAATGTGAACTTTGTTCTCAAATAGCACCAATATGCTATGTGAATAGTGACTAGCTCTTTAGAGAAGAATCATGACCCTGCCCATGTCAAGTCCCTTTCTTATCTAGTTCCTGTGGCCATTTGGGTTTGCCACCTACAGCTTGGCCCAATAACAGGTTATTTACTAACTCAATCTTTGCCTATGAGGAAGGTATTATTAAAAGTACTATCAATATAGTGGCTCATATACTTCTCGCAATAATCTTGTGGCTTAGGTACAATTGTTCAGAAAAGGCATGTAACTTGCCAAGAACACATAGCCCTGAACCAGATATTCCTCTCAAGCCTGTACAGCTGACACTATACTACAACTATTCTTCACAAAATTGAATTTTAGGAATCATAGAAATATCTGTGAGGTAACAGTTACTCCACCTGCTGAAAAGTAAATAAACATCACAAGTGAGAAACAGTTTCTCCATGGGCCTTCAAAAACTAAAAACCTAACAATTTCAAAAGGAAGAAGCTGTCTAAGCCACTCTTCCCACCACTATTGCCAATTGTCTGAGATAAAATCTAGTTCTGACAGTATTAACAGAAAAATGTAGAGGGGTTTTCCTAACATGATGTGGAGAATATCCAACCAGAATTATACAAACACTGGTTATTTGTCTATAAAAAGAAAGTCACTCATATTAAAGCAGAAATAAATATTAAGTTACAACTTGAATTAGGGAAACAAAGTGATACATTGATTAATAAATTTTCTTCATTTTTTCTTATTTAAAATGTATAACTTTAAATGCCTGATACATTTTTATCCCTGAGAAGAATAAACTTTATAACTTGGGCCTTTTATATAGCTGAGTTATACGTACACATATAGTCCCTGTGAAACACTGAATGAACAATATTCAATGAAATGGGCATTTTTCATAGAATAGAAAGAAATGGGCGAAGAGAAAACTATTTAAATGTTGTCGGGTGCCCATTTCAAAACTACGGCACATCTACAAACCCTAGCAAAACGTGCCATGATGCACATTTCCAGAACGTGGAGAGAGCAAGCTTCACAGTGACAAAAATACCCACCAAGATAGTACCCAACCACGGTAGATGGTAGAAAACACACTGAGGCACAAGCCCTAAGCTCTGGGCTTAGGGATCACATACAGAGGGCATTCCAACCATGACACCCCTTGCTCAAGACACCAGACACCAGTCACAGTGTGGACAGACCCGAATGGCTAGTTAACCCAGGAACCTGTGACCTCTGGGCCACGTTAAAGACACCACGTCATTCCTGGCCAGCGAGCCACTCCGTGGCCTCTAGCTGTCTATGCGTGCGCTGCTAGGCAACAAAGTTCCCACTCTACCTCCACACTGACTATCTGTTTAAGTGGTTCCTAACTCCTTCTGGCCAAAAGGAGAATTTCTAGGGAATTTGGTAAGATTTAGCCAAGTATTCCTGGTCTCTCCAAGGCAGGATACTAGTACACCAAGGCACATACCATCCCCCACATTACTCCTGCCATCTCGGACCCTTCTTTCCGCTAGCAGGTCAATCAATCCATACATAAATTATAATTTGTGTACGCAGTGAAACAAATATGAAAATTAAATGAAACAAGCATGATACAATAAGGAAAAATAGAAATAGGGAAGGAAGGTAGAGAGATTAATCAGGGAAGTAGGTATCATTTTAGTTGAAGGCACTGATGCACAGGATGGGAGGATAGAGGTCAAGACAGGGGAAAAGCATGTATGAGGATGTTGAGGCAGGAAAGAAGGTGGCATAAGGAGGCCAGGCTGGCTGAAGCTTGGTGAGCTGGTGGGAGGAGAAGGAGGTTGAAGAGTAACAAGTGCAACATCCTACAGGATGAGCTTTGAATGAGCTTGAGAAGGCAATGAAGGACTCCAAGAGGACAACCAATATGTCTAACATGTGCTTTCCTTTAAAACAGCTCTCGTGATATATAATGGGCTTTAGTATATTTACAGAGTTCTGCAACCATTACCATAATCTAAATTTAGAACACTTATCAATGGACACTTTGAAAAGGTGACTGCCGTGGCAGGGGGACTGGAGGGAGGCGGGCAAGAGCAGAAAACAGTGGCTCATCACCTGGGCCCCCAGGGTGAGTGAAGACAAATCATTCATAAAATGTGCAGGATGCCGGTGCTCCTGGAGGGAAAGTTTTGAGCAAATAGCAGCCTAATATTTATATTCACCTGACCAAATGCCTACTCAGCTCATTTTTATTTTTTTAACATCTTTATTGGAGTATAATTGCTTTACAATGGTGTGTTAGTTTCTGCTTTATAACAAAGTGAATCAGTTATACATATGTCCCCATATCTCTTCCCTCTTGCGTCTCCCTCCCTCCCACCCTCTCTATCCCACCCCTCTAGGTGGTCACAAAGCACCAAGCTGATTCAGCTCATTTTTAGTTTTATTTTGCTATTATGTTCTACAATTTCCCTTTGCTCTTTTTCGCATGAATTGGGATTTGCACTAGTTTCATCAAGCAATTAATTGCTTATACATGTCAATTTTTAAAAAGATATTAATAGGAGGCAAACTAGAAGCAACTATTTACAAATACAATGAGGAAAAGAAAGAAGGCAAGAATACTCATTATCACTGTATTTTCTTTTACAGCTAAATGGTGTATAACTATATTCTCAATATCTTATAAGAAAAAAAATTACCTGCCTGTATGATGCTTGTAGAGGTACAGACCACCCTACTATGGATGTTGAAGGAAGCTTAGGTGGGTGATATATTTTAGAAAACAATTTTGTCATTGTTGAAACATGGACATTGCATGGCTGTAAGCCCAATTGGCTTCTCCGTGCCTCCCCAGATGATTCAAAAAAAAAAAAAACTCCCATATTGACATAAAAGCTGACACACAGATCAATGGAATAGAATACAGAGCCCAGGAAAAAACCCCACACATATGTGGACAATTAATTTACAACAAAAGAGCCAAGAATATACAATGGGGAAAGAACAATCTCTTCAAAAAATGATACTAGGAAAACTGGACAGCCACATGCAAAAGAATTAAACCAGACCACTATCTTACACCATACACAAAAATTAACCCAAAATGGATTAAAGACTTGAACATAAGAGCTGAAACCATAAAATTCCTACAGGAAAATGTAGGCAGTAAGCTCCTTGACATTGGTCTTAAGAGTTTTTTTGGATATGACTCCAAAGGCAAGGGAAACAAAAGCAAAAATAAACAAATGGGACTACCTCAAACTAAACAGCTACATCAAACTAAACAGCAAAGGAAAAGCATCCATGAAACAAAGAGGAAACCCGCTGAATGGGAGAAGATATTTGCAAATGATATATCCAATAGAGATTAATATCCAAAATAAATACAGAACACATGTAACTTAACAGCAACAAAACAAACAACCCAATTTAAAACATGGGCAGAGGACTGAACAGACATTTTTCCAAAAAAGACACACGGATGGCCAAGATGCATACGAAAAGATAAAAGATGTTCAACATCACTAATTAGCAGGGAAATGCAAATCAAAACCACAATGACGTATCACCTCACACCCGTCAGAATGGCTGTCATCTAAAAGACAACAAATTACAAGTGGTAGCAAGGATGTGAAGAAAAGGGAATCCTCATATACATAGTTAGTGGAAATGTAAACTGCAGCCACTATGGAAAGCAGCATAGAGAGTCCTCCAAAAATTAAAAATAGAACTACCATATGATCTAGTTATTCCAGTTCTGGGTATTTATCCAAAGAAAAAGAAAACACTAATTTGAAAGGACATATGCATCCTTATGTTCACTGCAGCATTATTTACAATAATCAAGGTATGGAAGCAACCTAAGTGTCCATTGATAGATGAATGGATAAAGAAGATGTGACGTAGATACACCATGGATACGACATAGCCATAAAATAGAAGAAAATCTTGCCACTTGCAACAACATGGATGGACTTTGAGGGTATTATGCTAAGAGAAATAAGTCGGAAAGAGAAAAACACCATATGACTTCACTCATATATAAAAATCTAAAAAGCAAACAAAAACAAATGAACAAATAGTATCAAACAAACAAACAAACACATCACTGATACAAAGAACAAACTGGTGGTTACCAGAGGGGAAGGGGATGGGGCGGGGAGGTCAACTGTATGGTGATGGATGGTAATTAGACTTGTGGGGGGGGGGGAACACTTTGAAGTGTATGCGAATATACAATTATAATGTTGTACACCTGAAACTCATAATGTTATATACCAATTTTACTTCAATTTAATGAATAAATAACGTTTTTATTTACCCCCAAATAAAATCAAAAGCCAAGCACCACCACCACAACAAAAAAGCCTGTCTCTTCCACAAGTAGGTGTGAGCAATAGAACAGTAAGGAACCCAAGTAAAGGACAATTAATAAATTAAACTACAGGAGTCCGTCTCTGCAAGAGGACAAAGATTTTGTCTTTAGCAATTGTTCAGGATTGTCTATAATCACGAAAAAGTATTCAGCGACAAGTATACTTTGTGGCTGGTGGGGAGATAAATTACCAAAATACTGATACCTCTTTCTCCATTATTCAAAGTCCGTACATAGGACCATTTCTACTTCCTGAAATACTAAGAAACAAACCTCCCATAGGCTTGATTCAATTAATGTAATACATCTGTCCCTGGAATTTAAAAGAAAAAAAGAACCCAAGGGGGCTTCCCTGGTGGTGCAGTGGTTGAGAGTCCGCCTGCCGATGCAGGGGACGCGGGTTCGTGCCCCGGTCCGGGAAGATCCCACGTGCCGCAGAGCGGCTGGGCCCGTGAGCCATGGCCGCTGAGCCTGCGCGTGCGGAGCCTGTGCTCCGCAACGGGAGAGGCCACGACAGTGAGAGGCCCGCGTACCGCAAAAAAAAAAAAAAAAAAAGAACCCAAGGAATTGGGCAGCATTGCCCAGGCAACCAGTTTTAATGTTGCTACCTAGGGCTACAAGTTCCTTCCTGTTATCTCCATTTTTATTAGGTGTTAGTTTTGCTTCCTTTCCAGCAAGAAATGAGGTTTGCTTTGTTCTCAGTTGCAGAAAGAAATCATCAGAAGAAATATTGCGCATTCTGCTTTGCTTCAAGAGGAGTTATTAACTTGAAATAACACAACGCAAGTCTCAAGGACAAAAATTAAAAGGGCTATTACAATCTTAAATAAAATGAATTAAAAACTCTAACCACATAAACATTTTCACCACATCACATCAAGATAGCTAAAGCATTTATCTCTAAATCTGCTTTAACTAGCTCTATAAGCGGTTTCTTCAACTAATTATATGAAAAAGATTCTTTTTCCTTGTTTTGGAAAAAGAACTGTTTAACCTAAAGTCTTTTTCTGATGAACAAATGGCAGCTACTAAATAAGCAGTTTGTTTCAGTTTTCTTTTTTGGTTGTGCCTTTCCTGAAACCTTCTCTGACTCTGGCCAATTATACTGTAAGAGTCAAATGGAAAAGCAGTTTTATGACTTTAGGAAGCTCAAGTCCAGATCAATTTTTCCTATCACTATCTATTTGTATACAAGAAGCTGAATAAAATCAATTGCAAGGAGACTTTTCAACTATGGATTTAAATCTTTTCATGACTCTGCAATACAGTCAAACTGGGGTTAGGAGGGGGAATCGAAAGACTGTTTCCTTTATTATTTTTTTTTATAAATATAATGATGCCGAAGGGCAACTTTGTATCTTTGGAGCCTTCCCTGTCAGGCAAAATTGAATGGAACAAATTGTTCCTTTGATTTTTAGGTAGCTGATCAGAAAGATGTAGCATATGCAATAAAACTCTCTGAAGCAAATTGGTACAACCCATGTACCAGAACTACAGGCCTGTAGATTACAGAAATCCTCAGTGAATTTTGAAAAATAAACACTCCTTTAAATATTGCTTACAAAGGTTTGCTCAACACATTTGCTCTTAAATATCACTTTTGCATAATCACTGAGTGAGTATTAAGTGAAAAAGTGAGAAGAATGGGTGGGATTACAAGCTGGTGGAAACCTCAGGTTTTCCTTTTGTACCAGGGCATGCTCAGGCAAACCTTGTTTGCTATTTCCCACAATGGAACCAAAAAGGCTGCAGATCTTGGGTGCTGCAGAAATCATATACGATCTCTCAGGTTTTACTCAGGAACCAAAGTTTCAGAAAAAGAAAAAGCACTTTGTGAAATGCATTGAGGACTTTTCCCTTCACCCTGTAGGGGAGGAGGACCTTTAATAGAGATGTTATGACCAGAGAGTTCTTATTAAAATAATTTTACCCAGAGTAGAGAGATGCTCAAACCCAGGACAACACAGTGAACAGAATGGGAAATAGGGCTAAAGACACTGTGGCAAAGAAAAAGATTGTTAATATGTTTCATAAGGATAAGTAAGGATCTTTTTTAACCTCTATCTCAATGTCAAAGAAAAAAAATCATTCCTAAAATTTCTCCTACACTGCTTGAAGTCTCTAAAATTAACAAAGATAATTAATAAAGATACCGAGATAGCTAATATTTCTTTAGCACTTACTATGTACTGGGAGGCACTGTGTTCTTCAGCTGGATGATCTCAGTTAATCCTTACCAGAACTCTGAGGGGTAAATCCTCTCAGCTTTTCAATTCCCAAGGCAAAAAAATAATTAAGTACCTTGTCAAAATCACATTGCACTGTATAGGACAGAGAAAGGAATTCAAACCCAGACACTCTAAAGAGACAGAGCGGGGAAAATGAAGCTCCAATGACACTTCCCTATAAAGTCTGAAGGCCTGTAACATGGAAATAGATGGTGCATATTCAGTTCTTTTTGAAAAATACATAAAGACCCAAACATAAATATTAACACAGAATATGTTTGGACTGATACAAAGTGACGTTTGAACCAGGACACTCCTGGACACTCTCATTTTACATATTCTGTTCCAAGGACCCCTCTAGGTACTCAGATGCCTCCATCCTATGCCCCAGAAAAAACACGCTTTATTTTCGATTGACCTTTAAGAGATTTCACACTGAAAGAATCCCCTATAAAACTCTCTAGTTGCAACTAAAAATACTATAATAAGACTGATAATTCCTGAAAATTATTACAAGAGTTTGGTGGTGGTGGGATGAATTGGGAGATTGGGATTGACATATATACACTAACATGTATAAAACAGATAACTAATAAGAACCTGCTGTGTATAAAAAAATTTAATTTAATTAAAAATTTTAATTAAAAAAAAGTTTGCAAAGAGAATTCTAACACTGCAGCCTACACAGGAAGGTATTACACTAACGCCAACTACCTGCTGAGAAAACAATTCATTCTCTCTAAAACAGGAAAAATGATGTTTCAGACAGGCATATGTTCACATTTTAACTGAGAATTCGGGATTAGAAGAAACCCTTCGAGCTATACTGTCAAATACAGTAGTCACGGTATTCGTGACCTGAACTGTGGGGTGACCCTGAACCCAGATGCATTATAAGATTAAAATACACTCAAGGATTTCAAATGCTTAGCAAGAAAAAATGACTATAAAACATCTCATTAATATTTTTTATTTTGGTTACATGTCAAAATGATATTTCGGATATACTGGATAAAATAAAATCAATCTCCATTTAAAATGAAACATGTTGCTTACTTGCTACTAATGCTCCCACCCCAAGGGCAAAATGTGACCTAGAATACTTTCGTGAAACCCTTCCCCTTTCTTCTCTCTACCTACCCCACTCCAACAAATTAGAGGAACTCAATTTCTTCTTTTTTCTCTCTTCTATCCAAGAGACGGCTAGCCCAGTGGGGCGGCGAGGTGGGCGGGGTGTATTTTTATAGAGGCATCTGGTCCTCTGGTCCCTCCACTGCTCTAGCTATGGAAATGTAGGGCTCAGGAACCTGTCTGGAGGCCTGATGGCTTGGCACTGAAGAATACAGGAAAAACATCACAGTGTTTGGCGTTTGGGCCATTCTATTTTTCAGAAGGATCTAAGTTGAGAAGACATAGAGCATATATAGAAAACAATTTCCATTTAGACATTACTATTTCTGGAAAACATAACCAATGAATCACTATGTTCAACCTGGAAATACAGTTCCTCTTCCAGCAGTGACCATCAACATTTTCCAGGCAACACACTTTTAGGACCTTTCCCAAACTTTTACATCCAAAAGCAAACTTTCTAAGAAGTCTCAGCATTCCTAGGGTTGCCCAGCTGCCCACATGACCACTCATCTTAGTGTTGGCTTTCTAACTTCATGCCTACCTCTTGGTAAAACAGGAGGTCCCTGGGGGCTCGCAGTCCTGAAATCTGTATTTAAAATGTTGGTGCAGGAATACACCCCTCAGGTCATGATTCTCTTGGTCTTGGTCTACAGTGAGGCTCCAGAATCAATTTTTTAACAAACTCCTTTTGGGATCAGATGCACGTGATCAACAGACCACACTCTAAGCAACACTAATTTGTTCAAATCAGCAACAATGTACATCCACTGCTAAGGGAGGACAATGCAAATGAAAATCTTTTACAAAATAAGTTTAGAAAAATATTTTTAATTAAGCCCTGTAAACGGACGTGTCTGCGGAAGGCCCGGAGATAAAGAGTGTGCTCTGCATTTCTTTCCGCTCTGGGTTTTGAAGGTCATGGGACTCACAACAGATGTGGCCTGGTTTGAACCGTAAAGGTCTGCATGGCTAATAAGAGTTAGTACAAAAGCACAGCAGCTGAGGCACTGTGGCTCCAACAGTTGGTGGGCTGCAGCCCAGCAGGGCAAGCCCCTGGCTCTGCCAAAACAGATGGTCTCCCTTGCAGGCAAGCTGTCCAGGAGTGGGACCAGCAACTTGATGCCCCACAGGAGTCAGAAACCCATTCCATCAATGCAATCACTGCAGACCCAAGGAAGACGTATCTAAGCATGCTTAAATAGCACAATAAGATACACCACCATTTTCCTAGAGCAAAGGAAATAATGAACCATTACTTTGCTAGCAACAATCTTGGGGCCATGAAACTAATCAATAATCATATTATCACACATCTAGGCATTTCCATGATAAATTCTTTTTTTAATAGCATTTATTGCTTTTTCTGATTATAAAAGCAATAAATATTTGTCATAGAAACACATTAAGTGAAGTACATTAATGAGCAGAGTACATTAAATAGACAACAAAATACATCAAAAAGCATAAACAAGAAAATAAAAACAACCATAATCACCGTTAAAATTTTGGTATACTTCCCTCCCCTGTTCCAATAATCAATAGAGTTGTTTTTTAACGCACGGAGAATCTTTCAAAAGTGAGTCTGTGTTAAACCTTCTAACTCTCAAAGTGGAAGACCATGTACAAGTAAAGCTCATTTACATAAAAATTAAACATACCACCACTAATGGGCCATGTGACTCTGCCCAAACCCAACTGTTCTCGTCTGTAACTGACTGCTGTGGTCACTTTAAATTCTGATATGGTCTACTGTGAACAACTTTACCCTTCTCACTGAACAATCTAAATCAGGGGTCCCCAACCGCAGGACCACAGACAACTACTGGTCTGTGGCCTGTTAGGAACCGGGAGGCACAGCAGGAGGTGAGCAGTGGGCAAGCAACTGAAGCTTCATCTGTATTTACAGCTACTCCCCATCGCTCGCATTACCGCCTGAGCTCCACCTCCTCTCACATCAGCAGCAGCATTAGATTCTCCCAGGAGCGCGAACCCTACTGTGAACTGCGCATGTGAGGGATCTAGGTTGCGCGCTCCTTATGAGAATCTAACGCCTGATGATCTGAGGTGGAGCCGAGGCGATGATGCTAGCGCTGGGGAGCGGCTGCAAATACAGATTATTGTTAGCAGAGAGGTTTGACTGCACAGAGACCATAATCAATTGCTTGCAGACTCATATCAAAACCCTATCAGTTGGGGCTTCCCTGGTGGTGCAGTGGTTGAGAGTCCGCCTGCCGATGCAGGGGACATGGGTTTGTGCCCCGGTCCGGGAAGATCCCACGTGCCGGAGCGGCTGAGCCCGTGAGCCATGGCCGCTGAGCCTGTGCGTCCGGAGCCTGTGCTCCGCAACGGGAGAGGCCACAACAGTGAGAGGCCCGCGTACCGCAAAAAAAAAAAAAAAAAAAAAAAAACCCTATCAGTGAGAAGCAAGTGAAAACAAGCTCAGGGCTCCCACTGACTCTGCATTATGCTGAGTTGTATAAATTTCATTATATATTACAATGTAATAATAATAGAAATAAAGTGCACAATAAATGTAATGGGCTTGAATCATCCCAAAACCATCCCCCCCCACTCCCGGTCTGTGGAAAAATTGTCTTACATGAAACCAGTCCCTGGTGCCCAAAAAAGTTGGGGACTGCTAATCTAAATCAACCAAGAGCAAACATGGCAAACTGATGGCCCACTCCATGCAGCCCGTAACACAGCACGTTATGTCAGTCAGTTGCCAGCATTTACAAAAGGCTAAGGACATGTGATAATCCAGGCTTTAGTCTTCTCTTTAAAAATGTTAATATCAAGCCATACCGAACCATATGACAACAGTTGGCTTGATATGCACAGTTCCGGGACATCTTCACTTAGTGTAAACTTCACGATCATCCCCACCAATCACTGCTCTTTCCCCAGCTGGGATGCCATGCATTAGATGCCAGCTGTTCTTGCTCTTATGCTTAATTCTGCAAGACCCTTCAGTTACTTACTGAGTGCCTCCCTGGTCCTTTTAAGCAAGTAAGTTTGCAAATCCTTTAGGGAGCATCTAGTATGTAAAATAACAAGCTACTCCCCCAAATGTGTGTGTGTGTGTGTGTGTGTGTGTGTGTGTGTGTGTAGCTCTCTTAGAGATAATCTTAAGTGAAAACTTCCTTTGTGCTAAGCACCTTTTTTTTGTTTTTTTGCGGTACGCGGGCCTCACACTGTTGGGGACTCTCCCGTTGCGGAGCACAGGCTCCGGACGCGCAGGCTCAGTGGCCATGGCTCACGGGCCCAGCCGCTCCGCCGCATGTGGGATCTTCCTAGACCGGGGCACGAACCCGCGTCCCCTGCATCGGCAGGCGTACTCTCAACCACTGCGCCACCAGGGAAGCCCCTAAGCACCATTTTAATCCTTTAATTTAATCCTTTAATCCTCACAATACTCCTACAAGGTAAGCACCATTGTTCAATGCATTTTAGATGACCAAAATGGAGTTTTATAAGTTAACTGATTTGCTCAAGGTCACATAGGTAGGACATGGCAAAGTCATGTCCAAGCTCGGGACAGGCCAGTAAGTAAATTGTTCAGGACTCTATAATTCAGTCTTCTACAACGGCTCATTCTTCTTTGCCATCAAGCTAAATCGGTATGAGAGACATAAATGCCCTCTAAGACAGTGAAAGAAATATGGGGATGAGACTGAAAGTACCAAATGTCAACAGAGAAGGGGAAAAGCAATGAAAATATCACAAATAGCTCAACTGCAAGCTCGTAAAGGGCTTCAACTTGCAGACAGCTAGAATAGCCATACACACTAGCCAAAAGCAAAACTGTAAAGTAGATAAAACTCAAGCACTGTCAGTCTCCATGAAGCCTCACAAACTGCTGATGAGAAAAAATTATCCCAAACATGGAAATAAGGTAAAGAGAACGCAGCATGTCCTTTCACTGTCACACTGGGGCTGTATTTAACAAAATCATCCCAAAATTATTTAATTCCTAGGGGAATGTATCATTGTTTGACTTGCTATTCACTACGATTAAAGGCCAGGCTTGGTGAAGTTACAGATTAAGCTGTAGATTTAAAATGAGTTTCAATAAAGAAAAGTAGTTACAGTTTTATAACTCTGTAGGATATTAACCAGTGTTGGATCAAACCTAGCAACCATATTCTGACATTCCTTATTAGCCAAAACTACACACTGGGGACTTCCCTGGTGGTGTAATAGTTAAGAATCCACCTGGCAATGCAGGGGACAAGGGTTCGAGCCCTGGTCCCACATGCCACAGAGCAACTAAACCCGTGAGCCACAACTACTGAAGCCCACATGCCTAGAGCCCATGCTCCACAACAAGAGAAGCCACCACATGAGAAGACCACGCACCACAACGAAGAGTAGCCCCTGCTCGCCGCAAATAGAGAAAGCCCACGGGCAGCAATGAAGACCCAATGCAGCCATAAATTAATTGATTAATTAATTTTTAAAAAATACAATAAAACTACACACTGCCTCCAAATGCCCTTCCAACCAGCTTTGCCATATTATTGTTTGTCTCATTAATTATTTGAATTTGATATGTATTAATTCTGTTTGAGTAAAGGGTCATGGTTTTAACCTTTTGAACACTGTAACTGGACACTGCAATTCCTTAAACCACTCTCCCAGGCAGCTACACTCCAGGCCTATCCCTCTCCTTGCTTCCATCTCCAAACTTCTGTCATCAGGAACATGCCACAGAAAATCAAAATTAAATTCTACACTTCAATCTTAGTAAGTGGAACACCTTAACACATCAGAAACTCAGGGAAAACAGTGTAACAGAGGAGATTTCTGGCCATGCAAATATGCAATAATAACCCTAATGCTGAACCTTTAGGCATCAAAATAGGTAACTTAAAGGAGACAGAATTCAAACACTAGTCTTTAATGGTTTATCAGATGGTCTTACAGACATCATATATGTTCCAGGTAAGAAAGTATCTACTTAACAATTAGGTTTTGCAATATTTTGGTGTTTCCCATTTAATAGCAGTACAGTTCCAATAAAAAATAATCCTTAATACAAGTGAGATTAGATAATACATTCCCTTAAAATTATTCATCCAATTTTTCTTGATATACTCTAACAATTAATGGTTTTCAATCATTAATTCACTCACATCTCTATCCACAGTGACAAAAAAAAACCTACCAAATCATAAAGCAAGAGATCCTTTCACTTTAAAGGGATGGTAAACAGCAGACAGCAGGATAACCAGACACCCCAAAGACAAAGCCACTACACAGAAGCCACAGTAATGAAACTTGGCTGAAGTCTGAAGTTAAGAACTGCAGCTCCTCTCAGATTTTTGTTACAAGGTCACAGAGTAGGATGATTCCCTGGAAATATTTAAACTAGAGAGGTTAGATTAAATGTGCGGGGAAGGCCGGCCCTCCACCACCCATCTCGGCCACAGTCATAAAACTTCTGGCTCTTCTCCGGCTAAAATTCAACAGTGCCTTATTTGATACCAGGAAGGCAAACCCAGCGTTGTTGCTACCATGTGCTTATCCTAAACCCAAGGCAGATAACACTCACATTTCACAGCACTCTCCTGCTGAGCCAGGCCTTGTCCTCTCTATCCGGCTCAAAATTGGATTCCAGAAAAAGAATACAATAAAACAGATTGTAAGCAGACATCACTAATCCATTGAAAGTGATCCTCAGGATAAAATGTGCCACATTAAAGCCAGGACTTCTCAAGGGACTCTGAAGTTATTTGAAATGATCACAGTGATCAATCCAGGCAACAACAAAAAGTAGGGAGGAGGGACAGAGAATCAAGTTTTCAAAAGAGAATATCATCAGAAGCAAGGAGGAGAGTGTGAGGCATCAGTCTACCCAAGATTAAGACTTGTTATATAGCCACAGTAACCAAGACTGTGGTATTAGCAGGCAGACAGACACTAGATCAATGGAACAGAAAAGAAAACCCATAGAGAGACGTGCACTGTACAGTCACTGATTTTTGACAAAGGTGCAATAGTAATTCAATGTAGGAAGGACAGTCTTTTCAAAAAATAGTGCTAGAGAAATTGGATGTCCATAGGCAAAAGAAGAAGAAAGGGAAGGGGGAGGGAGAGGGGGAGGGGGAGGGAAAGAGGGCGGAAAGGGGGAGGGGAAGGGAAGGAGGAGGGGAAGGGGGAAAGGAGGAGAAGAAGAGTCATCTTGACCTAATATTTGTATAAAATATGAGGTTTAACTCAAAATGGATCATAAATTTTAACATTAGATATAAAACTATAAAACTTTTTAAGGGGTAGAATAAGAGACAATCTTCTGGAACTGGGGCTTGGTGAAGAGTTCCTGGATATGACACCAAAAGCATGATTCAGAGGAGGAGAGATGAGTAAGTTAAATTTCATCAATATTAAGAGCATTTGCTCTGTAAAGGTGCTTGTTGAGAGGATGAGGGGACAGGTTACAGAATGAGAAAAAACATTTGTAAACCACATATCCAACAGTGGACTACTATCTGGAACGTATAGAGAATGCTCAAAACTCAACAGTAAAAAAAAAACAATCCAATTCGAAAGTTAGCAAGTGAAACGAAGAGATATTTCACCAGAGAGGATGGCAAATGAGCGCATGAAAGGATATTCAACATCATTAGCCACAAGGGAACTGCAAATTACAACCACAATGAGATATTACTGCACACCTATTGGAAGAGCTAAAATGAAAAACAGTGACAACTCCAAAAGCTGGTGGGGATGCAGGAAAGCTGGATCTCTCCCTCACAGTGGATGGGAATATGGCATGGTACAGGTTTTCTGGAAAACAGTTGGGCAGTTTCTTTAAAAAAAAAACAAAACACACATTTACCATATAACCCAGCAATTGTACTCCTTATGTATTTATCCCACAAAAGTGAAAACTAACGTCCACACAAACACCTGTACACAACTATTAATAATTGACTTTGTCCTGAAGCAACCAGGAATTGGAGGAAACAAACAAAAAAAACTTCCTTTAAAAGGTGAATGTTTATACAAACTGTGGTACATTCACACCAAGGAATACTGCTCAAAAACATGGTGGAGTGAACTACTGGTGCACACAACCACTTGGATGGAGATCAGGGACATTATGCTGAAGGGAAAAAGCCAATTTCAAAACGTCACATTCTGCATGATTCCATATATATAACATTCTCAAAATGACAAACTAGACAGACGTAAAACAGTTTAGTGGATGGCAAGGATTGGGGATGGTAGGGGGAGGAGAAGTGTGTGACTGTAAAGGGGTAAAATGAACACGATCTTTGTGGTGATGGAATCATTCCATATCTTATTCCAGTGGTGGTTAAAGCAATCTACATATGTGATAAAACGGCAGAGAACTATACACACACATTGTACCAATGTCAGATTCCTGTTTTTGATACTGTAACTATAATTATATAACATTGAACCAATGGAAGAAACCTGGTGAGGAGCACATGGAACCTCTCTGGACTAGTTTTGCACCTTTCTGTAAATTTACAATGTTTTCAAAATTAGAAGTTATAACAAGTAAACGCCTTTGACAGATAGTCTAACACTGGCCATAATTTTTGCTTTTTAACCAACCCATTTTGATATCTCCACATGGAAATAAAGAAATCATACCAGGCAAAATGTATGTTTAAAGACAATGACTCAGCCATAAAAAAGAACAAAATAATGCATTTGCAGCAACATGGATGGACCTACAGATTGTCATACTGAGTGAAGTCAGACAGAGAAAGACAAATATCATATCACTTATATGTGGAATCTAAAAAAAGGTACAAATGAACTTATTTACAAAACAGAAATAGAGTCACAGATGTAGAAACAAACTCATGGTTACCAAGGGCAAAATGGGGGGGGGGTAAATTGGAAGACTGGGATTGACATATACCCACTACTATATGTATTTAAAATAGATAACTAATAAGGACCTACTGTACAGCACAGGGAACTCTACTCAATACTCTATAATGACCTATATGGGAAAAGAATCTAAGAAAGAGTGGATACATGTATATGTATAACTGATTCATTTTGCTGTACACCTGAAACTGACACAACATTGTAAATCAACTATACTCCAATGAAAATTTTTTAAAAAAGAAAGAAATCCCTGATCCCCTGGTCAATCATGTCCATTTCTGCATTGTCTTTTCAAAAAAAAGAAAAAGAAAATTAGACCATGACAGTTTTCATTTTTCTTATTCTCCCCCAAAATGTACACACATATCCTATTTACAACAGTAATATCAAGGGGTGGGGGAGGGGAAAGAGAGCAAGTGACATTTAGCCATTTCTTGGAAATATACCCCCTAGGTAATCTGACCATGAAAATAAACGATGTTGTGATAGGAAAAATGTAGAACAGCCACCATTACTTTAAATTTCCTGTTGATCATCTGATAAAACACTGGGAAATAAAATAAGAATGCATTAACACACATTACCAGGCCTTTGAACAATGTACCAATTAAGGAATGGATTATATAATTTCTACAAAAGAGACATTAAGAAAGGAAACATGCAAAGATCTAAATATTTTGCCTAGATTGAATACTGAATAGTTCTAACCCAGGGACAGATTACAAAACCAACTCTTTAAAATTAATTATCCGTATCTGCCCATCCACCCGAACCCTCTCCCCAAACCTTTAAATTCCATTTCTATCCCTCAGATCATTTAAATTAAAACAATGTTACTCTCTGTGGGCTGGCACCTTTATACAGTTTACATACTAAGCATCTGTGTGCCAGACAGTATACTAAAGCATTTTTTTTAAGGCAATCTATTTAAGTTTGAAATTTTAACCAAAATAAACAATGTTAAAAAATTCACTCTTATTAATTCCCCAATCACACTATCACACGAACAGTTTCATTTTGGAGCTGTAATAAAGAAGTTAAGGGAAAACAGGACTATAAATTTGCTATTGACTTTCGTATTTCATAGTTGCTTAGATTATGAAACTAGCAGGAGAGACTTCTACACAAACAGAGTTCCCAATGCCCAATTCTAATCCCAGCAAGCGGGTTAGATGCTCATTCTATACCTGCCCCCCACCTTACCCGGCCTGCTTCCCCCTCCAGGTCAGAACCCACACCGACTTGCCTGAGACCCCCCCCCGCCCCACCCCGGCCCCTCCACCACTCAGCTGTGAGCTTCAAGGAGGCTGACTTAATTCACAACACCCGGTACGTGGTCCAAACTGGCCTTCCGATTTCTCAGTCTGGATGCCACGTTGTGTGGAGCTCCATTCTGCCACCTCGAAAACAACATCTCTGAGGACGAATCTGACGCACAGGTGACAGAAGAAAGATGGTAACAACCTGCGTTCGCAACGGACTTGGCTGGCCACCGATTGCCTGGAAACCTACTATCTCTGGATCTCTAGTATGAACAATAACGTTTCTTTATTTTCTCACTGCTCAGAGTTGGGTCTCTCCTGACTTGCAGCTGAGAGCATGTTAAGTGATGCATGGGTCTTGCTTACATAGCAGCCCGACCAGGGGGTGGTCTCGGTAGGTATTAAGAGAATCAAGTCCTCCAGGCATTTCATGACTTCGGGAAATATACATGACATGGTGTTAGAAATGAAAAAGAGAACACAAAATTGGTCCTAATATATGCTGCTTCTTTTTGATCTTTAATGACCGCACAATATTCCATCGTGTGGATAGCCAAGCCCCACGGTCAGCCGATATGTTACTTTGTAAGACTAACTCTGGACACTTCTCTGCCATCTGCCAGGATAAAGGCCCAATAACTTCATTCATCAATTACACAGTGACTCTGTAGTGAACGGCACATCCTTGAGTTTGTAGACAGGTATATACATTTGGAGGCAGCTCTAACCCAGACTTCTCAGAAACCATTGCATCCTTAAACTCACCATCAAATCTCAAATGGTTAGCAGTACAATCAAATCTGATGACTCTATTACTTAAAGCACTAAAACAATTCAGCTTGCAATTCTAATGTAGGCATCCAACTGGAACAGTAACCCACACTCCAAGAGTCCCAGATAACGGCCAGTGACCAGGAACAGAAATGTACAATAATTCCAGCTAGGGCAGAATCAAGACTGGAGGGCAAACTTTGGTGAAAATTTATTATGCTTGGCTGAATTTACAATGTAGCTGAAAGGCAAGAAGAAGTTAAATAATCCTGTAAGACAATCACCAGAGAGATGTCTGATTAAGTGCCTAGCAAACAGAAGAGACAATAAATTAAAATTATGAGCGAGAAGAGTGAACTTACAGAGATCACAGGTAAAATACTTAAATAATCAAGGTTAACACAGCAGAAACAAGTGACAAATCTAATAGGCTAAATTATAGCAGCCTGTGTCTGGCAACTGGATACTTCATAAGTCTTTGGGGGCTTCCCTGGTGGTGCAGTGGTTAAGAAGCCACCTACCAACACAGGGGATACAGGTTCAAACCCTGGTCCAGGAAGATCCCACATACCGCGGAGCAACTAAGCCCGTGCGTCACAACTACTGAGCCTGCGTGGCACAACTACTGAAACCCATGCACCTAGAGCCCGTGCTCCACAACAAGAGAAGCCACCGCAATGAGAAGCCCACGCGTCACAACGAAAAGCAGCCCCCCGCTCACCTCAACTAGAGAAAGCCCAAGAGCAGCAACGAAGACCCGACACCAGCAAAAATAAATAAATATTTTTAAAAAGGAAAAAGAAAAAAGTCTTTAACTGTATTTTCCAATGACTGGGATTAATCTACAATTAGAGATCAGCTTTAGAAATCTAGCCACTAGAGGTACAGATTTCTCTCCTGGCATTGTTTAAATAAACTCTACTACTATTTACTTCGTGCCTATCATATGCTGTGGATACAACAGTGAAAAGTCTCTACCAGGGATTCAGGATGGTAGTAGCCCTTAAAATGGAAAGAAATGAATAGAAGGAGGTGTGAAGGCGCCTTCTGTGGTGCTACTGATGTTGTTTCTTGATCTGGGGGCTGGTTATATGGGTGTGTTCAGATTGTGATCATTCATGGAGTTGTTCACTATGATGTGTACACTTTTCCATATGCATGTTGCCATTCAATAAAAATGAACAATCCCTCTGCCATCACGGTGCTTACATTCTCAGGAGGTTGGATATGGAAGGGAGAGAGGAGAGATAGTAAATAAGTTAAAATAAAATCAATAGAATGCCAAAAGACACTCGGGAGGAAAAAAGCACATCAGAGAGAGAAGACAGGACAAGTCAGGAGTGGGCTATAATTTGAGAGGGAGTGGGCAGAGAAGGCCTTCCAAACATGGGACATCTGAGCAAAGACCCACAGGCAGTCCCGAACAAGTCATGCAGGTCTCTGGAAAAGATCACTCCAGGCAAAAGGAAAAGCAATTACAAAAGACTGAGGCAGGGGTTTCCCTGGTGGCGCAGTGGTTAGGAATCCGCCTGCCAATGCAGAGGTCACGGGTTCAAGCCCTGGTCGGGGAAGATCCCACATGCAGCAGAGCAACTAAGCCCGTGCGCCACAGCTACTGAGCCTGCGCTCTAGAGCCCATGAACCACAACTGCTGAAGCCTGGGCCCCACAACTACTGAAGCCCATGCATCTAGAGCCCATGCTCCACAACAAGAGAAGCCACCTCAATGAGAAGCCCACGCACAACAAAGAGTAGCCCCCACTCGCCACAACTAGAGAAAGCCCACACGCAGCAACGAAGACACAACACAGCCAAAATAAAATTAATTAATTAATTTACAAAACAAAAAAACACTGAGGCAGGAGGGTGCCTGGGACTGGGATGTGTGCCGATCAGTGAGCGAGGCCAGTGTGGCTGAAGCAGAGTGAGCGAGGGGTGGAGAAGTCGAGGGGGGTTAAAGAGGGGACAGGAGCTGGATGCCATAGGTGCTTGATGCTCACGGTAAGAACTCTCGCTTAAGAAGAGGGATGTGGCTCAGAGGAGTGACAAGATCTGAGTTAATGTTTTGACAATACTCTGCTTGCTCTGATTCCAGATATACAGAGACCCTTTTGTTTTTAATAATGCAGATCAACTTTCATCATGACAGCACTGTACACAAGAGAATGCTTACGAGAAACACAGAGGCTCCCTGTTTAGAATCATTTCATTCAACACACTTATTTATCCACTTCTTTGATAAGTGAGAGTCAGAGAACCAACACCAAGGCACATGTTTTCTGACTCTGAGTTTCTATTTTTTTTCTACTGTAATTCTTTTGGTAACTAAGCAAAGTGCCGGCTTTCAGTTTTCCTCGATTTACTCATTCCACAAGTATTTACAGAGGCCCTACTATGCGTCTGGCAGGAGTGAAGTAGCAGGGAGGGGCTGGCCCTTGAAGTTAACAACAGGCCACTGTGATCCAAGGATTCAAGAGTTATGTTACCAGAAGGGTAGCTGCATGGGAGGAGTACCTGATTCTGAACTTGAGGCAGGAAGGAAGGCTTCCCGGAGGAAGTGAGAGCCAAAGTGAGGCCAATAGGACAAATGGCTTGGTGCAACGGAGACCAGAAAAGTAACACAGCCCATGGACTGGCACACAATAAGTGACAAACCCAAGTGATACCACCATTATAATTTCACATTTCCTACCCCTACTCACCAGCCCATGTAATGCTGGTGAAGTCCACTGTGCATTATTGAAGCATCTTACTCTAAGTCTGGCATGACTCCCAAGGAGTAAGATCTCTAATTCTGACTCCACTAACTTGGAACTTGTGATCCTTTGGGGCAGGGATTAGTTTGGCCTTGTCTAGGAAAAGGATTTTGAATACAAATTAAAAGGAAAGTGATAAACTAGTGTAGGAAACCAGTTTGATACACTTCAGACACAGCAATCAGCATATGAAGCACATGCCAGGCAAATCAGACTCATATGGTGGCCAGAGAGATGTTTCAGTAGAGCAGGGTTTCTTGATTTCAGCACTTTTGACATTTGGGGCAGGAGAATACTTCAGTGGGGGCTGTTCTTTTTATTTTTTTTTAATTTTATTGAAGTATAGTTGATTTACAATATTATATTAATTTCTTCCGTACAGCAAAGTGACTCACCTTCATATATATATATACATATATATATTCTTCTTCATATTCTTTTCCATTATGGTTTGTCACAGGATACTGAATATAGTTCCGTGTGCTATACAGCAGCACCTTGTTGTTTATCCATCCTATATATAATAGTTTGCCTCTGCTAGTCCAAACTCCCATTCCTTCCCTCCCCTACCCACTGACCCCCTCAGTAGGGACAGTTCTGTGCCCCGTGGGATGCTGTGCAGCACTGCTGGCCTCCACCCACCAGATGGCCATTAGCAAGCCCCTCTGTGACAACCCAGAATGTCTCCAGACGTTGCCAAATGTGGCCTGAGTAGCAAAATCACCCCTCCAGTTGAGAAACACCACAATAATGAGGAAACGACAGACCTTTTGCAGTTTTTGAAGGAATACAAGGGAGAACAGAAGCAAGAAAGGCAGGAACTTGCTGCTTCTCCTGACCCAGGACACTTTTCTGTCATTTAATAAAGGCCCATTAAAGTGTGGATCAGAGAAACTCAACTGTTAGCTCCACTTTCCCCAAGCCTCACACACACATAGAATCGATTCAGAGACAAGACTTCAGATCTGAGGTGAGGAACACATAACTGCTATGAAGAGGAAAATGGCATGAGAAGATGAAAAAGAGAGTAAAGAATCAAAATGGGGAAAGATGGGCCACCACACAGATTTATTCTACTTCCTGCTGGTTCCCTTTCTTTGCCACTACCAAGGCTGCCACCAAAGCCCGGACCTCAGGGTACACCGTGGAGGACGGCTGGAGAAGAGCCTACAGAAACCACAAAGCACAGAGAGGAAGGGCATGAGCTCTGAGGATGCCAATCCCCGGAAGCTTTTGCAGGAAAAGGCCTCCATACTCAGTATCCCCACAACTCCAAGGTCAAGGCCCCTTGATGAATGCTTGAGAATATCTGGACTCTTTTAATTCAAGAGCCTTTCCTCAATTACATCTTCATATACAACACTAGTTAATAAAGAAATTCTTTTCCCAAAATGTGTACGTTTCTTACTCAATTGCCCTTTTTCTCTCTCTGTGGTAAGATTTTATGGCTCAGCAGGAGGCAAAGCAACGTAATGTTTCATGTAAGGAATCCTTGCTGCTTGTGAAAGCTTTTTACAAGAGTGGAAGAGAAAATCCTTGCCTAAAATGAGGCTTAGGGATTTCTAGGGCTTTCAGTAAAGCCAGGTGATGGCTGGTGTCTGTACCATTCAAGAGGGATCGCTGGCGACAATTTATAAAACCAATAAAGCCCTAACAGGTAAGAATTCAATGTTGATTATTGATTCCCTATCAACTTAAGACCCAAACTTCAAATTCACTGTGCACATCACAATTCAACGACTGCTCCAAGTCAATAATCGTATTGAATTCCATGCTTCTATTACAAATGGACAAGGAAGAGAGGGGACAGAACACCAGGCCAAAAGGTCCTCGAAACCTTGCTGTAAAATCCAGCTCTCCAAGGCAAGCTCGTCAAGCTGTCCTGAAATCCCTGGGCCGCTTCAGTGCCCTCTGCCTTCCAAAGGGCCTGGTTTATAGTTGCCAAAGAAAAGTTATTAAGTCACAGAAGCACGAATTTGGTCCCCAAGCTGCTGTTCAGGACACACCAAATTTCCCTGATTTGTTTCAAGGCAACAGAGATACTGGCAAAATTTCCATCTTCCCTGCTTTCACTTCGATCTCAAAAATAAATATAAAGGAGTCCGGGATTTTAAAGCTAAAGGACAGTATCAAAACATCACACTGTTTTAACTCGCTAAAGCCAAAAGTGCATTAAAGTAGATAAGGCATGTGGATCCCAGCCTTCCCCAGCATGCAGTAGGAATCTGCCTGGAATTTTGCAATTCACTTCTACGCCCCATTACAAAGGGCCAAAGTGAAGCAACGTTAAGAATACAAAAGGAATCTTTTAATAAAGTAAGCATTGTCATTAATCTAACAAATTCTTCCCTGAATATAACACGTCAACAGTTAAGAGAATGAAGTTGGAGTTTCTAAATCTGTTATGGTTCTCTGAGCCTTACTTTCTCTTGTGTTTGGTTCAAACACGAGCTTAATATATTCTAACACCTATAAAAAACAAACTATTCCTTACAGCAACACCTACTGTTTCTCCTTAAAGCATACAAGTAAAGTAGGTATCAATTTACTGTTTATAGGAACGAAGGAGTGATTTTGATTTACCATAGAACTAGTTTTGAGGCAGAGATCTCTCAAGTTCTGGGTCTTCTTGCCTTTGGCCCAGGGAATTTGGGCCCTAGTTTCCTCATCTGTAAAATGGGTAGAATAACAGAATATATCTCATTGGGTTGTGGTCAGAATTATGCATTGCACTTAGGAAGCACTTAATAAATTGTAACCATAACTATTATTACTACTATTCTACTTTCCTTTGGGCATTCAGAGATGAAGCACAGGAGGCACAGAAAAGTAGCTAGAATGGACTGTTGCACTTAAGAGGCACAAAAATTTTTTAGAACATGTGATTCCAAGAAACATTTATGAAAATTGGACAAGAGCATCGATAACATCTTTTGCAACAAGAGCTAGAAGAGCTTAAGACAAAGAAATAAGTCAACAAAATAGGTTATGGAGTCAATGTCTCTAGGAAATTTTTATAACAAGATTAGGCAAATATTTTTACAAAATGGTTTAAGCACAAGTTGGTCTTTCTGCCCTTAAATGCTGTGAATATAAGACACTTCATAACACTACATGGAGAGTAGATGGTGAGGACACTAATAAGGACATTAATAAATATGCAATTTCTTTATAAGAAGGGACAATAATTGGAGTTCCTGACTTAATAATAATCCCGAATGCTTATCAAATATACTGCTTTCCCACAGGGTAGATGATCTCATATGTTTTGCTTTGCTTTGTAATAAGAAATTGATTTCTCTCTTCAGGTTGAGACGTTTCCCTGATAAACACCCAAATTCACTAGGTTTCCAAAGGTATTAGGACTGTACAGGTCAATTATTCATAAGGAAAAACCATAAAATGACCACAAGATAGCACTTCAGAGGCAGAAACATACCTCCACAGGGTTCAAGATGACATTAGACTCTTAGAGTTGAGACTTAAGCCCCAAATTCTGGGAAAACAGCAAACAAACCATTCCCTAAAGAGTTTTAAAGGGAAGGGGAGTGGCAGGTGGCAGTGCAGCGAAGAATGAAGAGCCATTTCCTCAGCTTCCATGTGATTCTGCTGTGGGTTTTTTTTTAGTTTTATTGGAGTATAGTTGATTTACAATGTTGTGTTAATTTCGGCTGTACAGCAAAGTAACTCAGGTGTGTGTGTGTGTGTGTGTGTGTGTGTGTGTGTATATTCTTTTCCATTATGGTTTGTCACGGGATGCTGAATGTAGTTCTCTGTGTTATACAGGACCTTGTTGTCTATCCATCCTATATATAATAGTGTGATTCTCCTCTGACCATGTGATTCTGGATGCCATTACATAGAAACACCTATTAGGGAGTCTAGGGTTACATCACCACAGGGAGGACCCTCCCCATCTATTACGTCATTATGTCCCCCTGATATCTAGCACAGGACCCTGTGCACAGCAGGCACTCACAGAGCATCAGCTGATGGATCTGTGAACTAATAAATACAGAATTAGCACTCACTTCTTGAGGGCGGGAAATTCAATACCAAAAAGAAAAGACTGTTGGTGGGAAATTAGTATGCATTCCATTGCTTTTGAGAACACACGGTAGTGTGATCATGTGTTGTTACTGTCTTCTTGTATTTTTTTCCTTTTTGTTTCTTTTTGATGTTCACCATCCATCCCCCATCCCACCAGCAGCTTTAATTCTTTTTTGGAAAAGTATGTTCCCTTCACTGTAGACAGCTAAATAGTTGACCCAGATGAGATGCACCCAGTATAGGAGCTGAACAGCAAAGGTCCAGGACACATGATCTACACCTCGACCCTGCCCTCATGCCACCTCTAAATCACGAATGAGCTCCTTAAGGAGAAAAGGCAAGGCTGGACATCATTGTCCCAGGCAGCAGGAGCTGCACCTTTGACCAGACTCCCAGCTCCAAGTGTGCTGTCCTCCAGCACTCATTTCCTAACCTCCTAGAACTGCTTTGTTCCCTGCCCACAGCCAACGTTGATACTTCAGTTGCCTCTATTCCAGGAGCTCCTGATAACCCTCCGGAACACTTCAATCAACTTAAGTTGCCCAGACTTGGTTTCTGTTGTTTACAAACCAGCAAAACAGACCAGAAAAACCAAAGTAACCCTTGCAAAGAAAAAGACAGTGATCTATTTATCAGGTTTAGGTCCAGGTACCAGCAATGAAAATGCCAAAGCAACAGTGGCTAAAACAAGATACAGGATTACTTTTCTCTACCTCAGGGAGGTCTGGGGATGGTGAAGCATTCCATAGTAAGAGGGTTCCTGTGGCACCTTTGAATAAATTAGAAAAAGGTACCCCCCCCCCCCAGGGGAAAGCAGCCCTGTAGGTACGTGGCTTTGTAAGCACATGATCCTTTTGTGGAAAGTAAAAGGCCTAACCCTTCTCCATGTACACTCCTTGAGAAGCAGAGCGTGGATTGAATTTGTCCCTTAATTAACCTCTCAGCCAGAGGCCTTTCTGCAAGAAATATTGCAGAAGTATATACACAGTGTTGCCTATACTGCTTCTATCTTGTGACTCTGCTATCTTCTACATGTAATACCAACATCAAGGTCTTAGGTAACAGCTCAAGATTCAGCCACCATGTCCACATTCTGCCCAACAGGAAGGAAGAAGAGATAAAGGACATGCCTCTCTCCCTTTAAGGGCCCTTCCTAAAATCTACATGCTATTTCCACTTACATTCAGTCAACTAAAATTTAAATCACACCTAACTACCGAGGCGGAAGGCCGGTCTTTATTCCACGCAGCTGTGTTCACTTAGAAAAACACAGCTTCTGTTACTGAGGAAGAAGAGAAGAAAATCAGCAATCTCTAGACTGCTATCTGAGGTTTGGTTAATACACTGGTATATGACAAAAGGTAGGCTGTGGCCTCTTCTTGAGGTTTTCAGAAGTGTGACACCGTTGATGTCTCACAAAATATATTAATAGATGTAGAGTTCATACATTCAAAAACCAGAAAGAACTTACTAGAAAGGTTTTTAGAGGTCATTCAGTTCAAATCTCTCATTTGAATATTAATGTTTCATAACATATACCACTGCAAAGATATATAACTCTGTATTTTAAAAATATGGTGTTATCACTCATTTGTAACCTACCAATCCTGTTAATTACTACAACAAATGCTTTAATGCCTTTTTAACATTTAAATCACCTGTGCAATTAGCACAATGTCTAATAACAAAGGGAAATGGGCACATAACTTTTGCAAGCCATTTAATAAGAGTGTGGATGCCTCATTGCCACGTCATAGATAAGGTGACCACCTTCTACGAACCAAAAACTGGGACACTGCCTGCCACACACAGAAATGATGGTAAGCACTGCTGAATGCCGGGGCCAGCGTGTAAAAGCTGGAAATCTATTTAACTACTAGTATTACTAACTTTCAGAAAAATCCTATTACACTAAATTAGAGGAGAGGGGTGAGAATCGTAATCACCTGAATATAAGCTCAATGGTAAAGGGTTATTTATCTGTCTCATTGTCTCCTGTACCCCTCCTTGGCTAGCAAAATGCCTGGTACTTACAGAGACTTAAAAATATTTGTTGCTTCAAAGGATCTGTCAAAACTCTGGTAAGAACTTAAAAGATCCAAAACCCAAAGACACGCATTCTAGGAATTTGTGAGACACCATAAAATCAAAACAAAACAAACAAACAATAAAATAGATGATGAAAGGGGATTTGTGGTGCCAGATAGGAATTCCGGAAGTTGGTAAAAGGTTATCACTGCTCTCAAAACCCCCAGAACATGAGGAAACATGACTCATCTAATTTCCCAGAGTATTTACTCAATAAACTACTGACACACACCGAGCATAATGCCATGTGCTAAAGCTACTACGTATGACTTCCCTTGCATGTTTTTGTAGTTTTGCTACATATATAAGTATGCATACACAAAACAAGGTATTACTTTAGGTAGGAAAGAAAGGAGTATAGCTTAGGGACATAGCAATTCTCTAGTGTTATCTCCTTAAAAAAAAAACTCTCTTAAACAACTGTGTTGGGCTGCACCCCGCAGGCCTACAAGGCCTGTGCTTGCCCAGCTTCAAGACCAAAGAAAGAGACCAGAGTCAGCAAGAGAGACATCAGTAGTTAAATAGATGGGGGAGCTTACACGTCTGAAGCAAGGTCCTGGAGCAACACCCCACCGTGTGCGTTGCACAGCCGGCAGAACATGAAGGCAGTCTTCACTTGCGGGGTGGGAGGGAGGAGCGAGGATTACCAGTTATAAGCGAACTGACATTGACATCAGGTGGGCTCATTAGTTACCAGGGGAACCAGCAGAGGAGCACAGCAGCTCACTGCCCCTTTGATAAGAACAATCACCAGCTGGCCTGAGGCAAGTACCTAGGAAGGTCAGTCATGTGCCTAAGCTACAGGTGAAGCAGGCACTGTTTGGGCAGGGGATGGACACAGAGCAAGAGAACAGCCATCTTGAGTGGCCTGACCATACACACTGTGACAAAATATTACCATCTGTTAAATGTGAGTATATGGTGTATTTTCTCTAAGTAAAAAGTTTCCATAATTCAAATTTTAAAAAATAATTATGACAGTTAAGCTAGTAGCAAAAGCTTTTTCTAAGAAAATAAGAACATTAATAACATTTTGCCTAATGGGCCATTTTTTCCCCAGAATAACATTTTTCTAAGTTGAAGGAAACAGACAGGATTCACCTGTGGTAGCCACAGTGGAGGGTGAAGGGTGGGGAAGAAGTAATATCGTACACAGGAGTCTAAACGATCTGCGGCCACTTGCCACACGACTGTGACACGAAGTTCCTTCTTACAGCTCTCACATCTTGTATTTGGCCGTGTCCCTCTGCTTGCGGGATCATAGTTCTCTGACCAGGGATCGAACCAGCAGTGAAAGCATGGAATCCTAACTACTGGACCGCCAGGGAATTCCCTACTTACTTTAAAAATGGAGATACTATCATCTAACCTCACAAGATTATTATAAGAGTTTAGCGCAAAGCTTGGCAAATAGTAAATTATTAATAACTGATACCAATTATTATCATTTAAATAAGAAAGAGGTTTAAATGTATCTTCAATTACATTTATGATTAAATAAATGAAAAAGCTGAAGTTCTTAAGTCTTACCTCCATTTTCATACAGCTGTTGCCAACATATTTTAAATTTCTTCCTTGTCAGCAAAGAAGCCAAATGCATGTTTTGTCAGTCTACAAACGTACGGCTCAAACTTGGAGGGGTACTACTGCCAATAACTGGGGTGAGACACTCCCACAGTTCCAGGCCTACATCCCTAATTCCACTGCAACCCCCTCGCTCAGCGCTTCTCCTCGTGTGGTCCCAGGACCAGCAGAGTCAGACCTCCTGGGAAACTGTTAGAAATGCCACTTCTCCAGTCCGGCTGTAGACCTCGGGGATAGGCCCAGCAACCTGTGTTGAAACAAGCCCGCCACGTGATTCTAACCCAAGCTAATGTTTGAGAACCACTGGCCTAGCCAACTTTCCCACTTGAGGGAAGAGATTTCTTTTCAGTCTTAGGGAGCTAAGGACTAATAGTCCAGAGCAGAAATTGCAAAATTTTCACGTAAAGGACTAAATAGTAAACATCTTAGGCTCTACGGCCAAGAGGCAAAATCAAGGTTATGTAGGCATTTATTTAATCCCTTAAAATGAAACCATTTAAACATATAAAACCCATTCCTAGTTGGTGGGCTGTACAAAAGCAAGTGGTGGGACACATCTGTTGATCTCTGGTCAAGAGACTGGAATTAGGCAGACTTTCATCACGTGCGTTTTTCTGGCTTACCCCTTACTAGCTCTATCCCAAGCATGCAGGCTGCTTCCCATCTACCTCAGTGGACTCACCTGCAAAATGGAGATCACAATAGCTCTGACTCCATCAGGCTGTGGGAAGGACTGAGAATGGACCCAAAAAAGCCCCAGCCCCCCACTCGCTTAGTGCAGAAATAACCTACCTGCTGCTGGCTGTTTTGTTTTTACTATGGTCTCACCATTAGTGTTTACTTCCTCTGACAGACTTGGAATACAAACTTGCCAGACCTCGTGACACTTTCTAAAATTATCACAGAGTATGATTGTTATTCTTAGGGAAAGGCCCTCAAGGGCAGTTTAAAAGTAGCCACATGAAAAATATGTTTCCAAAACATTTTTTATGAAACCCAGGAATTCCCTGGTGGCCCAGTGGTTGAGTCTGCCTGCCAATGCAGGGGACACGGGTTCAAGCCCTGGTCCGGGAAGATCCCACATGCCGTGCAGCAACTAAGCCCGTGCACCACAACTACTGAAGCCCGTGCGCCACAACTACTGAAGCCCGTGCGCCTAGAGCCCGTGCTCCGCAACAAGAGAAGCCACTGCAATGAGAAGCCCGCGCACCGCAACGAAGGGTAGCCACCACTCGCCGCAACTAGAGAAAGCCTGTGCGCAGCAACGAGGACCCAATGCAGCCAAAACTAAATAAATTTATAAAAAAACAAACCCAGACTGGTTTCCGCTGTGAATTAAATTTTCCCATACTGCTCAGTTTAATTGAGCCAGCTCATTAGGAAATATCCAAAGAGCCAAGGTTTTGGTGAACTAACAGTCTACCTGTTGGGGTGTGAAAGTGTCCCTTGGCTTCTGAAGCCGCTCCTGGACACGGGTCACTGCTCTAGCGATGACTTTAAGCACAAAGCTCCCCTCACTCCTACAGAAGACCGACAGTATTCAAGTCACCCCTTCGCACCGACTCAGTATTTTTTAATGGACTTAGATCACCAATTGGCTGGAAAATGCAGAAAGGAGGACGGTCTTTTCATTCATTGCTGATGAAGTAACACAGAGTGACATGGCACTTTGGGGGAGACAAAATATACGTTAAAAAAAAAATACCCTCTAATACCAGCTAATCTTCTGTGTATTTAATCATAGATAAAAATACACATATGCATGAAGATGCATGTACTAAGTCTTATTTTTCCACTGTAGCATTATTTGTAGCATATAACTCTGAACAGCAATGTGCTCTACAAATCATGGAATATCTATACTGTCGAATACAATGCAGCAGTTAACAAGGATAGGGACATTATTTACAGAATGACCTGTGCAGATTTCCAAGATATAGTAAATGGAAAATAAAAAGTAGGTTGTCTAGCAATATACACATATGATTCATGTAATATGAAAGTTAGGTATTTTCTATATATAAAAGCACAGTGTATACACAAAACTCACACGTATTTTTCAGAGGGGTCTAGAATTAGGAGGGGTTGGTCAAGTGTGTTTCTGTATTATTAGATTTTTTTAAACTGCAATATATTCAGAGGTTGCTTTTTTTACTAAAAAATTAAAAATTTTAATACTCTGGAAGAGTAAGATAAAAATCAAAGAAAGAAATAGAGTTAATGTCGTTTCTACACTCATTCTCCAAAGCAAGAAATTAGGTCTTCCGTTGCTGATAGCTTTACAGATACTGTATCACTATATATTGTTCAATTACTGGGAAAAGAAACAGGTCAGGGCCTTGATGTGGACTGCAGAGATACTTCACATTGGGCACTTATTCAATGGGATAGCTCCCAGCTGCATCCTGGGCATTCTCCCAGGTGTTTTTATTACTACAGTTTTTTTTTGTAATGACAGGTACCCCCAATTCTAAAAGCTCTCCTTGAGCCTTAGTGCCCAAAGCATTTCAGAATGTCAACAGGCTATAAGCATTGAGGGGGATCACAGTCTGCATTTTCAGTCAGCCATCCCTCTCCAGACTTGGGTGGAAAGGACACCAGGGGACTCACTCCTTGACAACATACCTGTCCCTCGGGGCACATACAAACAATGGGAAACAAAAGGCAGAGGGAGAGGTACAAGGTAGAGGGAGAGGTACAACATGTTGGGATGCAGGGATATGCTTGTGTATTGCTACAATCTTGCCAGGCACTTCCAGAAAGGGCAGAAGACAAGGGCGAAGAGAGGAGGGCAGGCAAAATGAGAGATGAATGCCCTGACCAGGGGTTCTCAAATAAAAGGGGCACCACACAGCCTCTGCTGAACCACCAGTAGTCACCAAGACTGGCAAACAAGGAACACCACGGTTCGTTAATCCAGTTATCATTCAACAGTAATGGCATCAAGTCCCTCCTCTAGGCAATAAAAGAAATGGAGCAGCCTATAATGACATCTTTACCTGGCCCTGGGGGAAGAAGAAAAAATGAGGACCACTGGGGCCACCTTCCATAAGCTTAAATTTATTCAACATAAACAACTCCTCCTTATTCTATGGTCATGTTCCTTCTACTTCTTTGGTGACAAAACATCTTTTCTGCAACAACAGTGCCAGTTAATAGTAACTTTTTTTTTCCTTTAAACATTCTTAATGAACAAACTTAAAACTTAGTTACTTTACATCAGCCCTCCAATTTGATCTTAAACTGGTCCACAAAATCCGAAGCCAGAAACCAAGTAACATCCTTGAACAAAGAAAGGGAGACTAACGAAAGAATCGGAATCTACCTACGCGCTTTCCCACCTCCGACTCCCTTCCCCAACAAACAAAACCCACCAGCTGCTGCTATTTCACTCCTAAGTTTCCAAGTGCTTTCTCTGCAGTGTTATTTCCACCTATTCTTCACGCCGGTCACAGGCATCCTCACCAGCTCCAAGCCTCGGGTGCTCCAAGACACTTCGATACCTCTGGGGTGTGGCGGGCGGCGGGGGGGGGGGGGGGGGGGGCGGCTAACAGGCAAGGAAATAATACCCAGGGCTTGTGTCTCAGCCACCCGAAGTCCTTCCTCTATGTGGCAGCTGAGCTCACCCGCTGCCTGGCGCCTGTGCCCACACCCCCAACAGGTTAGCACTCCCGGCAGAGCTGCCTGGCTTTATCCTTATTTAAGAGATCTGCTCGGAGCCAGGACCACAAGAGCAGAGCCTGTCAGCAGGATGCCAGGGCAGGTCGCAAAAACTGTCACATCGCAGCGGCTGGGGGCAGGCACCAGGCAGTTGCTACTGTTCTCCAAGAGACAGCTGGGTATTAATCCCACCTGAACGAATGTGGTTCACCTCATAGAGTGCATCGATCATTCAGTAAGCAGGGTACAAAGAGACTTTTGTTACCTGGGCTTTGTTAGCTTTTTGTGTTCGTTTCCATCAAAAGGGCATCGGGTAAGGAATTACAGCTTATCCAAAGGAGTTTTTCTTTACAAGGACCATCACCAAGAGTTTTTCCATAGCATTTAGAAAACTGAATTTAACAGAAGACCAGCGGTTGTCAAAGGAGGGGAGGCACTCACTCCACTCAAGGACATCTGGCGAGGCCTAGAGACATTTTTGTTGCTACAAGTGGAGGAATCTAGTGGGTAGAGGCCAAGGATGCGCTAAGCATCCTACAATGCACAGGACAGTGGGCCCAAAACAATGATGTGCTCCAAAGTGTCCAACAGTACCAAGGCTGCCTCGCAGTGACAGCCCTCAAAGACGTTACTTAACACAGGACCAACAGTGCGTCCAGCCAACTTTGGTTACAGGGTGACTATAGAGTATCATGTTCATTTTGGTTATGATAGTATATGCTGGCATCCAGACAATAAACCTGATGCAAAAAAAAGTGATTTCTCCTTCAAAATGCAGAAAGGAGAACTTCCGTCTAATATTAGAATTGGAAACATCCTTTGTAATCAAGGATTCTTGAACAGATATGCATGAACAAGCGCATATGAAATTTGAAAGAAATCTGTATTTGTTTTTCAAAGGAGAAAGTCACCCTTCAGATTACCAAAGGGATCAGAAACACCAAAGCAAGGTTAAGAATCCTACACATCCTATTTTAGAAAGGAGCAAATGAAGGTCTGAGAAGGTGGCTTTCCCAAGGCCACACGACCAATTGGCGAAAAGGGAGCATAGGGAAGATGATGTCAACTCCCCCAGTCTGCGGAATGTCTAAGAAACACCATTTCTCCTTTCTGAATGTGAATCACTCAACCTTTAGCACCAAGGCTTAATATTAAATAAAATAAAGTCACAATAGAAAAAAGTGTCCGCCTCCTTAAACATAGTTACTCTCAACCCCAACCTTGTGGAATCTGACATTATTATAACTGAAACTGCCTCACAACTTCTTAAGCAAGCAATACTGATAAGATGCCTTCCTCTAGTGTTCCTTATTTATTTTACAAAAAGGCATCAGTCTGAAAACAAACTGAAAATGATGGACAGTTTAATGGTCTGGCACGTGTATAAGTGGGGCAAACACAAGTTGCTAAGAAACATCTGTGATGTTGTGACCGATAATAAGAAACAGAGGTTTGGTCTTTGTTCTAGTTCCTGACACTAAGCTCTAAAAGCCTTGGAATTTCCTAAGTGATAAAAGCTATAAAGATGAAAGGAGTGTTGTTATTCATAACAAGCTCTTTCCCACCACACCTGAGTTTATGTTAATGAGGTGACTTTTAGTAAGCCTCGATAATAAAATCCCAAAAGGAGGAGTTCAGAGCTTTCAGGTTGCTGAACCAGGATGCATCCAAGTGCCGAGAGGGTGACACGTCCCCAGAGCTCCACAGGAACAGAAGCTCCTATGCTTGGGACCCTTCCAGACCTCACCCTATGTACCTGTTGATCTGGCCGTTCATTTATAACCTTTAATACATTCTTTGTAATAAACCAGTAATCTAGTAAGTAAACTCTTTCCGCAAGTTCTGTGAGCCATTCTAGCATATGATTAACCCCTGAGGAAGGGGTTGTGGGTACCTCCCTTTTGTACCCAAGTCAAACAGAAGTTCTGGGTAACCTTGGGACCCACCATGCAACCGTCATCTGATGTGTGTGTGTGTCTGGCGGGGAGAGGGAGACCAGTCTTGTGAGACTAAGCCCTGAACATGTGTGATCTGATGTTATCTCCAAGCAGACTGGGTTAAATCATAGGACAGCCCCTTAGTGTCTGCAGAGAATGGGAGAAACTGCTTGGTGGGGGAAAATTCCCAGGTCTGGGGTCAGAGTGCTGTGAGACTGTGGTAGGAGAGGGGAGAGGAGGAAACAGACTTCTGTCTTCTCACATCTTGAAGGACCAGTTCACTGAGCTTTCACCAGAACAACCAGAACTGCATCACCCGAGGAGATTTTTAAACGCTGGGAGGCAGCAAAGGGCAGTGGTACAGTGCCAAGACACTGAGGATGAAGGACCAAGGTTCGAATCCAAGCTCTACACCCACCTTATGATTCCCTAAGGTAGGAACCCAAGGGAATTGCCTACAAATATGCACCAAAGGCATATATAAGAATGTTCTTTACAGTTGATTCCCAAAAGCCTAAAAGCGGAAAGAACCCAAAGGTCTAGCAGTAGGAAAGAAGGTCAACTGTCGTATATACATATATTCAATGCAAACTAAAGAACAAAGTACCCTACGCAACACGAATGAATCTCACAGACATTATACTGAGCAAAAGAAGTCAGACACCGAAGAGGACGTACTGTGTGGTTCCATTTGTCTGCAGTTCTAGAACAGGCAAGTGCATCTATGGTGAGTGGAATCACAACAGTGGTTACTTGGTTGGGGGTAGGAAGGAATGACTGGTGTGTCTGGGAAGCTGCAAATGGTCTGTATCTTATCTGGAAGGTGATCACTCAGGTGAAAACAGTAACTCATCTAATATAAATGTATCCAGCCACACACTTAAAACGTGTGCAAACATATAGTAAATATTATAACTAATATGTGATATTTATTTTGTTATATATTTATAACATTGTCTATGATACTTAACATTAAAAATTATTGTTAATATCAATGTTACATACTAATACATAAATTAACTTTCATATTAATTTACATATGTTCTAACTCAATTACCAAAATAACTTTTAATTGTTTAAAGAAAAGTAAAAAGAAAACACCCTAACTCTGTCACTTATCACCTGAGATATTGAAGGTGAGATACTTAACTCCCTGGGCCTCAAATTCCTCATCTCTAAAATGGAGGTGACAATAGCCCCTGCTCTCATCAAGTGGTGGTAAAATTGTGAACAGGCTAAGGACAGGTGAAATCTTAGCACAATGCCTCAGAACACACAGGCTGCTGTATTTCTATCATCATTATGATGAGAACAGTTCTTAAAGATGTTTCTGCACTTATTTCTCATCATTAATACATTGTAGCAGTAAGAACTAGCCACTGAATGTGGGCTTTGGTTTTTTTAAACCCCTACCTTTTGGCTCACAAAAACCCCACAAAAAGAGAATAAATATGACTGTGATAATAACATGCAACTAGAGATGCGACATAAATAAGAAAATGTGACCTGGGCCACCTCCAACTCAGACCTACCAGAGATCTGAAAATGAACCAGTACTCTTCCAACTGCATCCCCTGTCCCGCATCCAAGGTGCTATTGAGGAGCTGTCAGACACCTTGTTAGCAGTGGGTGCAAATGGGAGAACTCTCACGCTGCTATCCTGCGTGTCCTGACAAGGCCACGAGGAAACGCAGTCCCCAAAGAATCAGACTGCCCAGAAGCAGCCTGATTAATCACCGGAGGAAAAAGCTCATATGGTGTGATGGTGGAGGATGCCATGAATATACAGGGAGAAACATGCAGCCAGCAGTAAACAGACCAAGGGGCAAGCGAGGGGGGCGGGGGTAGGTGGGAATAGCAAGCTAAATCTCCCACTACATGTGTTTCCAGAGAACCAGTAGCCTTACCCTCCTAGACTGTTTTCACTCCGTTGCTAATTGCTGGGGTTCCTCGCATGGCAGGGTCTTGTGACCTGGATGGAGGCAAAGCTTACAGCTGGAGCTTTAATAATACAATGCGCACTAGTTTCCCCCAGAGTTGTTAGCATGTTTTACATGTACTTCCTGTGAAGTAGAAAAGCGTGCAATTTAAGATTCACCGAGGCAAAGGGGAATACAAGGCACAGATATAACAAGTGAGGAAGGGGAGATTACACAGAACCAGAAGTGACACAGCTAAACGTGTGTCTGAGAAAATGACGATATTTATCCTTCCACACTCAGAAGAGAAAACCCAAAGTACATTCTGGAACAACACAGGATTGTTTTGTTGCCTTTGTTTTTGTTTTGAGAAGCTCTAGAGTTCAACCTCCAAAGCCAGTTGAGTTCACCATTTCCTAAAGGCACAGTCATACTCTCACCCAAATATCGCTGCTATAAGAGGTAACTTAAGCAGAAATATGTTAAAATGGGTAATAAAAGTAGGCAACCAGGGAATTCACTGAGCCTAATTTAGTTATAAATTTCCCTTAAAGTTAAGCTAAATATAAAGAAAAGGCAATTAGGTACAAGCTTTTAGCCCTGTGCCGAATTACTTTAATAATCATTCCTATCTAGTCGGGGCTACAAGAAACTTCGCCATTGAACATTCTCAGCTTGTTTGTAGTTTTATTCCCAATCTATTTACTCACAGATATCTGTGAACAAAACGTACTCTAGATAAAGTCATTTTGCCTTTATAAGGAAAATCTCACATATACAGGATTACATTAAGATCTCACAGAATGGTTTTAGCAATGCATGAGTCAACTTATTTCCTAGTTTAAAAGTCAAGTGTTACCAGCACAAGGAAATCCTTGAGTGGTAGGGGGTGCAGAGGGGAATAAGGATACAATAGGTATGCAAAATCTCAAGGTTTTCCAAGCCACCTGTTCACTAAATAAGGATCAATTGCAAGAGGACCAAGGAGATACAATCTCCTCCCCAAAGAATCCAGAATTCCAGGTATCTTTGCCCTAGAGTTCAAGGGCCCTCAACACTTAAGTATAAAACATTTGTTCTTCAAAATCCTGAAAAGTAATTTCAAAAGCAGCCATTCTAGGGTTGAGTGTCCTTTTGTATTTAACCTTATTTACTTGGAGCTTTGCAAGTGTTTCAGTTTTATGCAAATCATTCTTTGAAGTTTCTTTGTCATCAGAGGCATTTTCTTGTTCTGAAGCTCCCTTCTTTTGTTTCTCTTTACTCCAATGAATTCAGACTATCTCCTGGCTTTTGTTTCTCTACAGTAGCAAAATTGTATTCTGATGCAGCGGCAGACAATTTAAGCTTTAAGCTAAGGTGACAATCATTTCAGAAAATAAAGCAAACCCGCTATCATAAACTCCTACCACATGACTAAATATGGGGAAAACCCTGCAACCTTCCCTTCTAGCTCGGAATAAGAGGACAAAGGAACTTGGAAATAATAGAGAAATCAGCTGGCATTTATAAAGTAATACCTAACTTAATTCCTCTTAACGATGTCAATAGAACAAGGATTCTCAAAGTATCCTTTGAGAAACAGACGGGTCTCAAAATGGCCCCCTGGGGGCCCCAAGATACTTTCAGGAGACAGACTACGAATTTCCCTGAAACTACATAGCTTGGAAAATCACAACAGATTGAGTGTAAAAGCAGTTATGGAAATCCAGCTGTTTTCTACTGAGCCAGACATTAAAGAGATTTGCAAAAATGTAAAGCGATGTCAACCTTCCCACTAACATTTCTTGCTTTGGAAAATAGCTGCTTTTCATAAAAATATTATGTTAACATGCAATGGTTTTATTGGTGTTATTTTCATGCTTTAATAGTTTTTAAATAGCTCAGTTTAAAATTTTAATACATAATAAATTTTATACATAATACATAATTTTATAATAATACATACATAATAAATTTGATAAATTTTAATTTTAATAGATATAGCCCACATAAACAAAAGCTCTTAGGGGTCCTCCTTAACTTTTAAGAATGAAAAGAGTTTAAAAGGTTTGAGAACTACTACTGCATCAGCAGACTACATCCCATGGGCCAAATCTAATCTGCCTGTTTTTGTAAGTAGGGTTTTACTGGCACACAGCTATGTTTGTTTACATATTATATGTGAGCCAAATCCAGCCTGTTTTTATAAGTGTTTTATAAATGTTCTTAAGAATAAAATTTTACTAGGAATAGTCACATCCATCCATTTACGTATCATCTCTGGCTGCTTTCCTGCTACAAGGGCAGAGTTGAGTAGTTGTGACCGAGACAGTATGGCCCATAAAGACTAAAATATTCACTATCTGGCCCTTTACAGAAAAAGATGATGATGATGATGGTGGCTGATCAATCTTAACTGGCCATATCCCTCTCATGTGCTGGGCACTGTGTCATGACCACTTTACATGGGTCAAGTCAATCCTCCCAGTAACTCCATGAAGGCAGCCCTGTCACATCCCCACTGGATAGATGAAAAATTTAAAGCTGGAAGTTGAAGGGACTTTCAGATTGCAAGGCTACATCAGTGGAGCAGGCAGTATTCAAAAACAGGTGTGCCTCCAAGATCAACCAAAACCCAACTGAAGCATGAAAAATAAACATGCTAACTTTTCAAAACACTTTCCAGGAAAAAAGATAAAAACCTTCTTGCACGCTGCCCTACATTGGCAAAAGCCAGGAAAAGGTATTTTTCCATTGAAGAGAGCACAGAACGCCAGTCGTGCTTCCTAGATAGTGTACACACACAAGGAAGCGTCTTCGTGCAACTGTGAAAGGAAAATCAAAATGGAATCAGTATTGCTAAGAAAGTTCCCTATAATGGAACCAGGAGGCCACTGAGGAAGCATGATTTATGCTCCTCTTAGCCTGGATGGAAACTCTACTTTGACCATTTATTGTCTTAACACAGGCACCCAAAACATCTGCCCAATGTTCTAGAAACTCAAGATAATTATTGGACGCTTACCCTAAAATAACTCATGACAGCCTATCTACTTATCCGACCCTTGCCCTAAAATAACTCCTGACAGCCTATCCTTTAAGGACTAATATTTCCTTTCTTGCATCAAGGTCAATCATAACTCTTGCCAGACAACTTTAACAACATTGTAGCAAGGCCTTTATAACTCTTTGCTCTATGACAAGAGTCTTTATGACTCTTTCTCTTCCCCAGAACACTCTTTCAATTTTACCCAAATCTGTGTCTCTGCAATTCCTAAGACCCCAAATAAAGCTCTTTTCTCATTTTCAGCCTTCTGTGTTTCCTGGATGACACAACCCATCAGCAAGAAAGCCTTATAAAACCAAGGATAGGTTCACGTTAGAAACGACCATGTGCTTTTTTCTATATCGATTACACCTCAATAAAGTTAGGAGGAAAAGGAGGAGGAGAAGATCACAGTAGTAATGATAATAGGAGTCTCTTACCCTTCCTGACCTCAGAGGAAAAGCTCTAACATTGGCCTTGAATATGATGATGGTAGTACATATTCGGTAGGTACTACTTACCAGGTTAATAAAATTTCCTTCTACTGATAAAAACAGAAAAAGAAAAAAAAGAAATGAACATGTCGTTAGAATTTTTTAAATGGCCACGCACTTAAGATGTCAATGTGTGGCCCTTTACAATAACAACAACAAAAAATACGTTATCATGACCACAGAAGCATTAGGGGGGATTTATAGGTTCTACACTGTGAGTAGAACCATGTGATGAAGCTTGTTCTTAAAAGATCCTCAGGGGCTTCCCTGGTGGTGCAGTGGTTGGGGGTCCGCCTGCCGATGCAGGGGACACGGGTTCGTGCCCCGGTCCGGGAAGATCCAACATGCCGCGGAGCGGCTGGGCCCGTGAGCCATGGCTGCTGAGCCTGAGCATCCGGAGCCTGTGCCCCGCAGCGGAAGAGGCCACAGCAGTGAGAGGCCTGCGTACCGCAAAAAAAATAAATAAATAAAATAAAATAAAATAAAAAAGATCCTCAAAGTCTTTAAAGAACACGTGTTTATAGTCCAATCAACTCAACCCCACTTGACGCGGCAACAGAATGCTCTCAAAACGTTTCCTTATCCCTGTCTCCCACCCTCTTACCAAAATAATACTCATTCACTCATTCTACCATTTTTTAACCAGGAATGTATAGATTAAAAATTAGTGTATGCTGGCACAGTGGTTAAGAATCCGCCTGCCAATGCAAAAGACACAGGTTCAAGCCCTGGTCCAGGAAGATCCCACATGCTGCGGAGCAACTAAGCCCATGCGACGCAACTACTGAGGACGTGCCCTAGAGCCTGTGTTCCACAACAAGAGTAGCCCCCGTTCGCCACAACTACAGAAAGCCTGCACGCAGCAACGAGGACCCAACGCAGCCAAAAATAAAATAAATAAATAAATTTATTTTTAAAAATTAGTGTATATTTAATATAACAGTGTTTTATTAATCTCAAAACTGATAAACTCTGCATATCATATAATCAATAGCATCTCTAATTACAGTTACTGTTGACTTAGTAAAAACAATACAATTGAAACAAGACAAATAGAAAAGTACTTTCTGAGGTATGACTTTGCAACCTGGAACAAGCCATCTTGGCTGTAGAACTCATGACATCTTTAATAGAAATGTCTGACTTTTAAAAATCTCCTGAATAGTCCAAAGTCAAAAAACAAAATGAGACCAAAAAATCAAATCAAACCAAACTGTAAAATCTGAAATTAATGCTTCAAATGCAGGGGGTACGCGGGGCTCACAAGGCACTGGATTTCAGAGATCACAAAGGAACAGAGAAATCCTCTAGTCAGAGGAACTCTTTATCAAAGGAAGAAAACTGAGACCTAGAAACTAAATTAAGCAGCAGAGCCTTTGGATATAACTGGGTCCACCCAGTGCAATGCTTTTAAGACATCAGGGAGCCTCATGCCAATTGCAGGAATTTTTCTTTTTAAATGGTGAAAAACTGGAGTATTCTGTAACAAAAATCCAAATAGTTCAAAGGAGTAGACAGTGAAAAGTAGGGGTCCCTCCCCACTCCTCAATATTTCTTTCACACCTTCCAAAGACCCTGTGTATGTGTAAGACAAAGAGACAGAGAGAAAGAGACAGAGAGAACCAGAATGTTCCCTCTTCTACCTCTCACTGGGAAAAAAACAAATACAATATCTTACCAATCCTATACATGGCCTTTTTTCACTCAATATCTAGATCAGAAATCATCATTCTAAATCAGTACGTACATATCATCTCTTCTCTTCGAAATGGCTACACGTATTACACCATTATACAAATATGTCACAAGCAAGAATCCCAATTATGTATGTTCGGGTTGTTTCAAGTTTCACGCTATTCCAATAATTCCTGCATTTTCTTTCAACAACACAAACCTTGGTACAGATGTGCAAGTTTCTCCACAGATAAATTCCCATAAGTGGAAACTTGGAGCTGAAAGGTATGTGTATTTTCACTTTCTATGTAAGCTTACAGATTGCCTTTCAAAGATTTCTAAACAAAATATCTATTTCCACTGACATGGTTACAGGCCGGCAGTCGGTAGATAGTAGAATACAACTGACCCTTGAAAAACATGGGTGTGAACTGCATGGGTCCACCTATATGCGGATTTTTTTCAACAGCAAATACTACAGTACTACAAGATCTCCACTTAGTTGAATCTACAGATGAGGAACCATGGATACAGAGAATGGGGTATACACGGGCCAGTTATACGGGGATTTTCAACTGGGTGAGGGTCAGTGACCCTATCCTCCGCATTGTTCAAGGGTCAACTGTACTTTTAACCCATACCCTTATTAATTTGATGTTTTATCAAACATGTTGATCCTTGCCACTCAATATATGATGTTATCTCACTACAGTTTTAATACTTACGGGACTTTTTTTTTTTTTTTGCTGTACGCGGGCCTCTCACTGTTGTGGCCTCTCCCGTTGCAGAGCACAGGCTCCGGACGTGCAGGCTCAGCGGCCATGGCTCACGGGCCCAGCCGCTCCGCGGCACGCGGGATCCTCCCAGACCGGGGCACGAACCCGTGTCCCCTGCATCGGCAGGCGGACTCTCAACCACTGAGCCACCAGGGAAGCCCCACACTTCACTTACTTTTTAACATCTTGCCTCTCTTACCTCCTCTCCACACAGGAGCCCAAATAAAGTTTAAATTTCACTGTGTCTTCCCCCTCTCCCTCCCCAACCCGAATACAGACAGCTTTTAATATCTTGGTTCCGTAGCAGATTACACCTTTGTCTCTTTTCTTGGGCTATTTTAGCACATCTTTCTAGGGCAAGGACTCAACCTTTTTTTTTTTTGGTGTTCAATTAGCACTAAATCCAGCCACCTAATGGGAAGAAAATGTCTGCTCAATCTACTGGATCCTGGCTGACAGACAATACAGATATGAATGTATATTCAGTTATAACACATTACATGGGCATTTCACCGTAAGAGTTCAGAATATATTAGCAAAAAAGGAATACACTGTCAAGTTTAAGGACATCTCATGGGTAATAAGTAGGAGGAGTATTTGAATATTCCTTTACAGAAAATATATTATTTCCCATCACAAAACCTAATGGAAACAAAAAGATCATTTATTCTAACAAGTTTTGGACAGGTATTAAATTCAGAATTTCTCATGTATTAATCATTTATACATCTTGCTAAATAGTTGGACATTAACATGATGCCTACCTCTCCGTAAAACTGAATTGTCTAGTGTAACAAATGAGCAAATTGCATTTTTAATGTTCTTTCACTGTTACTCTTTTTTTCATTTTTATGCCAAGGAATAGCAACCAATTAATAAAAATTCTTAGTCTCACATCACATCCTATTGCTATAAAAACAACTGTTAATAAAAGGGCTGTGAAGATACTGAATAAAATGCACAACATACTGAAAAGTTTTACATGTGCTTACACAGTAGTAGCAACTTTGCCAGGAGTTTTTCACTTCTGATCATTTCCACAGTATAATACATAGTAATAGCAGGTAATAGCTATCAAACAACACTGAAACAAACTGTAGTTAGGGCACTGTTGTACAGTACTTCACTTATTACTCACATCAACTGTATGGAGTTAAGTGATTTTTTTTTTTTTTTTTGAGGTACGCGGGCCTCTCACTGTTGTGGCCTCTCCCGTTGCGGAGCACAGGCTCCGGACGCGCAGGCTCAGCGGCCATGGCTCACGGGCCCAGCCGCTCTGCGGCGTGTGGGATCTTCCCGGACCGGGGCACGAACCCGCGTCCCCTGCATCAGCAGGCGGACTCCCAACCACTGCGCCACCAGGGAAGCCCAGAGGTAAGTGATTTTTTAAATCACATTTCATAGCTGAAAACCCCCAGCTGAAAGCTTAATACAAGGCTGTATTACTACCAAGTTGTAAAAGGGAGACCTGACCAGATTTGTCTAAAACCATGGGGCATGCTCTTTATCACCACCTAAATCTCAACTCCATGTGTCTTAAAAATTGCTTGTTTTCAATTTTTAAAAATGTTATTTGTGACTTACGTACAGCACAAAACTCTTCATCAAACCATTAATTGGCACCACATACACCAAAGAGCAGCTGAATCCTTAAAGAGAGGACACTAGATGTAACTAGAAGAACATTTGTTATTTATCATATATTATTCACAGTTTAACACTGGAATGTACAAGAAAGGAGGAATAAAAGTAAACACAGCACGGAATGTTTATTCTTCATCCTACTTACTGTATGTAGTCTCCATAACCTATAATGTATTTATCTCAACCTGTATATGGAGTAACATCCCTTTTCCGTCCCCCATGAGTAAATTCTTTATGAGTCAGGTTCCAAACATTAGTCCTGAATGTGACTGCACTATACCTCCCAGATCTTAGGAAAGCCCCACCTGCCCTTCAAGGTATTAAAATTACCCTGAAATACTTGATGCTGTATCTGTTCTTGGTGGTAACACAAATGGTGACCTAAGGCAAAGTACTGACTGCATTAGTCTTGCTGGGATACTTTCCAGAATTTATATGTCCTTAATGTATAAATATATCCTCACTGCACAAGATTAGGACAACGCGTAGGTCCAAACGAAGCATGCTGGTCACTCTTCGTCCCCTTCTACCCAATGCTCTTCCATGCCCCTGAAAGAACACAGCTTGGTTTACAGCTTTTTTGGTCATTTTTCTAAGTGATTACAAATACATACACAGAAATACACATACATATATAGGCTGGTCCTTACACCCCCTTAAAAAACACAAATAGGATTACACTGAGTGGTTTAGGGGCCCAGGCTTTCCCTGGTTTTGTTTATATTTGTTCAACCCGCCTCCCACTCTTCCGCACATTTCCTCCACTTTGCATGTTTCAGGTCTCCAAGAGATGGAAAACAAGGAAGCCAAGGTCCTGAAACAGCTGTTGTATGCAACACATGTCCCCATCAAGCACAGGGACAATTGCAATTGCCTCTTGTCCTCAAGAGAACAGGTTAATGGGTTACCCTGAAACAAACACTCAGAAGGAATTTGACTCTGCCCCTCTGTGGGTCTCTGCCATCTCACACTCTCTCCCTTCTTGGGTCTAGTGGCCCTTGAAGAACCAAGAAGCCTCAGCACTTACAAAAAGTGACAGCACCCACCCAAACCACATTTGCATTCAAAGCCATTGGCTGCAAACAATAAGAGCTGGTGAAGTTATCACAAGTGAAGTCCACTGCCTGACTGGGATTAATGCCAGAACAAAGCCTGGCAAAATTCTCCCCCATCACCTAACCCAGGGGAGGGCTTGGACTTTGCCCAGAGGAAGGGGGGAAACGTGCAAGCAGAACAATCACAATCATACTGGGAATTGCAGGAGGTGCGGCCCTTGCCTGGCTGACATCCTTCCACTGACGTTCTTTCGTTCCAAAGCGTTTGACAGGAACGCTATTTCTAACTCTACTCACCCCACTTAGTAGCGGAGAATTTTCAGACACGAACTGAGATTCCCAAAACCCTTCCAGTCTAAAATAAACAAAAGCTGGATAAATCCTTAATTTCTCTGATCAAATAATTTCAGGGACAGGATAAGCACACTCTACAATGAGACAGACTTCTATTCTGCCATCACTATGATCATCGTATTCATGTGTTCCCCTGCATTGCTTGAGAAAATGATTCACCGTCAATAAACAGAAAAGACTAGAATTTCTGACGCTCCTTTCACCTGTGCACACAGAAATGCCCCCAGAGAGAAGCAGATCCAATGCAAATCGATGCCTGTAATTCACATTTGCCTTTGCCACTTCAGCTTTGGTGCCTAAAATTCCAAGGACACTACAGTGTCAGCATCCTAGCACAGAGAGCCAGTCTTCCCAGCTGGGCAGTCACACCAGCCTCTCATTGAGCCTCATTCAATTTCAGATGCCCTAGAAGAGGCTGATTACCTATTTATTTGGGGTGCTTTCCCAAAGTCCCCTCCAAAGTGAATTTTATATATGCCACAGAGTCTATCTTGTAAGTGAGACCATCGTAAATATGCATGTAGTCTTGTTGAAAATCCTTCTAGAGTTTTTCTAAGATCAGTAAACTATCGTGGTGTGTGTGTGTGTGTGTGTGTGTGTGTGTACACACGTATGTGAATGTATAAATACGGTTTCAACTCTTTATTAGTGATGATAATAGAGGACAGTTAAATGAATCATTCCCCCAAAATAGGTAATTCCAATCATCAAATCACTTCTGGTTAGCATTAGGGATCTAACTTTGTTACAGCAGCTCCAAATATGAATTGCAAAACGTTTTCCCTAGGCTAATGGTAAATATAATTTTCATTCCTAGAACATAAAACCCAGAGTGATGGATTATTCTGTGATAAAAGGAGTCCTCAAACAGGAGTCAGAACACCTGGGTTGAGGAAGGTCTGATTCGCCAGTGCGGGATCCTTAAACAAAGTCAGGTCTATCGCCAAACCTCCTCAAGCTTTCCCTTCTCTGTAAAGTGAAAGGTTACACGCGACAGTGTTAGGATATTTTCCCTGGTGCACTGAGACGCGAGGTAGGACGGTCCACGAATTCGGCAGGCAAAAGTCAAGGTCAAGCCACCCCCGGATTCTGCTACTGACAGGCCTCACACAAAATAACCTAGGAAAAAGAAAGCTAGGACATGGCAATGTTTACCGTTTACTAGGCAATGACCCAGAAACAGGAAAAGGACACAGAATTTTAAGTAGCAGCTGACAAGGGCACTCACAATTGAATTTTGCACACGTGAGTGTTAAGTCCTTTGGTATGGAAAACACCAGAGAGGGAGGACGGGACATTGGCTCCTTTCTTTAACTCAGAGTTGCCCACATCCAGCTCAGTGAAGAGCCAGCTTAGACGGCTCCGATCCACCGAAGAGCTCCAGGACTCAGGGAAACACTAAGAGCCTTCCCACAGTGCAGCTAATCACCCACAAAGCTCACAACCGCTTCCACAGCTGGTGGCCTGAGTCTCTGGAAAGATGGAAGCGGCCGAGGAAAGGGGCCCTCTGATGAGCTCATGCTTTTTCTAGCTCTGATTCCTCAAAGATCCCCAGCTGGGATGACAAACTCCTGGAGACAGAGTCTAGACTGCCACTTGGGGACCTGCTTCCTAGGTTGGTCAGGACACAGCCCTTTTTTGGCCCGAGGTCAGAAAACAATTTTCCAGGGCAACACAGGTCTAAATCCTGGTCTTTGCCTAATCCCCTGTAAATAATATAAATCTGCCTGAAAATATGGAGTACTCTGGGGGAGGCCACCCTCTCTGGCAACAACATCCCCACCTGGCGACACGCGTTCCCTGACAACCACCTGAATGGATCCTAGGTAGAGAAACTGATGTCAGCTACAGCTCAGCGGGTCAGACACCCTTGGAAGAAAGGGACTCAGTGAGCACATCTCCAAACGACGAATTATCAAGGAGCTGTACTTAAATGACTTCTGCTAAGAAGCAGCTTGCAAAAGCCGGGTACCCAATTCCACTTCTGGAAGCTCATCTGGGCTTCCCACACCCCTATGAACATAATGGCATGTGATTAAACTGTCTTTTTCTGTTAGCCCTTGAGCAGACATGGAAACAAAAAAAGTCATAATCCTACCATAAAGCTGTCATAGTTTGAGAGCTATTTAACAAATTGATTTCCCGAAAAAGAGCACGTATTGCGCACAGTACACACCACCCCCGCCAATGTTTCTCTAAGTGAATGCAAATTGGCCTCTGAAGAATTTGTCTAATGTGTCAATAAAAAGATTTCTGCGACCAATGAAGCTATAAAGTCTTAATTAAGAAATAATTCATGCTCTCCTAACTTCTAATTCTTTTTCATACTTTTGTATAAATAGGAAAGTTAACGATCTCATGTTCTTTTCATCGCAGTCACTTTGGGAGAAAAAAAGCAACATCAACCAGTAACTTCCAAAAGGTCCCCCATAGAGGACAGACTGGTGGTTGCGAAGGGGGAGGGGGTTGGGGGAGGGATGGAGTGGGAAGTTGAGGTTAGCAGATGTAAGCTATTATGTATGGAATGGATAAACAACAAGGTCCTACTGTAGAGCACAGAGAAATATATTCAATATCCTATGATAAACTGTAATGGAAAAGAATCTTTAAAAAGGTGTATATATCTATACATATATATATATGTATAACTGAATCACTTTCCTGTACAGCAGTAATTAACACATGATAAATCAACTATATACTTCAATAAAAAAAATTAAAAACAAGCAAACAAAAAAACCAACAGAAGGGTCCCAAAGCCACGTCTAGTCAGATCAGGCCAGGTCCCCTCATGTCCAGCCCCAGAGTCCGTTTATGGTCTTGACAGACACATCTGGATGGCAGACACCCACACCCTGCCCGGAAGAATCATTAACCATTGTTACATGAACAAATGTTGGCTGTCACTTGAACAGAGCTAACGCAGACAATGCATGCACACTCCAATGCAAGCCTGGGTCTGTGGGTACCTTGCAAATGGCTACGTTCCAATTTGAGGTGCCACTGAAGATCCCCCAAAGCAAATTAAGCCAGATACAAAGATTTTCAAGTGGAACTATCCCCAATATTTCCTCCAAATTTGGTGAAAATCTCCCTGGTGTTTTTCTCTCAACAGGAAAATAGAAAGATCTTTCCTTTTATGTCAATGTAGATGTTATCTAACTGGTCAACTTTATATGATCTCTTCTTCTTGGTCCTAATGGTCAACACCTAATTCATTTTGGGTTAGTTGGTTTTGGCAGATTTCTTTATTGAATTTTCTGAATGGATAACACATGCATATATTTTAAAGGCAAACTCAAAGGTACCAAAAATAGACAGTGGAAACTACCTCTTCTTCTCTCACCTCCTCCAGATTCCTCCTAAGGCAACACCTATTACCAAGATGCTAGTGTCCCAGAAAAAAGCAGCCTAATCTAGGTATTGTTGTGCACCTTGCTTTTTTCCCCCTAATTAACAAGATATCCAGGGAAACATAGATATCAATATTTGGATAAACATATGTATCAGTTCATATAGAGTTGCTTCACTGATTGTAACAGCTGCGCATATGCCATTATTTAGCAGTACCATAATTTATTAAAACAGCCCCTATTAATGGGCTGTCAGGTTGTTTCTAATCCTCTTCAAATCCAGAGACTGTTACAAGAATAACCCTGACATAAGTCATTTTGCACCTGTGGAAGTTCACCTGCAGGATAAGCACCTGGGGGCAGAGTTGCTGGATCAACCGTTATGTGCATGTACAATTGTGATGGACATAGCCTAATGCTTTCATAGAAGCTGTACCAATTCCGAATCCCCGCCAGTGACACCTAAGGTTACCCAAGTCCCCAGAGCCTCACCAGCTATTTACAGCAGCAGTCCCCAACCTTTCTGGCACCAGGGACCAGTTTCTCGGAAGACAATTTTTCCATGGACCCGAGGCGGGGGTGGGGTGCAGTGGGGGGTGGGTAGAGGGGGGATGGTTCAGGCGGTGATGCGAGCGACGGGGAGCGGTGGATGAAGTCTCGCTCGCTCACCTGCCACTCACCTCCTGCTGTGCGGCCCAGGTCCTAACAGGCTGCCCCAGGGGTTGGGGGCCCCGATGTACAGAACAGGCCAATTCGAAAAGGCTATTAACTCAAGCACAAAGAACAATGAGAGGTTCAGGGGGCTGCTGTGGACCAAAACCTCCTTCCATTCCTTCCACTAACTCTCAACTCCATCTGCTTCAAGGTAGCAGAGCCATCAAGATCATGGGCTTCATGGGCAGAAAGAGCTGAAGTCCTATCTCTGCCGCTCCTGAGTTGAATGACCCTGCAAAGTCTGAATATCTAAGTTCTCTAAAGCTCAGCTTCCTCATTCACAAAGTGAACACGCATGCATGCATCCTTCTACTAAACAACTATAAGCTGGTCCTTCGCCATGCTGGAATGCAGGAAGGATTAAATGAGACAGCCACAAAGCATGGCCCCCGTGAACGTTTAGCAAGTGTTCTCAACGACTGCGTTCCCACTCACAGTCCAACAAGAGGTAAGTAATCCTTCCAAGCCCAAATGAGAGATCATGGCAATAAGTGACCTGACACCATCAGATGCCAGGCTGTCAGGAAATGCCCTCTCTGTGTCCACTGGTGTGCTGGCAACCAGTTAGACAGGCATGGGTCACACCCTGGTGGGAGAGATAACGTGTACACAATTTTTATTACCGTTGATGATAAAATGTGGTGAAGGAAATAAACAAGATGGAAAATAAAGATAGAAACGGGCCTCCACAATAGGGGTCTTAGTCTAAGCCTTCTGCGTCAGCACTCCTGTGCACACATGCCAGCTTCCCCATCTTACATACATTCTGCTTCCAGTAATTCCAAGTTCCCAATTAATAAGTGCAGGCACTCTGCCCAACTCATCACAGGCACCATCTGATGTAATCGTCAAAATCACCTTATGGGGTAAGTAGGTACTCTTGTGTTCATGAGAGAGAATGAGAGAGGGAGACAGAAACAGAGAGATGAAAGAAATGAGAGAGACAGAGTATCATCTCCAGGAGAGTAGACTTAGGTTAAATAATTTGTCCCAGGCTTAGTAAATGGCAGGGAAGGGACTCACACCCAGGTGCCTCTGGTGACATAAATCATGGCCAGCTTCACTGTCCTCTATAGGTTCTTTAAAAATCTGGTTCCCAAACTCAACTACTCCAGGAACGCTTCTCCAAAAAACTATAAAACTGAAATCCTCAAGTCCCTAAAATCTCACAGGCAATCTATATTAATCCACATTTGTTGACTCTTGGTTTTGAAACCATCCTAAGTGATTTCACGTGGTCCAGTTTGGGCTCCCACACGAAGCTGTAAACACCGCAGGATCAGAGGCCACCACTTTTACGACTCTCCCGGGTCCCACAGCACTTGGTGTGAGACTTCCAACAATAAGAATCAGGTCTGGGAGCTCCTGTCACATGCTGAGAAAGCCCCTCTGGACTTGGACATTTCCCTGTGTTTCTCCCAGTATCACTGGAGTGTGGTACCTACCGGCTCAGAGAAACTGAGCTCACACTCAAGCGACTGCATTTTTGAAGGACCTTAAATGCTCCAAACAAGATCCTTCAAGGAAAAACTAAATACACGCTCACCATGAAAGAACAGCCCGGCCACTTCCTGCAGGACACACACAGGCACAGGCCTTCATGCTGACAACAGGTCACGGAGAAGAGCTGACCACAGTGTCCTAACGGGGAAACAGAAGGAAAAACAACGCCCTAGTCCCTGCCCCGAAACCACACACCCATGTGTGAAACAGGAAAGGCGAGGAAGACCTCACAACCCAGAAGGCAACTCTTCTGTTTGAGCTACTCTTAAAAGTCAAGAAAACATCTCTGGTCACTTCAGAAAACAGGAGAAAACAGTGGCAAGTGGAGGCCTGGCTTTCTCACGGCTGTTCTGTCTCCGGGGAATGTCACACCAGCGTGGATCACAAGACCACAAGACCATGTTATGCCATGTTTGCTGGTACCACGAAGCAGCTTCATCTAAGGCATGGATGAAGTTACACATTTCTAAATGTCACCAATATAACAACACATTCTAATCACAGCCCCAAGATAATAATCACATAATTTCTACTTTGTGCAGCAAGGCTATTATTAAATGCCTAGACGCAAATGGGAAGTCTCCCTTATAACTAAATTTACCGTGTTTTTAAAATGTGGGTTTATTTGCTCACTTGATGCCAAACTGGAGCCTCAAGTCTTTCCCCAATGTTTTTCAAGAAGACTTCCAAAATTCAAGTGAGGGTTAAGTCCTAAGTGGAGAGAGGGCTCCAAGAGCACAACTGAATCTAACAGACAGGAGGAGGGAACACTGTGTCCTATGAAGGGGAAAACAATTGAAAGGATTTCCAGTTTACTTTGGCTACTGAAACCATGGTTTTTTCAAAGGCCACAAATTCAAAAGTACTCCTGAGACAGCCAAACAACCCCAGGGATAAAGGAGCTGTTAACTGTCATTTGCAGGAGAATTTAGATGTCGGTTAACCAAAGAGCATGGGAACCGCACATTTCCTAAAAGGGAAAAAATATATCCTTGGCTTGGAATTGAAAATTACAGTTCCACGGAGAATGGACTACTAATTCTAGGCCAATCCATAGCAACAGCTGTTACCACTGCTTCGTTTACTTGTAACCCATTCAGAAAACTGTCCTGAGCCTGAGCAACGGATGCCATTTTCATTCTGCTGTGGCCATAAGCGCCCGGGCTTCCAGGTCGGGGCTGCTCTCAATTATCAGCCCAGCTGTCTGCAGCCACTGTACTGATCCTTTAGAGCCTGACTTTTGCAATGCTGACTGCAAAGAGCAACTCAACTTTACGGAAAATAAAAACACCTCCATGGCTCCCTAATGACTCACTTTTCAGCCCAGGTGTGACATCCCTGTAATTAGTCAGCAAGACACCTTGAGCTTTGTTAGACCTAAAAACAAATCCATTTATCTGCCATAGAGGAGTTATTCACACCCCAAGGACAATTAAGTAAGAAGGGGAAGGGGGAAAAAAAAACAAAAAACAAAAAGCTTTCCACTTAAAGACAATTTGGCTAATAGATCACGGTATGTTCAGCTTCATCTTCCTCTTGCCTTTTTCTGGTTTTAAACTTCATTACCCTGGGGCATTTGCACCAACAGAATCTTCTTCCTTGCTTAGGAATTAATCCAACCCTGCTGTTTATTCCTCATTTGAGTCACAATCGCCTGTTTGTGACATCACAGTTAGCCACTTGTGATGATGATTATAATGTCAGCAACAAAGGATTATGATTTGGATTTGGAAATGAAACAGCCAGAGCACTAACAACCGGGCAAAGAAGTTCTGCTTTTCAAATAACTGTACCCAGGAATGAAGCATTGGAGGGTGGGAAAGGAGAGTAGGATGGAAGACTCTCCAAGTGGGAGAAATCCACTTTTCAACGGGAGGCTCTAAGAGAACTAACTGAACTAGTGGTTTTACCAGCTATAGATTTTCTCACCATCCTACTTTTTCAAAATAATTTTTATGTTGAATAGTACACAAAACTCCTATATGTCCTTCACTCTTACCCATCATTGTGCTTTATTCTTCTCTATGTACACATTTTTTTCCTCAACCATTTGAGAGTGCGCTGCAGGCATCATACTCCTTCAACCCCAAAATACTTCAGTGAATTTCTTAAGAACAGGACATTCTCCTATATAACTATATTACAATGATCAAATTCAGGAAATTTAACGTTGCTGTGACTGAACTCACAGTTCGTATTTGAATTATCCCACAAATTTCTTTTACGTCATTTGTTTTCGTTACTAACTCAACTTAAAATAATCAAGAAAATGAAACCAACATCTTTTTTCCATTCTCCTCAATGGTCAACAAGATTATTAACCCAAAACTCAAGAATTAAAAAACATTTAAACCTGGGGTAAGAAAAATCAAAACAGCTACCATTTATTTGGTGCTTACTACGTTCTCATATCAAGAATTTTACATGAATTAGCTCATTTAAGCCCCATTTTAAAAAAAAAAATCCACAGGGCATGAGTCCTTATAATCCACATTTTATGATTTTATGAAAGAGGAAAGAAAAACCAGCCCCTGAGAATGAAGCATCTATTGGAAAATATATCAAGGTGAAACAAACCTAGACTTCTCCCTATGACAAGGCTTCCTCTAAAGAGGTGAATTAAAGCTGGTGCTAGCAGGCACTCTGACATGAATAGATTACTGAGATCCTTGTCAACCTTCAGGACAAACTACTAAAAGCAGATCAATACTCCACTGTAAATGAAGACTGCAATTAAGAATGCAGATTGCAGGGTCACAGCTGACTGTAATGTTTCAGCATTTGATCACTACAGAATATTCCAATACATGTCCTGCCCTTGGAGCAAGTTTTATGGTTGGTTGTGCAATGGGCAGTTTCTATGGCATTATTAACTGCCTCTTTAACAGATCCAGGAATGCCATTTATTCTAAACACAGAGTAAAGGTTTTAAAAGCAAGAAAAGAAGCTTTTCACGAGCTAAAAGCTTTTTAGGATGGGATGGACCTTAAATCGCCTATTTCACAGAGACAGAAATGGCTCCAGGGAAGCTTGGACATTACGTTCTCCTAAAAAATGTAATAAAGATGTAAGAAAGAAACGAAAATTCATGATCTACATGCCATGACCACATTTGAAAATAATGATTTCTATTCCACACTTTAAACACGTCCCATGATGCACTTGACATGTGCCATGTGCAGATTTCCATCACCCAGCAAGTTATACTATAGACACCAAACACCAGCCAGGTGCCAATATTATTCTATTGCATCCTGCACCTCTAGTCATCCCTACCTAGCACCCTGTACTGGAACCTGATGATCAGAAATAGCCACAGAAAAAGTGTGCTCACAAATGAATCTCATCCCAGAGACTGGTATCTCCATGTTCTCCTTTTTTCCCCCTTTTATCACATGCCTGTGTGTGTGTATGTGTGTGTGCGTGTGTTGTGTGTTTTGAAGGAAAGAATGGAGGACTTTCTTCAAAAGCAGCCAATGGGTCATTCACATATTTTGCTTGCTCTCACAGTTTGTTAGTAAACTAGGGACTTCTCTGGTGGCGCAGTGGTTAAGAACCTGCCTGCCAATGCAGGGGACATGGGTTAGAGCCCTGGTCCGGGAAGATCCCACATGCCGGGGAGCAACTAAGCCCGTGCACCACAACTACTGAGCCTGTGCTCTAGAGCCCGCGAGCCACAACTACTGAGCCCATGTGCCACAGCTATGACGCCCAGGTGCCTAGAGTCCGTGCTCTGCAACAAGAGCAACTACCACAGAAGAAACCCGTGCACCACAATGAAGAGTAGCCCCCGCTTGCCGCAACTAGAGAGAAAGCCCACACACAGCAACAAAGACCCAACGCAGCCAAAAATAAATAAATAAATGAATAAATTTATTTAAAAAAAAAAAGAAAACTAAATAATTGCCAACATTTTAAAATTAGGGCATTTGCCTTAAAATCCAGATCTCTGGCTTCCCGTGAGACTCAATTAGGGCAATACTGGGTACACATCCACCCAGGGCACTGCTGGTGGATGGGAGTGACAGTCACCCCCCAAGATGAGTACCCACCCGTATACCACATCCTGCCACCCCCCCCCAGCACCCTATTTCACTCACCACCACTCTTTCCTACGATGACCACATAATTACCTGTCTAAAATGGGATGACTGGACTTCCCTGGTGGCACAGTGGTTAAGAATCCGCCTGCCAATGCAGGCGACATGGGTTTGACCCCTGGTCTGGGAAGATCCCACATGCCACGGAGAAACTAAGCCCGTGTGCCACAACTACTGAGCCTGTGCTCCGCAACAAGAGAAGCCACTGCAATGAGAAGCCCGTGCACCGCAGTGAAGAGTAGGCCCCGCTCGCTGCAACTAGAGAAAGCCCGCGCGCAGCAATGAAGACCCAACGCAGCCATAAATAAATAAATAAATGTATAATAAATAAATAAATAAAATAAAATGGGGTGCCTTTGAGAGCGAAGGGGAAGCACTGTTAATAATTACACAAGGACAAGCTGGCATTAACAGGGCATATGGTCGCCCTACTCAGGTTACCAGTGTTGACTCCAGCTTCAACTCTCTGCAGCAGGTATGTCTTTTGTTCTTTTCTAACCCAAATGCTTTGGTTTGCTGTGTTCATAAGTTTTGCTTTGGGATTGAGAGGCTGGGAAATTGTAATGTCTAATTAGTACATTGCTCAAGGGGTCAATTGAAATTAAGACAGAAAATATTCCAGCAGTGGGGCAGCTGAGGAAAAGTGGGACAAGATGAAGGGGGCAAAGTGTCACGGATTTTACTTCTCCCGGGGATCATCTAAACTTTCCATCAAATTCCATTAAACCTCGTGAACCTCTGATTGCCAGAGGATTTATTATCTGGAACCTAACGAGGAAACTTTGAGGCCATACCGTTAAGGTTCTTCAAGTGCCAACCAGAGTCACTCTGGCCTGGCTGGTGGCAAGGGTGCAAAAAGTATAGAACCCATTAAAGAAAAACAACACAGGCTCCTCTGAAACTGAGCAACTACTCAAAAAACCTAGCATGCATTCTGTCCTCCAGACGAGTTGTCAAGATCTCTTTTTATAATGAACTCAACACACAGTTGGATTGCTTGCCAAATGTGGCAGCCATTAGTTTGAAAACAGTTTGAAATGCTCGAGCTTTGGAGTCATGTAATCAAAATCAATTAATGTACCATTTGGGACTCTGTATCTACATCCGTCCTTGAGGCAGCAAGCTTTCCAAACTGTCCAATTTGACTATGGCACAGTCTTGCGGTGTGTCTATCAGACTCTCCAACCATATCCAGCTGGTGTCCTCTTGAATATTCATTCTCTCTTTCTCCTAGTCAATTAAACTTAACTTAGGGATGACTGTCTTCATTTAAGCAAAAAAAGAGTCGCTATTTCAGAAAATTTTCTAAGAAAAAGAAAACAATTTTTTATCTAATACAGAGATCTGCAATGAAGAATGGGCATTCAAAGGCATCCCAATATTTAGGGGTGGGGATACAATATCAAAGAGCGTACTAGGAGATACAACAGGCATTTACTTTCCAAGAACAAAAATAAAGTTTCAGTCAATCAACCAACAGAAAGTGGAAGAACCAGGGGTTATTTTTAACAGCTATCAAAATGGGACATGGTTCTAACAGGATTGCAAAATAGCTCAGGTAATTCTTTTCTGAAAACATGGGATGCCAAGATGAGAAACCTGGAAGCCAGGATGGGAAATGCACCTCGGGATCTTAGCCAATGAACTTTTTATCAGGGAGGTGGCCCTCTTGTCAGATGATGCTCAGAGCTGGAGACCTCAAAGACACAAAGACAGAGGGAAAAGCTACGATGGATGTCACTTCTTTCAAAATAAGAAGGGGGATGCAGGGAAATCCCATCAGGTTGTGCCTGACAATTCTAATCCCACCAGGCCCCTCCATTCCTGACTCCCACTTTGTGTACTCAGAAAACTTTATTTGTAAAGACTAGACCACTGAGCAGACATTTTAAAACACACGTTGATGATCTCTTCCCTGGATCAAACATCAATCTTTATCCCTTCCTCCATTTTTAAAAACCCACCAGGCTACCCCGTCAGGTATTCTGAATGGTTTCCCCGGCTGCTGGTTTTCAAGCATCTTTCAAAAAGACAACCATTTTACATGCATCATCCGTGTTCCTTTGGCTCGGGGGTGGTCCATGGCACCCGTGCCTTTGGCATGCTCACAAGACGACGACTGGAAGCTGCCCGAGTGGACTCAGCTCCTCCCAGCCATGGCCCCGAGTGACCGGTTGGCCTACACTGTATGTCTAATGATGATAAAGCATCCCAACTACTTGACACGAGGCTCTGCTCCGGCCCTGTGCACTGCGTGTTGTGTTTCCAAACGAGGTGTCTGTACCTCTGGGTATTGAATTTCCCAAACAGCTTTCATAAATTTTAATTTGTGAGGAACTGCTGAACAGAAGCTACCTTTCAAAACTGTCCCAGTCACTTCCCTTCCCCTCCCGTCACACGGCCCAGTAATCATAAGCACTCTTTATAACTGAGGCCTGCTCTAGGTCTTCCACGACAAAGGGGGCTGCCAATTTTCAGAAACTGCTAACTTAAAAAAATATATCACACAAGCAAGCCACTCTACCACTCTGGGACCCTGCACATTAGAAATCTGATTTATTCCAAATCAAGTTAATAGGGACTAAAAATGGAACATTGGTTAAGATTTAGCAAGTGAGGCATGGATGAGAAACTTTTAGACAATAATCAATGGGCAGATTTTAATCCCAGGGCTACATCTCGGGCTCTCCCTTTGCATACATTATAATTAATAAGTAAATACGTATCGACCAAAAATTCACCACTGGTCTACTGGGATTTTGATCCAAGCTAGTAAATGGGTTGACTACGGTGTTCAAAAATCTGTATTTAGCAGTGTGGCCTGCACTAAGCAAGTTTCTTGATCACTCTAGACTTCATTTCCTCATCTGTAAAATGGGAAGAATAATAGAAACTGCCTCTGAAGACTGTTGTGATGATTCAACTGGACAAAGCACGTACCAGGTGTAACACAGAACCTATCGCATATTTAATAGCTCATGGAAGAGGCAGTCATGTGAAATATATTCTTCTTACCCAAATTAACTTTGAGGCTTATGGAACACGTGATACTCCTCACTCAGGATTCTCAATCACTAACTGTGGAAGCAGATAAGAAATGCTGGTCCATGTACCCCCGGTTACTCGGCCTCTATTCTGTCTGGCTCCACTGCCCTCTGACCAGGGGAAGGCCTAGAATAGCCCTTGGCTGAGAAGTGGGAATTAGTAGCTTGTGATGTAGAAGAAAAATAAAGATGAACTACCACCCGTAAACTATCCAATCTCCGTGGACCCAACAGGTGTCTCCAGGAGAATCAAGTACAACTGCATCACGCATTAAAATATACCGAGGCTACTGAGACCTATGGCAACAAAAGTATTTGGTGGGCAAGCGTGCGTGTCTGCATGTGCATATGTGTGTGTATGTGTGTGAGAGAGAGAAAGAGAGACTGTAAGATTCAACTGATTTACAACTAAGCATTTAGAGAAGGTACAGATTTCACAGACTTTAGTAACTTTTCTAAAAAAAGATTTCTGGTTCTCATCTCTACAGTTATCATCATTTAAGATTCTTCGCTGAGTAATGAAAAAAATTAAAAATCTAACCAACAAATTCTTAAGAAAATGACCAAACAAGTTTGCATCCATTTGCAAGAATGACCCCCAAAACTGCGATCTAACAATTCGGTAATGGTTAAATTATAACTGTGCTACGAATTATGGTCCATGCTACAACGGCATGACATGTGGTTCCTACGAATGAATGACAGCACTGTTAATCTGCAGACCTGGGAAGATGTTTATGACTAAGTGACACTCACACATATATAAATTATTTTATTAAGGAAAATTCAAAATTTGTGCAAAAGAAAGAGTGTAATGAATCTTTATGTACCCATTACCCAGCTGCAGAAAATTTTCCAAAAATTAAGGCTAAATCTTGTTTCAGCTGAAACACTAGACATACCCTCACATTGCCCCTCGATTATTTGGAAGCCAATACCAGATACCATATCAATCACGAAATTCTATTAAATGTGGGGGGGCAGTAATATAAGACGGTCTATAAAGCATAATCCTGTTTAAAAAAACAGCCGAATGTATACACCTATTAGGAAAAAGTCTATACACCCAAATGATAACAGCGATAGCTGTGGTTGAGGAGAATATAGAGTTAAGTTTCCGGCTGGTGTGTTTTTAATCAACTATTTCTACAATGAACCAACCATACAGTACTCTCGTATTATAAAGTCAAATTAAACTCAAACTCATCATGTCCTTAAAAATATCTTAATACTGAAATTGAAACAATCTCAGCATTCATTTCCACTAAAAATAATCCAAACTGACTGCTAAATCTTTGTTTTCTATTTACTATATCTTCCTAAAGTTTACCATTTTAGCTGTCTTCCCCTCCCCCACCCCAAAAGGATCCAGCAATGTAAAGGTATTATAAGTGAAAAAAATATTATGCATACACACACAGGTACACACAAAGGCATGCAAATGCAGAAATAAAGTTTGTATAAAGAACCTTGCTTGCTATACATCAGGGGCCAGTTTTTACTAGAAAAGAAATCATTATTCAAAAAATGTTAAGAGTTGATGCAAATTTATAGGGCAACAGTGCTGAGTGACAGACATCTGTGGTGGGGTAATGCTAGGCTGTTTCTTGCTTTGTTGATTCAACACTCAGCACTGAACATCTTCTGTTCCAATTTATTTTAACTTCTGCTTAATTAAATGCATAAAAGAACTAATGTGTTGGATTTGGGGATTTAAAATGACTTTCACCCAGCTGTTTTTAAATGCACTAGGAAATTTCTTGAATATAATTGTTCTCTTAGAGGCAAAAAAGCAGGCTGTAATCATGACATGCACACAGAGAGGAATTATCACCTAGTGACACTAGCTGGCAACTTCTAAGCAGTCATTCCCATCCAGAGTTTGAAAGACATTCCAGGACATCTCCAGCTACCTCATAAGTGACAGAAAAATTGCAAAAAGGAAAGGTCAAGATAAAATTATTTTAAATTCATTTTCAACCAATTCAACAAACAGGTGCCCAATAACATTTGCTAAAGAAGCAGACATCGGCAGCACATCAATCTAACTTCTACTCCCACCCCATAAAAATAGAGTATGTTATTTACACAACAGAAATAGTCACAGATGTAGAAAAGAAATTTATGGTTATCGAGGGGGAAGGGGGGGAGGGATAAATTGGGAGATTGGGATTGACGTATACACACTACTATAATTAAAATAGGTAACTAATAAGAACCTACTGTATAGCATAGGGAACTCTACTCAATACTCTGTAATGACCTATATGGAAAAAAGAATCTAAAAAAGAGTGGATTCATGTATATGTATAACTGATTCACTTTGCTGTACAGCAGAAACTAACACAACATTGTAAATCAACTAGACTCCAATAAAAATTAATTATAAAAAAAGAAAAAAAGAGAGTATGTATTTATGGAGTTCCATTCTGGCTTTAGCTACATAAGGTAATAGTAAAATCCAACACTGAAAGAGGGGGTTGATGGGAATCAGTATCCAGATCTTTCTACTCAAGACAACATTTCACATCCAATCAAGTGTTATTCAGAGTTCCATATTTAAGAAGGTGATCACATGAGGTTATATTTTCTACTCAGTCTTGACAACCTAATGCCAGGTTTGCACTGAAGAATAACACTGAATTACAGTAACATCCATCATGTATTACCCTTACTTTGCAGGCTGAAATATCACAATGAGAGCTCACCTTTGTAAAGTCTCAATCTGGTATTTTATCCTTTGGGACCATTCAGGTTCTTGGTTATTTACCGAAACACCCTAAGCCAGAATTTTAGAAAGAACCTTGACCAAGCCATGAATCCACAGAAATTTCAGTTCCTTTGAGAAAGCACAAAGAACTGGCTTTAGATGCAGGGACAACTTTTGTTTTACATACAGAGACAACTTATAACTTTTAGACTCCAAACCATGAGACGCTCTAAGAAACAGTTTTCTCTGCAAAGCATTCACCCCATGTCAAGGGAAATCCTAATACCTCAAACACAATAATCAAGCCACTGGGAAACATGGTTTCCCAAAGACACCTACGACTTTTTTTTTCATCCATCCCTCCAGGATCCCATTTCAGCCTGAAGACCGTCACGTTCTGAACTGAGGTCAACTGAAGCATTGCCTTACCTGGCCTGATTCTCCACCTTTTACAGTGGTTTTCCTTCACATCTCCCCCAAGTTAGGGCGAGGGTGAGATTTCAACAACCACAATGGCAACAAAAAATGTCAAGGAGGGGGTCTTCTCTGCTGTTCTACTTAAGTATTTCTCCAAAAACAAAGCAGTAATGTTGAAATGACAGCACAAACTGGACTGTCACAAATTCTTGCACGTTACGAGAATCTGCATTAAGGTTAATGCAGTGGGGCTGAAACAGATTTTAAACATTCTGTCTCCTACAGCCAGGCCCCTTCTGGAAGGTTTCTATTCCATGTCACAGAGGTTAATGAGTTAGCGGGTCTCCTCAAGGTCTCACTCTGGAGTTTGACCATAGGGCAAGCAGAGATAAGCAAGAAAAAGATGTGAGGCTGATCAATATGGGGGCAGAAAATGCCATTTTGAACACAGATTACAAATCCGCAATGCTCTGCAACATAATTTAAACAAATATTACAAAACGCCCTCCTCCCAAGCAAGGTGCTCTTAAGAATAACTTAGGCTATGACTGAAAACCACGGTAACATTTTGAGACCCCTGGCAACGAGTTAATGCTCTGGCATCCTTAGATGACACCTTGCTGGCCTGAAAGAATTTCAGAAAGAACCTGATTTCAGGATAAGTCAACCCCCTCGTGAGGCTTCCCAAGTAATTGAACATTAGCCACGAACCTACGAATCCCAAAGCAATTCGATCCCTTCAAATGCAACTTCAAAAAGCTAACATTTAGAGAGCATTTACTGCATACCAGCCCCAGTGTTGAGTTTTATAACATTCTCCCAAGATGCTATATATGAAGCAAGTATTGATCCCCATCAAAGACACAAGGAGACTGCTATGTACTAAATGTTTGTGTCCCCCAAGATTCTTATGTTGAAATCCTAACCTCCCAAAGTGATGGTATTAGGAGGTAGCACCCCTGAGAGGTAATGTGGTCAGGAGGGCAGAGCCCTCACAATTGAAACTGGTGCCCTTAAAAAAGAGATCCCAGAGAGCCAGCTCACCAAGCTCCCCGCATCATGTGAGAACACAACAAGAAGGCACCATCTATGAACCAGAAAGTAGCCCTCACCAGACACTAAATCTGCTGACAGCCTGACCTTGGACCCCCTAGCCTCCAGAACGGTGAGGAATAAACTTGCTTAGAAGCCACCTGCTTTATGATATGTTTGTTATAGTAGCCCAAAGGGACTAAAATAAAACTAATGCTGAAAGGGTTGAATAAAGTTTTCCAAGGTCCAACAGCCAGTGAGCCACGAGCCAGGTTTTGGACAGAAATTTAGGTCGGCTGGACTCCAGGACTGAGGCTTTCGAGCACCCTCTATCAAGTTGCCCCTTCCCCAGGAGGAGCAGCCCCACATCCCCGCACTCATTCACAGACAAAACACTTTCCGGCCCGTGGGACCTCCCAGCCCCACCTGCCACCTCCTCACTGCTAACCAGTCCCCTGCGATGCCAAGATAATGCCACATCTCTTCTCAATCTGGGCCAGTCGGTCTCGAGTACAACTGATTGTTGCAGCAATGGAGGGCACATACCTCAAAAAGTAACACGTTCTACAGAATGTTAAGATAAACCTGTGTGATGTGATTATAAGCAGGAAATTCCTTGATTCCGAGAAGAAATAGGAAAAACACTCAGTCATTCAACAGCATACTGTAGGCACCAGGGTCCCCTAGTAAACTTTTAAATAAGACTTCTGAAATAGACACAGAACTGTAATTATCTGTGGCGGTAAGGCTGTGACAGGCAGTAAGGAGGGGTGAGAAGGACAGGAGTAGATGCCCCTGCAGACACAGACAGCCCTGGGCAGGCGGCAGGTGTCCCTGTGCTGTCGTTACTATGAGGATGCTCAGGGCTCCTTTCAGCCTCTCAGTACGGAGACCAGCGTCCGAGTACGCCACACTACTTGGAAATGGTCCTTCTGACTCGATTCTGGGTCTCAGGGAGCAACCCATAACATCTCAAGCTCTAAACTACGAAAACCATCCATCAACCCCGGAGGAAATGAGGCACTGAAAAAATCTCTTCCTGACACGAACATTTCTGCACTTACTTTCTGTTTTGATATAGACGAGATCTGTTTTCATCGGTCCACTCTCAACCAAAAATCAAAATGTTAAATAACCAATCCTGGAGAGCAGCTAGTATGCTTCACTCACAAGGACCTAGAAGGAGGTGTCAATAATAAGAACGCAGTGCACAGTGTTAGTTTCACCAGGGGACAGAATTATAATTATAAGGCATTTCTATATTAAGTAAAGTTCAGCATAATAAAGAAGCCTAAAAAACTAGGCCACCGTTGATTTAATATATACTAAATAAGTATTCTGTGAATTAGGTGTGAGCAGAAAGTCTTATGCTGCAGCTCATAGTAATTTCAGATAAAGAGGCGTGGGGGTGGTGAAGTGAATCCTCCCAGTAAATGAAGCCTCCCGTAACATATTTTTAGCCCAAAATAATATCATCTCTTGAAAATATTGGAGAGTCACATTTGTTGTACTTTTACTCTAAAATCTCATTAAACTTCAGGAAGTGTCTACAATGTTCAGTGGAGGGTAGTGCTCACAAAGTAACCTTTTAAAGAAAGCAATAAAACCATAAAACCAATTAAAGCTTTACACATTTCCTCTAATACTTTTTGTAAAATTTGCATAATTTCTGATTTGACAAAAGAAATTCATTTCTTGTCTCCCCCTCCCCCAACCTTGAGCCACTGTGTTATAAGGATCCACCCCACAGGCTGCCGTTTGCTTTCGACCCAAAAACCCAAAAAACGGGCAGTTTCTATTCTGAAGCTGTTGCAGAAAAGCAGGAAAAAGAATGGAAACTTGAAGAGGGCGATTTTCAAATTTTGCAATGAGTTAAAGCCCGTTTTGTAGAGTCATTCTGTCCACACTTATTTCCATTGCTGCAGTGCCTTAACTGCACACTCACTGACAAGTGTCTCTCTATCTGTCTTGCCAAGCTCTCTCCCATTTTTCATGCATTTAACTTTATCTATTCCTTTCCCCTCTCCCCGAAAGAGCTGCTGGGAACACCCTGAGGAAGAGGTGTATCCTATAAACACTCTGACATCCACCATAACGCTAAGAATGACACCAAAAACTTAGACCTTCAATGTATGAGATGAGTGTTAGCTAAGTCCTATTTGAAAGGTAATGGAATTATGATTCTCTTTATTTTCCTACCTTTCTGGACCACACCTGTGGATGAGAATGGTCTTGACCTGTGCAGGAGTGGGCACACATTTTCTGTAAAGAAGCCAGAGAGTGTTGGCCAGCCACATGTCCTCTGTCGTAACCACTCAACCCTGCCACTGTAGCAAGATAACAGCCATAGACAGTAAGTCAACGAACAAGCATGGCTGTGTTCCAATGAAACCTTATTAACAAAAATTAGCAGTGGGCCAGATGTTTGCCCACTGACTTTCATTTGCCAACCCCAGGTCTTGCGGACCAAGTCTTAGAATCCACATAAATGAAGTTAAAGACACAGGCTGCCACTTAATAGGAGGGAATTCTGGGCAAGTTATTTAATCTTTCTTTGCTTTGGTTTCCTTGTGTATAAAATGCAGAGAGACAGGCCAGCACGACACAAACTACTTCATAGGTTTATTCTGAGGAGCAAGTGAATTAATACAGAAACAGCAGCTGGCACATATTAAGTACCATAAAGTTCACTAAAGCATTATTTTTAATGTGACTAATATCATTATCCCAGAACGAGTACCAAATACATATATTTTTATTTCTACTATGCCTGTGTTGAAGATGCTAGACTTTCCAGGAAAAGTTGGAAATTTTCTCTCCATCCCTACGTCAACACCTACGAACAAAATTTTAAAGAGATTTATAGAGTTAAAATGTCAAATCAACACAACTTATGCAATCCAAGTTTAGCTTGTTGGGGACGCATTTAACTTTTGAACTTATTCGTAAGCTTTTTGTGATTCTTTTAGGATTTGAGCTGTTCTATTACGATTTGGGGTCACAGAAGAGCATTTCTGCTATTATTTTCAAAATCCATCCAAAGCAATTGATGCTGGTTTAACGCAAGCAAGAGGAAGTAGCAGATGGCTTGGCTTAAGGTGTTTTTTTGTTTGTTTGTTTTTTGCGGTACGCGGGCCTCTCACTGTTGCGGCCTCTCCCGTTGAGGAGCACAGGCTCCGGACGCGCAGGCTCAGCGGCCATGGCTCACGGGCCCAGCCACTCCGCGGCACGTGGGATCCTCCCGGACCGGGGCACAAACCCGCGTCCCCTGCATCAGCAGGCGGACTCTCAACCACCGCGCCACCAGGGAAGCCCTTGGCTTAAGTTTTAGAATCACCTTTTAAATCATCAATTCAATGAATGAGTACATATTACCATTACAAAATTTCTTTATTAAATATAGGAGGTAATAGCAAATGGAAGTCACTCATTCATTCCAAGTACTGTTCTACACCATTTTTGATCAAAGGGAAAAATCTGATATCAGGCTTTCCAAAGTACCTTTCCATCAGTGATCAGAAGCAAATTTGTCTGGAAGTATCTTTGATATCACAAGTAGAAAGAATTGTGCAGCCCCAAAGAGCAATCGTGCTAAGGTTGAGAAACCCTGCTTTAGCCTTAGAGAAAACCAGTAATAGTAAAACCACCTGCCAGGTACAATGTGTTTATTATTTCGTTTCACCTTCGTAACTACTCTACAAAGCCGGTTTTCCTTTGGTCCACGGGCAGACATCAGAAAGATGGCACAGAGAGGGTGGCCTGCTTTCTCCAGACACCACGGACTCAAAGTAACTAACAGCAGAGAACGGAATACAAGCTTGTCAGGTTTACCACATACCCTTCACAGAAGTGGAAATTATTTGGCAAATGAAGACTGGTAGGTTTAGCTTCAAGGAAGTAAGATACCCAAAGTCTCTGAGCTGCTATCCAAACAGAGTCCCCATATCTGTCGGGTCCAGAAGTAATTCAGACAGAGAGCAGGAAGGGAAAAATCTCATCACCTTCATATCAGGAAGGAGCCTTCCACAGCTCCACAGCAGGGCCCTTGATCTTGGCCAGCCAGCATAAGAGGAACAGGGCTTTTATTGAGCACCTGGGAGTTTATTACACTCTGAAGCTCTTTCTCCTTTATAGGATTTTCTGCCCAAACTCAAGAGCCACCAGCATTCTGGAGAGGTTAACATCATTCTTTCTTTACCAAGTTAAGATACACAGCCACCTGCCTCTGGTTCCCAGTGTAATTTGTCACTTTGTTTGGGGGGGTGGGGAAGTAAGGCTCTAAGAGACAGACTTCTAGTCCTTTCCAATATAATCTTATTTTATGTCATTTTGGCGACTTCTCAAATTCACGTATAAAATTCCCAGTAAAAGAGCTTTGTCTGTACATTTGATTTTTAGAAAAATAAAATCTTTAATTTTGTGTCCGTGTGTTTTAACTCAGTATCTTTGCTCTATACTCTTTTTTTAAATTTTTTTATTTATTTTTGGCTGCGTTGGTTCTTTGTTGCTGCACGCAGGCTTTCTCTAGTTGTGGTGAGCGGGGGCTACTCTTCGTTGCGGTGCACGGGCTTCTCATTGCGGTGGCTTCTCTTGTTGCGGAGCACAGGCTCTAGGCGTGTGGGCTTCAGTAGTTGCAGTTTTCGTGAGCTCAGTAGTTGTGGTGCATGGTCTTAGTTGCTCCGTGGCATGTGGGATCTTCCCGGACCCGGGATCGAACCTGTGTCCCCTGCACTGGCAGGTGGATTCTTAACCACTGCACCACCAGGGAAGTCCCTGCTCTATCCTTTTTTATATATTGTTTTATTTTATTATTTTATTTATTTATTTTTGGCTGCGTCCAGTCTTCATTGCTGTGCACGGGCTTTCTCTAATTGCGGCGAGCGGGGGCTAATCTTCGTTGCAGTGTGCGGGCTTCTCACTGTGGTGGCTTCCCTTGTTGCAGAGCACGGGCTCTAGGCGCTCAAGCTTCAGCAGTTGTGGCACGTGGGCTCAGTAGTTTTGGCTCGCGGGCTCTAGAGCACAGGCTCAGTAGTTGTGACACACAGGCTTAGTTGCTCTGCGGCACGTGGGATCTTCCCGGACCAGGGTTTGAACCCGTGTCCCTTGCATTGGCAGGCGGATTCTTAACCACTGCGCCACCAGGGAAGTCCCCTGCTCTATACTTTTAAAGTCACAATTTAGTCCAAACGTGCAAGGTAACTGTCTGAGCCTCCATAACATGTACACACATCTTTAGAAAAGAACCATTGACTAAAACAAACTTATTTCTCTGGCTTTCCACAGTGGACTTAAAATCACACTTCCAGGAAGAGGCTGGTGAAAACACACAGACAGGCAAGTATTGCAGAAGGCCTGACAATGTATTTCTTGGATCCCCATTTCTTGCCTCTTCTAGGTCTCCAGTTCTCAACAGTAGAAAGGTAGGAGCTCGCAAAATCAAGATTACCCCTTCCCACTACACAAGACTTCCTTTCCTCAGAATTTTACCCCTAACCACACAGCCCAGCAATACAGAGCAACACAGAGCAAAATCTGACATTAAATACGAATCCCCCCAGGAGAGTCCCCATTCAAACAGGAGTGGTACTGATAGTAGCACTAAGAAATACCAGAAAACTGTTTGCCAGAAGTACCAAAACAAACAGACAAACCTAACACAAAAATAGGGTATGTCTAATTGGTTAAACTTCATATAACCCTTCAGACAGAAAATTCCTACTATCTTCCCATACTGCCTTTTTTACCCCCAAACTTATCATTCATAAGTAGTATTCACAGCAGAAAAGTAGAACTGTCTTTAATGAATATCCAAATTTCTACTAGGTCACTTTATGGAAACAATCTTAATGCAAGAAAGAAATTATCTGGACAAGCTCTTGGACTGAAGATTACAAGAACAGGAGATGGTCCATCAGTATTGAGAGCTCTGGTCCTGGCCATCCCATAAGTGAGTCCCAGCAATGTGGCTCCTTGCTGGATAACTATGACTCAGAGCTGTGACATTATCTTCGTGGAAATGAGAGGGGGGTGTGACATCAGCTTGACTACAAGGAACATGGAGAGTGGGAACTCGGTGATAACGCACTTAATATGATCCAGACATGAAGCCAAATCCAACCGTTCACTTTCTGAATTCATCACTAACAATTTAAGGAACTGAAGTACCCAGTTCCGTCAAAGCAGAATGTGCAACATGACCAAAGGTTCACATTCATTCTCGGACCAACACAACCAGAATTAATTTCTGACTCTGAGAAATACATGCACACCTCCTGTTGGCCATTCATTCTAGGACCTGCTTTAAACATACTATCTCCAGACCTTACAGTAACCTTGTAAGATAAGGACTATTTATCCCCATTATACAGAGCAGAAGATCGAGGCTCAAACAGATTATGTTATCTGCTCAAAATCACATGATGATGTCCATTCCATGTTCCATGACACCAGGCATTCAGAAAGAAGTAAATGACACAGACACATCTTGGTCTTGGTGGCAAGTACAATCTTTTAAGTGGCAAAGCCCGATTTCATACCCAAGCCTGAGTGGAATGCCAATATCCTTGCTCTTTCCAATGGTACTGAAAACTATATAAGTGAGTCACTTCAGAAGCTACTGGAGACTTGGAGATAAACCAGAAGCCAATTTTTGTATTCTGCATCTAGAGCACCTGCTCTCCCCTCCCATGATGTGCCAAGTCATCAACTCTCAGTTGGGAGATCTTTAAAAACTGTGATTGGAAGAGATCTTCCTTGTGCATGCAAAGTACCAAACCTGACCCCAAAATGATCCCCGTTCTGGCCCTAGAAAGGCCTTTCCCAGGGTCCCCACCATTGTTGGTCCCCATTCAGAGAGTATGCCAAGGAAAGGAATCTGCTTATGCATTCAGTGCTGATTGACTGTTCCAATCTACAGGCCCCACCATTAACTTGTAATAGTTATCTATTACTGTGTAACAAATTATTCCAGGACATAATGCGATAACTATGTCCTTCTAACAACAAACACCATCTCACTGTTTCTGTGGGTCCAGGATTCCAGAGAGTTTAGCTTGCTGCTTCTGGCTCAGGATCTCTCATGAGGTTGCAGTCAAGGTGTCAGCTGGGCTGTAGTGTCAGTATCTGACTTGGAGTGGAGGGTGCACTTCCAAACTCACATGGCTTTCAGCAGGCCTCAGTCCCTCACCACATCAGCCTCTTTAAGGGCTGTTTGAGCAACCTCACAACATGGCAGGTAGCTTCCCCCCAGAGTGAGGGACCCAGGAGAGCAAGTCTCTTTAGAGACCTAGTCTCGAAAGGTACTATCACCTCTACCTTATTCTTTTCATTAGAACTGAGTCATTAAGTCCGGTCCATACTCAGTAGGACAAGAATTAAACTTCAGCTCCTGATAAAAGGAAGAGCAAAGAATTTGTGGACATATTTTAAGATGACTGTAACCTCATAACACTGTCCAAGATGAGAAGAAGAAATCAGAGCTTCAAGAGAAATCAGGTCTATTAACCACAAGCCTAGACCTGAAGTTTAGAGTTGGTTTCTATTGGTTCGTCTGCTAAGCAGATCGAATTAAAAGTTAGCTACACCAAAGTGTGTATGATTATAAAGAAAGAAGATCATACGTGAGTGAGGAGGCATTAGGCCTAGACTTATTAAAATTTAAATTATCAGTGTTTGAAAAGAAACTGTAAGAGACTGGTTTTTCTGACAGACCATTGTTCCTAAACCATTATTCTCTTTTCCACAATCACGTTTCAAAACTATCTCATAGGTGCTGGATTGTTAATGTGTCTAAGACTGAATTGTTTATATAAGAATGTTAATATCCATGTACAAATGGATATCTACCTTTTACTCTACAGAAAGGAGAACAAAAGCTAAGTGACTTGCAAACAAAGTCCTTTATCCACTGCAAAACAAAGGGGATAGGATTTATAAACAAAAATGAAAGAAACTTACTTTTTAATTTCTAGTGTTTCTGACATGCATGATAAAAATGTCTCAGCCTAGGGCTTCCCTGGTGGCGCAGTGGTTGAGAGTCCGCCTGCCGATGCAGGGGACATGGGTTCGTGCCCCGGTCCGGGAGGATCCCACATGCCGCGGAGCGGCTGGGCCCGTGAGCCATGGCCGCTGAGCCTGCGCATCCGGAGCCTGTGCTCCACAACGGGAGAGGCCACAACAGTGAGAGGCCCGCGTACCGCAAATAAAAAAAAAAGTCTCAGCCTAGAAAGAGTTATTCATCAAAGATGCCATAATTCTAAGAAATATTCAGCTGCATAAACGCTGACATATTCTAAACTGCCTCAGGCAACCAGATAAGTAAGGCACACAGAAGCACAAGACAGAGCATACAGAAGCTAGGGGAGAAGTAACACGGTCACCAAAGTCAAGATCTGCTACTCCGCCATCCAGAAACAACTTCTCTGTTAAACAACGAAAAAAAAAAAGCAAACTTCCATGAAAAATAAATAAATAAATAAAACTTCAGACTTCAGAGTAGTCTCAGCAATCAGTAAGGCCAGCCACCTCTCGGGAAATGTTCAAACCTGCTTAATGAGCTGTTTAAAGTTTCCTATGTCAATAATCATCATGATTGTCAACATGTGGTTCCTGGGCTGTACTGAACCCGACGCGATTCTAGAGGTTTCCATCGCACTGACCCCTGTAATCCTCGCATCAACACCATAAGGTAGGCATGCCTATTACCTATTAGCTCTATATTCATGAAGAGAAAACTGAGTCTCAGGGCAGTTAAATAACTTTATCACTCACTAGGTACGTGAACATTAGGCAAGCCAGCTTCAGAACCCACGCTTTTCACCACTCTTCTGTACTGCTGTTCATACTCTATACGTAAGGCCTCTCTTAAAGAGTGCTTAGGAAGGCTTTGAGTTCAGAACTAACACTGGTCAAAAAAGAAATTGAAAATGTAATACCTCTGTGCTGCCTTTAGAAATCACAAGCTTCAATCTGTCCTAAAAACTCCGAAACAATCCTGTCACGAAGGTTAACATTCATCTACTTAATGTTTCCCAAATTTCATTCTCTCTCATACCATGTTCATGGTTTCTGCCGTATCAACATGTCCCCTCATAACTCCAATCTACTCATTTCAAAAATCAACTCAGTTCCTTCAATTAAATGAACTTGTTTTTTTTAAAGAAACTTTACAGGGGCTTCCCTGGTGGCGCAGTGGTTAAGAATCTGCCTGCCAATGCAGGGGACACGGGTTCGATCCCTGGTCCAGGAAGATCCCACATGGCGCAGAGCACCTAAGCCTGCAAGTCACAACTACTGAGCCCACGTGCCACAACTACCGAAGCCCGCACGCCTAGAGCCTGTGCTCCGCAACAAGAGAAGCCACCACAATGAGAAGCCCGCGTACCGCAACGAAGAGTAGCCCCCGCTGGCCACACCTAGAGAAAGCCCACGCACAGCAACGAAGACCCAACGCAGCCAAAACCAAATAAATGAATAAATTTATTTAAAAAAAGGAAAGAAAGAAACTTTACATCCAGGAATGAAAAACTACAATCATTTGATTCAGGTAAAAAGGTTACCAAAAATAAGTCAATCATGACACTTAGCCTCTGGGTCCAGATATGACTTCAGAGTCCTCAACACACTGTTCTAAGCAGTCTGTACCTGTTAATCACCAATGACACTCAAACTGAAATCTAGGGAAGACATATGGGAACATATGTTTATGTATGACTGATTCACTTTGTTATAAAGCAGAAACTAACACACCATTGTAAAGCAATTATATCCCAATAAAGATGTTAAAAAAAAAAAAAAAGAAATCTACTAACCGTACTGCTGGGAATCTAATCCACTCTTCAGACAGAGGAGGAATTTGACACTTAGAAGGTTTTTTTACATGTATATCTGCCTGAGATTTTTGGGGGTCGTGACTGCTCAAAATCAGGACACAGACCCTTATTTTCTGACTCTCCTCCCTGCGACATGCCACTGCCTAGAGAAACTATCTGCAAAGGCTTCTCCACATGAAGAAACGTACACGGCGCCACCAAACCATCTTCTTCTCCAACGAAGCAGAATGCAATCCGTCAAGAGCTACCGAAAACTGAACTAGAAAATACTCAACTGAGAAGCACTGTTCGGACTCACACAATCATAGCCTTTGTTGATGAAAGAAAACGTACATTTTCGATGTCTATATGAAGCCCTGAGAACATCTAATCAAACTGACAGCTGTGGAGCAAAAACAAACAAACAAAACACCACAAGCATTCTGTCTTTGGTGTTCATCAGGTCATAGGTCAGGACCCTTAGAAGAAGGGATCAGCAGGTCTGTGAGGGTGCAGGAGCCCCGGGGTGCCCCTGTCAGGCCTTGGGCACTCTAGGAGAAAGGGGAACAAGGAACGGGGCAGTGGCAGGAGAAAAGAGAGCAGAGCTCATGCAGAGAAGGTTGTCAGCGACAATTCCCAAAGACATGCTCCAAAGCAAGCCATGGGAACAAGTGTTACATTCTTGGTCTGAAAACAGACTCAGAAGTTAAGTGCCAAGGACATGGTAGGCAGAATCCATGATGTCTAAAACACAGACACAGACTGAATTCTTACTTAAAAATGATCTCTTCCTGGAAGCAGCAAAGAAATATGGGCCAGGGAGCACAAGATAATGCCCACGAGCCTCTAGCAAACACTCTATTATTCTATAAATATTTCACCTATTAGGTGCTGGGTGCTGGGATAGAGCAGTGAAAAAAACAGGAATCAAATCCCTGACTCTCAAAGAATCTGTATCCTAGCTGGCGAAATAAACAACAAAACAAACACTTAGCGATAAGTGATAGACAAAACTTGAAAACACAAATGTGATTGATGGTGGTAGGTTGGGGGAATAGAAACCAGGGTGGCTAAGTTAGACATTTAGACCCCTATTTGGGGATGGAGAAATAGACATGAGCTCAAATTGTCATCCTACATTGCCAAGGTCGCACAAAATAGTTAACGGCACAACTGGAATTTGAATCCACAGCTACCTGACTGTAGGGCCAGTCCAAGCTCCTGATCATCATGGCACATTGCCTCCTATAACTCTGTACTTGTCCCTGACACTTCGCCTAATCACTCCCCTAGGACACCTTCTTGTCAGGGACATCCGGACTCACAAGGTCCAGCTGCAACAAAACCAGCCCCCAATACACAGGCATTGGTACCCACTTGGTCCAGGCTGGATTCCTATTCCGGCAGCTTTTACAGCCTCTGAGAGTTAGGTCCTCTTTCTGTTCCATCCAGGGCCTGGAGTTCTTTTAGTTCCCAAACATCTTCATGGAGATGTCCAGGGGGTAGGTACCCCGTGTGCATGCCCAGGACAGCACAGCAACCACTGTGGAAGTGCACACTCACATCACCGACAGCAGCTAGGCCAAGCCAAGTGGACCCCAGCTGCTCAGCAGCCCACTTGCCAAAAAGCAAAGCACAGGTATCTTCCCCACTGATGCCTGCTACGGGTCAGCTCAAGGACAAGGAGGCCTACACAGCACTCTGAGAAGCCATGTGAACCACAATCTTTAGAAGAGAGCATCCAAATGTTCAATTGTGAATGACTGCTTGAAAGTCTCCTGTATTCACTTCATTTTTAATCAACTGATGTCACTTTAAGCTAAGAAAGTTGGAGGGGAGAGAGACGGCACAACCAAGGGACATGAGGGCATTAACGAATTCCATGAAAACAAATGAAAGATACAGACAATGATTTAGCTGCAAGCCTGTACTACTGAATGTAAGCTTGGACAATAGAGTGTAAGCTCCATGAGGGCAGGATCTGTTTGGTTCACTGTTCTACCCTGGGTGCCTGGCATAAAACATGTTTTAAATAATATCTGGGGAATAAATAAAAAGTGTTTCCAATAGCAAAAAATTGAGAAAAAAAACTAAAGTCTGTAAGGCTAAAAAGGAAAGATCAAGAAACTAAGGAAAATATTTTCAATACATAGGCACATTGGACACCATCCAGCCAACCCATCTAAAACATAAAATTAATGTTCCAAAATCTTATAGATTGTGAATTCTAATAGATTCATCAAACAAAAGCAAGTGGATGAACTGTTAGGAGGCTGAACCAAAAATCCACTTGGAGAAGAAATTCCTAAAAGTGAATTTTTAAAATAATGTTGCCAGGGCTTCCATGGTGGCGCAGTGGTTAAGAATTCGCCTGCCAATGCAAGGGACACGGGTTCGAGCCCTGGCCCGGGAAGATCCCACATGCCGCGGAGCAACTAAGCCTGTGCGCCACAAGTACTGAGCCTGCGTTCTAGAGCCCGTGAGCCACAACTACTGAAGCCTGGTGCGCCTAGAGCCCATGCTCCGCAACAAGAGAAGCCACCGCAATGAGAGGCCCACGCACCGCAACAAAGAGCAGCCCTCGCTCACCGCAACTAGAGAAAGCCCGCACGTAGCAACAAAGACCTACACAGCCAAAAATAAATAAATAAAATGAATAAATTTTTTAAAAATAAAAATAACATAATACCAATGGCTGGCATTGGTACCAAATAATTGGCACTGGTATCTCCTCTGCTCTGGAAACCCAACCACCACAGGATTTGTTCCTTAAAACACACTCTCACTAGTTTGCTATTTTGTGGAAGCAACAGCTCTTAATTATTCACATATAAATTAGAGATTATACAAGCACTTCAATTCTACATTTGCTAATCCCTGGGACTAAGGCCACTTTCGTGTCACCTCAGCTTTTGCAGCAGGTGAGGGACACTGAAGGAAACCCTTTGACAAAATAAATGACATCCACTTTAAAAGTGAAATAGCCAAAGTGCGCACCCACGCATTAGCACGTATCAACTTGAATACACCTTCAAGAAAAAACAACTGAGTAGAACTGACATTCCTTCTTGACTGAAACGTTTCAACGATAACATTCGTTCAATCATATTTTTAAGCACTATGTGTTAGGCACTGTTCTAGGAATGTGTAATACAGGAATGAAGAAAACTGATACTGTCAATCTTGGGACTTCCTTAGTGGTCCAGCAGTTAATACTCCGGGCTGCCAATGCAGGGGGCCCGGATTCATCCCTGGTCAGGGAACTAGATCCCGCATGCCTCAACTAAGACCCGGCCCAGCCAAATAAATAAATAAATGAAAGCTGATACTGTCGATCTGACCTTAATCTACAGGGTATCAACAAATAGGTGAAAAATGTAACTTACAAATGTGGTAGAATGCTGGGAAGATGATCATCAGTGATGAAATAGGGAGAAATAGGGGAGGGAGACAGACTAGCCATTTCCTGTTTTTGAGGCAGTGCTGTGCCATGTGCAACTCTGGACCAGCGGCACAGGACTCAGAGACTTAACCAACCTGCAGGATTACTAGGCAGCCAGGGTCCCTTGTGCCTCACACCTTGACAAGATGATAAGAAAGAATGGATAAACCCTTGTTTGTCACAGGCTGTAAGTTCAAACCACCCAAGCCTTGGGTCACGTGAATAGAATGGTCAACATACCAGAAAGATATTACAAATTCACTAACGAGCGAGCCTCAAAATATGTGAAGCAAAAACAGAATTCCACTTACACCGATCTGCTATGGGAATGCATGTCAAGTATCTGCTACGAGAATGCATGTCAAGTATCTGCTATGAGAATGCATGTCAAGCACCTACGGCAGGTATATAGCAGCTACTCACAGAGTGATGCAAAAGGCTGTTTCAAGGTGGGGTGGAAACAAGAGTAGCCTCCGTTCTCTTGAGTGACCACCACTCCCCAGACCCCATGCCAAATGCTGCTCACACACCTGACCCACTTCTAGCAACCGCTCTAAGAGGCACAAGAGTAAACCAAGGCCCAGAGAGATTAAGGAATTCGCCAAGTCAAAGACTCAGGGAAGGTATGCATTCTCGTACCCCCTTTATGCCTCTCCCATGCTGCACTGGGCTTCCCATGAGGCCAGCCATGAAAAACAGGTCAAGAAAGACGCCATTCAGTCAGTTATCTGTGTGAAAGACTAAATTCCTCCATTAGCCTTCATTAGCCTTCCTTGACAGTTCCCCCAGTCAACCAAGCACTCACATGCTGTTACCAGTAGATGCCGGCTCGTGCTGATATCACCAGAAAACCGAGAGCCATCTAAGCCAAGCCTAATCTAATCTCAGGCAAGCAGATCCTACAGCTTCCCTTCCATAGAGGCTGAGCCCTTACACTGCAAAGAGGTTGTCCAGAAGAGCAAAGAAAGCTGGAGGGCGAGACAAGGCACAGGAGAAAACACGGGGCACAGTGAACCCCAGCAGAACAAAGGAAGAGCCATACAATGTTGAGCTACACACATTAGCTAGGCTGTAAGAACACTGAAGGCAGGGGTTGTTTCTGTTCACTTGCTTTCTCCTGGGTAACCGAAACAGGGATGCTTGGTACCTAGGACATTATAAACAAACACTTGGAAAATAAATCAAAGCATTATTTGGAACAGGAAAGAAAAAACCTAAAAACAAATTAAATGTCCAAGAATAGAGAGACAGACATTGTTCCGTTAACTGGGGATTACTACTGTAGCTGTTAAACATGACAAGGAATAATAGCCAAGAAGGTGTACTGGCCGTGATGAACCAGGCTGGAGAAGGGAACTTAAAAGAAATGGGAGGCGTTCACGACATAAAGTGAAAAAGTAGATGGCGAAACATCATGGACAGTATATCCTTTCTATCCCTGTATGTACACCATGTCTTTCTTAGACATATTATGTACAGAGCATTAGCAGGATGAGAAAAATGCCAAGTCACAGTTATCTCTAGATTGTGAGATGATTTCTTAAAACGTTCTTCCCTTTTTTTGCTTTTCGGACTTCTAAAAAACTGCCTTTCCCCTATCCTACATGTATTTATAAAACGTTCTACAATGAATACATATTTGTTGCTTGACAGAATTTCTACCTCTGTGACATCCGGTGGTTGTGCCGTAAATCTCCCCTCCTTTGATAGAGAGATTCTGCAGCTGCCGAAAACGGGCTTCTGACCCTTTACCCAGTGACAAGTAGCTGACAGTTACTTTAGAAGAATGGTTCTCAACAGGAGGGAATTCGTCCTCAGGGGATATTTGGCAGTGCTGGAGATACTTTTAGTTGTCCCAACTGAGGGGGGAGGGGAGTGTTAGAGTCATCTAAGGAGTAGAGGCTGGAGATGCTGCTGAACAACCCACAAGGCACAGGACAGCTCCCTGCAACACAGAATTACTGCGCCCCAACGGTGCTGAGGTTAAGGAAACCTGCTTTAGAGTATTAGGATGAAATCATACTCTGGGGAGTCCAAAGGCCAATCCCAAATATAAGTAGGAGGAGAAGAAAAATTATTATTGACCGTACTTAAAATGCTTTGTTACCAGCAGAGCAAGCTTCCAAAAGGGCAGAGAGGGGGGGAACATTTGTTCCTTTGAGGACCCTGAATCCTAGCACTGTCCATGGCACAGAGCGGGGGCTTAGCAAGGTCCCATCCATCAGGGAACACAGAGCTGCACCAGAGAGAAAATCCCAACTGCAGAACCAGGCGCAAAGAGACTTGGAGAACAGCTCTGCCAACGGCTAACACTCTCCGGCATCTGCAAAATGCGGATTATAGTGCTATTTATCTAATTCTTATATGACTTCCAGCGGGTAATGTTTATGAAGCTTTTAACACTGTCCAAGATACACAAGAGCCACAGCATTGAGAGGTGACCTGCTAAGTACAATATACACACCCAAAAACTTCCAGCAGGATGGTGCAAGGAAACTTCTTAGCTTCAAGCTCAATGCCAATGAATCCAGGGAAAGCCAATTCCCATACGGACCAGTCGCCATCTTCTTGAGAAAGTTATGTCCCAGGCACAAAGCCTAATCCTCCAGCCTCATCAGGCCTGTTCAGGACATCCTATCACCAGTCAATCGGGAAATGCACCAGCACATAAATAGGACAGGTATCATCTACCACCAATACTTTCTGTGAAAGTTCTAAAAGGAAAATTAACAATAGGACAAAATATAAACAGCTTTTTTTTGAAGTAGAAATCGAAAGGGGTAAGATTACCTCTGCTGAGACTAGAAATCAGTACGCAAGAACTTAATCAACAAAACCCTACCAAAGGCACCAGATGGTCTGCTAAGTATTTTGGGATTTTTATCTTACAGCCAAAATACCCATCTGGAAGCAAATAGAAATTATGTTTTTCCTTTAAAAAAAAAAAAAAAGACAGAGAGATTGTCCACATACACCTGTGTAATTGAGGTTGATGAATAGGGTTCTGAAAGTACAGGCAACGAGGAAAGAAAGATAAACAGACACAGAGATAAATGTATAATTTATTTGAACAATTAGAGTTAGCAGAATCACATGAACTTTTTACTAGACAACTCCGCAGCAAAAAATATAGGCCCAAGTTGCTGAATCATTGTTCAGATGTAAATAGGATTCCTAAAACTTTTATTGCTAGTTAAAATTAGTTTACAACATAAAGTTAAAAAGAAAAGCAAGCCCTAAAGCCAGTGGTGAAGCCCCTTCCAAAGGGGCACATCTGACAAAGAAGCTTATTTGCAATTCAAGAGTTAAAAGAACACAAAGCAGCTGAAAGTGATCGCATTAATAAATTTTAAAATAAAACTTGACTGTGCATTTGATGATGACATGTTTATTTAATTTGATTATATGTTTGCACTAGTGCTCGGAAACATTTATTCCGCGGAAAAGAACACCGGGTTAGAAACACATGGGCTCAAAGAGGAAACTTCTTCCTAGCACAATCATCACCCCGAGGTCCCTTGGTCTTCCTCATGAAAACCGCAGATGCATCCAACAGTTGGAGAACTACTGCATCCTACTAAGTTAGGTGCCAAATTTCCCTTCTCGCCAGGGCTCAATCATTCATGAGCTCTTTTTCTGGCCGCTTCTCAGCACTTTTGCGCAGAACTCTCCACCATGCTTTTCGAACGTGAGTCTTATTCGACAAAAATCTTGTGTCACACATTCCCGCTGATGTTCCCGGGGATGCAGCAGTGGCCAATTCCATAATCCTTCACTGACATTCAACATTTTTAGGATTATGGTATACGCAGCCTCCACCCTTAGAGCTGCCTTGATTCGGTTTTGTGACTCGGATGCATCGAAAGATCATTTTTCAACAGCAGCATGTAGCTCTGCCCCTCATACTTTCACTACGCATCATAGCCCTTCTACAGGGAAAAGCAAAACCACCCAGCATTGTAACTCTTGGTGCTTATAAGGTTTTATTCTTCCTTTGGGGAAGAAAAGAGAGGAGAATTAAGAACAAGGAGACATCGACAGAAACCAGAGATGCCCTTATTAAGTTCAGTAGGAAAACCCTGTGCCATGTTTATTTGGACTTTCTGGCTATCATTTGTAAAGGGGGTTCTTTATTTACAATCTGCTTTTGAGGAGCCAGAACGTCAGCTGCTGGCTGAAATAACAGGATTCCAGACATAACAAACCAAGGTCCAAACCCGGGCTCCACCAATGACAAGCCCTGTCACCAGCCATATGATCTTGTGCAAAAAAATTAAAATGTTCTTAAGTCATTTTCCTCACCTATAAAACAGAACAACCTACTTTTTTTTTTTTTTTTTTTTTTTTGCGGTACGCGGGCCTCTCACTGTTGTGGCCTCTCCCGTTGCGGAGCACAGGCTCCGGACGCGCAGGCTCAGCGGCCATGGCTCACGGGCCCAGCCGCTCCGCGGCATGTGGGATCTTCCCAGACCGGGGCACGAACCCGCGTCTCCTGCATCGGCAGGCGGACTCTCAACCACTGCGCCACCAGGGAAGCCCACAACCTACTTCTGAGAGGAGTCAAGATACAACCAAAGAACCTTGTGCTACTCTTAGAACAACGAAGCTTAGTTGTTATTCTGACTGAACCCAAAGTTGCCACTAGGTGTTTTCAACTTTGGCGGTAAACTCACACCTGACTGGTCCTTAGCATCAGTATACTATATTAAAACTGCACACAGTTTTTAGCTTATGGGCATGCTGAAGCAATTCAAGGAAAAGACGCTCTTTATTTTCTCATATAAATAAATAATTGCTTCAGCAAAGATCAGAATTTAAAGTGGAGATGCGCTACCCAACCCCTCACCCCCCGTCACCACCATGACTCTCTTATTTGGAGCTTCAAGGAACACATGAAAATATTCTCTGGAGAAACATTCAAACAATATGCCATTCTTCTTCCAATACAGGGTAACAGAACCTAACAGAACTTTTTCCACCCCCTCTCTTTGGAAGCAGTGTATTCCAGATGGCTGCCAAATGGGTGTGATTATCAGGAGTGTGCGTTGAGCAGCAGAAAGCCGGGGAGGTGCAGGCGTTCCCTTGGTACATTAGCCTGGGGTCACCCCAATCAAAAAATCTGCATTTGGCTGTTGGCACAAAATGAAATGCTTTTTGTCTCAGGACAGAGGAATTTAGGTATTTCAAGATGTACAATCCAGAAAATAATGTCTCTTATCCCAAAAGAAGTTGGGAAGATTTCCTTCTTTCCCTGGATACTCTGCGTTGCTGTCTAGTTTTCATTGCTCCTTCTTGGGGTGAATGTGTACACCGTGACAGGGGCAGACTAAGTGTCTTACATCTGGATCCTTGGAGCCTAGGACTGTGCCTGAAACACATGAGGGCATTCAAGGAAATGAGGAAGCCAGGTAATTCTTAGTGGTTAGATACTGTTAGCTAAGATTCAGTTATGAGGGCTTGGGCACGGAACACGATTGCACGGGAAACAAACCTACCGCTACATGAGTGTGTTGGGATTATTTTAATCTCCTAAAGTCTTCATCCCCCCGTGTGGCTCACTACATCCTCCAACAGTTTCCTTCACTACTTCCACTGTGAGAACCTTCTCAGGTGACCACGCAGCGGGATCGGTTCAGCCGAACATTAAGCCTCCACTTTGGAAATTGTGGAATGTCTTGGGCTTCAATTATGTCAAAAGCAAGAGGGCAAATAAAATCCAATGTGGCAGAGGATTCAGGATGGGTGCAAGGGAGTGTCAGTAGGTAGGTAGGCTGTAATGGGCCCCAAAAAGACCATGATGAGAATCCGGACACTTTACTCAAGGCATCAAGTGTATCAAGCATTTGGTATGCTTTAGCAAGGCCGTCCAGCGAGGCAGTTAACAGTGCTGGCTCCAAGACAGACTGGGAGGTGCTGGATTTGCCTCTTAATGACCTGGATGAACTTGAGCAAGTGAATTACACACTCTGACTCAGTTTCCCTCTCTAGAGAAGTAACGGTACCGACCCTCCTTTGGGGAGATATTATGAGGATTAAGTTAGATAGTATAGGTACGGTGCTTAGCGTAATATCTGTCACACAGGAGAACTGCAGTTCACGTTTTGGGAAAATTAATTCAGATAATGGTTTGAAAGGGAGTAAAATGAAAGACAGGGAGAATGGTTCAAAAACTGCCAATTCAAGTTGTCATGCACTTAGTCAAGGAAAAGAGTTTGGCAGTTTTGTATAAAACTAAACATGCATTTACCACCTGACCCAGCATTTGCACTTTTGGGCATTTATCTCAGAGAAACAAAAAGTAAGGTTCACTCAAAAGCCTGTACACTTACGTTTGTAGCAGCTTTAGTTGCAATAGCCCAATTCTGGAAAAACCCAGATGTCCTTCAACAGATGAATGATTAAACAAACTAAGCTACATCTGTACCATGGAATACCACTCAGAGAAAAAAAAAAGGACCAAAAATTGGATGCGTCGGGGGAAGTACGCTGAGTGAAGAAAGCCAACCCCAAAAGGTGACATACTGTATGACTACATTCATCCAACATGCTCGAAATGACAATGGATTAGTGATAGCCAAGGGTCAGGGGTGGGCTCCATGTGACTACAAACACAAGGGATCTTTGCGGTGATGGAACAATCTTGCATCTTGATTGTGATGGTAGCTACATGAATCTACATATATGACAAAAATGCAGAGAATTACACATACACACACACCACAGACACGACTGAGAACGTGTGAAACTGCTGAAATCTGAATAAGGTCTGTGAATGTGACAATGTCAGTTTCTTGGTTTTGATATACTACAGTTATACAGAATGTGCCATTGGAGGAGACTGGGTAAGGTGTGTACAGGACCCCTGTAGGGAAAAAAAGAGCTTTGAATGGAAGTATTTCTGGATGCTTAACTCCAGAAGAGTTTTGGGCAAGAGGATACATCCAATTAAGAATTAAATTAGCTACTGCAGAGCATCAGGAGTGAGCCACAGTTTACTCTCAAAGAGGCCCTATCTCTTTGGAGATAGGACAGCCCCTATTTGTGTCTGTATAAAGCAGGGAGGATTTTACAGCCCCTACACACAGTAAAGTAGGACTAAGGAATCTGGAAGTAAAAATGCACATCCTAGAGGTAAGCAAAATAAATCTACTCTACCCAACCTAAGAAAAAGAATTTATGGAGAGCATTAGGTAGCTCAGCATCCAGGATCACTGGGCAGGCCAGATTAGGGACTGGCAAACTACAGCCAAATCCACACACGGTCTATGGCCACTTTCAAAGAGCAACAGCAGAACTGAATAGTTCCAACAAAGACTGTATGTCCCAAAGACCCTGAAATATTTACTGTTAGGCCTTTTACAGAAAAAAATTTGCCAACCCCTGGCCTCAATAACCAAGCTCAGGAATGAGACCAGTAAAGTCAGTGAGCCCCTCCACTGCCACCACTATTGTAGTCTCTGACAAAATGGCTTTTCCTCTGCCCCTTTTTCTTTGCAAAACTAACAACAGATCCAAAGTCTGGGGCAGCTGTATGTCACTGGTGGAGTCCAGGTCACATGTCCCACACTAGCTGCAAGGGAGGCTGGAAACTTGAACATCACACAGACTCTGCCAGGACTCATAGAGTGGTCAAGGTCCAAACCCAGAAAGGTGTCTCAGACAATGGGCAGCCAAAAACACAGCAGAGAAGGGCGATGTGGAACGTGGACAAAGCCACCAACCACAACCCAACTGGGTAGTTATTATTTTCTGCATTCAACCCAGACACTGGGGTTTCTGCCAACTTGACCAAGAAGAGGTGTAAATTATTGTCAATATTTGCTAAGCCTGGGCTTCTATTTGTTTACTTTCATCTTCTCCTTTCCTTGTATCTTTTATACTACATTTTTATCCTTGGTCTGAAAATGCTTCGATTTTTTTTTAATTGCTCTTAGTTTGGTACAGAGGAAAGGCAATACCCAAGGCCCAGGAGCCTCTTCAATTGTGTGCGTTCATGAAGCTAATTTTAAAAGACAAAGCAAACCAGGCAGGCCTAATGTTCTAACAACTTCCTAGCAGCAAATGGGTTCTGTCAACCATAAAGCAACACCTTCTTCTCTCCTTGGATTGACTTTAACACAAATGAGTATCTTGTCTGTTCAAAGCAGGAGGCAGAAAGGTCCAGCGATCTAAAGCTTGTAAGTAAAGAGAGATAAAAGGAGAAGAGGGTGATATTTTCAACAATTATCTCATCCACATCTCCTTTCATTTTATATGGTCCCACAAAATCTTAGATAGCATGGATCATATTCCCAGCATGCTGACTAGCCTCCAGGATTTCTAACTGAAAGGTTACTTCCAGTTAACGAAAACCGAACTAAACTGGGATGGAGGTGGAACCACTGATGGGGTGGAGTTAGCGTAGGGTCAGATAAGAGATGCATGTCTTTAGTGCTGAAGCAAAATCTTGCAAGATCTAAGGTCAAGGCCCTTCAAAAATAGTCATCTCCCAAAATATACCGATACCCACTGGGCTTTAGAATTGCCCTTGAATTCCCTTCCGGAGCTTTTAGTACTTCCCTGAGTCCTTCTCTCTCCTTAGAGATGAAAAACTGTGGCCACATATTGGCGACCCTCCTCTTTGGAAAGGGTGCGTTGAATTTCTACTCCTGGGAAGTGACATCCATTTCGTAGGAAGTCTCCACAATGCACAAAAAATAAAACCAAGACTTGTGGAGACTATGTCTGAAACCTAAATTCCGAAAAGTAACTTTGGCACATCTGCCAGAAATGATTTTCCAGAGCTGAACAGAGGTCTGACACAGTAGGTGACACCTCTTTATCAGCTCCAAGAACCCCAGGGCACATAATTAGCACCCAATTAGTTATTAATAACTACATATTCACATATCTGCTGAATCTCTGTAGTTATGCAGCATAATTTACATGTGATTGTGATTATCTCTGTTAGGGTAGGTGCTGTATACATAATAGATTTGATTTCACAGAGCCCGAAGGCCGGGTGGGGGGATGGGAGCCTAATTTGTTCTTTTCTACAGGGTGTCAATGGTCAACTCAGGTAAAAAAGGGTATCCTAGTTAATTTGGAAGAGTTAAACTAAACTATTATACTATACAATCCAACTGTCCATGTAACATGCACTTGCTGATTGCAGTCACTGTGCTAGATTAGATGCCTTCAGTGCTTTTCAGAAAACCACCACATCGATAATTACTATTTATAAAGTTATTATTACTTGCCAGGCACCGATCTAATCACTTTAAACACATGCAGTACTTCACTTATTATTTCATTTACTCCTCACAAGCACCCTGTGAGGTGGGCCCAATTCTTATCCACCATTTTACAAATGGGGCAACTGAGGCACGAGTTCATGTAATTTGCCAAACAACGCAAACCTACACGTGGCACAGTAGTTTTCAAACTCGGTTCTCTCTACGCGACAGCCTTTGCTTTTATCCACTAAGCTGGAGCTGACCACTTTCCTCTGAGGCTGTGTACAGAACCCCACATGAGCGGGTTGATAAGGCAAGGGGAGTCCTGAGCATTCCCATTCGCTGGGCTGCCTTCCTTCGCAGAAGGCCTGGGTGGGAATCCTGCGTTCATCATCAGTATTGTGACTTTAAATGGGCTCCTTCATCTGTGGATCATATTGTCTCTCATTTTTAAAATGGGACTCATATTTCTGTTATCCACAGGAACAAAAACACCCCTCCCAACACCCCGCACCTCCAAACCAAACCTCTCACTCTATAGTTACTGAAGTTCCCTTACGCAGTGATGAGAAACGGATGAGCTCTCGTGTGGAATTTGGAAACACAAACCAATTTCATGTCCATCCTTCCAAGGATGACCCAGGTTCACACCCAGGCCAGGGTGAGGAAAGGAGAAAACGGGATATAGAGACATGGGAGGAGCAGAACCCCGCGCTCTGATCACAAAATATATGTTTCTACGAAGTCTCTAAACAACCCTAGCAGCTGGCTGCACGCAAGCCACCCAACCCAAAAGAATTTGAAACACCGCTAAGGGCAGTATTAAGTCTTTTTCCAAACTTGCACAGAACATGATCACTATAGAGCCATCTCCTTGCGATTTCACTTTCAGTGCTCCGTGCTTACAGAGGAGATTTTACCTTCAGATTAATACACGTCAGAGCCTAGGCTGGGGCTCATTGTATTTAGATGGACGAAAATGTTGAATATTCATTTTATTTTATAGATGCCACACATAAGTAACAGAGATGGCACCTTCCTTGCAGGCTCCAATAAGAATACTGTTTCTTTTGAAGATCCAGGGAACAACAAGTAGCTGTGTGAACATCTGTGGACAGCCAGATAAGTTTATAATATATAAGGTTATTGAAAATATGGGGTCTGGCTTCAAGAAGCTTACTATTCTGGAAGAAAAAAGAAATTTATCCAAAAAAAAGTTAAGGGGGCTTCCCTGGTGGCGCAATGGTTGAGAGTCCGCCTGCGGAGCAACTAAGCCCGTGCACCACAACTACTGAGCCAGCGCTCTAGAGCCCGCAAGCCACAACTACTGAGCCCGCATGCCACAACTACTGAAGCCCATGTGCCTAGAGCCCCTGTTCCACAACAAGAGAAGCCACCGCAATGAGAAGCCTGTACACCACAACGAAGAGTAGCCCCTGCTCTCCGCAAGTAGAGAAAGCCCACACACAACAACCAAGACCTGATGCAGCCATAAAAAACAAAAACAAACAAACAAATACACACACACACACACACACACACACAGACACACACACACATATATATATATATATATAGAGAGAGAGAGAGAGAGAGAGAGAGATATGATAAGGTCTCTCCAAAAAAGCTTTACCTAATACGAAAGCCGTATGTGTTCATTGTAATAAATGCAGATAAAATAATCTGTCTTTGAGTTAGGTGCTTTGAATACCTTGGTTTATTTGTGTTTATATACGAGTGTCTTAGATTTTTTTTTGATGAAATGAAAACTATTGTCCTCTGTTGTAACCTGCCCTTTGCAGTGAATTGTTTATTTTCTGTATTGTCCTAGGCCATTAAATATTATTCTGAAACCTTTAGAATTGACTGTCAAGAAATGTTTGATTTAATGCTTATATGATGGTTTTATTTAACGATTTTTTATCGTTAAATAAACGGTGCTTACGATTTTTGATATTATAATGAGTGCTGTAATTAAAATCCTTCGAACTAAATCTGCACACATTTCCTTCTTGCCTTAAATAAAGTCCTTGGAAGTGCTAAGGCACTATCCATCCCCAGTGTTTCTGATAGCTTTTGCTTGCATGCTTTGCATATGAAGTGTTCTTAACTTTTTTTATTTTATTTTATTTTTGGTTTTGGGGGTTGTTTTTTGTTTTGCGGTACGCAGCCCTCTCACTGTTGTGGCCTCTCCCGTTGCGGAGCACAGGCTCTGGACGCGCAGGCTCAGCGGCCATGGCTCACCGGCCCAGCCGCTCCGCGGCATGTGGGATCTTCCCGCACAGGGGCACGAACCCATGTCACCTGCATTGGCAGGCGGATTCTTAACCACTGCGCCACCAGGGAAGTCCATCTCCCTTTTTTATTTCCAATTATGGAAAATTTCCAACAAACACTAAGATAAATAGAAGCCCCATATACTCTCTGCCCAGCCTCGTGTACCCACAGCCAGTCCTGGTCCACGATGCCCACCCACATTCCCTCCTGCATATTATTTGCAACCAATCGGACATAAAATTTCTTCCAAAAATATTTAAAAGATAGGGCTCTTAAAAAAAGCACACATCAGAACTATCATCACCCCTAAAGAATTTAAAGATAGTTCCCTAATACTGTCCCGTTTCTAATGCCTAGTTTTTACTAGTTAATTCATTTGAATTAGGATCCAAGTAAGGTCTATCCAGAGTGATTGGTGTATCTTTTAAAATCTTTATAGGTTTTCTTCTTCATCTCCCTATTTCCCTCTGCAATTTCTTCATTAAAAAATCCAGATCTGGGCTTCTCTGGTGGCACAGTGGTTGAGAATCTGCCTGCCAATGCAGGGGACACGGGTTCAAGCCCTGGTTCAGGAAGGTCCCACATGCCGCAGAGCAACTAAGCCCGCGAGCCACAACTACTGAGCCTGCACTCTAGATGCAACAAGAGAAGTCACCACAATGAGAAGCCTGCACACAGCAATGAAGACCCAACTCAGCCAAAAATAAATAAATAAAATTAGAAGAAAAAAAAATCCACATCTTTGGCCAGTCTGGAATTTGCCTACTGTGTTCCAATGGTGTCGTTTACCATGTTTTTCAGTCCTCTGTAATTCCTGTAAATTGGTACTTGGACACTTGAACAGGTTCAGGTGTTTTTGTTTATAGCGCAGGCAGGCCGGGAGCAGCGTACTGCAAGACTGCTTCTGAAGAGGTAACGTGTTCTACCATTAAGGGCTCATATTCACTTGTCTCTGTGATACTACATGTTGATGCCCCATGCCTAGATCCATCAATTCATGAGTGTACTGCAAAATGGTCACCCTCTACTTGTCATTCCATTTGCATTTTTAGCTACAATTATTTCATGGAGGGAGACCTTCCCCTCATCTACTACTTGGGTTACTCAGTATTTAGAGCTATTCTCAACTTTTAAAATACATACATACTTACACATCTAAGTTTCCACAATGTAGAGAATGACCAGAAGCTACAACCAAAAGCCTCATTACTGTCAAGTCAAATCTGGAGTTTAAGGTGTCCCCCAAAAGGTCAGGATGGACACACTTGATTTTAAGTCACTTATTACCGAATCAAACTTGGGTCTACTCGCCCGCAGACAGTAAAGCCAACCTACTGACATCGAGTTGTGGTGAAAGAAAGTGCAGCATTTATTATGAGGTACCATACAAGGAGTCCGGGACAGCTAATACTCAAAAAGCCCAAACTCTCCGATGGGTTTCAGCAAAGCACTTTTAAAGGCAAGGTGACAGAGGAGGGTCCCAGGGTTGTGATCAGCTGGTGCGCAGTTCTCTGACTGGTTGATGGTGAGCTATCAGGGCGGTGTCACAGGAGTTAACATTATCAATCCTTATGCTCCAGTAGGTCGGGGGCTACAAGCTCAAGGTCATCAAGTAGTTAATTTCTTGCATTTGGTGGGGGGTTTTAGCATCTGTAAAACAACTCAGGAAATGTACGCCAGATACTACAGGAACATCAGAGGGGAGCTAAAGCAGAGGGTATGGGGAAAGGGTCTGTCCCGGGGAAGCCCCAGAGGGTCTTGCTGGGTTACACAGTCAGCACAAAGGGCAGCCTAGAGCACCCGTGTGGAATCCACACAGAGCTTGGGCCTCCCTCTTACTCTGTGGTGCCCGGCAGCACAGTGCAGACCTGTTCTAGGGATGGCAGGCCACCTCTCTGCACAGGCCCAGCTGGTTCCAGCTCTTGCAACCTCAGTGGCTTTGCCAGAACCATCACAGGACCCTGGGCCACGCTCCAAACTGGCAACAAGCATCTTGAACCAAACAGAAGATCCCCGGAGGCCGGCCAAGAAAAGTCCTCGCGCGAGGGCAGCAGAGCAGAGAGAAGTGACAAACTGAGCCTGAGAAAAATGGAAACAACAGTCTGAACTCAATTTAACGATGGCTTTACAAATCGGAAGGCTGGCAGGCCCGAGGCAGAAGCGGGCGCACACCCCAGCGTCAGGTCAGGCTCTGCGGCTGGGGGGCAGCTCTGAGGCTGTGAAAAATGGCCAGAGGAACCGACTTAATAACTCAGGGCCGTCACGTGGGCTTCTGCCTTGGTCCTTCGATTTTTGCAAACTAACAATCCAGGCAAGTGGGGAGCATGAAAACAACTCCCCCGGTAAGCCCTACCTCGGCCCTGGCAGCCAGCGCTCGGGATCCCTCTCTGGGGCTTCCAGATGGGGAGACTGGCCATGACCTCCTTATTGCCCACAAGGTCTCCTCAGAAGGCATTCATTAGCTAACCGTACAGGAAAGGGACCCGCGCCATTAAATATATACGCAAAACAAAATGAGGCCAGTCCACCCTAAATCTCAGATCTTTGTAGCAGGAGGTGTTTACTTCCTGCTTTTAATTTTTCTAAAAGGCATAAGCACTGAAATTATAACAGCCCGTGAGTACACTTCTAGATTGGGTCCCCACCTCTCCCAAACCGAAACAAGAAATTGGTTTTTTTCTTCATCACTGTCAGATTTCAGGAGGCATCTGTAGATACTCCTAAACCTGGATTAAGTTTCTATATAAATACTAATAGCCCGTCTTTTAAACAGAGCCACCAGCCCATCTGTAGTGAGCCAAACCCCAAAAGCTGGTAAGCCTTAAATGAACTGGAAACATTTACCTAAATGAGAGTCAGAACAAACTCAGTGATTCTCCTTTAAATCACTGTGCCACTTTAAAGGGTGGCACAGAAGAAAGCAAGGAGGAATGAACATTTGCAAAATCTCTCTCCCCCAGATTAACACATAAGTATTAGCTATCAAACCACGCACAACGTAACTGCCATCCACAGGATAACCACGTGCTGTGGCTTCCTGATCTCCTGAAGTTCTCCTTCTGTCCCATTCACATAAGCATTCATAGGGGCAAGGGTTTTCATCTGCCTCTGTTCATTGCTGTATCTCAGTGCCAAGGACAATGTGTTATGGTAGGTGTTCTATATATATTTGAGGGAGGGAGAGAAGGCAAGGAAGGAAGAAGGGAGACAGAAATTTTATTCATTTCACTAGAAGCAGGGGTACTTCAGAGTTAACAGGAGGGCCAAGGAGACGGCCAAAGAGCTAAGCTTCAGATTCTTGTCTGTAAACACGCCTCTATTTTCACGTAACAGAAAACATGCCTGGACCTCCTCCAGCCGAAGCTGGCAGAGCTTCCCCCTGATCTCCCCCAATCTCCACGCTACCTTCTTCAGAGCTCCCTCACAAACAGTGAGGGGCACCATGCAAACCATCAACCTCTCCTCTGATGTGCAAACCACTTCCCACTTAAAGCACTGAAGGAAGAGGAAAGAAACTCCAAAGACGGAGGCCCTGTTTTTGTGTTAAACTTCACTTCCTTAAAACATGAAAACCAGGATGAATAAAGGGGGAGGATTGTTTAATGGTAGAACTCAGGTTCTAGACCAGACAACTCGGACATGTACTAGCCACAGGCATTGTAAACACATGACTTCTTTCCTCTGAGCCTTGTCTGCCTCATCAATTAAGTGGGATGATAAGAGTAGCCCCTTTGGGGGGTTGTATGAGGATCAAACATGATAACATGTAAAACGTACAGGGTCTGACCCCCCCCCGCCCCCGTATATGCTCAACAAGTTGTGTTCACAGTAGGAGGAAGGGAATAATAAAGATGATGAAGACGAACACACACCTATCACACAATGGAGAGAAAGCCCATTTTAGTTTGGAAACAGCCAGGTTATATACCCCATGTCCAACTCTGATTTCTCCAGGGGGTAGCTTTCATTCTGGGGAGAGACAAGACAGTGATGGCTGTCCCTTGCCCACCAACCTCATCAGCTTCATTTCCTCCCTTCAGGCTGCTATGAATTTTCATGTTCACAGAAAGCACTCAACCAGGAAACGAGGCTGTCAATCGTGGACTGTGGGCAGGACTCTCTGAGAGGGAAGACAGAGTGAGGGAAATGTCTAGAAGGCTAGCAAGTGGTAGGAGGCAACACAAGGAACATCTCCAGTGGGATGCAGACCCAATGAAAGACAGATGCAGCATCTCTAATACTTTGAAGGGTATCCCCACATGCCTACCCTGAGCCTAGTACATGCTAAGATTTTACTGAACGAAAAACAAAGAATGATGCAACAGGACACCAACACCACCTTGTTCCCTGGAAGGAAAAGTGGCAGCTGTCAAGAGTGAGCGATGTTCTTCTACTGAGCATCCAGCACTGTACACTGATACCTTTTTTTCTATTTTTTTTTTTAATTGAGATATACAGAGAGAGAGTATGAGCTTCCCACCACCTTGACTTCTGACTTCACATTTCCGGAACTGCTAGAGAATAGATTTCTGTAGTTTGAGGTTTTGCTGTGTGCCCTAAGAAACTAAAACAGTTACCTCACTCACAGGTAAATACACAAAGTAACAGAGCTGAGTCATCATCTCCTCCCTCTTAGTTAGCCCAGGAGCCACAAGTTGAACCAGGCAGGTACCAGGTAAAGAGCTGTGTTAGAAAGTAACGAAGCAACAGTGCAGCTCAAAGGTCAAGGAAAGAATGCAAGGATGGTATAGCACGATTATCAGGTATTTAAGGAAAACATCGATGCCAGTTGTAGATACGACCACCTGATATTTGAGGTTGATAAATACATATTTATATTATACACACACGTATACACATGTAAGTAATTATTTTTTAACTACCTGTAAACTTGAAACCTCTAGCTTACAAAATCACAGAAGAAAAGAACATGTCTTATAGCCTGAGCCAGAGCTTCATGGATGTACATCCTGCAACCTTCTAGAGACAATCAGAGCCCTCACTTCCCACCAGCGGGCTCCTCTCTGGAGCAGGGTTTCTCAAAATGGGGTCAGAAGACCACTAGGGAATTTTCAAAACAAGTTCAAGGATTTTTATTTCTGTGATAATCAAAAAACAAAACATTCCCATTTATGAACACCAAACCAAGCAAGAACTCTGATAAATGGCAGTCAGAAGACACTTTCACACAATAAAACTTAGGTATTTGTGGGGCTTAGGTAAATTCACAGGATTCTCGCAAGATATTTCCCCCTTTGATAAGGGGTCTGTATGTAAATCTGAGAAGTACGACTCTACGTACCGTCCTGACATTTTGCTAAACGGAAAAGAAAGAAAACAACTATAGGCAAATATTAATTCAAACATCCTTAACCTTGAATACAAAAAAAAAAATCAGAATCATTTCCATGACAGCATCTGAAGAGAATCAGTAATAAGATGCCTCTCTTCCCTCAGGCTTTTTGGTTTTCCTAAGCCCTCAAAGGACTGGGCTGTGTGAGTATCTGCAAATGGTAATTTAGGACCACAGCTCTGAAAATAATGGCTGAAGGTGGACAAGAAACCCCCTTTTAAAAGGCAGCCAGGAATATTTTCTTTAAATTATATCCTTAAAATTCCACAAGACTGAGACACAGCTCCAAGTGATAACTGAAATCCAATGATAATGCAGAGATCATAAACAGTTCTCTTAACAAAATTATTCCAGTCTGAATAAATAATAATTCACAGAGTTGTATGATAAGATGGCTATCCTGTTTTATCATCATCACAAGCAGATAAGATCCTCAAAGCTGGATTGAGTTCTCGCACAGGACTCTTCTGTACATAGTGACCGGCAGAGTTTCAGGTATGACTGACATCTTTGTTTGCGGCACAAGGCCCACAGTGATAAACATGCACACAAAAATGCCAGACAGCACAGCCGAGGCATGGGCTGTATGGAAGCTGGGCAACTCCTGGGAAATCAGAAGTTCCACAGGTGTGTGTTCCACGATCACCAACAGCTTCTCTTCCTTCAGAAACTGAAGCCCTGAGGGAACAAGGCTCCCAAGGAACAGGATCTGCTTGATCTACGTAGCTCCAGCTCTGGCACTGAGACCATCACAGAAAATTCTCTGGTCTCCATCTTCTTTGGTGAAATGCAGCCCCCTTGACCGACACGCCCCGCACACGATGAGCATCTGATATGGCTCCCTTCATTCGGTCCGTTCAGTAGCCTTGTAAGGGAAGTGCTCCCACTAGCCTCACTTCCCAGATGAGAAAATTCACCAAGTTAAGCTTCCAGTAACTTGTCCAAGGTCATTCTGATAACGCGTGGTGCGAGAGCCAGAGTTCAGATTCTCATCTGAGCCGGAATATGAAACAACTAACTAGATATGACAAGTTGGCATAGATAACCCTGTGATACCACAACGTTTTGGTTCTGGCAAAAATACAAGGATGTTTTCACGACCTGAAATACTTCATATTAACATAAAAGTGCGTCAGTTCCCTATTTGCACACAGACCAGTGGCTGCGAGAAGATGGCCCTGCTCCACAGAAACGAGTCATGTGGCTGAGAAGCCACCCCATACTGAACAGTATTTTGATCTACGATTTGGACGAAGGCAGAGGCTGGAGATTTAACCAGTTGGCACACTATACAAGGTTGGAATGAACAGGTCACACAATCGATCAAAAAACCAAAATTTCGGGACTTCCCTGGTGGCGCAGTGGTTAAGAATCCACCTGCCAATTCAGGGGACACGGGTTCGAGCTCTGGTCCAGGAAGATCCCACATGCCGTGGAGCAACTAAGCCTGTGCGCCACAACTACTGAGCCTGCGCTCTAGAGTCTGCAAGTCACAACTACTGAGCCCGCGCGCCTAGAGCCCATGCTCCGCAACAAGCGAAGCCACCGCAGTGAGAAGCCCACACACCACAATGAAGAGTAGCCCCTGCTCGCTGCAACTAGAGAAAGTCCGCCCGTGGCAACAAAGACCCAACGCAGCCAAAAATGAATAAATAAATTTATTTAAAAAAAATTTTTTTTCAGCAAGGTGGAACCAGACTAAAAATCAACCATATGAGACTTTAACCATATAAAATATTATATTCAGATTGATCAGTAAGTAAATACAGTGCAGAAGCAGAAAGAGACCAGACCATTCCATCAAAAAAGCATTTGGGGGCTTCCCTGGTGGCACAGTGGTTGAAAGTCCGCCTGCCGATGCAGGGGACATGGGTTCGTGCCCCGGTCCGGGAAGATCCCACATGCCGCGGAGCGGCTGGGCCCGTGAGCCATGGCCACTGAGCCTGCGTGGCCAGAGCCTGTGCTCCGCAACGGGAGAGGCCACAACAGTGAGAGGCCCGCGTACCGCAAAAGAAACGAACAAAAAAAAGCATTTGGAACAAATGTTAATACAGGCATTATTCGTAATAGCCGAATAGTGGAAAGTACTCAAGTGCCCATCAAATGACGAGTGGAGAAACATAACGTGGTACAGTCATAAGTAGACTAATATTTGTGCAGAAAAAGGAATGAAGTTCTGATACATACAACGAGATAGATGAACCTTGAAAAACATTGTGCTAAGTGAAAAAACTCAGTCACAAAAGGCCGCATATTGTATGATTTCATTTTTAGGAAATGTCTAGAATAGGCACATTTATAAAGACAGAAGGTAGATTAATAGTTGCCTAGGGCTAGGAGGGGTTAAGGCGAAATGGGAGTGGGGTGACTGCTAAAGAGTATATGGCTTCTTTTGAGGGTGATACAAATGTTCTAAAATTGAATGTAGTGATGGTTGCACAAGTCTGTAAACATAGGAAAACCCTTTAGATGGGGAATTACATGGCACATAAATTCCATCTCAATAGAGCTGTTACATCCCCCCCCAGCAAAAAAAAAAAAAAAAAAAAAAAAACGGTCTGGAGCATTTAGTTGCCTATATATTTAAATAGAGACAGCAATATACTATAATTGTTAGGAAAGCTAACTTGACCTTCAGATTGGCTCAAAATAAGAAAGAACTTACACAGCAGTGAAAAAGATCACCAACATGAAACAGTGAGTTCTTCAGTGCTGAAAGACTTTAAGCAGAGACTACTTGACTTTTTGGTCAAGAATACAACCAAAGGGATTTATTTCAACTGTGGGCTCCAAGCTTGCATCTCTAAGATACTAAAATTCTAATTTTTGTCATGGATGACACCTAAGTGATTGAAGAATTAGACACTGAATTAGGAATGTACAAAACATGTAGGAGTTTCATAGTATTCAGTTTTATAGTTAGGTCTTTAATCCATTTAAAGTTCATTTTTGTATATGGATGAATGGATAAAGAAGATGTGATATATATATACAGTGGACTCTTACTCAGCCATAAAAAAACAGTGAAATAATGCCATTTGCAGCAACGTGGATGGACCTAGAGATAAGCGTACTAAGTGAAGTAAGCCCTTACATGTGGAATCTAAAACAATGATACAAATGAACTTATTTACAAAACAGAAATAGACTCACAGACATAGAAAACAAACTTATGGTTACCAAAGGGCAAAGGTAGGGACAGGGATAAATTAGGAGTTTAGGATTAAAATATACACACTACTAACACAACACTGGAAATCAATTATACTCCAATAAAAATTTTAAAATATATAGATACACACACTACTGTATATAAAATAGAAAACCAACAAGGACCTACTGTATGGCACAGGGAACTATACTCAATATCTTGTAATAACCTATAATGGAAGAGAACGTAAAAGAAAGTATATATATATATATATATATTAAATATAGAGAGACAGAGAGCTGAATCACTTTGCTGTACACCTGAAACTAATACAACATTGTAAATCAACTATATTTCAAAAAATTTTTTTTTAAATATGAGTACAAAATGTGGAGGTAAGCTGCCTGGAATCAAATCCGTACTCCACCATTTAACAGTATGGCCTTAGGGAAACAATCAACCCAAGTCTCAGTCTTTTGTTCTGTAAAATGGAGTCAATAATAATAACAGAAATCAATATGTTATAAGCTAATTGGTAGGAATTTAACAACATAATGATGAGGGCTTTCTCACAGCATCTCACTGGATTTTAATCCTAGGAGCCATCACCATAGCCTCTCAACATTTTTAGTAACACTACATGAACTATATTATAACAACTTCTAACTAAAACCAAAATATCACCCAGTAGCATTCACTGATTAAAAGGGACAGGACCCTCTCCTAAACAGAGATCCCAACATATATATTGTTTTCCAATAAATATCTAAGAGCTCTTAGAAATATCAGTGCTATTTTAATATCGCAATGGAGAAGACACAGTATAATGTCGGACAGTAGAATGCTCCCAACAAAAACACTAATGTGCCTCAAACTACTGATCTTACTAAATTACCACAATACCGTTTTATGGATATATCCTCCTTTTTCCTTCCTTCTCATGCCTGACAGCTTGTTTTTTCACCAACTCACTTTCCTGGATGTTATTTTAACATCAAGAATAGAAGTTTTATGCAAGCCAATCATGCCTGTAATATGGCTGTTCGACAGGCCCCATCAAGTAGAAGTTAAGTCTTTATTACTCGCTCAGGAAGTCCATATGTGTATTTTACAAGGTGTCCACTCTCCTTCGAACCTTGTCTCTTATAAAAATACAGGCTTTAGGTATATTCTCACTGTGAGATCACTTACACCATTGACTATTTGCAGGTCAAACGAATGCAATCAAACACTACAGCTTCAAGGAGATTAGAGAACTGCCAAGGTCTGAACTATATCAACAGCTCGGAATCCGCTCATTCAACAGTGCTTTGACAGTATCACACCCGGAAAACAAACGTGGCAGCGTATGCACATCAGATACGGCATCACATTCCAGCAGTTTGTTTCTGAGACATATAGGGCAACATCCCTTCACTAGCATTGTTTCCAGAGGGCAAGCACAGGCACCCTTCCTGGACAGTTCAGCCCATGACAAACACTGTTCCAGGTAGTTAGGGAGCTCGTGGGAGGAAAGGTGGAGACACCCAAACCTCTGCTGAGCGGGAGTCAAGAAGGAAAGTTTTATCTTGCAATCTGTGCTTTAAAAGGAAGACTTCTTGGGACTTCCCTGGCTGTCCAGTGGTTAAGACTCTGCGTTTCCACTGCAGGGGGCACAGGTTCGATCCCTGGTCCGGGAACTAAGATCCCACATGCCACATGCGGCATGGCCAAAAATTTTTTAAAATAAAATAAATTAAACAGGACAGCCTGGTTTAAAAAAAAAAAAAAGAGTAATTTTTTTTTTAAAAAAAGAAGAAGTATTCTAGTCTAAAAGTTTAATTTTCTGCAGAAAAATCATTGGACAAAATCCAACACCCTTCCATAATAAAAACACTCAGCAAAAGAGGAATAAAAGGAAACTTACCCAACCTGATACAGGATATCTATGAAAAACCTACAGCGAACATCATACTCAAAAGACTGTAGGCTTTTCCACTAAGATCAAGAAGATAACAGTGTCTGCTCTCACACCACTTCTATTCCGGAGGCCGCTTCTTTTCACTTCTACACTGGAGGTTCTAGCCAGGGCAATTAGGCAAGAAAGAGAAACAAAAGGCTTCCAGATTTGAAAGGAAGAAGTAAAACTATCGCTATTTGCACGTGTCATGATCCTGCATATAGGAAATTCTAAGGAGTCCACAAAAAAACCTATCAGAGCTAACAGATCAACAAGGTTGCAGGATACAAGATGAATACACAAAAATCAATCATATTTCTATACATGAGCAACGAACCATCCAAAAATGAAATTAAAAGTTTGTGTTTCACATCAGCCTTACCCTCAATTAAATTCCAGATTTCCAATCTTTAAGCAGGAAATTATAGTCACTTCAATGATACTCATTTCTGGCTCTTGGAAAACTACCTCAATCATACCTTAAGCAATTAAATACTCATTTGTTAATTCAATAAATACTTATCAAGTACTTCCTATATCCCAGGCACTACGGAAACAGCAGTGAACAACAAAAAAATCCCTGCCACCCTCCCTTCATAAAATTCACATTCCAGTTGGGAATACAAGCCATCAAACAGATAAACAGAAAATTATAACTTCTGATAGTGCTAAGTGTCATAACAAAAATGACACAGAGAACAGAGATGGAGGCTGATGGGAAGGTGGGTGAGTTTTACATGCAGAGGCCAAGGAAGCCTCCCTGAGGAGGTGATATTCCAACAATGAACTAAATCAATGCAACTGGAAAAGCATGTATAAGAATCCTGGGGTGGAAACAAGCCTGGTGTGTTCCTGAAACAGCCAGAACACAAGGTAAGCAGGGGGGCTTGTCCAAGGCTAGTCCTGGGGGAAGACAGGAGCCAGATCATGTGGAGACTTACAGGCCATGATCCAGAGCAAAATCTTTACCCTCAGAAGCCATGGGCAAGGAGGGGAGAGGAGAACAAAGGAAGTAATGATGTGATCACTCTGGTTCTTTGTGGAATAAAAGGTCAGAAATGCTGAACTCAAACACACACTTGTGTAATCACCTGCTGTGTGACCCTCAATATGTCACACAGTATCTAATATATCTCAACTGCCAGTATCTAATATAAGCCAGTATCTAATATATCTCAACTGCCTCCCAGATTTTCTGTGGAACTTAGCAGATGATGTACTTTGAAAGTTCTTTGCAAACTGAAATATGCTGCTGAATGTACAGCAAAATTATCATCAGCTTTACTGAGGCTTCCCTAATCTAAAAGAGAAGTAATTTCTTTCTCTAGAAACACAAAGCACTTTATCTGTCCACCTCTTTCAACACTTACCACTTTCTATCCAATATTATAAGCATTTTCTATGTATCTTATCACTTCTTCTATACTTTATAGACTGTTGACTCAAATTTCACTTTGGCAGAACTGATAACTCCCTATTACTGACTTCCACTGTCCGCACTCTAGACTACAATCAGAGCCTCTACATCATTTTATTGCAATTGATTATTTACCTGTCCTTCTTTGTCACCAGATTATCAATTCCTTAAAAGGAGGATCCATGTCTTGTTCATATCTATACCACCAGTGCCAACATCACTGAAAAACCAAGGGGAAGCTTTCCATGTGTTTGCAATATCCCTTTTCTCTACTGAGCAAGAATCTCCTTAACATGTGAGCAGAATAAAGATTCTTACGGTATTCAAACTTTGCAAAAACAAAGGGCTTAAAAACTTTGGCAACATGTATTTGTAGATAACAAACGTAATTTTTAGAAAATAATATACTCACTTAACAAACCCTGAGAGGATCAAAATAAAGGCATTTATTTATTTTTAGTAACTATACAATATCAAGTTATATCTATAAAACTATAACCATTAGCTTTGATTCCTCAATGACAATAATAGTCCTGCACCCAGTCTCAAGATTTGAATTTTAGTTAATCTTAAAGATACATATTTGATATATAACATTGTGTGAATTTAAGGTGTAGAACATGTTAATTTGTTACACTTATATATTGCAATATGACTGCCATTGCAGCGCTAATTAGCACCTCTATCACATTACATAAGTATCTTTTCTTTAGTGGTTGGAATAATTAAGTTCTAGTATCTTAGCAAATTTGTTGATTATAATAAAATATTGTCTATAGTCACTATGCCGTGCATCAGATCTCTAGGGCTTATTTATTACTTGTTTTCAGCTTGTATCCTTAAATATCTGTCCTATCTCCCACTCCCATCCCCTGATAACCCACATTTTTTTCCTGCTTTTAATGAGTTTGGCTTTTTTACTTATATTTTTAATAATACAAAATGTGAAGTTATTTTATTGAAGAACACCAATTAATTAACTTAATTTCATGTAGACTCAATCATTTTAAATCTAATGGGTTCCATAAAATGTTTAAAATCCAAGTCTCATTCCTATTGTGTGACATCCACCCCACCAAAATAATGCAAACTGAAATAGTTTATTTTTGATAAATGCATCAAAGTAACTACAGACACAAAGCAGAAGACACACAAATCTGAAGTTCCTCTTTTCTTTCAAAGTTAGGAGTCTCCCTTTCCACTTTCTACTCTCAGTTCGAAATAAGGAAGATTGGAGAGGAAGATGAAACCCGGAGTGTACCTCCATTGTCTCTTCTGAGAATCCCTTCTCCCTGTGCGGGAACCAGTTTCACACCTGACTGTTACTAGTTCATCGCTTTTCATACTGAAAACTTATTAGCACCTTGTTCTGAGGAATAAATATCAGTCTACAGTCAGGGGTTCATCTCACTTGTTATGTGTCAGCTGACAGGTGAGTGGTTTGCCAATTGCGGTCCAGCCCAGCAGGAGGGAGAGCAACAGGGCTGTGAGAAATGTAAATTCCAGGACCCCACCCCAGACCTACAGAGTCAGAATCTCTGGGGGGAAGGGTCAGTAGTCTGAGTTTTAAAGAGTCCCAGATAGGGGAATTCCCTGGCGGTCCAGTGGTTATGACTCTGCGATTCCACTGCAGGAGACACGGGTTCAATGCCTGGTCAGGGAACTAAGATCCTGCGTGCCACGTGGCACGGCCAAAAATAAGAAAAAAATAGTCCCAGATAATTCTGATTCGTGTTGAAGTTCGAGAACCACTGTGCTATGCAGATTAAAAATGGCCTCTCACACTCCATAGGACTTACTGACTTTAAGGAAAATAATTATGAGAACACACGTTTCAGTGAAGCCATGTGTAAGAAACGAGTGTCTTATATGGGAAAGAAGAACCTGTTGATCTCAGGAGATCAGGAAAGGCTCCACAGAGGAAGCTATGTTTCAATTAAAACTTTAGAGAGTAAGAATTTTCCAAAAAAAACAAGTGAAACAGGCAACCTAAATAGAGAAAACTAGAATCAGAAGATTTGAACCTAGACTGTAATCAGGCAAAGATTTTGCGGTGGCTGGTGTTTTAAACCTTCTATAAAGTCCCTGATCTGGTGTTCAGAACTTACTTCATGGTTGAGTCTTTATCCAGTCTAAAGGAAACACTGGGGAATATCTAGAAAACAAAGCGAGGAAGCCAGAATCTACTGGACAGCAGGATAATACAGTGGTTGAAGATTTCAGTCAGAACTGGCACACATGTTAATTTTTGTGTCCTTCGCTCTTAACACCTGGGTATAATTTTTAATACTTTTCTGTCTACAGACAAGTTGCTTCGTTTCTATGATTTGGGTTTCTTACACGTAAGTGGAGATAATGGTTACCTACAGGACTGTCGCCTTTGGGGATGACTAATTGAGATAAAGAATTTGGGCTTTCTTAGATTTTTTTTGGGGGGGGGGAGCAGGCATGCCACTTGGCTTACAGGATCTCAGTTCCCTGATCAAGGACTGAACCTGGGCCACGGCGGTGAGAGCGCCGATTCCTAACCACTAGACTACCAGGGAACTCCGTTTAGACGGATTTTTTTTTTTTTTAATTTGGGCTTTTTTAGATTCCATGTACAAGTGATACCACACAGTCCTTGTCTTTCTGCTTGACTTCTCTCACTCCGCATAATGCACTCAAGGTCCATCCATGTTGTCACAAAAGGCAGGATGTCCTCCTCTCTCATTAAAGATACATTTCTAAGTAGCTGACAATTACTAGAGCACTTTGGGGAAAGTACACTAATATTTCTTTCTACCTCTGTTGTCGAAGGAACTTGACATGATAAATATTTTGAACCATGCCAAACCACAAACACACTGCAAAGAATGTCAACTGAACTGGAAAATTTCTTCCACTGAACCTGAGACAGGCTGGGACCTGGGGCCCTTTGCTGCAGTGCTTGCACCTGGACACAACGTGTCCCCTAGCAACAAAATACAAAGAAACTGTATGGGACTAAAAATAACTGCGTGCATAGCAGCTGGGGCAAATCTGGGCCCAAAAGATACAAAGAAACCAAAAAACCCCAACCGCCATTTTTGAAGAGCCTGGAGCAAAAAAGTAGGCTTTCGGCAGCAAAAGCAAGGTACTGCGCATGCCCCCTGCACACAACACCACCTAAGGGGTGAGCCAACCACGTAAGTCACCCCTCCCGCCCGACCCCTGGACACATTCCTACCCTCACCCAAGTAACAAGCTCGCCCCCCGCTTAGGGAGCCAGCAAGCAAGGGAACCTGTTGTTTGTTCTCGCTCCGCCCTGCTGCAGCAGGTGCCCCAATAAAGCGTTGCCTGAATTTCTTATCTGGCCTCTAGTCCATTTCCACTGATTGGGGAAAGCCAAGAACGCGGCTTGGTAGCAAACCAACCTTTAAAAAGATTCCCCCAAAGAACTCTCCAAAAAAAGATAGTAACTTCTTTTTCTGATTGGGGGTGGATGACAAGATAAAACATCTTTGATTTGGAAAAAAAAAAAAAGTCACTATTAATAGGGAAGCATAGACTGCTAAAGTCTTAACTAGGGATTTTATAGTTTAGTACCTAAAACGTTTTATTGAAGAAAACTTAAACGTTTACTTTCTCTGCGGCTTTTTAATTCATATAGGAAGGTAGATTGCCAGAACAGTGGAATCTATTCATATTGAGAGAGTTAGCTCAAGTAAACTCTTTCAGAATGAAGAGCGTGACAACCCCTTTACCTAAATGAATACTCATCTCAAAATCCGCTCCAGCCAGCAACTCCATCAAAAAGATCCGGAGCAAGCCTCCAGTTCTCTCCCCACCATTTTATCTCCTACGAATAACATCACACATTTAAAGCACACATCCAGCTGAACAATTCCTACTGCCCTGTGGCCAAGAAACACCACTTAAGTGACCATCTCGGTCATCAGCCTATGCTTGGTGCCTTTGGGCACAGTACCCCAGCCTGAGTAACTTCTCCAATTCGATGATTTACTGTCTATTACTTGAAGTTGCTGCTCTCCATCTGTTTTCAAACGTTCTGCTCCAACACCGGGCTTCATTCCTGGCACGATGCTCCTCGCCAACCTGACAAAAGAGGTCTTGAAGGCAAAAGGAGCCCAAAGCTGAAGATGGGCACACTCAAAACACCGGTTAACTTGGAGAGCCTCTAGATCAGCTGGAATCCACTTACTACACTTCACAAACTCCCCAGGCCTTCAGAACAGTCTCCAAGAAACCTTTACTCTTTTTATCTCCTGCTTACGAGAGACCACAAAAGTATTACCAGTTGCAAGCCATAAGAAGATATTGCTTGGGACTTCCCTGGTGGTGCAGTGGTTAGGAATCTGCCTGCCAATGCAGGGAACACAGGTTCGATCCCTGGTCTGGGAAGATCCCACGTGCCACAGAGCAACTAAGCCTGTGTGCCACAACTACTGAGCCTGCATGCCACAACTACTGAAGCTCACGTGCCTAGAGCCTGTGCTCTGCAACAAGAGAAGCCACCGCAATGAGAAGTCCGCGTACCACAACGAAGAGTAGCCTCCGCTCGCCACAACTAGAGAAAGCCCGCGCACAGCAACAAAGACCCAACGCAGCCACAAATAAATAAATACATAAATAAATTTATTTTTTAAAAAAAGAAGACGAAGATATTGCTTTCCTGCAGATGCCCAGGGCTCGTAAGCAGCTGTGTTCACAAAGATCTCTCTATATTACACATCATGGAGACCTTTACAACTCTGTGGTTAAGACAAACAGTAGTGCAGACAAGGAGCGAGCCAAGCCAGTTCACAGTCACCAAGCTACCAGTGTCTGTTTGTCCTTCTTGTGTCCCTGTTCTATCCAGAAGATATCTGAGTTATACATCTAATTTAAGCCACCTTGCAATTCATGCAGGTGCCCAAAGTGAAGGCAAAGAAGCCTGTCCCCCAGGTGACCCTCCTCCCTGCCCCTCAACGTCCCATACAGAATCAGCAAGAAGCAACATCATGGAGAAAACAGATGGCTGAGGTTTCACTGAACAACTGCCCTCGATACCTACACCCTGGAGAACGTATACGGCGTGTTGGTTAAGGCACAGTTTTGCACAGACGAGGGCACACTGATCAACAAAGATGCTCAGGAGCCATGAGGACTGATCAAGTCACTCAAGCTCCCTGAAGCTTCCTCTCCTTCCTTGTAAAACGGGAGTGATTCTTTCCCTGCGGGATTTGGGCATGGAACAAATGCGATATTTCTTTGGGCAGTACCTGGCACAGGGGCAGAGCGGGTAAATGGTGGCTCCCACCCCACCCTCACCCAGTTCTAAACTGCTTCAACTTAATCCCAGCTTTTTCCCCCGGATCCAAATAACTAACCATCACCTTAGGGATTATATCATTACAAACTGATAGGGCAATGTTGCCAGAAAAGGAGAAAGGTAACAAAGATAAAAGAATGGGGGGTAGGGTGGGGGGAGATGAGAGAGAGCAGGAGACAGTTTACATTCAAGTTAGACAAAAGAGCAAAAAAATACAACTTTGGTTTGTCTTGTTCCTCAGTGCCTAGTCCAGAGCTGATTACACAGTGGGCACTCAAAACAAAACAAAACAAAAACCTTGTACCATGAAAAAAAAAATGCAAAACTGGAAGTAATGGCTCAACACCGAGACCAGGGATAAATCTGTACATAAATCCTGGCTTATCTCAACTATCTTAACTTAAGGTCTAAGGTATGACCCTCAAAAAAACCCTGGCAATGTTCCATTGTAGCTGTTGTTCTCTTCACACAGGAATGTTGGACCAGAGGGCAGAAAGATTTTCCTTTTGGCTCAGTTTACAATGAAGCTGCAAAACATTAAGCCGCACCTCATTTGACCTTAATAAACCCAGGACGCAAGAGAACAAATTTATTCATTTCCCCCCAAGTTCTCCCATTTGATTCTTTCATATTTTAAACTTCTTTTAATGACTTTCTACTGCGTTTAGCAAATAAAGAATCCTCCCACTGATAATTCAACATCTGCTAATTCCTACCAAGGCATTCGACAATTTATAAAAAGCAAAGAGTCTGATGAATAAAACATTCCCGTTATTCCACAGGGCTGAGTTCAAATGAAGGAAAATGGGTCATTAAACAAAACCTGTCAATTCTTGGAGGCTTGGTTGCTACAGTTAGTGACCATATTTATGTCTGGATTACTTTGAGGTAAAAAGTTGTATATTAAAATATTTATTATCCCAAGAATACTTAAAAAGAAGTAGGTCTTACAAAGCCAGCAGCCACCATGAAGAACAGAACACAGGTAGGTCATTCATATGATTCAATTTCCTGTTATGAAAATTTCAAACATTCAAAAATAGAAGAGTCCCCACCTGTCTATCTCCTACCTTCAACGATTAACATATATGGAAAATCTTACTTTTTTTACCCCGACCCACTCCCCACTCCAACTGGATTAACTTGAAGCAAATTCCAGACATCGTAATTTCCCCCATATCTAATTCAGCATCTATCACTAAAATACAAGGACTCTTTTAAAATGTAATTACAACACTACTATCTTTTCTATACCTAAAAACGTAACAGAAATACCGTAAGTCAGGTAATATCTAATCCAAATTTCCCCAACTCAAAAAAAAAAAAAAAAGAAGTTTAACACTGATTTGATCATATCAGGATCCACCAAAGTCGCTGCATTTGGTTGGTATGTGTCTTTAAGCTCTTTTAATCCAAAGGTTCTTCTCTGCCTCTTTTAACTGTTCAATATATTTGTTGAACAAAGGGGGTCATGTAAAGCATAAAATTTCCCTCATTCTGGGTTTTGCTAATGGCATGCCAGGTGTGTCCTTTTACATTATGCTCTATCCCCAGCACCTGATGGGAGAAGCTGGCTCTGATTCCATTTATTATTCTTTTTTTTTAAGAATACATCATAGGTGGTGAGATGGACTATATAAATTATACTGAATGACAATTTAATGATTTGTCAATCCGCCTTCCTCCCCACCCCCGCAAAGCTTTTGCTCCTGACACTGCTAGAACATTGGATTCCGGCTGCAAGACACAGCACATCAGTTAAAGAGGGGGTGATCTTCCTCCCTCGGCTGAGCTCCTTACTCTGAGAAGGTTAATAATTGGGTGGATGCAGAGAACTAACCCTAACATCACCTTCTTCCTGCTCAGATGCAAACCTTCCCAATTCCTTGACACACATAGATTTTGAACAGTAACACTCAATGAAAAAGACTGCATTCAAGTCACCTACCCATGCCACGACCTGCCAATACGGAAAATATAAACCCTTATGTTAAATAAAAACTGGAATTCAGGTTACAAAATCCCTTTTTAATGGCAAACCATCAGGCACATATAGATTTTCAAGCAATAAGCAATTTCTACTATCAGTGGTAAGGAACGGGGGCGGGGGGAACAGCCTTTCTTTTTTGCTGCTGTCAGGACGGATGATTAGAGTGTAGAAAAATGCATTTTTAGTTTTTAAACTAAAACAGGCCACCATAAAAGTAATTCATCTATAAAGCAATAAGGGATGTCATCAATTTTACCTTATACTTGAATCCCACTCTTGATTCCTATTCAGCTGTATTTCAATTATGCCTTTTATTTGAAGACAAGCCCCTCCAAGCACATAATGTCACCTAAAAGTGATCTTCAAAAAAAACCCTGTCAAGACAGGAAAGTTATTTATTTAATGCATAAAGTACTCTGCCTCACTCCAGAGGTAATGGTCCCAATGTCTGAAATATTTGCAAAGAAAAAGAAAGCAGCTGTAAGAACACTGGGCTAACATTTTTTTCCAGAGTTAAATAGAGTTGAAGAAATTCTCCAACGGTGGAAACTTCAGCATTTTTAAATGCTTATACTCAGAAGAGGATTTAAACAAGTCCTCCATTACTGAACTCAGCTTGGAAGCTGAGATGTTTCGAGGCATTGTTATAGATGCTGTAACCTGGGGCAGCGAGACTTGGGCACACAGTAGGGTCACACTCTGGGACATCGCCGTCACATGAATTCACCAAGAGCACCAAACAGCCCACATGTATGACTGGCCACACAAATACCTTATTCTAAAGAATTCTAAAGACTGTGGACTAACACACAGTAGATTCTTGTGTTTCTCAGTAATGAGCTTAAAACCTACCCAAGAGAATACCTAAATCCAAGAGAGCCATGAGAACTGACAAATCACTGCCTTAAAACTACAACGAATTCAGAAGCCCTCGCTGATTCCAGGATCTAGATAACTAAGGTAAAAGTCATTTGCAAAAAAGGACACTTGCGGGGGCGGGGGGCAATTTTTCATAAAGAATATTTGATTTTTTTGGTAAAGAGTTTTTGTAATCAGAAAAAGGGTGAGAGACTAAAACTTCACTGATAGTGTGTTACATATGTACCATTATGGGTTGAACTGTGTCCCCCCAAAAAGGGTATATTGGATATATCCTCAGTAACTCAGAAAGTGACCTTATTTGAAGATAGTGTCTTTACAGAGGTAATCAAGTTACAATGAGGTCATTAGGGTGCCCTAATCCAGTATGACTAGTGTCTTTGTAAAAAGGGGATATCTGGACACAGACGTGCATAGAGGGAAGACAATGTGAAGACACAGAGAGAAGACAGCCATCTACTAGTCAAGGAGAGAGACCGGAAGCAGATCCTTCCCTCACAGCCCTCAGAAGGAACCAATCCTGCAGACACCTTGATGTAGGACTTCTGGCCTCCAGAACTGTGAGACAATAAATTTCTGCTGTTTGAGCCACCCAGTCTGTGGTACTTTGTAATAGCAATCGTAGGGTTCGCATACCTTTACCTATATCTGTAATATATATGTTATGTGTGATAATGCTAGCAGTGTAATTTCAAAACAAAAGTAGCAGCTACCAATCAATACTTTGCACATGCTGTCTTGAAATCTTCAGAATGACCCCACAGCATAAGTTCTACTATCCTCATTTTGCAGACAGGGATTATGAGGTTTGATATCGGAACCTACGTGTTTTTTTTTTTTATTTTATTGAAGTACAGTTGATTTACAATGTTGAGTTAATTTCTAGTGTACAGCAAAGTGACTCGGTAATACATATATATGTATATTTATACATACATACACACATTCTTTTTCATATTCTTTTCCATTATGGTTTATCACAGGATATTGAATATAGTTCCCTGCACTATACAGTAGGACCTTTTTGTTTATCCATTCTGTATATAACTCTGTTTGCATCTGCTAATCCCAAACTCCCAGTCCTTCCCTTCCCACACCCCCTCCCCCTTGGCAACCACAAGTCTGTTCTCTATGTCTGTGAGTCTGTTTCATAGATAAGTTCATTTGTGTCATATTTTAGATTCTACATATAAGTGATATCATACGGTATTTGTCTTTCTCTTTCTGACTTACTTCACTAGTATGATAATCTCTAGGTCCATCCATGTTGCTGCAAATGGCATTATTTCATTTTTCATGGCTGAATAGTATTCCATGGTATCTGTTCATCTGTCAATGGGCATTTAGGTTGTTTCCATGTCCTGGCTATTGTAAATAGAGCTGCAGTGAACACTGGGATGCATGTATCTTTTTGAATTATGGTTATCTACAGATACATGCCCAGGAGGGGGATTGCAGAATCATATGGCAACTCTATTTTTAGTTTCTTGCGGAACCTCCATACTGTTTTCCATAGTGGCTGCACCAACTTACCTTCCCACCAATAGTGCAGGAGGCAGAAACTATATTTTGATGCTACTATCAGAGACCCATTACAGAGACTTAAAAGACATAAGGGTTGATTTATTTCATATAACAGGAAGTGTGGAGGTAGGTAGCTGCAGGTAAAAGATGCCCCCATCTCTGCAATTTCCTTGGCCTTTCCCTCCTGGTCTCAGAATGGCGGCTGTAGCTGCAAGCTATCACATCTGTATTTCACATCAAAAATGCAAAATATGAAATATCAAAAAGAGCACACTTCCCAACTGAATGAATCCCTTCAGAACAACTTTCCTGGAAACCCCAGACAACAACTTCTTCTTGTGACTCGTCAACCATCCCTATTCGCATGGGAAAGGTAGTAAAGCAAGGGGTTTTGTTAGGTTCATTGCAATCCCCAATAATATTGATACAAAGATCCAGTTACAAGGAAGGAGGAAATGAACCTTAATTAAGCAAATCTATCAGAGGCCCAAAGAGGTTAGAAACTTGCCCACATTCACAGCTATTAAGTGGGAGGGTCAGGATTCACATCCAAATCTCATCTTAATCCCAAAACCATACTTGGAACCACCGTGCTATACTTCACCCTCTGCAAACCCAAAACCTTATGAAAGGGTGGTCCTAATGGAAAAAGAGTTGGAGAGAGTTTGGTCCCCCAGGAGTGGCTCCTGAGCTCAGCTGCCTCTCCTTTTGGGTTTCTGGGTAAAGTGAGAACCTCTGAGTATCCAAGAAAGCAGTCGGGCCAACAGTGCCTCTGACGTGCCCCCAAATGACGGCATTTTCTGAATAAATACTAGAGGCTGCATTCAGTGCTTACCAGTAAAATTTAGGAATAGACATACCCTGCCTGCTACTAATCCCCTGGATGTTTGTTTAGTCAAGTGATATTTATAGTCCTCGAACAGGTGAAGCCTTTCACAGGTAGTCCTTTACTCAGCCTCTGCAAACAGCAACTGGAAGTTTTCTTCCCTTCTTCTGTGCTTCTTTCCAATTATAGAAGGCCTGTATTTATAGGCATCCACTCCACTGCCTTGTCAATACTTTATCTCTGCTAACTGAAAGAGATTTTCTTTCCCAGTGTTAGATAACATCACTCAGGAACCAAATTCTCTAGCCTGATGCTAGATGCAAAGGTAATGAAAACTAACCTGAGCGTCACCCACAGCTGTAGTGCCCCCTGAACAAGTCACCCACTCATTTCCAGGAGGGATTCGGAGCCCTTCCTGCTTCAAGATTTGGCAATCCACTCTATGATTGAAGTCATGAAACGGATAACCTTAAGAGAAAGACATCTCCAGCTGTCGTTAACTTCATGGTCCTTTCCCCCCGACTTCTCCAGGTTATAATCCCCCAATTTTCCCCCGCATTATCCATGCAGGCATCCTGTCCCGCCCTGCCCCACCAACCAGAACCTCTCCCAGAAATGCATCTTGTTCTTGAGCTGAGCGTTACCCCTAAAACCAAGACACGGGAGGGGCCAACTCTTTCCAATACCCCGTTGGCCAGTTAGCTCCCCCTGTCCTGGTTCCTGCCCTTTCCAAGTTGGTTGTCTCATTTTTCCTTCATCCTGAAAATAAACCTGGAGTAGCCCTGCAAAGCCAAATTTTGACTAAGGCTTTCAGAATCCATCCCATTATTAGCAATCAAGGAAAACCCTCTTTTATCAGCTTGATAAGCATGTGAGAGATTTCCCTGATATTAAGACACACAGTGGAAAATTAGTCTCTTCTTCAGCTGCAGGGGGTGATGCCTGAAACTCTATAACAGGAAAATAGGAATATTATTACTTTTAGTAAAAGTAGCAAAATACTAATTTCCTTTTATTGTACCCAGGGTGCAAATGTGCCTTCCTAAAGACAACTAGTAAAAAAAAGGAAGTGACTGAGGCACTTAATCTGATTCATTAAGAGGCTGGTTGCTAACTGGAAATAACCAAAATATACTGTCCTTTATCTTTGCTTAGTAATTCACACCATTTATACTTCTTGCCTATTAAGGTAAGACTGTTACAGAATGAGCAAAACCAGAAAACAGATTCTAAAAGACATGAAATGGTTTTACTTTGCTCAGTTCTAGGATTTACCATAATTTGCATAATAAATCAGAAAAACACTTTCTGTGGCAAGAGGAAAGTAATTTACAAGATTCATAAGTCCCCGTTATTTAGTAAAATTAAGTCTTTACCCGCACTGTCTAAAACTCTGACAACATAATCTTTCAAATCAAAATGGGTGGCAGGTCCTGAAACATGTACTGCAATCTGTCACTTAAAAATAATAGCAAAAAAAAAAAATTATCATCCAAAGTAATTGACAACGGAAAACTACAGAAGTATACCAACTTCTGTTTAGCACTGATTACAATTAGCAAAATCTCCTTTCTGAAATCCTCTTTCCAGCTCCCTGCACCTCATTCACCTTCTCTAATTCCAAAGCAAGTCTTCTGATTCAACCAAAAGGTAGGTCTTCTGATTCCACACATGCCTTTTCACCTGACCACTAAAAATTAGTTCCTGGATTACTCACTCAGCCTGATGTCGGGGAAGGAGGCAAGGAAAAGGCAACCCACTGCAAGAGAAAGTTAAGACTTGGTTTCCACCCTCCTGAAACTGAATTTACCTGGGAAGAAGGAAAGGGAAAGAACACATAAGTGAATGATGAGATAACTGTGCCCAGCAATATTGTACCACTAGTCGTTTTGGTATCTAAGAGCTCTGAGGTCGGGGAAATCAGTGTTGGCCAGAGTAAGTGAAGACATTCAAGAAATACTTTCAGAATTCCAAGAACGCTCTCGCTTTCTGAGATGGCCCACACTGTGTGGAATGTGTTTCTCCCATGGCCACTCACCTTTTGAAACGGACCGCATTCTGTGTATGGAATGTGTATCTCTCTAAATAAATCCACTTCTTACCGTAAAAAAAAAAAAAAAAATTCCAAGAAGCACAGGGGCTACTGAAAATAAATACACCATTATTAAATGGACATTAACCTAATGCCCTATGCTGGCTATTTCACATACACGCCCTACTTAATTCTACAGAAAACTACAGGGGTTAGCAATGATCCCCACTCCACAGAAAAGAAAACAAGGAATCAGAGGAATTTACCAGCTTGCCCACCAAAATCACCTAAGCAGCATAGTTTCGACTAAGGGATAAATGTATTAATTCTTCCATTCAGTCATTTGTAGACTGTAATTATTCTAACTTCAAACCCCCTACTCTTAGGGGGGTTAGAAATATATTTGGAATTACTGCGTCCCAGTTTCCCCTGGCACCAAAAAAAAAAAAAAAAAAGGAAAGGAAAGAAGGGAAGGAGGCAAGGGGAAAATTACCCAGATAAATCAGGCAGTAAACTTCTAAGACAGAGCATTCAGATAAAACATGAGGTCAGCTTTAGCCGACTTACTGCATTTCTATTCTACACATCGCACCTGGGGAGGAGAACCACTTCTGAATGTCTGGTATTAACCCAATCCCATCTGCAGCTCACACCACACAATCATAGTAAACGTTCAAGATTAAGTCGCATATTTTAAAGAGATGCCTGCAGTATGGAAGGGAAGGCCTTAGGCCAGTCTTCTCCAGCACCTGACAATGTCACCTAAGGCCTGTCATTTCCAGCGCCAAGCACCCAGGGGTACCTAAGATGATTCCTTGGGGATATGAAAAATTTAACCTTTTACACATAAATGTTTTTTTACATGATTTACCTTTTTTTACATTTTATAATTTACATAATATTTTAGTGTAAGTACACATATACATAATAGATAAAAATAAATACACATATATTGAGGGCACGGGTCCAATTTTTTTTTTCTTACAAGACAGTAACTGAGATCAGTGAAGACCAATGATCCACACACTTATTAAAAGGGTAATTTGTTAACTTCCAGTACCCTGAAGAGCCAAACTAAATGACATCACTTTGGAACCACTCCAGTAGCTGGAAGAAGAAAGAGAACTCAAGTTTTATTTGTCTCCCTTTGAAAGGTATTTGATTCCTAGCTGATTCTTGGCATAAACAATGGCTGACCATTACAAATCTGTGGGGCCACCTCATTACAAGTTCATACTGCAACAAATCCCATTTTCCCTCTGCAAATTCAATTCACATCAATAGCCCCATATATCACTGGCTACTGCTATTGGCTGCCTGATTTTGAAACATACAAATTTTTTGGAAAGATTACTGCCAACACACAATAGGCAAACTGCAATTTCAATTCCCTACACATGTGCTTGAAGGACCGGGGGCTATACACGCTACAAAATGTAAATGAAGCCTGTTGTTATCAGCTGCTTGTAAGTCCCCTGACATCTTCCTCTCTTATTCCTCCAGGCACGTATGTCAGGGAAAAAAAAAAAAAAAAACCATCAAAAGTGCTGCCATTCAAGAAAGTCCTTTTACATTCTGCTCAAGAGTAGTTCCCTGGTCTCTTAATTTTCTGAGCTGTGTACACAAAATGCAACAAAATTAAGCAGTGGTGGCTGTACACAGCCAATCTTCATTAGGCAGAATTCACTGTGAAGGAGAAACATGATTGTGTGATGTTGTTTATTAAGATGTTTTCATCACCAACTTTTGATGAATCCGTCACCTACAAGAACTAACATTTAAGGGTGACACCTACTCTAACAAAAGGAGACTTCCGCGGGGACAAAGCAACCCATCGTCCCCAAAGCCCCAAAGCCTGTTACAAACGCTGGCTCTTCCAAGACACCACTTACCTAACACGTTGCTGGTTCATCTCTCCCTTTGACTTCCTTGTTGAATACTTCCAGAAAACACTATTCCTTAACAATTCTTGTTTAATTTAATGTACTACCCACTGGTACTGTAATGGGACGATAAGATGGCGCAGATCCACGGCGAATCCATGCCCACTTTGACGGTGGGAAACAAAGGGAGATACTCTGCGTCCACTGCTTAGTTCTGGGCTTCTCAACAGCCTCACTATCGACATTTTGTACCAGATAACTCTTTCCTGTGGGAGGCTGGTCTGTGCACTGCAGGATGTTTAGCAGCATCCCTGGCCTCTACCAACCAAAGGAAAGTAGCACCACCTCCCATTCCTGACAACTGAAAGTGTTTCCAGGCATTGCCAAATGGCCCCTTGGGAGGGGGCGTGCAAAACTGTGAACCCCTGGTTGCAAACCACTGGTCTAGTGGGTCTACATACACATCAACAGGCATGTGGTCGATAAGCTGGGAGCAAGAAGCATAAATCCACTGCAAACCCAGGCAATGTCTATCACAACCATAAACCTTTCTGGGACACTGAACAATGTCAAGTTTGCCTGCCAAACAGAAGAAGGCTAGGCTAAGGTACTAATTTTGATCATTAAAAGTCTACTAATAGTGAAAGGCATTCCTTATATTTAAAAAAAAGAAAACCTGCCACTTTATTATTGCATTGGCTCAATAACTATCCAGAGAAGAACACGTGGAAAATACCTGTCACAGGTTTTCCATATTCAACAAAAGAAAGCCTCCAGAAAGTTCAGCTTTCTGGACCAAAAGTTTTCATTTAATCGACTGTCAAGAAAGCCTTCAGAAAAATTTCTTCAGAGTCAAACCCCCTTAACAGAAGATGGATATGCTGTGAGATTTAATTTAATGGAAATAAAGAGGCAAAAGTGGTTGTTGTTTTTTTCCCTAAACAACCACCACTGAACTTCTACAAACCAATACTAAAAAAGACAATTTTTATTTAACAGTGAAAGAAACCAGCTTCCAAAAGCTCAACTGCCATCTGCAATTATAATCAGGCTTCATTTAGAATATACCCCACCATGTTCTAGTCTTCATCAAAAATGGCGCATCCTTACAAGGGAATGCAATATGAATTCACAATTCATATATGAGCAGGACACACACACACCCAACACTGGAGTCTACGCTTGGGAGACTTAACTATTTTACCAGTTTCTTAATGGATGTAACTTCAGTTTAAACTTTACCTTTCATATTTTAAATTAGAAAGGTATGTGGATTATGTTAAGACAATTTGCCAGAAGTACAAATAGTTTTTTTAAGCCTGCCATCTTTCACACAGCACATGGCTGATCCTGTATTCCAGACACTATTATCTTCACTCTGCCTAAAAGGCACGATATTTCAGTGCAGTATTTCCACTGACGCAATATAGTTTTCCCACCACGCTAAATAGCAACCAGTTGGCCTCTTGGTAAGCTTAATAATTAGCTATAATAATATGCCCCTGCATGTTTGTAATTCAGTGTAATTTTTATATTACAATTCCTTAATATGGTCTCCAGCACCATCAGTCCTCTGCCTACAGAACATTAATGCAGACATTATCTGAAAACCACCATACAAACTCCTGCTGCCGGTCAAAACCACTTAAAATAAGACAAATAAAAGAAGACATAGAACAGAGGACCTCAGAAGAACACATGCTACCTTTAACCTGCAGGATTAAAGAGAAATGCTCCCATACCTCTCCAGTAGGTGGTGACTCCTAAAAATTCAACTTCTTCCAAAATTCATAAATGTTAGATTCAGGTTCCCCTGCTGGAGCAGAGCCTCTGGCAAGGAAGGAAAGAGGCGGGTGGAAAGCTGTAAACAATAAGCATGGCTCCCATGCAAGCCCGTAAAATTAAGCCTCTCTCAGTTGGACAATTAGCTTTATATAGCTAATCAGGAAGAAAGAAATGAAGGCCATCTGGTTCTTGGAAGAAGTTCTGTATCTGATTAATGCTATCTTCTTGAAAGTAAACTTCCTATACACAAGAGGACAGGAGAAAGCAAGGAGAGGAATCCTCTTTTCAATCGCCTGCACACCCTGATAAACGCACATGCAGATCAAGCCCCTTTTACTACTTTATCCAAAAGCAACACAAGAGTGATTAAATGCCACTTACTCACGGGTTAGCCTTTAGCGAACAATGCTACCTCTCCATTGTAGACTGGGTAATTGGCTCCTGCTTCCAGGTCCTTTGCCAGTCAACTGTGCAGTTCCACAGAGTACTTCTCTGTGTCCCTTGACTTGGGGATTGGCCATATGACTTGCTTAGGTTGAAGCAGCTTAACTTCAAGAGTGAATTTAGTGTTAAGAATGTGGGGATGCCACTCAAACACCAAGGACAGGGATGCAGCTAATCTCAGACACAAACTAGGATCAGGCACTCAATTCCTCTATGAAGCCTCCAAAAGTCCTCCATCTCCATGCCCTCTCTGTCCATTAACTTTCTTGTGCGTCTGTCCAACCAGACTTTATCTTCCAGTGCCACAGGCAGGAAGTCAGTTACTAGTAACATCATTTCTCAAACCTCCAACTTCTTCCAAAATTCTAATCCCCTTGGTTCAACACAGCAGCATACCTGGAAGAACAGCTCAGTGCCTCAGCCCCAAGGTAGGTTAGGACCCCACCATCAACCAATCCAGTGTAGCCATGGGTAGAGTCATCAAGAGCCACATAAAGTTGGGTACTCGATGTACAGCACAAAGGTCAATCTAAAGAAGTGAAATCCAGCCCACGCCCCAGCTTGCCAAGCTGAGTACCTTGGCATAGAGCTGCTCTCTGCCAGGAGATAAGAGCTACCATTTTCTTTCCATAAAAGCAAAAATCTGTCCACAGGTGGTGCCCAAGTACGGTGAAGAAGGCTTCTGGGTCTGGAGGGAGGGAGGGGAGGTGGTGGGGAGAAGGACTTGGCATGGAGTATTGGCATCTCAGAGAGTTAAAGAGGGTGTCTATATGGAAGAGTGGCCCGACACAGGGTGCAAGTGATTGAATAAGTAACTATATTCAAGATAGTAGGAACTCGGTTTCTCACTGTTAAGAGAGGGAGTTACAAATACAGAAAGGAGAAAACTAAATTGAGCCATGTGGTGTTAAAATGGAATTGGAGGTAGTGGACTCTGATTTTTAATACATAAAAACACAATAATAAATACAGATGTGTGACTTACCTGGTGGCGGAGTGGTTAACAATCCGTCTGCCAATGCAGGCAACACGGATTCGAGCCCTGGTCCGGGAAGATCCCACATGCCGTGGAGCAGCTAAGCCCATGAGCCACAACTACTGAAGCCCGCGTGCCTAGAGCCCACGCTCCACAACAAGAGAAGCCACCGCGATGAGAAGCCTGCACACCGCAACGAAGAGTATCCCCCGCTCGCCACCACTAGAGAAAGTCCACTTGCAGCAACGAAGACCCAATGCAGCCAAAAATAAATAAATAAAGTCACTCAAGTCAAAGGGTTTTTAAAAATAAATAAATAAACAAACAAATACAGATGTAAATGTGTGTGTGTGTGTACATACATAGACATGTACAATCCCCAGTTGTGTCCACTAAAAGGGTCTGGGAGCTGTAACATCTCAGGAGCAATGAACACACCTAATGCCCAGATCTTGGTTTCTAAATCTCATTCTCCCCTAAAAGGAAATCAGAGCTCCATGGCTCCTCAGCTCCTTGGTCAAATCCAGGGATGGGGCCAGCAAAGTACAAAATGAACCTAGAACTTCTTGTTCCAGAAAGTAAGAAAGCACTGAAATAATGAAAGCAACACATGTCAAAAGGACACAGGAATGGGCTGGAAGGAACTCCCACAACCGGACTGTGAGCATCAAAATAATGGCAGTAATATATTATAACCCATTAAGTAAAATAGAAATCCATGAGTTCCAACTGATGCAATAAATAAACAGCTTGAAAGTTTAAGGAGAATGGTCTTACAGTACCTATCCACAAAATACAAGAGGGGAAAAAGAGTAACTTCACAATGGAGAAGCCTCGCAGATGTTGCCTTTATCAAGTGATCAGATTTAACATCACCAGCAAAGGGACACATGGAAATCATGTGATAAGATGCAATGAAAGGAACAGAGCATCATTTCAGTGATATTTCTGCCCTGATACATAATCCAAATCTAACTGTGAAGAGTCCTCAGACAAACCCAAATTGATGGACAGCCTACAAAATAATTGGTTTGTTAACTTCAAATTGTCAAGGTCATAAAGGTCCAGGAAAGCCTGAGGAATTGTTCCAGAAACAAAGGACACAACAACTAGCACATGACTTCAAATGGCTCCTTTTTTAATTGGGAGAATCTGGGTAAATCTGAACGGGGTCTAAGGATTAAATGATAGTGTAGTGTCAAAGTTAATTTCTCAATTTCGATGGATGTAGTGTGGTATTATAGGAGAATGTCCTTATTTCTAGGAAATACATACAAGGGTTCAGAGATGATAGGGTACCAGGTTGGCAATCAATGCAAACTGGTCTGTGGGGCCGGGGGGTGGTCTCTTATTTGTTGTAATTTCTTCTACATTTTTTTAAATTGAAGTATAGTTGATTTACAATATTGTGTTAGGTTCAGATATACAACAAAGTGATTCAGTGACACATTTTTTCAGATTTTTTTCCACTAGAGGTTATTACAACATATTGAATATAGTTTCCAATACCATACAGTAAATCCTTATTGTTTATCTATTTTATATATAGTAGTGTGTATCTGTTAAACCCATACTCCTAATTTATCCCTTCCTACCCCCTTTCTCCTTTGGTAACCTTAAGTTTGTTTTCTACATCTGTGAGTCTGTTTCTGTTTTGTAAATAAATTCATGTGTATTCTTTTTTAGATTCCACATATAAGTGATATCATACAGTATTTGTCTTTGTCTGAGTGAAGACTTCACTCAGTATGATGTTCTCTAGGTCCATCCATGTTGCTGCAAATGGCATTATTTCATTCTTTTTAATAGCTGTGTAATATTCCACAGTATATATACCACAGCTTCTTTATCTGTTCATCTGTTGATGGACATTTAGGTTGCTTCCATGTCTTAGCCATTGTAAATAGTGTGGCTACGAACATTGGGGTGCATGTGTCTTTTCGAATTAGAGTTTTCGTCTTTTCCAGATATATGCCCAGGAGTGGGATTGTAGATCATATGATAGCTCTATTTTTAGATTTTTAAGGAACATCCACACTGTTTTCCGTAGTGGCTGCACCAATTTACATTTCTCCACATCCTCTGCAGCATTTATTATTTGTAGACTTTTTGATGATAGCCATCCTGACCAGTGTGAGGTGATACCTCATTACAGTTTTGATTTGCATTTCTCTAATAATTAGCAACGTTGAGCATCTTTTCATGTGCCTGTTGACCAATCTGTATGTCTTCTTTGGAGAATGTCTATTTAGGTCTTCTGTCCACTTTTTGATTGGGTTGTTTTTTTCATATTGAGTTGTATGAGCTGTTTGTATATTTTGGAAATTAACCCCTTGTCAGTTTCATCATTTGCAAATATTTTCTCCCATTCTGTAGGTTGTATTTTCTTCTATGTTTAAAAAAAATTTTTTTTTTTAACCTGTAATGGGCAGAGTACAATGTGGCTGTGGAAGGCATGAGCCCTTTCAGAAGGTGAATAGGGAAAGTCACTCAGAAAGGACATTTGCACTGAGATATACAAGAGAAAGAGCAAACACACAAAAATCCAAGGGGTAGAGATGGCAATTATGATGCTGATTGTAAAAGAAAACAGTACCATCATCTAACTCTTATACAATCTTACTGAGTGCAAAGCAACGGTCTAAGTGCTTTCCATATTTTAACTCATTTATTCCTCACAACAACCTTATGTAGCATTATTAAGTATTATCAAGTAAAGGACTTCCCTGGTGGTCCACTGGTTAACACTCCACGCTTCCACTGCAGGGGGCACGGGTTCGATCCCTGGTTGGGGAAGTTACACATGCTGCTGCGGTGCAGCCAAAAAAACCCAAAAAAACCTTAAAAACAAACAAAAACAGTATTATCAAGTAGAATTATTATTACACCCAACTTAAAGATGAGGAAACTGAGACAGGAAGTTTTCAGTAACTCACCCAGTTTAGTTAGTAGCACGACCAGGGTCTGAACACCAGTCTGGCTCCAGGGTCTATACTCAACTGTTACATCAAAGCAACTCCAGGCAACTAACTGTAAGGATGCTGAGACAGGATGGAGCCAGAACGGTTGGACCATCCTAGCCATGAAGACCGGCATAAGTGAGCGAGTGAATGAGTAGGGACAGTAAGAGAAGATGTAAGAAATGGAGGCAGGCCCCTAGGTAAGAATCTGAATTTATCATTTGTCACGGGAGTATGTTTCTGAAGCAGGGTGACTACTTAGTAGGTTGCCTCCTAGGCAGGATGGTGGCCTGGACCAAGTCAGTATCATAGGAGATGGAGAGCTCTGGCCAGAGAGAGTCAAGATTTATTTCTGAGGTAAAGCCAGTAGGACTTGGATGATTGTTCTAGAAAGCCAGGTTATGAGACCACCTCTTAAGAAAAACTGTATACACCATCCAAATTCCTTGGGTCAGACTGCATGCAGAAAGGTCACAGAATACTGCCGGTGGTTTTCTGTTGATGGTCATCTCACAATTCTTAAAAAAAAAAAAAAGCACAAAGAATCCACCCCTGTCCTCTTATGAGGCCTTCAGTGACCCAATAATGGCTCATGGTTTACTGAGACTATACCAGGTTCAATTTATGTAACCATTTTCCCAGATAATAAACAATGTCCAACAGCTTTCTTCCATACAAAGAGAATCTCTCTCCCACCGACTGTCATCTCTTCTCCCGGAATCTCATCAAAGATTGTACCTCGCACTATAATTGGGAGGGTTTTAAATAGATAATTTAACCTTGAAAGAATGTTCATTTGACTCAACACATCCTTCCAATCTAAGAAACATACAAATTCCCTTTTACCTCAGCATGTCTTTCTTAATTGTGACAGCAGTGCCGAGAAATTCATTTTCAAAGAGCTGATTGAGCCACAAGGGAATATTAATACCTAAATACTGAAGCAATCCTGATGCTTTGCTTTAAAAAGGGAAGCTGGATTTGCTAGATGGCAAGATTCCAAAATGTGTCTGGTCTCTGCCTTAAAAAAAAAGTCTTTAGCATATTTTCATCTCTCTGCATTAAGTCAGAAAGTAAAAGGCACAGTTTATTTCTCTTAAAAATGAAAAAAATTAAAAAGTCCTTTGCTTTCTATTGCTGGTAATTGCATTTGCTAGAATGCTGCTAGGTTTTTTAGTGTTCTAGTCTAAAGGGTGTGATTTTCTTCAGTTTTGAATATGGAGGAATAAATGTTCTTTCCTTCACTTTTGAATATGGAGGAATAAATGTTCTTTCAACTCTGACAGCCTAAGTGTATTCCACTCTGCAGTGCTGACTATGGCTATAGAAATAGCGTTTCACATCCCAGATCTGAAATTATACCAGGGTGAGCACGGATAGTGAGGAAAGGAGGGAGCATGCGGGACAGCTCACCTGTTCTTTGTCAACCTCTCGTTCACGGCAAAGGCTGTTCCACCAAATGATTACAAGTACAAAAAAAAAATTAATTCCAGGAACCAGAGAATTCAGAACACGTAATAGGATCCCATCCCCCCGCCCCCCGAAGCTGGTATCATCAAATTCTCTCACATGATTTACAACCTGGCAATCAATCTCTTTCCATTGATTATCCTGCTATTATGGGATACAACTGCTCTCTGCCCATTCCAAGAATGCTAAAGTGTTGCACTGAGAATACACTAATGCACCTTTAATGCAGAGAAGACAGGAGGAAAAAAAAAAAAACGCAAGGAGCAAAACAGGCTGGAGAATGCATAAAGCTGAAGTTCCTTTCAAAAGCAGTGAAGAAGTTAACAGCTTTTCAGGGAGGCAGTCAGGCAATTCATGCCCAGCAGCTACCTGGGCTCAAAGCACTAAGTTTTCTAACTGGAAATGGGCCACGTACGCAGTGAACCAGAAGCATGTGGGCCCCTCACTTTGGACCACAGCCATAGGAGAAAAGAGTGCCTTAACCTGATCAAACTGTGGAATCGCCATGAATATTACTAAAAGATGCGTCTGATTCCAAGACGCTGGCCGGACAAGCTCTAGAGCCCTCATCACTGCATGGATTATAACATGATTTACCAAAACCTTAATGCAAGGGTTGACAAACACTGATCCACTGTCTCCTTTTGTACAGTCTTCAAGCTAAGAATGGTTTATATATTTTTTAATTTATTTTATTCATTTATTTATTATTTTTGGCTGTGTTGGGTCTTCGTTGCTGCACGCAGGCTTTCTCTAGTTGCAGCGAGCGGGGGTTGCTCTTCATTGCAGCGTGCGGGCTTCTCATTGTGGTGGCTTCTCTTGCTGCGGAGCACGGGCTCTAAGCGCACCGGCTTCAGTAGTTGCAGCATGTGGGCTCAGTAGTTGTGGCTCACGGGCTCCAGAGCACAGGCTCAGTAGTTGTGGCACACGGGCTTAGTCCCAGACCAGGGCTCAAATCTGTGTCTCCTGAATTGGCCACAAGGGAAGCCCTATATTTTTTTAATGGTTAGGAAAAAAATCAAAAGAAGAATAATATCTTGTGACACAGGAAAAGTATATGAAATTCAAATTTCAGCATCCATAAATAAAGTCTCATCGGAACACCACCATGCCTGATCGCCGACTTATCTCCCCCCTGGCTACTTCCAAGCTACATGGCAATGAGTAGGTACAGCTGCGATATACGGCCCAGAAAGACAAAAATCTCTACCTGGCTCTTGACAGAAAATGTTTGCCGACGCCTGCCTTAATTCACCCACAAATTTCAGGAAAACAGCTCCAAACAAACTAAAGGCCCACTAGAAAATCATGAAAGAAAAATTGTTCTTTACCATCTAAATAAGGCTCCCTTCTCAGAAAACTCGGCAGAAACGGCACAATGTACATAAAGTTCCCAGAAAAGCTTTTCAGTTTGCTGACCTAGTAGCCAAGACGGTGATTTGAAATAAAGCAGGAAAAAGACGAAAATAAAAAATGACAAGGAAGGCACTGTGCTGGTCTCTTTACATACAGGATTCCATTTGATGGGCACAGCAAGGTTCTGAGGAATGGCGGTCCCCATTTTACAGATGAGGAGATTGAGCCCAGGAGAGGTTGTCTAATGTCCTCACAAGGTCACGGCAGTACCTGTGTCTTCAGAGCTGGAGCACAGGTTTTGTCGGCTCTGAACCCCTTACTTTTTTTTTTTTTTTTTTTTGCGGTATGCGGGCGTCTCACTGTTGCGGCCTCTCCCGTTGTGGAGCACAGGCTCCGGACGCGCAGGCTCAGCGGCCATGGCTCACAGGCCCAGCTGCTCCGCGGCATGTGGGATCTTCCCGGACCGGGGCACGAGCCCGTGTCCCCTGCATCGGCAGGCGGACTCTCAACCACTGCGCCACCAGGGATGCCCGGAACGCCATACTTTTTAACTATCAGAGGTGCCTAGAATTCCTGTTCAAAAACTCATACTACTTTTGCCATTCGGAGAAAAAGAATGAGATGGTAAGAGAATAAATAACATTTAAGTGAATGAAATGAGAGATCTCTCTACCTTTGAAAGGAAGGGCCATTTAACAGACAAATGTTTGTCTTATTAAATGCTGCATGCTTTAGTGTTGAGCTCTTAAGTAACAATCAGTTCCTGTACTTACTATCACCCCGAGTACAGCCAAATCCATCTAGGCAAACACACTATATAATCTCTTTATCCATCTGCTATGAAGACTGCTGGCTACAACCCAGCATCCTGGCCCTATGGAGACTCCTTCCCCCATGCTTGCTTCCCAGGGCAATTTTTTATATCCAGGAATAAATCACTCATAATCTAAGAGACAGTGACACTACATCTACCAAACAATTCAAGTCTTCCCAAATCTCTTAACAAAGCCAGTTGATAACAGCCAGTAGCAGCAGCCTTGCAGATTTTATTACAATTATTGTGATGATGCCCAGTACCAAGTACACAGAGCACTGACAGTGTCCCAGGCACTGTTACAAGCACTTTAAATGGACTCATGTATTAAACTGTTAATCCGCACATCCCTACAAGGTCAGCACTACAGTTACTTTTATTTTAGGGATCAGGAAGCTGAGGCAAAAAGAGATTAAGCAATTTGCCAAGGTCCCATAGCCAGTAGGTGGCAGAGCTGGGATTCAAACCCAGGCTGCACGGATGGGAGTTGATACTTTAACACACACCTCACTGCCTCTCCATACTAGGTAAAATAAAAACATTTAAATGTGAAAATCCATTACGCATAGCCAGGCTTATCTGTATTATTAATAGTAGAAGGGCCATCTTTAATTGTTAACTCATTGTAAATAGACTGGGAAGAATAACCGACATAAACTCATAGAAATAAAACATTTTCTTTAAAATGCAATGTTATTTCTTATCTGAAAAAAGAGTAAGAAATATCGGGGCTGCTTAGAGCTGATGAGGGGCTTCTGGCTGACTTACCTTCACGGTAAAGGTCAGGCAGGGACCCCTTTCTGTGCTGTACTCTTCCAAGAGCATGAAACTTTTTGGATTATGTTAAACCCAACTCAGCCTTTCCTCGACAGGTGAGGCTCTTTCCGTAATGAAAGCTTATAAACCTGAAGAATAGTTTTCATAAGTGGTAACAGTCATAGTTTCATTATTATTAATCCATCTAACACTCTACAGAGACCAAAGGCCTTGATAACATGTTCGGGCTGAATCTGACCACCAGCCATGGATGGCAAACACATGGTATGCTCCCCACTCCTCACTCTGAGCCCCCTTTCCCCTTGGTGGATGTAACTGCCCATGCTCCCCTTCCCCATGGAGCCTATCCTTCTCAACAAAAGGATGGAATATTATCTTGGATAACACTGGACCAAGTCAAGCGGCCAATAGCAAGGGATCAGAGTAAAGACATAAGACATCCTTCCATCACCTAACCCTACATCAGTGACAGCCCAGCCCAGCATCAGGGAAGGCCTCCCTCATCACCAGTAGTCTAGAAATGGACTGGGGTCCTTTCCCTGGTCAGCTTCTCAGGCTGACTTATACTGAATTTATTATCTCACATAAAAAGTCCAGTGGAAGGACAGGCTTCAGGGCTGGCTGAGTCAGCAGCTCAAAGGTATCAACAAGAACCCAGCTTCTTCCCTTCCTTTCCAGGCCAGCCCTCCTGGAAATATGACTCCACCCTCAGGCCAGCCCCGGGACAGCTGCAGCCCTTGCGGGTGGTACATTCTGACAGCACCCACAGCAAGCAGAGACCACAGCTTCCCCGGCTTCAAGGCAAGATGCAGCTTTCCATGGGAGGGCCCAGCGGGCACATATGCCCATTCCACTGGACAAACTCAGATCACATGGCCAGTCCTGAACCAATCACTAGTTAGGGATGTAAACCAAATAAACCCAACTGTGGAACTAGGGTTTAGCCACATGGCTTCACAGAGAAGGGTGGACACCTGTATAAAACGAAGGTTCTATTAGGAAGAAAGAGACGGAGGCTGCAAAGGAGTCCAACAGGCCTTCTGTCCAGGGCAAAACGCAGACCAGAGATCAAAATTAGCCAGCCAGACGACAAGTCTAGCCAAAAGACAATTACTTCAGCCTTCATGGTGTACTAAAAACTGAAGTCATTAGCCAAATTTAAAATTGGGAGTAATGAGGTGAATTCAGGACCTCAGTTTCCCTTGAAACACTGGAATGATCTAACACTGGCTCAAATTCCAACAGGGTGGCAATCAGCCCCAGCCTAATGGTGTTGGCCCTGGAGAAAGGCAAACTGCGTCCAGTTCTCTGAAGTGTGCCCACCCCCTGGCTCTCCTACCTTATTAGTTTGCTTCAGCTTCCTGGGCCCAGCTGGCATTCATTAGACTTTGCAACCTCCGTATTGGCCACCAAAGAAACCACTGGAGAAAGTGGGCCCTCAAACTGATAAAACCCAACGAGGAGAACATCCACCTCTAGGCTGATTCACAGGGAATTTAATTCTAAGGAGAAGCAAGAGGCAGAAGTTCACATTCAAAAATGTCTAGCGACATTCTCAGACCCCCAGAAAAAAGTCATGTAAGATGTAAAGAGCCTGCAGACCTGTCCTTTGGTGGTAAAGAAGGATCGTATAAAATGAGAGCGTCAGCATGCTCCAGGTCTGTGCAGCCTCAGACCTGGTGCAACGTTTGATGCATCCGGCGAGGAACTGGCCCCAGGCATTTCAGTTTTCATGAATCCCAAAGAACACAGTTTGATCCGACTTCTGAATTCATGTGGCATTTTCTCAGGACAATATTCATAAGTCTTTAAAGGAGGCCCATGTCAAGAAGACGGAAGATTTACACGAAAATAAAAACCTGCCAGGGACGGCCGCTTCCTCAAAGCTTGTATTTCACAGGTGGCTGTCCACACCACTTGTTTTACCAGCGATGGTACTGAGGAAGGAGGGATGAGGAATACCAATATCACTCCTGGGTCCAAAGCGGGTGTTTGTTATTTTCACCCGTTCAGGGCTCCTTCTCTCTTCTCTTGGCAAAGACCCCTCTTTCCTAAGAGAAAGCCATTCCAAGAAGCTAAGGTTGGGGAATTCACTTCTACCTCAGTCACAGTGGTGGGGACATTTTCTGAGCCTGTCCAGTTACTGGCCCAGCCAAATGCAACCCAAGTCTTGATAATTAACAGGAAGACGTGATGTCTAGACTCAGGAAGATTTTTTCTCTTTACAAATATGGAGCTATGTAGATAAAGTCTGCAGGTGTTAGGGGATTGAAGGTGGCCATCTAGCAACATCAAAAGATGTGTTTGCCAAAAAAGGGTAGTTTAAAAGAGAAAAGAAAGCCCTGATACATGGGTGGAGGACCTGGATCCAGCCATGCCTGAACCCAGTATGCCCTTGCATTTTATGGTACCAATAAGTTCTTCTATCTACTTGAGCTACTTTGTGTTGATTTCTCTCCCTTCCAACTGAAACTTCAATTCAGTGTTCCCTTAATTTTTTGAAATTAAGACTATTTAAGTAATAGAAAACAAAGGCATCAGAGATTGAGGTCAGAGAGCTGGCACTCTATGCAAACAATGTGAAGAAATAGCTTTACACTAAGTCCAAGGATGGGTAAAGCAGAAGCTAGTCATACAAAGCCAGCCACAGTTTATGCATTCAAACCATGGTGAACTCAAACCATGAATTGTTCATGAACCGTGTGGACATACCTGGCTAAGGTAAGGGAGAGAATAAGTGAGAAAAACATGGATCCAAACCCAAAGGGGTGGAAAAGTCTGAGGGAAATCCCAGATATGGTAGGAGAATTCCAAGTGGGCCTCCATGACTGTCACCCCTTGGGTTACATCCTGTATAATCCCCCTGTCCCTTGAGTAGGGGCAGAACCTATGGTTTTCTTAAAACTGGCAAAGGTGACGGGATTTTGTAGATATAATTAATATCCCTAATCAGCTGACCTTAATTTAATGAATAGGGAATCCATCCTGGGTGGGGCTGATGGGAAGCAGCAGAGTTCCTCTTCTCTTGGCCTTGAAGAAGCAAACCCCCATGTTGTGAAGATGGCCACACTCAGGCAAAGGCAGCAGCCTTTAGAAGCTGAGGCCTCAGTCCTACAAAGAACTGAATTCTGCCAACCACAGCGAACTTGGAAGAGGACCCTGAGTCTCAGATGAGATCACAGCCCTGGCCCACTCCTTGATTTCAGCCTGAGCAGAAGACCCAACTAATTCCCAGACTCAGGACCCACGGACACTGTGACGTAATAAACACGTTAAGTCGCTGAGTGTGTGGTGATTTGTTACACAACAACAGGAGACAGTGCACCAGACAGGCTAAGGACTAACTAGGAAAATGGCAGAGACAGGTGGGACCTGGTGACCTTTTTTTTTTTTTTTTTTTTTTTGCGGTACGCGGGCCTCTCACTGCTGTGGCCTCTCCCGTCGCGGAGCACAGGCTCCGGACACGCAGGCTCAGCGGCCATGGCTCACGGGCCCCGCCGCTCCGTGGCATGTGGGATCTTCCCGGACCGGGGCACGAACCCACGTCCCCTGCATCGGCAGGCGGACTCTCAACCACTGCGCCACCAGGGAAGCCCTCTGGTGACCTTTTAAGGAAGCGTGCCTGCGGAGGGCTTTAAAGCCTCCTACTTCTGCAACGTGAGCTGTTAATACCCATTTACAACTCACAACTCATCCCTCAGCACAGTCCCTGGCACATGATCAGGGCGCTCTCAGTACTTACTAAGTAGATGGGAAAAGAAATAGATGCACAACTAACATCTCAACCAAACAGAAAGATGAGGAGTGGGATGGGCCCATTTATCAGACGTGGGATTTGCTGAAGGACAGTGTAGGGCTAACAAGAAGGGTCTGTGGTCCAGGGAGATCGGGCTCCTGTCTCAGCTGTCCCCTTTATCAGCTCTGTGATCCTGGCCGGTGAACACAGTTCACCTTATGGCCCTACAGTTTCACTTTCTCATCTACACAGACTAACAATTCAAAAATCTGTCAGGAGGACTAAATTAAGCAACACATATATAAGGACACCAGCACTGGTGCCTGATTCTGCAAGATGTTTTATAAAAATTAGCTTTCTTCTTCTCTCCCACTCTGCCACAAGTAACCCTTCATGTGGATTTGGTTCAGCTAATGAAGTTCTGGGGAAACAAAACTCATGACAAGTAAGTTGACAAAAGGCAGTGGTATCGGGTCCAAATACTTAATACACTGACTAGGACAATTACTACAATTTGCCCGGACCCCAATTCAAATTTGTTAAATAAGAATAATGGCACCTACATTACAAGGTGGTTAATAAGGTTAAATGAGAACGCATGTGAGGAACAAAAATAAAACTAGTACCTAGTTAGCCACTAAAATTATTATACATGTGGGCTCTTATGTTTAATTTTATTATTTGAGCTGGCAAAGGCAAGGTCTCCCAATAGGTAATATAAAGGCCATTGGAGGACTTTGGGGATTGAACTGTGTCCCCACAAAAAGATTTGTTAAAGTCCTAACTTCCAGCACTTCAGATGTGACCGTATTTGGAAATAGAGCCATTGCAGATGTAATTAGTTAAAATGAGGCTACACTGGGATAGGTTGGGCCCTTAATCCAATATGATTGGTGTCCTTATAATAAGCAGTAAGAGACACAGAAGGAAGATGGCCATGTGAAGACAGACGCATGGAGAACGCCCTGTGAAGATGTAGGCAGAGATGGAATGACGCACCTATAAGCCAAGGAATGCCACGGATTGGTGGCAAAGGCCAGAAACCAAGAAGTGGCAAGAAACAGGCTCAGAGCCTCCAAAGAGGAACCAACCCAACCGACACCTTGACCTTGGACTTCCTGATCCCAGAACTATGAAGCAATACATTTCTGTTGTTTTAAACCACCTAGTTTCTGGTACTTTGTTATGGCAGCCCTAGCACACTAATAAGGAAGATGGCCCCAGTCAGTGGTGTATTTGTAAATGTTTACCATCCAGCTCTGGGAGGGGGTTGGTTTGTAGTATTTGCTGATGACCATGGTGTAAATATTCCCACCACGGCTAATTTCAACCTACCAATGTGACAGCACTACATGTGAAGTAGAAAGGAAATGCACATCATCAGACAGCATTTCTACCCTATAGATAAAACAGATGCTCAAGAGCACAGGCAAGAATAACATGTATTACAGTAATTCTAAGTGATGAATTGGGGGGTATTTTTTATTTCTTAAGTATAATTTAATTGTAAGTTTACATAATATTTTGCTTTAAAAGACTGTGTTTAGGGAATTCCCTGGCGGTCCAGTGGTTAGGACTCCGAGCTTCCACTGCAGGTGGCACGGGTTCGATCCCTGGTCAGGGAACTAAGAGTCTGCAAGCCGAGCGGCGCGGCCAAAAATAAAAGAAATAGGATTGTGTTTAATAACCAGCTCAGAAAATTCCTGAGAACTTAACCACCAGTTTTCATGAACCTACACAAGCAGCTCCCAGACCCCAGGCAAGGATGTGCAGAGCAGAAGGGAAGCACACAAAGCATAAATCCTCTACCCTCGCAGGTCTCGACTACTCCTGGCCCTGGGAGGATGGTCTTCAAACCCAAGCCCTTCTGCAGAAGAGGGGTCACGCTTTCTGTCTGATGGTAATAGACAGTGTTCGGTTAATTAAGCAGGTTTTAGTGCAGCTAAAACCCAGGGCCTATCTTCTCCCTGATCCCATAAAGCATTCGTGGCAGTTTGGGTATTAACCAATACAGGAGTAATTTGAAATCAATTTCCCCTCTCCTTGATGAATAATGGACTATTTAGTGTGACCTACAGAGAAAATTAGAAGCTCATGGCCATGAGGCAGCCCCCTGGAGCCCCTGCCCAGGGCGCTCCACGATTCCACCTCAAAGCGGGATGCTTGACTGGTACCACCACCGTGAGGAAGCTGATCTTCCTCTCCTCCGAACTATGTTATCCATCACCACCTCTCTCTTAATTAAAAGGTGCCCAGGGGCCTATTTTATCCTTCTTTAATCAATACACGTAAATGAGCGGCAGCTATGAGCTAGGCACTCTGATGAGCGAGCAGGATGGATACAACCTCAGCCCCTCTGGCATGCACAGGCTGGCGAAAGGTGAGGGGGTCCTGAAACAGAGGCCTAAGAACGTTCCCATTAACAGTCACGGAGAGACATCTGTCCAGTGAGCCAGCTGCATCTCGTAACCGTGGCTGGAATCCCACCACTGTTGCCTAGGCCCTTGATCCTGGGCAACTTTGGCCTCAGCTTAATATAAATCACTACAGTACCTGCTCTTATAGGGCTACTGCGGGGTCCAAGATTATGCAGGTGAGTGAGCTATCTGTCCCTTCTGTTCCCGGACACCCCATGCTTAACTTTACCTCCTTCACAACCATACTAGATGTCAACTTTTTCCAACAGGGTCTATTGAAAACAGGTGGCAGCAACCCAAGTCCCCCGCTCCAAAAAGTCCCAGTTTCCCTCAACCTTCCTCCTTCTTCCCGACACTGGTCACCTTCTAACGTGTTAGCTTGTTTACCCCACTAACACACAAGCCCCACAGAGACAGGTATTATTTGTTAGTTTTGCCACTTTTTCAAATACCTAAAATGGGCACAGCACATAGGAGGCACTCAAGAAATATGAAGGATGGGTGGATGCACGGATGGAGACTAAAAACCGTTCTGGAAGAGACTATATCTCACTGATCTCTGAATCGCCAACATCTTACACAAATTGCTATCAATTTTTGTTGAATAAATGAACAAAAGAATACAGCATGCACAGTGATGTGAGCCCACAAATAACCTGAGATTACCGAAAGATATAATATCCTTACTTGTTCTAATTTCCCTCTAGGTGATAAAACTCATCACATGGCAAACATGCTCCCATACCATGGTTTACCAATGTTTTCTCCAACTATGTCCTGGTTGAGGGAACTCAACTAAGGAAAGTAGAGAGAGAGGTTGAAGCCTTTTATACCTTGATTCAATCAGAGAAGATCCTTCTTTTTTTTCTTTTTGGCTGTGCAGCTCGGCATAGAGAATCTTAGTTCCCCGACCAGGGATTGAACCCATGCCCCTTGCAGTGGAAGCACAGAGTCTTAACCACTGGACTGCCAGGGAAGCCCCAGAGAAAACCCTTTTTAAAACCTATTTTATATTTTGAGATTTCAAGTACGATTGTTTTGGCTTCTCTCCCCCACATGGGAGAAGTTTTATTTATTTCATTTTTTTCTATATGCTTTTTTTTTGTTAAGTATAATTGACATGCTTCTCTATGGGATCTAAAAAGCAAAAACAAAAAAACAAGCTCACAGGTGCGGAGAACAGATTGTTGGTTGCCAGAGGCGGGCAGTGAGGGGTGGGAGAAATGAGTGAAGGGGGATCAAAAGGTACAAACTTCCAGTTATAAAATAAATAAGTCCTGGGGATGTAATGTACAACGTGGTAACTACGGTTAATAATACTGTACTGCATATTTGAAAGTTGCTAAGGAAGTAGATCTTAAAAGTCCTCATCGAATAAGGTATCGTTTGCAAAACAGGTTCCACGGCTGATAGTAGACTTGAAAATACTCAACTTGAAGACTTTGGTGGTTGGGGGTTCAGGGGTGGAGCACATCATAACCAAACTTTCATTTAATTAGATAGATCACCAGCTGCGGTAGTGAGGTTACACTCAAAAGTCAGTGTGGGCTTCCCTGGTGGTGCAGTGGTTGAGAGTCCGCCTGCCGAAGCAGGGGACACGGGTTCGTGCCCCGATCCGGGAAGATCCCACGTGCTGAGGAGCAGCTGGGCCCGTGAGCCATGGCTGCTGGGCCTGCGTGTCCGGAGCCTGTGCTCCGCGACGGGAGAGGCCGCAGCAGTGGGAGGCCCGCGTACCGCAAAAAAAAAAAAAAAAAGTCAGTGTATAAGGTTTTAGCAAGAGTCAGAATTACCACTGACAAATCCCTTGAATCACCCAGAAAGTACAGTACATCTTTTATGTTATGATATAGTAACATATATTGTGTAATGTCAACATCTGTCCCCCAATGAGCGTGATTAAAGTACATCAAAGTCTTCATGCAGGCAACTACAGGTTAGAATTGTAATGTTTTTCGATACCCAAAAGAAAACAGAAGATGAGTAGAAGATTCTAAAGTGTTCCTGCTCGTCTACAGGGTTTACTCTCTTCTATTCCATTATAGCCTCTACAAGCTTCATAAACACGAATACATTTGTCTGCTATGGTAAGGAACATAGGATATGTGAAAGCACCTAAAAAAAAAACTGGAGAACACAGTATATGCTTACTCATTTTGAAGCTGTAGGTTGCTTGATTGAAACCACTCTGACTTGAGATTTTAGAGACACAAAACCAGCCATCTTATCCATCTGTTATGAGTTGAACTGTGTTCTGCAAATTCATACATCCCAACCCCAGTACCAAACCCCCAGTACCTCAGAATGTTACCTCAGTTAGAAATAGGGTCATCACAGACGTAATTAAAGATGAAGTCATTAGGGTGGAGCCTAATCCCATACAACTAGTGTCCTTATCAAAAGGGGAAATGGGCACATAGGGAGAACACCAAGTGAACTTCTTCTCACCATGAGGGCAGAGATCAAGGTGATGTTTCTACAAGCTAAGGAACGCCAAAGATTGGCAGCAAACCACCAGGGAACAGATTCTCCTCATAGCCTTCGGAAGGAACCAATCCCGAGCACACTTTGATCTCGGATTTCTAGCCTATGAGACAATACACTTCTATTTATTTAAGGCACCCACACTGTGGTACCCTGTTACTGCAGCCCTAGCAAACTAACACAACAACCAAGTTCACATTTTCTCCTGCGGTCCCACGACAGGCCATTGCGCCCAAGCTTTTGGGCACTGGTCTCACGACTCTAAGTGGAGTTACAAATTTAACTCATTCATGAGTTGAGTGTGTCTGATATATCTCCACTCTATCATCCACTAATAAACCTTAAAGTAAGAGACAGGAAGGGGGCAGCACACGATGACCAACTCCATGTCCTGGTTCACAGATAAGAAAAGGAGTCTCCAAGGGAACAAGACAGAGATGCAAGCGGCACTGCCTCACTCAAGCAAGAAAAGCCTTTCTTCTCTATTTCTCTACTTTGTTGGCCACTCCTTTTCTTCCCGTGGTGAATAAAAACACCCGAGGGGAAACGCGAACCCATTCATCAACATTCCTGGCCAGACAGCCAGCAGCTTAATGGCTTTATCGATTCCTTGTTTTGCTCTGCATTATGTGTTACGTTGGCTCAAGCAGTCCACACAAGAAGAATCAAGATGGCATTATTTCATTTTAAGCTCGTTACCACTGAGACCAGTCAAACCTGAACAGAAGTAGCTGAGTTTCAAAACAAGCATGTGCAAAACTTCTATTCTTTTGCATGCCCATGGTCCTTTCCATGGCCAATGCCCCTTGGTTCCAAAGCCCTATCTTAGCTGGTAAAGAAAAACAAATTGTGGCAACAACTGTGCCCTTTAAGTGGATTTTTCATGCTAGAATAATGTTTTGTTTTGTTTGATACTCCAAGATAACAGTTCCAAAAGCTTTTTTAAAATTAATTAATTAATTAATTTTGGCTGCCCTGGGTCTTCGTTGCTATGCGTGGGCTTTCTCTAGTTGCGGTGAGCGGGGGCTACTCTTCGTTGCAGTGTGTGGGCTTCTCATTACGGTGGCTTCTCTTGTTGTGGAGCACAGGCTCTAAGCACTCGGGCTTCAGTAGTTGTGGCACTCAGGCTCAGTAGTTGTGGCTAGCAGGCTCTAGAGCACAGGCTCAGTAGTTGTGGCTCACGGGCTTAGTTGCTCCGCGGCATGTGGGATCTTCCCGGCCCAGGGCTCAAACCTGTGTCCCCTGCATTGGCAGGCGGATTCTTAACCACTGCACCACCAGGAAAGTCCCTCTCACTGTGGCCTTGAATGAGTCTAGGAACCCCCCAGACCTCAGTATCCTCATCAGAAAGGAGAGAAGGGCTGGCCTACATCAAAAACAAATACCTGTTGTAAAGCTTAAGAAGACAAAGGTCTCATGAGCAGCCCCCTAATCATTTGTCAAATAAATAAGGCATTCTATATGCTTCACATTCCATGCTTCAACAAGAAAAATGAGATTCGAAGAAAGGATTCTGTGCTTTAAAAAAAAGTTTGAAAACGACTGGTGAAATTCGGTCTTTTGTTTTGGTGGTGTTGTTTTTTTTTTTTTCCAAAAATAATCCTGTTGGGCTTCCCTGGTGGCACAGTGGTTGAGACTCCGCCTGCCTATGCGGGGGACACGGGTTCGTGCCCCGGTTCGGGAAGATCCCACATGCCGCGGAGCGGCTGGGCCTGTGAGCCATGGCCGCTGAGCCTGCGCGTCCGGAGCCTGTGCTCCGCAACGGGAGAGGCCGCAACGGTGAGAGACCCGCGTACCGCCAAAAAAAAAAATCCTGTTACTTGTAGAAATGAATGTGTATATTGTTTCACACTTATTAAATATTGTGAACTTTAAGATTCCACTTATTTTTAAGCTAAATGTGGATATCCAGTGTCTTCACATACAGAGAGAAAATGAAGTTGAGACTAATTTTAGGGGGGTTCAAGAATGAGGAGGGGACCACAGATGCATATTGGCCTTAACCTAAGCATTTCAAACCAAGCAGTTTTTGAAGACCTTCTGCCTTGAGATATTTTTTGGCCAATGTTACTGAAAACTATTCCTAAAAGCATACATTTTCCACACCTGCTGAAACCAGTCAGATTGAAAGTGTTAAAACTTGTTTTCAAAACCACCTGTCCACATGCCTAAATAGGTTTTGCCTTGAAGGTGTATAAATTAAATTAAAAGAAAAGCTTTCCTTTTCAAAAATATTTTTAATTTTCAAGTTTTGCTGAAGAACACAATGGTGCTAAATAAATTTTCTCATCTTTTACCCTGATGTGAACATAATCTAGACTTCTTACCCATTATATAAACCAGCTACCCAAACCTATGAAACTAATAAAGACTAAAACCCAGGGACTTCCCTGATGGTGCAGTGGGTAAGACTCCGCGCTCCCAATGCAGGGGGCCTGGGTTCCATCACTGCTCAGGGAACTAGATCCTGCATGCTGCAACTTAAAAAAAAAAGATTCCGCACAGAGCAACTAAGACCCAGCTCAGCCGAATAAATAAATAAATAAATATTAAAAAAAAAAAACAACACTAAAACCCAAATCCCGTCCTGTATGGAAATCTTAGATCCAGTTCTACCTAGAGCTAGACAGCCGCTTTGTGTATATAAATGGTACTCTGCTTACTAGCTTATGAATATATTATTTCATTTAGTAGAAGCATCAAGGCCTAGCGCCAAACTACCGAGTTATAAATGAAATTCTCTTTTACACCTTCCCTCAAGTAGCCGTAAGAAATACCCCTTTACCCAGGTTCTGGCGCCCTAGTCCCTTTCCTGTGTCCGCAACATTGTTGACACTGCTTGGAGAACACCCAAACTTTGAGGGCACATTCCCAGCTGGAAGAAAAGACATGCTGGGCTTTCCATCGTTTTACTTAGTTAATTTCTCTGAGCGATAACACTATATAAAGGGTATATAATCAGACTGTTCTCCCCATCTGCAAAAGATACAAAGACAATGAATAAAATTCTTAAAATGTGAATGACTGTGCTGATCCCACCATCCTCCTATGGTGGAAACAATCGGTGCATCCACAAACACAGATGGCAAAACTTCTACATTCAGGCTACAAAGCAAACACCCCACCTCTTGCTCAGTTCTGTCCCGGGAGGTGGGAGATTATCACTGTGCTCTGTATACAAGCGCACGGAGCGTGTCCGGGTGAAAACCAAAAAACGCAGACTATCATCTGTGTGTTTGGACTAAATGACAAACATCTGTAAACAGACAGGCTTTCTCACTTTTCACCCAGATTACGAAAAACTCCTTCATTTTCCCACAACAGATTAAAAATGGTTTTAAAAAAAAAAAGAAAAGTATTAATTGTAACAATTCCCTGTCCACGTCAGACCTTAGCTATGCTTCGATCAGGCCAATTTTGTTGTAACATCGTGTTTCTTCCTGTAAGCTATTTCCCCAAACAGGCTGTGCAGATTTCTCTGTCATGCTTTATTGATAAGAGTCAAGCTTGAAAGCAGGTCTGCCAGGTTATTACCATAGTATAATTTACAGACATGCAAAGTGCTGATGGATGTTGGCTGCACTCTCATGACCCACCAAACGGTGGATCTGAGGCTTAAACTGCTGCACCAAGGACTTGGCACAAAGTAGTCACTTAATAAGTATTTGCCAAACTAACGCTCTACCTGACAAACACAAAACATCATCCAGTCCTGGGTGTGCTTCAACAGAAATAATTGACTTGAGTGAGGGAGAGGGTGTGTGAAGAGGGGGTGGTCAGGCAGCCCTCGGAAGCAGCTCTGGCCCTCGGAATAAGCAGCGTGTGCAATCACTGCCTCTCTTCTGCCCGGACTCCCGATATCTGATCACCACAATTAAGGCCTGAGCTACTTTACTTGAGCCTGTCAGCACATCAGCCACCAAGTCGATTCATACTTGGTCCGTTCAGAATGGAAGAATGCCTTTGTCACCAACAACCCACAGCTGCACCCTGCACCGGCAGAGATGCAGGGCTCTGCACAGTCATCCCCTGGTGCCCCCCTCCTCCCAGATGAGCATTTTCACCCTCTCTTTGTGTTTAAATCCATTTTGGTCCACGGCATTCTGGCTAGTTGGTGCTGGGCAGAGAACAGGCTTCCAGAGACTTGTTGATTCCATCCAAATATTCAGAAACAGGCTGGAGACCATCAAGAACCAGGCTTTCCTGTTACACGGTTTAGACTCTGGTTTCAAAACTGTATTTTTTACAAAGTAATTTTATCAATCAGTGCACACTTATGACACGCCACAGTGAACACCCTGAGATGCATTCTAGTTTTTAAACTCAGCTGTCCATCTGCTGCCGACATTGCTGATAAAGCTCTAAGTGATTAAGGAAAACAGAGAATTCATTTGCTGTGATAATACAGAGATCTGTGTATCTTTCCAATTGCCTTCAGGGTTGAAAGAAATGAGGTCTTGATGAGTACCAGGTAGCTATTAATTAGATTTAGTAGCAACAAAATAGTTTTCAAGCACTTTAAAGAACTGAGAACAGGGACTTCCCTGGTGGCGCAGTGGTTAAGAATCCGCCTGCCAATGCAGGCGACACGGGTTCAAACGCTGGTCCAGGAAGATCCCACATGCCGTGTAGCAACTAAGCCGATGCGTCACACCTACTGAGCCTGCGCTCTAGAGCCCGCGAGCCACAACTACTGAGCCCACGTGCTACAACTACTGAAGCCCACTCACCTAGAGCCCGTGCTCCGCAACAAGAGAAGCCACTGCAATGAGAAGCCCGTGCACTGCAACGAAGAGTAGCCCCCGCTCACCGCAACTAGAGAAAGCCCGTGCACAGCAACGAAGACCCAATGCAGCCAAAAATAAATAAATTTAAAAAGAAATTAAAAAACAAAAAAGAACTGAGAAAAGCTACCGAGCTCAGCAGAATTTTTCTGTGTTTTGGTTTCCCTGACCCACTTTTCCAATTCCTCTCATTAAAAATGCTTCCATCTGAAAAGAAATGAAGAGAGCAAGAACAAGAACTGAAGAGCAAATGCAAGTGATTATTATAAAGACCTCATTCATCTATCCCCAATTTTCAAAACCCATTTCATTTTGTTTGGCTAAGAAAAGGAGAACTGTATATATACACAGCTTACTTTTAAGGAGCAGACTTTAAGTCTGAAGCAGTAATTCCTACCTGTGTCACTACAGCTGTTTTCACAGTGAGGAAAATTTGGACCACCTTTTTTCCTTTTTTTGTAATTTAATGATTTTTACCTAGTTGGCAAAGGAAATGCTGATTCCTGGGCCGAAGGAAAGTAGAGAGCCCCCTAAAAGCAATTCACTTCAGTGGGGCCTTTCCTGACATACACTGTTTTAGGGTTCCAAAGGTGTCTGTCCTGATGGGGGGGTCAGAGGTACCTGTGGTGTTTGTGGGGAAATGTTGCACAGAGGGGGTGTACAGATGGGGGCCAGGTGGCCCTGATTTCTCAAAAATTTCCATGTGTATAGGAATCGCTTGCGGAGTCTTGCTAAGTACAGATCTAGAGTGGAGGCTGAGCCTCTAAGATTCTGCATTTCTAACAGGTTCCCAGGTGATGCTGACGCCGCAGATCAGAGGATGACACTTTGACTAGGAAGACGTGGAACAGCCTAGAATAACTACCCTGTGTTGGTTTTGCCTGCTTAGCATCCATTGTGGGACTGCAGAGAACCAATCAGACTTCAGGGAGGTAAGAGGGTGTTTTTTTTTCCTTTTTCCCCCCCAGCTTTATTGGGGTGTCTTGACAAAGAGAAGGTGATTTTCAAAGACAGTGTGAGTATCAAGTTGACAAGGTGGGCAGATCCAGCCCCTTTCTCCAAAGATGGGTATTTCTTACAATTATTACTAAGAAAATAATTTTAAATCATTTTGGCTCGGTATAAACTTTATATAAAAACAAAACTGGTATGCTGCAGTATCCACTTGCTCTGGCACAGTTTAAAAGCTCCAGAGAAAGGGACAATTCAGGCATGTTTTGTTTTTTTTTTCTCCAGTGCCTCTTACAGAGGCAACTCCAAGAAGTTTCTCTGTCTCCTTTAGACTCATCCAACTTGTTGTGTATGCTCATGTAGTTACATGTCAGTTTCCAGGCCCTGAGTGCTCTGAACATGAAAGCATGTCCTAGTTACCCTTTCTAATCTCAGCACCAAGCTCAACAAGTGGGACAGAGCAGAGAATTAACAATTAGCACTTGTAAGTGTCAGGCAGTGTGGGTGGCCCTTCACATCCATTACCTTCTGGATTCTCACCTTCCAGGAATGATTCCCAAGGATCCTCATGGAAACTCAGGTTCAGAGCAAGCTGACTGACTTAGCTTAGGTTCTTTCTAGTCCCTCTACGCCCTCATTGCCCTCCCCCGTCTACCTACTGCCTATTCAACTAGTTTCCACATCACTCACCTGGAGGTGGATGCCACTGGCCCCTCCTGCTAAGACAGGTTAGCATTAAGGCAAGGACGCCCGGGCAAACCCGACACACCTCTGTCACTCCACAACAAACCGAGGGAAGAAAACTCATCAAGGGGGCAGTGACACAGTATGTGGGACATCCCTGGATTCGTGTACACTTGACCTGCAAATACCACAGTAAGCTTATCCTCTTGCCCTCTCAACCTCCAAAAAGAAAGAAAAGGAAACAATATGCACAAGAAGCGAGGCTAAGCAGACCAGCTGCGGGAAGCAGGATCACACCCTCGTGTGTCCAGGACCAGAGGGAGGGACAGACTAGCCAAGACCCCCATTTCTATTAACCTATGACCCAGCAGTTCCAATTCTCTGTATCGACCCTAAACCAATACTGGCAAACGAGCACAAAGAGGTACGTATAAAGACTGTTCTCTGTCAAGTGACCTTAGTGACCACCAGCAGGAAGATAGCTCACTACCTCCACAGCCCATTCTTTCTTTTTCTTTCTTAAATATATTTATTTATTTGTTTGTTTGTTTGGCTGTGCCGGGTTTTAGTTGCAGCACGGGGGATCTTCACTGCCACATGCAGGATCTTCAGCTGTGGCATGTGGGATCTTTAGCTGCAGCATGTGGGCTCTTAGTTGTGGCATGTGGGATCAAGTTCCCTGACCAGGGATCAAACCTGGGCCCCTTGCGTTGGAAGTGTGGAGTCTTAGCCACTGGACCACCAGGGAAGCCCCGCACAGCCTGTTCTTAACAACGGAATAGTATACTGCAACTAAAAGGACTGTGGGTTTTTTCTTTTTTTATTTACTTGGCTGTGCCTGGTCTTAGTTGCGGCATGCAGGATCTTCATTGCTGTGTGTGGGATCTTCATTGCAGCATGCAGGATCTTTAGTTGTGGCATGTGGGATCTAGTTCCTCGACCAGGGATCGAACCCCGGCCCCCTGCATTGGGAGCACGGAGTCTTCACCACTGGACCACCAGGGAGGTCCCTAAAAGGACTGCGTTAAATGCATTATTAGGTATCAACAATGAAATACTTCTAAAAACCATTGTTGAACCCCCCCACCACAAAAAGCAGCAGAATGAATACAGTAAATTACTTCTGTAAAAATAATCTATGTATTTGTATAAGTATATGTAAACCTACTAAAATAGCTTCAAACTCTGGGGAGGCAGGATGAGAAGAAGTCAAAAGATTTAAGCTTTAGCTGAAACGTTCTAAGAAAGAACATATTCATATATTATATGCAATTTCTTTTAATTAAAGAAAAATATAAAGGCCAGGGGTGCCTCCCAGAACAGTAGGTGCTCCTTGCTCCTAGCCCATCATTTCTATCAGAAACAGAGGATGATAGCGTCCTGAGAAGGCACCTGTCCTTGGGACAGAGACGAGACAGACCCAGGCATTACCAAAGGACTGTGCAGTCCTCGGTCACCACTCACCAGAATATCCGAGAAGCCGTAGGTCTGACACACTGAGCACTTCCAGCCTCATCTCTCACTCCTACCTCAACAACTTCCTGCCCCAGATGTCAAGGCTGTGGGACTCTCGCTGTAGCCCACCTTGAAGTAGCTGTTCTTGGCAAATCTAATCTAATGACTGACCCTGACCACACCCCCATATTCCACTTCCATTTTCCAGGCTGGGTTTGGGCATCATCTCTCTATCCATTCATCCATCCTTCAACACTTTACTAAGCAGCTCCCCGGTGCCCAGCATGCCAAAGACACAGCAATGGGCAAGGCTATACTGACTGCGCAGTCCAGTCTAGTGGCCTGGGCTACCTGCACCCACCCCCAACTCACCCCAGCAATCGCCTAAATTCTCCAAGGCCAGAATAAGCCTGAACCACCAAGAGCCAAGGTGCAAAACAGCTGCTTTTAAAGTCTAACCCCTTCACTTACCAGCTATGTCTCTGGGGCAAATTTTGCTCCCTGTGAAGCTCCGGGTTCCTCGTTTTTGGATGGAGACAATATCCTGGAAGGAGATATCTTAGGAGACCCCTCCCTCATGGAGTTGTGGTGAGGATTAAATTAATACCTGCATAGCTCTAAGTTCACGACCTGAAACACATCATTCAGCAAGTGGTAGTTTCATTAATAACATGGTGTTAGAGGAGGAGTTGGCAAACTTTTTCTGTAATGGGCCATAGAGTTGATACATTATATATATCAAGTAGTTTAAGCCTGCAGCTCAGACAGTACTCTCCTGCTTGTAAGCACATGGGAGTGGCTATGCTGCAATAAAACTTGATTTACTGACCTTCAATGTGAATGATGTATTTTTACCTGTCTCAAATTATTATGTTTTTAATCTTTTCAACAGTTCAAAAATGTAAAACAACATTCTTAGCACACTGGCTGTGCAAAAACAATCGGCAGGTCAGATTTGGGCCCAGGCTACAGTTTGCTGACCCCTGTGTTAGGGCAAATCCTATAAACTGGAGAGACCAAGAAATCCCAACCTATCAGGTAACAAGTTTTTTGTTTTTTGTTTTTTGTTTTTTTTGTTTTTTTTTTTTTTTTTTTTGCGGTACGCGGGCCTCTCACCGCTGTGGCCTCTCCCGCTGCGGAGCACAGGCTCCGGACGTGCAGGCTCAGCGGCCATGGCTCACGGGCCCAGCCGCTCCGCGGCATGTGGGATCCTCCCGGACCAGGGCAGAACCCGTGTCCCCTGCATCGGCAGGCGGACTCCCAACCACTGTGCCACCAGGGAAGCCCTGTTTTTTGTTTTTTGATGTTGGGGGTAGGAGTTTATTAATTTATTTTTGCTGTGTTGGGTCTTCGTTTCTGTGCGAGGGCTTTCTCTACTTGTGGCAAGCAGGGGCCACTCTTCATCGCGGTGCGCAGGCCTCTCACTATCGCAGCCTCTCTTGCTGCGGAGCACAAGCTCCAGACACGCAGGCTCAGTAGTTGTGGCTCACGGGCCTAGTTGCTCCGCGGCATGTGGGATCCTCCCAGACCAGGGCTCAAACCCGTGTCCCCTGCATTAGCAGGCAGATTCTCAACGACTGCACCACCAGGGAAGCCCAGGTAACAAGTTTTTCCTCCCTGTAGAGCTATAACTGCTGGCTGTTGCAGGAGTCTCCAGCGCTGGGCTACTTGAAGGAGAACAACAGAACACCTACGCATTCATATACATGTATGTATGTACATACATGTACATATGTGTGTACATGAATAAATATACATATATAAATATGTGTGTATATAAATTATACACATATATAAACTTACATCTATATGTCTATATAATTACATACAAATATGTATATAAGTACTCATTTATCCTTCTTAACTTGTATTTGGGTAATGTTTTATGAGGTACATAACATCAGCACAGTACATCTATGCTATAGAATGAATTCTGTTCCTCCAAAATTCATATGTTGAAGGCCTAACCCCCAGCTGATGGTATTTTAAAGTGGGGCCTTTGGTAGGTAATTAGGTCATGAAGGTGGAGCCCCATGGCAGGATTAGTGCCCTTATAAGAAGAGTGCCCTCTCTCTCTCTCACTCTCTCTCTGCCATGTGAGGACACAGCAAGAAGACAGCCATCTGTCACCCAGGAAGAAGGGCCTCATAAGGAAACAAACTGGCCGGCACCTTGCTCTTGGACTTCCCAGCCTCCAGAACTGTAAGAAATTTCTGTTGTTTAAGCCACACAATCTGTGATATTTTGTTAAAGCAGCCCAAGCTGACTTATATAACCTATAATTTAGAGAAATATGTATATTAGGGGTATATGATCAAAACTTTCTCCTCCCAATAAGAGTATCAGATCAAAAAGAGCTGAAGCATAAAGTTGGGGTAGAGGGAGAGCTGAGGCAAGTTCTACATGATCCTTCTCAGAAATAGGACACGCATGTGCTTCCCTGGTGGTGCAGTGGTTAAGAATCCACCTGCCAATGCAGGGGACATGGGTTCGAGCCCTGGTCCGGGAAGATCCCACATGCCGCAGAGCAGCTAAGCCCGTGCGCCACAACTACTGAGCCTGTGCTCTAGAGCCCGCGAGCCACAACTGCTGAGCCTGCGTGCCATAACTACTGAAGCCCGCATGCCTAGAGCCCTTGCTCCGCAACAAAGACAAGCCACCGCAATGAGAAGCCCACGCACTGCAGCGAAGAGTAGTCCCTACTCACCGCAACTAGAGAAAGCCCGTGCACAACAATGAAGACCCAACGCAGCCAAGAATAAATTAATTTTTAAAAAAAATAAATAGGACATGCAACTGCAATAAAGAACAAATGGTAACTGAATCCAATACTGAGAAAACATCACACAAATCCAACATGAGAGAGATTTTACAAAATAAGTGGCCTGTAGTCTTCAAAGGACAAGCTCATGAAAGACAAAGAAAGTCCCAAATTTAAGACTACAGAGGTAGGACAACCCCATGTAATGTGTGATCGTGTATTTGGATCCTAGACCAGAAAAAAAAGTTTTTAAAAACTTAACATTTTTGTTTTCCTATAAAGGACATTAGTAGGCGGGCTAATTGACTAAATTTGAGTAAGGGCTATAGATTAGATAATAGAACTCTACATTAATTTTCTGCTATGGATGATTGTATTATGCTTTTATAAGACGATGTCCTTGTTTTGAAGAAACACACCTTGAGGTATTTAAGGGTGAAGAGCAACATGGCTGCAACTTCCTCTCCAACTGTCCAGAAGAAAATAATGTGTGCCTGTGTGTCTGACAGAGAGAAGAGAGACAGAGAGAACAGAGAAAGAGAAAGTAAACGTGGTAAACTTAATACTCGGGTAATGTGGGCAAAAGGGGATACAGAAATTCCTTGTACTATTTTTGCAACGTCTCAGGAAATCTGAAATCATTTCAAAATTTAAAAATCTAAGGCCCGGGGCTTCCCTGGTGGCGCAGTGGTTGAGAGTCTGCCTGCCGATGCAGGGGACACGGGCTCGTGCCTCGGTCCGGGAAGATCCCACATGCCGCAGAGCGGCTGGGCCCATGAGCCTGCGCATCCGGAGCCCGTGCTCTGCAGCGGGAGAGACCACAACAGTGAGAGGCCCGCGTACCGCAAAAAAAAAAAAAAAAAAAAGTCTAAGGCCCAAGAATCAATGATTCCAACAAGTTCTCCACTTAAAGACCTTATACAGACAGCATGCCTATTTGCTTTCTGTTGTTTCTATTTTACAAAATAATGGAAGGTGACGTTTGCCATTAATACTGTAAATAAGCTAAAATCAAGATGGTGTTTCATGTCACCATAGGACTAAAAAGAAGTTAAAATACCCTCAAGCCCTAACAGTGACGCCATCACAGGCAACCTCTCTGCCCTGGGCACCCACCAGGCCGATCACATTCCCTCTACATCCCTCCTGTGGGCAGAGGAGTGGAAGCAGGCAGACCTACCTGGGGGATACCTGGCACCACAAATGATAAGGAATAAACAAGGAGAGAAAAAGGTCACCCAGTCTGTCTCCTGATGTAGTGCCATTTCCATAACAACCTCAGTGAAAGAATCACAGTAGATTCCTTCCAGGGAGGGGAGACTCCTCCTTCCCTCCCCCCAAAAGACAAATGGGAAACCCAGACCAAAAGGACTGTCTGGCTGCCTGGCCCCTCCCTGTAATTCCAGTCTGCTGATTCTCAGGACCCTCCTGGCCTCATCACATGGCCAGTTCCTTCCCGGGAAGCCAGCCTCTCTCAAGACTAGCAACTTTTTAGTACTGTCGGCCCTGCAGACAAGACAACTTTAGAAACTGTTGGTTCAAAGGAACAGAACAAACAGCAGAGCTTTCGATTCCTATCAGTGACCTGGGGCAATCTCAGGTGACCGCGATCTAAAACCATCCCCAATTCCCCTGCACTTGAGAAGGTGCTCGCTGGTTGCCATACCATCTTCACACAGCAGAGTCCAATTCCAAAACCCTCACATGAAAATGACCTGCTAATTGGGTACCCAGTGTCTCCATCATAAATAGATACTACAACTGGCAGTGTAATTAGCAAGTTCCCTGCCAAGACAACACCTTCCCCCCACCTCCCCCACCTCCCCCCACCGGAGAAGTTGTTCTTCCTGACAGTAAGTTTCAAATCCTAGATATTTTCGGATGGAAAGGTCTGCTCAATCAGAGGAATCTATCACCTAAGGAAAGCAATTAAAGTAGCAATTAATTCAAAATCCATACCAGCAAAAGGCAAAAAGTAAAAAGGAGGAAAATTAAGCAAAGAGCAAGCCTTATTAATGATTTCCTTTGTCTCAACTGTCCAGAAAAATGCATATTAGGATTCAAAAGCCCAGTCAGTGTCTTAATTTTCATCTTATTCTGTGATTACCAACATAAGGGTCCCACAGGCAGGTCATAATACACCTGGCACATAATAGGTCCCTAACAAATGATACAGGCTTGGGAGGAGAGAAGGTTTCTTTCTCCAAGAATCTCCTGTCCTTGACCAAAGGAGAACTTGGATCTTCATCTTTCATCTCCTAAGAATTAAGCTTTATGCCGAATAAAAGATGTTTTAATATCTTTCACAAAATGATTTTAATAATATTTTAATGTTCCAACAACCCACCAAAAGGCTGTAGACCAACATGGTAAATAAATGAGTGTTGAGATTACAGATGATTTTATTTTTCCTCTATGTACCTTTCTGAATTCCCCTATTTTCCACAATGAACATTTATCACATTTCAATTTTTTAAAATTATGAAAAACAAGGAGATCAAAATAACATTCTTATTCAAACAGAGAGCAGTCTTCAAACTGCAAGGTGCTCCAAATCACCTGAAGGTCTTGTTGAAAGGCAAATTCTGGTTCCATTAGTCTCGGGCGGGGTTGAGGTCTTGCATGTCTAACAAGCTCCCACACTATAGCTGGACAAACCTACGGAGCTTTGATTGCCAAGACTCTATAAAACACAAAAGTAATTCAGATACCGGCAATCCCAGTTTTAAAGAGATGATGATGGTAACAAGGCCTTAAATCAAATCAGGGCAACACCAGCAAAGTCCTACACTGAAAAATTAATGCATTTTGGGCTCCAGCCAGAAAGAGGGGGAAAAAAACCAAAACAAAAAACTGAACTTTACTTGGAAGTACAGTACTCTGCTAGAAGCGCTTGTCTCCGTAGTTAAAAACAAATGAAATTGCTTCTTATTGATTTTAATTTAGGTTGGAACACTTGCTGTTCAATAATGCCAGCAAAGGAAACTGTGAGTGGGGACAAGATATGATAAAAGAGACAAACTCTGGAGGCCATCAGATACTCGGCTGACCTCCGGTCTCAGCTGTAGTGAAAACGTGATAGGCAGGATTAAGTGCAGGCGGAATAGACACCCAGATGCACCATTTTGCTTTCATCTCATCCTCCAGGGCCTCTTACTATTATGGACTCTTTTTATTATTTTTTTAAATTCCAGCTCTAAGTGTTGTTCAATTAACTTTTACTCATTTCCTTAAAGATCCTTAGGATTCTCATTTACAAATAAAATCAAGAGAAGCAGTTAAGGCCAAGTGTTATTATCATGTCTCCTCAAGAGAGGCTGTCCTTAGCACTAAAATAAAAGTCCTCGAATTCCTGGAGATAAAAAGCTCAAAATGAATGAACTCGAAAAACCAAACGGAGGAATGAAACCATTATGAAAGGACTATTTTTGGCAGGCAGGGGAGACGGTCCCTGTCCTTCTCGATACACCTAGTTACCTTCCCTTTGATGTACTTCCAGCTAATGCTGGTGCCCTTTGATTGAAAATGACCCATATCAACCCTTGGTTAACATAAGCAGAAAAAGAATGTATTGAAAGGATCCTGGACATCTCAGAGAATCCAATCAACCACCAAAGAATCCAGCTTCTGAAAGGGAAGGATCAGAGCAGCTCGGGGGATTCAGGCAGCAGGAACTGAGAGAGATGTCTTCATGTCACTTGCCTCAAGCCTCCAATTCCAGGGAGAGAAGGTACGACTGGCCCAGCCTGGGTTTTGGACCTCAAGTAGGGGTAGACAGAGCCTGTTGATTAGCAGAAGGTCCCATCAAGACCATGGAGGAGGGATCAATACCCAACGAGTAGGAAAAAAAAAAAAAAATGGTAAAGAGATGCTGGGCAGGCAAAAACAAGAGCAGAATAATAATAACAACAGCCATGTGCTTGCTAGGGACCAGAGCCTTAATTATATCCTCATTTAATTTTGACATCAACTCTATGAGATAGCAATCGTTATTCCACCTCACAGATGAGCCAAAGACACAAAGCTAGTCCATGACAAAGCAAGAAGACACTACAGACTCAGTATACAAGACCACCATGAGAAAGTCATTCAGCCTTTCCCTGTGCTATTTTACGGTCTCCAGACAACAAAATCAAACCCAAATGCCTCTGCCTGGCATTCAAGGGCCAATGTCTCCAACACGGGGAGCCTCTCACATCTAAGCAGTGTCCACCCGTAAGCTGACAGTCACTAATGGCTTTATGCCATAAGGAAGCAGCTAAGATACAAGGCGGACATGGGTCCAAGCCCCAGAACTGCATGGCTTTGCCCATGGTAAACCATCTTCACCCGTTCACTACTGCCTCTGCTCACTAGTTCCCTGGGCACGTAGAAGATATGAGCCAGGCTTTCAAAGGTTTATAGAACACCTACTCTCAGGAAGGTACCTTTCCCCTTAATCTATTGCTCCTGAACACTAAGGGACTGAATCAGTATTTCAGCATTTTATTATATGGTTTTGGGGGCCTTCATTTTATTTCCCCAATTTGCACACATTTTTAGAACCTGCATAACACCAAGCAAAGTGCTATATGTGTAAAGTTTCCACTAATATTTGACTTGAACCCATGACTTGCCTTGCAATAACATGCAAGAGGATACCTTTTTTTTTTTTTTTTTTTTGGCGGTACGCGGGCCTCTCACTGTTGCGGCCTCTCCCTTTGCGGAGCACAGGCTCCGGACACACAGGCTCAGCGGCCATGGCTCACGGGCCCAGCCGCTCCGCGGCATGTGGGATCTTCCCGGACCGGGGCACGAACCCGTGTCCCCTGCATCGGCAGGCGGACTCTCAACCACTGCGCCACCAGGGAAGCCCGAGGATACCTTTTGAAGTTTAAAAAAAAAACATAACGTCCCACTGGACAGCTCAGGCCTTCATTTCTGTATCTATGGACCGGAAAAGTAAAGTCCAAAAGTCAGTGGTTTCACCCAAGACATGGTTAAATTCAACACTGATCCCATTCTTGTCAAACATTAGCAAAGGCTCCCTGGGTTCAAATTAGGCTACTCCCTAGCTGTGTTCGCTGTCTTGGCCAAACGGTTCAATCTCTTACTGTCTCTCTGCTCCACTAGAGAAAGAGTAACTATCTCAGAGTCATTCCAGGGTGATGAGAAATAATGCATTAAAAAAAACTTACCACTTTGCCCAATCCTATTGCTACCCTTGTCATTCTTACCATTGCCATACTGTAATATACATGAATATATTATATATTCAGCATTCCCGGTCAAAAAGATAAGAATATAGCAACCACCAAAATAAAGAAGCAATTCTGGGTGCTCTCGTTTACTCTTTGCATTCTTCACTGCTCTCTCACATTCTTGTGGCCACATGCTCCCAAACTGCTAAGCACAAGTCTCGCATCACGGCCGACAAAAAGCCCCACAGCTGTGCGCAGCCTGCACTCAGAAATGACTCAAACACAGAATCAGGGAGCAGAGGAAAAAGGAGGCTGCAAACCCTTTCTATTAAAACAAGGGCTTTGGTTGTATAGAGACAAAGCTGATGTGACCCTCCTTCTCACCCCTGAGCTTTCATGCTTGCCGTCTGATTAGCTAGTGTCTGGAACTAATTAACAGGTGTGCCAAGAAAGAAAGAAGGAAAACAAACCTTGGCGACTTTCTCTGGGGAACTGACGACTCCAGATTTATAACAGCTCCTTTAGGACAGAACTGGCAGAGAACTCAGTGAGACGAGTTCATTATTCACAGTGTCCACCTATTCGGCCTTCCAGTGTACCCACCACCAAGAAGGAAAAGTTAAGAATTCCTCCCCGACTACATGATGGCTTCCTTGGCTATAGACAGTGCCCAAAATATCATGGACAAAAACACGTGAGCAGACCAAGCCCGAAGCCTTGGAGAAATCAGAGTGCGAGAACGTGGGTTTGCCCGGCACAGGGGCTAAGACAGCAATGAAGGAAGCACAAATATTTTCCCTCCATCAAAGACACTACTTCTCTGTAACTACTCGGAAACCTCCAGAAACCAGTACAAATCACACACTACCTTGCAAACATGCCCTCTACAGACGAAAGGTATAATTATATCCTGTTACCCAAGGTAACTTACCAAGAGCTCCCGAAAGGTTTCTGCAGCCAAAAGAAAATAATAATCTTTTAACTCCCTTTACTTTATTCTTGACCACAGGAAGAAAATACACTTACCCAGTAAGGCTTTTTTTCCCTTACTGCTGTTAACACACGTATCGTTTACTGAGTTTAAAATGCACTGGAGCGTTTCATCAACCTTATGTCAGAACACATACAAAGCCTTGACCCCGTACAGTGGCCAAGTATGAAAGAATTCAGACATCTGTCCAACTTGGCCTTCAATCTTCAATCACCTGGACTTTCCCCTTTTCAGAACCCGGCTATCAGTCTTAAAGTACCCAGAGTTCAATCCAGTAAGTGCAATTCACAAGATGTGCCAAGCCGGCACATTCATCTATGTATGAATAGAAGTACCATGTTGTTAGGTAAAAGATGGATGGCTTTGGAGTCAGAAGTCTGGGTCCACCACTTTCAAAAGTATCTGATGCTGGGTAAGTTGCTTAATTAAGCAAAACTTCCACGTGCTCACCTGGGAAGCACAAGGATGAATTTCAGATAAGGTGTGTCCAGCCCCTAGCAAGAGGCCCACCACGCTTATAGCAGGTGCTCCATCAGTGGCCACGCCACAGTGCGACACACCTGCAGAAGGAGTAACAGCAGAATTTCCAGACACCCTCCCTCTTCCCTGCCAGACTGGCTGGGCACAGAGGTGTTCATCTGTGAACAAGCCCTGTAGAAATCAGGGCTTGGAGCAGGAAACACTACCAAGGAATAAAGTTCCCAGACCTCGTGAAAGGACATGGAGGGGGGCAGCTGTCAGTAGCAGCAGACACAGGGGATCACACCATCCCTAAAAAGGGATTTGCCTTGGTAACTCAAGAGAAATACTAAAACTCTGTGTGGACAGAAAGGTCTGGAGGACTATTTTCCTTTAAGAGTCACTCTGAAATCTGGCTCTGCCGAAGAGAATGAGAAAGTCCTCAGGGAGCTCCTTTTCTTCCCCTTCCCACGTGGGCACACACAGCTGCTCTCACCACCCCTCCCCTGGGTTTCCAAGGCAGGCTTAGGGCGGGGCCTGAGGACCCACTGACACTCCTTCAACACCCTAACTTCAAGACTTCAACATCCTTGTTTATCCCTCATAAAAGAACTTAAAACTGAAACCCAGATTCTTATCGGCTGCACCAAACAAAGGGTATGTGTCCACCCTGCCAATCGTTCCCTGGGAAGGAAGCAGCCCCATCCAGAACCTGAAGAACAATTAAACAGGGATGGATTTTCCCAGCCAACTCGCTGCTTCCCTCCCCAGCAGCGGCCACCCTCGCCCAAGTTCTTGGCCTGCAGATGTGCACTGACACACAGGACCCTGGCTAGAAACCCCTGTAGGCGGACCTGAGCTTCCTGATAGAAGTGTGTTATGTCTCTCACATTCCCCCTATTTTCCACGTCCAAATTCAGCAGCAGGTTGGCAAGTACAGAATATCTACTCTACTTGGAAGAGCCGTTCAGTTTAACATTCTGTTGTAGGAAGGAATCAAACGTCCTCTAGAGACGTTTTGGATGTGTCTCTACTATACTAACGCAGAGACAAGCCCCCGACCCATCTCAACAAATCCACAGCTGTGGCAAAGCTTGGACAACTTCCTGGTAATAACCCAGAGTGCAGTGCTTGGATCTGGTATGAGACTGGCCAGAAACAGGAACCTGGGCCGCAATAAAACCAAATACCCAGGAGCGTAAGTACACGGGCCTGGGAGACTGTGTGAGGAAAGATTCTATGGCCTCTTCCACCTGGCAGGAGGGCATGGGCGCTACGGCCCATTAGCAGTCTTGTCAGGGCATTTCTGCAGGCCACTGGCAATCTCCGAAGATCTCTAAGGTCCCCGCTGCTTTTCGAATTGCTGAGCAAGAGAGCAATCAGAATGCTCAAGGTATTCTACGCAGTCCTGGATTTCCTAGGCGGCAGAGGCTGGTGTCTTAAAAGCATGCAGGCCTGTTTGCAACACTCCACAGGTCCCACAAGGCATGACCAACTGGAACCAGAATGGGGAGAAATCAAAGCCAGGAGCTCGGCTAAATGCCCACTCACAAGCTAAAACAATAATGGTTATTATTTTCAAGTGCTTCCTATTTGCCAGGCCTGTGCCAAACGCCTTCCATGACTTACCTCATTTACTCCTTCAACAAATTCGTGGAGCGGGGACTGTTACCCCGTTTCACAGACGGGCAAACAAAGCCACAGATCTCTATCCTGATATCACCCAGACTCCAGTGCTTCCTAGGGCCAGTGTCTCCCAGAAGGCAACTCTCTCCATCAATGACAAGGGTCTCTCCTGGTCCTGTGTTTTCAAGGGGCTGGGATGGAAAACGTGATCGCTGTCACACAGGGGACTGCAGTTATGAAATGTTCTTGTGAAAGGTCAGGTAAGGTCTGAAGGAGCCCCCAAACAGACGCTATCCAATAAAAATACAGTGCAAGCCACGAATGGGAGCCACATATATAACTTTAAATGTTATGACAGTCACATGAAACAGTAAAAAGAAACAGGTGATATTACTCTTAATAGAGTCCACTTAACCCTATATATCTAAAACATCATTTCAGTAGACAATGTAAAATTTTAATGAGATATTTTACATACTTGTTCCATATGTCCTGGAAATACAGTGTGTATTTTACACTGAAAACACATCTCAATTTGGACAAGTCACATGTCAAGCGCTCAATGGCCACATGTGGCTGGGGGCTCCCATACTGGACAGCACAGCTCTACAGATATTTCACAGTAAATTAGCTAAGGCCCAACATTAGAAGGGACTTTTAGGGGGGAAATCCACACCCAGGAAACAAATATGGGCTCACTTGATGTCATCCAAGTACTTGGTATATTACCAACACCACAAATTTATCTGATGTCAGCTTCACGAAAGAATTTCTTTTGCCTTTCATCCCTGCTCTCCAATTTCCTTATCAAACATAATACTGATCAGAGGACCGCTCAAATTTTGAGAAACAAGCTACCCTAAAGGTAACAACGAATGTATTCAGAGTAAACACAAGATACTTTACCAGGTATAAACAACAGGGGGAAAGGGCCCATTTAGTCAGTCACAGTTTTGAAAACTGTTGTTTACCAAGGCCATATGTAACACTTACTTAAATAGCTAGGAATTCAAAAAGGAGTCACTTTGGAATATAAACAGTCCTAAAAGAGCCATCATCTGATGCAAAACCTCTGGGCTTTGAAGAAATGAAAAAATAAGCAACTAAGTTTAGATCCCTAAACCTCCATTAGTAAAGCTTACCCATTAGAACACGATGTAACCACCATCAAGAGACTGGACATTTTTCCTCCTGAATAAATGAATGTGAGTCAAGTATGAGCCCAAATCAATTTCATGGATCAGGAAGCCTTTGCACAGGTACTTGCTATTGATACCTGCTGTTTCAGGTCAATTTCAAAATAGCTGTATGGCTTAAAAATTGCCTGTATAGCAGCAAACCTATTTGCAAGGATATAAAAGCCCCTTGGATATGCCTGTCCAAACGCTATTTTCACAGGTTGACTGACATGTCTCAGTATAGCACAGGGATGGCATAAAAGTCCTCTCCCAGGCCAACTCTTACAAAGGATTCTAAACCCCAGTTCGGGCAGGCCTTAGCAGGAAAGAGTTCTGTGATCAACTAGCAATGTCTGCCATGGCTATGGGTAAAGATGAAGGGCCTCATGTGTCAACTGCAATCCCTGTGTAGAAAAACTGCAAAAAAACACAGGGGCAAGAAGAATACAAACACACATGCTACAGACTGTCACTGAATGTTTCTATCTGCACGTATGCAGAGCATGTGAAGGGTCCCACATTAACAGAGAGATACAGCAAGGCATGTACATCTTACCCACACAGATAATTTCAGTAATGAGAATACCAAGGGTAACCTAAGGCTGTTTCTTCAGGCAGCGGGTATTTAGGGAAAATTAAAACCTAATAGACCTTTTAATACATCTCCGTCAACAGACGATGTTCCTGAGTGGTCACGTGTGCCTTAATTCATCCACCACCTACTCTGCCAGCAGAGAAGGAACATGATATCATCCAGAAAGCCAAATTCAAATTCTGATCCCACTACTTCATTAACTGTGGGATCGTTGCTCTCCCCCGAGTTCCAGCCCTCCCACCTTTTCTTAGGGTTGCATGGTGTTAACTGAGGGCGTAGTTATGCAAGCACTTCTTTCATAAATCTTAAGCAACAGCTATTAAAAACAGGTACAATTTATACCGTCCTATGCGCCTAACGCTTTCCTGGTGCTTTGCACACAGGATCTCATTCCACGTTCGCAAGGACTCTGGGATATTGAAACTCCCATTCTACGGATGAGAAAAACAGTCAAGTAGGTACAGACCCAAGTTAGTACAGGACAAAGCTCAGATTCACTAACTTGAGCCAGTTAACGTGACTGACAGATCTGTGCAATTCCAAAAACATGCATTTGCCACTGGCCTCTTTCATCTGAATCCACCCATCTTAAGTCTCATTTCCTCAAAACCCTGTTAAAGGTCCCTAGGCATCTGAGAGTTATTTCCACAGACTGCTTTGTTTATCTGGTCAGAGTGCTTACAGTTCCCCCAGCTTCTCCAGAAATCAATTTTCCCTCGACTCAGCATCTCGAGTGAAGACACAAACCTCAGGAACCAGCAGGTCTGTCACATCAGTTAATACACTGCAGTAACTGAGACGTTTTTCTTTTAAAAAGCACATCCTAAAAAGGTCCAGAAAGAACTCTAATGCCAGAGTCACCCACCCTCTATCACATAAAATAATTTCAGCAGTTTCTGTGCAAATTGACCAATTGAGAAAATAAGGGGCTGATGCCTAAAACTGTCAAGTGATTTTCCGCACCCTCCACACGTGCCCTCTGCACACACGTAAGCAGAGAAAATGACTAGTTTTGGAAGGGAAAATAACTGGCTGGGAGACGAATAAAAGAGGGCAGGCACTGAGTAGCGATGTGCGCTAGAAAACTTAACTTATGCCTAAGCACATTTGGACTGACATGATGCACAGCTAACACCTGTTCAACCAAGGGCATTAGACAACATGGTCGAACCGATACCTGTCAAGCAAGCCCAAATGGTCAGTTCGGGCAAGCCCTTCTCCTAGACCAACCTGCCCAAAGCCATTACCAGGCAACAGATCAACATTCATCTTCACGCTCTACAGTCAGCTCAGGCAAGTTCTGCTGCCCTCTACCTACCTGGTGTCGCTGTCACCAGGACAACCAAAGCAGAAGTGAGACCGCCTACTTCTCCTGGATGACCCTACAGCCAAGGTCATTTCTGATGCAAATGAACACCAGATTCACAGAATTTAGCCTAAATTATTGCACAAGAGAGAAAAAAAGGTTTGTGACCATCAAAACCTAACCCTGCTGCCCCATGAGACATCTGACTCCTAATTAGAATATATCATTTTCAGCAATAGATACCCTGGTGACCAGTAATACAAAGTACAAATTTAGCTTCTCCGTTTTTAAAGATGGACTTCAAACACCATGACAATATATATAAACTCTGAATTCTCTTAAGAAAGATGTTGACCTTGGATATCATGTCTCTTAAGAGGATGCAATGTGACATTTCTGGAAAACACATACAATGATATTATTACTGTCTTGGAAATGTCCTGTAAGTGTTCTAGAGAGCATTAGCTGCTCATTCTCTCAGTGCTCAAAAATGACTACCACCACCTAGATACTGAGGATTCAGCAGGTGGAAGGGCTGAAGTCTTGCCCTCAAAGGGCATGGAGCCTAATTAGGCTCTGAGTCATACACGAACAGTTCACACAGATGTACCGTATATTATAATGACTACTTAAAGAACACGTGCTGGAATTAGGGTGAAGGAATTGCCTCCTCAAATCTTCCAAATGCCCATACCAAAAGCTGGACACTCTACTCCATCCAAAGTTCAGGTTTTTCTATGTTGTTGTTGGATGTATTAAGATACGTGATGTTTCCAACACAGATTAGAAATCCATACATGTGTCACATGCGAAAAATTATTAGACCAGGAAGATTATATGAAAAAATTAAGCTCTTTGGCAAGGGACCCACCAAGGTGACATCTCCAATATTAATTTACTAGATTCTACTGTATTGGTCACTGGCCTTCTGTCTCTTACCCCCCATATCATGCCCTTCTTGGGGAGTTTGGTGACAAGAAAGTGACCAAGGGCACTAGTTCTTAAATGAGAAACTTTTTAAAACTGAACAAGCCAACAGCAATTTAATCAGCAGTAAACCTGCCACATTATTATGAAGTATCCAAGCAGCAGGCTATGTGCAGAGCCAAAAAAACAACACAACAGGAGCGGTGAACTTCAGACCCATAGGAAGGGCGCCAGTTCACCAGCCAGTGATGCACTTGGTTGCGCTAGCACACGCGCACACATACACACATACACACATACACACAAGCAATCCAGGCAATCAAAACCCCAAACAACAGCAAAAAAAAGAAAAAGAGAAAGAAAAAAAAAACCTGTCCCTCAGGTAGAAATCTAGAAATCACCTATGCAGGTGGCAAACACCTCCAGAGATCAGCTGAGAATTGTAAATAACCACTGCAGCCCAGGTGAGGGCCCCATCGCAAGGGGCGCCCACTATTTAATTCCAGCTTACTGCTGTTGCCCAGCAAGACACACGCCCTACGTTGCCATACCTTCCAATTTTCCAGGAGTTGCCCAGACTTTTATGAGAAGCCCCCATGAGGGCAGGAGTCTCCGTCCGTTTTGGTCACCACGGTCTCCCCAGTGCCTGGCTCGCTGCAGGCATTCAGGATACACTTGTGGATGACATGAATGAGAAATGCCCCGCTTTTTTAATTCAACTGTTTTTCAACACAGTATGGCCAAACAGAGCACGTGCTGGCCAGAGGTGCCCTGCAGAGATCCAAATAACCCGAATGACTGTCCTTTCTCCATTCCTCTTTTCCAGGGTAAGCTCAGGAACTACCTTGGGGATTTCTTTTTAGACAAAGAATCCTGCCACCACCATCCCAATCCTAAATCACATTCAGTAGTTTTAAAATCCAGGCATAACTTCATTGGCATGAGCAAACTTCCTTTTTTCCTTTTTTTTAACCTGGACTCCAGGAGAAATCAGGTTTCCTGTTTTAAAAAAATATATAGCTTACAGGCATTTCATTAACCAAGATCCACTCACTACCTTGTTTGCTAACTCGCCCAGGATATTGTGCAGCAGGGTTTGAGAAATAATCAAAGGGTTCTTAACACCTTAAAAAGCAAACTCTCAGAGTAAAGCTAACCGGAAGGACCCCTCACAAATCACATTATAATATGGACTGGGAATCTGAGTTGTGTATTGCAGAAAGGCCACAACCTCCCAAACCACCCAGTGTGTAATCAACAATCCCTAAAAATTCCAGAAGAATTTTAGAAGCCATTTAGTTAAGGGTGAGGAAAACAACCCCAAAGAAACTGAGGGTCTTGCCCCGATCCCACAGCTGGCTTGGCGGGCTTCCATAGCTAGTTCTAAACTCCAGAGAAAAAATCCAAAACCCAAAACCATCTCGTGCCAAGCACAACTCTCTTAGACATTTTCCTGAAGTCGTAATTCAGAGCCTGCAGGCCACACTCAAATGATACATGGGATGATAATAATACCCCATTATTATAACATAACCATCGTATTCAACGCCCCAAACGAAAGTTCTCAAATTATAAACTAAATCAATTTAGATCTTTTTGAAGAGGATTCAGAAAAACTCACCACCAGCAAACTCACTCTATCAGTTATTATCAGCTTATTCAGAAGCTAAAGTAATTGGCAGAAAGGTCATCTCTTCAATGTAACCAAATAAAATCCTGTAGTAATTGCCTTACTTCCTTACTTAATTGTAGCAAATACAAGAAAACACCTTTATTTCACCCAGTGTTTATGGTACTTGCTTATATGGGAATAGCAGTGTCAAATACAAACGGCTGGGTCTGTCTGGGCCTGCCTGTGCAATTAGGAAAAACATCTTCCAAATGAACAGCAACCGTTCTGACTCGAAATTTTTTTTTCCATTCATTTATTTATTTATTTATTTATTTATGTTTGTATGCGTTGGGCCTTCCTTGCTTCGCGAGGGCTTTCCCGGCGAGCGGGGACTACTCTTTGTTGCGGTGCACGGGCTTCTCACTGCGGTGGCTTCTCTTGTTGCGGAGCACGGGCTCTAGGCACGCGGGCTCAGAGTAGTTGTGGCTCGCAGGCTCTAGAGCGCAGGCTCAGTAGTTGTGGTGCACGGACTTCGCTGCTCCTCGGAATGTGGGATCTTCCCAGACCAGGGATCGAACCTGTGTCCCCCGCACTGGCAGGCAGATTCTTAACCACTGCACCACCAGGGAAGTCCCTGACTCAAAATAATTCTAAGAGACAACTAGAGAGACATATTTTACGTACCCCCCCCCAACAAAGGTGACCTTGAACAAGTGACAACCTCCTTTTGGGTTTAGTTTCCTCATCCTCATCCTAAAGTAAGGATACTCACGGTTTCTTCCAGAGAGGATTAAAGGCATATAAGAAGCTCAGACACAGCAGCTAGATCATGGCAAGTGCTTGGTGAGTATGGGCTGTTATAACCATTGTTCCCATTTTAGAGATTCAAAAAATGAGGCCCATTTGCTCAACATAACACTGCTACAACAGATCAAGAATTTCATCCTGGACCTCTGAGGTCTCCCAGACCCCCACTACCACCCAACCCCACTTCCACAGGATGTTGAGGAATTTGCCCAGTGACATAGTGACATGACAGCTACCCAGTGACATAGCCAAGCCCAAGACTACGGCTCTTAACCTCCGCACTCACTGAATTCAAACACTTCAGGAAAAATGATATATTTTAAAAAACGAACAGAACTCACTTTTTATAAATAACCATCGCGTTGTAAATGAATCCTACTGATGATTCGTGACTAACTTGACTCTTGAAAAGTCAATGACATTTCCTCACTAATCTGGACTATGCTTTTATGTCTGGTAAATGGCTAATGGCTGTGTCTCCTACCCAAATTATTCCGAACTGATGAGTTTATCTGATTTAAGTGCACTGTGGAATTCATGTGGCTGCAGTGGTGTCAGAATTCCAACACCTCTTGGATTCATCTAATACCTCATATGAATTCCTCAAAAGTATACCCACTGCAGTATCAACTGACAACCTGCTTCCCTCTCCTTGTTAAGAAAATAGTATCACAGACCCAAAAATAAGAGCAGTTGTCCTATTTTCTTACATGGAAGTGTTACATATTCCATGAACTATGCTTTCATTGCTTCTTTTTTAGTTGCTAGATTTCGGCAGCCAACTGTGTCACTTTGCTACATCCCCAAAATAGCTAAGTTGAGTAGTTTAAAATCATATTTTGTTGTTTGGTCAAAAAACCATCATGCTGATTTCAGTCTGCAAAAAAACTGATTAGAGGGCAGGAGCTTTGCATGCACAGTGTGTGGTTCTCTCTTGTATACTCTGCAGGTCTGAATCCATGAAGACATGGAGACAAGGGCATACGTGTGTTCAAGTGTCACGCAAGTACAAAATAAAAGCAACACCCAAAGACTACTGTTTGCTTCCCATTAGTGGCACACAATTAAAACCCAGAAATGACAGTCAAAGGTAGACCCATTCTCCTTGGTTACCACACAGCACAGTAGGCCTTACAAGGGGGATGGGCATTCCAGGGTGCAGGACCAAGCAGCTCTTTCTACAGAGGATAACACCACACAGGGATCTTGCGTGGTACATTTTAAGCCTGCAGAAAACATTTATCGCCTTTTAAGCAGGGAAAGAGGAGCCTCCTTTGCGATGTGAGCAAGGAGGTTATCTCAGACTTCATGGAGGCTTTCTCATTTCTTTAAACCTCAAAATGTAACCATTTTACTAATTATATGTGGGATGCCCTCATGCCAGCCTCCCTCGCCCTCAAGAGCAAATCCAGGCACAAAAATCATCATGCAAGTTTATATAAATTTTTTCAAAATGTTTTTGTTTTTACATGTCTTTTTCAGTTCAATTTTCTTCTTTCTCTATACTCCTACCCAAATCTCTTTAACACACACAAAAAATGGTTAATTTATTGAGCACTTACTATTTACCACGCACTGTGCTAAGTCCTTTAGCATGCATTCTCATTCAAGCCTCACAAAGACCTTAGGAGTCAGGGTCCTATCACTATGCCATTTTGCAGAGAAAGAGAGGGCAAAAAAGTGAGGCACAGAGAAGTTAAGTAACTTGTCTAAAGCAGCACAGCTAGTAATGGCAGAGGCCGATTGGCTCGAGATGATATTCCGATATATTTTAAACAACTTCCCACAGCTACATGACTCAGAAAGGAAATAAAAAGTATTAACAAGTTCTAGGCTCCTAAAAGATCTCTCCTTTTCATATGCAGATAAAATAGTACAGTGATTCTCCTTCAGTGGAGAAGTTGCCTTCCATCCTCCACCCCAAAAGCAGCAGGAACACCACCCAATTCAGTTAAGGGGGCTCCGAAAAGAGAAACCGGGCACACCTGGAACCTGGTTAGCTAACTGACATTCCCCGACCCAGCCCTAAGAGCACTTTTTACAATGGGTTTTTTTTTAATCATCATATCAAGTGCTGTAGTCATAAAAATTTTAAGACTGCATAGGCCTGGCAAGCCAACTCACAAAGATCATATATTTTTTCTGTCAAAACACCAAACATTTTGCTACAAGTCATACCAGATGAAATGGCCCCTCCAATTATAGGTGTCCCTATAGAAGGAAACAACTGCTCATGAAGCCCTCTAGCTACCTCAAGCGATCTTGCACAGCCATCGCTGATAAACCTCACAGTCCTTCTCATAATAGGAAAACCCCACAAACTTATCTGTTATATATTTCAATCATCACAGGCTTTTCTGAAAATGAAATTCACCTACATTACTTCCAATCTTTTTTTTTTAAGAGACATTAACAATTTCTTTGTCTTGAAAATGAGACAAAAAGGAATTGTAGGAAAAAAGCAAGGAGAGGTAAATGGTATTTAAAAACATGCATCATTTTTGGAGTGATTTTTTTGGTTAGAACTCCACGTAAACAAATAAAAAATAAAAAGTCAGGGGCTTCCCTGGTGGCGCAGTGGTTTGAGAGCCCGCCTGCCGATGCAGGGGACACGGGTTCGTGTCCCGGTCTGGGAGGATCCCGCGTGCCGCGGAGCGGCTGGGCCCGTGAGCCATGGCCGCTGAGCCTGCGCATCCGGAGCCTGTGCTCTGCAACGGGAGAGGCCACAACAGTGAGAGGCCCGCGTACCGAGAAAAAAAAAAAAAGTCAAAGAAAAGTCATTAACAGAGAACTTTTTTTACAGGTGGGCATTTGCTCTTGTGAGTGCACACAACACTGCCATAGTTCTGGAATTGGGTCTTTTACAAGCAAGATGGTCACTTCCATTTCTCAGACAGGCAAACAAAGGTATGGGATCGTTTAATCATTTGGGAATACTTACTGAGGGCCTAATGCGTACCAAGGTAACCTCATTCTGGTTCAAATTCAGCAACGGCCCAGGGAATTCCACAAGCAGCTCTCACCGCCTGTTGGGGGCAGGCTATTCTCAGAAGAACATTCTCACTTTCCTGAGCCCCTCCCTCAGTAGCTACCAGCTTTGCCCAGATCAAGCTCAGACGGAGAACTAAATGTGGAGGCAGGGCACATCTCCTTCGCTTCCTTTATATTGTTAGATACACAGACCTTTTATTCTTTACACAGCCAGCCAAAAACGCAGCTTCACTCATTACCACCCCTCACCTGATAATGGTCAACCTATAACCAAAGCCCACCAAGAGCTTACTGGGGGATTCAAGCACTTTTATCACTTTTGAGATAACTTTAGATGCTTTGAATTTCTCCCATAAAGTCTGATTTATGAAATGTGACTACATGAAAGATATGCCCTAGAATTAAAGTGTTAATCACAACTTTTCTTCATTCTTGCAACTCAGAATGCACACCTATGTTACAACTTTATCCTGCTTAGGAATGACATTGCTGAAGGTATATTCAGATTTAAAAAAAAAAAAAAAAAAACTTTCACCATAAAAGGAAAGAGGTAAAGCAACAAAGCACCAGCAACACTTAATTGCTTTCCTCACCTAGGTATGGCTAATGTGTCCAGGCTGTCCTTTTGGTCAAGAAGTTTCCAGGAAAATGAGGGAGGGGTAAGGAAGTAGAAGGGGATAATAATAATTGTTCTCAGGCATTTTAAATGCTCTTTCATAAAAAGCAAGAAAGTTCATTTCAATTAGTGCAGTGATATGTAACTGATTATACTACAGTAACTTGGGAGTTTTTCAGAATAGAAAGATGCATCAGAAAGGGTTTTTGTTTTATTTTGCTGTGTTAAATCATCAGCATTCCCCATACTGCCTCATTTAAACAATGTTATCTTTTATCCTGTGAAAACGGGTCCATAATTAAGGGGAGATGCCCAGAGCTTCACAACTGTTTAGTTCTTTTTCTCATTTCAGCCAACCTTTCCAATAGCCATTCTGCCTGTGGCAACAGCAACTTCCCTACTTCCAAAAGGTCCTGTCATGCCTATTTGTACTAATATTCTTCATCAACTCTGTAATATGAGCACTGTTTAGAAGGAAACATCGAAAATTTTATGCCATGACTGCATTAGAGGGAACCAAGTTTCAAGACTGGATAAAGATCCTCCATTTTCAAATAAGACACTTCGGGGAAGGGGCTGTGGCGGGGGGGCATGGTTTCTCACCCCATCCCTGAAGAGTAAGACTGCTGACTTACAAATGTTACTTTTGCATTTTTCTAGTAAGTCCATAGAGGCTGTCCACCAGGACTAAAGCATGTACATGCAAATACACCAAGAGACAGCTCAGAGGGAGATTAGCAGGACATCAATCGTGGATCCTCTGATTCTGACACATCCAAGGTACACAGCAGAGCTTACCCATCTGAAATGTTTCCATCATCAGCCTCCTAGATGTAATGTAATTACTGTACAAAACATCAGAATCAAAGAGAAGGGTTTCAACTCTGAGGGCAGAAAGAGAAGTCAATTAAAAAAAAAAATTAAGTTTCCGCTGAATAGCTTAAAAATGTAAAATGTTAACCCTTCCAAATAACATAATTTATTTGCTGTTGGAGGCACTTAAATTCTCAATGGAGATATATACACCAAATGCTTAAATGAACTGTGTGTAAGATTTGCTTTAAAATAATGAGGTGTTGGGGAGGATGGGGTGGGTAAAGGAAGAGGGAAAATTGAGTTGTAACTGTTACAGCTGAGTAGGGGGTTCACAGGGTCCCATTATATTTTTCCATTTTTGTAAGTTTTTCCATAATAGAGTATTTTTTTTAGATGTCAGAAAACAACGTCCTATGCACTACATCATGTTGATAACACTTGTGCTCTGGAAAATGGAAACATCAGTTGAAACATTAATGGCGACACGGGTCCCACACCTGCCATACTGCCGTTGAGAGACTAAAAGCCACTGCTTCCCATCCTCTGGGGAAAGACTCAGGCCAGGGCAATGTTTCCAAAACCCTCCCAAATTAAAGTTACCCTCTATCTTTCACAGGAGCTGAGAACAAATGTATCAGAAAAGTTCGCACAATTCTGAGAGGAAACAAACAAAATAACCAACAAGGGATTTTGGTGAAGATGTCACAAGGAGGACCCTAATCCAACACCAGAATCATCTTTATCCCTCGTGTCAAGCAGGTAAAGCCTTCTCAGGTCAGGCCTGGCAAGAAGGGGCGTCCCAAAGAGAACTCGGGTCCCCACCGGTTGAGAGCCGCCCAGGAGCACCAGGGTGGAGCTGAGGCCGCCTCTCCGCTCCCAGGCGCATCTGCAGCGGCCCAGCCTCCAGCCCCAGCCTCATCCCACCGCGGCCCCAGGGCACCTAGGCGGGTGGAGGTGGCGGGAGCCTGACGAGTGGCTCGGGGGCGCCCCCTGAGGTCCAGCAGCGTCGCAGCAGTTTTGGAAAATGGAAAGCAGACGTCTCCGGCTCTTGACATTTTAACTTTGGTTGCAAAGGCTGCTGCTGTACCCTCTCCGGGCGCACTTTCCCAAACCACAGCCCTCCTTCCCCGCGCCTCGCACTACTGCCCCTTCCCTTTCCGACACCCTACGGCTCCCGAACCACGGAATGGGCTATTTATTTACCTCGTAGCGTGAGCACGCACAGAAAATGTGGAAGACGAAAACTGTCCCAGCCCGACGCAGGCGGCATCACTGGTGGTCCCATTTTGGATTTCAAGGCTTCCTCAGACATCAAAAAAAAGAAATCGCGGCTTGGCCCACTGACTGCACACCCAAGTGTAAGGAGAAGGCCAGAAGTGGAATTAGAAATTCCCCGTATTTCGCAAGGCTGCTCCCCTGCTGCCTCCCACTCACCCCCATTAAAACGTGACCCTTAAGAAGTTCAACCCCAGTGTGCACCTGAGCCCACTCAGACGGCAAGTCCACGACACAGGAAAAAGTCTAGGAAGCTCAATGATTAACACAAATACTGAGCACTGGGGAAGCAGGGGGGATGTTTAAGGGTAAACGTCCACACCGCCCCCGGGTCCCAGTGGAGGCAGGACCCTGGTGAGCAAACCCCAGGCCTCGGGTGAGTGTGAACGCACGTCCTCGCTCGGCATCCGAGCTGGGGTTCTGGGCTGTGGCCGGAGTTCCGTGCGGTTCCGGGGACAGGAGAATGCCCAAAGGGAAATGCGAGGTGCCCGAAGAAAAAACAGTGCTTTGCTTCTCTGCCCCTCGAGGCCACCCCCGTGCCTGCAAAGGGGAAACTCGCTGCCAGTCCCCGAGGGCAGCAAGAGCGCCCGCGACCTCATCCAGGGCGCACGACGGAGGTGGGGGAGCCGGTGCACCAAAACCGTGCGCTCGGGCCACCCGGGGACAGGCGGTTATGACAAGGGGGAGCAGAAACATCGGGAGGCAGGTTCCTTTTTTTCTGGATAACACCCTCCTCCAAATATCCAGGAGCTGGTGGATGAGAAGGCAGAAAAGCGGGGGGGGGGGGGTTCCCTGTCCTTAGGAGAGCAAAGGATGAAAAACGAATCGCTCCCTTCTTCCCACCCCTTCCCCGACTAAGGGCACAGGACAAGGCCTCCACCTGGGGGAGGGGGCTGGACAGACCGAAGGGAGCTCAGGGCTGCAGCCTGGGGGGAAAGGGGAGGCTACAAGAGGAAAGAGGGAGACAGCTGGCTTCTGCCCTCCCCTAGTGGAAAGAGGAGGTGGGGGGGTCGGCCGGTGGAGGGCTGGAAGTGGAGGGTCGCCGAGCCGCACACCGCTACGTGCGGTGATTTATTATCTTCATCAATGGCCAATACTTTTCCTGTCTTAACCCGACCAGAAAGGAGCGGGTCTGGGTCTGCCAGCCGCGAACAGCCTGCAAAAGGGTAAAGATGAAGGTAGGCAAGGCGCGAGACAGAAAAAAATCCGCCCCGGCACGAACAGCAATTCAGTTGCCGACCCGCCCCCAGACCCGAGCAGCCCAGCCAAGCAGAGTTGGGGGATAAAGGGGCCGCGAGCCCGGGCTGGGGGAGCCACGAATCTCCCTAAACCGCCTGCTCCCTGCCCTCCTACCGCTCCCAGGCCCCCGCGCCCAGGAAGGCTCCATCGCGCCGGCACCGAAGCTCAGCCCGTGCCCCAGCCCCGAGCCAGGGTCGTCCCTGACCCCCGAGACCAGAACGCAGGCTGCTTCCAACATCTCCAGTCCGCCACGGCCAGCCTCCAGCTTCCATTCCCCGAACACTAGCCTCTCCAAAGAGTCGGGGAGCAGCAAATCAAGTCCCCCCCTTCTGAGCCCCTTCAACCCTCGCCTGAGCGAGGGACGCACCCTGGGCCCCCCAAACCCACAGAGACATACTCCCCATGGCCCCAATCTCCCCAACAGTCCCAGAGCGCTAGCTCTCCCGAACAGCGGCGGGTCAACAGAACGAGTCTTTTCTCCTGACTCCGACTCCCCCGGGCCCCCTAAACCCGAGCGAGAGACACACTCCTGCGGCCCCTGTCCCCCTCCCCGGCCAGCCCCTGCTTCCACCGTGCCCAACCACCAGCCTCCCAAATTACGCCGCCAGAACCAGCGGAGCGGCTCCCTCTCTCCTCCGCGGGCGTCGACCCTCCTCCACCCTCTCCGGGGTCTCCGGGACGGGCACCCGAGCTCCATGCCCCGGCGGCAACTCCGCATCCCCCGCGCGCGCTGCCCAGGGCCGCGTCCCCTCGGCGGCCGGCACTCACCGGGGAAGCACACGACATAATGGAGCACGGAACTGGTGATTTTCAGGAACAAAATCCACCAACACGGTTCCAGTAACCTCCGCATGTCCGAAAACGCACATCGAAAAGAAGAAAGCAGGGAGGGGGTAAACTTGTTGAATAAGTTCTTGCCTCGGTGTAAGCCTTCGCTAAGCCCGGGCTCTTCCCTTGCTAGTCCGCTCTACTGGGCCCCCGCGCTCAGCGGACCGAGTCCCCCTGGAATCCGGGAAGCCGCCGAGCGCCCCCCGGAAAATCTCAAAAAGTGACCGAGAACGCGGAGCCACGCTGGGGACGATCCTCGGCGGAGAAGGGCTGCTTTCCGTTCAAAAAGGAGCGAGCCGAGCGGGCAGGGCGAGGAGTCGACGGGCGGCAGTGATGCCTGGGGCCCGGGGTAGGCAGGGACCGCAGGCGGCGGCGGCGAGCAGCCGAGGATCCCCAACTTGAGTCGGCAGCGCAGCCCGAGAGCCGGCGGGCGGCGGCGGGGCTGAGCGCGGCGCTGCGTCTCCGGGCTTCAGGCAGGCAGCTCCTTCCAGGGCCCGGGGAAGGAAGAAGGCATGTTTGCGAGCGGGGAAGGGGCGGGTAAAGGCGGGGGGAGCGAAGAGCCCCCCAAAATAGAAACAGCCAGAGGAAACCGAGGGAAACACAAAGGATCTCAGAGGGACGCTAGGGCGAGGGCGCCTTCAGTCCATGCTCCTGAAAGTTGTGGCTCTGGCGCGAGCTGGGGAGGATCGGGGAGCGCGGGGCTGGAAACTAGCCATTCCTCCATACAGGAAGTAACATGTGAGCATGGATCCTGGCAGAGACTTTAAAGCCGGCGAGCGAGCGAGCAAGGGGCGCGCGGCGGCGGTGGCGGCGGCGCGCGACCCGGGGCGCGCAGCCGGGCTGCCGGCGGCGGGTGCGCGCGCCCCGTGCGCGCGCCCCGTGCTCTTAAAGCAGCCGCACTCGGCTCCCAGCTCGCAGGCGTCTTACAACCCGGTTCTCCCCGCCCACAGCCCCGGGTGCTGCAGTGTCGTCTGGGGCAGTTTCGGGGCTAGGAGCCGCTCTGGACGGGTCTCGGAGAGGAGGAGGAGAGCGACTGCCTTTGGGACCGGCGAGTCTCTCCCAGATTCCCGTCCTGCGAGTTCTTAAAGACGCCGCGCTGCGAGCGGGCTTGGCGAGGTTTCCCCCGCCCCCTCTGCGTTGCTCGCGCATCCGAGACTTGGGGGGGCCCAGTCTCCGGTTTGAGGAGAGGTTGGGGCGGCCTGCTGCCTTTACAGGGCAAGGAGGTTTCATGTTGGGTTTCTTCGCCCTGGCAGCACCGCGGTGGGGCGCTTCCTGCCCGCCCCCTGTTCACTCCATGCTCGCGCCCCCAACCCGGCGAATGCCCCCGCCTGGAAACAAAGCCAAGCGGCCTTCGCACTCGGGCTCCGCGTTGGGGTTTAATTTCTTTCTTTTTTTTTCTTCTTGGGCTTCCTTTGGTCTTGTTCCCGGCCAGGGAGAGGTGGGGGAGGGGAGAAATATCTATCCTAGGCTTGCAAAAACCAGCCCTTTCGAGTCCCACACACCATTTCCCCGCGCCACGGTAGATCAGTGGCGGAGTTTTCCCAACTCGCCGCTCCACGGGAGGAGGGAAGGTTCCCGCACCACAGCCTGCTGGTGGGGAGGGTGCAGGAAGTGCGCCTCTTACCCCTGGCTGGGTGAAAGCTGCGCCGCGGGGCAGGACCGATTTCCTGGCAGCTACCCCGGGGAGCGGCAACCACTTTAGCAATCGTGGAGAGGCGTCCGGGGGAAATGGAGGACTGGGCTTATCTGTAATGAGTTTTGTCCCTAGGCTCTTGGTGAGAAAGATCTTTATCGCTTAGACTTCTTAGCGCCCTATTTTTCCCCCTTACGCCGTGCTAAAAGTGGGGGATGAGGGCTATTGATTAAACGTGTAATTGAGCCAAGGTGATTAGCCATTTGTAATTTTTGCCTAATTTTTCTGCGTCTGTTTAAAAGCCATCTTGACTTGTTTTTAACGTGCCCCTGCCGTTTCATCCCACCACGCAGGGTCTCCCACCCACCCAAACATCCGAACCGGATGCAAGGTTTTCAAATAATATACAGATGTTCCAGATCCTCCCGCAAGATGTGATTAGGGAAGCACTTTCACACCCACACGTCCAAAAGAAAAATCTTTGAAAAGTTACATTTGGGATTACGGACTAATAAAAGCCAGGAAGTTCCCTGGGAGGGCCAGCGCTCTATCTTTAGCAAAACGGGGGTGAACACCCTCCCCCAGGGTGGGGAATGAGTCGAGTTTATTTGCTTTGGGATTTGGGCCTTCCTGGTTTTGTTGGAATCCTGACTCCCCCATAAATGCTGGGAGAGGGTCAGTTTTCTTGGGAGTGTTGTATTTAAGGGTTGTCCATTGGTCAGTGGGAGCTTTGAGAGACGTTCTTATGACCCCTGCGTGTATGATTACCTCATTAAAAATTGCGTGATAGGGCTTCCCTGGTGGCGCGGTGGTTGAGAGTCCACCTGCCGATGCAGGGGACACGGGTTCGTACCCCGGTCCGGGAAGATCCCACATGCCTCGGAGCGGCTGACCCCGTGAGCCATGGCCGCTGAGCCTGCGCGTCCGGAGCCTGTGCTCCGCAACGGGAGAGGCCACGACAGAGAGAGGCCCGCGTACTGCAAAAAAAAAAAAAAAAAAAAATTGCGTGATAAAATGGAGAAATCTGTGGAATTTCAATCAGGACAGAACACCTGGATAGACATCCGCAGGTGAGTTTCCTCCTTTGCAAAATAACGTAATAAAAACTGCCATTTGTGGGATGCTTACTACCTACCAGGTATTGTGCTAAATTCTTTCTCTAAGCTCTTCATTCCATAAATTTATTGAGCACTTATTGAGGGAGGGAGGGGGCGACTGGGAACACAGCCATGAACAAAAAGGGCAGGCCTGTGACCTGTATGGAGCTTACCTTCCAAAGTACAGGATACACTCTCAGAATCCTTACAACAGTTCTGCCAGCAGTAAGAATTATTTTGCCCTTTTATAGACAAGGAAACATACTCAGAGGAGTAAAATAATGGACCCCTAGCTAGTGAGTAGCAGAGCTGAGATTCTCAGGTCTGTCTGCCTCCACAGATGTGAAAAGGCAAAGAAATGATGGTTTGAGAAGACACTAAAATGTGGGATGGAGAGACCTCAAATGGGTTTGGAGACAGAATTATCACTAGCCTCATAATATAGGAGGCCCCCACATTAAAAATTAACATTAAATTAGGTCTGGGCTGGTGACTATCCTGGGGCCCTAGGCTGAAGTATACCAGGAACTGCTCTTGGAAGCACCCTCCGACAACCCAGGCCCCATTAGTTCCCATAATAAAGTAGAATGTTATAGGCATACCACATGGGATGGCTTTTCATTCATTCTACAACCAGTTACAGAATAGCTCATGCACACCAGACACTCTACCAAGTGTCAGTGGCACAAAATGACAGGCAGTGGACCTGACAATGCTCTCACCTGCTGATTACAACTCCCCAGGTGATGTGGGAGCTGCATGATATGGTGAGCGCTCCAGGACAGTCGGTGTGAAGGGCCATATGAGTGCCACAAAAGGTGAGGAGAACCCCATGGGAAAATAAGAAGGCCGCAAAGAGAAGGTGCTGGTTTGGGTAATAAATTATCCCCAAACTTAGTGTCTTAAAACAATACATGTTTATTATCTCACAGCTCCGTAGGTCAGAAGTTGGGGCACAGCATAACCTGGTCCTCTGCTCCAGGTCGCCCTAGGCTGAAATCAAGATGTTGGCCAGGGGTTCTCATCTGGAGCCTAGGGTCCTCTTCAAAACTCATTCAGATTGTTGACAGAATTCAGTTTTTTTGTTTTTCAAGAATTTAGCCCTTTGTAGTTGTAGGCTGGAGGTCCCTATTTTCTTGCTGGCTGTTGGCTAGAAGTCAGTCTCTGGCTAGAGGCCACCTTCAGGTCCCAGCCAAGTGGGCCCCTCACAAAATAACAGCTTACCTCTTTAAAACCAACAGGAGAATCGCCCTCCAGTTGGCTATGAAGGAGTCCTGGGAATGACAATGCCATCACTTTTGCCATATGACGTAACCTAATTAAGGAGTGACTATCCTATTACGTTCACAGGTCTCACCCACTCTCAGAAGAGTGGATTATAAACCAGGGGTAGGAATCTTGGGTATCATCTTAGAATTCTGCCTACCATAGTGCTGGTGATCTATCTTGAGTATAGACTGGTGGTTAAAAGCAATAGCTCCCAAACCATTCTATTTGGGTTCTGATACTTATATCTGCTTGACTTTGGGCAACTTAACCACTTGACTTTTCATCACTTATGTGCCTCAGTTTCCTCATGTGTAAAGAGGGAATAATAACTATACCTACTCTTAGAAGATTAGAAGGAGTTAAAAAGAATAAAGTACTTAGAGCAGTGCCAGGTGCCTAATAAGCATTTGATAAACATAAACTATTACTGTTATTTTCTTAACAAGCTTAAGCAATAAGGAGTGAACATCCGTCTTTTTCTACCTGCTCAGCCTCCATTTCTTTTCTTCTAGTAAATGCATTCCAGTTTCCTTTGTGCTAATCTCCCCAGATGGTCTTGGGAAGCCTAACCCTGTATTCCTCCATCACTACCCTCTGCCTCTCCACCTCACTGGCTCACCTCACCTGTCCCAGCCTGACTGTTTGGACCATCTCAACCCGCTGGCCTGATTGACTTAGAGATGGCCACATGTTTCCACCTGCTCCAATGAAAGTTAAACTTCCTCCTGGGTTTGCCACACTGGATAGACTTCAGCCTTGAGAAGCAAGGAGGTCCCGACTTGAGAAGAGCCCGCTTGGGGTGAAGTGGACACACAGAGGAAAGCAAAGGGGGGTGGTAGGGGCCAACAAACCTCTGATATCATCACTTGTATCCTTGGATTAAGTCTTACGTGAAGCCAGACCAGACCATGGGCTTTTCAGTTACTTAGGCTGATAAATCCCTTTTATTCCTTTTACCTCTTTGAGTTGGGTTTTTATTAAATTGGAACTAAAACCTTGAAACCTGGAACTTATGGCAAAAGATAAGTGAAACATCCACATTTTTCATTTTTCCAAAAAAGAAGCAGGAGCTCTTAGAATTAAGTGCTTTAGCTGAGGTGATTGAGAAAGTAAACAACAGAAGACTCAAGCTTCTGACACCCGGTCTACAGTAGCAATCACTTCTTTCTTGTCGAAAAAAAATCACTCCAAAACTTGGTCACTTGAAACAACCATCATTCTGTTTGTTCTTGATCCTGTAGGCCAGCAATTTGGGCTGAGCTCAGCTAGGCAGTTCAGCTAGTTTTGTCTGAGGTCATACATGCAGCTACGGCACCAGCTTCCAGAGGCTCATCTGGGTCTGCACAGTGCAAGATGGCCTCAGTCACATGCCTGACAATTGGTGCTGGCTGTTGGCTGAAGCCCCCCAGCCAATGACATCTCCAGTAGCCTCTCTCAGACTTATTCACAAAGATGTCTCAGGCCAGTAGGACAGAGAGTGGAAGCTACAAGGCATCTTGAGATCTAGACTTAGCAGTGGCATAACATCACTTCCACTGCATTTTATTGGTCAAAGCAAGTCTAAAAGCCCGCAGGTAGGGGAAGGTGGAAATAGCCCCCAGTCCTTGAGGGGAAGAACAGTAAAACTGCATTACACAGAGGCATGAACTATGGCCTTTGCAAACAATCTACTTCATCTACTGTTAATCTAAATGGTGCTGGCATGGGTTGAATTGTGTCCCCCAAAGAAAATATATTGAACTCCTAACCCTTAGTACCTCAGAATGTGAATTTATTTGGAAATTGGATCTTTACAGAGGTAATCAAGTAACAATGAGGTCATTAGGGTGGGGCCCAATCCAATATGATTGGTATCCTTATAAAAAGGGGAAATTTGGACACAGATACCGATAAGCACAGAGAGAAAACGATGTGCAAACACACGGGAAGGAGATGCATGTGACTGGAACAATGCATCTACAAGCCAAGGAACACCAACGACAGATGGCGAACACTAGAAACCAGGAAGGGGGAAGGAAGATTTCCCCTCCATGTTTCAGAAGCAGCATGGCCCTGCTGACACTTTGATTTTGGACTCCTAGCCTCCAGAACTCAAAACTGGGTCATTTGTAGAGACGTGGATGGGCCTAGAGAGTGTCATACAGAGTGAAGTAAGTCAGAAAAACAAATATCGTATATTAACGCACATAGGTGGAATCTAGAAAAATGGTATAGATGACCTTATCTGCAAAGTAGAAATAGAGACACAGACATAACGTAGAGAAGAAATGCATGGATACCAAGGGGGAATGGGGTGGGGTGGGAGGAATGGGGAGGTTGGGATTGATACATATACTATGTATAAAATAGACAACTGAGGGGAACATACTGCATAGCACAGGGAACTCTACTTAATGCACTGCGGTGTCCTAAATGGAAGGGAAATCCAAAAGGGAAGGGATGTATGTATATGTATGGGTGATTCATTTTGCTGTGCAGCAGAAGCTAACACAATGTAAAGCAACTGTACTCCAATAAAAATTAATTTTAAAAAAAAGACTGATAATACCAAGTGCTGGGTAGGATGCATGGCATATGAAACTCTCATTCATTGCTGGCTGGGATATAAAATGGTACATCTACTATGGAAAACATTATAAAGTTGAACATATACTTACCATATAACCTAGCAATTCCACTGTAGGTATTTACCCAAGTGAAATGAAACACGTTTGCACAAGAGTCTATATATAATGTTTGTAGCAGCTGTAGTCTTAATTGAAAACTGGGAACAATGCAAATGCCCTTCAATGGGAGAATGGATAAACAAATTATGGTATATATAAAAAATGGAATACCACTCAGCTATATAAAGGTATGAACTATTTTTTTCTTTTAAAGCTTATGACGTTCTTAAGGTTTTTTAAAAAAAATTATTTATTTAATTAATTTATTTTTGGCTGCATTGGGTCTTCGTTGCTGCGTGCGGGCTTTCTCTAGTTCAGGTGAGCAGGGGCTACTCTTTGTTGTGGTGCACAGGCTTCGCACTGCGGTGGCTTTGCTTGTTGCGGAGCATGGGCTCTAGGTGAGCGGGCTTCAGTAGTTGTGGCACGCAGTCTCAGTAGTTGTGGCACACAAGCTTAGTTGCTCCACAGCACGTGGGATCTTCCCGGACCAGGGCTCGAACCCATGTCCCCTGCCTTGGCAGGCAGATTCTTAACCACTGTGCCACCAGGGAAGCCCTAAAGGTATGAGCTATTAATACACACTACAACTTGGATGAATTTTAAAAACATTACCCTGAATGTAAGAAGCCAGTCTCATAAAGTTGCATGTGTATGGTTATGTAACATTCTGCAATGATTAAGACTATAAGAGTAGAGAACAAATCAGTAGTTGCCAGGGATGAGGCGTATAGAGAGGGTTTCCCCTTAAAGGGGCAGCATAAGGGAGGTAGTTTTCTGGAGTGATGAAATTGTTTGTATCCTAATTGTGATGGTATTTACATGAATATATGCCGGTGTTAAAACTCATAGAGCTATGCATCAAAAATTAAGTCAGTTTTACTGTATGTAAATTTAAAAAAACAATTTTTCAAAATGGGACTTTAGTGGTTCAGGGAATACTGACTTCGGGAATGACTGAATCCAAGGCCTTAAACCATGTCAGAAAGAATTAACCTCTCTCCACCTTTTGTCTCTTTTATTCTAGGCTGGATTTATTCTAAGCTTGGCCTTCCCTTTGAAGGGAGTGACTATCATTGGACCAAGCTGAGTCCAGTGTCTTCCTGGAGTTGTGGACCATGCCACCCTTTGGCCAGAGGAATGGAATACGATGATTGGCTGGGTCTGGGTCGTGTGCCCACTGCTAGGGGCATGAGGGTAAGTGAGAGCCAAACTGATCCAATCCACACAGACGGAGGACGTGGAGGATGTTGTTCCCTGAAGAAAAATCAAGTTGCTGTCACTAGAATAAAGAGAATATATGCTAGACAGGCAGAAACTGTAAACGTCTCTGTCTTCCACCTGGCATTTCTTTAATTCTGGATTATATTATACCCTGCTGTCTAAGTCATACCTTACCCATAAGCCATACATTCTTTGAAATCAAGGACTCTGTCTTATTTTTCTTTGTAGCTTCCAACACCATACACATTTTTTTTTCAACTTAGTAGGTGCTCAATAGTATTAGTAGCATGCGTGAGTGATAGAATGACTGATGACTAAGCATTTATGAGTATGTTTATAAAACTGTACGTTTGTGTATACATCAAAAGCCTCTAAAGGCACATTATTTCATGTTTCTCTGGACCACATTAATAGCCACATTCCCATTTAATCTTGCTTCTCTCCACCGAGGTTTTAACATGTACAGCTAAGTTTTCCAACAACGGCAAATCAGTCATTACATCATCATCCATCATGTCTGAGTTCTCAGTGATGAAGGTGTCTTTCTTCCCACATTTGCAATTTGGGTGGGCAAAAGAGCCATAAAGATATATGACAGAAGACTGGAGAATTGGATTAAACAAGGTTAAACAAGATTCCATTTTCTAGGTCCCTCTTCACTACAGGAATTTTGTTGATCCACAGAACGAAGGGGCCAATTATTTGGACATTTTTTCTTCAAGCTCTCAGAAGAAAATTGTAGTGAAATCATTTTTTGCTCTGTTATTGGAATAGCAGAGAGCTGGGAAAAGCAACCAAAAACAATGACTTGTTTATTTTGAAGTTATTAAAAGAAATGCTTTATCCACCTAAAATCATAATTTCTAACAGCTGTGGGGTCCAGGTTAATCGTTGTAAAGCATCACTCCCTGACCACACTGTCCAACTGGTCACTTTCTATCACCGCACACTATCCCTTCCACAATAAGTTAGCGCGTGATGTATGTGTACGGTTTCGTTGGTTTATTTACGCCACTGGAGTATGAGTCCTATGCAGACAGGAAAGTCACGTATCTGAATCAATCACCAGTGGGCCCCCAGAAGGTGGCTACAACATGCATATAATTAGGGCTCAATCCATACAATTAATTATGTTGGGTTAATGAATGAAACAGTGATGGCCACCAGGCACTTTACCAGCTCAGTCTTTGGCATTTCCACTACCGAGGGTCTCTACTTCTTAATTCCCCCTCTTAACATTTCTCAGTGTCTCTATCTTGGGCTTAATAAGAGAAGCAAACATAGGTATTATTCCTCACATGGGCCCTGCCCTTCCCGGCTGCATTCCTCTCCTCGTATCATACCATTCTGCCTCATTTTTAGCCAATCTTATTCTTCCCATGTTTGAAGACCTAACTTAAATGTCACCTCCCTCTTCAGGGAAGCTCTGAATGTCTGGAGCACAGGCACGACTTCTTACCCTTAAGGTCCACTCGCGGCCATGTTAGCTCTCTCTTCCTCCCTCTCCCTCTCGTTCATTCATCCAGCACCTTAGAATCTGCTTAGATCAGAGAGGTAGTGAGATAAGATTTGTGACCTCAGAGTCCTTACAGCCCTCCCAAGGAGACATAGGGCAGGCAAGTACTTATAACAACGCTTAACCATTCATCTGTCGATGGACATTTAAGTTGTTTCCATGTCTTGGGTATTGTGAGTAGTGCTGCTATGAACATAGGGGTGCATGTATCTTTTTGAATTATAGTTTCGTCCGGGTATATGCCCAGGAGTGGGATTGCTGGATCATATGGTAGTTCTATTTTTAGTTTTCTGAGGAACCTCCATACTGTTTTCCATAGTGGCTGCACCAACTTACATTCCCACCAACAGTGTAGGAGGGTTCTCTTCAAAAAAACAAAACAAAACAAAAAAATAACACAACGGTTAATACTTGCATTGAAAACAGAGTGTGCAAGAAAAATCTCAGAGGACCTGGGAAGGCTTTGAGAAACATCTTTCACTTTGTGCTCATACTATAGGTGCTCATATATGTAGATTTCTCTTCCTTTCTAGATTTTCAGGTCCTTCGGGACAGAGACTTTATATCTGCATTATTTTCATCTCTGCAGGCACCCTCCCCAGCACTCAGCATGACGTTCTTAACACAGGAAACACCCAATAATTGCTTATTGAATCAGTGAATAAATAGTTTGCTTTGAAAATACTGAGAGTATCTTTTCTCCCCCCTAATTTGGATAGAAAACGCATTTTCACTTTACTTAGCATAAGGTCATCTCTACTGGAAAACAAAAAAAAGTCTTTTAATTTATCTGATCCCTCCAAAGACATAATAGGAACTTGAAATTGAGAGGAAGTCAGGTGCCTGAATGGGGGACACATGGAAAGAAACAGACAGATATTAAAAGTCACTCAGACAGGAGAGGGCTGTTGAACTGGAAAACTATTAATGGTGTTAAATCAGTTTCCACTGTGAACTGTTAACGCTCACAACAATGTTGAAAGCACCTGGAAGGCACATTTCTAAAGTCAGAAAGCCACAGCAAACATTTTGTTTTTGTCTGTCAACTTCAGAAAACAGAATAAATATAAGCTTTTTTGTAGATGCGAAAAAGAGGTAGTTTAGTTTCCACAGTCATGTGATTTATAGACTTCCAAATTATTCCATATTGCTAAAATTAGAGGATCTGAACTTGTAGTTCATAAGCGATGTTAACAGGAGAGTTTCTCTCTCAAGCTCAGGGTAGATGCATTCCTTTTGGTGTGTGCTCTGAGCCCTGAAAGTCAGGGCATGAAGAACCTCTGAGATTCAGACGTGGGGCAAGCCAGGCAGATGCTGAGAAACAGGGTTTTTATTTCAACAGAGTCACAGAAACACGTGGTGCTGGCTGTGATTTACAACGACATAGAGACAATCCAGAATGCTGGGGAAAGCAGAGTGGGAGGGAAACCCATCAGAGGTAACGAGGACCAGAAGTGAAGAGACAGGTCATGGATAACTTGAAATTCCGCTTTGCCAAGCAGAAAGTCTGGCCCCAAGCAGAGAACTACGGATGCTGGCCTCAGAATACTTATTTAAATGCCCTGATCTTTCTTTTTTAAACAAAGGATTGACTGAAAGACAAAACAAACTTCCCCAGAAATGATCTAGCATCAATGGGAAAAGAGCTTGGACAAAGACTCGATATCCAACTAGGTTCCTGTGCTACTGTTATTAGCCAGTAACAGGGTCCCGTTTCCTGAACACCTGGCATGGGATGTGTAAAGGTAGGTATCATCATCTCTAGGTAAGGAAAAAGGCTCAGAGAGGTGAAGTGACTCACTGAAAGCCACACCAGCTAGTAAGCTGCAAAAGTGGAATTCAAAGCCAGTCCTTTCTGGCTCCATAGTACACGTTTTCCATCTTACGCACTTATTACTCAAACTGGTCCCAGAAGCATCAACGTGGCCTGGGGGTTCAACAGGAGTGAAGAACCTGGGCACCCATCCAGACTTGTAAAATCAGAATCTGTATTTTTACACAGTCCTCAGATGATTGATATGCTCATTAAAATTGGAGCACTGTCTCAGATCTCAATCCTTGCTGTATATTGGAATCACCATTAAATCCTGGGAGGTATTTCAATTAAATCCTTGCTTTACATTAAATCACTATTAAAGCAGGGGATACTTTAAAACCAGAGATACCAGAGCCCACTCTAGAACAATTATATGAGATTCTCTGGGGTTGGAGTCTGGACATTGGTAGTATTTTCTGCTCCCCAGGTGACTCTAGTTCTTAGCATCACATAGTCTCGGATGCTAACTTTTTTGTTGTTGTTATTGGTTTGTTTTGCGGTACGCAAGCTTCTCACTGCTGTGGCCTCTCCCACTGCGGAGCACAGGCTCCACATGCGCAGGCTCAGCGGCCATGGCTCATGGGCCCAACCGCTCCACAGCATGTGGGATTCTCCCGGACCGGGGCACAAACCCGCATCCCCCGCATTGGCAGGCGGACTCCCAACCACTGCGCCACCGAGGAAGCCCTCGGCCGCTAACTTTGCAAGGCTGTTTAGGGCAGAGTGATGAGGAGGTGGAGAAGGTCTGTTTTCAGGCCTTTATGGAACCCTTGCCTTTTTTCAAACCACTTAGTCTCATCTAGTGGTTCTCTACCCTTGCTCTAACAGAGCCAGCTGGAAGCTTTTAAAAATCCTGATGTGCAGACCATACACCATACCAATTAAATCAGAAGCTCTCGTGGAGGGACCCTGGCATCTGAAATTTTTAAAGCTCTGTGGTGTTTCCCATGTGGAGCCAGGGTTGAGAACCTCTGCCCTGATTAGAATCTCTGAGACCTGCAACTCATCCATTCCTCAACAATAAAAGTCAGTTTGCAGGAAATATGGGAAATAGAAGAACAAGAGAAATAACACCATGGGGAAGCAACCAGCCAAGTCGAGGAGGGGTGACAACCCAGTTTCTCTAACAAACACCTCAATGGCATTAAAAAGGCAGAAGACATCTGATAATCTATTTTCTCTATCTCAGGGACCAGATGGTCACATATTTTTTTATAATAAAAAGGTTTTAAAAAAATACTTGGGGGTGAAGCTGAGGAATCTGCATTTTAACCCTATCCTCAGGGGATCCTGTTGAATAATTATATTTTGAGGACTTCTCCATAACAGGGAATTCATTAAGCCCCTGGGAATTCTTGGTTTCCACTTAAGTAGGTTCCAGTACTGAAAGCACGTTTTTCTCAGCTTTTGGACTGGCTAAGTGTTGGGGGGAGGGGGTTGTTTTTTTGTTTTTTTTTTGACTGCAAGGCTTGCGGGATCTTAGTTTCCCAACCAGGGATCGAACCTGGGCCTTTGGCAATGAAAGCACAGAGTCCTAACCACTGGACTGCCAGGGAATTCCCTGGACTGGCAGCTAAGATTTTGCTGTGGTTGGTTAGAACTGCACTGCCCAAAACAGAAACCACCAGCCACATTTGGCTGGTCCAAATTGAGATGTTCTGTCAGTGTAAAATATACACCAGATTTCAAAGACTTAGTACAGGACAAAACCAAAATAAAATATCTCATCAATAATTTTATATTGATTACTTGGTAAAGTATAATATTTTAGATAAATTAGGTTAAATAAAATCTATTAAAATTAATTTGTTTTATTTTTGTAAGATGGCTACTGGAATACAATATGTGGTTCACATTATATTTCCATTTAGCAGTGTAGCTCTGCGGCTTTGCTAATCAAAATGTGGTCCACTGACCAGCAGCAGCAGTGTCCTCTCGAAGCTTGTTAGAAATGTAGGCTTGAGTCCCGTTCAGGGGTTCTGAATCAGACTCTGCATTTGGCCAAGATCTTTGTGTCTCTGCCTGCCTCTCAGACTTTCATCCTGTAACTTTTTGTACTGTCTGAAACCCTGTGGCTTAGCGAAACCCAACAGACTAATTTAGTCCATCCCAATGCCCCAGGAAGCAGTGCATTCAAATTCTCAAAGTACTTAGGCATCATCATCATCAAGTTATCCACCTTTCTTTGCAGAGCCAGGAAACAGGAAATTTCCTACTCTTTTAAGCTCTTGTCTGCAATTTAAGTCTTTGATTTCCAGCTCTGTTCTCAATCACTAGAGAACACCAGTGACTATTTTTCTTTCTCCTTAATACTTCCTCTTCCAGGCCTCCTTTAGATTTTGTTTTCCTTTTCTCAGCTAATTCCATTCTTGTCTCATAGGACCCATTCCCCAGGTCTTTTCATCATGGTCAGCCCCTTTTTGGAGGCACACTGTCCTTCTCAAACAAGTTCACTAAATGCTGGGGTGTTTCCAGTCTGTTCTTTATGGTAAATCTGAAGGTGGCTAGTGCCAGCCAGATCATTTGGAGAGAGGACTTTGATAAATGCTCCTGTCTTTGGAAGGACAGACAAAAGAAAAAAGAATAGGAAGGGGCAGAACTTCTCCAAGAACAGACAGGAGACAGTAAAGTGAAGTGCTTTTGCCTGGAGTGGTGGGGGGTTCAGTGGCGCAAATGGAGAGTCTGCAGGAACTTAGCGATTCTAATTTGGGCTCTTTCATTAGATTCCATCACAAACTCAGGAAAAGTTACCGAGCCCAAGTGCCCCGATTTCCTCTAGTCAACGGGGATAATATTGCTCTTCTATTCCATAGGGGATTTTTAAAGCCTGGAATAATAAATAAATAAAAAGCAGGGGCTTCCCTGGTGACGCAGTGGTTGAGAGCCCGCCTGCCGATGCAGGGGACACGGGTTTGTGCCCCCGTCCGGCAGTATCCCACGTGCCGCGGAGCGGCTGGGCCCGTAAGCCATGGCCGCTGAGCCTGCGCGTCCGGAGCCTGTGCTCCGCAACGGGAGAGGCCACAGCAGTGAGAGGCCCGCACACCGCAAAAAAAAAAAAAAAAAAAAATCAGCACGCATAAAAAATAAAAATAGACCAGTTTCCTTGCTCATAAGCAACACTAATTTTACATGGGCCGTGACAATGATTCCCTCATTCGGGATTCCTGTGTGCACTTTATTGGTCAAACGGATAATATCTCCATTTTGCAAAGCTAAATAGTTCTTTAAGCGAGTCGTTATACTAGAACACCTCATTGATCTAAACCAGCTCGTAAAATCCATTATTTTGACTTGGTGACTCAGGGACCCTCACTTCCACGAGTGAAATGAACAATTTAATACTCAACAGAGAGCCTCTTTGTGACAAAGAGGAAATCTGAGTGCTATTATGCCCATATTAAAAGCTAGAGATATTCAGTACTGGGAATCTTTGGAAACTGGAAACAAATTCACTTTTACCAAAGGGATCTCATGGAGAAAGCAGTCGTATAAAATTCCTAGTGCTTTATTTTTTCCCTCCAATTTTTAAAAACTTGCCTCATTTTCCAAGACTCTTCTCAGCTCTGCTCAAAATGAACCCAGACCTCTGAAAGTGAAGCGATATCACCGCCGTCTATGTTTTCCTGCAAAAAACATGTGTTGAAACAGTTACATTCCCTCCACGGTATGATAAAATTCCACTGCACTTAACATTTATGTTTTACCCTTTAAAAATCAACCATATTCTGCATTGCCAAAACACTTTACTTCTACTAATTAATATCATAGATAGTTGGGAAAGTGACTTTTTCTTCTTTTCTCCAGGCAAACAAGCTGAGAGTTTAAGTGATTTACCCTTTCTGAGACAGGAGGTCACAGACAGAATTCCAGGATTTGAACTCTGTACAGGTCTCTACAAAGACCATTAAGGCAATTTCTCAGGGACTTAACAAATAACCATCTGGTGATGTTAAACTACCTTTGAAGAAAGCAGCTGTTGGCCCAAATTGAGGCCTAGAGGAAACCCTGTGGATTTTGAGGGTCAGGAAGATCTATACAAGGCAGGTTTATTTCCTTCCCAGGAGGCAGCCATATGGAAGGCAGGCGGCCCAGTGATAGCCATAGCTGACATTTCTTGAGCACTGATAGTATGCACAGGACTTTACTTGTCTGACCTTATTATCTCTCCAATGCACTGAGTTGTGTATTTTATTATCTCCATTTTACAAATTAAAAAATAAAAACCTTAGAGAGATGTAACAACCTGCCTAAAGTGAAAGGCTAAACTTTGAACCAAGAATCTGAATCTAAAAACTCAAATTCTAACCAATACCCTCCTGATATTAACCCTGGGATTATATCTGCAGAAGTCATTCACCTTCTTAAACCAAATATCCACACCCACTCTGCTTCATTTACAGAGTGTCAGTCATAATGATTTCTTATATAAATTTGAAAGCCTGGTAGATTAAATCTTACTGACTTCAAAGTTCACATTGTTAAATCAAGACATGCTACATCATTATTTCTATTTCTTAATTGTAAACTGCATCTTAGAACAGAATAAATAATTTGGGGATGAAATGAATGACAAGGACATTGATCATTTAAGAGTATTAATAGCTCTTATTTTTATTTTATTGGCCACGCTGTGCAGCTTGCGAGATCTTAGGGATTGAAACCAGGTCCCAGCCAAGAAAGTGCCAAGTCCTAACCACTGGACCACCAGGGAATTCCCAATAGCTCTCATTTTTAAATCACCAAAAGCAACAATCTGGGTTTAGGGCATATCCATATCTCTATATCTTTATCTATTTCCATCTATTTTTTTTAAAGGATGGTTTTCAATTATTCATCCATTATTCATTGAAACATAGTACATATTATGCACAGGGCTAGAGCCAGAGAAATATATGATATGGTCCTTGCCTCTAGCTGACGTACATATGGTGTATTTTTTTGTGTTTTTTTGTTTGCTTGTTTGTTTGTTTTTTGGCCGCGCTGCGTGGCACATGGGATCTTTGTTCCCCAACCAGAGATCAAACCTGTGCCCCCTGCGTTGGAAGCACAGAGACTTAACTGCTGGACCATGAGGGAAGTCCCTATTTCCATCTATTTTTTTAAAAAACACCATAATCGCTTTATTTTCAGTAAGAAGAAAGGGCAAAAATTTATCCAGAATATTGCTTACTTGATTGTAAATTCATGTCATTTAAATGCAGAAAATTTCAATTTCCTCCATGATACCATTTTTTTCTGCTCTATTTCTCAGAGATTTTTGTGGTAAGCCTTAAGAAAGTTACTAACATCATTTAAAAATATACGTATCTATTAGTATGTAAGCTCGTCAGTAACACATTCACAGAGCTTTCTGTGCATACTTTTGTCTATTTGAGATTTATATCTGAAGGTCTCATCTTTCAGCCCTTAGCTAAAGTGTTTATCATTTAGACCTTGCTTATCATGTCCTTACTTTTGCTCATGCCATACTGAAATCATCAGGGTTTTGTTTTTAGTAAAAGTTTAGGCATTGTATAATGGCAAACTTTGGTTGAATTAGGCCCATTGACTTTTTTTTCCCTCACAGTGTTTTGTTAACATTTGAACTATACTAACATTAAAATTCTGGAAATTTCACACACATGTCCATATTTTTCTCCTTCTCTTGAAAAACCAGAAGATCTGGATATACTGAGCCCTTTTTCCCCCACACAACTTGGTAGAGAATGCCTTCTGTTGACAAGTGAAGTACTTTCCATTTCACCCATCCCTACTATTCTCACATCTGGCACCTCCCTTCAGTTGAACTTGGGTCTCCTCCCTCCTGCTCCACCCCCCACCTCATCTGCTTTGTTCAGAGATGTGTTCCTAATATCCATTGCAAAACCTGGCACACAGTAAGTTCTTGATAAATATTTATTATAAGAACATGAAGAGGATAGAACCAACACCATTAGACTTGCAAAGATGAAGATCAAGTACGTGCTTTGTGGAGGTTTTAAAATATGTCTGCAATTTATTTGGCACTTCTCCCTATAAAAGGTGGAGACTAATCCCCTCCCCTTGAGTGTGGAACAGACTTAATCACTCACTTCTAATGAATAGAATGTGGCAGTGACAGCACGTGTGATTCCAGAGCCTGTATTGTAAAGGATATTGTCACTTTCACCTTGCTGTCTTTTGGATCACTCACTCTGGGAGAGTCATCCTCAGTAACCTGAGGACACTCAAGGACTCCTATGGAGAGGGGCTTCCTGTCACCAGCTAGCACCATCCTGCCAGGCATGTGGGTGAACCACCTTCAAAGTGGGCCTGCCAGACTCAGCCAAGGCTTCAGGTGACTGCAGTTCTTAACATCTTGACAACAACCTCATAAGAGACCCTGAGCCAGGCCCACTCAGCTAAACCACTCCTGAATTCCTGACCCATGGAAACTGGAAGCTAATGAACGCTTATTTTCTTAAGCCACTAAGTTTTGGGGTATTTTGTTACACAGCACTAGATAACTAATACATGCCTCAAATTAACCTAAGTCAATTTTTTTTTGTCCATACCTCACGGCATGCGGGACCTTAGTTCCCTGACCAGGGATGGAACCCATGTCCCCTGCAGTGGGAATATGGAGTCTTAACCACTGGACCACCAGGGAAGTCCATAAGTCAATTTGGTTGTTCACAATTTGTGTGTTCTTTTTGATGGATACCAATAACCTCCAATAATTAGGGTAGGTGAGGGCTCTAGTTCTTCTTCCTGACAATATGACTGAACAAGAAAACAAAGGCAAACCTCAGATCTAATTCTGCCATGCAGACAAGCAGACACAAAACAATCACACATCCAGTCTTGTGAACTCAGTAAAGTCCCTGTTCTTTGTCATTTTAGGACCATTGGTAGCATTTCACATGAAAGGTTTATTCCAAGATAAATGTGACCATGTTGCAATGGCAGGATCTACTAACCTTCTAGTTGAATCTGATGAAAGAATCCTCCAGTAAGTCAGTCCGGGTGACACAGAACTGAACTGAGTTATAAACTTCAGGTGTCACTCAGAGGGTGGTAGGCTTCTGAACTCACCAGATAATTATACCTCATCCACGCCAGAATGAAATGCCTGTACACAATTTCCTGCCAACTTCTCATCATTTCACACATGAAAACTTACTTTTAACATCTCTTATGCTAATTAATAAAACTTCTAGTATGGATTCAGCTAGAGATATTTGAAGCTCTGGGTGAAGGGACTTCTCTGGTGTGTTGATTCCTGATTAATATCCTCCACATGCCAACTGAGTGTGGATTCTTGGTTAGGGCACTTTGAATGTTAATTCCCACACCTTGGGTGGTGCACGTAGATAACCGTATATCTTTATGTCTCTTAATGTCTCTACTGACATATTTAGCAACAAGTTATAGACAATGTAGAAATAAGAGATGTTTGTGGGAAATTACCTGGATGCAATGATAGCCTCCAAATAAACTGCCAAGCAAGTTAACCCAGAGGTTACTTAACTGAAAGGCTCGTATACCAAGTAAGATGTTCAAATTATGTGGCTTACTGAAGCAATTTAAAACACATTGCAAAGCAAGGGGGACAAGATGGGATAGATGAACATACCTAATACAGGGTACCCATGAGGTGAAAGGCTCACGCGATCTGAATTCTGGGGATGTCTGCCTGTTCTTTCCCTCCTAATCTCGCTCTCCTTCTCACTCTGTCTCTGCCACATCAGTCTTCCTGACAATGGCATGTTTATGAGGACCAGAAGTGAGATTTGAGCAAAATACCCCAAAATGAAGGGTACTGGGGACGAGACACAAACTTGCTCTATCTGAGATGCCTGCAATTACTCCTGATCAACATCTGTACTTTGCCAGAAAGTCAGATGAGCAGCTACTCTTGGGCGGAAACCCTGGAACCAGGATGAGGGTCATTAATAGGAGCCAATTTAAGACCTCACAGGTTGACTATTGCATGATCATGTACCTAGAGGCAATTGCATCAATGTAATTTCCTACACGACACCCCTTTAAAAAATCTCGTCCTTAATGTGTATAGCAGGAATATGTGGTGCCTCTCGTTTTCCCCTCCCTTCCTGTCTATGCTTAGCATGTGTATTCCTCCACTTCGTTTATCTATGTCTAATGTAGCTCATAAGCTATTTGCTTCTATGTTTAGTTTCATCTCTTCTCCCTATTTGTTTCTCTTTTTTCCATCAGAATAATCATCTTAAATAATACAGCAAACACACATTACAAGAGATTATCATAGAATTAAGAGATTTTGGAAAAAAATACTGGTTTTAGAAATGATGATGGAACCTATTACACAAAATTCACTTAGCTTATCTATCTTTGGAAATAGCCAAGGGAAAAACCTGTTTGTTGGTGGTTTGTTTACCTAGGGATTTTACCTCTAAAAAGAGAGGGTTTTGAGGAAAGCAGACATTGCAGAATTAAATTCTAAGTGGGTCTGTGCAAATGAAAATTGGAGACTGGCTAATTCAATTAATTTCTATTCACGCCATTGGTGAAACAGGAACTCCAAGCATCAGATCAGATGCAAGAAATCTTGTGAAGCAGGATACTGGAAACCAAAAGGCTTTCCCAGAATTCCAGCTCCCACAACCATAAGAATATTCTTGGTTGAGTTGTGCGGATCAGCTCAGCACCAGGACCTGTGGTTCCTTTATGAAGCCTGAACCTGCCATAGAATACATTCCACAAGGGGGAGCCGATTTGCCTAAACGAGGGAGTTATTTCACTTCATAAATCACTCTGCTGGTAATCTACCTGTTTTTCTTGAAAGTCGGAGCTCTTTCAGCCACCTCTGACAGTTGTGAATCGAATATAAAAACAGGCTTCCTTGGGGTGAAAGAGAGCAGTTGAGAGTGGAAAGTGGTTACAAGAAGTTTTACTAACACAGAACTAATAAATGGGTCCCCATTATGAGATTCAACTGGGCAGTTTATCACTACATTTCTGAGCCTCACCCGAGACCTAACCTAATGAATTAAAATCTCAGGGGCTGGGGTCCAGGAATGTGCATCTTAAACAAGCAGTACAAGGGTTCTTTTGCACACTAAATTTCGATCAACAGAACTAAGGAATTATTTTAACAGCGCTCAGAAGGACGGAGTAGTCTTGCTTGGATTTGTGTAGAAGTTAATGTCCTTGCTTGTAAGTTTGCATTTGGAACCAGGAACAGGTATAGCTTAAGTGCAATGAGTATCTTCTCCATCCTTATTAATAAGGATGATAAGACAGTGAGCCAATTAAAAAAAAACTCATCAGGGGACACTTGTAGAATATTTAGAATATCTGGTTATATTTGGGCTTTGATAACTTTTTTCAACTGAGTTAAAATGGCAGAAAAAGTTGGAAGCTAATTTCCTTTAGAGCAGGGTTTACTCTTCTTAACTCAAAGCCCAGTGATTTTTAAAAGGCCTGAGATAAGGTTTCCAAATGGAAACTGGATTTACTTAAGTGACAGTTTCAAGCTTAGACTCCTTCTTGTCTCTTCAGCTCCCATTTGCCTCATTCATCCTTGACTCTCCACCAAGTTACTAACCTATCTGGGCTTTGGAATTCTCATTTGTAAAATGGGAACATACCAACTACGCTTTCATGAAGATTAACGAGAGCCAGTAAAACAGTCCCTGACCCGCAGTCTTGAACTTCGTTCTTATGCTGTGCCACTAAGGGTACAACTCATCCTCACCCATGTGCAGGCGACTGGCTGGAAGACTTTTTTTTTTTTTTAAGAGAAAATAACAGTTAAGAACCAACAACGTTTCCATTTTCCATTTGTCTCAAGGACTAATATGCATTCCAGCAATCTGCCCACCCCAGGTAACCCCTACTCCAGTGGTTCTCCAACCACTGAAACAAGAACTGCCCTCAGGGCAAGGTTTTCCAAACTATCCAGCTCAGAAGAATCACCTAGGGCACTTTTTAAAAAAAATACAAATTTTAGATCTATTCTTAGGTAATTTGATTTAGTGCGCGTGAGAGGGTGCTAGCACCAGAAATTTAAATGAGATTCCCCAGGGAATCCCTAAGACTAGGTCTGTGGGGGGTGTTGCCAGAGAGCATTACTGTCACTTATTAATCACAGAACTGATTTCCCTTGTAAAAATATCCAGCTGTTTTGTTCTCCCGAGACAAAGCGGCTTGAACGGGATTGGGCAGCCAGGGGGCTGAATTTTATTTCCCTGTGACGCCTACTTGGATGACCTCCTTCTTGTCCATTTCCTCAGCTGTAACAGTGAGGATGGGGTAGCTCCACGCAAGGGTGTGAAGAGGTTGAGCTAAGAGCAGGCCTTTCATAATAGAAGCAAATACGGTTATGGCGAGTGGGTTTTGAGCACTCGTTTGTGGTTTCTCAGAGACCGTTCAAAAGGAGCGTGCCTCCTTCTGTTTCCGATCTGGCTAGACGGCCTTGTCCATGGATGCTCTTAGTCTTCCAGAATTTAGCTACATTAAATGCAGTTAGGATGGGCTGAGTCCCTTCCACCCACTGTGCTGGCTGTCAACCTCACTATGTCAGCTCACTGTTTGAGATTAATAATGGTCTGTTAGTATAAACTACATTCCAGAACTTGTTTTGAACTTTTCTCTTGTTCTTCCCTGTTAGATGACCTTGGTGAAACTATTCAGGGATCCACACATGTTGTCTGCCTCATTTGGCAGGTGGCAGCTCTGGGCACTGTTCCCACCGCCACTCATTCTCCAACTTGGTCTCAGAGACTCCACGTTGCCTGCTGGGCATTGCGAAGGACATGCTGACCTTTTCCAAACTGACAGAGTGTGGTGACAGAAAGAGCGCTTGGGCGTGGACAGACCTGGGTTCCAGAGGCACTTTTGTGATCATGTGTGTGTGAGGTGGGTGTTTCCAAGCCTCACAGGGCGTCCTCAGCTGTGAGACAGGGAGCGGAGGGCCTCCCTCACGAGCTTCTGAAGATTCAATAAGGTAGGCAAAGCACCTGGAAGACTGCCCAGCCAGTGGAAAACACTAACATTTTAGCTGTTCTTACTAGTACCAATTTTATCCATTCTTAGATTCACATCGTTTCCCACATTTTTAACGTTTTCAGGAGTGTGGCTGTCTGACAATGGGTGGAACACCACAATTTACGTAGTATTGCTTTCTCTTCGTGGCACATTAAAAAGTGACATGTTCTACAATTCATGCTGTTTTAGGTTGGGTGAGAAATGGCGGTAGCCATCCCTGTCATAATAGCACTCGGCTAATTGTACCACAGGACCTGTGTATCCTCTGATAGAACCGTAGAGCAATGTGTAGGCAATTTTTTCATTGTTTTGGAATGATGGCTGGCCAGTGAGTTTTGTCTCCCTTTGACCTATCGGATAAGTCTGCAAAATGACCCAGAGCCCCTAATTCTGAGTGCCTGCTTCAAGAGAATACTATCCCCACACCACAGTGCTTAAGTCTCTCTTCCAAGAAAGCAGACTGATCTCTCTCCTTGCAGTCACCTGATTCAAAAGTCTTTCTTGGGACTCAGGACTGTAGTGTGACACCTGATCCCTTGTTGTTCCCTCCAGCGAGAGGCCAATACATGAGTGAATGAGACAGAGCTGTTATGGACCTCCTGTGGCAGAGAAGGAAATCGGTAATTGGCTGTGGCCCAAGCTGATCGTCATGCAGTGCCGCTGTTATGCTCACCTGGAACATCAAAGTGCCTCTCCCACCCCACCCCAGGCCTGTACACCAGCTCTGCCAGTTCTATCTGAAATCTGCTTTTCCCAGAGTTAACCATGCTGACATCCTTGGTCCTGACGTCCACCCAAGAGCCATATAAGACAGGATGCAGGGTAATGAGCATTATATGGTGCAGCCATAGAGATTTGTGTTCAAATCCTCACCTCCCTACTTACTAGCTGTGTAGCTTCAGGTAAATTACTTAACCTCTCTGGGTCTCAGATTCCTATCTTTAAAACAGAGATAAAAATAATATTGACTCTGAGAATTAATAAAAGTGTTAAGCACTGCTATCCCTATGGGCTTCTAAGCACCGTACTGGCACCCTGTCAACACTTAATGAAGGTTTCCCAAAAGTGGTTAGTGCTGTTTCCCCAGCACCCTGCACGCTGCCTGGCACACAGGAGGTGCTTAATAAAAGTTAATTTCTCACAGGGAGAGAAAGAGAGAGAGAGGGATCTAAGGGAGTCAGTGCCTCAGTATATCGGTAAGAATGAAGCTTACGCCTTAAGCCTGTGCACGGAACTTCAGGGGCCCAGGCAAACAATAATAATAATAATTTGTATTTATGTAGTATTTTATAGCTTACAAAGCACATTCCTATGTTCTCATTTAAAACTCCCAACAAACCCAAGACAGAAAGGGTATTATTAGTAGTATCACCTGAGGAATTTGAGGCCTGGAGAGGTTAGGCCGCAGAGGGGCCCCTACAAAGGGAGGAGAATGATGACAGAGCAGAGCTTGTGGCTTTAGCAATAAGGAGGCTCTCGGTGACCTTCCAGAAAGCACGTTCACTAGAGTGGTGGGGACAGACGCCAGACCTTGGGGACTGAGGAAGGTACTGATGGAAAGGAAGCAAGAACCAACCTCCTGGCAGCAAAGCAAAGGAAAGAAATGTGATGTGAGCAGGATCAAATAATGGCTTTTTCAAAATAAGGGTGACCTTATTTTGTGTGCAGTTATCCCTTGGAAATGACTTGTTCAGGCTGATTTGTGACGACCGAAACTTAGAAAGGGATAAATCATGGCAACTGAAGGATCACTTTGAAAAATGAATGTCTGCTTTGCAAAAGAATCCTCAATAGACTGGGGGAAAAAAATCTAAGTGGTCAGTAAAAGCAGGAAGATATACTCAGCCTCCCTTATAATAAAATAAATACTAGTTAAAGTAAGAAGGAGATACTATTTTTCACTGATGAAATTGACCTAGATGAAGCAGTTTGATAATATGGAGAGGATGTGAGGAATTGGGAGTGTAGGGACCCATACATTGCTGATGGCAATGGAAGTGGGTGTATTGTTTTGGGGAATACACTTTGAGAACATTTACCAAATGTAAAATGGACATGCTCTTTCACCCAGCAATTTCACTTGGAAATTGCTAGCGATATACTTGAATATATGGGCAAAGATATTTATTGGAGCATTGGTGTGTGTGTGTGTGCACGTGTGTGTATGAGAAAGAGAGAGAGAGAGAATCACCTAAATTTCCATAAGTAGAGCAGTAATTATGTAGATCGTAGATATATGGTACCATCCATTCAGCAGTTACCAGAATGAGGGGGCTCTCTATGTCCTAACATGAAGTGGAGTCCGTTATGTATTGATAAGTGAAAAAAAAGAGGCAAACATTTTATAAAATCATACTGAAATACATAGCAAAAGTGGCTGGGAAAGAAGAAAGGGTTAATATTGATTATTTGGGAGAAGTAGGAAGGGAAGGATTTTACTTTTTATATTATTTTCCTCTCTGCTCTGAGTGGATGTTTTAAAAAAAAAACCATGAGCATGTGTTACATTTAAAATAAAATACTGATCTGAAAAATGCCCCCCAAGATCCCTTTAAATTTTTACATCTCCTAGTACATTTGAAAAAAAATTCCATTTATAAAAATTTGATTTATTCACTTTTTTCTGGAGCACATCTACTGTACTAAGGTACACCAATACAGTTAATAACCAATGGGTTTCTACAAGGACTGTCTTCTCCACCGGCCATTTCCTCTGCTGTGGAGACTAACAAATTGCCAAGAAGTTAGAGTCTCCCAACCTAAGTGGTTAAAAACCTTTCAACACCCTCAGTGCAATCAGGCTCATTTGGCCTGAGCCTGTGATTACAAAAGAGTGTTTGAGGACTGTCCCATTTTGGATTAGCAGATGCAGGCTCCTAAATCTGATTGATCATTGTAACCCCTGGGGCACTCTTTTAAAAAGATAAACTCTTTATTGCTTATCCTCCATTCTGACCCGGTAAGTCAAGGTCGGTGCCCTGAATCTTTTTTTTCTTTTTCTTTCTTTCTTTTTTTTAATTCTCAAGAGCTAGGTTAAGGAACTCCTGTGTTGCATTGTGGCAACTCTTTCTTTTTTCTTAGAAATTACTATGCAATGGCGCAAGTCTTTCTAGAATGGGAGTCCCTATTTATTGGCTCAGTAACTGGGAACATGTTTACAGTTGCCAGAAAATTGACATGCAGAGGGAATGCGAAAGTGAGGACAGTGTTCCCTAAGCTTCTCCAATAGGGAGTTTCAGTCACAGAGAATGCCTTCTAAAAGATCACGGTTATGACATCTGTTGAGCTAAGATTTGGAGGAGGCAGGGCTGATGAGAGCTGTTTGAAGCAGCACTTTCCAACACTCTAAACACACACAGTTTGTCAAGGCAGTCTGCGTGGAAGTAGGGGCCCTTGCTGAACTAATTTCCTCTAATGTGTACCTTTGCCAAAGCTTCCCTTGTGGTTCACTTAACAGAGGTGGACATCAGTCTTGGAAGAAACTGTTTGGTCTTGAATGTAGATATCTTTTCCCCTCCAAACTATCTAAAATATCATCCAGAGTTTGGTTCAAACTGGGCTTGGAGAACTGCCTATCAAGACCTTTGATTGTTCCCCTCACCCTCATCCCCCTGGAGACTTAATCTGCTTTTCTTTGGCTCGTATTCATTTAAAACAAAAATTATGCTTTCATACCGAAAGAATTGTGCTAGCTTTGCCTGCCTCTCCAGATTAATCTCTCACTGCCCCCACTGCTTTTGTACCCTTGGCTCTGACCTGAACTGCTTGCAGTTCCCTGAATGCTCCAAGTTACTCCATACTCTATGCCTTCACCTGTGCTGTTCCTTTGCTCTTCCTTGCCTTTTTTTGGCTTGGCTAACTCCTATCCTTCAACTCCAAACTCAGTATCTCTGCACCTTTCTGGTCTCATCTTTTTTTTTTTTTTTTTTTTTTTAATTTATTTAATTAATTCTTTTTTTTTTGGCTGCGTTGGGTCTTCATTGCTGCGCTCAGGCTTTCTCTAGTTGCAGCGAGCGGGGGCTACTCTTCATTGCGGTTCGCGGGCTTCTCATTGCGGTGGCTTCTCTTGCTGCGGAGCACGGGCTCTAGGCATGTGGGCTTCAGTAGTTGTGGCTCGTGGGCTCTGGAGCACAGGCTCAGTAGTTGTGGCACGCAGGCTTAGCTGCTCCACTGCTTGTGGGATCTTCCCGGACCAGGGCTTGAACCCGTGTCCCCTGCTTTGGCAGGCGGATTCTCAACCACTGCACCACCAGGGAAGCCCTGATCTCATCTTTAATAATTATTTTGCCCTCTAAAAATTCTATGTCTTTGTTTATATTTGCACAAAATATCTCTGGACAATTATTAGATATTAATAACAATTGTTTAGGCAGTTGTATGGCTGGGAAACAAGGGTGGGAGGAAGATGCTTCATTGTACATACACTGTTTGTTCCTTTGAACTTTTGTACTATGTAAATTTATACCTATTCCAATCAATACAATTCAAATTTAAAAACAATAACAAATCTCACAGAAGAAATTCTATTCTACGCTCTTCTCAGATTAACAGCTTTTAGGCATATTTCCAAATCTGTCTCTCAAAAAAATCTTAATTTTTAATTTCACAAGTAATATGTAAATTCTCTCCATTATAAATGCCAATGCAAATTAGTCTTTCTGCCACCAGGCTTCCCTGACATGATACTCATGTAATTTCCATTCTAATCTTATATATGTTTTGAGTATTAAAAAAAAAATCTCCAGGGTGTATTACAAACCTGAAGAGGGTCAGCTGTTTACAAAATGTGGACTTGAGTTGCTTTTAAATTAATAATGTTGGGTTTTGCTGAAAGGGTTCATTAGGGTGACAGCTGTCCCAGTTTCCCCAGAACTAAAAGGGTTTCCAGGATGTTGAACTTTCAGTGCTGAGACTGGGGATGCCTGATCAATTAGAATGGACACTGGCCCAAAGAGAAGGGATGCTTGATGTAAAACCCCACACTGAGTACTGGTGCATGGCAACTGATCACTAGCCCTTGTTTTATAGCTTTTATCATCTTTCCAGAAGCATTGTTCATCAACTCTATGACACTTCTAAAAAAACTTTAACTTCTGCTTTAAATTTCATAATGAAATAAGTGGCATAAAGAAAGGATTTCTATGACATTTGATGCTATTATGTTCTTAACTGAAGTTGGGAGATTTATCACCTTTAATGGTGCATGCAAAGTAAATCTTATTTTTAACTTTAGGCCCCAAAAGAAAATATACCATTCTGACATATTTGTCTGAAATAGTCCTGAATGAGGCCAGCTGACTGAAAAAAAATGGCAGCCCTTTCAAAAGGTGAAAGTAACTCTCAGTAAGGGTGAAGTCTGGACTCTATATGAGGTCAGAAAAAAATATCTAAAATTTAGAAATAGGAGAGATATTGCTGGATGTTCTTTAGTGCAGTGTTAGATTGACTTTACATTGTCAAGGACATTTCATAACTCATAGGAGGCAGAGATTTTGTAGATTTTTGTCTGATAGGGCTTAGCTAGATGAAATTAAATTCTATCTGGTAGAACAGAAGACCATAAAGGGTACAATTTATGATCTTGCTGGACATTAATCAATTCTTCAAAAAAAAAAAAGAGGTACAATTCACACAACATAAAATTAACCATTTTTTAAAGTGTGCAATTTAGTCGTATTTAGTACATTCAGAATGTTGTGCAACCATCACCTCTATCTAGTTCTAAAACATTTCCATCACCCCAAAAGGAAACTCTGTACCCATTAAACAGTTAATCCCCATTCCACCATATTCCCAGCTCCTGTCAACCACTGATCTGCTCTCTGTCTCTATGAAGTTGCTTAGTCTGGATGTTTCATGTAAATGGAATCACACAGTATGTTGCCTTTTGTGTCTGGCTCCGTTCATTTAGTATGTTATTGAGATTCATCCATTTTTTAAAAAAATATTTATTTATTTATTTTTGGCTGTGCCGGGTCTTCGTTGAGGCACGTGGGATCTTCTTAGTTGTGGCATGTGGGATCTAGTTCCCTGCCCAGGGATCGAACCTGGGCCCCCTGCATTAGGAGCTCAGAGTCTTAGCCACTGGACCACCAGGGAAGTCCCGAGATTCATCCATGTTGTAGCATGTATCAGTACTTCTTTCCTTTTTATGGCCACGTAATATTCTACTATATGGATAGCTCACATTTTGTTTACCCATTCCTCTGTTGATGGACCTGTGGGTTGTTTCCACCTTTTGGCTATTGTGAACAGTGATACTGTGATCATTCTCATGTAAGTGTTTGTTTGAATGCCTGTTTTTAATTCCTTTGGGTATATACCTAGGACTGGAAATGCTGGACCATATAGCAATTTTATTTTTAAGTTTTTGAGGAAGCACTAAACTGGTTTCCATAGGGGCTACACCATTTTACATTTCCAGCGGCAACATGCAGGTGTTCCAATTTCTCCATATTCCTGTCAACACTTATTTTCCTTTTCTAGGGGTTGTGGCCAACCTAGTGGCTGTGATCTCATTGTGGTTTTAATTTGCATTTCCCTAATGACTAATGACATTGAGCATCTTTTTACGTGCTTGTTGGCCATTTGTATGTTTTCTTTGGAGACGTCTGTTGAAGTCCTTTGCCCATTTTTAAACTGGGTTGTTCGTCTTTTTGTTGTTGAGTTTGTAGGTATTCTTAATATATTCTGGATATTAAATAAACCCCTATAACATCTATGATCTGCAAATATTTTCTCCCATTTTGTAAGTTGTCTTCTCACTCTCTTGATGAAGTCCAATTTATTTCTTTTTGGTTATTTCTGTTGCTTGTGCTTTTGGTGTCATAACTAAGAAACCACTATCAAATCCAAAGTCATGAAGATTTACTCCTATGTGTTCTTCTAGGTTTTATAGTTTTAGCTCTTTAGGTCTTTGATCCATTTTGAGTTCATTTTTGTATATGGTATGAGTTAAGGGTCCAACTCAATTCTTTTGCATGTGGATAATCAGTTGTACCAGACCAAGTTTTGAAGACACTCTTCTTTCTTCATTGAATGGTCTTGGCACCTTCATCAAAAATCAATTGACTATAGATGTATAGGTTTATTTTTGGACTCTCCGTTCAATTCCATCCTTATCTATCTCTGGACTCTGTTTATTTGCTCCCTCCTCCGGAGGTTCTGATGTAGTTCATCTGGAGCACGGCATGGGCACTGTTGGTTTGTTTTTTTAAGGTCCTGGTGATCCTAGCTGTACTCAAGGCTGAGAATCACTGTCTTAAGGGAAGTTCTAGTGAAACCACTTCTTATCTAGTCTCCTTGGTGCTTCAGGATTCTCACTGGGAAATGTGGCTCTGAGTGGGTGTCACTGGAGAGAGGTATTTTTTGGAGACTAGTTTTATGTTGACTGTGAGTGCCCTTAGGTGAGAGGAACACTAGGAAAAAGGGATATTTTTCTTGTATATCTTCCCACTGCTATGGCTCCTTTGTGTTTAAGAAAACTGAAATTGAGTCCTTGTCATATGCCACCAAAACTGTAACCAGTCCATTGTCTCCAAAACAATAAGTAAAACAGCTGAAGCCTATCAGATGGTAAATACATTATTAAACAAAGAGTAATGAAGGAATGGATAGAGTAAAAGTAGCAGCTGTGGGAGAAGAGATTGGTAACCTTGGCAAGCTAGAGATACTTTGACTGCAGTGGTGCCTTCTCTGCTTTTGCAGAAAAAAATGGAAATATGGGGGATTGGGCTTGGAATGATTTGGTGATACAGGGAAAGTCTCTCACATTGTTAGTCATTTTTTCCAGTGTTACTTGTTACACTTGGAGCCTCTCTGTCTTCCTACACTGTCACTTCTACACATCTGTTCTTCGGATTAATTCCTCTTTTCCGCCTCTTCCTTAGACTCTGAAGGAGGCTTATTTCTAAGATGCAGTTTTGTGTAGGGGTTGGACATACAAGGCGTTGGAGCCAAACTGCCAGGGACTGTAGCTCAGCTCTGCTACCTACTAGATATGAGCTGGGCAAGTTTCGTAGCACCTTTGTTTCCTCACATGTATAGTATCCCCCTTATCGAATTATTGTGAGCTAGTCCATTAAAGCACTTAAAATATCACCTGGCACGGAATGAGTGCTCCATAAACGTTAGCTATTTCATTATTATTATTATTGCCCAGGAGTTAGAGCCCTCAGCTGGAATAACAGTGAGGTACAGAAGTCTTCAGGACTATCGAGGAAGAAGTCTCCGAAGAAGGGCTCTTGGTGAAACCGTGGAGGATGTGTGGTCTTGAAGCCAACAGTGAGAAATTCTGCATAAAAAGTGACTTGCATAGGAGGCAGATTGGATGGATCTGGCGTCTGCTTTAAACAACCAGGTTTTATCTCACTGCTGTTTGGCCTGGCAGATGCAATTCCCACTTATAAATGCAGCTGTGTCTTTGGGATGGGCAGCAGGTCTCCCAGTGGGGATTTCATTTTTCATTTCCAACTGCCATGTCTCCAGTACCTTCCTAGACTACAGTGGGTAACTCACAAGCTTTCTCTGTTCACATACCTAATACCTCTGCTGCAACAATGTGGCCATTTTCTAAACTGTGTCTAAGATGTGGATAACACCTGACCCCTCCTCTTTGCCCACAATTTCTGCTCAACACCTGATCTGACCACAGACCACTCTATGTCCCAAAGCAATGTAGAAGTACAGAAGTAGGTGACTTCAAGGTGGGGTTCTCAGCTGACCGATGGGCCCTGATTCCTTCCATCTTTCCGCTCTGCCACCCCCAGTATATCAGCGACATGTGTTCCTTCAAAGGCATAACAAGGCTCCTGCAGTAGCAAAAAGCAACAATGTCCAAAAGCAGGAAGGGAATGAGAAAGATTTCTTTCATTCATTTCTCTCTTTATCCCAGAAAATATCCCCTTCCAGTCCTACTGGACAGGCCTGAGTCACATAGCCATACCTTAACTTCAAGGGGGCTCAGAAATTAAGTATCTGGGTTTTCAGCTTCCTTTGGAACATGAGGAAGGCAAGAAAGAAGGGTAGGAAGATGAATGTTAGGTTGGTAACAAAAAGTGTCTGCTTTTTGACACAGTGGTAATTGCACTTTTTGTTATATGATCGTTTTACATTTACAAATGACCATGCTCGAGCAGGCTGGTGTATCTTGTTGGGACAAAATTAACTTGCTTAAAGATGCTATAGTCTGCAAGCAAATCCTGTGTCTCTCACTGCCCACCCCATCCAACTAAGTCCTGATTCAATGTGGCTGTAACTAGGGAGCCCTATGTGTCTTTTGCCCTTAGGGTTCTGTAGAATATGTGATCCCCTAAGAGTCAGTTGAATTTAATTAATCTAATAAAGGACAGCACAGAAGGCTGCTATTGTGTTGCAACGCTCAAGAAGTAGCTTTGTATTTGCTTATTTTTTTTAAGTTTGATTAAAAATACAATTAAAAAAACAGGTTACAATGTATAAGTATCATTAATCTCAGAGCAGATAATTTTCATGCATTTATGAAAAAAAATACTCCAGTAATCTTATCTAGCCTTGCAATTTAGAGGTAAATTCACCGAGGAATTCCTCTTCGTCTTTATTCAAGGTTCTGTTCTATCCCAGTATTAGAAAATTTAACTTATTTTTGCATATTTTCCACTTTTTTGATCAATTGTCATTTGCTCACACTTAAAAAAAAATATTGTTTAACAATGCATGTTGGTTGTAAGAGGGAATACAAATAATATAAAACTACAGAAAGTTAAAAGAAAAAGTGCCCCTCTTTCATTCCCATCCACTGCCCCCAAGCCAGTTCCTCATCCTGAAATAGCCCTCCACAGAGTTGCCCACAGTTAATAATTTAATTCTTGATCTAGGCCTGTACAAATATACATATGCATCTACAGACTTGTGCATTTTTTAAAAACCACACTATGTATTGTTCTACAAATTTTTTTCATTTAACAATATATCCTACTCAACTTTCCATATGCTTATGTATAAATTTATTATCATGATATTATATTCCATATCATGTAACGTTTGCAATTTTCAGGATATTTTTATCTCCCACTACCCCTATTTTTCAGAGAAAAGAGCTCCCCTTGACTAACGTTGTAATGACTCTTTAAAGAGTTTTAAAAATGGCTCTATTAAACATTCAGAATACTAAAGTGTTGATAGAACACAACATTTTTTAGCATGGAATTGGATAGAAGAGGACTCTATGATTTTATAATGATGATGATTATGATCACTCCTACTTGTGTTTATACATTTTAAGATAATTTTCTATAAAGAATCTCATTTAAACTCCATCTAATATTATTTGGTTCTGGAACTGCCTGCAGATTCTCCTGATAACACTATTTTTATTGTAATAAAGTCTTACAGCCTGAGCTGGGAACAGCATGATAATGTTGTTATTGCTACCTATGCAATCATTATTTAATAAAGATGAAAATTAATAGCTCCAACATCACTCCATGCCCAGCCTTACCCAAATTTGAATGTAGGTTTCCTGACTACATCCTGCTGTTTCTTACTGCTAAGTTTCAGAATACATGAGGGAAAATGGACAGAATTAAAGGGAGAAAGACAATTCCACAATTATAATTCTAAATTTTAATACTCCATCACAAGAACTGAAAGAAAAACTAGACCAAAAAAATTAGTAAAGACGTGGAATATTTGAACAACACTAACAACCACCTTGATTTGATTAGTATTTATAGGATATTATACCAGGAACTGCAGAATGCACATTCTTTTCAAGGTCTCACAATATATTCTTAAAAATAGACCATAAGCTAGGTCATAAAACGTCTCAATAAATTTATCGGAAATTAAATCATACAAAGTATGTTTTCTGACTGTGGAGGAATTAAATTAAAAATTAATACAATACAATATCTAGGAAAATCTTGAATATTCAGAAATTAAACAACATACTTCTAAATAATTCATGAGTCGAAGAAATAACAGAGGAAATTAGAAAAGACTTTAAACTATATGGTAAAGAACATACAACAGGTATTTGTAGGATGAAGCCAAAACAGCATTTAGAAGAAAAGATAAAGCTTTAAATGCTTATATCAGTGACCAAAGTTATATATTTACAAGAAGAAGGAAAAAATAATAAAGATCAGATAAATAAAAACAGATAAAGAAAAAGGAGAATTAATGACTCAAGAAGTTGATTCTTTGAAATGATCAACAAAACTGACAACCCCCTAGCTAGAAACATCAAGGGAAAAACAAAACACAAATCACCAACATCAGGAATTAAATAGATCTTTTTCTTACAGATCCTATGGGCATTAAAAGAATAATATAATATTATAAACAACTTTATGCCAACAAATTCAACAAGCTAGATGAAACTGACAAATTTCTTAAAAAATACAATTTACCTAAACTGATATAAGGTGAAACAGAAAATCTCAATAGTCCTACATCTCTTAGAGAAATTAAATACTTTATTCAAGATCTTCCCCAAAATAAAACACCTTCTAAAGCCCAGATGGTTCCACTGGTCAATGGTATCAAACACTCAAGGAAGATATAAGACCACCATTACATCATCGCTATCAGGAAAGAGAGGAGAGAATACTTCCTCACTCATTTTATGAGACCAGCATAACCTTAATACCCAGACCTGAGAAAGACATTACAAAAAAAAAAAAAAGTTACAGATCAATATCCCTCAGGAGCATTGATGCAAAAATTCTTAGCAAAAAATTAGCAAATTGAATGCAACAATATAAAAAGGATCAGAAAACATGACCAAGTAGGGCTCATTCCAGGAATGCAAGATTAACTTAACATTCAAAACTCAACTGAGGTCTTTTTTACCTTGCCAGGCCTGAGACTGTCCATTTCTGCCAAGAGAAACTAAGGCAGATAGGTGGAGGCTTGCTGGAGAGCCTCAGTAACTTCACGTGGCCTGGTTCAGGAAGCTTCTTTTTCTCAGTGGCTCAAAACTCTCCTCCTTCACCCAAAGGCAACAAGGAGGCTGGGGGCCACCAGCAGGAAGATTCTACCACATCCCTCCCTCACCAAGAGACATTTGGTGGCCTGGCCAGGGGAAATCTCTTCTGCCCCCTCAGATTGCACCAGAGGTACCAGATAAACCAAGTGGACCAAAATAACATTACAAAGTCTCTGAAAATTAAGCCGTCATTGAAACCGCAGCCCACAAAGTAAGTCAAGACCCACATGCTAAACCTAAACAAGATGACTGACTGCTAAAATAAAAGATTTTCACAGAGCCCACAGTCTCCTAATAAAACAGGCAAAATGTACAGAATACAAATGAAAAGTTACCTAAAATACAGAGAACCAAGAACATCAATTTGAATGAGAAAAGTCAATCAACTGACACCAACACTGAGATAAGTCAGGTTTTAAAGCATCCATCATAAAAAAAAAAAGGTTCTGACAATCAATTACAATGAAATGAATGAAAATGGAAAATCTCAATAAAGAAATAGAAATTATATATATAAAAAAATGGAAATCATAGAACTGAAAAATAGAATAACAGAAAATTTTAAAACTTGCTGGATGTGCTCAATAGTAGAGTGGAGATGAGAGAAAACAGAATCAGTGAACTTGAGGACAGAACAATAGAATTCAATCAATCTGAACAACAGAGAGAAAATAGAACAACATAAATAAAAATCACTTCAGGGATCTGTAGGAAATAATGAAAGACCCAGCATTTGTATTATCAGAGTCCCAGAAGGAGAGGAGAAAGGGAATTGGGGGCTGAAAGAGTATTCGAAAAGGTAATGCTTGAAAAACTTCCCAAATTTGGTAAAAGACACAAACCTACAGATGCAAGAAGCTGAGCAAATGCTGAATATAATAAACCCAAAGAAATCTATGCCATGACATATAGTTAAACCTTGCAAACTAAAGATATAGAAAAGAATCTTGAAAGTAGCCAGAGAGAAACAATGCCTTCTGTACAGGGGAACACCAATTCAAATGACAGTAGATGTCTCATCTGAAACCATGGAGACCAGAAAGAAGGATCACATTATTTCTGAGGTGCTGAAAGAAAACAACTGTCAATCATTAATTCTAGATCTGGTGAAGCTGTTGTTCATAAATAAAAGGGAACTAAAAATATTCTTTGACAAAGGAAAACTAAAAAAATTTGTGACTTGCATATCTGTCCTTAAAGATTGGCTGAAGGGGGCTTCCCTGGTGGTGCAGTGGTTGGGAGTCCGCCTGCTGATGCGGGGGACGCGGGTTTGTGCCCCGGTCCGGGAGGATCCTGCGTGCCACGGAGCGGCTGGGCCCATGGGCCGTGGCCGCTGAGCCTGCGCGTCCGGAGCCTGTGCTCCGCAACGGGAGAGGCCACAGCAGCGAGAGGCCCGCGTACCGCAAAACAAAAACAAAAACAAAACAAGATTGGCTAAAGGAATTTCTTCCAATAGCAAGGAAATTATAAAAGAAGGGATCTTGGAGTATCAGGGAGGAAGATGGAAGAATGGACAGAACAGAGATATGGATAAATATGATAGACTATCCTTTTCCAAATGAATTTAATAAATGTTTGATAATTAAAACAAAAATTCTAACACCATTTAATATCCAAAGCAACAATATTCAAAAGTGGGGAAAGTAGAGGAATCTAAATGGAATTGAGATTTCTACACTCAAAGAGGCCAAATGTTGATACCGGTATATAAATCACACAAGTATATTAAAATACCCAGAGTAACCATTATGAAAACTATACAAATTATGAATTCAGATACACTATAAATAAGTGAGGACAGAATCCTAAAAATTCTTCAAGTAATGCACAGGAAATCAAAACAAGAAAAAAAATGAGATCTACAGGAAACAAATTAAAAGTACAGATTTATGTGATAACATAACAACTATCTTAAATGTAAATGGTCTTAATACACCAATAAAAAGATAGATTGATAGCGTGTATAAGAAAACATGACCCAACTATAAAAAAAATTACTTCAAATAAATGACATAGGTAGGCTAAAAGTAAAAGGATGGAGAAAGTTTTACCATCCAAATAATAAGAGTGGGAGTATTTCTATTAATATCTGAAAATGTAGTTATTAGAAAAAAATTACTACAGAGAGGAACATTACATGGAAGTAACAGAATGAATCTGCCAGGAGGACATAATGATCCTAAATGTGTATGCACCAAACAAGCCTCAAAATAAACAGAATAAAAACTGATAGAGGTGAAAGGAGAAATAGACAAATTCATGATTTTATCCCCTCTCAGCAGGTGCAACACATTCTATTTCAGCAACACAATCAACCAACAAGATCTTGTTACATACATAGAACACTTCACCCCAAAACAGCAGAAGAGTTCATGGAACATTCACTAAGACCATATCCTGGGCCTTAAAACAAACCTCAACAAATTTAAAAGAATTGAAATCATACAGTGTTTTCTCTCAACATATTTGGATCCAAGAAAAGTCAATAACAGAAAGACAATAGGAAAATCTCCAAACATGTGAAAATTGAACAACACACTTCTAAATAATCATAACTCAAAAAGGAAGTCTCAAAAGAAAAGAAACCTTGAACTCATGAAAATGAAAGCAACAGAATAAAATTCATGGAATGCAACTAAAGCAGTGCTAAGGGGAAAATTTATAGCACTAATGCTTAAATTTGAAATGAGAAAATGTTGAAAATCAATAAACTATAGTCTTACTTCAAGAAATTTAAAAAGAGAATAAAATTCGAAGCAAGCGGAAGGAAATAACAAAGAAAGAAGCAGAGATCAGTGCAGTTGAAAACAGAAAGACAATAAAGAAAAATCAATGAAAAAAGAAAAAGCTGATTCTTTTAAAAATCAATAGGAGGAGATGTGGGGATATATGTATATGTATAGCTGATTCACTTTGTTATAAAACAGAAACTAACACACTATTGTAAAGCAATTATACTCCAATAAAGATGTTTAAAAAATCAATAAAATGGATAAACCTTTGATAACACTGACAAAAATAATGACATATAAGAAAGAAATCCCTGATTTCAGGTATGAAAAAGGGGATATCACTACAGATCTGCAGCCATTGAAAAGATAATAAGAGGTTAGTATGAAAAAATTTATCCTCATAATTCAACAACTTAGAAGAAATAGACAAATTCCTCAAAAAACAAAAACTACCAAAACTCAACCAACATAGAACAGACAATCTGAATAGCCCTATAAATATTAAAGAAATTGAGTTCAAAATTTAAAAGCTCCTAAAAAAGAAATCTTCAGGCCCAGATGGTTTCACTGGTGAATTCTATGTAACATTTGAAGAAGAATTCATCCCAATTTTATACCAGAAAATAGAAGAGGAAACACTTCTCAACTCATTTTATGAGGCCAGTATTACTCTGATACCAAAACCAGATAAAGATAGTACAAAAAGAGAAAACTACAAACCAGTATCTTTTATGAACTTGGATGTAAAAATACTTAACAAAATATTAACAAACCAAATCCAATAATGTATAAAAAATTCACACACAATGACTAGTGGATTTATTCCAGGTTTGAAAGGCTGTTTCAACATTTGAAAATCAACCAACATAATCTACCGTATCAACAAACTACAGGAGAAAAATCATAATTTATATTTATAAAATATAAAATATATTTATAACATACATGAAATGCATTTATATGCTAGTTGCAAATAAAAAATAAAGTTTAAATTCCATGTATAGTAGTGCCCCCAAACACAAAATTCTTAAAAGTCTGCTAATGCTGTCCAAGACATTTACAATGAAAATACTGCTGATATTTTAGAGATGACCCAAATAAATAGATATATATATACCATGTTCATGGGCTGTAACATTAAATATTGTTAAGATGTCAATTCACACCAAGTCGATCTATAAATTCAACACGCTCCCATTCTAAATTTGTCATCTTTTTAATAGAAATTGACAAAACAGTTTTTACAATTACATGTAGGTGCAAATGACCTAGAACTGCCAAAGAAATAAAAAAGAACAAGGTTGGAGGTCTCACTCTTCATTGGATAAGAGATCTTCTATGCTACTTCTATTATCGTGTTCATCACATTTTACTGTAATTATTGTTAACATAAATGTGTGCTCCTTGAGGACAGGAACCATGTCTTAATCATCTCTGTCCTAATCATCTCTTGTCTTAACACAAGTACAAATGTTTTTAATAAAATATGCTGAGCTGGTTAAAATATAATGATCATTTCATACTTATATGATTTTAATTTGAGAAAAAAAGAAATACTGGGCATCGAAACCACTGAGCATGTGGGCAGGACTCTCCGGTGATAACATCAGAAACGTAGCCAGCTTTTTTTCTTTCCAAGAGCCAGGTCCAGAACCCTGGGACTCTGGTTTCCATTTAACACATGGGGAAGTTCCCTGGAGGTTATTCAGTGAGTTTGGTTTTACATCAAGGAATTACTTGGAGTCTAGCTCCAGCCAATTCTAGATTTAATTATTCATGACAAATATTGCTTGCCAATTGACATCTTTGTTTATATTGAATCTGATGATTTCGATCTTTGATTGCATGTGACTTCTCTTCCTTTAACACTATGTATCACTCAGTTCTTCAAGGTAAAATAGAGGGACTCCTTTCAACACTTAAGGTGAGCTCCTTAGTTCTGGGCAACATCAGCCAGTGGATTTTATATCTTGCCGATTCTCTAATACTTTATTCTTAAGCCACAGACCTGTGGACTTTTATAAATAGCTTTGATAAATCCAAAAGGCCATCCACTTTCTCTTCACAGAGGTGGCAAATTGGTACTGATCCATGTTTCAGTACTTCCAGCCAGTCTTCCTACCCAAAGTTGTTTATTTGCAATGAGATTTTGTCCAATTCAGTGTCCATGGAGATTATTCATAATGACTTTTGAAATCGTCTGTCTTTTGATTGTTTATCTTCAGGAAACTTCACAGTATACTGTTGAAGTCATCCAGTCAATGTCTGTTTTTCCATCCATTAGGTCATTAAGAACAGCACCAAATCAAGTATGAGAAGATTATTCCATCTATAATAAACAAAGATGCTCCTATTTGATTTTCTGGGTTTCTCATTCTCACATTTTCTGACCAAGAAGATTTAAACATTGTGAAAGTAATGCAAAACAAATAATCTGTTCAGACAAATCAATCCAACACTGTACTCTGAGGGCGACTGTGGGGGACACAAATGAGGCAAATGCATGAAATTATCAGATGCAGTTTCACAGGCAGCACCTACCTGCAGATAGTCTGTGGAGAGTATCCAACCCGTCAATGTTTGTTGAGCATCTGTAACATGCCAAGTTAAGCACTGTGAGGATTCCAGAGGTGAAAAAGGCAAGGTTCCTAGACATGTGTATGCAAATCAAGCAAGGAAGTATATGATAAATATCAATAGAGATGCATGAATTAATGCTGTTGGAGCTGAATAAGGAAAGAACCTTACAAATTGCTAGACTTTAGAAGGTTTCATGGAGAAACATGGTATTTGAACTGGGTCTTGATGGATAATAGTTCCACAGGGGGACTTCCCTGGTGGCGCAGTGGTTAAGAATCCGCCTGCTAATGCAGGGCACATGGGTTTGATCCCTGGTCTGGGAAGATCTCACATGCCACAGAGCGACTAGGACCGTGCGCCACAATTACTGAAGCCCGTGCACCCTAGAGCTCACACGCCACGACTACTGAGCCCACGTGCCGCAACTACGGAAGCCCGTGCACTCTGGGGCCCGCATGCTGCAACTACTGAAGCCTGCATTCCTAGAGGCAGTGCTCCGCAACAAGAGAAGCCATAGCAATGAGAAGCCAGCGCACCACAACGAAGAGTAGCCCCTGCTTGACACAACTAAAGAAAGCCTGCGTGCAGCAACGAAGACCAAACACAGCCAAAAAAAAAAAGTTCCACAGGGAAGGAAGGGTATGCCTGGTAGATGAAGTGGCACATGCAAAGGCCTAGAAATGAGGAAGTCAGAGGTTGTCAAATTCATCTTTCATGGGTTTTCTGCACGCTCTTCTGGTCAGAAAAACCTCAATATATATCAGCTCTTTCATTCATGATGGTGGAGAGACAGGAAGCAATTGATATGCTTGACCAAGAGTCACCTCTGTAGAGAGGCCATCTAGGGATTTCTTACTGGAGGGAGTAGAAATTCTTTTTCAAAGAATAGCTTACTAACTAAGCAGAATCCAATCCATATGAAAAGGTTTACCTTGCACACATACACTAGTCATACATTTCCTTTCTGTTGAATCAGGTTGAGGGAATTAGGGCATGATTCTGCTTTGATGTAAGTGGGGTCTTGTTAGGCTGGACCCAAAGGTAAAGGGCTTTCCAAAAAACGAGGTGATACAGCTTTGAAGATTGGTGCTTGATACAAATATCAACCTTGAGAATCACAACGTTCTTAATTATGTTTGGCTTAATCTAATATTAGCATTAGGTTGCAAATACTGTACTCACTTTTCAGTTATGACCACTAAGGATGGGGAAGAAATGTATTTGGATTGTACTAAGTGAAAATTAGTTGCAAAAATTAGCATGTAATATTCACTGAGTACTAACTACATGCAAGATCCTGAGATAAGAGTTCACATACATCATCTCAATCCTTATAACAGCATTCTAAAGTAGATAATATCATTTCTACCTTACATTTGAGGAAATTAGTGCACAGTTAATTAACTTGACCAGGGCTTCACAGCTGGTAGGTAGAGGAGCCAAGATTTGGCCTAGGCAGTGTGGCTCCAGCACATGATCTCAACTGCTGAGATAAGTACAATGGGGATAATAATGGTGTATCTCTCATAGCACTGTTACGATCATTCAAGAGTTAATACATGTACAGTGCCTACCTTAATATCTGGTGTTTAGTAACTACTCAATAAAGAATAAAAACTATTTTTGGAAGATGAAGTTACTCACCCAGAGTTGCATGTGGCCAGACTGACTAAAAAGCACCATGTTTTTAACCCTTAAGATACTATATGCATATTCTTGACTTTACCGTAATTATGTCATCTTTTGTTGTTTTATTTAATTTTGTTTCACAAAGCTTGACTTGTTACACTATTTGACAGACCAGTAAAAGTAAAACTTGAATTTCATGTTAAACATGTACAAATATAAACACAATCACCATGACTTGAGTGTTTAAAAAACATAAATGATATACCAATGTTCCTAGCAGTATTATTCACGATAGCCAAAAAGTGGAAGCAACCCAAGTGCCCACTGATGAATGAATGGATAAATAAAATGTAGTATATACATACAATAGACTATTATTCAGTCTGAAAAAGGAAGGAAATCCTGTCACATGCTACAACATAGATGAACCTTGAGGACATTAAGTGAAATTAAACCAGCCATCAAAGGACAAATACTGTATGATTCAATTTATAGGAGGTACCTAATCAAATTCATAGAAACAGAAAATGGGATGGTGGTTGTCAGGGGCTGGGGGAGGGGAAACGGGATTCATTGTTTAATAGGTACAGAGTTTCAGTTTTACAAGATGAAAAGAGTACTGGGGATAGATGAATGATGGTGTTGGTTACACAATGATATGACTGTACTTAATGCCACTGAACTGTACACTGAAAAATGGTTAAAATGGTAAAGTTTATGATATATACATATTACATATCATACAGAGAAACTGAAATTCTATATATTCAGAAAAGTGCAAAGAGCTTCATGGTCATCACAATAAAAATGAGATATTTTTGAAAACAGGTAGAAGTCATTTCCCTTCTTATGCGTTTTTTTTTTTTTTTTTTTTTTTTTTTTCTTTGCGGTACGAGGGCCTCTCACTGTTGTGGCCTCTCCCGTTGCGGAGCACAGGCTCCGGACGCGCAGGCTCAGCGGCCATGGCTCACGGGCCCAGCCGCTCCGCGGCATGTGGGATCTCCCCGGACCGGGGCATGAACCCGTGTCCCCTGCATCGGCAGGCAGATCCTCAACCACTGCGCCACCAGGGAAGCCCTCTTATGCGTTTTGAATGTGACTTGATAAAATTTTTATTTTAAATATTCAAACATATTAATTGAAGCCTCAGTATTCAGCAGTCGAACATTGAATTTCAATAATCCTCTTCTCTGCTGTTTTTCTGATGTTCTTATTTCTAAAATGTAGTTCTCCTGGGGAATGTATTACTCCCTTTTAGCAGATGAACAGTTTCTATAATTCAAATATTCAAAAATTTGAGGTGGCTTTGGGGTAGGAGGGCACAGTAGGGAGATGCTGTTATCTTGGGGACACCATATTAAGAATAAATTAGATTCTTCATCCCCTTCTGGAAAAAGGGTTGGGAACTAATATTTTTTGAGCACCCATTAGCATCCATGGTTTGAGCAACCATGCTGGGAATTGTATACATGTTATTGCATTCATTCTTACGGGACAGGGATAAAAGAAAATATATTGCATTATAAGAGATTGCGGGTGTTTTCCTCCCCCGTTTCTAAAGAGGAAGGCTGCTGCCTTGGTTAAGGAGCTACCTTTGTAGTGCAGGATCCAGGTGTTCCCAAAAAGAAAATCAAGAGATGGAGAGACTCATCTGCATCCTTGGCACATTGATATTTTGTGCCAAATACTTCTTTGTCTTGGAGGCTGACCTATGCACTGTAGGACGTTTAGCAGCATCCCTGGCCCCCACTTGGGAGTCACAGATATACATGTTTAAGGGTTGAGACTTGGAGGTGAGAAAGGAGCTAGACTAGAGAGGTGGTGGAGTGGGCGTTCAGGACAATTTGGGGGGGTAGAAAGAGAAAAAGGAGAATTTTTTGAGTCACTACTACAGACTGAGGATGAGAGAATCCTCCAAAGGATTTTTTGAGAAGTTATTTATTGAGTGAATTTTCCCCTTTACAATTTTCTTGAAAGTTTGGATCAGGATTTGAGTTGCTCTGAATTGTGATTTTTATATGGTTGTTGTTTCTTTGAATATGATTCTGTGTTGAAACTGGACCACATGGTAGGTGTTCGTGTAGATTTTGTATGGTTTACACTCATAACAGTCTTTTAAATTCACACTATCCCCATTTTTATAGATGATGCCCTAATCTCTCTGAAAGGTAAGATTTCACCTTGTACCATTCTGCCTTCCTCTTCCCCTTGCCTTCACAGAGAGGACCATGTTTCATTTTCTCAAGACTTTAAAAAGACTAGTATGAAAAAACATCTTTTTTTCCTCTTTTTAAATGATGTCATAGCTGACATTCAGAGGTAATTTAACATCTAACCATCATATGATTCAGGAAGGTATGTCTGCAAGTTTCTTATTGTTGCTATAACAAATAACTACAAATTTAGTGGCTTAAAACAATACAAACATTGTCTTACAGTCCTGGAGATCCACAATCAGTCTCAGTGAGCTAAAATCAAGGCGTTGACAAGGCTGCATCCCTTCTGGAGACTCTAAGGGAGAATCCATTCCCTTGCCTTTTCCGGCTTCTAGAGGCTGTGTGCATTCTTGACTCATGACCCTGCATCACTTCAACCTCTGTTTCTTTCATCATATGTAATTTTCTCTTTGACCTGCCTGACTCCTTCTTAATAAGGACACTTCTGATTACTTTGTGAACCCACCTGAATAACCCAGGACAATCTCTCCGTTTCAAGATACTTAATCACATCTGCAAAGTCCCTTATGCCATGTAAAAGAGCATATTTACAGGTTCCAGAGACTGGGATGTGGGCATCTTTGGGGCCATTATTCTGCCTTCCCCAGCAAGAGTGTAAGACCTCGCAGTATGTATGGTCTCTTTCTGACCGTGCTTGAATTGTTCCATCTTGACTTGATTTTTTTTTTTAATATGAAATTCTTAGGCTTAGCTGACATTTAATTTTCACATTAGAAAAGAGATAAGGATTAATCAAATTATAATAATATTGACGGAGATACTGATAAGAGTTTTAAATACAAACTCAAGTTCCTCTTTAATTTCATTCCTAGTATCTAATTACTAGGCCCATCAAAAGGAAGAAAGTTGTGGCTACAGCACATTCATTGGTCTTCCTGAAACATACAGCATGTCTAATAGTTATATAGGTGGGATAAATCCTCTTTCAACAGATTCAAAAGTATCACCTGCCCAGCACAGTGCCTGACACAGAGTAGTGATCCATGAATGTTGCTTAAATAATTAAAAGACCACACAGTCACGTCAGGTTTTATTAATGCTGAAATATGTTGGTGAGAGATGATACCAAAAGCTGTTATGTCATTTGTTATATATTTGGAGCTAATGCAATTTGACCTGCACCGCCTAACTTCTGGTGAAGCTCATGGGTTGGGTATATTAGTGTTACTGTGATTTCATTTCACTTCTTCCTTGTCAATATACTCAAAGTAGTTTCTCTGACGCCTCTTCTCCTTAACTCACTTTTCTGTTGTGCTTGATGAAGTGAATAATCATAGGCTTCAAAACTTGCCTTGAACTTGGAAGTTCAGCCATGGGCTGGAGGGAGAGGATAGTGTACGAGTTAAGAGCGTGGACTTGGCAGTCAGACTCATGATGTAGTTAAATGCTACCTCTGCCACTTGCTGAGAAGCTGCAGGCCCATCCTGAGCCTCAGTCTTCTCACCTGAAAGTGATGATAATAGTGCCTGTTGAATCACAGGGTTGTGGAGAGGATTCAAGGGGAGCCACGGGAAATGCAGAGTCAGTGCCTGGCTCACAATGACCACTTAGTAAATAAGAGCTAATATTTGTCAGATTGAATTATTACCTATTAGCCAGTAAGACTGTAAGACGGGCCTTCTGTACTTTCCTGTGTCCATGACTATTTTGAGGAGATTTTTTGGGAAGAATCTATCCCTCCTCCTAGAGGAGGGTGGGAGAGCGCATGCTTAATGGTTGTAGGATTTTTTTTGAGGTTATCAAAATATTTTGTAACTAGATAGAGGTGGTGGTTGTACAACATTGTGAATGTATGAAATGCCACTTAATTGTACACTTTAAAATGGTTAAAATGGTGAGTTTAATGGTATGTGTATTTTGCCACAATTTAAAAAAAAATGGGACAATCTGAAGGTCTTCTTTCTTCTGAAATTTAGGACACATAAACGTGAGGGAGTGTATGCGATGAGAAGCCCGCGCACCACAACGAAGAGTAGCTCCCACTCACCACAACTAGAGAAAGCCTGCGCGCCGCAGCGAAGACCCAACGCAGCCAAAAATAAATAAATAAATTTATTTAAAAAAAAAGAAGTGTGAGGGACTGTGGAGAAATTCGCATAAGCATCAGCTGGAATTTGGGGCTCCTCAGCTAAGAAAATCAGAAGTTAAAAGTTATAGGAATAATGCCTCTAATGTCCCTTTAGTTTATTTTTCCTATTAAAGTCAAATAAAATTAAATTTAACATTTTGTTTAAAAGCCATTGAAAGTATCTGACTTTAGTAAAGTATTTCTACCCATGATCTAATTTATTTCCCAAACTATTTATCTATATAGCCAACCTTCTCTCTGTACATAAATAGAAAAATTTCCATAATAATGTTCACCTGATGTAAATAATAGTAATTTCTGCATGGTGAAATGTGATGTGATTAAAATAAACTTCCCTCTTATTTTTCTCGGTTGTTTGGATTCTTTATATAGAACACATATCACTTTTATGAACATCATTGTGTGATTTTTCTTAAATCAACCAACTAGCCTAACAAGCAAACAGGGAAAACAGAGGCAAATAAGCCAAGATGTAACAGCAATGAATTATGGGGTAAGTATGGTTCACTGTTATTTCTTTCTTCGTTCTTTTTTGAGGGTACTTTTTAAATTCCCAAAGTAATATTTTAAAAATTCATAAAACTTAGAGAAACATTAGGAAAGTTGTCTCATGTCTCAAAGCTGCTAGGGGTGGAGATGGCGGGAGTTCAGAATCAGGTTTGCTCGACTCCAAAGCTCAATTCTCAGCCTTGAGTTAATCCTGCCGTAAGTAATATGGTTTTATTTTTCAAAAATTTAACCTAACTGCATTTTCCACCTGGATTCTAACTACTGACTGAGTCCTGCATCTGTCCTTCAAAATGCCAAGACTGCAGAGGAGGGTACTGTCTGTGCTACCTCTTAAGAACATGAAGAACTTGATTCACTTCCAGGAAATTATCCACCTACTACCAAAATGCCCAGGGATGCAGCATCTGCTGTGTACAGGGCACAAATAAGAGGCATTGCTCAGAGGATCGGAGTCTGAAGTTGTTATGAATTACGATGCCCAGTAGCTCACTGCAGAGGGGGGTCTGTGGTAATAAGACTTTAATTTGTTCATTTATCTGTTTACTCACTGTTTATTGAGTTCTTGGGAACTGTAAATGTTTGACGCCTGATTGTCGTTGATGTGCTCCTTCAGATATTTTTGGTTGCATGAAACAGAAACCAAGTTAAATTAAGGAAAATGGGAAAGTTTATGAGAGAAATACTGAATGATTTTTATAGGATTCAAAGAGAGACGCATCTGAAACTTAGGCACAAAGTGGCACGAGAGACAGGACTTGGTGGTTTAGAGCAAATGCTCTGAAGACAGATTGAGTTTGAATCTTTGTTCTGACACAAGCCCTCTGATCTTGAACAATTTACTTAACAACTCAGTGTGTTCATCTGTAAATGGGCATAGTAATAGTAGCTTCTTCAAAGGTGGTTCTTAGCATTAAGCAGTGATGCACATAAAGGACTTATCGCAGTTCTGCTACTAAGCACACAGCAACCGTTATTTCTTTGAATTCTTCTTATAATACATCACTGCAGACTTGATTTCTTAACTTTCCAGACCATGTGTTAAGAATGACTGCTCAATCCTACTGACTTTATATGTTCCTGGTCTAGTCACAGGGAACAAATTAACCTGACATTCTCTTAGTTCCAAAGCCAAATTTCTAGAGAAGAGCACTTGACTTTTTAGAATAGGCATCCATTCCTGGTCTAATGAACTGAATCCCGTGGGCAGGGCTAATCATGGCTGCCAGGAACCCAGTGTTGTAACCATGTGGATAGAAGAGATGGGTCAGGTGGTGGACACTGGCCAGACAAACTGGTATACAATATATCAAAGAAACCTTTAAATGTGCTACTTTTTTGTGGTGTTCAATAGGAAAAGGGAAAAATGAAGCAGACAAAAAAACAATCTTTGTTTTATCTTGGTTGTTCAAAGAGTATCTCTGTGAATTCTTATCTTTCTTCTTAAAAACAAAACAAAACAAAATAGTGTTCTTGGATTAAACATTTCATGAAGGAGACTCCAAATTGCCATGGAGATGATGGAGGAAATTATATACTTGTTCTTTCTTTTCTTCACAGCCCATGCATAGGGATGGACTGAGGTATTAGCCTCAGCTCTTTTTTCACAGTGAACTGAAATGTTTTAACAAAAGCTGCCACTCTATCAGCAATAATAGACTTTTCTACATGCTAGTGTTAAAATCTTTTCATTGTAATGGAGTCAACTTTACTACAAACCAGGCTACATTTGCTTGTCAAGTAAAATGCCCTACACTGTCTAAGCTGTGAATCTGGATAATTTTATTCAAATCTGTGGTTTTTTAATGATGCCTATCTTCTCATCTGGTTTCAGCCTCCATCAACAATTAACTAGGTTGCAAGCATCTGTTACTTGTGATTATTTGGTTGCAAATAACAGAAAGTCCAACTTGGATTAGGTTAGACAATAAAGGGAATTTATTAGCTTATTTAACTGAAAAGCTCAGTGGAGGCACAGACTTCAGGTACAGACTGATCTAGTAGCTCAATTATATCACTAGGGGCCTAGTTTCTTTTTGTTCCTCCATACTGTCTTTCCCATCTTCAGTTTCATTTAAAGACTGGCATATTTTATATCCACAGAAGACTGGCAACAGGAATAGGGGCCACACTTTTCTGTTTTAGCAGAGAAGAGAAAGAATTCTCTGGTAGCTTCCATAGAAAAGAGAGGACATTTCTTTCTCAGAATTCCTCCAAAAAGCCATTCGCTCTGGCTGGGAGAAGGACACACTGGTTGACGTAAGCCAGTCAGGGCCCGTCTTTAGATTCATGGGAGAATTCAATTCCAGCCAAACCTCATGACTGAGAAGTTTGAGATCTTATTAAAAAGGGGGAAGGCTAAAACTAAAAATAGAATTACTATATGACCCAGCAATCCCACTTCTGGGCATATACCCTGAGGAAACCATAATTCAAAAACAGTCATGTACCACAATGTTCATTGCAGCTCTATATACAATAGCCAGGACATGGAAGCAACCTAAGTGTCCATAAACAGATGAATAGATAAAGAAGATGTGGCACATATATACAATGGAATATTACTCAGCCATAAAAAGAGACGAAATTGAGTTATTTGTAGTGAGGTAGATGGACCTAGAGACTGTCATACAGAGTGAAGTAAGTCAGAAAGAGAGAGACAAATACTGTATGCTAACACATATATATGGAATCTAAAAAAAAAAAGAATAACGGTTATGAAGAACCTAGGGGCAGGACAGGAATAATGACGCAGATGTAGAGAATGGACTTGAGGACACGGGGAGGGGGAAGGGTAAGCTGGGATGAAGTGAGAGAGTGTCATGACATATATACACTACCAAATGTAAAATAGATAGCTAGTGGGAAGCAGCCGCATAGCACAGGGAGATCAGCTCGGTGCTTTGTGACCACCTAAAGCGGTGGGATAGGGAGGGTGGGAAGGAGAGGCAAGAGGGAGGAGATATGGGGATATACTTATGCATATAGCTGATTCACTTTGTTATAAAGCAGAAACTACCACAACATTGTGAAGCAATTATACTCCAATAAAGATGTTTAAAAAAAAAAAAGAATCAGCGGACACTGGAGGGGCACCAACATCGTGAAAAAGAGAAAAAAAAAAGGGCGGGGGAGGCTAGAAGGTATGTGGAGGAGGCAACCAACAAATATTCTCTCCAAAATGCCTCTTTTTATTTCAAGGCACACTCATTTTATGTTCTTCCCTGCAGTGCAGTATATCCTTTTGTCAACTTTGATGAGTGTGGCTAATGGCTGGCTTTAGTTAGAGAATAGTCATCCACCAACCTGTTTTAGACTGCCTTCGAAATAAATTAAGAGTGTGGGCTCTAGCTTTTTTTTTATTGAAGACATCCATCAGAAAGATTAGATTAGTCTATTTTGGCTGCGTGGCATGTGGGAATCTTAGTTCCCTGATCTGTACCCCCTGCAGTGGAAGTGCTGAGTCATAACCACTGGACTGCCAGGGAAGCCCCTAGATTAGTCTTAATTCATTAAAGAAGTGTCTTTATGTTTAATGAAATAGTATGCAGACCTATTTTCATAGTTTGAAGGGAAGCATGCTGAGACATCTTGATTTTGGATTTAAAATACTTCCATCCTGACTACCAAGCCCTGTTCCCAGTATAGAGCTACTAATTATTTAGGCACTGGTGAACATTAGCTTTATATCATTATCCATCAACAGATAAATTTATGGTGATTCCTGAATTACTTGAAATTATATATATTAAGAATGTCTTAAAGCAGAAACGAACACACCATTGTAAAGCAATTATACTCCAATAAAGATGTTAAAAAAAAAAAAAGAATGTCTGTAAAAGGGAATGTTGGAGTGTGGGCAAATCATGTTAACAGGCAAAAAATCCATTTGGATGAAATTTGGAGGCTGACTATTTAAATGATGTGCTTTATGGCCTTCACTGGTTCCCTCTGAATAAATAAAGCAAATTTGAACGTCTGAAAGAGTGTGGTTGGTTATCAGAGGAAAACATTGATATGTAAAGGTAATTATTCCCTTTACACTAATTTTCCCTGGTGACCTGAATACTTACAGGGATCTAACTTCTTTTCCTCTTCCCCATTTGTCATGTAAAGGCTTTTGATATCGTCCCAGTGTTAAATGCTTCACTAAGTCCCACAGTGTCCAGAGAAGTCTATTATTATTCCTGGTGAGCCTGAATATTGACATCATTAAAGAAAACTATTGACTCTCATTGATTTAGCAAATTAACAAGAAGTATCGTATCACTTTGCTCCAAAATATCCCCAAAACTTTATCTCATTTTTCTCACATGAAAGGACAAAAAAAAAAGTAAAAAAGAGAGTTAAGGAAACAGTTAAAACAAGTCATTTTTTACGTTAAGCTACTTTTAAATATTTTGCTGCCATAGCTATCTTTGGCTGCTATCCTTAAAACTCTCTATGATTTCTTAATCATTTAGATGAATGCATAGATTTTGCTGAAAATTGTTTATATCTTTTTTCTTTTGTGTATTTTCTGTTTTTTAAAAATATGATAGTTAAGTGTACCTGTGTAATAAAGAAATGAATATTTTAAAAACATTATTGTAGTTCTGTGGATGAAAAGATACAGCTTTTAAATTACCCTATCCTACTTTATATTAAATTTTATTCTGGACGTGTTGTTAGATCACACAGGTAGAATTCAGACTGCAAACCCAGGTGAAGGCTGGCTTGTAGTTACAGATTCTCAGGGGAGCTTTTTCCCTGTTCAACCAGAGCTGTTTTCTTCCAGTTCCTTTCAGTACACAAGGTTTATTTCTCCTTGCTCCTTGCACGGAAGGTACAGCCTGTTTGGGTCTCTGCTTTATGCAGGAGCTCTGAATTAGTACCCCTCTGCACTGCCAGCCCCACCCCCTCAGGAACTCACTCTGAGCTGCCATCAGTGCCAAAATTCAAGGTCTCTAGTCCCAGAAGAACGTCTCCCAGGAGCCCCGATTTTCTGTTCTTGGCCTCTGGAGAATCTGTCTTTCCATTCCAGCCCAGCAAAGCACTTGAACAGATGTTTTTATATTTTTAATCCAGTTTTTTACTTGTTTCATTCAGCAGTGTCATTTATCTAGTGTATACCTTGCTGAAATTAAAGTCCTGAATTGCTTTCTAAAACGGCCTCTCAAAGACTTGTTTATAAATATGACTCTTGAATTTGTGAGGTTATACATTTAGGAATCCTTTCTAAATCTGTCTTAAATTTCTCTTTTTATTTATTTTTAAAAACTGTATCAGGTGACCTCCATAATCATCCCAAACCAGCTTTGTTGAAGTTGGTTCTGGTTCCATAATTTGTTCTTCAAATTAAAATATTTGAGCGCATGTCCTATAATGAGAGACTTTGTAAGGACTCAAATACGTGGCAAATATCTTTCTTCTGGTGGATAAATGAGAAAATAAAAACTTACCTTATATTCGTGCATATGGGATGCTCTTATACAAACACCCATAGAAATGCTCTACTCCTCTATAGAGGTGATCTGTATAGATCTCAGTCTCTACTCACGGGCCTTGAGTTTCTTTAGCCTAGGAGCTGCCTTACTTATTTCTGTATCTCTTACACCCAGCATCCTAGCTGGCTTTTGCATACAGCATGCTTAGGAAATGACTGAATGAAATAATTGGTTGCCTTTGAGGTGTTTCTTTCTTCCCACTGTGTTTGTATATTCTTGACTATTTCCATGTTACTCTTCATCAGTTTTGGCCATAGTTGGAACCAGAATTTCCATCTGCTTGGAGAATTATGTGCTTCCCCTATGCATAAACTTGAGAGAAAACCAAGGGAAATAGTAAAGGACGCACCTATCTTGGCTGACTAAAACTTTTCTCTTTGTGCCAACAGAGGTAGAATAATTTACTGTTACCACATTCTGTGGAGCCCCTGCACTGCCTCCTTCCCATTCCTCACTGGGGTCCCTGTTTCAGGGATAAACAGCCATACATTTACAAGATCACTTACTGAGGGCAGTAAGTCCCACACTCACCTTTGTGTCTAGTTGAGGCCAATTAAAATGCTTTGTAAGGCTGGTTGTATTATTCTCATTCCTGGCATTTAGCTCAGAGTGTGACCCATAGTATTCAGTCATGGTTTAGAATAACTAAATGAATCCACATGCACTATGAGAAAGAGAGAGAGAGAGAGAGAGAGCAAGAGAGAGTGTGAGAATGAATTAGGTTCAAAAGCCCTAATCTCAGTACTATTGTAGGAGATCATATTGAGAACAAGTAAGCAGTTCTACTCTTGAGTTCATTAGGGATAATAATAATAATAATAATGTTTTTGAATGTTTATGATCTATGTGCTAGAAAATGGGCCAAGCACTTGGCACATGTCATCACTTGGGTTCTCCAGAAGCAGATGCTAAGATGGAGTTTTGGGTGCAAGATGTTTATTAGGGATCAACACTGTGAAAGGAAGGAGGAGGAAGCAGGACTGGGCAGAGGAAGAAGATTCCTCCGCAGTTTTCAGCCAACATGGTGGGGAATTCTGAGACGAGTACTGGCCATCATGGTACCCTGCATTAGGCTCAAATAGCCCAGCCTTTATACCTATGCCTTACTCAGTCACAAGGTATAGGCTGGCCCAGAAAAGACATGACCTTGAGTGAGGGGCTCTCTACAGCTGAGGCCAACTCAGAGAGAACTGACAACTGGAGCATCTGCTACTTGTGCTCTCAGCAGCTGGACAGTAACTTCTTCCTTGAAGAGAGCTCTGGGTGGCCCATCTGCATGTTTACCATAGCAAACATTATTGGATTTAATCAGCACAACAGCTCTGTAAGCTGGATACTGTTAATCTTCTCATTTTTCAGGTGAAGAACCTGTGGCTCAGGGGGGTTAAGTACATGTCCAAGTGGTGGCGTGAGGATATGTATCTAGATCTGCCTGGCTCCCCAGAACTGGGGCTTTATTACACTAGATTATATCAACTCAAGGACTGAATATTTACTAGGTTCTTAAAACGTCACATTGGAGCAGATCATACATCGTCTTACTTAAGTCAAATTCTAAGGCTTGAACTTTTCAGTGAGACCTCTTACCCTACCACCACCTATCCTGTATCATTTTTGCTCCTGGAGACACAGATGGATGATTAAAGTTGACACTTGAGGGGAAGAAAAAATGCTAAAAATAAATAAGTCAAAAGAAACTTTTAAAAGGGGGAATATGTGTCCAAAATTCCGACCAGAATGACACAATTCCTAAATGACTTATTTCTGCTTATTCTTCATCATTCCAAAAAAAAGCACTGAGCACCAGTTCTACACCATTTGTTATTCTGGGTGTTGACAATGTCATGGAGAACAAAAGGAATAAAGCCTGTCCTCATGGATCTTACTTTTTGGTTTGGAGGGCAGATGTTAAATAGTTATAAGGTGGATGAATCTGATTAAAATCTTAACTCCTTACAGTGGCCTATGAGGCATCATGTGGTCTGGCCCTTGTGTATCTTTTTTTTTTTTTCCCATCTTCATTGGATTATAATTGCTTTACAATGTTGTGTTAGTTTCTGCTGTACAAAAAAGTGAATCAGCATATGTATACATATATCCCCTCCTTCTGGAGCCTCCCTCCCATCCTCCCTATCCCACCCCTCTAGGTGGTCACAAAGCACCAAGCTGATCTCCCTGTGCTATGCGGCTGCTTCCCACTAGCTATCTATTTAACACATGGTAGTGTATATATGTCAGTGCTACTCTCTCAATTCGTCCCAACCTCCCCTTCCCCCCACCATGTCCACTAGTCCGTTCTCTATGTCTGCGTCTCTATTCCTGCCCTGTCACTAGGTTCATCAGTACCATTTTTCTAGATTCCATATATATGCGTTAATATACAGTATTTGTTTTTCTCTTTCAGACTTACTTCATTCTGTATGACAGACTCTAGACTTACATCACTACAAATAACTCAATTTCATTCCTTTCTATGGCTTATATTCCACTGTATTTATGTACCACATCTTCTTTATCCATTCATCTGTTTATGGACACTTAGGTTGTTTCCATGTCCTGGCTATTGTAAACAGAGCTGCAATGAACATTGGGGTACATGTATCTTTTTGAATTATGGTTTTCTCAGGGTGTATGCCCAGTAGTGGGATTTCTGGGTCATGTGGTAAAGTTTTATTTTTAGTTTTTTAAGGAACCTCCATACTGTTCTCCATAGTGGCTGTATCAATTTACATTCCCACCAACAGTGCAAGCGGGTTCCCTTTTCTCCACACCCTCCCCAGCATTTATTGTTTGTAGATTTTTTCATAATGGCCCTTCTGGCCAGGGTGAGGTGAAACCTCACTGTGGTTCTGATTTGCGTTTCTCTGATTTGCTCTATCTTCAGCCCTCCTCCCTGAGTGTGCTCTTCCCAGCTCAGCTGTGGTCATTCTTACTTAGTCTTTGCATCTGCTGCTTCCTCTGCTCTTGCTCCACATCATCACTTGATGGCTCTTTATTTGGGTCTCAACTCAGTCGTCAATGCCTGGGAGAAGACTTCCTTGACCACACTGTCTCTTCGCCCTGTTTTAGGTGTTCATTGTTATACAAAATTAGTTTCTTTGTTTATAAAGCTTCTTGAGAACAGAGGCCTTGCCCATTTTATGCATGGTTGCATCCCCAGCACTTGCTAAAATGCCTGGCACCTGTAGGTACACAATACATTCTTCTTTTTTTTTTTTTAATTTTTAAAAGAATATTTATTTATTTATTTGGCTGCGGCGGGTCTTAGTTGCGGCATGTTTCATTGCGGCGTGTGGGCTTCTCTCTAGTTGTGGTGTGTGGGTTTTTCTCTCTCTAATTCTGGCGCGGGCTCCAGGGCGCGTGGGCTCAGTAGTTGTGGCTCCCGGGCTTAGTTGCCCCGCAGCATGTGGGATCTTATTTCCCCTACCAGGGATCGAACCCGCGTCCCCTGCATTGGAAGGTGGATTCTTTACCACTGGACCACCAGGGGAGTCCCACACAATACATTCTTAATGAATGAAGGTAAGAATGAGTGACTGTCTGACAGGGAAGTTCTGTAAGCTATGAGAATCCTTAAAAGTGTCAACTACCTAATTAGAAGTCAGGTACACACAGGACATGTTGTGTGCATATGATCTTTTTCTTCAAGTCAATTATAAATTCCTCAAAGGCAGGAAGCTTACATTATATTTCTCTGAATCTTCTTATGCCAGCCCATAGCACAGTGTTTTGGGTTTTTTTTTCAGATCTTAGTAATAAATTTTATTTGAACAAGAGAACTTGTGCACAACAGTTGAACAGCATGATTACAGACTGCAGCCCTCCCCAGGGGAGGCACAGGTATGTACAGTATGTGAGAGAAAGTTGCACCTCAGAGCTGATCATGATCAAGTCAAAAACACCTGACATACAGTATACGTGCTAATAAATTTCCTTCAGGTCATGACCAGCATGAAAAAAATCAGGACATAGATACTCGGCAATAGATACTCGGCAAAGGCTCTGTAAATGTAGCACAGTGTTTTAAATTCTGAAGGTGCTCACAAAACTAAAGCTATTCAGCATTCAGATTCTGGAACAGGGGCTCTGTAACTTCTGAATCCTTTCATGGTTCAGCTTATCATACTTTATGCCAAATTTTTAGTTGCATATCAGTGTCCTTGGTCAGCGAACCTCTTAGAATCTTACTCCTCTGTGTATCCCAGAGCCTAGTAGAGTGAAGGAATGAGTGAATGCCTTCTACGACTTCCTTTTCCTAGCTTCTTTGCCAAGGAATTCAGCCATCATTATACCATGTACATAGTGTGCAGCGACTAGGAGGTGCTCAGTAAATAGTTATTGAGGGTATGAATTCTGCAGCCTGGTGCAGCCTAGAGAGTAAGGACGATGCATCTGCGATGAATGGCTCATGGTGCTATGTTTTAGTGACAGGTGAGGAATTCTGGGCTCTAGTTTGGTTCTACAGCAGAGCTGCTGAGTGACTCCAAGCATCATCACGCCCCTCTGCTTCTCAGTTTCCCCATCTGTGAAATTATGTGGCTAAGCTGAGTGCTGATATGTCAGGTCATCTGGATTCTAATCTTGGTTCCACCATTACTGGCACCTGTAAGCCTTGGGCAAGTGCAACTACTCTGACTACTTGTGTCCTCACCTCTAAAGGGAGAAATAATAGTCCTCACCTTCCAAGGCTGTTGCCAGGAGTAGGGTGCAAAATGTAAGGGGATGCCAAAAACTCAGCATCAAGATAAACAATATTTTAAAACCATACTTTAAAAATCAGAGACTTCCCTGATGGTCCAGTGGTTAAGACCCTGAGCTCCCAACGCAGGGGGTCCGGGTTCAATCCCTGGTCGGGGAACTAGATCCCGCATGCTGCAACTAAGAGCCCACATGCCACAATTAAAAGAGTCCACATGCCGCAAGAAAGATCCCGCGTGCTGCAACTAAGACCTGATGCAGACAAATAAATAAATAAATATTTTTAAGGTATCTAAAAAATCGTAATTAATGCAAAAAATTTTATGATGAACATTTTCAGTAAGGATAGCATCAGTAACAGTGCTGTTTTGGAGTCTGAGACAAAAAGAAAAAGGATTAAATGAGACCATGCTTGTAAAGTACTTAGCACAAAGCCTTCTACATAGTTAGTACACAATAGATGTAAACCAGTATTATTATTATTATTTTAAATTAATTAATTATTTAATTTTTGGCCGCACTGGTTCTTCGTTGCTGCACGCAGGCTTTCTCTAGTTGTGGTGAGCAGGGGCTACTCTTCATTGTGGTGCGCGGGCTTCTCATTGCAGTGGCTTCTCTTGTTGCGGAGCACAGGCTCTAGGTGCGCAGGCTTCAGTAGTTGTGGCACGCGGGCTCAGTAGTTGTGGCTCGCGGGCTCTAGAGTGCAGGCTCAGTAGGTGTGGTGCACGGGATTAGTTGTTCCACGGCATGTGGGATCTTCCTGGACCAGGGATCGAACCCAAGTCCCCTGTATTGGCAGGCAGATTCTTAACCACTGTGCCACCAGGGAAGTCCCTAAACGGGTATTATAAATAAGATCTCCAAGGTTTCCTCTAGTTATAAAATTGCTTAGCTACCATTTCTCCTCACAATTTGGAGTCTTTTTAAAAAAAGCACCTACTGACTTAATTTTATGCAAAAATAATGTAGGGTTGGCACCTTCTGTAAAAATGTAGAATTAGTACTGAGGAAAAATAAAATAAGCCACACTTCTAAACTTCTATGTGCACTTAGGATACAGTTATAACATGTTGAACTGTTAAAATAATTTCAGAACAAATGTAAGTCTATATGCAGCCAGAATCACAGTCATACTAAGTACAAATAGCCCCCAATTGCTTGTGATCATCAAAGTACCCATCGTCCTGCTCAAGACATTCAGATTGAAGGCCTATTGTGCTCCACTGCACTGAAGTGGAGGCTGGACAAACAAAACTAGAAAAGAGGTGCAGATCCTGCCCTTGTTGTGCTCTAATGAGAAGAGAAGACTTGCCTGAGAACACAGGGAGTCTGTAACACATGTCAAGGCTATATCTTAGGAAAAATGCAACTTACAGTGCAAAGACTTATAATGGGAAGTTATTTCCATAAGAATTATTGTAAAAAGTCTAGATACATGCTCAGAACCTTACCACTCAACGCTTTTTATCCATTATCACTGACCTAAAACACATTTTAAAAACACTTAAAAGGCATTATGTAAATACTGAAGGAGTAATAAAAGGCCATGTGCAATCATTTGTACCTTAAAACCTTGGCTTTTGGTTTGGTGGAGGAATTGTAGGGATACAGTGAGATGTTGCACAAAATACCATGGCCACAAAGAGTGTACCCTTTAGTGAGAAGAGTGATGAGGGAGACGAGGAGGGAGGGGAGTAAGGATTGTCCAGAGCCACCGCTTTCACCTCTACATCTGCATCAACTCCACGTCTGTACTGGGGAGGTGAGATGCAGATGGGGTGAGAAGGAGCAGTTTAGTGAAGGGCCAAGAGAAGGTCTTGTTTCCTTTATATCCTTCTTAAAGAAAATAAAGAAGGAATAAAGCATCTACTGCTTTTTACCGCCGATTTTAGAGTTGTGTGTTAGAAATCTTCCAAAGCCTGTAGGGAGATGGGGGATGGAAAGAGGCATATGGGGTAAAGTCTCTCTGACACATTTGGAGAGCGGAGGTTCACTCTCAGCCACTGTGCTCTGATCACATGCTTTCCCTCTCTCCCAGTGAGAGTGGCTACCCAACTGTACAACTTGGTAATGCAGTGATAGAAAACTACGTTGCATATAAATGAATGAAGTGCTGCAAAAGGGACACAGCAAGGGTCAGTTTACAAAGCAGACCCCTCTGCTTGCAATTCAACAAAGTGAGTGTTGTGAAAAAGATATAGAAAAAGCATGGGTTTTTAGAGGAGGGACTCCTTCCCCTGAGCTGAGGATGACTGAGGAGTGGCTTAATGAAGTAGGTGTCATTTGAGCTCGTTCCTAAAGAGTGGCTAGGGTTTGGATACATACCTACATTTGTTCTCCCTCATGAAAAATAAAGGTACGAGATATGGAGTTGTTAATGTGATTTTTTTCAAAAGGACCATTCAAGACAGTCACATATAAAATAGAGTGACCGCTCATTTCTCTAAGGGGGCGAAAACCTCTTGTGAAAATCAGATGTTGGGGAGAAACATGGATGGGATATGCACTTGTTAAGGCCAGTGAACATAAGGTGAGGCCGACAAAAAGGAAATTAGGTGATATGGGGGGAAAAGGCAATTAAAGATCACGAGAAGGACTTTTAGTTGCATATTAGCATGGGGGGTATTTTTGAAAAAATGGGATTTGCTAATAAATAAGGAGGGGGTGAAATTAATGAGGCGTTGACAAGTGGCTGAGGCATTATACCCCTTTTTTCTGTTCATCTCTAATAAGACTAATCAAAAGGAGAAACTGGTAAAATTAAGAAAAATTGCAAAAGGTGTATAGTAATGGGGCTTTTTCACTGGTTTTTTTAGGAGTGTAAATCGGTAAAAAACTTTTTCGGAGAGAAATTTGGCCATGTGTCAATCAGATGATGCCACAGTAACCAACAGTCCACATGATGGTGGCTTAAAACAACAAATGTCTACTTCTCGCTCGTTCTGTGTGCTCACGGTGAGTCCGCTGAGGCTCTGTCCCACGCTGTCCTCACTACAGGACTCAAGCTGCTGGAGCAGCCACTATCTGGAATACTGCTGGTCACTGTGGCAGAATCTAAAGGAGGCTCTGCAAGGATTCAAACTGGCAATAAAATGGTGATGACATATGTCCCTTGTAGTCACAGCTTACTGATCAAGTCACATAGCCTTTCTACTGACTAAGGGACCAGGAGGTGTAGCCCCATGAGGCCTTGGAAGGCAGAAAGCTAGAAATATTCTGGGAGCTGAACAGATGACTGCCTTGGGTCATAACTATTAAAATTAAAAATGGACACAACAATTCCATTTTTGAGACTCCACCCTAAGAAAACACTCCCATAAAAACCCAAACCTGTGTGTTCAAGGATGTTCCTTCCAGCATCAAAAACCTTGTTTGGAAGCCTAAATAGACATCAGTGGGGGAATGATTAAGTATTGGAATATCAATGCATTGGTATTCTATAATGTTATTAAAAAGATTAAGATAGATGTCTCAGATAAATTAAGTGACCAAATTTTTTTAAAGCTTATACACATAGAATGATACCATTTACATCAAAAATTAGACATTATGTTAAAGAATTACGAATACATTGCAGAGGAACGATAACGTAAGGCTGTTACTAATAATAATACTAACATAGCTATTGTTTCTCGAGCATTTACTATGGTCAGGCACTGTACTATGTGTTAAGTGCTTCATAAGCCTGATTCACATCTGTGGTAATAGGAATTATCACTCCCGTTTTACAGATGAAGACCCTAAGGCTCAGAGACATGAAGTGACTTGTCTAAGTTCACAAAGATAAGCAGTTCTGCAGCTACAGCCCCAGTCTGTCTGAGGATAACAGCTGCCTCTGGGGTTGGGGGTTACTTGTGGGATGGAGAAGGGAGAAATTTTACAGTCTATTTGATAAAGTTCAATGAGCTTGCATTTGTTTTTCTTACAACAGGCTGAAAAATATACCTTTTTTAAAAAAACATGAAGTGATGCAAACAAAGGGAAAAAGTAGAAAATTGTGTAGACAGGATGGAGGTAGCTGTGTATATATAAATAGAAGTTGAGGATCTTTGGGGAAAAAAGATCTACAAATGCACCAAACACCCATCCAAGTATTTGAGTTACAGTGCAAGTGGGAAGGAAATCTTAGATCAAACTGACTGAATGTCTAACACAAAGAAAGGGTGAGGAGCCTGGTGAAAGATGCTGGGAGTAGGGGCCTCTCAGCAAAGCAGGATGGGCTGGCAAATGGACATTGAGTTTCTGACAGCCTCCTGGAGGGACCTGTGAAGCCCTTCTTGACAATTCTGCAAACACTGAAGACAACGGATTGCTGAAAACAAGCAGCAGGGTTCATAGGAAATAACGCATGTTGGGCAATTTGACAGCCCTTTAAAAATGGAATTATTAGGTTAGTGCATAAAAGAGCCATTATGATCCTTTGCCTTTGGAGCTCAGCAGGACCGTCTCAAGAACCTCTCCCATATAATTTTTTCAAAGGGGCTCCTGCCAGGGACACAGGCATGGATTCAGAGACAGAAGGTAGTTATTTACACACTCGAGGATGCAAAACGTGCATGTACAAGGATGTTCATCACAGCCCTGTGTATAATAGGGAAAAACTGGAAATCATCTAAATGTTACCAGTTGGGGATCTGTTCAAAGTATTTTGGAGTACACATGGAATGGACTATTACGTAGCTGTTTAAATCAGCAGTTGACAATCTATGGCCCATGGACCAAATCTGCCTCATGAATTAAGAACGATTTTTATAGTTTTAAATGGTTAAAAAATTCAAAGAAGAAAAATATCTCACAACACATGAAAATCATATGAAATTCAAATTACTGTGTTCGTAAATAAAGTTTTTTTGGAACGCAGCCATGCTGATTCATCAATGTATTGTCGCTGATTGCTCGACCACGGCAGAGTCAAGTACAGTAGTTTCAGGAGGGACTGTGTAGCCTGAAAAGCTTAAAATATTTACTATCAAGCCTTTTACAGAAAAAGTTTACTGACTCCTGTCCTAGAATAGATTACTAAACAAGATTTTTGTTTTGTTTTGTTTTTTTTGCGGTACGCGGGCCTCTCACTGTTGGGGCCTCTCCCGTTGCGGAGCACAGGCTCCAGACGCGCAGGCTCAGCAGCCATGGCTCACGGGCCCAGCCGCTCCGCGGCATGTGGGATCTTCCCAGACCGGGGCATGAACCCGTGTCCCCTGCATCGGCAGGCAGACTCTCAACTACTGCGCCACCAGGGAAGCCCCTAAACAAGATTCTTAAAAACAGCAGATTCATTTTAATCCAGGGGTCCCCAACCCCCAGGCCATGGACTGGTACCGGTCTGCAGCCTGTTAGGAACCGGGCCGCATAGCAGGAGGTGAGTGGCAGGACAGCGAGCCAGTGAAGCTTCATCTGCCGCTCCCCGTCGCTCCCCAGTGCTCGACTTACCACCTGAACCATCCCCTGCCGCCCCCTCCGTGGAAAAATTGTCTTCCAGGAAACCAGTCCCGGTGCCAAGAAGGTTGGGGACCGCTGTTTAATTCCCCTGTCCTTCCTAAAGTGTCTGTGCTTTCCTTTCTACAGTGGATTTTTTTCTCAGCATTGTTTGATGTGGTTTATTTTTTATTTCTTTGTTTTGTGTTTTCATTTGTTTCTGTCTCTGTCTTAATGGCTGTTGCAGATCATTTATATTCCAAGAGCAAAAAAAGTTAGTATTCTTGTATTAGTCCAGTAATACCTAATCGTTACTTTAAAAAAATCAAGCAGCATGCAAGTATATAAAATTGACGTCAGTTTCTGTCACTGGAATGCAAACTCCCCTACAACAGTGACCATATTCTCATTACATCCCCCTGCAGGTAGCACAGGGCCTGGCACATAGTAAGCCCTCAATAAAGACTTTTTAATGAATGACCGTATGAATGAATGAATGATAGTTTTATATGTATATAAATGGAATCGCGTGCAGCGTATTGTCTGTAGCATGCTTTCTTTCTACATGATGGTATGTGGGGTACATAAATACGCTGAGATTATATTGGACGTGCAATGAGAGAGCACATTTTCCTTTCTTCTTGGCAACAGAATACACATCCCTCTGCACGGGAGCCGAGACCCTTGTAGTAACTTGCCTCCGCACGGCTCAGAGGTAGCCTCAGGCAGGCAGAGTGGATCACAGTCAAGAAGCGTTTAGTTAATCTGTTTTGGGGGTGACACACAGGCAGGGACCCAGGAGAACCGGCCTGGGGCACTTCCTGGGCCCTCTTACTTAGGAGAGTAATTGCATTTTTGTGCCATGAGCACAAACCTTGTTGCTCTCCTCCCTGCCCATCTTCCCTTCTTATTTCTATTTTCTGACTTGCTACTCTGCCCTTTCAACCCCTTACTTCTTCCTAAGATGCTGTGCCTGTAGGTGAGTTAGTAACACTACATTCCAACTGAGTGGTACTGTGTGCATCACGTCTTTTTAGACTTAGATTTATGGGTTATGCTGGGCAAGGTTGATTATCCCTCTTTCATAGAGAAGTAAACTGAGGCACAGAGAAGTTATATAACTTGCCCAAGGGGGAAGTCTGGCTCCCAAAGCAGTGCTCTAACCACTTTGCTAGGCTGCCGCTCCAGCACCCACATCTTCTGCCTCCCATTCCAGAGCTGTTCTCTGCTAGATGGATAGGGCTTTACTGGTTTCTGAATCCCAAGTGCCCAGCATAGAACTTGTGCCCAGAAACAGACACTCTGTAGGCCAGTTAAAAAGATGGTCTAGAAACAGACCTTATGATACTTCCTCAATGTGTAATATTTGTGCAGCTATTTTATAAGCTCTTTCATACAATGCTGGAGTGAGATGGGGTGTACTTGGTTCGACCTTTTTTGGATGGTAACTTAACAGTATGGAGCAAAATGTTCTTACCATTGGGCAAAAGCAAATTTACTTCTAGGAATCTGTCTTAAGGAAATAATCACAGATATGGATGTAAAAAATGTATATATAATGATGTTCATTACAGTATTATGTATAATCATGAAAATGGCAACAGTCTAAATAACTAAAAATAAAGAATTGGTTAATTATGATACATCAATTATGTCTAGATTATGATACATTTTTATGAGGGAATATTATGCAGCCAGAAAAAAAAGCACGCTTAATGGGCAAGTGGACAGAAGATAGGAATGTTACTCTAGGGGTATACACAGAAAGCTTCAGCTGTGTTTATGATGATTACTTTCTTAACCTGGGTGGTAGGTATAGGGTATTCGTGATATTATTCCTTATGCCTCTTCAAATATCTGAAATGTTGAATAATTAACTGAAAAAATAAATTTAAAAAACTGTGTTTGGAATTTTTAATGATGTGGAATAATGATCATAAAATATTATGTTTAAACAAACAGGTTGTAATAAATAACACTAACATAATTTTCTAAATCAGTGTGTATGGTTATAAAAGAAACATACTAAACTTTTAATTGTGTCTGTCTTTGGGCAGTGCGATTATAGGGAATTTCCAGTTCTACAATGAAACAGCATTCTTTTTGTAAAAGAAATAAAAGCAATACTTTTAAATTTCTGAGCTCTAATTCATGGCTATTTTCTACTTTATGTCTAGCTTCCTAAGCAAGAAACTCCAGCACGATTTCCAATTTGTCTTTTTCTTTGTATTCACAGTCCAGTTTTTGCTAGATTTTACTATTTTTTCTTTCACATTTCCTCAATCTTTTCCTCTCTGTAATCATTCTCTGTAAGGTTTTAGATTTGATTTTTGTTATGTATCTAAAACAGAGGATCTTTGGGCTAACCAAACTATGGTCTAGGGGTGTGGAAAACCCCTGTGTTTTCTTTTAAGCATTCTGAGCTTTACTTTGTAGCTTCTTGAGGACAGAGATCACAGGGTCTGGCAATAAATTACTTGTGAAGAGTCAAGGATGGTGATAAGCTGCAAATTGACTTCCTAACTTCACACTCGTGGGGCATGTGGGTGTACTCACTAGGTTCACCTGATCACATCAGAAAGGCCATTAAATGTCAATGAACTTGTGTCCCTCACTGGGGTGTGAACGCATTAAGAAGAGGAGTGTGCACACTGGGATGAGTTTGAGGAGGTGACCCTGACCTGCCTTCTTTGAGTCTTCTCTCTGTGATTCATTCTGATGGAGAACTTGCCTAAAGTACTGGAGGGCCATGCTGGGGCTAATGACTTTGGCCTCGTAGGAAGGCGTTCTTGCTTAAAGAAATCACAACTGGAAGAAAGGCATTAGGTGCTGGAGAGGCCAGTCATTCACACAAAATGAAATGCTTTCCTGAAGAGAGAGAAACAGCAGAAGTCAAGTTCATTTGGAATGTTTCAGCATATGTTCTGAATTTGAAAACATTGTGCAGAAGGAACCAAGGAAATTTGCAACATAGCTTAGGAAATGTGTGGGAAAGTGTTTGTAGCGGGAGGATTCAATAATAAGAGCTTCCTGTCCTTCCCTTATGCCTGTATCGTTTTTCCTCCTAGACTAGAAAGAGTAGTTCAGAAAGTTCAAGATGGATAAACAACTTCATCAAATAATCTTTATGGGGCTCAATCTATTGCTTCCCATGTGTATTGCTCAGGGTTTTTGTGGTTGCAAGTAACAAAACCCAATTCAAAAATCGCTTAAGGAAAACCAAAAAGGACTTCAGTGGCCAGTGTAATTGAAAAGCTCAGTGGATAGTGCTACCTCAGTCATAGCTGGATTCAATGGTTTGCAGACTGATATCAGGAATCTGTCTTCCTCAGTCTCCTGGCTTTGCTTTCCTCCAAGTTGATTTGATTCTGAAACTGGCTGTCCCTTAATGGTGGCAAAAATGACCTGGGTCTAACTAGCTTAACAAACTCAGCTGAAAGCACCATCTTCCCAATGGTTCTAGCAGAAGCCTAGGTCTGAAGGTCGTTGGTCTGTCTCGTGCCATATTGTCTATCTTGTATCCATCTCTCTGGCCAGGGAGGTTGAATGCTCTGACTAGCCAGGCCTAGGTTCTGTTCCCATCCCTGGAACTAAGGAGGTGGTATTACCCTCACTGAACATACACAGACTATGATGGGGAAATGGAGGTCTCCCAGAGGCATAGTGGGATGTCATCCTCACAGAAGGGGGATAATAATGATGTTGGCCAGTCAAAAACCTCAGAGGACCACAACCCACCAGAAGTTCATTCTTCTGAAGATCAAGACAACGGCAGCATCCAGAACTAGTTTGTTAACAACAGTACGTAACACCAAAGTACATAAGATTGCCTTAGCTGGGAAAAAAGGGTCATGGTCCTTATTCTTTTCTGCTACAATTTGTTCTGCAACGACTAACTCTTTAGCCAGAAATCTGTGACCAAGTGGTTATTACTATAGAAACTTCCTTTGAGGGAACAATTAGCATCTATTGTTATCATTGCAATGTCATCATTTCATCAGGAGTTGCTAATAATGTTACTCTTTTGGTTTTCCATGCTTTCCTATGGATCTTCACATTGCAATCAGTCCCTTGAGGTCATGGCCTACATCAACACACTACCAGGCAGCTAATTAGTGGCTTGTCAGACATCTACTTGATTCTAACAACTGTTCCTCTACTTTTAGGATAATAGAGGCTCCTGAGGTGCACACACAGAGAAAAGCTAGTGAGTGTAACTGTGAGTTTGCCAGCCTAAGAACAGCATTTTGGAGCTCTTACTTAATAGTGGCTGGGGGGCACAGAGAAGATCCTATACAGAGGCTACAAAAGGAAAAGATTAAAATATTGTGAACACTGGGTCTCCTTTCATTTTTGAAAAGATCTGACACGTTTACTCATGTGGGAATGATGGCTAGAGATAGCTATTACTGGTAACATGTCCTTTCCCCAAATGGCCAGGTAGGGAAGTGTTGAAAATTAAGGGCTGTGTTTCTCAATGGCTGGCCTTTGGATCTCTTGCCGGAGTTACCATGGAATGTTGCTTCGGTTGCAAGCATCAGAAAGTGACCAGCTAACTTGAGCAGAAAGGCATTTGTTGAAAAGATATTTGGATAAGTAGGATGGGGGACAAAATAGGTACCAAGGAAACTCTTGGGCCAAGAAGCAACAAGCACACAATTGCCTTATGGATGGAATAGGACATAATTGTGCAGCTGCATCATTTCCATTTTATTCTTCATCAAAATTCAAAGTCTTGGGAGAGGCCACGTGATTGGCTAACCTTAGTTTACCTGAAAATTCCTTGGCAAAACCAACTGATGAGAAAAGGGGTTTGGTTCTATGGAAATGAGTGTCTGGACTTGCCCTCCCATCAGGACCAAGCCCAGCAGAGGAGAAGCAATTCTCTGGAACAAAACTGGGCCGATTTTAGGCCAGGAAATGGATAGTGGGCAGCTACAAAGTAACAATTGCCTCCCTACTGGGATGCTTGTTGAAAATACCCATGCTGGGTTCAAAGCCCACCTTACTGAATGAGAATCTCAGAATGTGAAGCCCTGGCATTTTTGTTTTTAATAAGCTCCCCAGGTGAGACTTACATACATCAAAAATGCAGAACCACTGAACATTGTGGGGAGGGGTACACACATCTGAAAAAACTGTAGCAATTTCTGAAACATGAGCTTAAATGAGTAGGCAGAAAAGGAAAGACTGATGCAGCTAGTAACCAAAGTTCTAAATATGGATTTCCCCTTCCCTCCAGAATTTGTTAGAGAGCATGAAGGACCTATTCTTGGCAAACATTTAAGGATTGCAGAAATTCCTTGAATATTTGGCATGCGATGCCTGCAATCAATCCATGACATTACAGAATAGACTCACTGAGGGTTAGGCTTGGAAGGGGAGGTCATACTCATTTACTATTCACTTATATTCACAACATCCATATTCAGTCATCGAAAAGGTGGTTCAGTGGTTAGGAGCTTGGGTTCTGAAATCAGTCAGAACTGGATTCAAATTCTATTCAGTTACTGGTTTGGTGATCATGGACAAGTTACTTTCCTCATGTGTTAAATGAGACTTGGAATACCAACCTCACATGGTTGTTCTGAGAATGAAAATGAGATAACGAATGTGAAATTCTTAGCACAGCTCCTGACATGAGATCTCTGCTAATTTAACAGTAGCTGTTATGAGTCAATAACTAATACCAGGTGTTTATGGATTTCCTACAGGGAAGACCAAGAGAAAATATCCACTCTCACAGAGTTTAGTGAAGAAAAGGGAAGGTCATCTTGTGGTCTGTAAAGATCCCACCAGAATGGGAGATAGAGAGCTTTCTCATTGGTCTCCCTGCTTCTTCTTTCCCTTCATTGGACCTTTCAGGGTCCTGGCATCAGGTCCGTGAGCTTCTCCCAGCTCCAGTCTGGTGATAATAGCATGCTCTTCCTGTGTGCTGAGTGAGGGAGCTTTCTGTTTCTTCCTATTCACCAACGCGGAGCACCTTTAAGAAAGCCAGAGCTTTCTGGTTTCCACATTGACCTCTCCTCTTAAAAATCTACTCTTTTTACTCAATTTGAGCAAAGACTATATCCCACCAAAACTGACTAGGGGAGAAAAGAAAAGGATGAGGGGGTGAGAAAATTATGTCAGAACTCACTCACTTGAAAGCTTTCCTCGACCTGTGCAGCATTTAAGAATTTACTAGTCAGTAGTGATGGGAATTGTTACTAGCTAATAAATATAATACTGAAGAGAACATTGGTACTACATGTTGGAGAGGACGTGGAGCAACGAGAACTCACACACCGTGTTGGGGGGCAGGTAAAATGGTTCAACCCTGGAGAGCAGTTTGGCAGTCTCTTAAAAAGGTAAACGTACAACTACCATATGATTTAGCCAGTATACTCCTAGGTAGTACCATGGATTTATTTATAATAGCTCAAAACCAGAAACAATCCAAATGTCCATTAACAGACGAATGGCTAAACAATTGTGTTATATTTATATAATGTAATAATATTCAGCAATGAAAAGGAGTGAACTATGGACATACACAATGTGGATGGATTTCAAAGTAACTATGTGAGTAAAAGAAGCCAGTCGAAAAGAGTATGTATGATTCCATTTATATCAAGTTGTCAAAAATGCAAACTTGTAGTGATAGAGAGCAGATCAGTGCTTGCCCAGGAATGGAGGTATTGGGAAGTATAAAGAGGCATAAGGAAAATTTTGAGGGCAATGAATACTTATCTTTGCTGTGGTGTTGGTTTCAGAGGTGAATACACGTGTCAAAATGGATGAAATTGTACAGTTTAAAATATATGATTTAGTGTATTTCAATTATACCTCAATAAAGTTATTGCTTTTAATAAAAAAGAACATTGGATTAGAAATCAGAAGGCAAGGGGGCCAGCCCTGGCTCTTATACAAAGTCTGTGTGTGCCCTTGGACAGTCTTTTTTACTTCTATGTGTCTTCATTCTTTCATTTTTCAATTGAAAGTGATAGATCGGTTTATTTCTAGGGTCTCACCCAGTGGAAAAATTCTCATTGTTGAATGGTCTTTTGGCCAATAGATTAATCCATCAAGGTATCAGTTTCTTTAATTGATCTTCTAACTCTGTGTTAAGTTTTTAATTGATTTACTGAATTCTCAGGTTTCAAACACAGCAGACCAATAGAATGAACTTTTCCAAGCTTTGAAAAGAGATCGATACAAGCCTAAAGTCTTCATGTTAAGTCTGTTATCAGTACCTGCAGATTTAAAAGAAATTCTCAGATGAAGAATGGAGGTTAACAATGATGCGTGAGGGTGAGAATCACAATAGAAATATGATCAGATTTCCTTAACACCAGCTTAATAGATTATAGAGTTTTGCGACCAGCTCACACACTGTTTCCACTACAAAATCTTCCTGCTACTCTTCTGTGCGACTAACATCTCTCCCCTGGAATCCAGAAGTACTTTGCACCGTTCTTATTGTTCTAGTGTAATCTTGGGGAAATTATACAATTCTCCATGCTTCTCATCTATAAAATGGTATAATAATAACAAGGCTACTGTGAGGGTTAAAGGAAATATTGCATGCAAAATATTTTAAAATAGTTCTTGGTATAATTAATTCCCCAAATAAATGTTAATTGCAATTTTTCTAATTAACAATAGTGCTGCGTAATATAGTTATTTAAGTACATGTGTCATCTCCTTGAGGGAGCAGGAACTGCTTCAGATTCATCTTTGTGTCCCCTAGGCTGAGCACACAGTAGGTGTTCAATGAATGTTTTTTGGATGAAGGCACAAATGATGACTAATAGCAAATATGGGGACTCAGGATGTTGATTTCTTCATTGGACACACAGCCTCTGTACGAATCTTGCTGACTGACTGCAAAGGAAATGTCACCAACTGTCAGAGACACAGCAACACATTGCACAAGCATATGTGCCAGGGAAGCCAGAAACTTGTTATTGTATGTGTGAGAAATCCAAACCAACACAGCCAAAGAAATGCTCTTGGACTCTTCACTGGGACTCTGACAATGTATTTATATACATTTCATCCTCTCGTGAGTTTACAAGATCCTTTATCACTGTGCTCTTTGCGGGCAAGGTCATGGGGCAGAATTATAACCCCAACTTGGTGGTGTTCCTCCCCCTGTGCCTTCTCACTTGTTCTCCAAGGGACTTTTTCTTCCCACAGGCTTGAATCACTCACTTTGGAAGCTGCAACAAACACTTTAATACTCAGAGAAAGTAGCTTCTGGCTCAAAGATTTTTAATTAATTTATTTATTTTATTTTTGGCTGCGTTGGGTCTTCGTTGCTGTGCGCGGGCTTTCTCCAGTTGTGGTGAGCAGGGGCTACTCATTGCGGTGGCTTCTCTTGTTGTGGAGCACGGGCTCTAAGTGCACAGGCTTCAGTAGTTGTGGCTCGCAGGTTCTAGGGCGCAGTCTCAGTAGTTGTGGCGCACGGGCTTAGCTGTTCTGTGGCATGTGGGATCTTCCTGGACCAGGGCTCGAACCTGTGTCCCCTGCATTGGCAGGCGGATTCTTAACCACTGTGCCACCAGGGAAGCCCCTGGCTCAAAGATTTTAGATGTATGTTTTTGGGGTGAGTTTCTCTACTCCCTAGAACTTGATAAGCCTCTGGCTAGGAAAGAGGGAAAAGGAGAGGGAGGCTCCACTCAGACTGGAAGCTGACTCTGTTCCAAGGTCATTTTGGGTGCTATGCAGAGGAAACCACCGACGGCCAGTGGCCAGCCCATCTGCCACTGTGTCCAGCTTGAAGTGATAACAGTAGGTGCCCTGGAGACTCTGGCTGATTCTATTCATAAATGTCCACCAATCCATTGCTTAGAGGAAACCTCCATGTTTCTGCTCTAGAAGACCCTTCAAACACTTAAACAAAGGGTGTGAGGCAGGGACCCCATTACGGGCTGATGGTGGTACATTCATAAAGCCTTGATCAAGATAGGACAGCAAAGAACCTGATGGAATTAACCCTATGAGCCATGGCACCCAGGGACACAGCATCTTCTTTTTCAATAGGGAGAAGAGTTCTAGAATCACACTGCATGAGTTCTAGTCCTAATTCTGTCCTAACTCTACCAATTTCTAGCTATATGACCTTGGATACATTTCTCAACCCATTTTGTCATCTTTTCAATGACAGTTAATATTCTTGAGTTGTAAGCAACAGAAACTGGCTCTAACTTAAGCAAAAATAGTTTATTAGGAAGATATTAGAACTCATGGATTTGAAAGCAGCATGCATAGGACATTAGGAAGAAGGAAGCCCAAACGGTCTCTCGCCCAGAGGAGTCTGGTCTGAATGCAGCCCATTTCAGTCTCATTCTCTCTCTGCCCAATATTCAGATTCCAGGGAAGGAGCACTTGCTTGGTTTAGAAGCCTGGGTTACATCTTGACACTTGGCTGGGGAAGGTGGCGCATTTGTCTAACAGTCCCAACTAGCTAGTGTCTCTGGGAAGAATAATTTCTCAAGGGAAACAGTGACTGTTAAGAATAGTGGATGCTGGGCAGTAATAATGCCCATTATTCTAGCTTATACGATTTGGGGGAACATTAAAATGAGGTAATGCACGTAAAGCTCTTAGCACGTGCTTGGAATGAGAGTATTCACTCAATAAATGTTAGCTGTTATCATCTACTGGAGTGTAGGCACCATGAGTCCAGATATAATGTCTTTGTGTGTCCACCATGGCTGGGTAATATTAGTGAGTCACTAAATAGTTGATGAATGAGTGACTATCAGTATGTAATCAATGTGGTTTTTTTTAATTTTTAAAAATTTATTTGTTTATTTATTTTTGGCTGCATTGGGTCTTCTTTGCTGCGTGGGCTTTCTCTAGTGGTGGCGAGTGGGAGCTACTCTTTGTTGCGGTGCTTGTCTTCTCATTGCGGTGGCTTCTCTTGTTGTGGAGCACGGGCTCTAGGCACGTGGGCTTCAGTAGTTGTGGTACCTGGGCTCTGTACTTGTGGCTCCGAGGCTCTAGAGCACAGGCTCAGTACTTGTAGCACACGGGCTTAGTTGCTCTGCGGCATGTGGGATCTTCCTGGACCAGGGCTCGAACCCGTGTCCCCTGCATCGGCAGGTGGATTCTTAACCACTGCGCCACGAGGGAAGTCCAATCAATGTGTTTTACTATATTTTTGTAAAGTACATAGTATATCTAAAACCAGAAGCAAAATGTGAAAAGTGAGATTTGCCATTTCACTTGTTTTGTTTTAATGATCAGGAAACGTTTAAGCTAAAAGGTCCATATCCTTGACTCGTGAAGTAAATTCCACAATAATTTCTGGGTATTTTAACATCGATGCTTCTAATTAACCCTGGAAACATCTGTCTGGTCACTGCAGATGGTGTTGTGCTGTGCTGATTTAGTGACCTCTAGATGAGTCACTTTCTAGACTAAGAGAATCTGTTAAGTGATCTTGGCACCTTATCCTTTATTGTATTGTATTTATTTTTGGCTTCATCGGGTCTTAGTTGCGGCACGTGGGATCTTTATTGCAGCATGTGCAGTCTTTCATGTGGCGCACGGGCTTCTCTCTCTCTAGTTGTGGCGCATGGGCTCCAGAGTGCATGGGCTCTGCAGTTTGCAGCACGAGGGCTCTCTAGTTGAGGCACGTGAGCTTAGTTGCCCCATGGCATGTGGGATCTTAGCTCACCAACCAGGGATCGAACCCACCTCCCCTGCATTGGAAGGTGGATTCTTTACCACTGGACCACCGGCGAAGCCCCTTGGCACCTTACCCTTTGTTTGAGAGTCATTACTGTTTTTACTATAAAGATGTTAAGCAACGGTTGATATGTTTATTCTTTAACAGGGATCTAACCTTCGTGATCTTTAGGTACTTGAATCATGATCTTTAATAATATTTATTGTTGGGCTTATGCTCTTAAGGGAGCTATTTTTGTACCAATCAATCATTCATTCATCAAACAGACATTTATTGAGTGTCCGTTTTGTGCTGGGGACAGTGGTAGGAGCCAGAGAGTCACATGGTCAACAAAAGTAAACACACTCAGGTCTCCATGGAACTCAGCATTTGGAGGTGGAGACTGACTTGTATCAAATACCCACAAATATATGTAAAACCATCAGTGATGAGTGTTGTTATTATGGAGAGGTAAATGTTATTTATAAAAGGCCTTGTCCAGACATCAGGAAGTGTGATATGTGAGCCGAGAGCTAATGGATGAGTTGGCATTAACAAGGGAAAAAAGAGAGTGAAGAGAGTTCTAGGAGCATGAACTGAAAGTGCACATGCTCTGAGGCCAGAAAGAATTTGGTGAAGACAGGCTGAGGAAAGGCTAGTGTGGCTGCAGAGCTGGGCTGGGTGTCAGATCACACAGGGTCTTTCAAGTCATGTTCAGGAGTTTGGTCAGCAATGGATTTTAATCATGGACACGACCCCAAAGCACCTGCATTTAAAAGACTGCTGAAGTGGTATTGGAAAAGGGATTGGAGGGGGCTGGAGTGATGGCAACACTGCAGTATATTAATTGTGACTCAAAAGTCTGCAGAGAAATGTCTTGGGTTGGTATGCACAGCAGATGACAACTGTGGTGAGAACTGTTCCACCAGGCATGTTGTCTCCCATCTATTACCAACATTTGCTAACTGACAACTCAAATACTGTTTAATGCTGGTCTCTACAGAGCCCTTATTAGCAATTACAATTCTACATTATCTCTCAAATAGATCACAGTGACTCCCATAAAAAAGAAATGTGGAAGAAAAAATACATAAAACAGATTATACTTCAATTATCTCTGCCCCAGCTAGATTTTATTCTTCCCATGTTCATTAAAAAAAAATTGTTGTAACCTTTCTACCAATCTTTCCTTTAGTTATTTTTCACTCGTTTACTTGTCCGACAGTTTTATGTTTACTATGTCCACTCTTACTTAGGTATTAGTGAATCCAAGAGGAATAAAAGAGTCTCTTCCCTCTTTCAGAGAGAACACATTCTAACAGGAGCGATGGGGATGAAAATGTAAAAAATGAACTAATACACTGTCATGGGTTCTGTGATAGGTATATGCATAGAATGATGTGTGAGTCTTGGAAAAGGAGTGGTGACTGCTTCCATAGAGGTGACAGGGAAGCTTTGCTGAGGGGGTAATTTTTGGCTTGGTTATAATAGCTGATAGCTATTATTGAAGAAAAGGAAAATCTACTGTATTGGAGGAATGAAAAAATTTAGGTTAAGTGTAAAGTATGTAAGATATATTTGGTTAGTGGGTATATAAATATATCATGAATGCTTTGAATATATGCTAGGAGATATTTTGTATGTACATTGGTCAAAATAGAATGTTCCAGTCCTGTGTTTGTACAGTCTGGTAGCCACCAGTTCCAGATGGCTATTTACATTTACACTTAATTAAAATGTAAAAAAATCAGTTTACTGCTAACAGTAGCCATATTTCAAAGGCTCAGTGGCCACATGTGGCTAGCGCGTACCATACTGGACAGCGCAGATACGAAATTTTCCACCACCACAGCAAGTTCTATTGGAAAGTGCTGTACTAACCTAACTGGCTTTAGGAGAACATGAATTGATCAGAGTAGTTGAAAGAAGACCTCAGTGAAGGTCAGTAAGAGAAGAGGTTGCAGGGTGTTTAGATTCTTGTGACCACGAGAGTGAGATGAGCCAGCTGGAGATAAACCAAGTGAAGCAGAGGATTTGACTGAGATACTCCTGATTGTCCTGGCTGGAGGCGTTTTCCTCTCCTATAAATGACACCATAAGGAGGAAAGCCATGTGCAAATAGATAAACAGGAACTGAGGGTGGGCTGGCTAGTTTCATTGTGGAGGAAAGCTGGGGAGAAACTGGGGAGGCGTGTGCTCCAGAGGAAGAAGGATGAAATGTCAAGGGAACGGTGGGGCTTTAAAAAGGATGGTTGATCCACGCCTTTGAGCTTGAGAACTTAACAGGTATTGCAGATCTGGTGTGACTCTGCCGATATGGCAGTAGCTCGTGAAAATCAAGTAGGTGGTGGTAAACCCACGCTGTCTTGTCTGCTGGCATGGCAGCCTCTGCCCAGAGGAAACCGAACTGGGTGAGACAGCAGCCTCTCCAGGAATTGGCTTGGGTAACTAAGTTTTGCCAGTTTGTTTCTCAATACTTCCCACCTTTTGCTACCAACAAAGAGGGCTCAGGACTACTCAAAAGGTGTCAAGCTGGGTGGAAGAAAAGGTCAACTGGGGGAAGTAAAAAGGGTGTCTTGGAAGTACATTGAAACAGCAGGGAAAACTTGTTCAAAAGCATGAAGGAGGAAAATGCATGGTATGTTTGGGAAATAATCCTGTGACCGAAACAAAGGGAATATGAAGACTGTAGTCGTAAACGAGGCCAGACTGCCAAGAGTCTGCTGAAATGCCATAATAATGGGAGGCACAGTGGGAAGATCCTGGGCTTTGGAGCCAGAGCTCCTCCACATACTGTTTCTGTGAACTTGGGCAAGTTAGGTTATTTTCTGTGCTTCAGTTTCCTCATAGTTATACCCTGTAAGTAGGAGTTTCCTACTGAAATGAGTATCAACATATTAACTACTATAATTTCATGTGCCAAAACAAATCTTTATTTCCCATAACTTATCTAAGATTCTTGAGTGCCCATTCCCTTAACCTTGCTTAGACATTTGGATAGATCTTCATTTCTGGTTCTCTCAAAGGGTTGCCTTTCTTCCTCTTCTTCCTAAGCTGGTGCCTGTGTACACGTATTACATGTATTGTCACAGACTGGCTCCTGGATTGCAAATCCACGAGGCTGGTCCTTCCAGGACTCTGCTGGTTCATGAAGATATCCTTGGTCCCACTTGGTAATTATTGAAGTTGAGAGATGGTAGAACTTTGGTCTTATTTTCTTGGTTCTTTTTCTTTGGTGTGTTTTCCTCCCTTCCCATGGTGATGTAGGCCTTCTTGCTGCAGATCCCCTGAATCTCAGCTACATCCTGCATCTGAGTCCAAGCTCTTGTTGTCCACTCCTACCCTCTTCTATAAAGTCAACTCTCATTGAACTGCTGACTCTCAACCTTGAATAGTTATCTTTTTCTATTCCTTACCAGGTACCTGTGGAAACATCTGGATTCCTCCCATGCCAGCTCTGCCAAAAACTTGCCATGCTCCCTTCTCCTCCACCATTGCACACTTGTCAGAAGAACACTGAAAATGATCTCCTTCCAGAACGACAAGAGGGAAGTAGATCCCAAATCCCTGAAACTTTCAGCTCCTGCACAATGCTATCTGGGATTTTTACTGCCTTTCACACTCCATCCAAGCTCTTGACCCTGAAGGGAAATTACCCTTGTGCCTAACCACTGGCCTCCTTTCCACTCCACCACGTTACTCCCAGATGCCCTTACCATGAAAATAGCCTCTGGGCAGCTGGGAAATTTCCTTATGTCATATCGTGATATCCAAGTTCCTCTGGCTTGTGGTGAAAATGTACATTCAGATCTGAAAGCTTTACTTTTGATATGCTAAAAGGAGATTTTAGAATTGCTTTTTCTTTCTCAACTCAGTCTAGCTTCCAAAACCATTGTTTCACCAGTGCGTCATGTCCTAAAGAGATGATGATTAATGGAAACACCAACAGATGAAGCTGGAGGATGTAAGAATCTTAAATGGCAAAGAAGGTAGAAACAGACCTTTAGCTAGAGCAGAATTTGTCACTGTAGGCTCTCAGAGGGACAGCTTCTCAGGTCCCTCAAATTCTTCGTAAGAACCTAGAGCAATGAATGCTACTACCTGTGCTGAGTGAGGAGTCTACCACATGTGAGATGCTCCTTTGCCATTCTAATTTTTTTCCTAACTCCTCTGACCTCTTTTCCTGACTGACTGACTTGGAGATTCTGGCCCACCAGCTGTGCCATATATATTGGTGCAATATGGTCCCAATTCCTTCCTCAGTGTTCACTGTAACCCTGCATGAAGCAAAGGAAGATTCCCAGAGGGACCCACCCATCAGCCTCTGAGGTCTACTGTTGTAGCATGAGACTCCAAACCCAAATTTTATGGTCACAGCTGAGCAATATATTTTATTGTTTTTCTTTTTTTTTTTTTTTTTGGTGGTACACGGGCCTCTCACTGTCGTGGCCTCTCCCGTTGCGGAGCACAGGGTCCGGACGCACAGGTTCAGCGGCCATGGCTCACGGGCCCAGCCACTCCGCGGCATGTGGGATCTTCCCGGACCGGGGCATGAACCCGTGTCCCCTGCATCGGCAGGCGGACTCTCAACCACTGCGCCACCAGGGAAGCCCTATTTTATTGTTTTAACACAGGATTTCTCAACCTCGGCACTATTTGCATTTTGAACTGGGCAGTTTTTTGCTGTGGGAGGCTGTCCTCTGCATTGTAGCAAGTCGAGCAGCATCCCTGGTCTCCACTCACTAGGTACCAGTCATCTCTTCCCAGTTGTGACAATCAAAAATGTCTTGAACATTACCACATGTCCTCTGGGGGACAAATTATTCCTGGTTGAAAACCACTGCTCCACTATGTATCTGCTCTATTCATGAAAAACTGAAGCCATTTACTCAATAGATGAAAAGCCACAGGGCACATCATTTAAGAGGAATTTTAAAAATCTTTGCTTAATAATTTATAAAATATTGTAATTGTTATGCTATTAAATGACATGTTTACAAAGTGCCCAGCATATAGGTCTTCTAAACGGTTATAATAAGGATTTTGGACTTAATCCAGTAGGAAAGTGGTTTGCCACTAAAGACTTTTAAAACAGAGTCCTGACAATATCAGATTTATGTTTTAGGAAGGTATCTCTGATGGCACTGTGGAGGATTGATCCAAGGAGGTAAGGTTGGTGACAGCAAGATTAGTCAGAGTTTAGAAAGAGAATTCTTACTTTCCTCAACACTGACAGAAGAGTCCAGGCTGTATATATGTACATATATATATACTGGCTGAAGCTGAGATAATTAGCTGCAATCAAGGAGTCATTCAGACATTCTTTCTAGAAAGACCAGGAAGCCAATGGACAAACCTCTAGTCAAACAGGTTTGGTTGTAGGGCATTGTAGATATAATGTAAAAAGTCTTCTATTTTTAACCCCCTAGGTGAACCAGACTCCAATCATAAACATTTCAAATGTGTTAATATTATAAAAATCTTTCTTGAAGATGGCTTTCTGCAGGTAGAGCAACATCATTTACGATGCCCGGAAGTCTCCTCTTTGTTAGAATGGAGTAACTCATGGCCAAAATCAGTTTGAAAATTTCCAGGGAGAAATGATGGATTGTTTGTATTCAGCTTTAGTACTTTAACCTCTTCTATTTCACAGTTTACCTGCCCTAACAGAGCACTTGGCCCCTAAGCATCCCAAGACATAAGTCCACTTTGCCACCCTGTACATTGGTATATGTTGCATTCTAGTGGACGAGAAGTCCTTGGCTGCTGCAAATATGAATTTAGAACTTGAATGGCATGCGCGGATCAGTAGTCTGCCTTGAGGAGAGGGAGCAGCAAGCTTCTCAGTTCTGGAAGCAGCCCAATTATGGGCTAAAACTTGTGCATGCTTTTGTTTCCATCTTGAACTGGTAACATTTAGGACTAGCTGCTTATCAACCATCAGTGGTTCACAGACATAGCAATGCCATGCTCTGATTAACTTTTGCAAGTGTGGTTTTCAATAAAGGACAATTCTGCACTTCCTTTCTCCTTTTGTGTTAGTAAATTGGAGAGATTTTTTTTCCCTGAGATCTGCCATGTCTCTCTCCAACCTGCAATCCTCTTTACTCGCTCCTCAATAATTAGAAAAATGAGCTTTTATGATAAATTTGCTCTTAAATTAACTTGAGGAACACTCCCCTACAGACTGCAATGTTAAATGTCTCCCTAAAAATCAATTAAGTCCTTGAAAAGTTTGTGTGCTAAAAGAAATGGTTTAATGAAAAATCTCCAGCATTTTCTTCCAGAGTTGGATGTTCACAGAACTCTCTCTTCCTTTACACTGTACATAACAAATCTCTTAGGTTCCGCTACACTGATTTGCCACTTTTGATTTTTTTTTAATTTAAGCCCAAACTAGCTACTGATATCCTGTTGCTCAAACCATATAATTCCTCTGATTCAATGCCAGATAGTCTCTCTCGATATAAAAGTCATGTCTATAATCCACTGGCAGGCCACCCAAAGTGGTCTTTTGATATTTCAGAATTGTTTTATTGTACACTTCTAGCCTGTAGCTTTATAAAACACAAAGTTTCATAACAGTTATAATTACTAAGTCCTTTTTTCTCATACACTAGACCAAGGTTTCTGGAAGTTGTTGCTTTTCCCAAGTTAATGGGCTCCCTTTCTCCTCCAACTCTCACATTCTGACTCTCTTCCACATCATACCCTGAGGTGGGAAAGGTATTGGAAACTCCACTATAGTAGAATAACCTTCTTCTCAAAGAGAAAATAAGGCTCATGCCTGTTTAAAAAGAGAGCAGGATAGATGGCATTTGCATTCCAGAATGATAATGATGATGATGGTGATGATAGTGCTACTGTTAACATAATACAGCTTATATTTGTTGAGGGCTTATTAAATACCAAGCTTGATGCAAGGTGCTTTACATGCGCTACACTACTGAATCCTCACAACAATTATACAAAGCACTATTGCTATTCCCATTTTACAGATGAGGGAACCAAGAGAAGTTATGAATCAATGGTGATTATACATAAAGAGAAGGAATAAAAGTTTTTCTGGATGTTAATTTTGACCATAATTTTGCTATGGTCAAAGGCAATACCTGGTGACACTGACTCATTCATTTATTTATTAATAAAATTTTAATCGTTACCTATATACCAGGCCCTAAGCTGAGCACTAAGCTGTAATCCTTAGCAAACTAGTCCTTAATGTGCCTAACGTGATGATTATTTTAGACACTCATCAAAAACCTGCGATGTATAGAAATTCTCTGCTGACATCTAAATGAGGATTTGCCATGTTGAAAACTTGGTTACTCGAAAGTCTAAAAGACACAAGTCTCTTGTAGGATATTGAACCAAGTATGGAAGAAATTTTGCCCACTTACTAGTAGTATTTAATCCAATTAAAAATTAAAATTGCCAGTTATAATAAAATATTTTAGAAATATTTAATATAAAAAGTGAAAATCCTCAGTCTCATTTATTAATTTCTATTGATGTGATTGCGATATTTTCTAAAAGTATCACAATCTATTTTAAAAAAAAATAGTGAACTCTGTTTTGCATACAATATGCTCCTATAAGTTTGTAAGTTTTATGCGTACTTTGAGTTAAAAATAGATTCATCTAATCCTGAAATATTAGGAAGAGGGGGACCCTGAAATATAGGTGGGACAAAAGGAAATCTTTTTTTTCATATAAATACTAAATTAATGGAACCCATTTTCTGAGGAATGGTATAACACAAACATTTAAATCACTTTAAAAAGGCTATGTCAAAGTTTATATGGCAGCTGAGGAAAACTGCCCTTTGAATTTGATGTCAGGAAGGTTATGCATTCTTGGAGCTCTTAATAGCCATCATTTGTTAAGCAAATATTATATATGTAGGCACCGTGTTATGCAACTGTTTAATATTATACATACACTTCCATCCAAGCTCCCTTGTCAATCGTGTTACAGAAATAAAAGTTGTTTGATTATAGAGATTAAGGATCGTTTCTTTTAGCCATTAGTATGAAATGAAAAAAATAAACACAGATGTAGTTATCGATACAGCTATAAGGATGTTCATTGCAGTACTGTTTCAAATGGCTGAAAATTGGGGCTTCCCTGGTGGCGCAGTGGTTGAGAGTCCGCCTGCCGATACAGGGGACATGGGTTTGTGCCCCGGTCTGGGAAGATCCCACATGCCACAGAGCGGCTGTGCCCGTGAGCCATGGCCGCTGAGCCTGCGCATCCGGAGCCTGTTGCTCCGCAACGGGAGAGGCCACAACAGTCAGAGGCCCGCGTACCGCAAAAAAAAAAAAAAAAAAAAAGAGGCTGAAAATTGGAAACAACCCAAATGTCCAACAATATGGAATTTGTTAAATAAGTGATTGAATTAGTCAGGATTCTCTAAAGAAACAGAACTGAGAGTATATATATAGATATATAAGAGGAAGTTTATTATCAGATTTGACTCAAAGATTATGAAGGCTGAGAAGTCCCAGGATATGTTATCTCAAGCTGCATAATCAGGAAAGCTGGTAGTATAATTCAGTCTGAAGCAGAAACTCTGAGAACCAGGGGAGCTGATGGTGTAACTCCCAATCCAGGGCCAAAGGCCCTAGATCCAGGAACTCTGATGTCTGAGGGCAAGAGAAGATGGATGACTCAGCTTCAGAAGAGAGAGAGAGAGAGAGAGAACTTGCCCTTCCTCCACCCTTCTGTTCTAATATTAGGGCCCATAACATATTGGATGGTGCCTGCCCACACTGGTGAACCCAGATCTTCTTCACTCAGTCTATTGATTCAAATGCTAATCTTTTTCAGAAGCACTCTCACAGACAGACCCAGAAATAATGTTTTGCCAGCTCTCCGGGCATCCCCTTAGCCCAGACAGGCTGACATATAAAATTAACCATCACAATGATATACAATGTAGTTATTAAAATGGCACGGAAGAAGAATAATGAAGACATGGGGAAATGCTCACAAGCAAATTCCTAACAGTGTATACAGTGAGATTTCATTTTCTAAAGTTTTATATGTACATAGAAAGTTGATTAGAAAAGACATATTCTAGACATTAGCAATGACAAAAATTAATGTTAGCCATGTCTATTTTGGATAGTAAAACAATGGGTGGAAAACCAGCTGTTGAGGGTGCTGCTTTCCCCAGATTCTTTCTGGTATTTACAGTGTGTTGAGTCAAGTTCTATGTGCTATACACCGTGTGGTTGACAGGGTCTTGATGCTATGGCTGGGTGTCAGGCCTGTGCCTCTGAGGTGGGAGAGCCGAGTTCAGGACATTGGTCCACCAGAGACCTCCTGGCTCCACGTAATATCAAATGGCAAAAGGTCTCCCAGACATTTCCATCTCAACGCTAAGACCCAGCTCCACTCAACGACCAGAAAGCTACAGTGCTGGACACCCTATGCCAACCAATTAGCAAGACAGGAACACCACCCCACCCATTAGCAGAGAGGCTCCCTAAAAATCATACTAAGTTCACAGACACCCCCAAACACACTACTGTACGCAGTCCTGCCCACGAGAAAGACAAGATCCAGCCTCATCCACCAGAACACAGGCACCAGTCCCCTCCACCAGGAAGCCTACACAACCCACTGAACCAACCTTAAGCCACTGGGAGCAGACACCAAAAACAACAGGAACTATGAACCTACAGCCTGAGAAAAGGAGGCCCCAAACACAGTAAGTTAAGCAAAATGAGAAGACAAAGAAACACACAGCAGATGAAGGAGCAAGGTAAAAACCCACCAGACCAAACAAATGGAGAGGAAATAGGCAGTCTACCTGAAAAAGAATTCAGAGTAATGATAGTAAAGATGATCCAAAATCTTGGAAATAGAATGGAGAAAATATAAGAAACGTTAACAAGGACCTAGAAGAATGAAAGAGCAAACAAACAATGATGAACAACACAATAAATGAAATTAAAAATCCTCTAGAAGGAATCAATAGCAGAATAACTGAGGCAGAAGAATGGATAAGTGACCTGGAAGATAAAATAGTGGAAATAACTACTGCAGAGCAGAATAAAGAAAAAGGAATGAAAAGAATTGAGAACAGTCTCAGAGACCTTTGGCAAAACATTAAACACACCAACATCCGAATTATAGGGGTCCCAGAAGAAGAAGAGAAAAAGAAAGGGACTGAGAAAATATTTGAAGAGATTATAGATGAAAACTTTCCTAATATGGGAAAGGAAATAGTAAATCAAGTCCAGGAAGCTCAGAGAGTCCCATACAGGATAAATCCAAGGAGAAACATGCCAAGAAACTATTAATCAAACTATCAAAAATTAAATACAAAGAAAAAATATTAAAAGCAGCAAGGAAAAAATAACATACAAGGGAATCCCCTTAAGGGTACCAGCTGATCTTTCAGCAGAAACTCTGCAAGCCAGAAGGGAGTGGCAGGACATATTTAAAGTGATGAAAGGGAAAAACCTACAACCAAGATTACTTTGCCCAGCAAGGATCTCATTCAGATTCAACAGAGAAATTAAAACCTTTACAGACAAGCAAAAGCTAAGAGAATTCAGCACCACAAAACCAGCTTTACAACAAATGCTAAAGGAACTTCTCTAGGCAGAAAACACAGAGGAGGAAAAGACCTACAATAACAAAGCCAAAACAATTAAGAAAATGGGAATAGGAACATACATATTGATAATTACCTTAAATGTAAATGGATTAAATGCTCCAACCAAAAGACATAGACTGGCTGAATGGATACAAAAACAAGATCCATATATATGCTGTCTACAAGAGACCCACTTCAGACCTAGAGACACATACAGACTGAAAGTGGTGGGATGGAAAAAGATATTCCATGCAAATGGAAATCAAAAGAAAGCTGGAGTAGCAATTCTCATATCAGACAAAATAGACTTTAAAATAAAGACTATTACAAGAGACAAAGAAGGACGCTACATAATGATCAAGGGATCAATCCAAGAAGATATAACAGTGGTAAATATTTACGCACCAAACATAGGAGCACCTCAATACAGAAGGCAAATGCTAATAGCCATAAAAGGGGGAATCGACAGTAACACAATCATAGTAGGGGACTTTAGCACCCCACTTTCACCAATGAACAGACCAACCAAAATGAAAATAAATAAGGAAACACAAACTTTAAATGACACAATAAAAAAGATGGACTTAATTGATATTTATAGGACATTCCATCCAAAAACAACAGAATACACTTTCTTTTCAAGTGCTCATGGAACATTCTCCAGGATAGATCATATCTTGGGTCACAAATCAAGCCTTGGTAAATTTAAGAAAATTGAAATCGTATCAAGTATCTTTTCTGATAACAACGCTATGAGACTGGATATCAATTACAGGAAAAAATCTGTAAAAAATACAAACACATGGAGGCTAAACAATACACTACTAAATAACTAAGAGATCACTGAAGAAATCAAAGAGGAAATCAAAAAATACCTAGAAACAAATGACAATGAAAGCACAATGACACAAAAAGAAAGAAAGAGAAAGAGAGAGAGAGAGAGAGAGAGAGAAACATAAAAACCCCACATAGCCTGAACAGGTTAATGTTCAAAAAAATGGAGAACAGTATTGTACCTTGTAATTTAACTTTTTCTTTCTCTTGCATTTCTTAGGATCATTTTTTTTTTTTGTGGGCCCAATTGTTTTGGACAGAGATTTAGGTTTGACTAGGCAACTAAACCTTGAGGTTTGCCCTGTGCTATAAAGTTTTTGATGCATACATTGCTCTGTTAGGAAATATCTAAGCACGTTATAAATGTTTTCCTTTTAATTATCATCACAGGCAGATGCTTCAATAACAGGCACCATTTTTGAAATCCTGTTTATAATTTATGAACTTTCAGAATTGCTGAATCCATTCCTTGGGCCATACCACTCCCATAGTACAAGTGAAATATAAAAATAAATACAAAGCAGTGACAGTGATCAGAATGATTAAATCACATGAAAAATAAAAGTATAGCTAATTTACTTGAACCCTGGAGAAATGCAGTTTTGTTATAAAGGTAGGAAAATGTGTGTTTTCAACTATATATAAATTATGTCAGCATTAAAACATGGAGGCTGTTACATGTGTATATCACTTTCTCAAATATTAATGTGTGCAGGTGACTGAAAATTTTAATGTGGATGTAGAATGGGATTAGAAAACAGTAAGGTTTGTAGGGCTGGGAAAGCTGGGTGGGTGGCATGACATGATCTTGTGGGGCCCAGTACAAAATGAAATGCTGGACGCCTCATTTGAAATATATTAAGAACCTCAAGATTATGATAACAGAACACTAATCCAAGTGCAGAGCTGTCTAAGTGAGGAGAGGGAGGGCCCTGGGCAACTATGCATGTTGTACACCCATGGAGCCAGCCTATATAGCAGTGGGCTGAGAGGATACAGGTTCAATTCTGTCACCAACTATATGACCAAGTCAGTCACTTAGTCCCTCTAACCTCCATGTTTCTCATCTTTAAAATCAAGAGGATATTTTTTGGGAAATACTTTGTTGTAAGTGATAGACATCTAACTCCCATTAGCTTAAATTCGGGGGGCTCACATAACAGTTGAGGGCTGGACCTGGCCTTACCCTAGAGCAGGAATCAGTGCACTTTTTCTGTAAATAGCCAGAGAGTAAATATTTTCTGCTTTGCAGAAAATGTGTGTGATGGTCTTGGTCACAACCACTCAGCTGTGCTCTTGAAGCACGAAAGAAGCCACAGACAAGATGTAAATGAGTGAGTGTGGCTGTTTCCCAATAAAACTTTATTTATGGAGACTCTATATGAGTTTCATACAATTTTCATGTGTCATGAAATATTATTCCCTTGATTTTTCCACAACCATATACAAATGTAAAAACCATACTTAGGGGCTTCCCTGGTGGCGCAGTGGTTGAGAGTCCACCTGCCGATGCAGGGGACGCGGGTTCGTGCCCCGGTCTGGGAGGATCCCACATGCCGCAGAGCGGCTGGGCCCGTGAGCCATGGCCGCTGAGCCTGCGCGGCCAGAGCCTGTGCTCCGCAACGGGAGAGGCCACAACAGTGAGAGGCCCGTGTACCGCAAAAAAACAAACAAACAAACAAAAAAAAACCCTGCATCTAACTCCTGACCAGTGGAACAGTTCTCAGAGCTTATGGGAGTCTGTCTCCTGGGTTATAATCATCAGTTTGGCTTGAATAAAATTCTCTGTTTTTCTTCTTAACTTGATTGTTAATTGAATTTTTGTCGACATCACAGAATGGGAGAAAATATTTACAAATTATATATTTGATAAAAGATTAATATCCAGAATATATAAAGAGCTCCTATAATTCAATAACAAGAACAAAACAAACAATCCAATTCAAAAATGGACAAAAGACTCGAATAGACATTTCTCCAAAGAAGATATATAGATGGTGAATTAGCACATGAAAAGGGGCTCAACATCACTAACGATTAGCGTAATGCAAATCAAAACCACAATGAGATACCAGTTCACACACATTAGGATGCTTATTATCTAAAAAGAAGAAAAGAAAAAAGAAAACAACCGAAAAAAAAAAACAACCCAAACAAACAGAAAATAACAAGTGTTGATGAGGATGTGGAGAAAATGGAAGCAAACATTATGGTGGTTCCTCAAAAAATTAAACATAGAATTACCATATGATCCAGCAATTTAACTTTTGTGTGTATAACCAAGAGAACTGAAAGCAGGTATTCAGACAAATATTTGCACACGGATGTTTATAGCTGCATTATTCAAAATAGCCAAAAGGTAGAAACAATCTAAATGTCCATTGATGGATGAATAGATTAACAAAAGGCAGGGGCTTCCCTGGTGGCACGGTGGTTAAGAATCCACCTGCCAATGCAAGCAACACAGGTTCAAGCCCCAGTCCCGGAAGATCCCACATGCTGCAGAGCAACTAAGCCCGTGTGCCACAACTACTGAGCCTGCGCTCTAGAGCCCGTGAGCCAACTACTGAGCTCCCGTGCCACAACTACTGAAGCCTGTGCACCTAGAACCCGTGCTCCACAAGAGAAGCCACCACGTGAGAAGCCTGCGCACCACAACAAAAGAGTAGCCCCCGCTCGCCGCAACTAGAGAAAGCCCGCGCACAACAATGAAGACCCAACGCAGCCAAAAATAAATAAATAAATAAAATTTAAAAAACCAAGAAACCCCCTAAAAGGCAGTATTAATATATACATATAATCAAATATTATTCAGCCTTAAAAGGAATGAAAGGAATTTCATTCCGTAAAAGGAATGAAATTCTGATAAGTGTTACAAGATGAATGAACCTTGAAGATGTTATGTTAAATAAACAAGCCAGACACAAAAGGACAAATATTGGATGTTTCCGTGTATGAGGTACAAAGGATAATCAAATTCATAGAGACAGAAAATATAATTGTGGGTATCAGGGCCTAGAAGGAGGAGGAGTGAGGAGTTATTCCTAAATGGGTAGTGAGCTTCAGTTTGGGAGGATGAAAAAGTTCTGGAGATGGACAGTAGTGACGGTTGCACAACAATGTGAATGTGCTTAATGCCACTGAACTGTACACTTAAAGATGGTGATAATGGTAAATTTTGTGTTATGTATATTTTACCACAATAAAAAAATTAAAAGGAATGCAGTTGAACAAATTGCATTCCAGAGGACATCTTTAATGTTCTGTGTAATCTCTCACAGGGGCTGTATAATACGGCGAATAAGTATCCTCATTCCAGAGACAGCCAGCCAGCCATAAAATTGAACCCCAGCCTCATCACTTATGAATTGTGTGACCTTGGGCAGGTTCACTGAGCCTCACCCTCCCTAGCTCTGGAATCCACGTAAGAACAGCAACAACCCCATGGGTGGTTACGAGGATGCAATAAGGAATGCAGGATGCTTAGCAAAGCGCTTGGACTACAGCAAGCGTTCAGGGAGTTGAAAGTACTGGTAGGATTTCACATATTTTACATATGCTAAATAATGAGGACAATTTATGGAGTTTCTCAATGAGTTCTTTGCCTTCCAGGCTATCACTTGGGATGGAATATCTGTGCAATCATCCATTTTTATGGACGTATGGAGCCTTAATATCTTCAGTTTGCTTTAGCCTCACTCCCCCATCATCTGCCTAATGGACTCAGATCTGCGAAGGATGAGTGAACCAGACAGGTGAGGCTTGTCAGCCATCCTTGGCAGAGATCCACAACACGGATATAATTTAGCAGCCATTTTCATACTGCACGTTTTCCCTCGCACTGTGGTGCTGGTCCTGATATGTCTGTACCGATGTTGGGGCAAGTGATATTTGGGGTGCACTTTGTGGTATGATTAAGCCAGAGACTACATGGGGCATCATTTAATTAGGATAGACGTGTCTACATGTCCATTTAAGAGGTTGTTTCTTATCTTGCTACACAATTCCATAGAGCATATCTGAGGGCAGAGCTCCCTTTCAACTCTGTGAGAGATCTGTCCTCAGATAAGCATCACAGCCCTTGGAACATGAGTAAAAAGTAGGTCCTTTCGGGATCATTAACTAGTGTGAGTTTTAAAAAAAAGCTATATCATGATATAGTAACAAAGTGGAAAAAGCTTGTCTTAAATATGGAGAAGAATACGTTGATTTGCCTTTACTTGTTAGGAATTCGGGCAAATTTAACCATTCTGAAGTTTACCTTTGTACTATCTATGAAATATGGGGTTATAAAGTAAATGAATCAAATAAATAAGATAGCTTGGGTAAATGTTTAACCCATTTTTGAGAAGCAACTTTTTTTAAGGATTTAACTGGGCCAGTTTCCAGAAATTCTCCAAAACCCTTTGCTCTAGTGAAATTTGTCTTATTACTCCCGCACCCCTTTAAATCTCCCACTCTCCAGTTTATCTTCTTCCATGCTATTTTGTTATATGCCTTTGTCCATTAGTCAGGAAATCCTGTTCCTCTCTCCTCTAGTGCCAACTAGCTCATAAAACATTGACGAAACACTGAGCATGTGTCAGAACCTGTGTTAAATGCTGGAGAGACAGAGAAATGAAGCATGAAGGCAGATGACTGCAGGGGTTAAGAGCACGGACACTGCTGTTAGGTGGACATGGATTTGAGTACTGATTCTATCACTTAATGGCTGGGTCACTGGGCAAAGTTCTTAATCTCTGTGATCCTCAGATTTCTGATACCTAAAATGTAGAGAAGTACAATATCTTCCCCTGACAATGAGAGAGAAAATGAAATAGAGAATGTCTATTAAGCAGATATTTCTAGTTGCAAGGGTCAGAAACAGAACCCAAAATGTCATAAGCACAGAAGAGGTTACAATGGCTCATATAACTGAAAACTCTAGGAGTGGATTTCAGGTATAGCTGAATCCAAGGGACTTAAGGTTGTCAGGATTCAGCCTCTTTTTCCATATCTAGCTTTTGCTTTCTTCATTTTCAAGAGACCTCTCCAAGTTTTCATTATTAGCTTTATAGCTAGTCATCATAGGAGAAAGAGACCATCTCCCTCCCAAAATTTCCATCAAAACAGGTACCAGTTCTCTTGGATCAATCTGGCTCATCCCTGACCAATGACCATAATCAGGGAGATGGAATATTTTGAGAAGTCCAACCTGTATCACAAGTCCACTCACCTATCCAACCTGTATCACAAGTCCACTCACCTAAATCAAATGGACCATAAGCAAAGTGAAATCTAGACGCTATTTTCCAAAGAAAAGGAAATGGATGCCAGTAGACAAAAGTCAGATGTCCACCAGAGCAGGTTAACACAGAGGCTGGCATATAGGAACGTCTGCTGTTATTATTATAGTTATTACTTTGAAAATGATGAAAATAAAAATAAATTAAAATGAAATAACAGTCATGATTTGATTAAAGTAATGAAAATGATTAAAACGAAAATAAAATGGGAAGCTATGCAGTTTTCCATTACAATGGAGAGGATAAGCAGTAAATTAGAAGGGAGCAGGGTTGTTCCTAAAGGCATACGACAGCAATTGAAGACAACGAGAGTGACTGAAAATATCTGCTCCTTGACAGTTCCTGAAAGCACGACTGAATGATAGTACAGGCCATCAACAAATGCCCAAGATTATGACTGTTTATGAAATATCTTCTTTTATAATATTGGAGGGTCTGTGACCATTTTATAAATATTTGACCCTCTAATTGGGTGGGCTGCTCAGTAAATTAACTGACCCCTAAGCAAGCCAGATTTATGAAGTCCTCTTGTGTGTCACTGGTGTCCTGCCTGGCATTTTGTGGGCATGGAGTAAGGAGCTCAGTAGATACCTGTTGACTAATACAGGTGAAAAGAAGCAATTAATGCACATTTACAATCAAGTCTCATTTACCAATTAAACTAGCCCTAGCATCAGGCCCAGTACTCTGTTAGCCATTTTTTCATTTCAAGGGCATGCACCAGAAAAAGAACATTTTCTTTTCAAATATTTTCCTGTTCATATTTTACTAATTTAGACCACGCTTATTTATACTCATTAATCCAAATTAGTGCCATTTTACAGTATACACACTCTTGAATACTTATTCCTCCATTCCCATACGATTTAAAAGCTGTTTCAGTTTTCCTTATTTCCAACTCGTCCATTTTAAACTCTCGTACCTTTTTTTTTTTTTTTGGCTGCATTGGGTCTTCGTTGCTGTGCACAGGCTTTCTCTAGTTGCGGCGAGCGGGGGCCACTCCTCGTTCTGGTGCGTGGGCTTCTCAGTCCGGTGGCTTCTCTTGTTGCGGAGCACGGGCTCTAGGCATACGGGCTTCAGTAGTTGTGGCACACGGGCTTCAGTAGTTGTGGCTCGCAGGCTCCAGAACGCAGGCTCAGTAGCTGTGGCGCACGGGCTTATTTGCTCCGCGGCATGTGGGATCCTCCCGGACCAGGGCTCGAACCCATGTCCCCTGCATTGGTAGGCGGATTCCCAACCTCTGAGACACCAGGGACGCCCAAACTCTTGTATCTTTTAAATACACCAAGATAAAGATAAATACCTTGCGTATAAACCCTTAAAGACAGACACCTCAACTTCAGACTTATTTCTAATCCCATTATGTCCCTAAGACATTGAGTCATGTAATGTTTTTGGCCTGATGGATATTTTTTCTTTTTTTCTTTTCTATTAATGCAGGAAGATCAGTACTTTGATTTTGAAAAATGTGTTTCGAGATCTATTCCATTTAAGAAGATCATGTGATAAACAGGAAGTATAATCAGTTTACCATCGAAATCCTTTCGTTTTTGCAATGAACTTTTAATAATTTCAATCCCTTGTTTTCCATCCATCACACCTAAGGAATACGTTCTGCTTGATTTATGACACACAAGTTCATTATTTTCCTAAGTTATACTCAATATCTACAAGGTGCTCTGGTTAATTAGGAAACATTTTATATTTGTCTTTGCATTTAAGAATCCTTAACTCTTGTTTATTCTTTACTGTTGTTTTTGGATTTTTTTTTTCCTGTGCATTTCTAGAGATTAAAACCAGTACTTTTGGATTTTCACTCTCTTTTGGTGCTAATTCTTTTCTGTTCTACTTGACTCAAGGCTCTGCTCTAATGCTTAAAAAAAAAAACTCCTTAGGGACTTCCCTGGTGTCACAGTGGATAAGACTCCAAGCTCCCAATGCAGGGGGCCTGGGTTCAATCCATGGTCAGGGAACTAGATCCCACATGCATGCTGCAACTAAGGAGCTGGCGACCCGTAACTAAGGAGCCTGCCTGCTGCAACTAAGACCTGGTGCAACCAAATAAATAAATAAATATTTTTAAAAAAATCTCCTTAACTAGCAGTTCCCATCACTATCCTTTCTATCTGTGACTGCCCTTTATGGGGCTAAGGGTTCAACACAGGGATTAATCAAACATTTACTGGCTCAATGTGATCATCAGAGAAAAAAATCTTAGAGGTACCCATATCATACCATCTGGAGCAGTTGTGTAAAGAACACACAAACATTTACATACATATTCAATGCATACTTATATATGCATTAGATTTGTTTTCAACCAACGAATCGCCTTGTTTAGGGAATTCACAGTGTATTTTTTCAAAGAAGTCGGTTTTAGGGAATTCTCTGGTGGTTCAGTGGTTAGGACTTGGTGCTTTCAGTGCCATGGTCCAGGTTCAATCCCTGGTCAGGGAACTAAGATTTCGCAAGCCGCATGGCATGCTCCCCCCACCAGAAAAAGAGTCAATTTTCTTTAAATCATACCCGGCATAATTTATGGTTCATTCATGAAATTGGGCAAAAACTTAAAAAATTTTTTTTTTACAGCACAAGTCTCCTTGGTAAAGGGTAGAAGGGGTAGACCACTTGAGTGATTCCTTACTTTCAAATCATGTATTCAAGCACCATGTGAATGGCAAGGTTAGAGTCATGGTCAATTGAATGTATAAGAGTAATTTAAAAATTGAATTATAAAAGTATCTATAAAAATATCTAGCTATGATATTATTTTTAAAATCATTATTTACTCAACATCATCCTCCCTTTACCACTCAGGACAGAGGAGGATACTGATGGCTGAGAAATATTTTGACTATTCCTATATCTTTATGTCATCTCCAGCCTTAACCCCTTCTACGTGGAAAGATTACTTATGTTAAAGAGATTATAGAAACATCACAATATATATTGGTGAAGAATGTAACAGACGTTCTCCATACAGTGATGTGGCATTCTGTATTGGGCAATTACATTATAGTTTCTATGGATACTTGAAATGACCAGCTGGTTCTATTTTCTGGAGCAAGAAAATGGCCCATATAATAACAGTGTGTGTATAATACCTCCCCAGATGAGTAAATTGTCTATATTGCAGGGAATGATTTTACTGGTCATCTGGGCCATGAAGATGAAGAAGAAGCTACCTCAGTCAAGTTACCATAGAAGAAGCTACCATCTTAGCTTTAGCTGGTGATGTTATCGCAACACAATTCCGGTACGCTTTATAGCCCCAAATGAATCGTTTGCCCACTCTGATTCCGCTAGGATTGTTTCTGCACAAGCTATATTGTAAGGAGGATGTGAAACCAACAGTGGATTGGGTGCAAGTCCGTTCAGAAAACAGAGAAAAATAATACTAAGGATCAGCCAAAGTGTTTTGGTTCTGCAAGAGAACCTATATGGCCTTTTTTTTTTTTTTTTTTTTTTTTTTTTTGCGGTATGCGGGCCTCTCACTGCTGTGGCCTCTCCCATGCGGAGCACAAGCTCTGGATGCGCAGGCTCAGCGGCCGTGGCTCACGGGCCCAGCCGCTCCGCAGCATGTCGGATCTTCCCGGACTGGGGCACGAACCCGTGTCCCCTGTATCGGCAGGCGGACTCTCAACCACTGCGCCACCACGGAAGCCCTATATGGCCATTTTTTGTCTCACAGATTAAAAAATAAATAAAAAAGCTTTATTGAGGTATAATCTGCAAACCATAATATTCGCTGATTTTAAGTGTATGATTTAATGATTTTTAGCAAATTTACAGTTGTGTGATAACAACAATCTAATTTTTGAGTATTTTTTCACTCTCCAAAGAAACTCCCATTTGCAGTCACTCCTTGTTTCCATCCCCACCTTCAGGCAACCATTAATCTACTTTGTTTCTACGGATTTGCCTTTTCTGAACACTTCACATAAATACACTCATACAATATGTGGTTTTCTGTGTTTGGCTTTTTTTACTCACCATAATATTTTTTGGGTTCACCCACATTGTAACATTTAACAATATGTAGTTCATTTTATAGTACTCCATTGTATGAATATACCCCGTTTTGTTTATCCACTCACTGGTTGTTTCCACTTCTTGGCTATTATGAACATTTATGCGCAAGCCATTATGTGGACATATGATTTCAGTTCTCTTGGTTAGATACCTAGGAATGACTATGCTGTGTCATATGGTAAATTATATTTAATATTTTAAGAAAGTTCTAAACTGTTTTCCATAGAGGCTGCATCATTTTATCTTCTCACCAGCAATGTATGAGGGATCCAGTTTGTCAACATCCTTGTCAACCCTTGTTATTGTGCGTCTCTTTGATTATAGATATTCTTGTGTGTGACATGGTATCTCATAGAGTTGAATGGGCATTCACTCTCATCCATACATCATTCGATCATCCATTAGATAATTGCTGAATATTTACTATGTAACAGCCAAGTGTACAAAAAGAATAAAACAACACCTCTAAAACTGAGGAATTCATAGACTTCTAGAAGTACAAAACTACTACTAGGTATGTTTCATTGTCTGATCTACTTGTAAAGCTTTCTAGGTAATATATCCCCCTCCTTCTTTGCCCTCAGCCACTTCAGGTTGGACTAGAGATGAACATCTGAACCAAAGGTGGCCACTCCATTGGCTGGTCACCTATCTATGACTTCTAAGGCATCACCAAAAGTCAGATGATTTGGGCTGCTCAGATACCCTCTCAGAGAGGTTGTCTTAGAAGATGGGCACTACAGTAGGCAAATCATCTGCAGTCTGAGGATACTGCTGCTGGACTGTGCCTAAGGTGACTAGGCAAAGGAGGCCAAGCGAGAGGAAAGGGAAAGAGCTGACTCTGAGATACAGAAATGAGAAAAGCCCTGTAGAGATATCTTGGTTGCCCTGTTCTCCATTTCTGATCTGCATACAGTTCAAGTAAACTTTGTTTCCTCTTGGATTCTGTGAGATTGCTGTAGCATTACAATGAACCTCCACCTCCCATTTTCACTTGAGCTACTCTGAGTAGGTTTCTGCTGCTTATACTCAGAAGAGTTTTGAGGGGAACAGCTATAATGCTAACTCATGATCACTTCGTGAGCACTCTCACTCTTCGGTGCTTATAATCAGTGTTTTCCAACTGACCACGATTTATCACTTTTTTCTTTCTATGGACACAGTGTTTAATTATACATATTAGTAAATGTAAACAGTGAAATGTGTAACCAAATCACTAGACCACCTCCTCCGCTCCCTCCTCTCAAACTTCATAGTTCACTTTGTAATGATTAAAAAATAATTATTCATATCCTCCGAACAGTTCACTACTACTAATTTTACAAACAGTTGTTGACTACCTACCTATTCCACTGTCCTTGGCACTAGAAAGATGAAGTGAACAGGACCCTGCCCCTGGTGAGCTTTCCCAGGGGTGGTAGCTTCCAGTAACACTGAGTAACACAGAAGGATTAAAAATGTATTCGGATAGTTCACAAAAACGGACGGAAGAAAGGGGATGGTATTATTGTGCCTTATCAGCGACATGTTGTTATTTCCCTTGTGAATGGTGCCACAATGAAGGTGGCTGCTTGAGAGCTGACTCACAACCAATCCCGTCCCCAATACCTGAGGAATAAATTATAGCAAAAACAAGCAAAAGTAATTCACCTACAGCAATGGAACAAGTCTGAGTGCACCCACTTTCCAGGCGGCGCTCCTACGGTGTGTACCGTTAAGTGGGTTCAGTAATTTAACCACGTCAGAGAGGGAAACAAAGCTCAGGAATTCTAGGGCAGCCATCCACCACCTCCAAGAGCATCCATGGGAAAATGGGGAGGCCTGGACAGTCCCCGCCTGGCAGCCTCAGGACAGAGCCTTGAAGGAAAGCCTTGAAAGCAACAAGGTATGTGTGTGGGGGAGGGTGGGGGTGGGGCTGATACCAATTCTGAGACGATGGAAAATTGGCAGTTTTCATCAAGAGAAACGCTAATACCAAGTGAGAACTGTGTCAACTTAAGCAGAAGCCTACCTGCCAAGTCAGACTGTGCCCATCCCCTGGGCCACCACGACATTGTTCCGGTTCTGCCATCCTCTGTCCTGGGAGAAAATGGGAAGGGCAGTAAGTTAGCACTCAGCACAACTAACTTCCACTCCCAGCTGGCTGACCTACTTTGTGAAATAGGGCACGTGAACGCAATCATGGTCCTTAAGATCGCTTAAGCGCTGAAAAAATTATACAGTGCCGTGATTCTGCCTACAACTCTGTCAAAGATCACATCTACTTGCTAGTAAATTCTGCTGCTGGAAAGAAGGTTCTGAAGTCACTCCAGCACTAATTTTAGAACCTGTTCACTTGCAACTCAAGGACTGAAACCTTGAACTTCTGAATTTGCTGACCTGTTTGAAATGAGGTGGGAGGAAAAAAGGCTTTTAGTAAAAGATGCTCCTTAATCTTTGGTGGGTTACTCAAATAAACACAAATGAATGGAACTGCAGTTTTTGGGCAGTTCAAGAGTAAGGTTGGCTCCTACCAGCGGACTATCAGTCTAAAAAGTCTGGGAGTAATTACACACTCAGTAACCCCCTATTAAGTAGCAATTTTATCTAACCTTACCTGTTTCCTTCAGAGTGTGAGAATGAAGGGAGAAATGAATTAAAACACATCGCAAGGCTCCACATGCTCTCCCTTGGACGGTGTGGAGAGCAGCAGGGTGTCATACTACATGTACGAGTGTGATGCAGAAGTTGAGGGAGGGGGAATTTTGGCTAACACCTTCTACTCTTCCGCCACCCACCCTGCACATCAGTACGAATTCCCAAGGCTGACAGAGAAATGGGGAGGTGTGGGAGGTAAATAATGACTTGCTGGCACCATACCCATTTCAAGTGGCAAATGTGCATGTAGCACTAATCCTGTTTCTGAGTCGGGGGTCTTAACCTGAGGCTAGAAACAACTGAGAAACAGCATGAGACAGTCTCTTGAGGAGGGGGTGATCAGCTATTTCTCTGTTCTTATTTCGTCTTAATTCTTGGTGGTAAGATTTTTTAAATTTCCTGAACAGACCTAAATTAATTTATGACAAACCATGCCTGTGTGATCGGTGCTGAAACAAATGCATACAGATAAGTAGGGAGATAAAATGGATCTGGAAGTAGAAGACTCCAGGATAATGCACTTAAAATATTTTTACTGATATCTTTCTTTCCTGTGTAATGATTCCAAATTAACTAATAACAATCTTGCTTTCTTTGTTTTTTTTTTTGCCCCCCTCTTCTGCTTTCTCTATTTCCCCTGGCCAGTGAAGAAAATGAAAAAATGTAAATAATGAATATACTAGGATCCCTCCCCCTTCTGCTTGTTAATTCTGGAATCTTTGCTACCATTAGCTCTGCCCTTAGTTCTGAAAGATTTGTTACCAATATTCATGAAACCTAATAAATGTTATTTTTTTCTTGATGATTTGGGAGTAAAGTCTTGGTAAGGACAAAACTAATTTTTTTTTTTTTTTGGTATTTTTTCCGGATCATTTGTTTTAGGAGTCGTCTAGCTCAAAAGACAATATTGTTTCGTGGACCCAGACTGTCTGTCCGTACCTGCCCCAGTGCTACCACTTACTGGGCAAATTTCTTAACCCTCTGCCCCTGTTTTCACCCATTCAAAACAGGATGGTAATAGTATCTGCCTCCTAGGATTATGTGGAGGTGAAAGAAATTTACATGTGGAAGGAACATAAAAGCCATGCCTGGCACATAGTAGGTCCTCACTGAAAATTAACTACAGAATTCATTTAGTAAAACAACATTTCTTGATGGCCTGCTGGTATAAGGAGTTGTTACAAGCATGTTTAGAGGAACAGAGGCCCAGAATGTGCCATTAAGGAAATTTTTAAAACTAAACAATATCTTGGTAATATCTTTTTCATGTTATATAACATAATTTAAAAAAACAGCCTCCAAGGGGACTTACCTGGTGGTCTAGTGGTTGAGACTTTGCCTTCCAATGCAGGGGGTGAGGGTTCGATCCCTGGATGGGGAGCTAAGATCTCACATGCCTTGCTGCCAAAAATCAAAACATAAAACAGAAGCAATATTGTAACAAATTCAGTAAAGACTTTAAAATGGTCCACATCAAAAAAATCTTAAAAAACAAACAAAACAAAAACAGAAAAACCAGGCTCCACAGTATTCTGCAATTTAGTTATCTGTTGGACAATTGGATCGCTGGATGTTCCCCTTTTAGGTGTGGATGTAGCTATTGTAAGCATTTGGTCAAACTGATCATTCTTCAGTTACTTATGTGTTTGCTTGCTGTTCTGTCTGTTAAAAATGTTTTCAGGCATGTTTTGATGCATGTTGCCAAATTAAGACAGGCACCTAATTTGATTTTTTGGTGGATGCACACTATTCCAGAATACCATCCATAATCTCTTGCCCTTTCTCAGATGACTTTCTTTTTCTTCGTAGACTTATTTACTGGCCTCTTTTTTTTTTCCCCCCTTTTGCTGGAGGGTAGGTGGAGTGGGATAGGCAGTTAATCAGGACTGGCTGGGAACAAAATAACCTGACTGGCACCCCACCCCTGACCTGTCTCCATCTAATCCACACAGGTGGGATCACAGGTCCCATCTCACTCCAGGCTCTGAGATCACTGTATATCCCTAGTTGAGAGAAACACTATAACCAAAGCTTCACAACTCAGTGTCAAGTCACACTTCTTCAAGCTTCACTTATTATTTTCATGTAATCTTGTCATGGGTTTGAGTAGTGAATTCTCTGCCTTTGCTTCCTGTGTGTGAGTCCCTGCTGTGGTTCTCAGTTTAGCAACCTTGCCTCAACAGTGGTTCTGTCCTGTCCCCCTAGGCTTTGTAGGGCCTGTTCCTCTACCATCTCCTTGACTGATTATCTAGATTCTACTCCTAGTCTTGGGTTTATTCTGACTACCTCTTTGGCACTGTGGAATCAGACTCATCTCCAAGTCCCAGGCAGCCCTGTCTGGCTGGTTCCACCAAACCCAAATCTGACTTGAAAGGAGAAAAAAGAAAACAGCCAAGTCACTTCTTATCTCCTTGTTCGGGTTATCTATTACTGTGTGTAACCAATCACCCTGCACCTTAGTGACTTAAAACAACAAGAGCTATTTCTTCATTTGTCACGGTTTCTCTGAGTCAGTAATTTAAGAAGGGCCCAGCTGGGCAATTATGGCTTAGAGTGTCTCATGCAGTTGCAGTCAGAGGTGGCTGGAATTGGAGCAGCTGGAGGCCAACCAGACATTTCTCTCTCTTCATGTAGTCTCAGGGCTTCTCTATGCAGTCTCTGGATCAGGTAGACTGGGCCTCCTCACAACATGGCACCCTCAGGACAATGAGCTACGTGGTAGCTCAGGGCTCTAGCAGGAGTGTTCTGGTGAAAAGGGCAGAAATGAAAGTTTATATTGAATCTTCCAAGTAGTGTTATGTCTGCCATTGGCTTTGGTTGAAACAGTCACAAAAGCCAGCTCACATGCAAGAGGAGGGAATTAGATTCCATCTCTTGATGAGGGGTGTGGGCATCTTTGGAAAATGTGATTGATCCCATCCCTCTACCGCATCTTCTTCTCCAGTGTCCCTCCAACATAATATACTAAACTCTTTGGAGAAATGGGTAGGCAAAGCAGAGACTCCTTCCATGTCCTCTCACCTAGTGAAGGAATGCCTCTGCCTCTGTAAAACCAGATCACATCCCCCTCCATCCTCTGTGAGGCCTTCCTCAACTCTCCATATTGCTGTCTCCTCTTCTGAGCTATAAAATAACAGGCATTGGAATAGTGCCTTATATTTTACAAATCATAGTGCCAAATATTCCACTTTATGTCTTTACTCATATTGTGTTGGTGTGTGTGCTTCCCCAGCCTATGAGTAGGATCCTGTATGATGAATCTTGGTGTCACCTCCCACACTTACCACCACCCTAGCATTGAGACCCACAGTAGTTTTACAGGAAAAGAAAAGATGAATGAATGAATGAGAATTAAAAAAACTAAACCAAGGCTTAAGGAGTTGTGCTGAAAAACATAATTCACTGAGAAAACTGGGCTTAAAAATGCCTTCCTTTAAAATTGCTTTGGGCTCCAGATGTCCTTTTTGGTGGGCAGTGGTTTAGTCACAAAATTCCAAGTCCTCTCAATGATAGGAGTTCACCAGAGGTACCTGCTATTTACCCTGAGCATCCCTTGGACTGTGCTGCCTTCTGTGCTTAGCAGACCAGTTAAAGCAGAGTTTATGACAGACCAAAGTGTAAATTAAAGGGCTGGGATACATCATTGGACATATGGTCTCCTAGGATTTTAGATCTTCCGGTAGTAGGTGGAATTTGTAACACTCTGGACTCTAGGACCATATGGTTGTATTTAGGGATGCCAGTAGAAATAAATCCTTGACTTCTCGTGCAAGATTCTTTTTTTGCTGGCCCTCCCCCATAGCCATAGAAGTTTCCTGTGCAAAATTTAAAAGCACAGGAATTACCGTTTAGTTATCATTTTACCGACTTGTTTGTGATAATTTCACACAGTGTATGGAATGGGTTCACCAAGGGCCAACCCTGCTGAGGGTCAGTGACCCTAGGCTAATCCCTGAGATGGTCAAGGATCTGTACCTGATCTGTACCATATGACTCTGCACTCTTAGCTACAGCTGATTAGACTGGGCTCATTCCACACCTAAGACAACAACTCAGGCCAGTGCCTTAAGAAATGACTTGGCTTTATAAGAACTGCTCTAAATAGAAATGAAACAAATGAAACAAAAAGAAACTCCAGTAGCAACAAACAACTGGAAATTAAAATTACAAAAACAATGCTGTTTACAAGAGCATTTACAGAAAAATGAAACACTTAAGGGGTAAATTTGACCAAAGATGATCCAGAACGGTAGACTGAAAACTGTAAAACACTGCTGAGAGAAACTAAAGATGATATAAAAAGTGGAGAGATAATCCATTCCATGGGTTGAAAGACTCATTATTAAAGGGCTAATTCTCCCCAAATTAAACTATAGAGTCTATGTAATCCCATTTGAAATTCCAACAGACTTTTTTTTTTAACATCTTTATTGGAGTATAATTGCTTTACAATGGTGTGTTAGTTTCCACTTTATAACAAAGTGAATCAGTTATACATATACATATGTTCCCATATCTCTTCCCTCTTGCATCTCCCTCCCTCCCACCCTCCCTATCCCACCCCTCTAGGTGGTCACAAACCACCAAGCTGATCTCCCTGTGCTACGTGGCTGCTTCCCACTAGCTATCTATTTTATGTTTGAAAGGGTAAGCTGTGACAGAGTGAGAGAGTGGCATGGACATATGTACCTACAGACTTTTAAGAGCAAAAAAAAAAAAACTTTGAAAAAGGTAGAATTGCACAACTAATGTTACCTGATTTTAAGATTTACTGTAAAGCTGTAACAGTACAGAGTCTAGAAGTTGACCCAAACATATCTAATCAATAGACTTTTTGACAAAGGCCCTTCACATGGTAGTTCAGTGGAGGAAGTATAGTTTTTCCAACAATTGTTCTGAAACAATTATATACCCATATGCAACAAAATAAACCTCAATCCATACCTCATGCTATATAGAAGAATTGACTTAAAATGATCCATAGACCTAAATGTAAAATGAAAAACTATAAAACTTCTATGAGAAAACAGGAGGAAATCCTCGTGACTTTGAGTTAGGTGTATGTTTTAGATTTAATATAAAAAGCACGAACCATAATAAAATTAATAAAAAAAATAAATTGGACTTCATCAAAATTAACATTTTCTCCTATTTTAAAAACACAGTTAAAAGAATGAGAACGTAAACCACAGAGTAGGAGAGAATATTTACAAATCAAATACATGGGAAAGAATTTGTATCCAGAATACATAAAGAATTCTGAAAGCACAATAAGAAAAACAAACAACCTAATAAAAAAGTGGGCAAAAGAATTGAACAGGTACTTCACCAGAGAAGATGTACAGATGGCAAATAAACACGTGAAAAGATACTCAACATTATTTTTCACTAGAGAATGCAAATTAAAACCACAAGTAAATAGCATCCCACTGCTTAGAATGGCTAAAGTTAAAAAGATTGACATACCAAGTGTTGGTGTGGGAGTGGGACGACTGGAACTCCGATACACTGCTGGTGGGAATGTAAAATGGTACAGCCACTTTGGAAAACAGTTCAGCAGTTTCTTAAAATTTTAAATATGCACTTCCTATGAGACCCAGCTGTTCCATTCCCAGGTTATTTACTCAGTCACAATGAAAACATATGTCTATACAGAGATTGTACACAAATATTCATAGAAGCTTTATTCATAATAGTCGAAAACTGAAAACAATCCAAATAGCCATCAGCAGGTAAATGGATAAACAAACTGTGGTATATCTCTGTAGTGGAATACTGTTAGGCCACAGGGAAAAAGGAATGAAATATTGATACACATGATGTCATGGGATGAATCTCAAAATAAGTATGCTGAGTAAAAGAGACCAGACAGGGGCTTCCCTGGTGGCGCAGTGGTTGGGAGTCCGCCTGCCGATGCGGGGGACACGGGTTCGTGCCCCGGTCCGGAGGGATCCCACGTGCCGTGGAGCGGCTGGGCCCCGTGAGCCATGGCCGCTGAGCCTGCGCGTCCGGAGCCTGTGCTCCGCAACGGGAGAGGCCACAGTAGTGAGAGGCCCGCGTACCGCAAAAAAAAAAAAAAAAAGAAAAGAAACCAGACAAATGAGTACATACTTCATGATTCCTTTTATAAAAAACTCTAGAAACTATAACCTAAACTATAGTGACAGCATGTCAGCAATTGCCTGGGGATGGGGAGAGGAAGTGGGGAGAGGCAAAGAGGATTAAGAAGAGGTTTAGGAAATTTTGGGGGTGACAGATATGTTCACTCTTTTAATTGTGGTGATAAATTCACAGGTGTATATATATGTTGAAACTTACCAAACTGAATTTTAAATATGTCAATTATAACTCAAAAGGAAAGAAGGAAGGAAGAAAAGGAGAGAGGGTGGGAGGAAGGAGGAAAGGAGGAAGGAAAGAAGAGAGAAAGGAAAGAAGAAAGAGAAAAGGAGAGTAGTGGGAGGGAGGAAGGAGGATAGGAGGACGAAGGGAAGAAAGGAAGGAAAGAAAAGGGGGGGCGAGGAGGGGGGGAGAGAGAGCAAGCAAACCAAGAGAAGCAGAGGCTGAGTTTGGCTGAGTCATGCCAACAGCAGACCTTTAGAGGACATTGAGGAGACCACAAGATAACCAGATGGCTAAGCTGTCTTAGATCCCGAAGGAGCCAAGTTCAGTCCCCACGAGGACGGACAGTCAGATCTACTGTTCTTGCTGAGATTCCTGTCTCCCTCACTGCTGTATGTATCCCTACAGTCTTCTCAAATTAGTAGAAATAACCTCCCTCCAACCTGAAGGGAGTGCATGCCAGGTGTTGTCAGCTTTGCCACTGCCACATAAACTCGAGTTTCGTATTTATTGAATTGGGTTTTTTATTTTCTCAGTTTAGGTTTTATTTCTCCTCCTCTCTCCTTAGTTAAGCTGTATCTTTGCCTTTCTAGCTTGTCTAGCAGTTTCCACACTGGGATATTTGTGGCTCTTCGCTGTGAGTTTGGAGACCAACCTATAAACATGGAGAGAGAGGGAGAAGGGTTGGGGGTGGGGGGGGAGAGACAGAGGGAAATTGGAAGCGAGAAGTGAGCACCCTGGCTTCCTCTGGATGGACGTTCACGCTTGAAAGCTGGCGCTTCTCCCACTCATGTTTACTTGCTATCATATAAGATACTAGCACCAGATTGAAAGCTCCTGGAGGGCGGGGACAGTATTTTTATTTATCTTTGTGTTTAAAACAGTGATCACTATAGGTAGGTGCTCAGTACATGTTTATTGAATAGATATTTGAAATTGGGAGAGAAATGCCTCATGTTAGGTCACGGGGAAAGCTTCCATCCTCACTCTCTCTAGCAAGACCCTTTCTAAAAAGCATTTCCATATAAACCGTTTAGAACTATTTGAGTTGCACGTTCTCTCATTCACTCATTCCACAAATATTTATTGAGCACCTACTATGATCTGGGGTCATTCCATTCAAGGTACATCTGTGAACAAATAGGCCAAAGCTCTGCCTTTATGGAGTTTAGTTGGGGAGATAAAATAAATGAGGCAAATAAGTAAAGCATATAGTATGTTAGATAAGTGCTTAGGAAAAAAGATAAGTGAGAGAAGGGGCTTAGGGAGTGCCAGGGTATGGTGAAGGTTACAGTTTTATAAAGGACAAGCAGGAGAGGCTTATAGAGAATTCAAAGGCCATACTTCCAGCTTGAATGGTTTTATACTACAAAGGGAATTTATTAGTTCACATAAGTGTAATGAGTCCATCCCTAGACACAGCTGGATGCGGTGTCTGAAGTGAAGATTTCTGGAATCTGTTTCTTTTCCTCTCTTGACTCTCCTTTCTTCTCCTTGGCTTCAACGTCCAGCTGGTTGTCTCTTGGTAACAAGATGGCTGCTAGATTTACAACTTCTTAACTCAGAAGCCCTAGGCAAAAGAGACATGTCTTCTCCAATGGTTCCAACAAATGTCTTGATATTGAGTCTTACGGGTCTAGCTCGAATCACATGGACCTGGGAGTATGCTAATTATCCAGGCTTAGCTGGGTGTCTGCCCTGGGGTGGAGCTGGGGAAGTGAGGTCTGCCGACTCAAACCCCAGATATTGAGGTGTGGGGGTAGGGGGTTTCCACCAAAAGGAAGCACACAGGGATGACATGTGCCAGACAGGCATTTACAACAAATGAACACCATCCCAGACCTCATCTGGGGAGGAGAGACCACTGACTGAGGCTCACCAGCCATCTGTCCTGCATGAAAACATAAAACAGCCATAGGTTAGAACCACAAGTGGCGCTTGGGGTCCTTGCAAAAAATTTCTCTGCTGGGCATTAGCCTAAGAGTGTCTGTAGATGACCCTTCCTTATGTATGGACCTACCATTACGAATACTTAATCCTTAGGATCTCAGATTCCCAGGTGATGCTGTTTAAACAAGGACTTAGGTATATATGAAGGAAGGGACATGGGTTATTTTGTAGAGGCTTGATGTCAGAGGTAGACTGTTTACAATGGATTTCCTAGTGAATCCACTCCAAGATGATTTCCAGGTTGTAAAGCGAGTAGTGTACAGGTGAGGATGCCAGATGAGAGGGCTGGAGTCCCATAATCCTTTTAGATTTCTGTTCCAGAGAGGCAGGAAAGTACAGTGGTTAAGGGCATAGTTCAGAGTCAGAGAGATCTGGGTTAAAAATCCAGTTCTAACACTTCTGTGGACCTTGAATAAATTGGTTTAGTTCTTAGTTCTTGTCATGATCATTACAACTTGTAGCCCAACAGATGTCTAAGTCAGGGATTATCCACGTGGTATAACTGGGGACAGTAGAAGGCACGTACTCAAAACGTCTCCCCCCACAAACCTGCCTTGGGATCTGAGGTTCCCATGTGCTTTCATACTTTTGGTTTAAGGAAGAGCTTGTTACATATTCTGGAAGTTTTGAAGATTCCAAGGTTGTGCTTCAAGGACCACCAGGGAAGGGAAGGGGCGAGGGGGATCAGATAGTCCTTGGTCTCCTCACCCACCACTTGCAGCAAAAGAGTTTTACTTTTATCTATTTTACATACTGACTTCTACATGAGAATTTCTTTGATGAGGAGTTCTGTGACTGACAAAAAAGTTTAGAAATGGCTGCATCAAAGCATCAACGCCCCCTATTAAAACATCATTATGTCATCTGGAAAGGGACTGAGGGTGTTTTGCTTAAAGAAGAAAAACCACGGGTGGGAAGATGCTGACTCCCTTCAGGTGTCTGAAGGGTCACCATGTGGGGTCCAGAGGATCAACAAGAGGCTAATTTCAGCTTGGTGGGTAGAAGGAGGAAGACATTTCTAACAATTCAAGCTTTTCTTCCAGCAATTCATTTTTAGGACAGAGGTACACTGCTGTCCCTGGAGACGTCTCAGCAAAGGCTTTAGGCTGCTGGGGACAATACTAAGGGGATTCCCTCAAGAGTAGAACGATGGCCTGGGACTGCCAAGATTACTTCTAAACCATAAAATTCTGTCATTCTGAGTAACACAGCAAGCTATTAATGTGTTATACCCCCGTGTACTTCTTGGTGAAATTTTATCACCTATGTTAGATTCTAAGAGTATGGCTTTAAAAGAATGTACCATAAGACAGTTGCATTTTGAACTTATTTTAGACTTATAGAAAAGTTTTATGAATAGTACAAAAGTTTCATTATCCCTCATGCAGCTTCTCCGAATGTTAATATCTTATATAACCATAATGCAATGATCAGAACCAGGAAATTAACACTGGTGTGATACTATTAACTACATTAAAGACCTTATTTAAATTGTCAGTTTTTCCACTATAGCCTTTTCTCCAACAGTGAAAAACCTGGGTCTTATTATTTACAGTATCTTTTGTTATTTGATCAATGTTAGTAGAAATGAATGAGGTGGTTTTAAAATTATTAACTGACACCCCTTGAAAGAAACACATTTCCTGTAGTCTGTGGAGCTCTATTATCCAGAATCATGGAATGTTAGAGTGTGGCTGTCATCTCAGCAGTCACAGCTGTCTTCTTCCTCTTGAGGGAATCCCTTCAATAATGTCCCTGAGAGCCCATCTGAGGGAGCTCTTGGCATGGGTTTTGTTCAGAACTATATTGTCACTCATTTAATAGATACCTATTTAACACCTATCTAAAGGTGTGTGTCAGACACCAGTGATACAGAAATAATAGATATGACTCTTGTCTTCTAGAAATTTATGCTCCAGAAAGAGCCAGAGAAATGGATGGACAATTATAATGGAGTAGAATGTGGGATAAAAGAAAGCAAATAATAATTACACAACATGGGATAAGTGCTGTGGTAGGATAAATACTATTGGAGCACAGAGTGGGAATTTCACCCATCCTGGGGTATCAGAAAGTCTTCCAAGAGAAGATGATGTGAGCTGAGTCCAGAGGGATTAGATCCCTAGATTCAATTCCTCCAAAGTGTCCTCAAGATCCTCCATCTTCAAGGAATCTAATTCTGAAAGCGACCAGAGGATCTCTCTCTCCCCCCACCTCTCTTTCTTTCATATATATATATGAGTGAGCTATATATATATATATATATATATATATATTCAGTGAGCTACTGTGTTAAATCTGTAAGGCACTTTACTAAGTGTTATTGCTTGTTATTTCATTGACTCCTCATAACAACCCTGGCAGATCTATAAAACAGTTGGTGTTTGGCTACTCTGTGGTGAAAGACTATAAGAAGGCAAGAGTGGAAGTCATGGTCCAGGCCAGAGATGATGTGTCTTGGACATACAGAATGAGAAATTTGACCAGTGTCTGCCAGGTCCCTTACTAGCTGTGGGATCTCGGTCAAGTTACTTAATCTCTCTGAGCCTCCATTCCCTCACATATCAAATAGGGTTAAGAATACCTATTTCACTGAACAAATGTGAGGATTCGGAATAATACATAAAATGAGGTCATGCATTAAAGAATATGGCTGCCATGTTTATTACATATCTGTCAGGGTCCCAGCAGGAAACAGATGGTGCACTCAAATGTGATAATTCAAAGAGGGTTCAATTATGGGACAATTTTCAAAGCTATGGGCAGCCTTTAGGAAAACCCACAAAGAATAATGTAGTATTCCAGGAGTCCTGACCATGTCTAGGCCTAAAAGGACAAGCTGGGAAATGGTTACCAGAGCTAGGAAGAAAAGTTTGAGTACAGAGGGCAATCATAAAAGGGGATCAAATGTATAGCATGGTGGCAATGATTAACAATACCATATTGGTATACTTGAAAGTAGATCTTAAATGGTCTCATTACCAGTACCAAAACAACAAAGGTAATTATGTGAGGCGAAGGATATGTTAACGTTACTGTGGTAATTATTCTGAAATATAGATGTGCGTGTCAGATCATCATGTTGTCCATCTTAAACTTACGCAGTGTCACATTTCAATTATATCTCCATAAAGCTGGGGTAAAAAGGGGGCTATGATGGTTGGTTGAGGGATATAACTAGACTGAAAGGACCCCTTCCTTGTTCCCTTAAATCTCCTGTGGGTTTTCCCCACTCACCAACTCCAGCCAAAAGTCAGAGAGAGGGTCCAGGAATGATTACTCTTGTCCATTCACTTCAGGCTTCTGGGATAGAAAGCAGGGTTTGAAGGTGCAGAGTGGCTCCAGAGGGGCAGGTGGAAGGAATCTGGCTCAATCCATGAGGCAGATGGAGAAATTCTCAGAGAAGGGTAATCCAGTGGGAAGATATCTCAGAAGGGGCCACTGTACTTCCCAACTCACTGTCAGTTTGCCTCCCCACTGCCCCGATCTCTTGGCCCATCTTTTAACTGGAACCTTCAGGGGACGTTTGTTATTTTCCCTTCCAGCCTCCACTGCCCTTTTTTCTAGCAGCAATACTGGCTTTTTTTTAGGGATTCATTCTTCCCCTACTATAAGCCTGTATGGTTGGAATGGGATTCTGTCCTGCAAGGGTGAGTGTGTGATCCAGCCCTGAGTCAGTCAACATGTTCCATCCTGTTGGCCCTGGTGGTTGGTCCAAGACTGAGCACACGGTGCAGTTAGAACCAGGCAGCTACAGTGAGTCTTTTGCTAAGAATGTGGGAGATAGACAGGAGGAGCTGCTGCTCCCACCTTGCCATCAGGAGGGACAAGCTTGCATCTGAAAATGAAACCAATTTGTCAGAAAACCAGCCTGAGAGCCCTGAATCCAGCTGTGCCTGATGGTAGCATCACCACTGAACTTTGCAATTAAGAAAGTCAGTATATTGTATTTTCACTTGTGTTGTTTTGAGTTGGATTTTCACTTATACCAAAGAGTCCTGATGGAGAAAATGACCCCACATGTTAGTTACTTTTTTCTAGATAATAATTTTAATGTAAATCTGAATTTAAAACTAAGTATTAGCTGGTATCATCATTGTCAGAGGCTGTTCCACATATCCTGTACTTTATATTGTACTCCTTGAAAGAACAGTGTTAGTGATATTCTAGCATAGCATAAAAGCAATTCACATGGTAATCAGCTGTAAATGTCATAATAGGATAGTTGAGATTTTTGTTTTAAAACACATTCTTGCATACTTCCCCCATGAAACTCATATGGAAAGGTGAGGTTGGAAATCAGGATTGATGTCACATATCTGCTAAGTGGCTGTCTGGGTAGAAAATGAAAATCGTGCTGAAAGTTAAAATTCACTCTTTGACTGAATTCACAGAATAGTAAAATTCCAATTGGTCTAATTCCCAGTGGCTGGTGCTCTTAGAATCTTTTTTTTTTCTAACAAAAACTATGATTTGGGAATTATGGGGCTGTCTCTAAATCATTGATCAGCTAGTTCTTGTTTTGTTTAAATGCCTCTATTTCAATATAATTCTTAAATTTCAGCTAACTGAATTTTAGAATGCAAGGAGCATTTTAAAGAACATGACTTTAAAATTAAAAATTTTAAAAGTCAGCTCTTTATCTTGTTTTTGCTTAGAGATTTAGAACTTGTTTTCTCCCATGGCATAATAAGAGGGGCTTTTTTTTTTGGTAACAGCTTTATTGAGAAATAATTCACAGGCCATAAAATTCACCCTTATGAAGTGTTCAATTCATTGGTTTTCAGTATATTAGCAAAGTTGTACAATCATTATTACTATCTAATTCTAAAACATTTTTTATCTCCCCATAAAGAAACTTGGTACCCACTAGCGTTCACCCCTAGTCCCATCTCACCTCAGCCCCTGACAACCACTGATCTACTTTCTGTCTCTATGTATTTGCTTATTCTGGACATTTCATACACAAGGATTCATACAATGTGCGGCCTTTTGTGACTGGCTTCTTTCACTTAGCATCATGTTTTCAAGGCTTATCCGTGCTGTAGAACTGGAAACCTTTTGCCTGAGCTTTCAAGAAATAGTGATGATCTTGATTTGATAAGATGCTAGTGCTAGTCTCCAAGCATCTTCTCTGTCCTGCTTTACCAATACATTCTCCACACCACAACCAGAATGATTTGTTACACCTACATCAGTTGATGGCCTTTCTATCTATCTGCCCTCAACATGGCCCAGTAGGCCCTGCCTGCCTGCCCCGGCCTAGCTCCCCAGCTCCATCAGGCTCCTCTCTTCATTGAGTTCTGACATGATCCCTGCAGCCAAGGGCATCTACTCATGCCATCCCCTCCACTTGCAGCTGCTCGTCTTCTGTCTCTTTTAGTTAATTCCTTAGATTCCTTCCTCGTGTCATTTCCTCAAGTTCAGTTTCCTCAAGTTCAGTCATTTCCTCAAGTTCAGATCACGTTCCTCAATTATTTTCCTTCATAGCATTTATTCAATTTCTAATTATTCCTCCATCAGTGTGACTGTTTCATTAACTTCTGTATTTACCTACTAGACCATAAACTTTCAGAGAATAGAGATCATATCTGTGTGGCACATTAAAAAAAAAAAAACTATAGTTCCTAGCCCATAGGAGGTGCTCCCCTTGCCTCAAGTAATTTTTAAAATATTTTAGTATAGTTTTCATGTTCAATGTGTTTAAGAATAGTAGAATACTATGAATATTGGAAACTCTGTCAACCAGAATATTGGATTGACCTTTGTCTGACTAGGCTGTGTAATAGAGTTCACTGTTCTTTGTTTAATGTTGACCACACTGGTCAATAACAGTGGGTTAGAATCACGCAGAGAGCAAAGGAAATGGGGAGTTAACATAAAAAGCCCCCTGAATTTTGGATGAAAACAACCCTCTCCCTCTCCCTCTGCCTCTTCCTCTCCCTTCTACCCCTTCTCCCTCCTTCCTTCTCTCACAGCCAGAGAACAGCATCTTTCATATTAAATTACAGACCTCTTAACTTTCCAAATGAGAACTAGCACATATATATGTTTTTTTTAAAAACTACATTTTTATAGAACAATAAATGACATGGTCTCATCTTTTTTTTTTTTTTGCGGTACGCGGGCCTCTCACTGCTGTGGCCTCTCCCGTTGCGGAGCACAGGCTCCGGACGCACGGGCTCAGCGGCCATGGCTCACGGGCCCAGCCGCTCCGCGGCATGTGGGATCCTGCCGGACCGCGGCACAAACCCGTGTCCCCTGCATCGGCAGGCGGACTCTCAACCACTGCACCACCAGGGAAGCCCGGTCTCATCTTTTTTACAAGGTAATTATATTAGAAAAATTCTTAACAGTTTTACATAGAGTTGATTTAAATGCCTTTAAAAACATATGATAAACTATGGCAGATTTCCTCTTGCAAAGAATAACTGATATCCCTAGGGATCAAATGAAATGTTATGGGAAATCCTGCCTTCACAGGTGTTAAAAAATTTAAGATCTCTGTTGAATATCAATCCATACCAGTTCCTCTTAGCTGGGGGTTATTTTGTCCCTCCTTCCCTACCAGGGGATATTGGCAATGTTTTGAGACCCTTTTTTTGGTTGTCACACTAGGAATTGGGGAGCTACAGGTGTCTAGTGTGTAGAGGCCAGTGATTCTGCTAAACATCCTATAATGCTCAGGACAGTTCCTACAACAAATAATTATTCGACCCAAATATACCCTGTTCTATATAAAATAAGTGTTTTGAGATGTTATTAACATAAAACTAAGTGGTAATTTATTCCTTTGTTAATTAACAGTTTGTGGAAACTCTCAAATGGTATAAAATGCCTTCCTCTGCTCACTCGACCAGCATTTCTTTAGCACCTCCTTCATTCCAGGCACTGGGCTTGGCACTATAGATACATGGTTAAAATACTCGGTATTCACCGTTCTGCTTACAGTCAGAGAGACAGACACAGTATTTGGTATTTAATACATATGGGAAAGATTAAAAGAGCAATGTCACAGGGTGCTCTGGTCATACATACTAAGAACACTTTCCCTCACCTGGGATTCAGAGAGGCTTCACAGAAGACATGATACACCTGGAATACATCCTGAAGAGGTAGAAAGGACATTCTTGGCAGAGGGACTAGCACAGCAGAGGATGAGAAGTGTGAAGCAGGATCAGCAAGCCATGTGATGTTAGTAGTGAGCGTTGAAAGCAAGGAGAGGCAAGAGACAAGGCTGAAGGGATAGGTAGGGCAGTGATGGAGAGTCTTGAGTACAGAATGAGGGACTAGAGGACACAGGTTTCAAGCAGCAAAGCAGTGTAGTCTAATTTGCATCTTTTATAACTAACTCTACCTACCCTGAAAGTAGTGGATTTAAGGGCTTAAGATTGGATGCAGGGGAACCAATTAGTAAGCTATTGCAAAGGTTCAGGTAAGAGATAATGAGCGCATGGACTTAAGCAATGGCAGTAGGATGGAGAGGAACTTGGCTTGAGAGATATCAGTAGACAGAATCAGCTTGATTAGATGTGAGGGCTAAGAGAGGAGCCCTCAGGGAGGACTCACTGGTTTCTAGTTTGTGCGGGATGAGGACAGGAAGGGAAAAGCCAGTGATAATTTTGTTGTGGAAATATTAAATGATACATAATTGAAGCCCTTAAAAGGTGAGGGCTAGAGACATTGATTTGGGAATCTCTAGCATACAGGCAGGAACTAAATTCATGAGAATAGATGAAACTGCAGAGTGAGTAGACAGAAAGGAACAGTGGACCCAGGGATGGAGACCCAGGTGACCCAAGGATAGAAAGTTACACAGTACTAATTATTATATAATACGTCAATATATATGTGTGTGCATATGTGGATCTCTATATCTATATTTGTGTGTATATATGTAGTATTTGTTAGATTAAGACAAATACACAAGACACAAAGAAGAAAAGAAAATGGGTCATAGAAGCTCACTGCTCGGATTACCTTTGTTAACACTTTAAAACAGTTAGAAGTAAAGCATATTGTTGTGGGTTGAATTGTGTCCTTCAGAAAGATACGTTGAAATCCTAACCCCCAGGACCTGTGAATGTGACCTCAACTGGAAATAGGTTCTTTGCAGGTGTAATCAAGTTAAAATGAAGTCATACTGGATCAGGGAGGGCAGGTCCTAATCCAATGACAGGTATCTTTGTAAGATAAGAAAAATTTGGACACAGACACACACAGAGGGGAACGCCATGTGAAGACAGAGACACACAGGGAGACCGCCATGTGACAACAGAAGCAGAGATTGGGGTGATGAGTATATAAGCCAAAGAATGCCAAGGACTGCCAGCAAGGGCTGGAAGCTAGAAGAGGTCAAGGAAGAGATTCTCCCTCAGAGCCTCCAAAAAGGAACCAACCCTCCTGACACCTTGATCTCAGACTTCCAGCCTCTGGAACTATGAGAAAGTAAATTTCTGTAGTGCTAAGCCACCCAGTTTGTGGTTCTTTGTTATAGCAGCCCTTGGAAACTAACACACATATCCATGGTTGGACTATGTAAAAATAAAGAAAAATAGAAAGCGAATGATAAGTGAAAATACCTTTTTTTTTCCATTTCATTAGCTATTTTAGAAACTTATCTACATCAGCACATACAGAACTGTCTCTTTCTTTCAAGCTGCTGCCCAGTGGGAATATTAATATTTGGTGGTTGGGCAGAGAAGGAGAAAGAGAAGAAAAATAGGGAGGGAGGTAGGAGGAGAATAGCCAAAAGTAACTTCTTGAAGGTTTCAAGAAACCCTAAGTAGTTAGTTGGGTACAATGGAGAAACAGATCCAGGAAAATCAGGACTGAAAAAAATTTTGGTTACGGGCCCCGTGGAAGTCTTAGGCAATCAGTGTAAAAACACTTCTGTGGAGCTAGAGTAGCAGAAACTAATATTAAGTAAAAGATCCCCATCCTCCAGGTGCTCATTCTCTGAGACGGGACAAAATAATTAACGGGACACTTGTGTAGAATGATACATAGGTGAATGTGAGGTACAATGGTAGAATTGATATAGGAAAGAACTGATTATAAAAGGTATAAAAAGGCAGTGTTGTATTTTATCATGGCTTCAGAAGTCAACACTATAGATATGTACCCATCTTGGGCTCTGTCCAGAAAGGTGTCAGAAAATAAGACTTTTAGACTAGCATATTTCACCTCTCATAAGGTTGCTTGCTGTTAGGATCAGGAACCATGTTTTTAACCATATAAATGTACCCTCCTAACATTGCGCACTTATTACATTCTGGGCACTGTGTCCTAAGCATCACCTCATTTTATTCTCACAACCCCCTATGAGGCAGGACCTTTCAGTATCCACATTTTACAAATCAGGAAACTAAGGCCCATGTAAATTATTTTTAAAGTGAGTTAGAAAGGAGAGGTGCTGGAACACAAATCCCAGGATTGTGTGACTTTAGAACCCAGGCTCTAATCACTAGGTTCTAAAGCATAGCAGGGGTGAGGAAGGGAGAGAAGATAGCATTCCCCTCTCATTGTTTAAAAGTGAATTGTTGCTAACAAGAACAAAGTTCTAGCTGCACTGTGTCCATGCAGCATTGTCCAGCCAGACTGAACTGGTGGGGATAATGGAGGAGCAGGAAAGCCTTTAGGCCAGGTTTTTTCAACTGCAGGTAAAACAACAGTCGGTAAAGTCTTCCTGGAATACTGTCAAATTTAAATTTGTGTCTTACTATATAATGCTACTGCGTAACATTCTCATTGCCTCCAAAAAATATAAGCCGTCAGTGGAAGAACTGAGATTGGTTCCGAGATGCAGTATAGCAGACAGATTCAGCCGTGTTAGTCTAAGATACCCACTTGGTGAGAAGGAGTGGGGGTCAGAACCTAGTGGGCTTGGAGCAGGTACCTGTGGATGCAGTGATCCCCTCCACTTTACAAATGCTTTAGCGATAACTGTTTTTCTTTTTAAAATATGTATAATACACATGCTATACATGTCTGTACACACATATATAATAACATTTATATATTCAAATACATAAATACACACACACATATTTGTATGTGCGTGTGTAATTTCAAGCATACACAAAACTAAAGAGAATAGACTAGTAAACACTGATGTCAGGGACGGTGTGTGAAATGCTTAACAGGAACCTATCATCAGAGAGTTGGAAGAATGTTAGCCATAAACAAGTGAACAGGCTGTACTGATAAACACAGCTGACCAAAACCTCTTTCCACCCCAAAGAAATGCTTTTCTTCACTGTAATAGAAGACCACACTTTGAGACTGAGGTAGTGTTTTTATAAGCAAATTTCTTTACTCTGCCTGGTATATTAATAGTATTCAATAAGTGCTATTCATTTATATTCCTAATAAGGCATAGAATAAATAATACATATATTAGTTTTAAATTAAATAGAAACATGGGCTCTGTCCACACAGGGGCAATTTTTATTCACTGCATTGTCTTATCTAAAATGTTCCTATCCCCTCCTCTTAATTTTTGATCTTTTAAAGGCTAGAAAGAGGGTTAAATAAGGAAGAGAGAAAGGGGATATGAAATGATGAGCCAGTGCTTTTGTTGCACGTAGCTGTGGGGGTCATCTTTTGTAGTTATCCCCCCGTGCTGTGCTGGCAGGTCAAAAGTGGTTTGTCTGGAAAGCCCCACTGCAATACACAGAATAAATGTGTTGATTGCAGATTTTGCTGGTAGAATATTTATAAGGGAACGCAAACTCCCAAGTTAAGAAAGAGCGACCCTGTCCCTCGTAATGCATACTCGTTAATTCATTTCTCCAATTCTTGTGAGTCACTCGATATGGCCATAATGCAAAGAATACTTCTCTCTGGATCCATGAACCCTATCATAAAATAGTACTGGCAAGAGTGTTAGATAAATCTTGGAGATAATGAAATCTGACTTACCTACCTCACAGGTTTCTTGGGAGGATAAAATGAAATAATGGATGTGAGTGTGTTTTTAAAAAGCAAAAGTGCTGTAAAATTCAAGGTAGTATTTTTTTGTGCCTTGGCTGCAAAATTGTTTTCTATCACATTCGTTGTTTATTAGCTCTTCTCCACACATATGCATATGGAAAAAGCATGCCTGCTCCTCCTTCTCTATCATCAAGAAATTAGAAAAAAATTTTCTGTTCTTTTATGAAGGTAGCATCGCTTAGATTTTCATGAAATTCTCAATTCCTCATGTAGTGTTTCTACACCATCCAGGGTGAGTTTAAGATAAGTACATAGCTCATTCTCTGAGGCCTAGTAATCTTGGAACAAATCTAAATAGCACAAATGAAAGGATCTCTGTGGGAGTAACATCTTTGGATCAATGCTGTTAAATTAATACTGTGATATATCAACATATTGTGTCACCTACATGTATAATAACATACTACCCACGCTTAATTTATAGATGTCTCCCCCCCCTTTTTTTCCTGAAATGGAGGCCATAATGATTTCAGACTCCCATTCAAATGTATCTTCTTAGAATTTCTTCTAAGGCCTAATTAATTTTTTTTAGCTTAGCCAATAATTTCTTTAACTCCAATAGCTGTCCATTTGTAAAAAGAGAGATTGGAGAAATAATGTAATATATTGGAATGGTTTTTATTTTCTAACAACGTGTAGCTTTTTATAAATAAAAGCAAAGATATGAAACTAGAAATAAAATGAAAATGTAGGCTGTATATATTTTTCTCTGAATGCTACTTGGGTAAGGAATGAGTCCCCAGGTGAAAGCAGTGTGAGTCATTTCAAATCTAACAACCGCATATTATCATAAAACTGTGTTGATGTATTTGTAAAAATCCATGAAGAATTCTATAAGGAACTTTTGATCTTGGCAGGACCAGGGGTAGGGATGTGGATTGAAGAAAGAATATTTGTGTTTTTTATCCAGTGGATTTTACAACATGGTCGCATTTAATTTACTAATAAAAGAGGTATCAGGTATTTAGACTAAATAAGGATGAGATTTGAAGGCAAAAACAATTGCATTTCCTGCATGGAATGTTAGAACTGAAAGGGGACTTAGCATTTAGTGTAGGTATGAATCTTTCCACATCTCACTAACATTGCTAATTAGTCTCTGCATTCCTTCCTGCTAAGCCTGTAGATGACCCCAGGATCCTTTTCAACACAGACCTCCAGGCAGCCATTACTAGGCAATTAGAGGTGACATATGGGTGAAATCTTTATCAATCCTCCTATACAGCATTTCAAATAATCATCTTTAATTTCCTTCGAAAATATGTCACAGATATTTCTTGTGCACCGTTATGTTCCAGACATTGGGTGTACACACAAATAGAAAAGACCTGAATCTCAGCCTTAAAGAGTATATAGTTTAGAGAGGAGAAAGTGAGGCTAACAGGTGATTAAAATACTGTGTTCTAAGAGACAAGATGGAGGTACACATAAGTTACACATAGGAGGGTCTCATAACATAACCTAGGGTTGGACTCTACATTTTTCTTAATAGATGAAGCCTGCCTTTATCTTGAATAACAAGCAGAAGTTATGCAGGCAAAGCTGGAATGTTCTAGGACAGCGATTCTCAACTTTTAAAAAATCTCAGCTCCCTTTATACCCTTGAAAGTTATTGAGGATTTCTCAGAAAGTTAAACAAAGAATTACTGTATAATCCAGCAATTCCACTTCCAGGTATATACCCCAAACCATTAAGAGTACAGTCTCAAACAAATACCTGTACACCAAGGTTCATAGCAACATTTTTCATGAATTAGTCCACTGTATGAATGAATGTATTACAATTTGCTTATCCATTTACCTGTTAAGGGACAATTTGTTTCTTTTTTTTTAGCTGTTAAGAAAAAACATGAACTTTTGTGCACAGGTCTCTTTTTGGACATATGTTTTCATTTCTTTTCAGTAAATCACTAGTTGTTCAATGGCTGGGCCATAGCATAGATAAGTGGTTCTCAATAGGGGACAATTTTGCACTCTAGAGGACATTTGGCAGTGTTTGGGGACATTTTTGTCATGTCTGGGGAGGTGCTACTAGCACCAGGTGAGTAGAGGCCAGGAATACTGCTAAACATTCTGCAGCTCACAGGGCAGGCCCCACAGCAAAGACCCATCTGACACAAAAATCTCAATAGTGTTGAGGCTGAGAAAACTTGGGTTAGATATATGTTTAAATTGTAATGAAACGTCTAAACTCTTTTCTAATGGAACTGTACAATTCTGCATTCCCAGCAACAAGGTATGAAAGTACCAGTTGCTCCACATCCTTGCCAGCTCTTGGTATTGTCAGTCTTTTTAATTTTAGCCATTCTAAAATGGCATCTTTTTGTGATTTTAATGTACATTTCCTTATTAACTAATAAAATGGAGAATCTTTTAATGTACTTATTGCCCATTGGTATATCTTCTATTGTGAAATGTCTGTTCAAATCTTTTGCCCATTTTGTTTACCTTTTTATTATTGAGATTTAAGAGTTCTTTATCTATTCTCTTTTTTTGGCCTTTTTTATTGTGTTAAAATATACATAATAAGGAGTTCCCTGGTGGTCCAGTGGCTAAGACTCCACGCTCCCAATGCAGGGGGCCTGGGTTCGATCCCTGATCAGGGAACTAGAATCCCACATGCATGCAGCAAGTAAGAGTCTGCATGCCACAACTAAAGATCCTACATGCCACAACTAAAAAGATCCCTCATGCCACAACAAAGGTCCCGCATGTGGCAACGAAGATCCCGTGTACCACAACAAAGACCCGGTGCAGCTAAATAAATAAATAATAAAATAAAAAAAAAATAAAATATACATAATATAAAATTTACTATTTTAATCATTTTATTACAGTTCAGTTGATACTTCATTCTTGATTCAAGATCTTTATCGGGTATTTTCACCCAATCTGAGGTTTGCCTTTTCAGTTTCTCTCCAGGATCATTTGAAGAGCTGTGTTTTAAATTTTGTTGTAGCCTATTTGACTACGTTTTTCCTTATGATTAATGCTTTTCTGTTGTCTTATGTAAGAAATCTTTGTCTACCTCAGAAGGTGAGGTATTTGTGAAGGTATTCTACACTTTTCTCTAGAAGTATCATAATTTAGTTTTATGTTTAGGTCTATATTTCATTTCAAGTAAATTCAAGTAAATTTTTGTATATAGTGTGAGGTAGATGTTGTTTCGTTTTTTTCCCATACAGTATACATTTGATCCAACACAATTGGTTGAAACAACTCTTTTTTCCCCATTAAATTATCTTGCTATTTTTGTCTTAATTACTATAGGTTTATGGTAAGTCTTGAAATCAGACGAGTCTTTCAATTTAGTTTCTTTAAAGATGTTTTTAAAAGATGTATTCTAAACCCTTTGATATTCCAAATAAATGTTAGAATTATTCTGTCAATTTTTCCAAGAAAAATCCTGATGAGATTTTGATCAGGATTGTTGAATCTAGATCCGTTTAAAGAGAACTTACATTTTAGTAATATTGAATCTTCTAATCCACAAAGATGGTATGCCTCTTCATTTATTTATGTCTTCTTTAATCATTAAAGAGATAATCTTCTTTATCTTTATTTTCTTTAAAGAGATAATCTTCTTTATCTCAGCAATGTTATGTTGTTTAAGTGTTTGTTTGTTATGCTATTACAAATGGTATTTTAGATTTTAATTTTCTGATTGTCACTAATATAGAGAAATACAATTAATTTTTGTATATTGACCTTATATTCTATAATCTTGCTAAATTCACTGTTGAGAAAAACTGTGGAAAAATCTGGTAGTTTATGGCTCAGTTTACCCATTTGTCTATTATAAGCTGTATGAGATTAGAAAAGGCAAACTTTAAGATCTTATTAGCTTTTGGAAGTGGGTATAAGCCCAAATAAAATATTTTTAAAATTCAATTTATTAAATTTTTGCCACTGGTTAAAAAAAGGTGAAATACAGTGAAAACCTTCTTTCCACATATGGATCCAGTTTTCTCCCACCCTGCTTACTAGAAACCACAATTTTCAGGGTGTCTTTTTAGAATTTCTTTGTACACATACAAGCAAATATTAATATATATTTCTCTCTTTTTATACAATAGTATATTATGCATAATGTTTTATACCTTGCTTTCTCACTTAAAAATATATCCTGTAATTTTTTTCCAGTTGCATATTGTATCCTTGTATTGATGTACCATGTACCATAATTTATGTAAGCAGTCTTCCATTGATGGACATTTAGATTTTTTAAAATATTTTGCTGTTAAAATTAATACTGCAGTGAATAGCCTTGTACATAAATCATTTATCTGTAAGATAGAGTCCCACAGGTAGAATTGATAGATCACACAGTATTTGCATTTGTAAGTTGTTAGAATTTTCGAACTTATCCTCCACTGGCAAGCCCAGGTGTTTGAAAAGTATTCATTTCTTAAGTTCTTACAGTATTCAGATTGCTGCAAGAACTTTTCTTCTTTGGACCAGAGAAAGGAAGAAGAGAGATAACATTTTTTGAGACTATTTTCATAAACAACTTAAAATCTTTATGAAACAAAGTAAGGATAGTAAAAAAAAAAAAGAAAAATCATTTAAGGTTCTACTACATATCATGTGTTATTCTTGGTTATTTAAGTAGATGAATCCTCACCAGCACCCTGTGAAATCAGTTTCATTTTTCTTATTCAGAGATGAAAAACTAAGGCCCTGAAAGGTTAAATATACTACCCAAGGCTGTACCAATGATTTTTTAAAAAAATTTATTCCATTTTTTCTTTTTTAAAGTTAACCATTTTATTTATTTATTTTTGCTGTGTTGGGTCTTCGTTGCTACGTGCAGGCTTTCTCTAGTTGCAGTGAGCGGGGGCCACTCCTCATCGCGGTGCACAGGCCTCTCACTGTGGTGGCCTCTCCTGTTGCAGAGTACAGGCTCTAAGTGTGCGGGCTTCAGTAGTTGTGGCATGAGGGCTCAGCAGTTGTGGCTCACGGGCTCAGTAGTTGTGGCTCGTGGGCTCCAAAGCGCAGGCTCAGTAGTCATGGCGCACGGGCCCAGCTGCTCCGCGGCACGTGGGATCCTCCTGCAGCAGGGATCGAACCCGTGTCCCCTGCATTGATAGGTGGCTTCCCAACCACTGCACCACCAGGGAAGTCCCTGTACTAATGATTGTTCAACAGAATCCAAAAGCGTTTTTCTTCTTTCTTAAGAGGGACCTACCTGTAACTAAGGAGATTCTATTTTTTATCATGATCAAGCTCCATATGCCCTTTGATGGTAAATCCATCTCATCTGTGTTTCTTGTGTTAGGATGAACGACTAGGACCATAAATGCTGACCACTGAGTTCTGATTTATCCAAAACTTGGTTGAAGTATGAAACTCACTGTCAGAAGATGGCACAGAGCTAAATTCTCTAGGATAGTTTCTTTTCATAGTTCTGTAGACTATCTTATCTAATATTAACATTTTCAGTTACACAATCTAAGATAAGGCAAACAGATCTTTTGCTTAGGGATATAAATTAATTGCTGGAAGAAGTCAGTCACAAGAAAGAATATATGTTTTAACTAGAGTCCACTGACCAAAGAATCTTAATTCAGGCAAGCCACTGATTTCTAGGTGACCTATGGCAAGATATTTAACCATGACTGTTTCAGCACTCTGTCTGTGAAATGGGGGTTGTTATTGATAACGATCACTAACAATGTACTTGGCATAAAATTAGTCATAATTTCTGATGAAGCACGAAATGTGAACTGGGTAAGAGAACAGATTTTGTAGCCAGGCAGACCTGGATTTGAACCTCCTTCTGCTCTTTATTGAGCGTGTAACCTTGAGAACTTCACCAATTTTGCTGAGCCTACTTTTCTTTATCTAAATAATAAGGATATCAGTAGTACCTACCTCATAGGGCTGTTGTAAAAATTAAATGAGCCCACATGGATAAAATGTTTAGTATAGGGCCTGGAACATAGCAAGTACTCCTTAAATGGTAGCTGCTGTTGATATTGCTATTATTATAATTATTATTTTGTGTTACTGCCCATTTCTATCCTGAGATCTCTTAAGCACTGGCTGTTGGGGCAGATATCTATACTGTGTGAACCAACTTTGTATGTTTAATATGGTTTATGCTCAGCTAAATCAAAACACAGAGGTAAAGCTCTACCGACCTTTTTGGCGATTAGCTTTTGCCTTTTCAAGCATAAGATTTGGTTATCTTTATCATTGTCTTAGCTTGTGTTACCTACCTATCATAAAATTATCCCAACCTTTTAATATCCTGTCACAAACATTTATCTTTTTGATCTTCAATAGAATTGTGGTAAGATTGCCTGCTCTTGAACACATCTATCTTTCTTGTGTAATGTGAAGTTACCACTGTTTAATATTTAACATGGTCACTTAGATGCCATGAGCTTTGATTCATCCTTGCCACTAGATGGCACTATAATAGAACACATTCATTATAGTTATCCTTTACTGTCTAGGAAGACATGCCATAGACATAGGAGCTAAGGAGTAGTCTTTAAATGTGAAACTGAAGTTGAGAGGGCTTTGAAATAGGGACATTTTATAAGTGGAAGAATTTAGAGTTTGAGCATTATGTGGTTTGGGTCCCTCCAAAAGCACTCCCTGACACAAAGATTTGTGTGTGTGTTTATTTGAGAGATGATCTCGGTGGGCAGGAATGAGGGAGCAGGAAGAATGAGATTGGAAAGGAGAAAAAGGAGAAACATAAGGATGATGGTTGGGCAGCAGGGCTTAATTCTACTGAAATATCCCAAGAAGCACCTAAGCATCCTAAGAAGAATGTTTCTCAGAATTGTCTACACAATGGTTTGCAGGCAGGAGTGTTTATTTACTAACTCTTTATTAACTCCTGTTCATTGGTCAAGATTGCCCCTGCTCTTTCCATGCATATACGAAAACTCCTGCTAGCATCCAAGGCAGCCACAGGGAAGAAAGTAAAGATACTCTATGAGCTACCTATGGGTGAAATACTATCAGGTGAAGCAACTCTAAGCTTGCATTGAATTATCTATTCCAACCTGGCTAAAATCAGACGTAAGTCTAAGTGGTTGTGACTCAGGGCACCAGATGTGTCTGCTCCAGCTGCCTAATAAATCATGTACTCTGTAAATTCTTCTGTTTGAAATAAACAAAGAATCCTAACGAACCATCTGCAACTCCAAATCGTTGGGGACTACCCAACAGGTATTCTGGGAAGCATTTAGTGAATAAAATGTAAATGGTTACTTTATGACATTCACAGGAAGAGCTTTTGCCCTTTATATCCTACTAGGAAAGGTCCAAATCTTGCCCTTTTTATCCCAATATGGAAGGATTCCCAAATCCTTTTATCCTTGTATACTAGGATATAGGGACAGGAGGTATTTGTTATTATAGGAGCAGGAAGATTCTGCTGATACAAAAACACTGGGTTAGGTAGTATATATAGAGAGAACTGTATTGGGCTAGGAGCCAGGAGAGTTCAGGATCTACCTGTGATGTTGGATAAATCATTTAGGTCATCCTAAACTAACTTTTGAGACCTCAATGTCTTTTTCCATAAAAGGAATATATGGCTGAGTTCAGTCATCTTAAAGTTTCTTCTAGCCTTAAGAGACTATGAAAATTATATGTACAGAAAAACAGTTGACTTTTGCATATAAGCACATTGTATTTATATGTATATTTATGTTTACATGCATGATGTTATGAGTTTTTAGACACTGGAATTGATTATCCAATCTGTGGAAATCTCCTTGATCTTTAAAAATAAAAAATCCTTTTTTTTTCTCAGAATGATGTGTCAGATCTGCAAGTAAATAGAAGAAATACAAATTCTAAGATGTGCAAAAACAAGAGATATGAAATCTCTGTTCTTTTCAATTGTTTAGTCATGTGACACTCTTAATTACTATAGGTAATTAATAGTTTTTTAATGGAGGCAGGAGGAAGGATAAAAATCACCCTTAGAGGTAGAGTAATCATATAATTTATTGCACATAACTGGACACTTTTGAAAGTAAAAGGGAGCACTAGTAATCATTGTTCCAGAATAAAAGCCATAAATCAGAACCATCCCAGGCAAACTGGGATATGGTATCACCCTACTCAAAGGTTGATTTCAGCTTTGTTAGTGGTTGATCAAATACTAAGGTAAATTAAAACCAAATTCTCTAGCATTAAACTAACCTTCCCACTGAGAACAACTACAAAATCTCAGTAAAATTCAAAATAACAGCTGTTTGAAGTCATCAGACAATAACCAGGGTGCCCAAAACTTGAAAGGCCAGCATCTCAAAGAGAAGGGAAAAGCATAAAGTGAGTCCTACATTTACTGATGCTTTTGTCTTTAGAACTTTTGCTTATTTGCCTTGCAAGTCATAGAGACTGAAGGGGAAGCAGAGACTTGGAGCTTGCAGCAGTATTACTAGGATAGGGAACCCAAAATTTAACTTCAGGGCTATTTAAGTAGCCAAGACTTAAGGAGCCAATATCTAAAGAAATGAGAACTTCAGAGAAGTGATCCAGAATTCTCTATACAATTTACCTTCAAGTCATTAGCTAATTCCTAAGCTGGGCATGAGTGGAGTGAGAAGCTAAGAAACCCTAAAAAAGTAGTTTTTAAGGGGCTAAAAAGCTAAGAGCTTTTAGCCAACTCACAGTTCTAAGGAGAGACAAAAATTACAATTTAGAACCTGCCAAGGAGAAGAGTTCCCAGGAAAGTCCTCAGGCTTTTTTTTTTTAACATCTTTATTGGAGTTTTTTTGTTTTGTTTTTTAAATTTTTTTAATTTAGGTTTTTAAAATTGACTTCTGACGTACTACAGCTGATGATAGGGATAAATTAGTAATAGATAAGCTCTCACAAAGTCTTAAACACTGGCCTCCAATTGGATTAAGGTTTCCTGCCTGTCAGGAAGAAGAAAATAAAATATTCTCTGGAGAAATATAACATCATCCACAGTCTCTACAATCATTCATGCTTTATATCAGCCTTCAGTCAAAAATTACCAGCTATTCCAGAAAATAAGACCAAATGATGAAAGCTAAGAGAAGAAAATTGACAATAGAAATAGGGTTATAGGGAATTCCATGGTGGTCCAGAGGTTAGGATTCTGTGCTTTCACTGCTGAGGGGACAGGTTCCACCCCTGGTCAGGGAAGTAAGATCCTGCAAGCTGTGCTGCGTGGCCAAAAAACCCAAAAAATCATAAACAAAGAAACAAAAAAAGAAACAGGCTTATATGTAATACAGATATTGGGGTTAATAAAAATATAATTTTGAAATAAATATGATTAATATGTTAAAGAAAGTAGGTAAAGAACAGAGACTGTCACCATAAAATGAGCATCTGTAGAAATATAACCAAATGGAAGTTCTAGAGCAGAACTATCAGTAAGTCAAAAGATGAGTTTAACTGCAGATAAGACACAGCAGAATAGAGAATTAGAGAGCTGAAAATAAATAAGTGGAAAATACTAAGTTTGAAGTACAGAGAATAAACATAAATGGAAAATAAAAGAGAGGGGAAATGGAGCAGAAGAAATATTTGAAGATAAACTGTCCAAAAACTTCCAAAACTACAGAAAGATAACAAACTGCAGATTCATGAAGCCCTATAAACCCCAAATAAAATAAACAGAAATTATAGTAGCAAAGTAGTGATGACACCTATAAAGAGAAAATCTAAGACAAATTCCCTTTAAAAAAGCAACAGTCAACTGACAGTTGACCTTTCAAAAGAAGTGATGAAAGCTAGTAGGTAATGAATGATGTATATATACACAATTGAAAGAAGATAACCACCAAAGAATTCTATGCCCAGTGAAAATATCCTTCAAATATGAAGGCAAAATAAAGACATTTTCATTCAAATAGAAATGGAGAGAAATTGTTACTAGAAAACCCACACTAAAATAATCACTACAAGGTGTTTTTCAGCAGAAAGTTAATGATCTTAGATGGAAATGCAAGAAGGAATGAAGAGTAACAGAAAAGATAAATCCATCTAAATAAATATATCTAAATAAATAAATCTTTAAAAGTCTGAATAAATGTTGACTCTGTAAAATAATAATAATAAGGTCTAGTGGGTTTAAACTACGTGCAGAATTAAAATGCATGAAACAACAGCACAAAAGGCAGAAGAGGAGTAATTGTCATTGAAGTGTTGTAAGATTCTTGCATTATCTGGGATGTGGTATAATTACTAATTTAAGGCAGATTAATAAGTCCTGGATGTATGTTGCAGAATCTAGGGTAAATACTAAATAAACAAAAAAAAATGTATAACTAACAATCTAATTAAAAAAAGAAAATGGAATGATAAAAATTACTTGAGTAATCAGAAAGTATGCAAGAAAGCAGAAAAAAGGAACACAAAAGAGATGGGACAAGTGGAAAACAAATAGTAAGGTGGTAGATTTAAACTTAAATATATTAGTAATTATATTAACTGTAAATGAGTGAAACATTTCAATTAAAAGCAAAGATTGTCAGCCTGGATTTAAAAAACAACCCAACTGGGCTTCCCTGGTGGCGCAGTTGTTGAGAGTCCGCCTGCCGATGCAGGGGACACAGGTTCGTGCCCCGGTCCAAGAGGATCCCACATGCCGTGGAGCGGCTAGGCCCGTGAGCCATGGCCGCTGAGCCTGTGCGTCCAGAGCCTGTGCTCTGCAATGGGAGAGGCCACAACAGTGAGAGGCCCGCGTACCGCAAAAAATAAAAAAATAAAAAAAAATAACCCAACTATATACTGCTTAAAGAGACATGTCTTAAGCATAAGGACTATACTGTCCTTTTTCTCTTCCATAATCCAAACCAGGCTAACACACTGCATTTAGTCGTTATGTGTCATTAGTGTCCTCTGGTCCATATGAATTTCTCAGTCTTTTGTTTGTTTGTTTTTTATAACCTTGACAGTTTTGAGAAGTATCCATCAGGTATTTTGTAGAATATCCATGAATTTCAATTTGTCTGATGGTTTCCTTACGACTGGATAGAGATTATGGGTTTTGGAAGGAGTAATCTGACATTTGTCAACACTTGCTTTATGACTCAGAGGGTGTTTTATTTTAATAAATAATCCATGTACATCTGAGAAAGAATGTGTATATTTTGCACTTGTTTGGTGCAGTGGTATATAATGCACACAGGCAAGTTTGTTAATTGTGTTGCTCAAATATTTTATATCTCTACTAAATTGTTTGAGAAAAATGTGTTAAAATCTCTATGATGATCATGGATTTGTCTATTTCTCTTTTTATTTATATGTTTTCATTTTTATGTATTTGAGTCTATGACATTAGGTGCACACAGATTTAACACTGTTATATCCTCCTGTTGAATTGTCCCTTGATCATTATGAAATGATCCTTTTTATGTCTAGTAATAGTTCTTGGATGAAACTTCATTTTGTCTACCACTGGTATAGATAAACACCTTTCTTTTAGTTAGTGTTTGCACACCACATTACTTTCCATCTTTCTCATTTCAACTTTTCTGTAAATCTGAAACTATCCTTCCTATCCCCAAATTTATTAAAAATAAAAAGAAAAGAGGTAGAGAACGCAGTATAAACATGAGCAAAAACCTGAACTTAAAAAAATCGAAATGGATATCCAAATGTCCAATACAGACAAGAAAAAATGATCAGTTTAATCAGCCATGAGAAAAATGCAAATTAAAACCTCAGTGCATTACCACTACACATCCTCCAACATGACTAAAATGGAAAGGACAGACAATACCAAAACTGGTGAGGATGCTGAGTCAATGGAACTCTTATACCCTGTCAGTGGGAGTATAAATTGGTAAGATCATCATTTTAAACTTTTGGGGCAGTGTTAACTAAAACTGAACATATGCCAATCTCTACCACCCAGCAATTCTGCTCTAAGTACACACGTGTGCTAAAAAACATGGACAGGAATGTTCAGGGTCACTTTATTCATAGTAGCCCCAAACAAAATGTCCATAGATAATTTGTGACACAGCCATAAATGGAACAATATATATTGATGATAAAAATATGAACTACTGTTACAAACAAAAATATGGATGAATTTCACAGACTTAATATTGTAGAGGAAATCCACACTTCCTGGTTCCATTTATTTGAAGTTCAAAAGCAGATGAAATTGATCACTGGTGATGGAGGTCAGAATAGTGGTTACCTGTGGGGGAGGTAATGACTGAGAGAAGGAAGAGGTGCACCTTCTGAGGTGCTGGTGATCTTCTAAATCTGTCTCACTGGTTGTTACAAGAATGTGTTAACTTTGTCAGAGTCCATTGAGCAGTGCCCTTAAGATCTGTGCATTTAACTACATGAATATTATAGATAAATAAAAAGGTCAAAACCGCAAATTCCCCTGGAAACCTGAATTTCAATATTAAGACATGTTTTCACCCTGCTTTATAATACAAACTATAACATAATGTTTTAGGCAAAAATTCTATAAGATTTAGAAATGGAAAATGCATTGTATTGAATAATACAATAATATTGTATTATTCAAAGATAATGGAAAGAAACAGTTGAGTGTCAGTTCTTGTGTGCATGCATGTATCCTTTCCAAATAAACAATATATAGAATGCTGTTAGTAGAAAACATCTGCACAATACTCTGATAACTAGTTAATTGGTCTTCCGTGTTTTGGGATTTATTTTATTCACCGCCTGATCGGTTCCAGGGAGACCAGTTACAATTATTGTACCAACTAAGGCCAAAATGGGTAATAGATTGTCCTGATGTTCTAATATTTTGAAATGTGGAAAGAACTGTTTGAATGCCTAATAATGCTTTTACAAAATTTGGGCCCCTCATGATCAAAGCAAGTTAAGATTAATACTCATGGAAGATTTAACTAAGAGAAATTGTGAAGGTGAGTCAGTATCCCTGAGAGAAGACTGAGAAATAAAGAGAACATAACAATAGGGGGTTTTAGAGCTTTGGGGCTTTCTCTTTTAAAACAATAATTTAATATCAGCAAGCTACAGTTCTTGAGCATTTATTTTGTGTTGGGCAGTATGGGAAGTTTCTTTCTCTCTCTCTCTCTCCATATACGTATCTATCTCTAGATAGATACATAATCTTTTTTTTTTAACATCTTTATTGGGGTATAATTGCTTTACAGTGGTGTGTTAGTTTCTGCTTTATAACAAAGTGAATCAGTTATACATATACATATGTTCCCATATGTCTTCCCTCTTGCGTCTCCCTCCCTCCCACCCTCCCTATCCCACCCCCTCAGGCTGTCACAAAGCACCGAGCCAATATCCCTGTGCCATGCGGCTGCTTCCCACTAGCTATCTACCTTACTACGTTTGTTAGTGTGTATATGTCCATGACTCTCTCTCGCCCTGTCACAGCTCACCCTTCCCCCTCCCCATAACCTCAAGTCCGTTCTCTAGTAGGTCTGCGTCTTTATTCCTGCCTTACCCCTAGGTTCTTCATGACATTTTTTTTTCTTAAATTCCATATATATGTGTTAGCATACGGTATTTGTCTTTTTCTTTCTGACTTACTTCACTCTGTATGACCAACTCTAGGTCTATCCACCTCATTACAAATAGCTCAATTTCGTTTCTTTTTATGGCTGAGTAATATTCCATTGTACATATGTGCCACATCTTCTTTATCCATTCATCCGATGATGGGCACTTAGGTTGTTTCCATCTCCGGGCTATTGTAAATAGAGCTGCAATGAACATTTTGGTACATGACTCTTTTTGAATTTTGGTTTTCTCAGGGTATATGCCCAGTAGTGGGATTGCTGGGTCATATGGTAGTTCTATTTGTAGTTTTTTAAGGAACCTCCATACTGTTCTCCATAGTGGCTGAACCAATTCACATTCCCACCAGCAGTGCAAGAGTGTTCCCTTTTCTCCACCCCCTCTCTAGCATTTATTGTTTCTAGATTTTTTGATGATGGCCATTCTGACTGGTGTGAGATGATATCTCATTGTAGTTTTGATTTGCATTTCTCTAATGATTAAAGATGTTGAGCATTCTTTCATGTGTTTGTTGGCAGTCTGTATATCTTCTTTGGAGAAATGTCTATTTAGGTCTTCTGCCCATTTTTGGATTGGGCTGTTTGTTTTTTTGTTATTGAGCTGCATGAGCTGCTTGTAAATTTTGGAGATTAATCCTTTGTCGGTTGCTTCATTTGCAAATATCTTTTTAAAAAATTCTCACAACAACTGTGAAAGATACTCTTGCTGTCCTCGCATTTCACAGATGAAGAAACTGAGGTTTAGAGAGATTAAGCTTTTTGACTAAGGACACCCTGTGCCTCAGTGGAAAGCCATGATTCAAACTGGTATGGTCACCTCTTGAGCCCATGTGCTTATTCACTGTTATTCATAGCAGCATTTCTGGAAGTATGAGTCATGTGTCACCTGCATCCCCATCCCAGGGGACACTTGTCACGTATAGATTCCCAGATGCCTAGAGCAGGCAGATTCTCTGAAATGGGAGGTACTGAGTCTCAATTTTTCTTTAGGGCACCAAGGTTGAGAACCACTGCACTTTGCTCTAACATTTTATCCAAACCCAACCTACCACATCTGTACGAATATCAAATAATAGAAAAGAATAATGCTCCCGGAATGTATACACGGTGTTGTTATCATACAATCTCTCTTCCACTCACAACTATTTCATCTGAGGTTTTGAAGGGTATAGTTCCTTTTCTAGCCAATTTCAAGCTGTTTATGTATTGAATATACACAAAAGGAACATTGAGTTTGTTTAAATGAATGTTTATGACTCCCAAGAAGAGTATATGCCTATTGATTCTTTCCACTACATTCTAAACGTTAAGTTGAAGCAGTAAATTCATCAGAAGGAATATTATTCTGCCTACACAGTTTTCTATATTGGATGCCTTGAGACTGATGGCAATACCAAACAGTGGTATGGCATGTGTTTTTTTCACTATAAAATACAAGACAAAAAGTGATGTGGAAATGATCACATATCATGTAACAGCTAACGCTTTCAGACTTAAAGAAATTATTTTAGCATGCTTCCTTCCTCAAAGCCTCACTTTCTTAAAAAAATGAAGAAAAGATGGGTAAAAGGATAAATAGAGGTTGCTAAATTCTTAAACCTTGCATTTTTCCCCCTCAGGTTTTGGAAAGAAATATCTAATACGATGCTCTGAAAATTTTTTGCTGGTACAAGAAAAGAAAAATAATAGTAAATAACTAAGACTCTTAATCATTAGGAGAATGATTAGGAGTATGAGATGCAGTCAGACCTGGGTTTGAAGGCTCCTCTTCCATGCTGCATTGTGATCTGGGGTGAGTTCCTTATTGTCTGTTTACTTATCTCCAGGTGTGATAGATAATGGTACCTATTTTGTGGGACTGAGGATTAAATGAACTTATGCATGCACAACGTGTACAATAAATGGCACGGTGCCTGGAACATAGCAAGCATGCAGAAACATTAGCTATTCTTGTAATTGTTAGTGTCTATTTATTCCATGATACCTACCATTTATGTTTTAAAGAAAGTTTCTTTTTATAGCAACTGAATATGAAATAATACTATTACGAGTTTCATGAGTTAGGGAACTGATGAAATAAAAATAACAAGAGATCATTTGATGACGTTTCCAGCCCTGTGTGACTGTAAGAACTCCCCTATGCCAGGTGTATGTTGCCTTAAACAAGTTCCTCATTGTTTCCTGGATTCTGTGCTGTGGAGCTTTCTTCTCTGGTTTCTTCTTGGAGGCAGAGTTGCTGGTTCCTTTTCTGTGAATTAGGAACTTCCTCACCACAAAGAGAGAAAATTTGAGGGAAAAAAAATAAAGTCTCGTGGTGTTGAGGACAAAGTTGATAGACAGAGTTGCCAATCCAGTATGTTTCCTGAAGGTCTTAGTTCCACTGCTAAGTGAAGAATTACCATAGAAATATTTTTCTCTTTTTAAAATAGCTTTCCCTTCTCATACAAAGAATGTATGTTTATTATAGAAAAATTAAAAGATGGAAAAGTAAAAATATAAAAATACTGTGTAATCCTAAAGGAAATTACAGTTAACATTTTGGACTGTTGCATTAGAGATTTTTCCTTCCTATAGAGTGATATATATATATATATATATATACACACACACACACATATCTATATGTATATGTATATATATATACACATATCTATATGTATATATAAACACACACACACACACACAGACACACACACACACACATATATATATAATTAAACTGTATATGGAGTTTGTATTATCTTTTCTCCCTAAGGTAATATTATATATACTTCCCATCATTGAATATTTTCCCAGCTTTTAAAAGAAATTTTTAAAGAATTAGAAAAGTCTAATGCTTAAGTGTGATTTTATCTTTTGACTTAATTTTTTAAACTTATTTATTGATTCATGTAATAATCAAATATTTATGTGCTCACTATGTGTGAAGTACTAGATTGGGACTTATTGTAGCAGGGACTTTGGTGTTGCTCACCCCCATCCCTAATGCCTAGAATTGTGCCTGGCATGTGGAGATGTTCGGTAGGTATTGCTGAATGAATGATTATTGGTATTTCTTTCTTTCTTTTTTTTTTTTTTTTTTGCGGTACGCGGGCCTCTCACTGTTGTGGCCTCTCCCGTTGCGGAGCACAGGCTCCAGACGCGCAGGCTCAGCGGCCATGGCTCACGGGGCCCAGCCGCTCCGCGGCATGTGGGATCTTCCCGGACCAGGGCACGAACCCGTGTCCCCTGCATCGGCAGGCGGACTCTCAACCACTGCGCCACCAGGGAAGCTCGATTATTGGTTTTTCTGCTAGCACCCCCCTGCAACCAGGGGTTGAAGTTTAAAAAAAAATAAGGCGCATCATTGCCTTGAGTGTGTCTCTTAGCCATTCTGGGACTGGATTCTGATGTGTGGCAGCTTGACTCAGTGGATAGCTCCTTTATGTTCCAAGGTCTGGGGAAGAGGACATCCTGAGATCCAGATTCAACTTGTTTCATGGTCTTTGACTATGGAAAGCAACTCTTTGCCCATGAAATTTGTGTGTGTGTGTGTATTTAGAAATGTAATTTCAAAGAAGTTTTACACATATATATTTATTCTTTGAACTGCAGTGTATTTGCATTTGGTGTGCTGAAACCCCTTAAATGACTTCCATAACCCCCCTCTAAGTGCTTGCATCAGGCTTCCCACTACCGTCTCGTAGCAGAGTATGTTCTTCATATGTGAACTCAAGCAGGAGCGAGGCAGAAACTGCAGTTTCCAATCTAAAAAGGTAATTTCCTCTCTAAGGTTTAAGATTAAAAAATAATTGGGGCTCAGGAAAAAGGTCTGTTCTACAAGAAAAATGACTTTTTCCTTTGTGATATTTTTTTGTTGGGAGCAGGCAAGAAAAGGGGGACCCAGTCCCAAACTTGTTTAGCTCTATTCGTAAGACATAATACCTAGGAAGTCCTACAGCAGCAGATGAAGGGTATTAATTTTTTTTTATTTTCTCGGCCTCATCTCTGTGCCTGTAAAACATGCCTGTCATGCTGTGACTTTCATGTTTGTGAAATGGGGACGGACATAACTTGTAATGTTTCTTTGTTAGCTCAGTATTATGTTTTCAGGGCTAAATTCCGAAAGAGGAATGCCAGCTCTCCTGGTGTATACAAAAGTTGGGGAAATGGCCTGACAGCCACTGTGTTACTGTAACCAGTATTTAATTTGTTTTTTTGTTTTTTTTCTTAGTACAAGGTCTACATTTTTTTTTTTATAGATTTATTTATTTATTTATTTTTGCCTGTGTTGGGTCTTCATTGCTGCACGTGGGCTTTCTTTAGTTGCGGTGAGCGGGGGCTGCTCTTCATTGCAGTGCATGGGCTTCTATTGCAGTGGCTTCTCTTGCTGTGGAGCACGGGCTCTAGGTGTGTGGGCTTCAGTAGTTGTGGCAAGTGGGCTCAGTAGTTGTGGCTCGCAGGCTTAGTTGCTCCGCAGCATGTGGGAATCTTCCCAGACCAGGGCTCGAACTCGTGTCTCCTGCATTGGCAGGCGGATTCTTAACCACTGCACCCCCAGGGAAGCCCCCACAATCAATTTCAGAACATTTCCATCACACCAAAATGAAACCTGTATCCATTAGCAGTCACTTCCCATTTCCTCCCAACCACCTCAGCCAGCGAGAGTCTCTAATCTAATATCTGTCCCTAGAGCTTTGCTTATTTTAGGCATTTCATTTAAATGGAATCATACAATATATGGTATTTCGTGACTGCTTCCACTTAACATAATGTTTTCGAAGCTCATCTGTGTCATAGCATGTATTAGTATTTCACTCTTTTTTACTGTCACATATTCCACTGTCTGTTCATCAGTTGATGGACATTTGGGTTGTTTCCACCTTTTGGCTATTAAGAAGAATGTTGCTATGAACATTCATGTGCAAGTTTTTGTGTGCACATGTAGTTTTACTTGTCTTGGCTACCTTGGAGTAGAATTGCTGTGTCACATGTTAAATCCATGTTTAACTTTTTGAAGAAGTCCCAAAATATTTTCCAAAGTGGAAAACACTATTGTATACTCACACCAGAAATGTATGAGGGTTTCAATTTCTGCACATTTTTACCAACACTTACTATTTTCTGTTGTTCTGGTTATATCCATTCTAGTGGGTATGAAGTGGTATCTCATTGTGGCTTTGATTTATATTTCCCTAATGTGTAGTGAGTAAGGATACTGGGCATTTTCTCAAGTGCTTATTGACCATTTGCATACCTTCTTGGGAGAAATGTCTCTTCAAACCTTTGCCCATTTCTAAATTGGGTTATTTGTCTTTTTTATTATTGAGCTGTAAGTGTTCTTTGTATATTCTTGATACAAGTCCCTTATCAGATATATGATTTGCAAGTATTTTTTCCCATTCTGTGGGTTTTCATTTTCTTGATGGTGTCCTTTGAAGCACAAATGGTCTTAATTTTTGATGAAGTCTAATTTATTTTTTTTCTTTTGTTGTTTGTGCTTTTGATGTTGTATCTAAGAAGGCTTTGCCTAACATGGGCATAAGGATTTACTACTATATTTTCTTCTGAAAGTTTTATAGTATACCTCTTAAATTTAGTTCTGTGATCCATTTTGAGTCAAATTTTCTATATGGTAGGGATTAAACCTCATAATTTTGTTTGTGAATATCCCAAAATCATTTGTTGAGAAGACCAGTATTTCCCCCATTGAATTGTCTTGGAACTCTTGTGGAAAATCAACTGACCACAAATCAACTGAGGTTTTATTTCTGGATTTTTAAGTCTATTTCATTGATTTACATATCTGTCCATCTACCACTGTCTTGATTACTGTAGCTGTGTAGGTAGTTTTGAAATTGAGAACTATGAGTCTTCCAAGTTTGCTCTCCTTTTTTCAAAGTTGTTTTGGCTATTCTGGGTCCCTTGCATTTCCATGTGAATTGTAGGATCAGCTTGTCAATTTCTGCAAAAAATCCCAGCTGAGATTTTGATATGCATTGCATTGAATCTGTTGATCAATTTAGAAAATATTGCTATCTTAACAATATTTAGTCTTTTAATACTTGAATATGGAATGTCTTTCCATTTATTTAGGTCTTCTTTAATTTGTTTCAAAAATGTTTTCTAGTTTTCAGAGTATACACTTTACATTTATTTTGTTAAGTTTATGCCTAAGTATTTTATTCTTTTTGATGCCACTGTGAATGGAATTGTTTTCTTAATTTTAACTTTGGATTATTCATTGCTAGTGTCTAGACATACCATTTATTTTTATATATTGATCTTGTATCCTGCAACCTTGCTGAACTTTATCATGGGTTCTAATGTTTTTTTTAGTCTAGTTACCACCCAGAAGTCCTGAGCAGAAGCTGAGGTCTAGCTTCCATGCTGTCCTGCCCAGCATATCTGTGCTATCACACAATCCAGCAGGCTTTTAACATCCAGGCTGGAGGGCTAGTCCTAAATATTGGGCTGCAGGGCTTTGGGTGAGATGCTGGTTGATTTATAACTTCTAAATATTTCAACATGCTATGTGGTCTCCATTTCCCTGCGTCCCACAAATAACCAAGGTGGGCTTATTTTCTATCTGTAACTCTATTGCCTCACCACTCTCACCACTACACACTTGCCTCTAGCTTAATGCATAATATTCTATTATTTAGATATCCATTTTCTTGAGTTAAAGCATTCCTGGTAAGACTCCTCTTTATCAGAGAAAGATTGTTGAAATGAGGCTGGATGACTGACCGCTTGTCAGGCATGGTGTAAAGTAAATGTGATTAAACTAAGAATGCGTCTTTTGCAGGGGGTGCGGGGTGGTTTGCAGGGGATCATGATCACAGTAGCTATAACGCCTCTCCTTCTTTAAATGGAAGAAATAAAAGATAAACTTTGTTTCTTAACATCTTAATTTAGGAGGAAACTAGGCTTTTCTCCAAAATGATTTTTTTCCTATCCATTTTATTTTCCTCTTTTTATTATTTTTATGATGTATTAAATTGAACCATTTACTTGCAGTATGCTAGTTAAGACAATTTCCTTAGCATTTGCTGAATGATTTGGCAAGCTAGACATCCTAGAGCTAAACTGTAAAATCCCATTAAAACCTAGTCATATAAAAATAAAAGATGCTGCCTGGTACACTCTATGACATGCTATGGTGAGGTCTCATCACATTATGATAACAAATGCCAAAAAGAAGTGACTACGTGTAATAGAATATGATGAAGACAGAGGAGTATATTAGTGATGCAGCCAACTGCGTTTAATTAAATCCCATGTCCAAATTAGTTCTCTGATTGGCATGTTAAAAGAAAACATGTTTACTATGATAGTTCAAGTAGCACAGTTGTTGTTTTAGCAGACAGGCCTTTTAGCCTCTTTTTTTTTTGGTCTTCAAGTTTTTTGCCACCCTACAGACGAAGTAGATGTTACTGAAGTCTCTCATCTCTCAGGCGAACAGACAGGTTCACATAGGAAAGTAGCTTGCCTGAGTCACCTGCTATTAAGGAGCCGAGCTGGAATACTAACCTAGGTCACAAAGATTCCAGAGTCTGTGCTCTTTCATGTATGCCAAGGGTTGGCCATTATGGCCTGCAGGCCAAATACGGCCAACTGTCTGTTTTCGTACAGTCCAAGGGCAAAGAATGGTTATATTTTTTAATGACTGAAAAAAATTTTTAAAGAACAGTGTTTCATGACATGTGAAAATTTTCTGAAATTCAAATTTCAGTGTCCACATATAATGTTTTATTGTAATAAGGCCATGTCCGTTCATTTATCTGTTGTCTATGGCTACTTTCACACTAGAGTAGCAGAGCTGAGTAGCTGTAACACAGATATATGGCTGGCAAAGCCCCAAACACTTATATCTGGCTTTCTATAGAAAAAGTTTCTTTGCTACAGCCCTCACATACGAACTTAAAAATTCACCTGGAGGCTGTGGCCCTGGGATTTTTAATAAATCCCCAATATCATTTTGAATACTTCTTAAAACAATTCTTATTACTGTTTTACATCATTATTATTTGTGTATTTCCTCCCCTTTCCCATTAATTATTGAGGGCTGGGGCCATGCTGAAGTATCTTTGAATGAACAAATGAGTGTGGAGTTCATATATTAAATCATTAGGTATATATTTTTGAGTTTCTACTATGTGTCAGGTACTCCTCAGGGATAACACAGAATGCCTACAGTCTGGGAAGATAAGTAAAAGGCCTGTGATAAAGCTACATTATAAGAGGCCCACATTAATGAAAGAGAATAATACCTGCTATTCCGAATGATAACTCATAAGACCCTTCCAGGTTTTTTCTCTTTATTTTTTTAAAAAATAGTTTTTTAATTTATTTATTTATTTTTGGCTACATTGGGTCTCTGTTGCTGCACGCAGGCTTTTTCTAGTTGCAGTGAGCGGGGTCTACTCTTCGTTGTGGTGCGCGGACTTTACTCTTCGTTGTGGTGCGTGGGCTTCTCATTGCAGTGGCTTCTCTTGTTGTGGAGCATGGGCTCTAGACACGCGGGCTTCAGTAGTTGTGGCATGTTGGCTCAGTAGTTGTAGCTTGCGGGCTCTAGAGCGCAGGCTCAGTAGTTGTGGCACACGGGCTTAGTTGCTCCGCGGCATGTGGGATTTTCCTGGACCAGGGATTGAACCGGTGTCCCTTGCATTGGCAGGTGGGTTCTTAACCACTGCACCACCAGGGAAGTCCCGACCCATCCAGTTTTAAAGATTAAATTGTTTTGGTTTCATTGTAGTGTTAGATGTATCTTATAGAATTTAAGGGTTTATACATTGGTAATACAAAAGTAAGCTGTAATGTCTAGGTATCATCGGAATTTGGGGGCCAAACAACAGGGTGTTAACTATATTTAGAATGGAATGGTGAACTGGTGTGAATCCTTAGGGCTTATGTGTACAGCTGTTGTCTGGCTATGATAAAGAAAACAGACGGATGTCATTATACCATAGATGGAATCAGATAGAGAGAACGCATTTTAACTTCAATAGGAAGGAGGCTGAAGATCTATTTTAACACAGTATTATTGTGATACGTAAAATGTTTTAATGAATAAACTTAATGGATTTTAAAGTAGATTTTAAACTTTGATTTAATTATAATTTTCCAGGAACTGTTTAAAGCTCCCTTTGTAAATATGCCAAGGTACCATATTAAAATGGGAAAATAGATGTTTAGTTGTAATACTACCCCCATCTTTTGGACATGGAAGAAGCAGCTGTTACCACATTGCCAAAGCATGGTCAGTTTTTGAGAGACAGGAGTACAGTCCATGAAGAGCATTAAGTAGAAAATGACAATGCCTCAGGAAAATAAAATAACAACCAAAAACGTGACAACTTAAAAAAGCCACTTTTCTGTTGATTTATGTATTAGCTATCTATGGCTATATAATAAATTATGCAATCTTATCATCTCAAAACAACAAATGCTTTTTTTTTTTTAAATGTTGAGCCTTCTTTTAATTAATTTATTTTTATTTTTGGCTGTGTTGGGTCTTCGTTTCTGTGCAAGGGCTTTCTCTAGTTGTGGCAAGCGGGGGCCACTCTTCATCACGGTGCACGGGCCTCTCACCGTCGTGGCCTCTCTTGTTGCGGAGCACAGGCTCCAGACGCGCAGGCTCAGTAGTTGTGGCTCATGGGCCCAGTTGCTCCGCGGCATGTGGGATCTCCCCTTCCCAGGGCTCGAACCTGTGTCCCCTGCATTAGCAGGCAGATTCTCAACCACTGCGCCACCAGGGAAGCCCAACAAATGCTTTTTATCTCATAGTTTCTGTGTGTCAGGAATCCAGGCGTGGATTGGGCTGGTAACTCTGGCTCAGGGTCTCACAAGATTACCTGACCAGAGCTGCAGTCATCTCTAGACTCAACTGAGCCTGGAGAGTCTACTTCCAAGCTCACTTATGTAGTTGGTGGCAGGATCCAGTTCCCCATGGGCCATTAGACTGATGGCCTCACTTCCTCACTGGCTGTTGGCCAGGGGCCTCCTCAGTTCCTTGTCAGATGGACCCTTTCGTACGGTGGCTCACAACATGGTGGCTGGCTTCCATGAGAGTAAGCAAGCCAAAGAGCAGTAGAGGGCAAGACAGAAATCAGTGTCATTTTGTAACCTAATCCCAGAAGTGACATTCCATCACTTTCATTGTATTCTTATTTATTAGAAGTGAGCCAGTAGATCCAGCCCACCCTCAAAGAGAGGGACTTACACAAGCCCGTGACTACCAAGAGGTAGTAAACCACAATTTAATTTTTTCTGATTACATAAGTGATACACATAAAAATTCAAGTATTGAAAAACGCCATTCATTGATAAAATATATATCAATGAAAATATATTGAGTTCCTACTATGTGCTAGGACTAAGGGATGCAATAATGTTCAAAACAAACAAGTTTCCCTGCCTTCCTATAGCTTACATTCTGGAAGGACTAAAGCATTGAGAAGATTACTGCAGTGCTTGGTACACAAGGCTCTTGAAAGATGTTAGTTATTTTTATTTTTGCAGGGTAGACATCCTGTCACAGAAATAGAGCCAAACTACTCAGTCTGTGGCATCTCTAATCCTATTGTAGACAAATATGATTTGCTTAACCAGAGCAGAAATGGCCTTTGTTTCACTTATGCTTGAAAGACGCAATTTATAATGGTTTGCAACACTACACACCTGTTAACGGACTTTCTCACATTTGTGTTTTTCAAGTGGCCTTTGCCAGAAAAAAATAAAAACTCTGCAGAGTCCCACGGAAGTAGCTGTCCTAGTAGTTTTCCTGGCACGCCCTGCTGACCACCATATCCTTTTGTATTACACGTGACAAGTTGACCTAACATCTTCCAGTTCAGAATTATTTTAATTGCTTTCTTTTCTAGATGCATCTTTTCAGTCTCTCAAGTGCTCTTTAAAACATGGCTTCTTGAACCACAAACAAGATTCCAAATGTGTGCCTTGTTATGCCAGTATTCTGTTGTTTTCACTAATTAATATTCCAAATCTCAAAAACTGTCTCAAGATTTTAATTGACTTTTGTCACCCCCATCTCATTCAAGTCCTGTGCTGGCTCTCCTTGTACATTATTATTAAACCATGCATACTGTGCTTCCTCCCACCCCCACCTGATATTTAGTTCTTTCTTGAACTTTGTTTTGAACGACAGTTGAAGGATAATTTATTATACTGGGCTTCTAACACTAGTATAGTCAGCTACAGTTTGCTATTCTAATTAGGAAAAAACAGTCAGTCAAGGCAGTTGCTCATTTGTGAGAACAGACATAGCTTATTTGTCCTGTACATAAATTCCTTTGTATAATATAGAACCCCTCCCTCCCCACACACTGTTGAGAGAACTATAATAACAAATCTGAGTTATAAAATATTTTTATACATACGTTGATTTAGTCTCCCAGGTTTAGAAATCTATTTCCAAAATGTAATAAAAGGATAAGAATTTAGATGAATACAATAGTTGTTCATTAAAATGAGTTCTTTGAAAGCATTCTTTAAACTACTTCCCTTAATGGGCATCCCTGGTGGCACAGTGGTTGAGAGTCTGCCTGCCGTTGTAGGGGACACGGGTTCGTGCCCCGGTCCGGGAAGATCCCACATGCTGAGGAGCGGCTGGGCCCGTGATCCATGGCCGCTGAGCCTGTGCATCCAGAGCCTGTGCTCCGCAACGGGAGAGGCCAAAACACTGAGAGACCCACGTACCGCAAAAAAAAAAAAAAAAAAATTCGCTTAAGTTCTGTCATTCATCATTCTTCATTGCTAACTTCACAGATTCTGCCAAATTAAACTTTCTTCCAGACCCTTTCCAAGACATTTCACGTGGATTGCCACCAGATTAACCCCATTGATGCAGTGGTAGTTGTCACTCTAAAGTCTGTTGGTCTTCTCTGTGTTTTGATCTACTCATAGGACTTCTAGGCATGGAACATCTATTTGTTGACTTTTCCCTGTTCAAACGGATCATTTTCTAATACTCTTTTTAAGTTCATATATCTATCTGAAAGGGAAACATAGACAACTTCTACTCAGATCACCTAGGTGCATGGAAACTATTTACCATGCAGGCAGTTACTTTTACTAATGAATGAAAAGAAAACACAATAACAAGAAATCTAGCCCAGTAAAGAAGAATTACTGAGTTGGGTACACCAATACCTTCGGGATTATTTTTCCCCAATTATCAGAACACCAGAGTCTAAAGATAGCACAGTCACAAGAATAAATATTTGTGGTTATTATCTTTCAAGCTAGGAGGTTATAGCCAGAGGAAAGTGGATGGATTTTAAGGAAATTACCTGGATGTTTTAGGGTATGTTAGGCTTGTCTTCCTCCTATTCCAGACACACACTGGGTCACCCAATAATGATACTTTCATGTGGCTTCTGACATATTTATTATGTTCTTGCCGTTATAATTCTCTTAAGGATTCTTGACTCCAAATGCAAGGCAGCTCTAAAATAACTATTCATCTGTGTGCCAGTCATCTATTTTCCTTCATACCTGCTCCCTGCCTCTCCCTTCTCTACTCGGTGTTCAGATTGCTGACCCCCATACCTGACATTTCCCTTGACCTGTGGCTTGCAGCTGTTTTGGCTACTGGGAGGCACTAGAAAGGGACTGAGGAGGAGATGAGGGGAGAAGCCAATGTATTTTTTCCCCCTCTCTCTCTACTTGTGGTGGGGCATGGGAGTCCATCATTGGCTTCAGCTCCTTCCTGGTTCAGGCTGTCTGTGGGATAGCCCCTCCCTCTTTGCTCCAGTCTCCCATTGGGCAGCTCCAGCTTTTAGGCTCTGGTAGCACCACCTACTCTCTGTGTACCAATAGTTCTAGGGGAGAAGCCACTTTCTGCTATTGCAAACCTTTGGGTGGTCTCACTGCTCCCTGTTTAGCTTTTCAGTTCATCAAACCTTTTGAAACTAGTGCCCTGTATTAAATTTTCTTTTTCAAACTACCTGACCTGAAGACTTCTGCTTCAGTGAATATGGCATAGACATACTTTGTCCTATTCCTTCTGCTAAGTATAATTAAAAACCCCAGAAGTAATATAACATTTATATAAATACAAATTACATATATTATAAATATAAATTCCATATATTTATGTAATTATTATTATAGTATATTATATTACAAATATAAACCACATAAAAGAAGACTGTGATAGGTGGAGAGAAGGCAGACTGGCTATGGACTTCTGGACCCAAATAATAACACGGCAGTGAGTCCCCTGGGTTTTGTTTGTTTGTTTTTTGCTTTGTCTCCTACATCCCAGACTGGCTACTGAAGAAAATGGCAACCTGAAATGACCAATGGGTGTAGGTAAAACGAGCCCCAACAAAACCCTGCTTTCTTTAATCAAACATCTGGAAAAGGGCAGCCTAGCAAGACAAAAACCTTTTAGAGGGAGGACCTTCAAGATAGCGGAAGAGTAAGACGTGGAGATCCCCTACCTCCCCACAAATACATCAAAAATACATCTATATGTGGAAGAACTCCTATAGAACACCAACTGAATGCTGGCAGAAGACCTCAGACTTCCCAAAAGCCATGTGGCTGACAGGCTCTTGGTTCTCCGGGTGGGTATCAGGCCTGAGACTCTGAGGTGGGAGAGCCGAGGTCAGGACATTAGACCACCAGAGACCTCCCAGCCCCACATAATATCAGTCGGTGAGAGCTCTACCAGAGATCTCTGTCTCACCGCTAAGACCCAGCTCCACTCAATGACCAGCAAGCTCCAGTGCTGGACACCCCATGCCAAACAACTAGCAAGACAGGAGCACAACTCCACCCATTAACAGAGAGGCTGCCTAAAAATCACACTAAGTTCACAGACACCCCAAAACACACCACTGGACGTGGTCCTGCCCACCAGAAAGACAAGATCCAGCCTTATCCACCAGAATACAGACACCAGTCCCCTCCACCAGGAAGTCTACACAATGAACCAACCTTACCCACTGGGGGAAGAAACCAAAAAACAATGGGAACTACGAACCTGCAGCCGGTATAAAGGCGACCCCAAACACAGTAAGTTAAGCAAAATGAGAAGACAGAGAAATATGCAGTAGATGAAGAAGCAAAGTAAAAACCCACCAGACAAAAGAAATGAAGAGGAAATAGGCAGTCTACCTGAAAAAGAATTCAGAGTAATGATAGTAAAGATGATCCAAAAACTTGGAAATAGAATGGAGAAAATACAAGAAATGTTTAACAGGGACCTAGAAGAACTAAAGAGCAAACAGTGATGAACACCACAATAAATGAGATTAAAAATTCTCTAGAAGGGATCAATAGCAGAATAACTGAGGCAGAAGAACGGATAAGTGACCTGGAAGATAAAATAGTGTAAATAACTACTGCAGAGCAGAATAATGAAAAAAGAATGAAAAGAATTGAGGATAGTCTCAGAGACCTCTGGGACAACATTAAATGCACCAACATTCGAATTATAGGGGTCCCAGAAGAAGAAGAGAAAAAGAAAGGGACTGAGAAAATATTTGAAGAGATTATAGTTGAAAACTTCCCTAATATGGGAAAGGAAATAGTCAATCGAGTCCAGGAAGCTCAGAGAGTCCCATACAGGATAAACCCAAGGAGAAACATGCCAAGACACATGTTAATCAAACTATCAAAAATTAAATACAAAGAAAAAATATTAAAAGCAGAAAGGGAAAAGCAACAAAAGAATCCCCATAAGTTAACAGCTGATCTTTCAGCAGAAACTCAGCAAGCCAGAAGGGAGTGGCAGGACATATTTAAAGTGATGAAAGGGAAAAACCTACAACCAAGATTACTCTACCCAGCAAGGATCTCATTCAGATTTGACAGAGAAATTAAAACCTTTACAGACAAGCAAAAGCTAAGAGAATTCAGCACCACCAAACCAGCTTTACAACAAATGCTAAAGGAACTTCTCTAGGCAGGAAACACAAGAGAAGGAAAAGACCTACAATAACAAGCCCAAAACAATTAAGAAAATGGTCATAGGAACATACAACTCGATAATTACCTTAAATATAAATGGATTAAATGCTCCAACCAAAAGATACAGACTGGCTGAATGGATACAAAAACAAGACCCATATACATGCTGTCTACAAGAGACCCACTTCAGACCTAGGGATGCATACAGACTGAAAGTGGCGGGATGGAAAAAGATATTCCATGCAAATGGAAATCAAAAGAAAGCTGGAGTAGCAATTCTCATATCAGACAAAATAGACTATAAAATAAAGACTATTACAAGAGAAAAAGGACACTACATAATGATCAAGGGATCAATCCAAGAAGATATAACAGTGGTAAATATTTATGCACCAAACATAGGAGCACCTCAATACAGAAGGCAAATGCTAACAGCCATAAAAGGGGGAATTGACAGTAACACAATCATAGTAGGGGACTTTAACACCCCACTTTCACCAATGGACAGATCATCCAAAATGAAAATAAATGAGGAAACACAAGTTTTAAATGCTACATTAAAGATGGATTTAACTGATATTTACAGGACATTCCATCCAAAAACAACAGAATACAGTTTCTTCTCAGGTGCTAATGGAACATTCTCCAGGATAGATCATATCTTGGGTCACAAATCAATTTAAGAAAATTGAAATTGTATCAAGTATCTTTTCCGACCACAACACTATGTGACTAGGTTTCAATTACAGGAAGAAAACTGTAAAAAATACAAACACATGGAGGCTAAACAATATGCTACTAAATAACCAAGAAATCACTGAAGAAATCAAAGAGGAAATCAAAAAATACCTAGAAGCAAATGACAATGAAAACACGATGGCCCAAAACCTATGGGATGCAGCAAAAGCAGTTCTAAGCGGGAAGTTTATAGCTATACAATACTACCTCAAGAAACAAGAAAAATCTCAAACAACGTAACTTTACACTAAAGCAATTACAGAAAGAAGAACAAAAAAACCTAACGTTAGCAGAAGGAAAGAAATCATAAAGATCAGATCAGAAAAAAATGAAAAAGAAATGAAGAAAATGATAGCAAAGATCAATGAAGCTAAAAGCTGGTTCTTCGAGAAGGTAAACAAAATTGATAAACTATTAGTCAGACTCATCAAGAAAAAAAAGGAGAAGACTCAAATCAACAGAATTAGAAATGAAAACGGAGAAGTAACAACTGACACTCCAGAAATACAAAGGATCATGAGAGATCACTACAGGGACCTATGTGCCAATAAAATGGACAACCTGGAAGAAATGGACAACTTCTTAAAAAAGAACAACCTTCTGAGACTGAACCAGGAAGAAATAGAAAATATAAATAGACCAATCACAAGCACTGAAATTGAGACTGTGATTAAAAATCTTCCAACAAACAAAAGCCCAGGACCAGATGGCTTCACAAACGAATTCTATCAAACATTTAGAGAAGAGCTAACACCTATCCTTCTCAAACTCTTCCAAAATATAGCAGAGGGAGAAACACTCCCACACTCATTCTACGAGGCCACCATCACCCTGATACCAAAACCTGGTAAAGATGTTACAAAAAAGAAAACTACAGTCCCATAACACTGATGAACATAGATGCAAAATTCCTCAACTAATTAGTAACAAACAGAATCCAGCAGCACATTAAAAGGATCATACACCATGATCAAGTGGGGTTTATCCCGGGAATGCAAGGATTCTTCAAAATATGCAAATCAATCAATGTGATACACCATATGAACAAATTGAAGGATAAAAACCATATGGTAATCTCAATAGATGCAGTAAAAGCTTTTGACAAAATTCAACACCCATTTATGATAAAAACTCTCCAGAAAGTAGGCATAGAGGGAACTTACCTCAACATAATAAACACCACATATGACAAACATACAGCCAACACTGTTCTCAATGGGGAAAAACTGAAACCATTTCCCCTAAGATCAGGAACAAGACAAGGTTGTCCACTCTCACCACTATTATTCAACATAGTTTTGGAAGTTTTAGCCACAGCAGAGAAGAAAAAGAAATAAAAGGAATCTAAATTGGAGAAGAAGTAAAGCAGTCACTGTTTGCAGATGACATGAGATACTATACATAGAGAATCCTAAAGATGCTGCTAGAAAACTACTAGAGCTAATCAATGAATTTGGTAAAGTAGCAGGACACAAAATTAATGCACAGAAATCTCTTGCATTCCTATACACTAATGATAAAAAACCTGAAAGAGAAATTAAGGAAACACTCCTATTTACCATTGCAGCAAAAAGAATGAAATACCTAGGAATAAACCTACCTAAGGAGACAAAAAACCTGTATGCAAAAAACTATAAGACCCTGATGAAAGAAATTAAAGATGATACAAATAGATGGAGAGATATACCACGTTCTTGGATTGGAAGAATCAACATTGTAAAAATGACTAAACTATGCAAAGCAATCTACAGATTCAGTGCAATCCCTATCAAACTACCAATGGAATTTTTCACAGAACTAGAACAAAAAAATTCACAATTTGTATGGAAACACAAAAAAACCCAAATAGCCAAAGCCATCTTGAGAAAGAAAAACGGAGCTGGAGAAATCAGGTGTCCTGACTTCGGACTATACTACAAAGCTACAGTAATCAAGACAGTATGGTACTGGCACAAAAACAGAAATATAGATCAATGGAACAGGATAGAAAGCCCAGAGTTAAACCCACACACATATGGTCACCTTATCTTTGATAAAGGAGGCAAGAATATACAATGGAGAAAAGACAGCCTCTTCAATAAGTGGTGCTGCGAAAACTGGACAGCTCCATGTAAAAGAATGAAATTAGAACACTCCCTAACACCATTCACAAAAATAAACTCAAAATAGATTAAAGACCTAGATGTAAGGCCAGACACTATCAAACTCTTAGAGGAAAACATAGGCAGAACACTCTATGACATAAATCACAGCAAGATCCTTTTTGACCCACCTCCTAGAGAAATGGAAATAAAAACAAAAATAAACAAATGGGACCTAATGAAACTTAAAAGTTTTTGCACAGCAAAGGAAACCATAAACAAGATGAAAACACAACCCTCAGAATGGGAGAAAATATTTGCAAATGAACCAACGGACAAAGGATTAATCTCCAAAATATACAAGCAGCTCATGCAGCTCAATATCAAAAAAACAAACAACCCAATCCAGAAATGGGCAGAAGACCTAAACAGATATTTCTCCAAAGATATACAGACTGCCAACAAACACATGAAAGTATGCTCAACATCACTAATCGTTAGAGAAATGCAAATCAAAACTACAATGAGGTATCACCTCACACCAGTCAGAATGGCCATCATCAAAAAATCTGCAAACAATAAATGCTGGAGAAAAGGGTGTGGAGGAAAGGGAACCCTCTTGCACTGTTGGTGGGAATGTAAATTGATACAGCCACTATGGAGAACAGTATGGAAGTTCCTTAAAAAACTAAAAATAGAACTACCATATGACCCAGCAATCCCACTACTGGGCACATACCCTGAGAAAACCATAATTCAAAAAGAGTTATGTACCACAGTGTTCATTGCAGCTCTATTTACAACAGCCAGGACATGGAAGCAACCTAAGTGTCCATCGACAGATGAATGGATAAAGAAGATGTGGCAAATATATACAATGGAATATTACTCAGCCATAAAAAGAAACAAAATTGAGTTATTTGTAGTGAGGTGGATGGACCTAGAGACTGTTATACAGAGTGAAGTAAGTCAGAGAGAGAAAAACAAATACTGTATGCTAACACATATATATGGAATATAAAGAATGGTTCTGAAGAATCTAGGGGCATGACAGGAATAAAGATGTAGATGTAGAGAATGGACTTGAGGATATGGGGAGGGGGAAGGGTAAGCTGAGACGAAGTGAGAGAGTGGCATTGACATATATACACTGCCAAATGTAAAACAGATAGCTAGTGGGAAGCAGCTGCATAGCATAGGGAGATCAGCTCAGTTCCTTTGTGACCACCTAGGGGTGGGATAGGGAGGGTGGGAGGAAGATGCAAGAGGGAGGGTATATTGGGATATATGTATATGTATAGCTGCTTCAGTTTGTTATACAGTAGCAATTAACACAACAATATAAAGCAATTATACTCCAATAAAGATGTTTTAAAAAAGAAAACTTTTAGAAAGCAACGTGCTGTACAGAAAAAAATTATTGCCTCACCCTTATTCCCACCTGCAAAAATGGACTATGGGGCTGAGCCCCATCCTCACCAAGTGATAACTGAGGTGCCAAAACCACAGAGCTGCAAAATACGTGAAACAAAGGTGATAGAGCTAAAACATGAAATGGACAAATCCATGATTATAATTGAAAATTGATAGAGCAACTAACAGAAAATCAGCAAGGATTCAGAAGAACTCATCAACGCCATAGACCAATAATGTAACTGACATTTGTAGTACACTCCCCCCAACAAGACCAGAATACACATCCTTTTGAGTGCTCATGGTACATATACCAATGTAACTATGTATTGGACCATAAAATGAACTTTAACAAATTCAAAAGAAGTGAAACCATACAGAATGTGTTTGACCAAACATGGAATAAAAAACCAGTATCAGAAAGATAACAGAAGAATCTCCCAACAATTTAAAACTGCACACTTTTAAATAATCGGTGGTTCAGAAAGGATGTCTCAAGGGAAATAAAACAAAACTAAACATTGAACTGAATAAAATATTTCATATCAAATTTATGGGACATAGCAAAAGCAGTGCTGAAAGGAAAATTTATAGCATTAATGCTTATATTAGAAAAGAGGAAAAGTCTCAAATCAGTAATCTAAGCTCTCACTTCAAGAGCCTAGGTTGAAAGGCTGCTCTGGTGGCGCAGTGGTTAAGAATCTGCCTGCTGGTGCAGGGGACCAAGCCCTAGGGTTCAAGCCCTAGTCCGGGAAGATCCCACATGCTGCAGAGCAGCTAAGCCTGTGCGCCACAACTACTGAACGTGCGCTCTAGAGCCCGCGAGTCGCAACTACTGAGCCCACGTGCCACAACTACTGGAGCCCACGTGCCTAGAGCCCGTGCTCCGCAACAAGAGAAGCCACTGCAATGAGAAGCCTGCGCACCGCAACGAAGAGTAGCCCCCGCTCACTGCAATTAGAGAAAGCCTGCACACAGCAACCAAGACCCAATGCAGCCAAAAATAAAAATAAATAAACATTTAAAAAATATATATTAAAAAAAAAAGCGTAGGTTGAAAAGCCCTCAATGAAGGGACTGTTGTTAAAGCTCAGGGCTGGGTTAAAGGAAACTAACAAGGGATGGTGAAGCACTCCAAGTTTAGCAGTGGTAGAAAGTACTACTACCCTTTAGGCCTGAAGGCACAAGAAGAGAAAGTTTTTGCTGAAATCTGGTGAGAACTGCAGCTCTAGGATAAAGTGGCCTGGAAGGTGCTTGGCATTTATTAGAGAAACACAGCTACTGCCAACTTGTGGGAATAAATACCCTGACTTCTTTCTCCTTCTGTCCTCTGATCTCCTATGGTGCTGTGCACTGACTGAACCCAAAAGGAAGCCAGAGGGCAAGAAAGGCCTCCCATAGCACAGAATAGGGTGGAAAATGATGGAAGGTGTGTCTGTAGGGATGAATGGAGAATATTCAGCACAGTTTCTTTCAAGATTATCCAATAACTTCAACTATAAGCAAAGTATTTTCTAGAAAAATCTGTAGACTGCTTTAATAAGAGAGCTATTTGTAATCATCAAACATATAGGGATTTGAGTAGAGGTGTTGGGTTTTAAAGATCTTCAGCTACTTGAAAATAATTGTCTTATTTATTTTAATACTGCCCTTTTCCCCATCCTATATATAATCACCAGTTTTTGAAGAAAATATTGCTAAGGAATGGTAGACATTAGCTTGGACCTGGAAACATCATAAGCAGACTAGTGTTTGACTCTTGGCTCTGCCCTTTTCTCGCTGGGTGACCTTGGGCAAGTTACTTAACCTTTCTGAGTTTCTGTTTACTAATCTACAAAATAGGTGTGATAATGTCTATTTCTGAGAATGGTTGTATAGCTGAGAGAATTAAATGAAAGATGCACGTGAAGGCACCTGATAGGAACTCAATACATTCTGATTGAATATGAATCAAAAATTCTAAATTAGTGGCTTCAAAATTCATGAGGTAAGGCCACATGTTAGAATTAAGGAATTTTTAAGAAGAGAAGAAAATCTGTATTTAGACTGTTAATGTCATTTATCAATCAACAATTATGATAATATGATCAGCAAACTGTTCTCTATTGATGGATTTTCACCATGTTTTGATTACAAATGTGAAATCTTACCAGGATTCAGCTCATATTAGGAATTCAATGAATTTCTTAATTACCTGATAATCTTCCCCCAAAAAAGCAAGTCCTTTGGCATAGGATGCTAGTTACATTGAGTCTGTAGTTCACCCATTTAGTCAAAGATGAGCACTATTGGTGAGTATCAGCTGTATAGAAGCCTCAGGTGCATCTTTTTGCATCCCTTCGCAAACAGGTTGCCATGGTAATGTTGACAGTCACAAATTCTTAATAGAGACTACTAAGGGTGTGAGGAAAAAATAAACATTGCAGGTAGAGTTTTTTTTTGTTTTTTGTTTTTTGTGGTACGCGGGCCCCTCACTGTTGTGGCCTCCCGTTGCGGAGCACAGGCTCTGCAGCCATGGCTCACGGGCCCAGCCACTCCGCAGCATGTGGGATCTTCCTGGACTGGGGCACGAACCCGTGTCCCCTGCATCGGCAGGCAGACTCTCAACCACTGCGCCACCAGGTAAGTCCCAGTAGTACCCCTTCTTAGGGTGCTTGTGAGCATTAAGTGAGATCACATGCGCACTTAGCCGAGGTGCCCTGCCCACAATCATCTCCCGTATGCAACAGTATTATAATTATGAGCCTTGTACATGTGATGCACAGCCCCCAAAGTTCTAATTTTCTGGCATTCCTCCTTTCTGAATAACTTCCCTAGCAACTCTTCCAAGTGACTAACCCAAGTCTATCAAATGGGATGGGGATGTGGGTGTCGCTTGCAAATTATTTTGACACATTCAAGGTATGGACCGACAGCATATTTGGCTTGCTGAAAAGAATGTGTCAAACGGAGTTAGACTGTTTTGAAAACTCGTTTGACAACAGGTAAATCATGTCACTCTCTGAGCCTACGAGTGACACCAGAATGATAAATAATATCTGCCACCCACCTTTCTGACAAGAGTGAGGTGAGAGCATGAATTGGATTAAGGAGAAACCAGTCAAACGCTTTGATTTTCTTAGAGAGGGGATGTGCAGGCACTGCTTGCTGGAGTCTGTGCATATTGTCAGACACCCTGTTTACTTAGTCTGTGTGCCTCTGGTTACCGTGTGCATTGTGTCACAAATCAACTGCACCTTGAATGGGAACTGTTCACAGACTCTCACATTTTGATTTATTTTTGTGGTACAGCTAGCAATTCAAGTTAGTTTAGAAATGCAGAGAGGAAAAGCAGCATGTCTTTTACATTTATATTGTGGTCTCTCTGGTGCTTTGGAACTGTGTGGACTGTGAGATGCACGCTGACTCCCTGGGAGGGAGCCTTAGTTCATTTGCTGGGGGGAGCACCCTGCGTGGGGAAGATCTGGACACTCTGATTTTATCAGTGGTTTCTCTTTGCCAGTGGAGGCTAAAATGAAGTGGAAAAATAACATGTGAAGCATGTATTATGTATACAGCACTCTGCCTGGATTTTCACTTACTCTGAGAGATTACATGGTATACTGATTAAAAGTATATGCTCTGCTTTGGCAGGTATACCTCAGTAAAGCTGGAAAAAAGAAAAAAGAAAAAAAAGAATATATGCTATGGGCCAGACAAGTAACTTAACCTTTCCAGTCTCAGTTTCCTCATCTGTAAAATGGAATGGGTTAGATGTTTTCTCTCTGTCCCTCCAAATCTCCCCTCCACCCTGATTTCTGCTCCAAGACACTATATGTAAGGATGTCATCGGCAGGCTGTGGCACCCTATTTTTCCTGTTCATGTTGGCCGACACGGAGCCCCTGCCATAGCTGGGAGGAAGAAGAATGAGGGTAGGGTATTTATTTCCTAGGTTCTCTTGCTGTGAAGTTGCCTTGGGTTAACTGTGTGCTTAGCCAAATGCCATGGCTTCTATCAAGTTTCTGAGACCACCTCTTTACAACTCGCTCTTTTTCAGCTTCCGGTGACTCTCCCCTCCCCTCGTCCCTGCAGGCCTAGGGGAGGCGACAGCTCTGCTGCTCCTAGTCTTAGGTGCCTGCACGCTCCCTCGCAGTTTCTTACACCTAATCTACACCTTTGTAAATAGTCTCTGTGCACATAAGCCCTCCTCAAAGTGCTTTAGCTTGAGTGTGCTATTTGCTTTGTTAGGATCCTGATCGATACATGGAAATAATCAGAATAGCTACCTCCCGTGGTTGGAATTTACATATATGTGGAGCTCCTAAGATAGCATCTAGCACATATCTGAGACTTGTGACCTAATGTCTCAAGGTGTGGTGAACATCTGGTGGTTGCTTCACCAGTGTCTGTTCACCTTTCCCCATCTCACCCACTCCAGGTTTCAATTGGGAACTTTTAGGAGTCTGAGAAAGCTGATTCCATCTCTGGAATCAGCCTATAACTTAAGCTAAGCCAGTCAGCACATATCATACTTTCACTGGCCACGACTGGTTTAGGTGTAGGCAGGGGACTTAATCTAGTCCAGTGAGTGTGGCTCTCTTGACTTTTGTTGGAAATTCTGGAGCACAGATGCACTGGGGTGCCAAGCATTGGGTGTGGTTGCAGTTGGCCTAGGTGGGAGGAACATTTCATCACTGACCTTGTTTCAAAATGCCACTATACTGTAATGATAATAATAGATCCACTTTTGTTGGTTTTACTGCTCTTTTAAAATTGTCTACTGCTAATGTGTCTCCTAATGTCTGCCCCACTCTCTGCCCTTTGTGCACCACTGTACAGATGCTGTGTGCTCTGGGTGGTGATATGCACTCATGTAAGGCTGCTGTGGGAAACTAGTCTGAGAGTGAAGCTATAAAGAGCAGAGGAGAAACTAGAAAGCAGCAGAAACAAAATTGGAGCCCTGCTGAAACCACACTCAAAAAGTCTTCCCTGCCACTGGACTTTTTCAATTGTGTTAACCAATAATTTCCTTTTTTTTTTTCCCACCACCCCACACCCCGCCACTTTCCCCCCTTGGTGTCCATAGGTTTGTTCTCCACATCTGTGTCTCTATTTCTGCCCTGCAAACTGGTTCATCTGTACCATTTTTCTAGGTTCCACATATATGCATTAATATACGATATTAGTTTTTCTCTTTCTGACTTACTTCACTCTGTATGACAGTCTCTAGATCCAGCCACGTCTCTACAAATGACCCAATTTTGTTCCTTTTTATGGCTGAGTAATACTCCACTGTATATATGTACCACATCTGCTTTATCCATTCGTCTGTTGATGGGCATTTAGATTGCTTCCATGACCTGGTTACTGTAAATAGTGCTGCAATGAACATTGGGGTGCATGTGTCTTTTTGAATTATGGTTTTCTCTGGGTATATGCCCAGTAGTGGGATTGCTGGGTCATATGGTAATTCTATTTTTAGTTTTTTAAGGAACCTCCATACTGTTCTCCATAGTGGCTGTATCAGTTTACATTCCCACCAACAGTGCAAGAGGGTTCCCTTTTCTCCACACCCTCTCCAGCATTTGTTGTTTGTAGATTTTCTGATGATGCCCATTCTAACTGGTGTGAGGTGATACCACATTGTAGTTTTGATTTGCATTTCTCTAATAATTGTGATGTTGAGCAGCTTTTCATGTGTTTCTTGGCCATCTGTATGTCTTCTTTAGAGAAATGTCTATTTAGGTCTTCTGCCCATTTTTGGATTGGGTTGTTTCTTTCTTTCACATTGAGCTACATGAGCTGTTTATATATTTTGGAGATTAATCCTTAGTCCGTTGATTCGTTTGCAAATATTTTCTCCCATTCTAAGGGGTGTCTTTTCGTCTTGTTTATGGTTTCCTTCGCTGTGCAAAAGCTTTGAAGTTTCATTAGGTCCCAGTTGTTTATTTTTGTTTTTATTTCCATTACTCTAGGAGGTAAATCAAAAAAGATCTTGCTGTGATTTATTTCAAAGAGTGCTCTTCCTATGTTTTCTTGTAAGAGTTTTATAGTGTCCAGTCTTACATTTAGGTCTTTAATCCATTTTGAGTTTATTTTTGTGTATGGTGTTAGGGAGTGTTCTAATTTCATTCTTTTCCATGTAGCTGTCCAGTTTCCCCAGCATCACTTATTGAAGAGACTGCCTTTTCTCCACTGTATATCCTTGCCTCCTTTGTCACAGATTAGTGGACCATAGGTGCGTGGGTTTCTCTCTGGGCTTTCTATCCTGTTCCATTGATCTATATTTCTGTTTTTGTGCCAGTACCATATTGCCTTGATTACTGTAGCTTTGTAGCATAGTCTGAAGTCAGGGAGTCTGATTCCTCCAGCTCTGCTTTTTTCCCTCAAGACTGCTTTGGCTATTCAGGGTCTTTTGTCTCTCCATTACAAATTTTTTGTTCTAGTACTGTAAAAAATGTCATTGGTAATTTGATAGTGATTGCATTGAATGTGTAGATTGCTTTGGGTAGTATAGTCATTTTCTCAACATTGATTCTTCCAATCCAAGAACATGGTATATCTCTCCATCTGTTGCTATCATCTTTAATTTCTTTCATCAGTGTCTTATAGTTTTCTGCATACAGGTCTTTTGTCTCCCTAGGTAGGTTTATTCCTAGGTATTTTATTCTTTTTGTTGTAATGGTTAATGGGAGTGTTTACTTAATTTCTCTTTCAGATTTTTCATCATTACTATATAGGAATGCAAGAGATTTCTGTGCATTAATTTTGTATCCTGCAGCTTTACCCAATTCATTGATTAGCTCTAGTAGTTTTCTGGTGGCATCTGTAGGATTCTCTATGTATAGTATCATGTCATCTGCAAACAGTGACAGTTTTACTTCTTCTCCAATTTGTATTCCTTTTATTTCTTTTTCTTCTCTGATTTCCATGGCTAAGACTTCCAAAACTATGTTGAATGATAGTGGTGAGAGTGGACATCCTTGTCTTGTTCCTGATCTTAGAGGAAATGCTTTCAGTTTTTCACCATTGAGAATGATGTTTGCTGTGGGTTTGTCATATATGGCCTTTATTATGTTGAGGTAGGTTCCCTCTATGCCCACTTTCTGGAGAGTTTTTATCATCAGTGGGTGTTGAATTTTGTCAAAAGCTTTTTCTGCATCTATTGAGATGATCATATGGTTTTTCCCCTTCAATTTGTTAATATGGTGTATCACATTGATTGATTTGCGTATATTGAAGAATCCTTACATCCCTGGGATAAATCCCACTTGATCATGGGGTATCATCCTTTTAATGTATTGTTGCATTCTGTTTGCTAGTATTTTGTTGAGGATTTTTGCACCTATATTCATCAGTGATATTGGTCTGTAGTTTTCTTTTTGTAGTATCTTTGTCTGGTTTTGGTATCAGGGTGATGGTGGCCTCATAGAATGAGTGTGGGAGTGTTGCTTCCTCTGCAATTTTTTGGAAGAGTTTGAGAAGGATGGGTGTTAGCTCTTCTCTAAATGTTTGATAGAATTCACCTGTGAGGCCAACTAGTCCTGGACTTTTGTTTGTTGGAAGATTTTTAATCACAGTTTCAATTTCATTACTTGTGATTGGTCTGTTCATATCTTCTATTTATTCCTGGTTCAGTCTTGGAAGGTTATACCTTTCTAAGAATTTGTCCATTTCTTCCAGGTTGTTCATTTTATTGGCATAGAGTTGCTTGTAGTAGTCTCTTAGGATGCTTTGTATTTCTGTGGTGTCTGTTGTAACTTCTCCTTTTTCATTTCTAATTTTATTGATTTGAGTCCTCTCCCTCTTTTTCTTGATTAGCCTGGCTAAAGGTTTATCAATTTTGTTTATCTTCTCAAAGAACCAGCTTTTAGTTTTATTGATCTTTGCTATTGTTTCCTTTGTTTCTATTTCATTTATTCCTGCTCTGATCTTTATAATTTCTTTCCTTCTGCTAACTTTCGGTTTTGTTTGTTCTTCTTTCTCTAGTTCCTTTAGGCGTAAGGTTAGATTGTTTGAGATTTTTCTTGTTTCTTGAGGTAGGCTTGTATAGCTAGAAACTTGCCTCTTAGAACTGCTTTTGTTGCATCCCATAGGTTTTGGGCCGTCGTGGTTTCATTGTCATTTGTCTCTAGGTATTTTTTGATTTCCTCTTTGATTTCTTCAGTGATCTCTTGGTTATTTAGTAACGTATTCTTTAGCCTCCATGTGTTTGTGGTTTTTACGTGTTTTTCCCTGTAATTGATTTCTAATCTCATAGCATTGTGGTCAGATAAGATGCTTGATATGATTTCAATTTTCTTAAATTTACTGCGGCTTGGTTTGTGACCCAAGATGTGATCTTTCCTAGAGAATGTTCCATGCGCACTTGAGAAGAAAGCTATTTTTGGATGGAATGTCCTATAAATATCAATTAAATCTATCTGGCCTATTGTGTCACTTAAAGCTTGTGTTTCCTTATTAATTTACTGTTTGGATGATCTGTCCATTGGAGTAAATGAGGTGTTAAAGTCCCCCACTATTATTGTGTTACTGTCGATTCCCCCTTTTAGAGCTGTTAGCAGTTGCCTTCTGTATTGAGGTGCTCCTATGTTGGGTGCATATAAATTTATAATTGTTATATCTTCTTCTTGGATTGACCCTTGATCATTATGTAGTGTCCTTCTTTGTCTCTTGTAACATTCTTTATTTTAAAGTCTATTTTATCTGATATGAGTATTGCTACTCCAGCTTTCTTCTGATTTCCATTTGCATGGAATATCTTTTTCCATCCCCTCACTTTCAGTCTGTATGCGTCCCTAGGTCTGAAGTGGGGCTCTTGTAGACAGCATACATATGGGTCTTGTTTTTCTATCCATTCAGCAAGCCTGTGTCTTTTGGTTGGAGCATTTACTCCATTCACGTTTAAGGTAATTATCGATAAGTATGTTCCTATGACCATTTTCTTACTTGTTTTGGGTTTGTTTTTGTAGTTCCTTTTCTTCTCTTGTGTTTCCCACTTAGAGAAGTCCCTTTAGCATTTGTTGTAGATCTGGTTTGGTGGTGCTGAATTATCTTAGCTTTTGCTTGTCTGTAAAGCTTTTGATTTCTCCATCAAATCTGAATGAGATCGTTGCCAGGTAGAGTAATCTTGGTTGTAGGTTCTTCCCTTTCATCACTTTAAGTATATCTTGCCACTCCTTTCTGGCTTGTAGAGTTTCTGCTGAGAAATCAGTTGTTAACCTTACGGGAGTTCCCTTGTATGTTATCTGACATTTTTCCCTTGCTGCTTTCAGTAATTTTTTCTTTGTGTTTAATTTTTTCCAGTTTGATTACTATGTGTCTCGGCGTGTTTCTCCTTGGGTTTATCCTCTACGGGACTCTTTGCGCTTCCTGGACTTGGGTGGCTATTTCCTTTCCCATGTTAGGGAAGGTTTTGACTATAATCTCTTCAGATATCTTCTCGGGTCCTTTCTCTCTCTCTTCTCCTTCTGGGACCCCATAATGCAAATGTTGTTGCATTTAATATTGTCCCAATGGTCTCTTAGGTTGTCTTCATTTCTTTTCATTCTTTTTTCTTTATTCTGTTCCACAGCCGTGAATTGCACCATTCTGTCTTCCAGGTCACTTATCCATTCTTCTGCCTCAGTTATTCTGCTATTAATTCCTTCTAGTGTAGTTTTCATTTCTGTTATTGTATTGCTCCTCTATGTTTGTTTGTTCTTTAATTCTTCTAGTTCTTTGTTAAACATTTCTTGCATCTTCTCAATCTTTTTCACCATTCTTTTTCCGAGGTCCTGGATCATCTTCACTATCATTATTCTGAATTCTTTTTCTGGAAGATTGCCTATCTCCATTTTATTTAGATGTTTTTCTGGGGTTTTATCTTGTTCCTTCATCTAGTACATAGTCCTCTGCCTTTTCATCTTGTCTATCTTTCTGTGAATGTGGTTTTTGTTCCACAGGCTGCAGGATTGTAGTTTTTCTTGCTTCTGCTGTCTGCCCTCTGTTGGATGAGGCTGTCTAAGAGGCTTGTGCAAGTTTCCCGATGGGAGGGACTGGTGGTCGGTAGAGCTGGCTGTTGCTCTGGTGGGCAGAGCTCAGTAAAACTTTAATCCTCTTGTCTGCCAATGGATGGGGCTGGGTTCCCTCCCTGTTGGTTGTTTGGCCTGAGGCGACCCAACACTGGAGCCTACCCAGGCTCTTTGGTGGGGCTAATGGCGGACTCTGGGAGGGCTCACGCCAAGGAGTACTTCCCAGAACTTCCGCTTCCAGTGCCCTTGTCCTCATGGTGAGCCACAGCCACCCCCCGCCTCTGCAGGAGACCCTCCAACACTAGCAGGTAGGTCTGGTTCAGTCTCCCCTGGGGTCACTGCTCCTTCCCCTGGGTCCCGATGCGCACACTACTTTGTGTGTGCCCTCCAAGAGTGGAGTCTCTGTTTCCCCCAGTCCTGTCGAAGTCCTGCAATCAAATCCTGCTAGCCTTCAAAGTCTGATTCTCTAGGAATTCCTCCTCCTGTTGCCGGACCCCCATGTTGGGAAGCCTGACGTGGGGCTCTGAACCTTCACTCCAGTGGGTGGACTTCTGTGGCATAAGTGTTCTCCAGTTTGTGAGTCACCCACCCAGCAGTTATGGGATTTGATTTTATTGTGATTGTGCCTCTCCTACCATCTCACTGTGGCTTCTCCTTTGTCTTTGGATGTGGGGTATCTTTTTTGGTGAGTTCCAGTGTCTTCCTGTTGATGATTGTTCAGCAGTTAGCTGTGATTCTGGTGTTCTCGCAAGAGGGAGTGAGAGCACGTCCTTCTACTCCGCCATCTTGAACCAATAATTTTCTTATTGTTGTGATTTTTTTTAAAAGCAAAAGCATCCTTACAGATATGCCCTGATTACGTTTGGGTTTGAAACCAGGTCTTTCTGGCTCTGGAGCCTGACAATATTTTCATCTGGTCATTTTCCTCATTATTTGACTTTTATAGATCAAACCACACATCATTTTCCTTCAGGTAAGGTTTTTCACAATTCACTTTCTTATGTGAGTTTCAGGGTGGAGGCCAAGCCGGTGCTGGGATCTCATTTGGTCCTCTTACTGACTTTGGACAAGTCCTTCTCCTTCACAGTCTCTGTTTTTCCATCTGTAAGGGGAGGAGGTCGAACAGGACGTGTTCTCTCCGGTTCTAACATTCTGTGAGCATCCACATGTGTGATGAAAACCAGTCTTTGAGTTGATACAGCCTGTTTGGTCAGAGGCTAATGCACGTTTGTGATAATAATATAAATGAAACAACCTTGCTCATTAGTATAGAATTATGGGCCATTTTTTCCACCTTAAATTAATTTTCCCTAATTCAAGCCTCCTGAAATAGTTACGCTCCACATTTTGGCAATTTATTACATACTGTCTCGGGTGTTCCTGAATCACCTCACATATGAAAGCCTCATCCCTCTCGCCAAATGTGAGGCAACTTGCAAGCAAGATCCACCCTAATGGCTTCAAGTGCTGCTACATCTGATCTCCATCCCAGACCTGTCACCTCTGTGTCCCTTAGGCACCTGCAAAACAACTTGTCTACAGCTGAACCTTTTTTTTTTTGGCTCCCGATTCTGTCCTTCCTCTTGTGTTCCTCACCTCCGTGAAAGCACCGCCATTTGCCTACTTGGCCAAACCAGAAAGCAGGGAATCTTTTCTCATGCCCACTCAGTGTTGTTGATTTGTTCTCCGTAATGTGCCTTTAAACCTTATATTAGTTTTCTAGAGCTGCCATAATGAATTACAACAAACTGGGTGGCTCAGCCAACAGAACTTTATTCTCTCACATTTCAGGAATTCAGAAGTCCAAAATCAAGGTGTCAGCAAGGCTGGTTCCTCTTGGAAGCTCTGAGGGAGAACTGTTCCATGCTTAAAGTTCTGGGGATCTCATGTACAACAGGGTGACCCTAGTTAACAATTCCGTATTGTATATTTGAAATTTGCTAAGAGTGTAGATCTTAATTGTTCTCACCAAAAAGAAAAAACAAAAAACCAAGGTGACTGTGTGAGGTGATGAATATGTTATTTAGCTTGATTGTAGTAAACATTTTACAATATATATGTATATCAAAACATCACACTGGTACACCTTAAATATAAATTATTTCTATTTGTCAATTATACCTCAGTAAAACTAGAAAAAATGAAAAATTAAATAAATAGAAAAATAGAATCTTTTAGTTGTTTAAGACACTGTTTGGGTGGATGTTATTCACAGTCAGATACAGTTCCTTACTTATTTTGATACAGCTGCCTACCTAATACACCTGGAACACCATCTCCTACTGTTCCCAACTTCGAATCCTAAGTTCGGGCCATGCTCCTGTACCATAAAATGCACCATGTTCTGTCATTCACCACTGGGCCTTTGCAGATGATGCTCCCTCAACCCTGCAATGTTATCCCTTTTCTTCTGGGTTTGGCCAACTTCTGCTTATCTTTCAGATTTAAGTGTCACTTTCTCGTGGGAGATTTCTAACCCTTTTAGGCTAGGCTTTGTTATCACTCTGTAGGTGTCTCCAACCTAGTTCTTTATTGTACCATGTTGTAATAATCTGTTTGTCTCTAAGGAAGGGGATCAGGTGTTTTTCTTTTTATGCCCAGTGTCTTGCACAATATTAGGCACATAGTAGATATTAAATAAACGTGTGAGTGTAGAATGGAAGGCTCATGTGTGAAACACAGTAGCAAACACATAGAGGTAGTAAAGAAATCCTATTGTGGCCTGTGTACATCCTTTGTAATGTGTATGATTATGAAGACCATATGTAATCAAAGCTTAAAATGAGGCTTCAAAGCAGATTAGTCACTCATTATTTAACATTTATCAATTGACCATTATACAGTTTTTTATGGCTGGGTCCTTTTCTAATTCATATTTGCATTCCTAATGCAATGTCTCGTAGTTGAAAAGTAATGGTAATATTACTTCCTCTAGTTAAGTGGGTAAAGGTACCCACTGTGAGTTTTCAGAGGAAGGAGAGTATTGAGTATTGAGTATTGAGAAAAGAATCACAGGAGATATATGTGTGTTGTTGTATCATTTTTATTTTTGCAATGTTCTGTAAATTTTCAATTATTTCTAACCAAAGATTAAAGAATGACATGAAAAAAAAAAAAAAGAATCACAGGAGAAGTGGTTTTGGAGCTGGATGAGTATGAATGGTGGGGGCTGGGACCCTAGCAGCAGTACCAGCAGAGGCAAAGGTATGAAGATGGAAAGGCAAAAAGAGTGGTGTCTATTCCTGTTCGATGGAATTAAAGGAAGGAGATAAAACTGAAAATGTGAGATGAGTCAGATCCTAGAAATCTTAGACAAAACATCTGGTGCTTGCCGGTTACCTGTAGCAAAGGTTACTGCCTGCCTCCCCTTCCTTTTAGTAACAGAACCTTACTGGTTAGCTGGGCACATTTCACTACCACCTCTGCAGATAGGCATGCCCACATGAATAAGTTCTGGTCACTAAGAAATAAAGAGGAGAGTCATCTAGGATTCTAGGAGGTCTGTTTGAAAGGATGAATGTACTCTTCCTTCCCCTTTCCTCCCTCCTGTTGCTGGAATGATGATATACACGCAGAAGTCAAATAGCCATGTTGGACTGGGAGGGTGGGGCTGTCCTCTAGGCATGTCCTCGAAGATGAATGGGAGGAGACTGGACCTGCATGGCATCACTGGGCTGCTAGACCAGCCTTCAAATGACCTACTCCTACGTGAGAATTCTCCTACGTAAGAGGAGCAAACTCGTTTTCCTTTAAGTGTTATTTAAGAGGTTCCTGTTTTACATAGTTGAACCTAATCCTACTTGATACATCACCCAACTTCAGTGGTAAAGAGTATTGGGAAATCAGGATGAATTTTCCATAGAGTTAATTGTTATTCCTGGACACACTCCCCATGCCTTGCTGTCTTTCCTTTTCAAAGCTATGATGACATGTTCATCTTCTTGAGGGTCCTTTCTTCCTAGGACTGGCGGTGGAATGAACCAACCATCCTCAGGCCTCCTCACCCTTTTGTTGCCCCTGAAAATAAGCACATTGTCCCTTTCTATTGTAAGGATGTTTACAGATAATTACTATGGGGAAATTAGCCAGGAAGTAACAAACAGGGCAGTTGTAGGTGGTCCTATCCATTTTCACAGCTGCAACTCCTCTTTAGAGTCCTTGTTTCATTGGAAGTTATAAGGAAATGTATTAGTTATTTATTGCTGCATAACAAATTACCCTAAAACCTATCAGCTTAAAACAATAAATGTTTATTATTTCACAGTTTCTGTGTGTGGGTCAGGAATACAGGCGTTAGCTGGATCCTTCTGACCCACAGAAACTGTGAAATAATAAACACTTATTCTTAGAGGTTGCCTACTGCAGGGAAATTCACTCGTCTTCCTGCTCCATTCTTTAATTCCTGAAGGTAGTGTCTTTAGACACTCTCACCTCCTAAGAACGTGTCTTTTCTGAGTTAGTGAACCCAATGTTATATTCATTCAATAAGTACTCATCAAACACTAATGTTCTAGGGACTGGGGATAGACTGGTCAGTATAATAGATGTGCTCACTACCCTAAAGCCCAGGGAGATGCCTTGGGCACAGCAGTATATGGGAACTCATTATATTCCCCCACTGGATATGAGCAACTTGAGATAATCACACATTTTGTCTCTGTACCTCCAGCCTTAGTCATCCATCTCTTCCAACCTGTCATTAGGTGTCTCTTGGACTCAAGTAAATGATTAGGAACTTTTCTTCCACCCAGGACATCTTCCACCAGAAATGTACTGAATAGGGCTGGTAGGGAGGAAGCTTCTGGAACAGGCTTACATTCATCCCATCTTCACCCCTTGCTAATTAAATGCTGTTGTGCACTCCATTTCTCTAAACCTCATTTTACGTATCAGTGAAATGGGGTCAAAAGTAGTATCTATTCTTGGTTTGTTGTGAGGATTAAATGAGAAAATATATGCAAAGTACTTGGCAAAGAGTCTGGCACGTGGTAGGCACTCAAAGGATATTAGTGATTCTGAATCATTACTTTGTTATTAGTTTTACTACTGTTATCCATTTGGAAGTAGGGATCAGCATAGTAAAGGAATGCTTCCCCGGATAATCCAGTCCATCAAACTGTGTTTGAGCTACCTCACATCCTCTTGCCATAAGCAAGGCTGGATATAAATAAATAAACTAATGAAGAAAAAAGGCTATGTGTTTTGACTATGTATAACTGTAATCCTTTTTGCAATTGGAAAATACTCTTTTGGCAAATAGAGAAGGTAAAACATGTTCAGACTAATAGCATTTAGTCAAAATGGTCGTATATTTAGCATGCCTGATACCAATAGTCATTCAGCCTTTAGAGCTCTCAGAGTATGCCCTCCCCTTATGGCATGCATTCTGGTTTCTAAAAGTACGCCCTGCCTTTCCAGTGCTTCCTGCTTTAAATGTATGCTGGGGTTTTTTTTACACATATGCACACACCAGGAATGATGAACAGCAGTTTTAGGAACACATTGTAGAAATGCCAATTTCCAGATGGCTTTGTTTTGCTACAAAGTTAGTTAACACTTGATTCATGAAATACATGAAATAGTGGGGGACAGGAGGTGTAGAGTGAGTACTTAGACCCAAATAAGGTGAGACCTGCCAAAGGATGCATGGCCAAAAAGAACTGAGAAGACTGAAGCAAGTACTCAAATTATTTTCATGAGATAACGCATCAAAGGTACAGAGAGAAAGGAAAGGCAAAAACCAAAAAGCAAGCAAGCTGGCGGGTAAATGTTAACCCCCTTTAACATTAGAGCTTTAAAATAAAGCTGTGAATTGGTTGTCTCTGAGACTGCCTGTTTTCTTCCTGAATGGCTAAATATGTGCAATAAAACAAAAACCTTAAGTCTGTTAGATAGCCTCCTTTCCTTCCCTTTGCCTTTTTCCCTTTTTGTTCTTCTTTAAAAAGTAGCACCTCGGGCTTCCCTGGTGGCACAGTGGTTGAGAGTCTGCCTGCCGATGCAGGGGACACAGGTTCGTGCCCTGGTCCGGGAAGATCCCACATGCCGCGGAGCGGCTGGGCCCGTGAGCCATGGCCGCTGAGCCTGAGCGTCCGGAGCCTGTGCTCCGCAACAGGAGAGGCCACAACAGTGAGAGGCCCACGTACCGCAAAAAAAAAAAAAAAAAAGAAAGTAGCACCTCATGGAAAAGGCACGACCCAAGAACCCAGGAAGGCATTAGAGGGAAGCCTTACTTATTAGACTCTTTCTGTACTGAGACAGGCTCTAATTTAAACCCTCAAACTGTGGTTGTGCAGTTACTCTTTCCACTTACTTGTAGGCTGACTTTCCCTATGAGATACTCAATAAGAAATGTTGAAATAATGAATGGATGATGCCTGGGAGTCAGCCTGGGTATCAGCCTGGGCTGTTGGACTTTGTGCTAATGCCATCTCTGCCTCCAACTGGACATATCAATATGATGTTGGAGGGATGATGGCCGCTCTGAGTTTTATTTTCTTCATCTGTAAAACACATGCTTCATTGGGTTTCTGTAATGACTATGGCATTCATTCATTCATTTTACAAGTATTTATTGAGAACCTACTATGTGCCAGCCCTGACCCCAACATTGGACTTACAGAGATGACCAAAATAAAGTCTCTGCTCTCAGTGAAGCTTATAGTCCAGTGGCGAAGACAGACAATCAACACAAAAATAAATGTCTATGCTGTGTAAGTATTTCTTTAGGATAAATGGCTAGGAGCAGAATTAATTGCTGTCATCTATTTAACTTGACTAAATCACTCTTCATAATATATGCACCTGTCTACCCTCCCCCGTCCCCAGCAAATGAAGACAACTTATACCTGTATCCCCACCGACCCTTAGCACTATCCAACTCCGTGATTTTTCTGGGCTTATAGATTTAATTTGACTTTTTGAACTTAGTAATAATTTTGAGCATCTTTTTGTATCTTAGTAGTATTTCCTCTACTGTAAATTGCCTATTCATATCCTTTGCCCATTTACCTATGGGAAATGACATTAGGGGTTACTATTATTCAGCTGAAGGAATTCCTTGTGTATTTTAGACCTATACTATCCAACATGGTAACTACTAGCCACATTTAGTTGTGCAGTTGTACAGGGTGCCATGTTCAAAAGGGCCCCATGGTTTAAATGTCTGGTGTCATCATCCTGAAATTCTTAATAATTTTACCTTTGAACTTACATTTTGTAAGTGAAGTCTCTGGGACACTGGAGTGCACACATGAGCAGAGGAGATAGGTAGAATATACAGTCCTCAGTTTCTTTCCATTCATTTGCATATAGTGTCAGATGATGCCCCATGAACACAGAATTCTGATGGTCCCAGGATGTGTGGCAGTTCAGTGAGACTCAAAGCCATTACATGGTAAATAGATTTACATCGATGACTAAGTACAGGCTGAGGCCACATTTTTCATTCAAACTAGAACTTGCTTCTGACACAGAAAGAAGGCAGTGGCCCAGGTGACCAAGGAACCCTAACATATCCTTTCTTACTCTTGTTACTTCTCTGCATCAGCCAACCACTTACACTGAAAATGGTAGGAAAAAAAGAAAGGGAAAGATGGAGTAGTGCATAGTTGCTTTTCTTAGCAGTGCTTCCTTAGTCATCTGTAAGTCATGGTAGAGAGTATTGGTAGAATATGTGCACATCAAGAAGTAAAACATAAAACATTTGAGTTGGTTTTGTGCAGCTATTCCATTGTTCTTATAAGAAAATACATACGCATGGATGAACTACAAAATATAAACTGTATAATTTCAGTGATTTTTGCACAAATGTTCTTATATTTGCACTTAAAACTACATTGTATAATATAAAGGTAAATGGTACAATTCATGCTAACAATTTAAATTTTATATTTTTCTTTATATAAAGTAACACTAAAAAGCAAAAAACACTATGACAAATCAAAAGAGAAACCAAAGAAGAAAGGAAAGAGTTTTATATTTTAATACTGTTGGGAGTAAAACTTTTCCTCTACCCTATTAGCTTCAGTACTTGGAGGCCTGCAAATTAAACTGATAAAAGACAAGTTAACCTAGCAAAAGAAAAGATTTTTATTCACATACATAAGCAAGAGTGCACAGAAAACTGTGACAAGGAAATGGCTAGAGTTTGGGGTGTATATACCATCTTTACAAGGGAAAGGGGTTAGGATTTCAAGGGACAGTAACTGGTAGGCGAAGACAGAGAAATATATGGGGGGAAACTAAGGTAAGGTTGTTTTCGTAAAGCCTGTCTATGAGTTTCTTACCCCTATGCCAACTCCTCCCATCTGGTGGCAGGATTGTAAACAAAGAAGAACAAAGAGCATTGCTCACCACCCAGTTCTACAAGGATTAAGTCATCAGGTACTGCTGTCCCTAACCAACAGTATACCCTGAGAGGAATTTAGGATGAAGAACAGGATGAAGCACTCTGTGCTTTGGAAAACCGGCCCCTTAGATAGTTAGATGTATATCTCAGGAAGAATTTTAACGAGCCCACATTTGTGCATCTTCCCATACACAGAAAATCACTAAAATTATTAACTTGAGATGTCTGTTCTTTGTGACTAGCAGTAATCTTTTACGGAGATGTATGTTTGACTGCATGTTTTCACTAGCCAAGAATCATGTAAGCTGGTTTCTCCCCTACGTCTTTGAAGCAGTCCCCTCAGAGCTACTGGGAGGCTGTTTCCCAGGTGATAGTTGTCAGTAAGGCCCCTAAGTAAAACTTAAACTCACAACTCTTATATTGTGCATTTTTCTTTAAGTCGACAGGAGTCACTCTTTGCCTCGAAACAGAAAGCCTCTCTTGGAGGGGGATTTATAGCAGTTGAGTTCTTTTGCAAGCCTCTGTTTTTGGCAGAAAAGGTGAGCAGAAACAAAACCTCTTCCTGCATCTGTTGTTTCTCAAATGTCTTCAGCTCAAAATTATATTTATGCTACAGTGGTATATTCTGGGTCTCTTCAAATAACTTGCACTTCCCCCCTGCTTTTTGGACAAGGGTGGGAGTCTCACGTTTCATTTTGCACTGAACCCTGCAAACTATGTAGCTGGCCATGGAAGTAGGGCTGGAGGAGGCTAGTCCAGAATCCTACCTAGTAAGCCTATCTCTATCAGATGCCCATGAGGCATCTTGGTGGAATCCTAGCTTCTACTGATCTAGACCAATAAAGTGATTGGAATTTCCCTGGCTGGCTGGCTTTCTTTTGCTTTTTGTTTGTTTGTTTGTAAGAGCAAGGACCATAAGTTCTAAAAGGAACTTATTTTCCACAGGGCTATAGGTTGTACAACTCCAGGGGTATTTACATGGACTGCAGCATAGATGGTGCCCCCTAAAAGTTGTGCAGCACAGTGGCCCTGCATACTTACTGCTATAGTAAGGCCACAAAGAGGGAATGGTTGGAAATTTGGTGACAGAAATCAACACTGGCTATTTTACCTTCAGTTCTCTTTCTCCTCCATTGACCAACTCTAACACCATGTCCTTCACTTCCACCCCCTGATTCCTAATACCTTCTCAACTGGTCACTTGGCAAAGCCCCTTAACAATTCCCAGGAAATAAAAATAGAATCTGGGTAATAAAATAAAGTCTAACCTTTTTTCTTTCTTTTCCTTTGTGCTTAGTTGTTTTACTTGCTCATAGGGTGCCAAGTGCAGAGGCCTTGAACCCAGCACTTCAGACCAGAGCTCCTAGAGTGAAAGGCTGTGCCTGACACTTCAACTTGATGCGCTGTATGTCACAACACTGCAATTCCCGATGGCGATGGCAGGCCACGTGCAGAGATGCCGCACCTGGCACTCGGATCTGGAGCCCCGAGCAGCAGCGCAGCTGTGCCCGACCCGCAAGAACTCCACCCCCCTCTCCCCACGGGCAAGAACCCTATAAAGCAGTTCCGCCAATGGCCTTTTGGGAAAAGCATGTACTCTAGAGCTCAAGCTTGCACTTCTCCATTCTTTGATCAAAGAATAAAACTTTACTTTGCTTCTGAACTGAACTCGGACTCATTCTAGTGGCTGGAATGACACCAGACAGGAGGACCCTTGTTGGGACCTGACTCGAAAGGATCAGCAACAAATGTTGGCAACCCAGATGGTTTTTTCACCTGCACCTGTCCATTAAGCTCTGGGTTCACCCTGGCTACAGCGGGAGAATGGTGGAGGCTTTGGGAGGTTCACCTGGGAATGATTGCCTCCGGTCTTTGAGTACACTCTGACACAGTAGAACAGCGGCAGCCTTTGGCCAAACTCAGAACAACTCTGCCCGGAAACCCGATATCCGGGTGTGGTGCTCATACAGCACAGTCCTCAGAGTCATCTGACTGCACCCCCTTGAGAGGATCGTACTGTGGCATCATTGGGGATCAGAGATTGAAACTCATGCACGTCTCCCCGCTGCCTCTGGCTGGGGACTTTGGGGACCTGTGGACGTGAGGGAGCCATGGCAGTCTTGCCCCTGTCTTGCCAGTAGTGCTGTCCTCTTGACCCCTGTACAAGGCACTAGTGGCCACCACAGGGCTTTTTGCCCTCCTCACAGACCTCCAGGGGTCAACAGTAGCATCCTCCACAGCCACTTTCGGTTTGGTAAAGGAAAGTAGCCAGACCTGTGAGCCAGGAGACAAGACTTGGAAAATCCCAGGTAATAAGGACCACCTGACAAAACGAAGAAGGACGCTGGCTTTGAGTTCAAGAAAAGGCACCGGGGACACCTGAGTGCGAAAGGTTCCCAAGGTAGGTCCGTGACCCATAACTTGACCTCTTCCGGTCAGGCTAGTTTCTGTGAAGTAGCTGGGGAGCCCTGCAAGCTGCTTGCAGGACCAGGAACCCCATTATCAGGAAGCACCGTGAGCAGATGGCAAGAACAGGAAACACCCACTGCCTGACCTCTCCTCCCGCTCCGGGTCGTAAGGCAAATGTTGGGTGATTCTTTATCGACTGAGGTTCCACAGGCTCTCCTCCTGGTATCAGCACAGAATACCAGCTGCCCCAGTGATCTGGTGAGTACCGCGTGGGAATTCCTTGTGCTTTTAGCTCTCACCAGAGGGAAGTCCAGGAACTCCTCCTTTTCGGTGTAAAGGAGGAAAGAGAAGACCCCCACCTCTGACACCTGTGCCACCTGCTAACGGACCAGGGTGGTCAGGAACTAACGTGGCTAAGCTGCTCGGGCCCAGAGGCAGTACTGTCTCACCTCCTGTGGGACACTGTGACTGGGAAGGGACTAACTATCTCAAGCACAGGCTGTTATAATTCAAGGGAGACCCCCAGTTATATCAGAGTTCACGCCAGCTGGACGCCGCCTATTTTGGTCTTCTGAGAACTCCATTAACAGTTTGGTGCTGCTGCTGGTGGGAATGTGAATTGGTACAGCCACTATGGAGAACAGTATGGAGGTTCCTTAAAAAACTACAAATAGAACTACCATATGACCCAGCAATCCCACTACTGGGCATATACCCTGAGAAAACCATAATTCAAAAAGAGTCATGTACCAATATGTTCATTGCAGCTCTATTTACGATAGCCCGGAGATGGAAACAACCTAAGTGCCCATCATCGGATGAATGGATAAAGAAGATGTGGCACATATATACAATGGAATACTACTCAGCCATAAAAAGAAACGAAATTGAGCTATCTGTAATGAGGTGGATAGACCTAGAGTCTGTCATACAGAGTGAAGTAAGTCAGAAAGAGAAAGACAAATACCGTATGCTAACACACATATATATGGAATTTAAGAAAAAAAAAATGTCATGAAGAACCTAGGGGTAAGACAGGAATAAAGACACAGACCTACTGGAGAACAGACTTGAGGATATGGGGAGGGGGAAGGGTGAGCTGTGACAAAGCGAGAGAGAGGCATGGACATATGTACACTACCAAACGTAAGGTAGATAGCTAGTGGGAAGCAGCCGCATAGCACAGGGAGATCAGCTCGGTGCTTTGTGACCGCCTGGAGGGGTGGGATAGGGAGGGTGGGAGGGAGGGAGACGCAAGAGGGAAGAGATATGGGAACATATGTATATGTATAACTGATTCACTTTTGTTATAAATCAGAAACTAACACACCACTGTAAAGCAATTATACCCCAATAAAGATGTTAAAAAAAAAAAAAAAACCAGTTTGGTGCTGGTTCCAAACTTCCTGAACCAGAAATCTATTTTTGGTCAAATCTTGTGGCATTTGCCTGCCAGCAGGTCACTCCACCAGCCCCCACCAGTGGTTGCAAACATCCACAATAGAACACCTGAGGTATGCGGAGCCAAATGTCTACAGTACCAAAGGATAGTCCCTTGGGGTGTACCCTGCACAACTCGAGGTTTTCAGGTATTACCCCGACCCTAAAACGTTTTATCTTCCTGTGTATTACAGCCTGGCCCCAATATCGGCTGCGAGATGGGGAAAGCTGGCTCATCAGTGGGTCTCTAAATTATAAAACTACTTGTCAATTGGACCTGCTATGCCAAAGACAAAAGAAATGGGATGAAATTCCCTACGTCCATTTTTTTTATGGCCTTATATCAGAACAAAAGCCTTCAAAAGGGATGTGGGCTCTCCTCCACTAGGGTAATGCCAGCTTGACCCTCCTCCTGAGGACCTTCTTGATCTCTTCGCTAATCCTCCTCCGACTGCTCCCTCCCTGCCCCCTTCTTTCTTATGTCCCAACTTGGACCCCAAGCCCCAGAGACTCCCTCCATACAAGCTCCCTCCCCTATAACCCAGTTCACCAACTACACAGAGTGGGACTAGTTACCAGCCAGGGTCCAACAACCTGCCAGGAAAAGTATGAAGTACTCCTTTTAAGGCAGGTCCCCAATGGAGAAGGAGGGCTCATCCAGGTATACATTTACCACTTCTGATCTGTATAACTGGAAAAGTATATACATGGCCCAATAGAAAACTGTATCCTCTCCATCGGGAGACTTCATTGGGCACTACCCCTGTTAGGGCCTAATTGACTAGGGCCTTATTAGACCCTGCCAATCAGCCTGTAATACCCCCATTCTTACTGTAAAAAAACCCAATGGGGAATACTGGATGGTGCAGGACCTTGGGGCAGTCAGTGAAGTCACTGAGGATATATATCCAATAGTCCCTAATCCTTACACCCTGCTGGGCACTTTGCTGTCCACAAGGACCTGGTATTCCATGTTAGATATAAAAGACGCCTCCTTCTGTATTCCATTAGCCCCAGAGTGACAAGAAATTTTTGCTTCTGAGTGGCAGGACCCAAACACACGAAACAACAATACTGCTGGACAGTCCCGTCTCAAGGGTTCAAAAATCCCCCCATCATCTTTGGGGAAACTTTAACAAAAGACCTAAAAGATCAGTATGTGGATGACATTCTAAACTCATATATGGTAGGTCCATTCCCCAAGCCCAGGAGAAGGAACAACCCCCTTGAAATGGAACAACTCGTGTGCTCTTCGGGTAGGAGAAACCATGAAAGCTCTCACGGGATATGGTAACAGGTGCTCCCCACACCCACCGATCTGGCCCTGCACCCCTTCTGGCCGGGAGACAGGGTGAACCTAAAAACCTGGCACACCAGCAGCCCGCAAGACGACGCACTCCTGGATGGAAATGGGCCCCACTTGGTGATCTCACTACCCATTCTGCCCTGAAGCCGCAGGGGCTCACTCCGTGGGACATCGAACTTGAGTGAAGAGGCCCCTGAGCCCCAAACTGCAGAGAGACAACCTGGGGCAATGGACCCCCTTGACTAACTGCTCCTGCGAACCTCTTTCTCATCTGAAGCTTCTCTTCCGTAAAGCAACCAAAACGTGACCAGGGAGACTGAGGCCCTGGCAGTGAGCATACCGTCAAGGCACTCTGCCTACAGGCTAAAGACCTAGATACCTGCATGTTTAGGAAAAAATTGACATGTGACCATTATTCTCTTTCTAATATCTGGGCCATGTATTTGAAATCGTCTGGTGTCCTTATCTCCAAAATGGTACACAAATGGTGGTCACTCAGGGACACGAACAGTCAGGGCCGAGACCTGGTGACCCTCAAACACATCTAAAGGCGGCTGGGAGAGGTTCCGCTCTTCTACCCAGGGTCATGACGACGCCCTAGATCAGCAGTAAACAGTTACAGACGATGGACCGTCACCCCTCTGAGCCCTTCAAGAATGAGGTGCAGGACAAAAGACACAGGAGGGATTTGTCACCGGCAAAGCCCATTAACAATACCTGGAGAATAAAAATAGAATCTGGGTAATAAAATAAACTCTTACCTTTTTCTCTCTTTTCCATTGTGCTTAGTCTAGTTTCACTGGCTCATAGGGGGCCGCATGCAGAGGCCTCTCACCCAGCACTTCAGACCGGAGCTCCTGGTGCAAAACGGCTGTGCTGACACCTCAGCTGAGGGCCGTGCGCAGAAGCCGCGCAGGGCAGTCAATTCAAGATGGCGGCAGCAGATCGTGTGCAGAGATGCTGCGCTCGGCACTGTGATCTGGATCCCCGAGCGGCACAGCTGCGCGTGCGTCTGTGCCCGTGTCTGCGCCCTGACCTCGCGAGAAGTGAGCTCCGCCCCTGCGAACAAGAACCCTATAAATTAGCCCTACCCAAGGCCTTCGCTCTGGAGCCCGAGCTTGCACCTCCTCCTTGTTTGATCAAAGAATAAAACTTCCGGGGCTTCCCTGGTGGCGCAGCGGATGCAGGGGACACGGATTCGTGCCCCGGTCCGGGAAGATCCCACATGCCGCGGAGCGGCTGGGCCCGTGAGCCGTGGCGGCTGAGCCTGCGTGGCCGGAGCCTGTGCTCCGCAACGGGAGAGGCCACAGCAGTGAGAGGCCCACGTACCGAAAAAAAAACAAAAACAAAAACTTCCCTTTGCTTCTGAACTGGACTCGGGTCTCATTCTATCGGCTCAAGTGACACCCGCTAGGAGGACCCTTGTTGGGACTGGAACAAACTGGCCTTTTCTCCCTCTTGTAAATTTCTCTGTGTTGTATTTCTGTCCTTTTAAACTCTCGTTTGAATTTTTCTTTTTTAGTTATCAAAAATAATGTATGTTTATTGTGGAAAATATAGATGATTAAAAACAAGTAAAAAGAAAGTAAACAACCACTCCTAATGATACCACTAGAAGATAAACATTGTTAATATTTTGCTAAATTCTCATTTAAAGTTTTTTTAGTTATCAAAAATGTATGTTTATTGTGGAAAATATAGGTGATATTTTAAAAAGTAAACAGCCACTCCTAATGATACCACCAGAAGATAAACATTGTTAATATTTTGCTAAATACTTGTTTCTCCCTTGTACAAAGAAACCAATGTAAAAATATTTTTCTTTTCTTCTTTCAAAAATGGAGTACAGTGTACATAGTATTTGGTTAGCTTTTTTTTAAAAACTTAACAATATTTCATCAACAGTTTTCCAAGTCCTTAAATATTTTTTTCCAGCATCATTTTTAATGGTTGCAAACTATTCCATCATTATTACTAGGTACTTTTTAAAAAGTATCATTCTTAACTACTCCCTACTGAATACAGTTTTTCACTACAGTAATGCTTCCATGAAATCCTTGTAGGCAACTTTATTCACACATCTGTGATTATTTTCGGAATGTCTCCCTTGTTTAATCTTGTACACACACAAGTCATCTCTCCTATTAGCCAAGTCTTGAACTTCTTGAGATCAGCATTCAGGTCAATCCATCTCTATTTTCCTCAGAGTGCTTTAAAATGAGGAGGCCTTCCAAAATGCTTATCAAATGAAATCATTTATTGGTATGCATTGTTCCTTTAACGGAATAAAAAGATAGCAAGATAGGAAAAGAGGTCAAGTTAGCCAATTTATGGCTGACTTTAAAACTGCCTATGCCTCAGTCTTCTGCCAGGTGGGCTATCTGTGGATTCTCCCCCGCTCCTCCCACCCCCACCCCATTCCATGTCCTTTCATTTTAGGAGTAAAAAACATCTGGCTGCATTTTAAATTGATTCACACAATTTATTTCACCAGCCTCCAGGCCCCAAACTGTTTCTAGATATGCATCAGTGTCTCTGCTGATAGTCAATGGGGGCTGTGCCTGTGCATGGGAGAATGTAATCCACCCTGAGTCACTGTGTTAAAATGATTCCCCAGTTGAATTGTTTAGTGTGAAATAGGATTGTTTGCATTCCATTTACTCTTTACTTTCTTAATTAGAGTGACCTCCAGCTTGAATCTACCAACTGTTGGATTTTATTATCTTTCCAGGAATTCCTCCTGTAATAAGGTTAACTTTAAATACTGCATTTCCTCGAGGTTGACGTAAAATTCATTCGCCTTTAGAAAAAATAAGCCCAAGTCTTATTTTGAATGACTACAAACAGAATTCTAGGAACAGCAGAGTTGTGTTATTTTGGACGCTATTTTCTCCGATGCTGCATATAAATGACATACAGCAGCCCTGCCTACCTTCTAGGACCTGTCTCCAGGGGAAATAAGAACATCATTTACTTGATGAAACTTTACTTACTAGAAAGACTTTTTAAATGTTGTTTCTCTTGAGTCCAGAAATTAATGTGTGAATCTGCCTTTGTATATTCTTCCTATAAAAGAAAACCAAAATACAATGGTGGGTGAGATGTTTGTGAACCATATTACATGGCTTGAGAAATGCACTCCATCTTTGTATTCCTGCCTCTGGATTCAACTTTACCTGGCCCTTCCTCAGGATTCAAGCCCACTACAGGATGAAATTGTAAGGCTCTGGGATGAAGTGGCCAAAAAATTATTAGGACTCTTTTCTGCCCTCCAACCCCCCAACCCTCCCTAGTTTCTGTAGGGTCAGATTGCTTATACTTTCTAATTGCCGTCTGTAGCTACCTTCAGGTCTTTGCTCTTGAATTGACTGTTTAATGCTTAATTTGATCTCCTGATTTTGGATGTCCCCTGTCAATTTGACTCTCAGTTTAACTTGAAATCTCTCTTGTCTGTAAGCACTAGTTTTTCCTCCTAATCCCCATCGTGGAGAATGATGATTCCAGTGGTAACCCTCACAAATTCTGAATTCCTGTACAAACAGAAGCACTGCCATGTCTTGTGTGATGGGGCCCTTCCACCCTTCCTCCATCTGCTCTACTCACACTGGAGTATTTTAAGCTCTTCGGGGCTGTTTGTGTGTGCTCCTCCCTCTGCCCAGAATGTTCTTCCCCTCTTCTCCTAATGCTGGTTTTTCTTCATGCTTTTGGACTCAGCCTAAGTGTCATCTCCTTGGAGAGGCTTATCTAGACAACCTAGTGTGATGTTCTACATATTTGAACCATCCTTAGGTACAGGTACCAACTAATCAGAACAGACTCCAGGTTAACAAATCGTAGCCTCGTACTGAGGCTATCCAGGTGAATACCAACTCTCGCTGACCAATTATTTGATTAAGCAGTAATGACAAGCTGTAAATAATTATTTGTGCATTTGCTCCTTCTGTGTATATTACCTGGTAGAATGCAGTTTCCATGAGAGCAAGAATTCTTCTGTCTTAGTCGCTGTCATGGAGGAAAAACTTTCTCTCTACCCTCTTAAATTCAGTGGTTGAGGGCTTGTGAATTAAATTGACAAAGATTAGTATGAGAAAAGATGGATTTTTATTCACTTACAGATGTGGGAAATAACAGAAAAAATGTGACTCAACAAAGAGCCAAAGATAGGGGCTTATATATCCACTTAATAATGGGAAAGGGAGGGGAGACAAAAGGCTTTTATGGGAAGAACAAATGAATTTCTTTAGGAAAGACAAATGGGCTTTTAGGAAAACAAAATGGGAGACAGAAAATTTGTGATAATATTTGTTTCTGCAGGTGCAAGTACTCACCACCCACTTCTTTCTAGTTAGAAAAAACTGTCCCAAGAAAAGATTTGTGGCAATTTTACTCTCAGTTTCCAGCCTCAGAGTGAAGCTGTCTCAGAGGGGCATTTCCAGGAGTTTCTACCTTTAATCAGACAAGGGAAGCTCCAAAAAGGCTTTTTTCTGGATCTATTGAATTTCAAATGTTTTTAGTTCAAAATAATCTTCCTATCAACTCTGAGGGTCTGAGATGGTCTGCACATCACCTAGCACATCGTACTATGACTTAATTGCAGTAGGTACTCAGTAAATACTTGTTAAAACACGAATAAATGAAGCAGTGAGTAGAGTGCTCACTATCTGCTTATGGTGACCAGTTCCAACTCATGTGGTTGCTTGACCAAGGTAGGGGTGTGTGTGTGTGTGTGTGTGTGTGTGTAAGCTCAGAAAAAATATATTCACAATGACCTAGATTCCTTAATTTTATAATTTAAAATGTTTCTTTTGTTGAGGAGTTGATAAGTCCCATGACATGAAGCAGACATACCTTATAGGTAAGATTCTTGATGTGGACCTTCTCTGCCATTTTCTTTTTTTTTTTTTTTTTGTATTACAGGATGAAGCACAGTTTTCTGTAGATGGTAGTCCACCAGAAAGAGCTACTTTTTATTTCTCCTAACCCTTGAGATCACCCAGGGTGGGCAGCTGCTTATAGTAAATGCCCTGAGAGTTCTCTATGGGACACTGAGGGTGAAATCCTTATCGGTGGGCAGTTGCGTATGTTCTCAGGAGCATCATGGAATGGGCTGAAAGGGGCTCCATGGCCCTGTCTCTATTTGAAGGGTTAATAAATACAATGGCAGCTACTGTCCCATTATCTACTGGGATGAGATTTTTAAAACTTCTTTTTCAAGGGAATTTCCTGACGGTCTAGTGGTTAGGACTCCATGCTTTCACCGCCAAGGGCACGGGTTCAATCCCTGGTCGGTAAACTAAGATCCCACAAGCTGCAAGGTGGGGCAAAATAGAATAGAATAGAATAAAATAAACTTTTTTTCTTTCATGGGAAACTTCAAGCATACACAAAGTAGAATACACATATCCATGTATACCATCACCTAGTATTAACAACGATCCGTATTTGGACAATCTTATTTCAGCTCCCCATCCCCCACCCCACATTTCCCTTACATTTCTCAATCCCTCCCCTCACCACATTATCCTAAAGCAATATATATTATTTCATCTATTAATGCATCATCTTATTTTTAACAGATGAGCACACATTTCAAAATTATTATATTTATTTTTGGTGGGTTTGTCGGTTTGCTATTCATTAGGATTTTTAGTGGTAAAATACATATAAAATTTACCCTTTTTACCATACTTAAGTATATGATTCAGTAGCACTAAGCACATTCACAGTTTTGTGCAACCATTACCACCATCCATCATCAGAACTTCATCTTCCCAAAATCAAACTCTGTACCCGTTAGACGTGACTCCCTACCCCTCCAACTCCTCAGCCCCTGCAAACATCATTCTACTTTTTGTTTATATGGATTTGACCGCTCTACTGCCTCATGTAAGTGGAATCATATAATATTTGTCCTTTCATGACTTTCTTATTAGTGTAATGTTTTCAAGGTTCATCCTGGTTGTAGCGTATGTCAGAATTTCCTTCCTTTTTAAGGCTGAATGATATTCCACTTGTGTATATACCACATTTTATTTTTCCTTCATCCAACAATGAATACTTGGATTGTTTCCACCCTTTAGCCATTGTGAATAATGCTGCTCTGAACATGGGTGTGCCAGTATCTGTTCGAGCCCCTGCTTTCAATTCTTTTGGGTATATACCCAGAAGTGGAATTGCTGGATCATATGATAATTCTATGTTTAATTTATTTAGGGGAGCACACATTTGAAAAACCACTACCACAGTTCCATTTCACACCTAAAACTTTAACAATATTTCCTTAATGGCATAGGCTTTACAACTACCGAAGAGACCATACTGGAAAGGCTAACAGCTGAGCCACCAAGCCTGGCTACCTGGGACCTTGGGCATATCACTGAAATATCCTGTGCCTCCATTTCCTCATCTGTAAGATGGGGGAGATAGGTTAAATGAGCTAGTATACACAAAGCACTGTAGGCAGTGTCTGCCCGTTGTAAGTAGAGTCTGTAAGTGTTGGCTCTATTAACACTTGCCCTGTATCAGTGTTGCCCATGAGAACCCAAGATTTGGAGGCCTAAAATGTATAATAAAAAGATCATAAAACTAGACACACACACACAAACTCATGCAAAATTTGGTATGAAATTTATTTAGAATCAGAGAAAAATATCACAACTAAAAACTGGAGTCTAAGAGATTCAAGTCTTTCTTCAGAGTCTTCTTTAGCCAGTTGATCTGAAATGCTTACAAGGGGTCCTTGCTGATTTAAGCCTGGATCCCCCTCTCACCTAGGGTTGTTGTAAGGTTTAAAATGTGTTGTTATATGTCGTGCTTAGAACAGTGCCTGGCATAGAGTAAGTGCTCTATAAATGTTAATTACAATGGTTGGTAGGTCCATTCTCCAAGCGAGGAAATATTGGAAGAGGAGGAGTTTTGGGTGGAAGTTGGGGGAGAATAAGATCAGTCCAGTTTGGAGCAAGAGTTTGAGATGCCTTTGACAGGTCTGAGAAGTCATGTCAGCGCTCAATAAATGTTTGATGATGGTGATGATACTGATGAAGGCAACAACATTGATGACGACCTCAACAATGACTATTGACTGTGGCCTGGGTAGGTCTCTGTACTGTTAGCCTTCAAATGGGCAGGCTGCCTGGGGGCTCTGAGGATGAGGGCAAGGATTACTGCCTAGCTGATTTCACTTCAGCGAGGGAATGAATTCAGCATTCATTAGAAGTGGATTCTAAGCAAGGTTCCCAAATGCCAAAAGGTACTTTTGTACTGTGGGAGAGCCTGCACCCACCCTAGCATTCCTTCCTCTCCAGGTAGTTACTCAGCTTCTTTAGATAAGATTCTCTGGTTTTTCAGCCTGGGGGTGAAGTACTGGAGTTTGAAGGTGGTGGCAGGAGGGCAAGACCTAGCTTTACTTGCTTGGGGTTGGGAGGACTCACAGGGATGTGTGGGAGCCACAGTTGCCCCATCAACCGAGTGCTGCTCTGTTTGCAGCGGGATTGGGAAGGGGAAGGTGAGAGAGGGAGCTGATAGAAATAGTCCTTCGAAAAATAATTTCAGTTAAGCTCTTTCTCATTCCCAGCCTCTGCTGACGCTGCCCATCTTGACTGTAGTTTCTTTAGGGCTCCCCTAAGTCATTTGTCTCCTTTCTCCTATGGAGTCTCCTCCTACATACTCTGCAGCAACTTCCTTACTCCCTCTCCTTCATCCACCAATAGCCTCCTACCATCTACCCGTCCATCAGAAATTTGTCGAGGTGCCTTATTCATTGATGGCCTCCTTTCTGTGCTTGTCTTAGTTATGGGTTCATTCTTTTACTATCATTTATTGGGTCTTGGCAGGGAGAGATGATAAACACTATGGTCAACCCTTTGTTCCTAGTGGATGCATTTCTAGAGATGTCTAAAAATACCTTTCACTTGAATATTCCATTTCTAAGAAAACAATCTATTCTCTGGTGTCAGAAGTGAAGGGCAAGGCTGTACTGCTGGTAAAGAATTATCTACATCACATATGAGCAGTGACAGTTGTCCAGGGCATGTTTCTGTTATTAAATTCACTTTGCTGCCACCTTTGTTTATAGCTTCAGCAAACCTGGGCTCTAATCCTGGCCGAGCCCGGGCCACTGAAGATATTTCAGTTTGCTCTCTGCCTACTGATCTCTGCCAGCTTAAGACCAATTTTTCTATCTTTCAAGTAAGTTGATTAAAAATGCCCACATTGTCTGAATACACAGTTACCAGTTTTGCTTCCTACTTTTACCACTCAGTTTTAGAACAGTTGAGAACCTGAAATAGACTCAAATCATTAATAGCCAAAATAGGAACACTATATGGAAGTCACACAACAGTTCCCCAGACTGTGACACAGATTACAAAAACCTAGAAACCCTGGCCCCCAAAGTCACTTTACCTCTATTTGGCAGACAATGTGAACAGAGAACAGAAACTCTGTAAGAACACAATGTAGGCTGATGGTCAGGGTTAACTGAAAATCATTGCTTTTATAGAATCATTTCCTCAGACTTCTCTTAGCTTTAGTTAAACTTATTTGGGCTTATTTCTCCCTGGCTTTGGGTGTTATTTTTGCATTTGTATTAAAGAGCAGAAAAAAGGGAGGGGGAAGCCTAATGAGGAATAAATAATGGAAAAGGGTAAAAAAAAATGTTTGTAAGTGTATTGGACCTTACAAACTTATATAATCCACGGATCATTTCTGTGGTAGACTGTTATGACTCCAAAGAGCCATTGTGCTAATGTAGCAGCTGATGATTTTATGCAGAGACTCTGCATAGTAAATGCCCTTATGAAACTGGGAATGAATTATGGGAACCGAACATGGCCAATAACCATTTTTAAAAATAATGAAGTACTCTGCCACCTCACTCTTCCACCAGCCCCCACCAAAGTCATGAAGAGCTGAGTCAATGTAATGAACTAATTGCCTGGAAATGTAATTTTAAAAAAAAGAACTCTGTGTGTGGAGTAGGAAAAAACCAAAGCCAAAATAGGGCTTATATTTTGAAGCATTAAAACATATTTTAGCACTCAGGGAAAATGAATGAGCCTGTGCCACATTTCATTTCAGCAGCTGCTGTTTAAACCTTGGAAATTAAATCATAGACACCCTGGGTTTTAGAGAAGGGACGGAGGTGGGGTCCTGGCTTTGCCAAGGCACTTTGGGCCTAAGTAGCAACACCCTGCTTGGCCTTGCTGGAGAATAGACTGCCAATTGTGGCAAATTATATGATGCTTTTGAGATGTGCACACATAGCCCATTACACTTTTCACAGCGTTCCTTCATTAAGCCCGCAGAATTGTTTTTTTTATGTTTTCCTCATAATAGCTTCTGAAAGGTCAAGAATGGCTCACTTGACTTTCTGGTGCCCTTCAGGCAATAATGCCGTTAACCACTTGTGGCCTTTGCTCTTCCAAGCTGACATTTGCCCCAAGGTCTCCCATTGGTTGTCAGGACTGGGTCTCCTCCCTTCCCCAACATACACACACACACACACACACACACACACACACACACACACACACACACACACACACACACACACACACACACACACCCCCCTCAGGTGGGGATAAGGACCGGAAGGACGGTCTGGAATCCCCGCCAGTTGAGATTTTTTGACTTTCTGTTAGAGGTGATGTTGAGCTCTGGTAGCATTTGGAAAGCAGTAGAGGGTGCTGGTTTTAAGGATCAGATAGTCTTGAGTTTAAATCCAGATCTACTCCTCTGAGCTGGGTGACCTGGGGCAAGTCATCTCAGCTTTCAAGGCTCAGTGTCCAAATGTGTAAAATGGGGACAAGAGTAGTGCCACCTCAGAAGGTGCTTTCCTGGCGCAGAGTAGGCATAAAAATGTTGATTCAGAACAAAAACAGCCAGTCTTAGAAGCCTGCTAAGGGTAGGCCTTGGCTGGCAGCATCGCATATACACACCCTTTCATTACCAACCTGATAGCTCCCTCCTAGACTTCACTCACATCCATAAGGAGGCAGTAACATTTGTCAAATGCTGTCTGTGTGCCAAGGGCCTACATCTGTTTCTCATTTAATTCTTTACACATTACTGTAAAATAGGTATTATTATCGCTGTATTTTGCATGATGAAACTGATACTCAGGGCTAATGATAATGGCTATCATTTATTGAGTATTTACTATGTGCCAGACACTATGTTAGATACTTACTTTTATACATTCTCTTCTCAGTGGGCAATTCAGTCATTTCCATTTTTTTGTTGTCATGAAGAGTTCTCCTGTGGACCTTCTTCAACACGTCTTCATGGGCACACGGACAGCACTTTCCCGCAGGAGTACACACCCAGGAGTAGACCTTCTGGGTTGGAGGTATATGAATGTTCAGCTTTGCCAAACACTATGAAATTATTTTCCAAAGTGACTAATAATTTATACTCCCACCAGAATGTGTAAGCTTTCCTGTTGAGCCACATCCTCCCTACACTTGGTATTCTTATTTTTCTTAAGCTATTAGGTATTAAATGGTATTTTGTATTTTCTGATGGTATACATCAGAAAATGGTATTTTGTATTTTCTGATTACTAATCTAGTAATCTCTGATTACTAATAAGGTTGATAGTCTCTTTTTATATTAATTGGCCATAAATGTCTACTTTTCTGTGAGATGTCTGTTCATGTCTTTTGCTTGTTTTTCTATTGAATTGTTTGCTTGCAAGCAATTGATCATTTTTTTATTCTAATCTGTTGGTGGTTATGATAGTTAATTTTATGTGTCAACTTGCTTGGGCCAAAGGATTCACAGATAGCTGATAAAATATTTCTGGGTGTGTCTGTGAGGGTGTTTTTGGAAGAGATTAGGATTTGAATTTATAGACTGAGTAAAGAAGATCACCCTCATTGGGTGGGTGGACATCACATAGTCCTTTGAGGGACTAAATAGAACAAAAGGTAAAGGAAGGGCAAATTTGCTCTCCGTTTGAGTTGGGACATCCATCATTTCCTGCTCTCAGACATTTAGGTTCCTGGTACTCAGGTCTTCAGGAATAGACTGAATTACATCACCAGCTTTCCTGAGTCTCCTGCTTGCAGAGGGCAGACTGTGGGACTTCTGAGCTGCCATAATTGTGTGAGCCAATTCCTATAATAAATATCCTCATATATATACACATTTCCTTTCTATTGGAGAACTCTGACTAATACAGTGTTTGTATCCTTGCAGATATTTTCTCCCTGCTTATGACTTGCCTTTTCACTTTCTTTAGGGTGTTCTTAGCATAAGTTCTTAGTTTTAATGGAGTTGGGCTTATCAGTCTTTTCTTTAATGATTAGCATTCTTTGTATCTTGTTTAAGACTATTTCTCAATCTTTTCTGTTTCCTTCTGGCATTTAAGTCCGTACTCTATCTGTAATTGACTTTTGAGTATGATTTGAGTTAGGGATCCAAAATCATATTTTTCTATTATGGGTAACTTTTTTTCCAGCTCAATTTATTGAATTATCTCCCCTCCTCCCCCCATCCCACCCTGCTGCCATATTACCTCTCATATATCAAATTTCTATATGTATTTCTATGCTCTGTATTCTGTTTCATTGGTCAATTTGTCTATTCCTGAGCCAGTACACATGGTTACTATGACTTTATAATAAATCTCATTATCCTGTGGAACAATTCCCACTCTTTTTCTTCTTATTTAAAAATTAATAAATATCCATTTTAGACAACTGAATAAGTATAGGAAATTCCAGAGAAATTAAAACTTATTTATAATTTCATCAGTCAGGTACAACAACAGTTAACATCTGGTATGTAGTTTTCTACACTATACAAATACATACTCATATGAAGACATGCACACATATATGTATATGAATACACACATTTATACTTTAACAAATTTAAAATCAATATCGATTGCTTCCTATATTCAAGGCTTATATGTCTAAAGCCTTATTGTTGCTAAAGCTGAGAAAGAATATTTAGGAAATATGATGATGTTTAAGATGCTAATAACGATGTTAGAAGGAAATTTGTTTTCAATTTGGCAGCTAATATGATTCCTCTTTGGGTGCCTTAGTCCAGGAAAGCATTTATTTTGAATCCCTAAGCTTTGCTACTGCCCTAAACTAAGAAAATAAATCTCTCTCCATCCCTAAAGTAATACACTTATCCTCCAAGCAAACTACTATTTACTTGTTTAATAAAACAAAAAACATGATGTGTTACATTTTTAAAGAATTATACCTTGACTTTAAAATTAGACTTGGGTTTGAGTCCTCAGTCTGCCCCTTATTACCACTTTGACCCTGAACAAGTCACAGAACTTCTTATAGTCTCAGTTTCTTCATCTTTAAAATGATGATGATATCTACCTTGCAGAGTTGCCAGGAGTATTAATGTAGTTTTTAAAAGCCTCATAAAATGCTTGCCAGTACTGACTTTAAAATTTTTAATTAGTTTTTATTTTATTATAAAGGTAATAGGAGCTTCTTGTAAAGTTTTTCAATAGTAGAGAATAATAATAATAATGAATAATGGTACAGAATACAGTGAAAACTAAAAGTTCTTTCCCTCCAAGTGTATGTTCTTCCCTCTAAATCAATTGCACTCTCCTGAAGAAGCAAAAATAAATTCTCATGACACACGATTATTAAGAATATTCTAAGAACATTCCATGACCAGCAAAAATCCTGGAGATCCTGTATAAATATCACATAACAGGTAAGCTAAAAATGTCAAGAATATTTCATTTTTTTAAGATAGTTTTCATTTTACAGTTTTTCCATTTTTTTAGAAAAAAATTAACAAATGGAAATATTCAAATTAAGAAGAGGAGGCCATCTTCATAAAGTCTACAAACAAATGCTGGAGAGGGTATGGAGAAATGGGAACCCTCCTACACTGTTGGTGGGAATGTAAATTGGTACAGCCAGGACTTCCTTGGTGGTGCAGTGGTTGAGAGTCCGCCTGCCAGTGCAGGAGACAGAGGTTCGATCCCTGGTCCGAGAGGATCCCACATGCCACAGAGCAACTAAGCCTGTGTGCCACAACTACTGAGCCTGTGCTCTAGAGCCTGCGAGCCACAACTGCTGAGCCCACACGCCGCAACTACTGAAGCGCACGTGCCTAGAGCCTGTGCTCTGCAACAACAGAAACCACCACAATGAGAAGCCCATGCACCACAACGAAGAGTAGCCCTCCTTGCCGCAACTAGAGAAAAGCCTGTGTGCAGCAAAAAAGATCCAATGCAGCCAAAAAAAAAAAAAAAAAAATTGGTACAACCACTATGGAGAACATTATGGAAGTCCCTTAAAAAACTAAAAATAGAACTACCATATGTTCCAGCAATCCCACTCCGGGCATATATCTGGAGAAAACCATAATCCAAAAAGATACATGCACCCCAGTGTTCACTGAAGCACTATTTACAATAGCCAAGACATGGAAGCAACCTAAATGTCCATCGACAGAGGAATGGATAAAGAAGATGTGGTACATATATACAATGGAATATTACTCAGCCATACAAAAGAATGAAATAATGCCATTTGCAGCAACATGGATGGACCAAGAAATTATTATACTAAGTGAAGTAAGTCAGACAGAGAAAGACAGATCTCATATGATATCACACATATGTGGAATCTAATTTAAAAAAATGATACAAGTGAACTTATTTACAAAACAGAAACAGACTTACAGATATCAAAAACAAACTTATGGTAACCAAAGGGGAAATGTGGCAGGGGGTGGGGGGGTGAGGGATAAATCAGGAGCTCGGATGAACATCACACACTGATATATATACCATAGAGAACCAACAAGGACCTACTGTATAGCACAGGGAACTATACTCAATACTCTGTAATGACCTATATGGGAAAAGAAACTAAAAAAGAGTGGATATATGTATATGTATAACTGATTCACTTTGCTGTACACCTGAAACTAACACAACATTGTAAGTCAACTATACTCCAATAAAATTAAAATTTTTAAAAAATTAAGAAGAGGATTAGAGGCTATTTAAAAACTAACAGTAAACACTTGGTTATGGGCATTTATTATTTTTAAAATTTTTTGTTATAATGGTAATGCATTCTTATAGCAATATCAAACAATTGTTGGGTATATAAAGTAAAAAATGAAATTCCCTTTTTATACTCCCCCAATCACACTCCCCAGAAATAACCTCTGGAATAGTTTTGATGTCTTAACTTCCATGTTCTTTACCTACCAGACTTAGAAATGTCTCAATTTAACTGCAAGGCTTTACTCCCTTTCATGACAGTATTAATTTTGTTTTGGTTTGGTTGGTGCTACACTTATTGATTCATTCATTCCTTTAATTAAGGATATACTAAGGTACCTGCTCTGGGCCAGGTGTCGAGCAAAGTGCTAGAGATTCTTGAAGTGTCAGTGGTAGTGCCCTCGTCCCTAACAGATAATAATATTGTTTCATAAGAGCTTCATTACAGTCAGTTAGTGCAGGATGCTGTGGGACCGACCATAAGGGAGGGACATCAAACCCAGGTGATCTGGGAAGGCTTCCTGGAGAAAGCGATCTCTAAGTTGAGAACTGAAAGCTGAATAGGCATTAGGCCTGTGCAATGGCCGGATCTGTGGGACGATAGTGCACTAGGGATGATGAGAAGCTGGAATGAAGAGCACAGCAGTACAGGAGGGAGGGCTGAGGATGTTGGAGAGAGATGGTTGAAGGCTTTGCAAGATACACTAAGACATGTGCACACAGGGGGTAGATGGGCCCCCTAAAAGGATTGTAAGTAGAGGAGTGACATCACCATGTTTGTATTTTAGAAACCTCCATCTGGCTGCTACTGGGAGAAAGAATTGGAGAAGGGCAAGCCTGGAGGCAGGAGTGATAGGAGGTGGTTGTAGTAATCCAAGTGAGAAACAGTGTTGGACTCGATTAAGGAAGTGACAGTGGAGGAGGAAGAAGGAGAGAAATTCAAGAGTAGAGGAGGTCTTCTTTCTGCAAGGATAACTGATACCTGGAATAGGCCACAAAAAGTAAAGCCAGTTAATACAGGGACCAATTTTTCAAGTAAATAGCGAGGGCAAAAGACTTGATTGAAATTCTAACTTGAAAAATTAAACTAAAATTCACTTCAAAATCCCTACTTTAATATTATAAATAATTTTAAAGTTTATAATCACAATTATGAACTAATGTTTATGGTGAAGAATGAATCAGAAATTTGGAAGGCATAATTTTCAACACAAATTCTATCACAGTATGATAATGACATCTTTCACATCATGTTTAGGTTTTGCAATAAGTTCACAAGAGAGATCATTTTGGGGAAATATTTGGGCTTGTCAATTTCCCCAAGGGTATCTTCTTTTGCTGTTCAGATTATTTTCTTTTTGAAGTGCTATTATGTCATCCCCCTTACGGTCCCCTACCCCCCACCCCAACTGGTCACCAGTTTAACTAGGCCAGTTTGTCATTTGACAAAGGCTATGCCAGTACTTGGGAACACTTCTCCCAGATCACTTTGATTGACTTTATGAAACTGTATCCTTTAAAAGATTTTGAGTTTGTCTTCACAGTTGATTTGCTTTGAATTTAAAGCATAACACATGGGTATTTGTAATTGGAAGGGCATATTTTAGTCAGGGGTGTTATCATAAATGGTAAGTTTCTTAGTCAATATTTTTGTGTTATAATGACTTTTACTTTTCTATGCAACCTGTTGCCTATGGAGACTTGGGTAATGGTTACTTGGATAATGAGAAAACCCTATAATTATCTGTCACCTACTCACCAGGATCATGCCCAACAGGGAAACACACAACAAAGCTCTCCTCAGGAAGAAGAAAATGGATAAAGTCTTCATCTTCTAGGACGAAATCCTTTGTGTACATCAAAGACACAACAAAGGAGAACATGAAATACCTTCTTCAAGTTTTTCTCCCATACTTGCTCGGTGGAAGGTATTTTCTCGGCAGTGCTCACATCAAAGACCACAAGATTTGCTGGAAGGATCTCTGTCACTCTCTGGAAAGAAGCCCAAATCTTGTTACCAATAAGAGAGCATCATCTTACCCACTGATGTTTTCTGAAGGGAAAAAAATACCTTTCTCTATTTTCTGCATGGGAACATAGAGCTTGTGCCACCTACTCCTTGTCCCCCTATCCGTCTCCAACCAAAGGATCCAAGGAGATCCTGAATTATGCTATTGTCTTCAACCTCATAAAGATTTAATATCCTGGGTTCTGTGCATTGAGTTTACACCATTGTTAAAATCTTTTGACTGATGATGCATTGATTGTTTATCTAACTACTAATTCTCCCCCCTTCCTCCTTTTCTTCCCAACTGTCTTTCATAAATGTATATCGAGTACCACTGTGTGCTGGGAACTATGCTGGATGTTGGCACGCCAACGCAGACATCACTTCAATACGATGGGAAGCATCATAGGGGAGTGACTGGATCCAATTTATGTTGAATGGGAATATTTCCCTCATGCTAAATCTTTATTCCAGCTCTGTAAGTCATGACTTGTAAATAAGCACTAGTTTTCATAGAAAAGCCTAAGAAATGCTAGCCCTAGCCAGACATTTTATTTCACCTTTGTTGTTTGACTTCTCATTCAATGTCCTTTGTTTGGTAGGGATCGTTGTGAGCAACAGCCGTTCCCACAAGCTCAGACTGGAGTCACAGAAGTGACTCTGAAACCATGGTCCTGTGTGCATGGTCCAAGCAGCTTGGGAGGCACACAGGGCCCAGACTATGCCTGGGAAAAACTCAGGGGATTTTTTATCACACCATAACACTCCTTCTATCAAAAGCAATCCTCCATACCCAGATCTTTTCCACCCTCTCCTCTGCTCACTGTTTCCCCCTTTCCATTCTTCTCCTATCTAGGCCACAGGTGTGCCAGCCCAGCCTTCTCTGCTCCTCGATCTTTCCCTTCCTCCCACACATACGTATCTATTTCTTTAGGAAAGCAATTCACCTCTGACCTGGATGCTCCCATCTTGCATCCCCACACCCAACACTTAACCACATGATCTTCAAGTAGGTTTAAACACACACACACACACACACATACACACACACCATTGCACTATAGACAGTGACCTTGGGGATAGGCAACAAGAGATGCTCCAGTTTGCAACCTTGGCCCTAGTGTCTCCTCTGCGTTCACTAACTCACTCATGTGTTCATTCACTGTTACTGTGGTTGTATCAGCTCCCCTAAAAGCAGAGCCTGAAACAAAGGCTTGGGTGCAGGGAGTTTATTTGGGAGATGATCTTAGGAAGCAGAAGTGAGGGAATGGGGAAAGTGAGGCTGGGAAGGAGAAAAAGCCAGTAAAGTTGCATTATTGAGTTGAGTATTGCTGTGGACACCTGAGGCTCAGTCTCCAGGGGACTCTCTGAGGCACTGCGTACAACACACCTCAGAATTGTCCTTCTGAAGGATGGGAGGATGGGATATTTATCCACAAACTTGCATCCCCCTCTGGTTGAGGGTTGATCTTCAGGGCGGTCACAGCTCTCTCTTCTAAGCGAGCTCCTGCACAGGAAGCCATCAGCAGGCATGGAGCTGTCCACCACAGCTGCAGCTGAAGTCAGAGGAGGGCTGACAGCATTCAGCTTGGGGCACCACCCACGGCTGCTACAAACAGCATTCATCACAGCGGTACTGTAATCATTGCTTCTTGCCTGGTTTCTCCCATGAAGTAATGAATTCCACAAGGACAAGGACAGTTCCTTCATCTTTGTTTCCACAGTGCCTACCTAGCACAGTGCCAGACTCACGGGAGCCCTTCAGGTTCCATTTGTTGAATGAAGGAAGGAACTAGTGAGAGAACAATAGACTGAAACTAGAAACCTGAATTCTAGTCCCCACTGGGTCACTAACTTCTGTGTGACCTTGACTATATCAAAACCTCACATACAGCAGTTTGGTTACCTATGAACTTACAAATTCATATTTAAAAAAAAATCTCAACATCAAAATGTTATTTTAAAAGGAGAAAATTTCCCATCCGTGACTGATCTTAGAATAAAATATTGTCTCCAACTTGATGGCTCTCTCTAATTCTAGGTTTCCATCCCTCCAAGGTGTAAAGATGAACACTGCTGAAGAAGTAAGGGTATGTTACAAAGTTAGTTACCCGAAAAATGTTTCGTTTCCTGCCTGAAGCTTGGAAAACCTTCAGTAACACTCTTGTGTGAAGAGCGACAGAATGCTAATTTCCCACAGATTCATTATCACCATGAAATGAAATTTTGGAACACATCAGAGGTAAATACAATGTGCAAATGTAGAATTCAACAATTCGAGTTTTAGCTGCCTTGTGTTTTTACACCTCTGTCAACAAGATCCTCATTAAAGACTTTTTCCCATTATTCTACTTGAAAAGACGACTGGAGAATATTATAATATTCAGGATGGAGAGAGGTTCTTTCCAGTTAACACTTTATGAAGGGAACTCATCTGTGTATATATTCCTAATTATTTTTTATCAGATCACAAATATTGTGCTCAATACTGTGCTAGATCTTGGGGATACAATCTTGAAAAAATTCCTACTCAGTCCCTCCTCTTGTGGGGCTTACAGTCTAGTAGGGAAGGACTATATTAATTATTTTAAATGAGTATTAAATTAACATTACAAAATAAACACTTATGGCAAGGACACAATTTTATTAGGGCAAAATACACTGGGAATCATATGGCCTGAGAGGTTAAAAAGGTTTCTCCTCCACAAAGTGGGATTTGAATAGAAAGCTGAAGAATGAATAAGTAAGAGAAAGGGAGGACAGCATGTGCAAAGGCCCAGTGACAAGAATAACAGGATGCCTTGAAAGAAGGCCAGGGGAATGGGCTTACTCAGGGGCGGAGGAGTAGGGTGTGAGTGAGACTGAGAGGTAAGCACAGGCCATACCAGGCAGGCCTGCTAGGCAGGTTAAGCATTCTGGTCTAAGAGCAATGGGAAATCATTGTTTGGTTTCAGCAGGACCTGCTGACATGATCAGATCTGCACATTTTTAACAGGGCCTTTTTTCCACATCCTTTTATATTTTTCATAATTATATGAGAATTCAAACAAAAACATTTGCTTTTGCCTGAGTTATGCTGATAATTGCAGACACACACACACACACACACACACACACACACACACTTTTCTTCCAAAAGGTGTCAGTCCAGTTTGTTCCAGTATTATCTGTACATCTCGTTCTCATTTAGGTAATATTTACTTTGTATTTCTCGGTGCACACTGCATTTACCCGATAACTAAATTCCATGCTGGGATGTCATGGGGAATAAATAGACAGTCCTATCCCCATATATTAAGTGTGCAAGTAAAATTGCCTTCCACTGCTGGAAAATGTGAGAACAACAGCCACTGCATCAACAAGATGGGTCCAAAATGAATCGTCTGGTGGTAACTGCGGGGCCTCCCTAAATGATGTCTGTAACATCTATTACCTCCCCCAAATTTCTTAGCATATCCAAAAATGGATTAAGTTGCTTTGACAGGCTCTATTTTTTATGAACCTCTTTGGCTATTACTTACTCTGTTATTTTCCTCAAGGTGCTCACGGCTGATTTATGATTTCATTTAAGGTTTTTGAGTGGTAGTTTGGATACGCTAACTAGCCCACCTTTTCCCGGATCTGCTTTTGGCTGCTTTATCTCCAACACTAAATCAGCCTGCTTAAATTCCCCTGGTACATAACTCTCCACGACAAACACTAGTATTGGAGGTACATCCTGCCTTATCCGGTTTGTTGAATATGTTCAAATGAATCCGATCCAACTCTGTTGATTTATAAATATTTAAATTCTATAAGTATTCTTTTACCTGCCTATTATTAATTGTTTCTTGATATTCCCAGAGACTCATTAATATTTGTCTTACTGAGCTCCTACTTCCTTCATTCTTTCTGTTAAAGGCAGAGACAAAATAGTAGTTCCATATTCACTGTTCTTTGCATCTTTCATAACATGTTCTCAACCCTGGTTTAGCAAAAGTGGCCTTTTTTCCTTGGGCATAACATCCCATTGTAGTTTTAGAAGGGTTTGCCATAATTTCTTGCTTCTTTTGCTTCTTTAATTCTGTCCTTTCAGCCATCTCCTGGAGTTATATTTTCTTCAATCTGTGTATTCTTTCCCCCAAATTCTACACAACTGGATTTTTGCTTTTTTTCCCCCCAAAAGGAAATATTTATCCTTTAAACCTTGTATATCAGAATATGCTTGCTGGTTATATAATAGCACCCAGCAGCCACTTGTGTGTTCTTTTTCTAGAGGATGTACTTGGTTGCCCACACCCATGTTTTTCCTTTCAATACAACAACACAAGTAGTAATCATTTAGTTCCTTAAAGATGGTTGGAAGCAGTCCATTAATTTCATACCATGTCCATAAAATTGTTCTGACACCAACAGCAAGTGAATATGAAACCAAGACAAGGGGTTTCCAATTATAAGTAAAAAATAATAACACAAAGGGGAAGAGCCCAGGAATATACCTCATCAAAAACACACTGGAAATTTTAATGTGTTTTCAAAAGAGTACATATTGTTTACCACAAAAAAAAAAGTATACACACTGTACCATTACATTTATGTGTTTCAAGAATAGGCAAAAGTGAATTGTGGAGATAGAAGTCAGAGTAGTGGTTACCCGTGGGGATGAGTAATGATTGGAAAGGTCCTGAAGATCCTGGAAATGTTCTATATCTTGATCTGGGTGTTGGGTACATGGATGTGTATGTATGTACTGTGTAAAAGTTGATCAAGCTGTATCTTTGTGAATAGTGCACTTAAAAAACTGGTACAAGCAAAGCAAAGCAAAGCAATTAATGTGTTTACAAAGCCAATTACTAAAAGCTGCAATAAATACTTGCAGTTGCTATGGACTATATCTGAAGCTACCTGAAATATTATTATTGTTAAAATTTGGTATCTTTGTTATTGGACAAACATTTCTACTCAGTTGGCTGGTAGAATGAGAATAATCCTAGCTATTATTGCCTGAGTGCCTGCAGTGTGACGGCATTGTACCTACAATTTGTCGTCTCAATATAGGGAAGGTGATATTACCCCATTGTCCAGATGAGGATATGGAGCCAGAAAGATCTTCAGTAGTTGCCAAAGGGCACATAGCTAAGGAGAAGAAATCAGAGATTTAAACTCAGGTTTCTAAAACTCCAAAGCCTATGTAGTTCCTCCCACTCTATATGGCATCCAGGTAGATGATTATGAGTTAGTATTCTTATTAGCTTTTTTTTTACTGTAGGCAAGGAATTCTGTTCTGTGCAGCTTGTAAATATTCCTATCACTTGTTTTAGAAAATAAGTGCATGTAGATATATTGAAATGAGTTATAAATGATCTTAGCTGATGTTCATTGGTGGCTAGAATATGCCTGACTTTATCCGAAAGCATCACTTTAAATTAGCACAGGAAGTCTGTGAGATTCCAAATATTTCTTTTTCCCATTTTACAGATGAGGACGAGAAGATTCAGGTTAAAAGATCTGATCGCTAGTAAATTTCAACCTCTGGTAGTCTGACTCTTCAGAGCTCACACCCTTTACCAGTCTATTATACTGCCTATTAATGATTTTTGAAGAATGTAACTGAAAGAAGAAATAGACTGATCAATTTTTAAAAATCCAAAAACAATTTACAAGAACAGACATGAGTAAAAGGAGCATTTGTCAGATTTACATCCATTATTAAGATGAATTTGAGAAACAATATTGGTTTATTGGATTTTTTCTGCTGTTCACAAAGTTTATGAGCTCATGAGTTCAGTGATTGCATGGGAGTAGGCATTTTTGCAAGAGGTTATGCAATTGATGTCAGCGCTTACACGAGTGGTTGAAAGCCGAGGTTCCCAGCTCTGCCAGTCCTCTGTCTATGGACTCGTCATCTAAGAAGACAGGTCCAAGACATCTATTCCTCTCTCTTGACTTGCTTTAATGACTATTTCTGGCACTTCCGTAGATGTCTTGGATTATTTCACTTTAGTCCTGTTATTTTAAAGGTATTTTCTTGTGCGTAGTAAAATCTATTTATATATTTTGGGTCAAATATAGTCTCTGTGGAGACTCATGTGGATGCTTTCGGTCTCCCCACATTTTTTGTATGATTTCATACACTATCAGATCATCATATTCTCCTGTTACCCGGTTACCACATCTTTATTTTTTGCCATTTCTCTCCCTACAGATTCGAAGCTTTTCACCGTAAAGGACTCCCCACCCTTACTTTCGGTTTCTAAGAGAAAATTCGCAAGAGTAGTACAACAATCAACTTTCTACTCTTCACCTACATTCATCCGTTGTTAACACCTTGCCACATTTGCTTTCTTTATTTTTCTCTCCCTATATCTTTGTGTAAATGTGTGTGCATATGTGTGTGTAATGTATATATACATAATTTTTCTGAACCATTTGAGAATTGGTTGCAGACACTGTAACAGATCCTTCAACAGTCATCTCCTGAGAACAAGGAAATTCTCCTACACGAGCAACAATATGCCATGACTATATATTTGGGGCATTTAACCTTAATTTAAGATCATCTAATATTCTGAGCATATTCAGATTTCTCCAGTTGTCCCAGTCATGCCCTTTATAACTTACCCCCACCAGCATCTTTTTTTTTCCAATCCAGGTTTTAACTGAGGATTCCACATTGTACTTAGTTACCATGTCTCTTTGGTTTCCTTTAATCTAGAACAAATCCTTAGGCTTTACTGTTTGATGAATAAAGGTCTTCCACTTTAAACATCTTACCTTCAGCATTCCTGATTTGTTTCATGAATTATTCTCCTGGAACCCTGCAAAAGTAAAATATTAAAATAATTCTTATGTACTCTGGAAAAGATGGAAATAATGTTAAAATACACCTTAGAATTTCATTGATTCTCTGTCGTTCATCCAGTAAACATGGTGGCTACACAGAAGGACACAGAGAAGAGAGAGCTACCGTCTCAGCCTTCGAGATGCTCAGTTTGTAATCACAGATGGGCCTAAAATCCTTTTCCGGTTGCAGACAATTTTGGTGTTTTGTACCAGCCTGGGTTTTAGAAAAGGAAGCAAAATTCCAACCAGACCCTTTATTGCTGAAGTCAGCTGGGCTGTTGGAAGCCAAGGCCACCACAAGTGGCATGATGAAGAAGAAAACAAATTGAAATGCAAAGTGTGACTAATAATGAAATATTATTCTTCCAAAAGTTACTGTTGTGACAATTTCTATTACTATCATACACAGTTTTCTTTGTTACCAGGATGAGCCTTCTGGGAAAGCAACTCAGGCTTCCTTGCAAAGCAAGGAAATTAGCAATTGTTCAACAACTACAAGGACAGTTGTGTGAGAGGTTGCCATAACAACATGATGAGGCTGTCTGTGTGGCTTAATTTCAGTCACATTGAATTGAGCTTGACGTCATGTTTTAAAATATGAGTCAATATTTGAGGGGTTTTGAAGAAAAGATGTAATTATGAATTGTATGGACTGAGTTTTATTCTGAATGCAAGACTGCCAATAGGAGAGTTTCCAATTTACTCTCCTCATTTCTGCATCAAACAAAAGCATTTTTCTATGAAGCAGAGCTTAAATGCTGTTTCTGGAAATCTACTTTCACTACAAAAAGAATTTGATAAACTATTAGGTTGCACATTGCCATTAAGCAAATCAATATTGGGTCTATCATCCATTAACAAATTAGTAGGAAATCTGAGTGTGTCTTCTCCGAACATTGAGGGCAATGTCAGCCATGAGCATTTTTGAATATGCATCATTTTATCGGCTAAAATAGAAAATCACCTTTACAACAAGATTTTTCTATTCTTATTGTTTTGAGGAAAATATAATAGCTAACATTTATTGAGAGCATTGGGTTACACTATATGAGTGACAACTTTTCAGTGCATTCTTTCATTTAATCTCACAGCAAACCTCTGAAGTAGGATTTTATATTATTATCTTCATTTACAGATGGGGAATCTGAGGCTGAAAAAGGTTAAATAGCACATTTGCTAAGTGTTGGAGTTGGGATCCAATCCCTGCACTGTCTGTGTTGGAATCCAGTGCAGATTCTGATTCAGTAAATGTGGGATGGAGCCTGAGTTCTACACATCTAATCATCCCCCTAGAGATGCCGATGCTGATGATCTAGGGATGACACTTTTAGTAGAAACTGTCTAAGCCACTACACAGTGGCTGTCATGCTTTAGTATCGCATAGAGTCTGTTCAGGAAATAGTTGTGGACCACGAGCAGTACATCTAGGGATCCTAACTACAGAAACACCAATTGATAAACTAGAGTCTAATTCTATTAAACTGTCTTTCAACTAGGATGTATCACAGCAATTTAGATTATAATTTAGGTGAAAATATGAAATACTTGTGCAACGCATGAACTGCAATATAAAATCTATGAACTCTTGGGTTATCTATGAAACCCAAATTGAGAAATGGCACACTACATGTTACATGGCAGTTTGTCAATCAGTTGCATTGAATAATCCACGTTTATGAAGTAACTATTCTCCCAGTTTCTCCCGGTTGCTGCTACATTAGTAAGAGAAAGGCTATTATTTAGAAAACCTCCCATAGATCATGATCCTTTCCAAGCAGTTATATTGGATTCTTTGCAAAACAAATTTGGATAATCCTTATTTTACATGCTTCCTTTCATCAGTATATAAATAGGTAACACTACAGACAGAACTAGAAGGCAAGCCTTTCCATATTTGATATTCTATTTAGAATGTGTTATTCACGGAAAATTCTAAGAGAAAAGTTCTTATGCCTTCACTGATTTGTTAGGTTAGAGACCATGGCATGCTCTAAATTAGGAGTCTCCAACCCCCTGGCTGTGCACCGGTACCGGTCTGCAGCCTGTTAGGAACCGGGCTGCACAGCAGGAGGTGAGCGGCAGGTGAGCGAGCGAAGCTTCATCTGCCGCTCCCCATCGCTCCCCATCGCTCGCCATCACTCGCATTACCTCCTGAACCATCCCTCACCCCCACCGTCTGTGGAAAAACTGTCTTCCACGAAACTGGTCCCTGGTGCCTAAAACGTTGAGGGCTGTTGCTCTAAATGAGGGATGTAGCTTTATCGTTGATAGGCAGGTTGGTACAGTAACTTACTTCATTGATACTTTAACCTAAGTGACTGGTTCATTCGGAGAGAATGTTTACTTGAGGAAAAGAGCTGGGGCGGGGAGGGGCAGGGGAGAAAAGGGAAGGGGCCCCTGAGCTGGTGTAGCAGTGTGTGCACATCAATCTTTTTATTCATGCCCCCTCAAAGTGGCGTGGTATTTTGGTTAAAAGACTGATTCAGATGGAACTCAGTTTGCATCTTGGCTCTGACACCGATCAGCTGTGTGGCTTTGGGCAAGTCACCCTGGCCTCACTGACCTCTTTGGAAAACAAGGGACCCCCCACCCCAAGTCCCCTTGGATCCCTTGCCACCGTCATAAACACGAGCTGCCAGTGGGTTTTCTCTCCCAGCACACATTCCCTCCACCCCAACCACTCAGCCCAGAACCAATGATTGACAGCTGTGGGGTGTAAACACTCCTGGCTCCCTTGCCTGATCAGGACAACTCTGAGTGTCCTACACCTACACTTTAGTGTGTATCATAATCCCAGGAGGGCTTGTTAAAATCCAACACGCTGGGCCCACTCCAGAGTTTCTCATTCAGCAGGTCTGGGGTGGGGACCTGAGAATTTGCACTTCTAACAAATTCCCAGGCGATGCTGATGCTGCTGGTCTGGGGACCACATTTTGAGAATCACTGACCTACCAGATCTCCAGAGTTCCCCTGAGTCCCCCTCCTTCCCTTCCCTTCCCTACTGCACTTTCTCATTTTTCTCGCCATGCCTACTAGTCATAGAACATTTTAACACTTCCACAACCCAAACTAAGATAAGGACTCCCCTCACAGAGGTTTTAGTTCTTGTTATCAAAGCTTAGTCTCCTCATCTTTGAAAATCACTCATCTTGCATACCTTCCCACCACCCAAGATGATTTCATGATCTTTCACATAGGGTATATTATAAAACAATATGTAATTTACACTTTTCCAAAAAATTATATTTTTATAGATACATAATATTACAATTTTTATATTTTAATATAAAATATTATATTTTGTACTTCAAACTACCTCTTTCCTGCAGATGTGATGTCTCTTCCCAGGGGAGCTGCCCCAAGCCCAAAGCCCAACGCCTCTTGGAAATCCCTAAAGCAGAGTGTCCTGGGTCATAGGAGGAAGAGTGCCCCCTTGGTTGCTGTGGAGTGTGCCTGGATAGGGAATAGTGTTTAGTTCCTTTAGCTCAAAGGGCGTTTACCTGGAGGCAGGGAGATAAGGTGGGTAGTGGTTGCCTTCTCTCCAGCATTTCATGGGAACCTGGGGCATCGGGGGACATGGCAAAACTTGGCCTGTCTGGATCCTTGTGGTTTGCAAAGTATGTTACACTGAACCTGGGATCATCTTTGAACACTTATAATTTATTTATTTGTTAATAATTGCATATTAAGACAATCTTCTGTGATGGCTAAAACCAGGAGCTCTGGAGTCACATATCTGGATCACAATCCTGCCTTTACCATCTTGTTTGGGACCTTGGGTGAGTTTAAAGCCATTCTGAGCAATTCTAAGTCACCATTTCCTTATCCTTAAAGTGAGATAAAACTAATCCTCTCATCTGTAAAATAAGAGATTTTTTGTTTTTCATTTTTCACCTGACTGATCCATGTGAAGAGGTGAGTACATTCCCTGCAAGAGAGTAAGAACTCAGCAATGTTATCATTATTATTGTTTTTGTTATTTTCATCATTGTTATTGCTGGTTGTGTTGCTATCATTAGCACTAGTTAGGTGCCAATCATTAGGCAGTGGGATGGCTGTAATACTGAACCATAAATCCCAGCACCAAAATGAATGTCTAAATCCTGGGGAGCTGATGTATAATTTGAGTAGTCAGGCAAGAAGGGGGTGAAGAAATTGCTGAATGTGGTCCCTTGTGAAGTATCCTGCCCTGAGGCTCCAAACTGGAACCCTGTGTGACTGAAGTCAGGACCCTCGGTCAGTCCTGTTCCACAGCAGGGTTGATGTTGGCTTCCCCATGCCCTAGCACAACTTTGCATGGGTGCATTTCCTGCTAAGTGATATTTACCAACTCGCCTGGCTTCACGGAGTGATAAATGCATCACCAGTTGAGGACTTTACACTTGTTTGCAATTTGTAAACCAAGTGGCTATAGTAGGCATGACTGGCCACCTACAATCCCACAAGTGGAAGACTGATTGCATTTGATTATTTTCTTAAATCTTTGCTTAAGTTTTCTCATCTTGCCAGGGTGGGTCCAATTTTAACCTCGGTCATTACTAGAACACTTTTCTTCCCCATGTTCCCTCCCACCCTCTACCAAGGATGCTGTGCAAAGGTCTCACATGATCCCAAAGAAAGCATGGGGTACCATTCTATCACGCTGCAGGACCTTCTCGGGCTTGGGCACTGGAGTCAGGGCAGAGGTAGAGCCTGGGTGCCTGGCTTCCAGCCTGCTTAAGCACCCCAGAGTAGTACTCTCTGAGATTTTGATGCCCCCAGAGTGCTGCCATGGTTGGGCTTTATGTCCCAGCTAATCGAAGTTTCCCCAACATTTGTCCTCTTCCCCATCTTCTCTGAGAAATGCTTCCCTCTTGCCTCTTATGACCTTTAAAGGTACTCCTCCAGCAGCTCCAGAAAACCCATAATAATCATTTCAGTGACTTTGGGTTTCCACACAAGACAGGAATTGCTGCTGCCTTCAGACCTCCCCTGAGATAAGGAAGCCCAAAGTCTGGCTCTCTGTTTGTAAAGAGAATCATAAAAATATAGGAAGAACCTGCAGAAATGAATACCATCCCAAAATTATCCTGCAATTTTTCATTGGATTGGGTAGCTTCATTCATTTGCTTGATTTATTGAGAGCCCACTGTATGCCAGGCAATGCATCGGGCACTGGGGCACAGGAGTGAGCCAGACAGATCCTGCCTTCACGGACCATCTAGAAGCACAGTGGCAGGATACCCTGGTCTGTATCCAAATCCCACAGGTGCTGGAGACCACAGCCAACTGCCACTGCCAACTTGGCCGTATTATTATTTAACGTTGATGACAGTCATGGTTGCTTTTATTTCCTTGGGTGCCACTTGTGAAGGGAAAGCTTGTGAAGATAATTTGGAAAGTCACAACAGGTTGTTCTCAGGGCTTTTTGAGCTAAAGGTTCTGGCTGAGGTATGCTACTTTTGAAAGGTGGCACTGACTGATTTTCATCACCTCTTTGCAGAAGTCCAGCTTTACTTGGAGTTTTCTTGGAGAAACTAGAAGACTGAGGCCAATTATTAGCCAACATTTTCTTTCTCACCCAGAGGCCCCTGAACACTTATTACTGATACTCAACTATGTTTGAATGATTTTTTTTTTTTTTTTTTTTTGCCCTCACTGTTTCATCCGGGAGAGTTTTGTTTCTTCAAGAGTCTGAGCTTCTTGAGAGCATAAATGCATTATTTCTTTGATTTACTCTTCCGTGAATACTTAAGGAGTAGAATGATTTGCATTTGTGTGCAAGTTAGACTTTGGGTGATTACCTTTTTTTTACCCTCCCATGTGCAGTATTCCATGTTACACATGTTACATTTATCTCCCTTGATCAATATTGCCCTTTTGGGCTGTTTATACCTAAATTGCCTTTCTGTGCCTGAATGATGATTTCATTTTACTTTTCAGCAACTGTTCAAGTAAATATATGAGGAAGTGACAACACAATCGGCATGCAGTAGATGGCTTGGCTGGGTTTCTTAAGTGGGAAAGTAGAAGAGAGAGAGGTAGGGAATCGACCAGCAACAATCTTCAGCTTGTCATTTCCTATTTATTTGTAGCCCAAATAGCACAGAGTCTATTTGTAGTGCACAACTGATACCTACTTGAGAATTAATAAAGGAAAACAGAGATGCAGTTTAATACAGTGTATAAGAACGTGGGCTTTGGGATTCTACGGACCTATGTGTCACTATTCTGCCCCTTCCTTGATGAGTACGCATAGGCTGGTCACTTTACCTCTCTGGTTCTTAATTTCCTCATCTGTGAAATGACAATATATTACTATCTACTTCAGAGGGTTGTTAGGAAGATGGAGAAACGTAATGCACAGAAAGTGTCTAGTTATTATTATCCGTTAGGATATCTTTCTACCACCTCCCAGACAGTTCACAAAGTTCCCAGAGCAAAGCTATGGAACATTAGAACACTCACCATGGACCTGATGCTTTGGGGCTTGTAAGGAGATAATTATTAAACTAGCTGATTAAAAGAAAAAAAACAAAACCAAAAAACCTTGGGTAATATGCATAACATCAACCTTTCTGCCCCTCCTTTCTCTTGCCTTGACGTATTAACGTAAAGTAGATGAGCTTGCCCTCTAGCTCTCTTCCATGTATTTTTCATTATTATGTTGAATATTTTGTGACTTCTTCAAGAATGATTCAATTCACCTGTGATGATTAACTTTCTGTGTCAACTTGACTAGGCCACAGTCCCCAGACACAATTGTCCCTCAGTATTCTTGGGGGATTGGTTCCAGGAACCCCTGCATATGCCAAGACCCATGGATGCTCAAAGTCCCATAGTTGGTCCTTGGTAACTGTGGTCCCACATTCACAGATTCAGCCAGTCTTGGATTGTGTAGTACTGTGCATATTTACTGAAAAAATTCTGCATAAAAGTGGACCCATGCAGTCCAAACCTGTGTTGTTCAAGGATCAACTGTATTTGGTCAAACCCTAATATAGACATTACTGTCAAGTAACGTCTGATTTAATTAGCACTTAAATCAGTAGACGTTGAGCCAAGCAGATTACCCTCTGTAATGTGGGAGGGCCTTACCCAGTCAGTTGAAGGTCTTGAGAGAAAAAAGACTGACTTTCCCTGAGGGAATTCTGCCTCCAGACTGCCTTCAGACTCAAGCTGCAACATCAGGGGAATTCCCTGGCACTCCAGTGGTTAGGACTTGCTCTCACTGCCAAGGGCCAGGGTTCAATCCCTGGCTGGGAAACTAAGATCCCACAAGCTGTGTGGCATGGCCAAAAACAAAAACAAAAACAACTCTTTAAAAAAGAAAAGAAAAGCTGCAACATCATCTCTTCCCTGGGTCTCCAGCCTACCTTGTAGATTTTGGACTTGCTAGCCTCCAAAATTATGGGAGGCAGTTTCTTAGAATAAATCTGTTGGTCTATTGGTTCTTTTTCTCTAGGGAACCCTGACTAATACATTATCATGTCCACCCCCACCTTTAGAAAATCTGATTGCAAACAGGTCAGGCAGACTTTCTATATGTCAATAAGACGAGGGAGAAGATGGGGCACAAGTTTGGCCTGCATCACCACCCCCTCAAATAGGGCCTGATAGCTGCACCCATGCAACTGAATCTTTGCTTCACTTTCAGAGCTGGGTGTGATGCTCAATCATCCAAGATGACAGATTCTCAAGGGAAGATGAAGCTTAGTACGCTTTCCTTAAAAAGGCATTTTAGTAAGAATTTCAACAATAAGGGTTGGAGCAGAAAGATTTTCTGGTTAATTAAGTCAATCAGAATATGGCATTCCTGAAGCAATCTGATTAATCCACCGTTAACATATTTTGAAAAATATTCACAAGAGATTTTGAGAACGTTTAAAGGAAATTCTAATTTTGAAAGCACAAAAGCTAAGCAACAAACACAAGTTTTTCCAATATGACCGTGTTTATTTAATCTTCCAAAAAATCTGGCCAATTTCTTCCATTTCAGATTTTACTCTAATAGCACTAATTTATCACTTGCTCTTAAGACTAATTTTTCAACAGGTTTTCCCCACAAATCACTCAAACTACACTGGAATGGCTTGCATTTCAAGGTGTGTAATTGTTTAATATTTTCTTCAGAGGCAACATTTGTGCTTAGGTAAGCATGTCGAACTTCTATGCATTTTAACAATCCAACACCCACTTACTGGCGTTTCACACAGTGTGGTTAGCACTATGGCTAACATACTTCCTAGTTTCTTAAAAAAAAGTATGTATTTTTGATGTCTAACATATCAAAATAGGATTCATTTTACACTGTTAATGTAGCTTAATAGGATATGATATTTGCTGAAGAAAAAAAAACAAATCTTGCTCATCTTTTAATATCTTGTTGAGCTGTGCATGGCGTTTGAATAAAATACTTAGAAATTTACTTGGAGAAAAAAAAACCCACTCCCTTACAGCCTGTGTTTATTTTCAGGAAGGTTACCAGAATATTGCTGAATTTAGTGGGCCATCGCAACTACCCTTACTTATTATTGACTTTCATCAGTATTTTCTGCATGGGTTCTCCCGGGAATGTGTCTTCAGAATTTAGATGCAAATAGGATGACGCTAATATCTGCTTGACTGGTGGCTGTGTGTAGAGTTGAGAGAAATGCTGGCTGGTGTGTGTTATAATCACGGTGGCAGCAGTGGTGAAAAGCAAGTGGAGGAGCAAGGAAGATTATGTCCCAGGTTGGCTAGAAAGAGCTCAGTGAGGTGCTACTCAAATGAATATAGCTTCTCCTAGGAAACTGCATTAAGATCAAGAAGCAACCGAAGAGGCTGCACTTTTGACAGAGCAAAGATATATGTTGTATATTCTGAGCCCTCTAGGATTACTTATTTTAAGATAACATGCTTTTTATGGAAGCTTTAGAGAGTTAAATATAAAACAAACTACATTTCCCATGCATCTCTGTTCCAGACAGCCCCTCCAGTCCCCCTTGGCGGCAAAAGCGCTGATTTTCCCAAGCACTTGGCTCCATGTCAGAGGGAGGTAAAACTGGCGAGCACAAGAGAGATACTAAAATCCTGTGCCGCTGTGAAGGGTTATGGAGAGAAAAAACTTATGTTCAGGTTTTCTAAGTCGTAAGGCATTGAGTATAAACAAGAAAAGAATTAGCTCTTCCAACATACACTGAACTAGGCATACTATACGTGCTCTTGACAGACTCTACTTGGCTTCTCTTTAAAAACTAGGTTGAGTTGGAGAAACTAATTAATTAAAACACACAGGGAGACCTTTTACTTTGCTTCACATATTTGAATTTGTTTTCCTATCTTATCACGGAAATAAAAAATGAGTTTTGGCTAAAGGAAAAAAATGCTTTGGGGGCTAAATGTGTTTGGTTATACCTCATTGTGTACTTTGCAAAAACACTGCAGTCATAATTTTCACATGAGTAGTCTGTTGTTAGGGAAACATGTTACGACGTTGGGAATGGAAAATTAAGAAAATCCTTGGCAAGTTGGAACTTCGTGTTCATATCATATTAGACAGGAGTTTTTTCCTCATTATTTCTCCTCACTGCTTTCTTCTGTTAATTCTGAAACTCTAAGTTTCTAGCTCTACTTTCAGGATTGAGATGACAGGATGTGGAGTGTAAGACTTGCACCTTCCTCAAATCAATTTTAGTTTCTGTCCTTAAAAATTACTGTTCATTATTTTTAAAAATATTGCATTCAAACTCTATTCAAAGAAGACATACAGATGACGAACAAGTACATGAAAAGATGCTCAACATTACTAACCATCAGGGAAATGCAAATCAAACCACAATGAAATATCACTTCACACCTGTTAGAATGGCTACTCTCAAAAAGAAAAGAAATAACAAGTGTTGGCAAGGATGTGGAAAAGAGGGAAAACCCTTGTGTACTATTGGTAGGATTGTAAATTGGCACAGCCACTAAGGAAAACAATATGGAGGTTCCTCAAAAAATTAAAAATAGAACTACCATATGATACAGCAATTCCACTTCTTGGTGTTGGTGCAAAGAAAACAAAAACACTAAGTTGTAAAGATATATACACCTCCATGTTCATTGCAGCATTATTTGCAAATACCCAAGACATGGAAACAACCTAACTGTCCATCAGTGGGTGAATGGATAAAGAAATTGTGGTATATACACACAATGTAATATTATTCAGCCATTAAAAAATGAAATCTTGCCATTTGCGACAATGAATGAAACTGAAAGGCATTATGCTAAATGAAATAAGTCAGAGAAAGACAAATACCGTATGATCTCACTTTTATGTAGAATCTAAACAAAAACAACAACAACAAAACAAACAACAAAAATCAAGCTCAGAGACACAGAGAACAGATTGTTGGTTGCCAGAGGCAGGCAGTGAGAGGTGGGAGAAATGAGTGAAGGTGGGTCAAAAGGTACAAATTTCCAGTTATAAAATAAATAAGACATGGGACATAATGTACTGCATGGTGACTATAGCTAAAAATACTATATTGCATATTTGAAAGTTGTTAGGAAAGTAGGTCTTAAAAGTTCTCATCACAAGAAAAAAATTTTAGAACTATATATGGTGAGGGATATTAACTAGACTTATAGTGCTGATCATTTTACAGTGTATACAAATATTGAATCATTATGTTGTACACCTGAAACAAATATGTTATATGTCAATTATACCTCAATTTTAAAAAAAAAGAAAAACTCTATCTTGACACTGAGTTTTTTGGCACGCCCTTAAATTTTGTTCCTGAGACAGTGCCTCATTTGCCTCACACAAGTCCTGCTGTGTCTCTGCTTGTCAACAGCCTTTGGGAAGAAAGCTTCCATATAGTGAATGGCCTATTTGTTCACCAACTAACTGTCTTCTTTGGTTGAGGGTTCCCCCTGAAGGCATTAAATTCCTGGCATTTCTTTTTTTTTTTTAATTTTCAAAATTATTTTATTGGCAAAGTAAACCCGATGCTATTCTATGTAATACAATATAATGATAAAAGTTTTGAATATGAATTGATCTTGATTTGAATTCTGGTTCTGTCATAATTTTCTCCATGATTCAGGTAAAATTATCATCTCTCCAAATCTCAGTATCTTTCTCAGTAAAATGGGGATAATAGTAATTACAAAGTATTTTATTACAAGGTTTAATTGATACAACATTTGTTAAATTGCTAAATATGCCTACCACATCGTGTATATAATGATTTTAATAAGAACTGTGATCCATACACTTTAAACATTTAAAAATTCTTAGAAATATTTGCCCTGTTCCTTACTACATAAGTATTCTTATTAGAAAATGTGTGAATTGGTTTTAAAAAGCATTTTTTTAACATCTTTATTGGAGTATAACTGCTTTACAATGGTGTGTTAGTTTCTGCTGTATAACAAAGTGAATCAGCTATACATATACATATATCCCCATATCTCCTTCCTCTTGTGTCTCCCTCCCACCCTCCCTATCCCACCCCTCTAGGTGGACACAAAGCACCGAGTTGATCTCCCTGTGCTATGCGGCTGCTTCCCACTAGCTATCTATTTTACATTTGGTAGTGTATATATGTCCATGCCACTCTCTCCCTTCGTTCCAGCTTACCCTTCCCCCTCCCCAATAAAGATGCAGATGTAGAGAATGGACTCCTGGCATTTCTGAATGCCTTACTCAAGGGCTACATAAGCTCCCCTGGTGTGGGAGAAAAGTCCCAGGCAGAGAAGGAGAGAGGCTGGGCCTCTGAGGTGGGAAGTGGTCAGCATGTGTGAACCCTGTGCACTGTAGTTGGGGTGGACCAAGAGGATCGGGAGTGAGGGGGGATAGAGTGAGGAGTCACAGAGCAGCCAATGGCCACTATCTAGAGGCATTATCTCATTTAATCTTCCCAATAACACCATGAGGTGGGTATTAGTGACAGCTGGGTGTAGGGTCAGGTGAGTGAGTGCTGAAAAACTCAGTAACTGAGATAAATTGTATTTTAAGGCAGCACTTTAAAAACTCAAAATTAAGGTCTGAAAATCATGCTAAATAAAATATCAACATTTTAAATAAAGACAGAACTGACCCTGGACTTGACCCTGACTCTCTTGCTTCACCCTAATGCCGGCCCTAGTTCCAATAAAATTTTATTTACAGGGGCTTCCTTGGTGGCGCAGTGGTTGAGAGTCCGCCTGCCGACGCAGAGGATACGGGTTCGTGCCCCGGTATGGGAAGATCCCACATGTCGCGGAGCGGCTGGGCCCGTGAGCCATGGCCGCTGAGCCTGCGCGTCCGGAGCCTGTGCTCTGCAACGGGAGAGGCCACAACAGTAAGAGGCCCGCGTACCGCAAAAAAAAAAATTTTATTTACAAAAAGAGGTGGCTATAGATTTCCAATTTGATTTCACAAAATATTGTATTAAAATGTGATTTATCTTGACTACTGAGTTTTTGATGCCCTATTAACTTCTGCTCCTGAGGCTAGAACTCCTGGCTTGGCACTAACATTATTTCTGTTTTACAGATGAAGAGGCTGAGGCTCAGACACATGAAGCAGATTGCTCTAAGTCACTTGGGTGACCCCAGGTGACTCCAGGGTGAGCACTATCAACAACCAATGCAGACCTCTCCCCACTTCAGGCCACCCCCCTAAACTTGCTCCTACTTTGGGTAAATTTGAGGTTAGTAGGTGCATAGCTTTGCTGGAAGAAGTACAGCAGAGTTAAACTGACAAAGCTGTTCTAGCTGACTGCTTGTCACACGACACATAGATGAAGCAAACTGAAAACCTGCCAGTTCTACAAAGGTTTATTGACCCGTCTCAGCTGCATGTGTTTATTTCACAACCATAGAGTAAAACCTGGGAATATGTGTGCACTATAAAAAGAGAAGTTGGACATTTTCTAATTTTTCAATATCTAATAATTGCACATAAATGTACCTGATTTTCCATTAGCTAAATGGGCTTGCCAAAAAGAGCTAATGAATATTGCATGGTTGAGTTCTGTCAGTTTTTCAAGGAGGGACTGGACATGAAATCATTTCTTTTAATACAGAGACAAAGACAAGTGACTTTGGAATTTAATGAAAGGCGCCAGATTGGAAAGCTTGCTTGAGCAGCCTTGCCTCCTCTTCACACGGACATGCAGAGGCTCTCAATATGGGTTTATGGATTGATTGACAGACTAACTGATGGCCTGTTGGGCACAGAGCTTTAGGATACAAAGCAGGTAAACAGTACAGGTTGGTACAAAGCACCTATAACACATCCAGCTCTTTTGTGTTTGGGTCCTTACAAATGATAAAAGTGTGGGGCAGGTTTTTTTTCCTACTGAAAACTGTCAGATATGTTGTTATGAAATTCCAACAGACTTGACAAGAACTCTTCTGGACTTTCTGGTTTGGCTATTTTCATGGCAAGACTTAACTAGTGGTGGTCACCAAGTCTCTTCTTCATTGCTGACCTTACCATGTCTTTGTTTTCCTGATGATTGGTGTGAAAACATTTCCCTCTTAATATTCAGACAGTGATATTTTTATGTTGCCCATTTGAATAGGCATTTAACTGCCCCTTTGCTTAAAATGATTCTAAGGTTCCTGAGAGAGCTGCTTTTGTTATGTTTCTACTGGAGATGCCAAAGTGGACAAATGTCCACTGAATGACCACAGGTTGTGTTTAAGACCCAGCTTCTTAGATGTGGGATGGCCTACAGTGATTATACATTGAGTTTCTAAAATTAATTTGAAACGTTGATAAAGGGACAGAGAAGAAATGAATTCTAATGCATTTTAGGAGCATAAAATTAGAATGGTGTAGTTTGATTGACAGCAGTCTAATGTTATTAGCAATCCTTATCTAGTTTAAAAAGGGAGGGGTCATGTTTCTTCGAAGTCACAATCTTCATTTTTGTACTTTGTAAATTATTAACCATTCTATTAGAAAAATAATGAGAATCTGCAGATTAAACGGCAAGGGCATAGTTAGTAAAAAATGCCTTTTGATAATTTTGACCTTGGGAATGTGATGGGTATGGATTAGAAGTAGACTGGTTGGTTCCTCATCTTAGTTCTTTACACTGTACCATCAGGTAGGCCTGGCACTAAACTCAAAATAAGAACAGTAAGCCCTTTTCCATAGCTTAGAATTAAGGACATTATAAATGTATGGGAGGTGTCAGAATTAATTTAATTATCTGCTGAATGACTTCTGTGGGAAGAATATTGTGCTATTATTTTTGAGAACAAAGGAAATAAAATATAAGAGCTGGTCTATGCCAATGGAGAGTTTCCTGTCTGGCTAGGGAAACAAACAGAAGCATGTAGTAGATGTGCAATTCTTTTTTTTTCTTTTTTTTTTTTGCCGTACGCGGGCCTCTCACTGTTATGGCCTCTCCCGTTGCGGAGCACAGGCTCCGGACGCGCAGGCTCAGCAGCCATGGCTCACGGGCCCAGCCGCTCCGCGGCATGTGGGATCCTCCCGGACCGGGGCACAAACCCGTGTCCACTGCATCGGCAGGCGGACTCTCAACCACTGTGCCACCAGGGAAGCCCGATGTGCAATTCTATATAGCTGCAATACATATGGGTAAAATGAAGTGCTACATTGTATACTGGAAATAATTTGAGAATAACTATTTTTAAAGGTGCTAATTGTGATAATCATTAATTGAGTTTAAATGGAAAGAGTAACCGTAGTTAATCAAGAAATATGAAGTATGATATGATATGCTTGCAATGTGTAGGGGATGTGCTCTTACCTTGTGGCACAGTTCTTTCTCTATCTCCCTTTCTGCTCTTTTTATTTCTGGCCAGTAAATGGTGAAAGTCCTCAAGACTCAGTCCTGAGTCATCTCCTTTTCTCTCTTTACTTTCTCTGTCTGGAAAATCTTATTCATGCCCATGGCTTCAACGACCTCTAATAAACAGATGTTTCACAAATTTACATTTTCAGCCCAGATCACTCCCCTAACTCCAAACCCATACACCCAACTGCTTCATAGACAATGTTTCTTGGATGTCTCAAAGGATAAAAAAGCATATGATTATAATTTAATTATTTCCCAAACTTAGTCTCCTTCCAGTGTTTTCTAGTTTGGGAAATGATCCCAACATCTATCTGACTTACCCAAGGCAGATGCAAGCCAGAAAACTGGAGGTCATCGCCGAAGCTGCTATCCTTCTTACTATATGTACTGTCCGATTCATCAAGGCCTGTCAATTTTACCCCCGTATATCTTGCAAATCCGACCAATTCACTCCACCATTCTGCAGTCTATGTTTTGTTCGTTTGCTACTCTCATGACATCATGTTTTCTCCCGTCATGACACCTAGTCATAGTTAGTAGATAGTTGCATCAGGCACATCTAGTTGCCTAATCATCATTCATTTCCACATTTTTCCTTAGTAACAAAACCTGAATTTTGTTCAGGTATCTGCCCTTCCCTATGTGACTTGGGGGAGGAGGACCTTATTTCCATCTCACAGTAAATCTCCTTGCCAATGACTGGCTAAGAGATGGGTGCATAACCAAGTTTGGGACAATGAAACAGAAAGGTATGTGTACCAGGTGGCTGTGGGGATAGCATTTCTTGCTGTTAAGGAGAGGACTCAGAAGCAAACAGTCCGTTTTCTGCCTCTGCTGACCAGAATGAGCTGCCTCCAACAGCTTCCGTCATCCTGCTGCCAGCTTAGGGATGGAGACCACAGAAAGAGGTGGGCAGCATTGGGACCCCTGCAAGCAGGTGGAGTCACCTATGAGAGGTGGCAAATGTCCATACTGGTTTTGCCAATTTTCAGGTGAAGCTGGAGCTATCTTAAAGGACACAATAATTTCTCAACTGTTTATTTGATTAATTAAAAAAAAAGTTCCCACCCCTCCTCCCCAACTAGATTTTATGTATCTACATCTGATTTGCTCACTGTTGGATTCTCTGTATGAAGGACCACATCTGCACATAGTGGGAATTCAGGCAATATTTACTGAATGAATAAATGCCCTAGTCATGGAAATGATAGGTGAACATATAACAAGAAAAGTAGTGACACAAAACGATGTTTGATCAATGCCAGTGAATAGGAGGAGGAGCTTGAAAGAGAAATAAATCAGGGTGGTTCGGATGGCTGCAATAATCTTTGTAGGGGAGATAATCCCTGAGGTTATCTTTAAGCACTGGCTGGTTTTGTACAGACAGATAGATGGAAATAGTGACAGTGGGGGGAAAGTACACAAGAAAGGGATCCAAGGGCATAGAGTAGAGTAGGATTGAGAACATTTTGGTTAATGCCTCAGCTCACAATTTGAAAGACCTTGTGAATTGACAGACATCCCTGAAAGCTATTACATACAAAAAGTATGGACTACTTCTGAGAGAAAGAGAGAATCCTTAAAGATTTTTGAACAGGAGTGTATCCGGATGTTATGTATCTTGCTGGTACTTAACTCCTGGGTGTGGGGGGGTGACCCTCACTTCACAATATCTAATTATTAGAGGGAGAGAAGGGCCCTGTGTCCATGATTGTACAATTATACATACAATGGGTAATGTAATTAAAGAAAACTTTCCATTTTAAACTTTTAAAAGCATGTCTCTCAAGTTGAAATTGAAAGAATAATTGCATACGTGGTGTCTTACCTGTAGGCAGATTTCATAGTCATTCATTTTCAAATATCTGATGTCAGTAATTTAAGTAAGACTTCCAGAACATTATTCCTCTGTGCTACAATGTTGGGTACTCAATAATTTCAAATTGATTCATTGCTATACCTAATGAAAAAAATCATTTTAAGTACTCTACCTATTTTCCCTAAGGGAAAATGCTCGGGGAGCCCACTGTTCAATACTTCTCCTAATGTCATGACTTGATTTTATACATCTCTTCAATATGTTTTTAAGGGATTTGGAGTAGAGCTTTAAACATCTTCAAATGCTAGTTGGGAAAACTCATATCTTTGAAAGTTAAATTACTTTGTGCCTTAAAAACAGGAATTTCACAAATAATTGTTTTTGGAATGATGTGTTTGAAATAGTTATAAATGCTTGCTATTTTTTGCCAGTTTCAGGACTTTTTAATATTTGCAATACGGTGACACTCTTTTAGAAACACCATATGTGTGTGTGTGTGTGTGTGTGTGTGTGTGTGTGTATAATTATATTTGTAGGCATACTTCTTGATAAAAAATAGTTTCAAACATAGAAACTCTGCCCTGCTTATTTTAACTATTTCTCAGACCTTTATTAGTTTGACTCTTTTAGTTGCAAGTAACAGAATGGGAATTTGGCTAAATGAAACCAAAAAATGAAAGAAGGGGGTCTCAGAATCCAGGGAAAAAGCTGAGGCCTCAGGAGGGGCCAGCAGGGGGATAGAAGGGCAATAAGGGAGTGCAGGGGAAGCAGGGGGCAGAAAACAGTTCCGTGAGGACATTGCTGTAAGGGGTAAAGAGGCTCTATTTGTATCCAGTTCATTTGTCCTTCGGCTCATGATTCAAATTCCAGGGACAAAGAAAGGATGAGTATGATTAGCCTAGCTTGAGTCTTCTACTCACATCTTCTCACCAAGCCTGAAGTCAGTGGGGAAGGGTTTTCCCCAAGAAAAATTCAGCTGCTCTTGCCAAAGGAAGGTGTCCACTCATGGACGAAGCCCAGGTAAAAACACCAGATGTTATTTGTAGCACCCGATACCTGGGCTCTTAGATGTCATTTATCTCCAAATTTGTCTCTCAAATTCAGCCTCCATACTGGCTGCAGAGTGATCCCCATAAAACCCCAAACTGACTCTTTTTTAAAAAAAATTTGTTTTGGCTGCATTGGGTCTTTGCTGCTGCACACAGGCTTTCTCTAATTTTGGCGAGTGAGGGCTACTCTTTGTTGCGGTGCGCGAGCTTCTCTTTGCGTTGGCTTCTCTTTGTTGCGGAGCACGGGCTCTAGGTGTGCTGACTTCAGTAGTTGTGGCACGCAGGCTCCATAGTTGTGGCTTACAGGCTCTAGAGAATAGGCTCAGTAGTTGTGGTGCATGGGCTTAGTTGCTCCGCAGCATGTGGGATCTTCCCGGACCAGGGCTCAAACCCGCGTCCTCTGCATTAGCAGGTGGATTCTTAACCACTGCACCACCAGGGAAGGCCCCCCAAACTGACTCTTAATCTTCCTGGCTTAACACTCTTCAGTGACTCCTTTTTTTAAAATTAATTAATTAATTCTATTGGGGTACAGTTGTTTTACAATGTTGTGTTAGTTTCTGCTGTACAGTGAAGTGAATTAGCTATATGTATACATATATCCCATCTTTTTTGGATTTCCTTCCCATTTAGCTCACCACAGAGCATTAAGTAGAGTTCCCTGTGCTATACAGCAGGTTCTTATTAGTTATCTATTTTATACATATTACTGTATATATGTCATTCCCAATCTCCCAATTCATTCCACCCCTCCCCGCCTTCCCCCCTTGGTGTCCATACGTTTGTTCTCTATGTCTGTGTCTCTATTTCTGCCTTGTAAACAGGTTCATCTGTACCCTTTTTCTAGATTCCACATATATGCATTAATATACGATATTTGTTTTTCTGTTTTTGACTTACTTCACTCTGTATGACAGTCTCTAGGTCCTTCAGTGACTCCTTAAGGACCTGGTGATTTTTCAGTGTCACTTTTCACATCTCTCAGCCTAGACCTGCTGTTCCAGCCTCACAAACTGCTTAGAGAATCTCTTACCTTAGCTTTGTGCTGCTGTTTTCCTGCCACGTGGATTTTCAGCTCGATTCCTGTCTGTATGTCCATCAGTGGGTTTACCACATGGGATTACAATGAGCAGCTTAAGGGTCTGTTTCTCGCAGGAGGTTTGTATCTCATTCATTTTTGATCTCTACGCATTGCACAACACCTGCCTTCATTATTATTTATATTATTTCTCAATAAGATTTGCTGACCACATAAATGAAGGAATGCAATGTATTTTTCCCTTACAGATAATGATGGCAAACCTGATGTCTGAAGTAACTATCACCTTTGTAGATGCTAACTAGTTTTTAATAGTGCTGTATTATTGTTCACCCCAATTCCTTAAACTAAAGGACAATTTTTATTTGGGAGCCCTATTTCCCCTATGAAAAGAGTCCTGTTTATTTCCATTTGCTCAGGCTTATTTTTTTATATTTCCATTTGCTCAGGCTTATTTTTTTAAGTTTCCTTGCTATTTCAGGGATATAGAGATGAAGACATACATTTTGATAGTGAGGGAGATATTGCTAGGTACTTATCTTTTTTTTTTTAATTTTCTTTTTTTTTATATACAGCAGGTTCTTATTAGTTATCTATTTTATATATATTAGTGTATATATGTCAATCACAATCTCCCAATTCACCCCCCCTACCCGCCAGCTTTGCCCCCTTGGTGCCCATATATTTGTTCTCAACATCTGTGTCTCTATTTCTGCCTTGAAAACTGGTTCATCTATAGGTAGGTACTTTTCTAAACCAGAAATTGGAAAATCATGGGATGACTTGGGATAACTTAGATTACTCCATGGTATTATTTTGTTTTCTCAGTTCCAGTAATTTCATATTGCTACTGTTCTAGAACATTTACCTCCCCTGCCTTTTTTTCTTGCTACTAGCAGCACATTGTAAGCTCTTGTGTATTTGTTATAAACTATCACCCCCAAATCCTCTTAAGCCTTTTTGCTCTTTAGAAGAATTCTCAGTTTATGTCTGTGCTTCATAGTATTCTCCCCAAAGTGTGTTTTATGTTCTTGTAAATTGAACTCATCACACTTAACCTTGTGTGCCTCTCCAAGGTCTCTGGATTATTCTGTACTGTTGATCTATTGTTCACTGTTTATGATTTTCTGCAAATAAGAATAATGTATAATTTACTTTGTGCTTCAGACCACAAATAAAGGTATTAAAGAGCATGTGCTTCAACTTTTGCTTTCTGGCTTCCTGCTTTTCCCAGTCTGACTCTGGCCTGTTAGCAGTTATTTTTTCATTGTCATTTTTTTTCTTGTTAAAATATTATATATATATATATATATATATATATATATATATATATATATGCAGAAAGTAGCTTGTAATTTTTCTTAATTTCAGCACCAAGGAGCAGATAACCAAGATAAATATTATGTCAAAAGACATCTTTTTATTATCCCCTGGAATATATGTGTTTGGGATTATTATAATATTTATTGAAACTATACTATATTTATAATAGTAGCTAACACTTGTATAGTGCTTGCTGTGTTCCAGGACTATCCTAAGTATTATACATGGAATATCTCATTCAATACCCACAACTCTATGAGGTAGGTACAGGTATCTCCTCCATTTTGCAGATGAGGAAATCGAGGCACTGTGGGCGTTGTAAAGTACGAAAGTCACACAGCTAGTAATCTGCAGAGCTGGGACTCAAACACAGGCTGTTTGGCTTTGGAATCTGGGCCCTTAACCCATTATATTGGATTCGAAAAAGGCCTCGCTAAGTGAGAGATACTGAAAAGAACCCCACACGGGTCCTACTCCAAGATGTTGACAACATAATTCAGGGTTTGCAAAGAAGCAGCCTGTGTCTCCTTCTTCCTCCCCTCACTCCTCTCCTCAGTCAATCAGCAACCAGCTCTTACCTTCTTAACAGTTTTTCTTTCCTTCCCCATTATTGCAACCTTGGTTCAGTACATAATGATCACATGCTGAGATTTCTACAGCCATCTCCCCACCTGTCTCCTTTATTCTATCTTGGGTCCCTACAACTCATTCTCCATAATGCAGACTGAGTCACTTTCCTTTCCGCACATCTTCCCCTGAATTCCACACTCCATGGAATTCATCCTGTGCTCATCTGTGTCTAGCCCTTTGAAGGAACTGTTTATTTATCAGTCACCACTTGTGATACCCTTACTCCCTTCCAGTATTCTGATTGGCAAGACCCGGATCATACATATGTCTACACTTGGAGATGGTAGGGGTGGGGTGGGGTCTACCTCATGCAAAATGCATGGCCTATGAATGAAGGAAGGGTAATTTTCCCCAGTGAAAATAAGGGTTCTGCTGCCAGAATGAGGGGAAGTAAACGCGGGTCAGGAAAACACAGTATACGTCCACCTTTCATCAACTATCAAGGGCATACAATAGGCACCCAATAAATGACTTATTTTATTAAGGGTAATGAGCATGTAATAGATATCGTATAGGGCTCTTTATGTGAAGGTTTCCGACTACCAAAACTGATTTATAATTTCGATTAACCTCTTCTTTTGAATAATTTTGAATTATCTCTTTAACCAGTAACTTGAATTTCACATTATAGAGAAAGTGATCTAAGAAGAGGTTAGATGACTGAAAATCATTAAAATGTCTGGAAGGAAGGAATTTGAATTTTCTTTGCAACAGAACATCTTTGAAGCAGTGCATTTTATTCATATAGAATATCACAACTCAGGGAAGATTCTTAAAATCACTCTGTAGCCAAGATACAGATATGGCTCCTCTGCTTATCTGCTTGAAAATTTATCATTATGATGAGACAAGTGTCATGAGTGAACTGGACCCAGAACTGTGAAATTCAGTCAGTCTGTTTTTCCCGAGTTCATACGAACGCCATGTGGAGGTTATCTAAATGGATGCGGTCAAGGTGCTTTGTCAATTATCATTTAAAAATGCTCACCCATCTCTGGAAGTTCTTAGCTTCATTGGCAAATCAAGTGAGAAGTGAAGCTCACTGAATCTATCTAACCATTCCACTTTTATGCAGGATAAATTTAGGTTTGGGGCTTTAAATGTCCTGCAACAATCAGTTATATGGATGAACCATGGACCATTACCTAAGCTTTATCATAAACTCTGCCATCTCTGTATGTGCCCTGTGTTATTAGTCTTAGAAATGGTTGTGCTTTGGGGCCAATAAAAAAAATCCCCAAACTTCATTCTGACCTTGAATAATATAGATAGAGAATGGAAAATGTTTAGGGATAAGAAAAGATGTGAGAATAATGTCTGTGCAAGTGAAGTATTTCTAGCTAGTCAATATTCTCAGACCCTTGAGCATAGCCTAAATGATGGCTTCCTCTGTGCTGACTTCTCGCTAAAGTAGCATTCGTTCAGCTTTCATGAATAATCAATTTTATTGGCTGGTAAATGAGACCAACAATTGTTCTTGAACTTATTGGCATCTCAGCCCAATCTTTTCTAGCCCAGTCTAAACTCTAGATTTGAGTACCAATGGAATATTGAGAACTCAGGAGTATCAGAGCAGGTTGGAAAGATACAAGTGCTTTTTAGAGAATGAAGGTTGATTGCTGATCCTAGATTTTATAGACATTAAACGGCTGAACCATTATCTATTTTGTTGTAGTTTGTGTAGTGCTCTGATTATTATTGCTTTATAATAAATTTTCCCCAAAGTGAGTAGCTTAAAATAATCATTTTATTTTGCTCATTACTGAGTGGGTCAGGAAATAGGGAAGGGCTATTATTTGGGGTCTCTCATGTGATTATAGTCAGGTGTTAGCTGGGACAAAGATATCTGGGCAGGACATCCAAGAAGGCTCACTCACCCAGCTGCAGTTGATGTTGACTATTGCCTAGGAGCTCAGTAAGGCTGTCTACCTGACTGCCTACACATGGCATCTGCCTGGTGGTTTCAGAAGTAGTCAGATTTCTTACATGGCACTTGGCTTTCCCCAGAGTGAGCATCCTAAGAGAACAAAGAAGAAGCTGCATGGTCTTTTCTGACCTAGCCTCAGAATTATGCAGCATCACTTCCACAGCATTCTTGTGGGTACAATATCACTGAAACCAGTGCAGATTCACAGGGAGGGGACATAGACCCTCATCCCTTAAGGGAAGAGTGTCAAAAAAGTTGTACACTTGTTTTAAAACCATGACAAAGGGTCTTTGCTGGGCATTTGGAAACATCTTGTTGCCCAAGGTGATTTCTGGGAGTATCCACTGTCCAGATACTTCAACATTCTTTATAATACTTGGAGTTATGGAAACATGATTTTTGGCTCTGTTTTCCTCATGGAGGCCCAGTATCAAATACCAATGTATTATTTCTCTTTCGAAGTAGAGCCAAGAATTTTATCCCAATTGATGTAGGGGGAAAAGAAGAAGAACTGAGAAGCATTTGGATCTGACTCAAGAAATTGGGATGGTAAATCTACCTGTAATGCAAAACCAATCTTACCTCGTGGTCTGTAAATTCTCTACTTGCTTTAATACTAGTAAACCTGTAAAGGTCTATTGCTGACCTAGATAATCCTATAGAAAAATGAAATCTTTTCAAAGTCAACATTAAAATTCACATAATTCAGAGCTTTCTTTTTCATGGTTTATCTTAGAGTATGCCTGTGGGAGCTGTTTTGCTTCACGTTCAATAGTATCACTGCTGGCTTTAGCTCGGTTGACCCTGTGGTGCTATCTGCTATACAGAAGAGTTCGCTACTTCATTAATGAATTGATAAGGGCTCAACTACCTGCCCTCAGTTTTATTTCTCTCCTCTGAGAGACAATCTTTCAGATATGATACAGTTTGTTTATGCCATTTTACACATGATGGTACGGCATATCTTTCTTCTTAATTATAGTAGTGGACTATTACTAGCTCTAAGTAGACTAAATTTCAGAGTAGGCACATGTAGGCTTTATTTTATTGGCATCCTACTGAATGATGGTTTATATATTTTGAGCAAATGAATTAAGCTATGATGTTGCATTTTTATCTGTTGAAAGAAAATGATTCTTCCTGACTGAGTACAAGTGGAATTCAAGATAACCATGAAAATTATTAAATATTGCTTTTGTTTTCTGTCTCTCAGGCCAAAATATGGCTGGCAGGTTTTTCCTAAAGTACTTCTATTAATGTACTTCCTGCTACCATGCTGATTAAAAAGCAAAGCAAAACAAAACAGTCCTCTTCTTATTGTCTGTATGTTCCTATTTTAAAATGACATAATATTTTTAAATGTAGTGATTTTTCTAATTGCAAGGGTAATACTTTAAGTAAAAACAAGACAAGAATTTAAAAAACCTTCTTATCTCCCTGACTTAAGATTACAGGCTTATATTTTTCAATTAATTTCTCTAATATATGTATATACATGCACACATACACATGGATTGTATTTGAATCAGTTTCATGGATCAAAATTCAAAAGATAAAAATGTTAGAAAATTAAAAATCTTCCCCCTTCAGAACCTCAGTTGTCTAGTTCCTTTCCATGGAGTCCCCCAATGTTCTCTGTTCTCTCTTCTTGCAGAGATATTTTAAGTAGATTTAAATAACTTTATGTATATTTTTTCCTTTTTCCCCCTGAGCCAAATAGTAGCTTAATATTCAAATTGTCCTGTGACTTGTTTTTTCATTTTACAATCTATCTTAGAGATATTTCCATATTAGTACAAAATATCCTCTGTTAAAAAGGATGTATAGCGTTCAATATATAAGTATATATAAATATAATACAGATATATAAATAATTTATTTAATCAGTTCCCAATTAATGGTTATTTAGGTTGTTTCCAATCTTCTGTTTTTGTAATTCTACAATGAGCAATCTTGTGTATTAGTTTACCAAGGCTGCTGGGCCAAAGCACCACAGACTGGGTGGCTTAAACGATCGAAATTTATCGTTTCACAGTTCTGAGGCTAGAAATCTAAAATTGAAGTGCTGGCATCATCTGTTCCTTCTGAGGGCTGGTAGGGAAGGATCTAGTTCCAGGCCTCTCTCCTTGGCTTGTAGATGACCATCTTTCTCTATGTCTCTGCACATAATCTTCCTTCTATGTGTGCCTCTGTGTTCAAATTTCCCCTTTTCACACCAGTCATAATGGATTAGGACCCGCCTTAATGATCTCATTTTGACTTGATTACCTTGTAAGGGCCCTATCTCCAAATAAGGTCATGTTCTGAGATACCTGGGGTTTAGAACTTTAATATATGAATTTTGAGGGGGACACAATTCAACCCATAATACCTGTTGTATATGTCACTTTGCACATAATAAAATGTGTTTATTTTTGCACATAATAAAATAATAAAGTGTATCTTGGGACAAATTTCTAGAATTTGGATGGCTGAATCAAAGGTTATATACATTTGTAATTTTTGTAGATATTGCCAAGTTATCCTGTATAAAAATTGCAGCAATTTATAGCTCTCATGAGCAATGGATGAGTATATCTTCTCCCTTAACCTCTTATATGATGTGTTATTGAACTCTGGGTCTTTGGAAATCTAATAAATGAAAATTGTTCTTGATGTAGTTTTAATTTACACCTCTCATAAATGCATGAACTTGAGTATTTTTTCACATTTTAAATGTATGCTTTTAAAAAACATGGAATCAAACTGCAAATAACATTTTATAGCTCTTTTTTTTCCATTTAAGCAATATATAATGGGTATACTTACATATTATGCAATATTTTTCTACAACAGGCTTTATACTATCCCATTATACATCTGTATCAAAATTTATTTAATTAATTCCCTATTGTTGTACATTTATGTTGTTTCCAACATTTTTGCTTCTAAAATAATGCCGAGATAACTATAGAGATAAATCTTTGGGCACAGTTGGGATAGAAATGAACCCTTTCCTTTTTTGTAGACAAATTATTGAAGCTGAATTAATAATTAGATGGAGTCATATCAATGCCCATCTTTTGACTCTCCTATTTCCCTTACAAAATGTGTTTGCCTGTGATTTTAAGAAAGTTACTTCTCAGTAGTTGAGGCTGGACTTAGATTTTTTCTCCTGTACTACATCTCAATTTTCCTGTAATAAAATTCATTTGTCTCTGAAATCAACTGTGCCATGTACTACACCATATTGTGAGTATGAGTGGATGGTACTACTTGGGCAGAGCAGCAGACAACACACCTCTGCACATTTGGGGTCTGATATCTCTCAACTTATAGCTTACATTCATATGTAGAGCTAGAAAGAATGACAGACAACAGTACTTACTGAGGGCTTGAAGTGTATTAACTCATTAATCTTTTCAACAAAGACATGAGAACTAATGGGAGGAGATAGTAATAGACAATTACTGCTGCAATAACACTGTGTAACAAACTATCCCAAATCTCAGTGCCTCACAATAGCAAGCATTTAATTTTGTTTTGCTCAGGGATTGACATTTGGCTAAGGTTGTACTGTGCTTGGTCAGCATTAGCTGACCTTGCTTCCAATCCTCATATTGAGTCCAGATTTATTCTACATTTCTCTCATCCTCCTTTGAAACAGAAGCTACCTGTAGAATGTTCCTCTCATGATGGATAACAAGTATATAAGAGGTAAGCCAACCTGTGTAAGCACATTTATGGTCCCCATTAATATTTCACTGGCCAAAGCAAGTATGCTAATGACCCAAATGTGATATCAGCAAGGCAGAGAAGTATGCTTCACTCATAATGGAAGAGAAATGTACAAAAGAGAAATGTACAATTATGTGGTTAATTCTATCAGAGAAGAGCGAAGAATTGGAACCAATAATTTAATCTACCATAGAGACTTTTGAAAAATGGATGAGTAAGTGACAAATTTCAAAAGTTTCACATAGAGACCAATTCCATTGCTTTTTTGGGTTAACATTGTGTCTGAAATCCTACAGGGCTAAAAGTATCACAAAAGATCTTTTAAATTTGATAGATAATACCAGTTAGGAGCTAAAGAAGGTCCAAACTTCTGAAAGAACAGCCCTGCCTATATGCTGATTATAAGGTACTGGGGAAGAAAACAGGTGTTTATATAAATAATTCCATAGCAAGATGTAAGATGGTAAGGGTCCTTCAAAGACCTGTTGCAAGTAAAATGGTAGAGGGATTTACAAAGCAATATTTGGGTTTTCCTGGTTTGATCTTCCAGTTGTTAAGGTTTTTTTGTACTGAAAAATGTAGAAGAAATTGCCTAATAGCTAAATTGGGAAAAAAATTTTTTCCCAGAAATACTGATGTACTTTTTATTATGCATGTTTTAGAAGGAGACTATAGGAGCTCCACAGTTTTAGAAAAACAGATCAATGTGTTTCTTAAGCCTTCTGTCCTTCAACAAATTGAACAGTCTGGAATGTCAAATTGAAAATGTAAAAGGAAAAATATCTGCTACTATGAAGAATCATATCAATAAAAATGTAAGACAATGAGATCCACTGCTGAGAAATTTAAAAATCCCTTTAGTCTTTGACTGAATTAAGAAAATGTGAAGTTAGAGAAACAAACAGAGTAATATAGCTCTCTAGAAATAATTCATTTTGGGTCACTTCTTTTAGAAATTATAGAAAATCATTCACCTGTGAATGTAGGAAACCATTGCTAATTGTCAGTCTTGACATGAAAAAAAATACAGCAGTTTGAGAAAAAAAATATTCTAGCAATCACCTCAACTTTTATTGTTATTTCGACCTAAGTTAACTGAAGGATCATTTTGATGGTGAAAAAAACATCTATTGAGGCTAAGGTTGAGTGTATTTCCACACAGCTTCTTTCAGAAATTGAGATAGATTTCTAAAGAAACATTATTTTATCTTTAATGATATAGATGTTTGAATTAATTTTTCCCAACAATTTGCTAAGATTTTTATAGCCTATGTGAGAGTAATAGAGAATGAAATTGATAAATAATGGTATCAGTAAGCTCATTAAAATGTAAAAGAATTTTTTCTCCTGCAAGAGGAAAATTCGGGGGGCAGCTAAGAGGAACAGTTTCCACATCCATTTGATGTGTTCTAATGCATTAACAAGGATGCAAAAATAACCTAACTGGATGAAGACAATAATATAATAATTTAGGCTCTTGATTACTGTGTTATCAGAAGACTGTGAGTTACCTTGTCTGTTAAGGTACGTGTTTAAATTCAAAGTCCACATATAAGTATTGGGCTATTCTTCCATCAGGTGAAAATTTTAAAATATGAATCTTTTGTGGTCATAACAAAAAGAGTATAAAATTTAGTCTTCCAAGATATGGCTTTGAGTTCCAACTCTGCCATTTATTAATGAGTTACTCAACATCTCTGAGTCTTAATTTTCTCCTCTATAAAATGGGGATGAAGATGTCAGTTGCAAAGGCTGTGAAATGAAATAATTTTATAATATAATAAATATAATAATATGTAACATAAAATATAATTTAGTTTATAATGTATAATTATATATTATATATGAATATAATTGCCTCACACATATTCATAGCCAATAAATGATAGTTACTATTATTATAAGTATTTTCTATCAGAGAGACAATACATAAAAAATATTTTCTAATTTAAAAAATACACAGATTTGCATATATTTTTGAGTCAGTTAAATGTTGCACTGATATTCTGTGCCATAATCATCTGTCATGACTAGAGGGGCTCACAGAAATCTAAGTGTACGATAACAGTTACCAGTGTAAGATAAAATGGGGAAGAGGGTAATGCATCAGTGAAATAATCAGTATATTAGTTATCTATTGCTGCAAAACAAATTATCCAAAAGCTTATCAGCTTAAAACAATAAATATTTATCACCTTGCAGCTTCTGTGGGTTAGAGATTAGGGAGCAGCTTTACTGGGTGGCTCTGGCTCATGGTCTCTCACGATGGTGCAATGAAGACATTGACCAGGGCTGCAGCTGTTCGAAAGCTTGACTGGGGCTGGAAGATGCACTTCCAAGATGGTTCATTTACATGGTTGTTGGCAAGAAGCCTCAGTTCCTTGTCATTTGGAATTCCACTAAGGGCTGCTTGAGTGTCATTATGACATGGCAGCTGGGTTCTTCCCAAGGAAGTAATCCAAGAGAGAGCAAGGTGGAAGCTGCAATGACTTTTATGACCTGATCTTGAAAGTCACACACAGACACTTCTGCATATTTTCTTTGCTGGAAGTCAGTCACAAGGCCAGTCCATCAAAACATCGTGGACATGTTTAAAAACTACAACAGTTTATGGAAATTGTACTTTGATTCTGTGTTTTCTTTCTTAGTTTGCTATTATTTTGACATGCGACTAATACGTAAATTGAAACGCAGGGTTTAAATGGCAATGAGAGTTTAGTAGAGCTGATAAGAGTTACTTCTTAGGTAGCAGGAAAGTAAGAAGAGGGTAAGGATTAGAGTCTCAATTTGTGAAAACCACTAAGCCTTCAGTCTCTAAGATTAGAGAATCAGTAAGTTATTTATTCACTCACAAATATTTAATAAATCAATTTTGATGAGACAGGTATTCCTTCATTATCGACCTAAAAATAAAACCAAAAACAGTTAAAGGTGGACTAGTGAAGCCCTAGGAAAAAAAGACTTAGACCATCCATCCAGGAGAAATACTTGAGATCATCAGTCACACGTAGGGTAGTTTTGCAAAGTTATGTTGAGAGATCTCTAAAGTAGGGAGGAAATCTATAGTTTAAATGTCTCAAAGAAATATAAATCAAATATTGATTAGCTGTGCTAATTGAGAGTACTTGGATTATCCCCAATTTTTTCCCATTTGGTCCTAGATATTATGATTTAGAGAATTCACAATTCTTTTCTTGTTTGAAATGTGTTCTGGAATTATTATTAGGAGATTGCTTTCCCTGGTTATGTGAATTAAGGGAGTTGGAGTGGAGATGGGTGGGTGCACTGTAGCACAAAGGGAAGCCAGCCTTTTGGACTTGCACTTGTTTATTCTGTTTTCCATCAGTTACAATTGGTCGAGAAAGGTAATGATATATGTAGGATCGAAGTTGCAAAATTTTTTGACATCAAGAAACAACATTCCATAAGTATACTGAAGAAATAAACACTAGGGGGAAATCTGGAAAGGGAAAAATAGGTATTCTGAAGAAAAAAAGGTTTAATTGTATGACATTGAATAAGGATGTAATTTCAAACCTTTTTTCTCAGTTTGACTTGAGTGTGAAACATAAAAGAAAGAGAGAGAGAGAGCACAAAAATAGTAAGACTGCCAATCTACATCAATTGAGATTTGGTATTTGAAATGAAAAAGAAAACCATATATATATGGTTATAATAAAATGGTGGGAAAGAAGTCGGTGGACTAAGACTGCTAAGAAGAAAATGTAGACTCCATCCTACACTGGTAGGGCTAACCTCAGTCTATTGACTTTTCCTACAACTGTCTTCATCTGCAGGCGATGCAGGAGAACACTGCCAGGGACTTTGATAGTGGGTCTGTTAGCCACAAATTTACTGCACAAAGGCATCCAGTAGGAGGTAAGATGTATTTTTGTGGTGGTAAAGCACTTGTGTTGGCATGCCCTAGTTGTGTTTGCAGTAAAATTGAAGACGATTACCAGAGTGGGAAATCAGCTGAACGATCATAAATAACTGGTCAAATGAGTGGCATTGCTGCCCAGTCAACAACATCATTTTTGTGGTCAATGGTGTTTACGGAGCGCCCACTGGGTGTCTGGCATAAAGGAAGCAAAGGCCATGATTCTGAGGGAATTACCAGGCCTGATTTCCGTGGGGCTCCATTGTGCTTTGCTCTGGGGGTGCCTGATTCCTTTGTGCCATTGTTACTGCAAAAATAGTCTTCTACACTCCTGGCCCACCCCTCTGCTTCCTTCTCTCCTCATCTGAGAGGCTTAATTCCCTCCCTGCTAAACTTCAGTGTGTGGGGCTGGTTCAGACCTTGGTTGGTGGAAAGGGGAGGAACTCAAGGTCACTGCTGGGGCGTCTCAGTCTTTATGCTTTGACCTTGAGCCTCTATCAAGCCATATGAACCACTGTATGATACTGCCTCTAGCTCTGATATGCTGGGGAGATTTCCATTGCAAACCAGAGCCTCAAACCTAATAGTCATCCTCTATGTCTCTCTTTCACACCCCACATCCAGTCCATCAGTAAGTCCTATTGCCCCTACCTTCCAAACAGATTCCAAATCTGCTACATCTTCTCACCTCCAGGGTTAGTCTCCCACCTTTTGCTTGGACTACTAGAATAACCTCTACTTTCACTCTTACTCTCTCACATAGTGGCCAGAATGAGCTTTAAAAAAAAAGTTCTTGTTGGTAGGCTCTGACTCCCATCTACAGAATCTTTATACTCCAGTCACATGTGTTTACTGCTATACTGGGAAGAGCCAAGTGTATTCCACCTCACATGTTTACTTGGGCAGTTCCCTCTGCCTAGAATGCTCTTTTCCTAGCTCCTGCTTGGCTGGTCCATCTGACCACTCAGGTCCCTGTTCCCATGTCACCGCCTCAGAAATTCCTTTTTTTACCATACTATCTACATAACATTTACCTGCTGTCGTTTTCTATATCTTTACTCTGTTTTAATTTCTTCATAGCACTCATCACTACCCACTGGTGTATTATATATTTGTTTATTATCTGTCTCTCCCACTAGAATATAATGACCATGAGGGCAGGGACTTGGTTTTGTTCACCACCATATCCCTAGAACCTAGAACAGTGCCTCACATATTGGAGGCACTAAAAAATATCAGTTGAAAGTATGAATGAACAAATAATAGCTACCATAAAGTTGCTATGTCATTCACAGGCTGATTGCATTTTCTAAAAATGACCACTACATTCTTCCATCCCATATGATCCTTTTTGCACTGTGACTTTGACATTCCTCCCTTTGAGAGGTGGGGTTTATGTTCTCCCTCTTGAATTTGGGCAACTTTGTGACTGTGGTGGAAGTGATGCTATTTGACATCTGAGACTAGGTCATAAAAAGGTGAAGCTTCCACCTGGTTCTCTTTGAATCGGTCTCTCTTGGAACCCAGCCACGATACAGTTAGGAAGCCCAATCAGATACACGGAGAAGCCATGTGGAAGTATTCTGGCTAATAAACTCAGCTGAGGTCCTAGCTGGTAGCCAGCATCAACTGTCAGCCATGTGAGTTAGGAAGCCCTAGAGATGGCTGTAGCCCTCAGCCACTAAGTCACCCCCAACATTTGATTCTCTCCAGAGGAGGCTCCTGACATTGTGGAACAGAGACAAGCCTGGCTTGTGCCCTTCATGAATTCCTGTGACACAGAAATCATGAGAGATGATTGCTGTTCTATGTCACTTTTTGTTTTGGTTTATTACAGAAAAATATATAGCTACAGGGACTTCCCTGGTGGAGCAGAGGTTAAGAATCGGCCTGCCAATGCAGGGGACACAGGTTCGATCGCTGGTCCGGGAAGATCTTACATGCCATGGAGCAACTGAGCCTGTTCTCTAGAGCCCGCGAGCCACAACTACTGAGCCCACATGCCACAACAATTGAAACCAGTGCACCTAGAGCCTGTGCTCCACAACAAGAGAAGCCACCACAATAAGAATCATGTGCACCACAATGAAGAGTAGCCCCTGCTCGTCACAACTAGAGAAAGCCCGCATGCAGCAACTAAGACCCAACGCAGCCAAAAATAAATAAATAAAATAAAATAATTTTATTAGAAAATATATATATAGCTAGAAAAATAAATGAACAAATAACTACCCAACCTCTTTGCACCTTTCCTTTGTGAGGTTTGGGTAGGATGGCAGGAGCTGGAGCAGCCATCTTGGACTCAGAGATGGAAGCTACCACTTCATTACGCAAAACGACAAGATAAAACGAGCCTGGGTCTCTGGTGCCACAGAGTTTCTGTATCAGTGCTGAGTGACAAGAAATATAATTCTGCCTTGTTTATTTAAGCCTTTGTTATATTTGGGTCTTTTTATTCATTACAACAGCTGGAGCCTATATTCTGTCTCATGCAATAACCACCACCACCACCATTTTGTTAAGGGCTTACTGTGTGCTCGGCACTGTGCTGTACATATGTTGTTTCATTTAATCCTTGATACAAGTGTATGGAGGTGGGTTGTCTCTTTATTCCCATTTTGCGAAAGGGTAAACTGAGCTCAGATTAAGTAACTTAGCCACAGTTTCATAGCTGGAAGTAGCAGGGTTTGGATTTGAAGGCAAATCAAAGGGGCTTCAGAGCCTGAGCTGTTTTAGTTTACTCTTCTGCCTCACATGAGTTTAGCTCAAGCTTTCTTTCAGGGAAGTGGGAAATAAGGCTGTAAAGAGAAGAGGCAAAAGAATAAATTGTCTGCAATAGCTGCTTTGGCAGCAGAAAGGCAGCTCATAGGTGCTAAGATGAACCATTTTTTTTCTCAGCTATGACTGTATACAGGAATAACCATGTCTTCTTCAAACCAGAACAGCAAAATATATAAATATACAAATAATCTACCTCAATATAAATATCTCCGTCTTTACCACATACCGTTGTTGGTGTTTTGCATATATGCAAATGTGTGTGCGTATATATATACACATGTACATAGTCACACACATGTGCATACATGTATATTCCTGTATGCCTCCTATCATGGTGTTGCCCACTGCATCTTGGGATGCTGCAACTCAGCAGCTGCTAATAACTCAAAATCTAAAAAGAATTTAACAGATAAACCGCTTTTATAATGCTTATTTTAGGTGATGAGGCACTAATGAAATAATATGAACTCCTTTTGTAAAAGGAAGTCCAAATAATTCTATTCATACTTGAGAGATATTACAAATAATACCTGTGTTGTAGGGAGAGAGTCACATAATCTCAATTAATCCTCACAACAATCATAAGGATAGGAACCATTATCCTATTACAGATTAGGAAGCAAAGGCATAGAAAGGTTAAATGTTTTTCTAAAGGTCACACAGCCAGTAGTCCTTCTGTTTGACTGCAAGAGAAGCATGAAAAATACTCCGTTATTTGCTTTTCAGTATGAATGAATTTGTTGTATCAATTCATATTTTACTTATTGATTTACTAGAGGAAAACACTGGAGATGATATCTTAATTACGGTTAAGATATAAGGTCAAAGATATTCTTGCTATTTCTTTTTTTTTTTTTTTTTTGTGGTACGTGGGCCTCTCACTGCCGCGGCCTCTCCCATCGTGGGGCACAGGCTCCGGACGCGCAGGCCCAGTGGCCACGGACCACGGGCCCAGCCGCCCTGCGGCATGTGAGATCCTCCCGGACCGGGGCATGAACCCGCGTCCCCTGCATCGGCAGGCGGACCCCCAACCACTGCGCCACCAGGGAAGCCCGCTATCTCTTTTTAAAAGAGGTAAAAGCTGCCAGACTACAATTTAGTTAAATGAAATGTACATGGTAATGCTATCTTCCAATGTTTGAAAGATGCAAATTATACGGACGTAGTACAAGGACTATCAAAGTGAATTATGAAATGATATAAAATAAAGAAAAAACAGTCATGCTCTGGAAGGGAAATTCTTATTTGCTGTACCTAATTAGGTAGTCTTTGAAGCAAGAGCTATGAGAGTTGGGTCGTTGAGGAGATATCAAATGGAACTAGACTCTAGTAAATGACGGAGTTGCAAGATCCAATCCCTCCTCATATGGGCAGTGGATTAACTCATTGGCCTTCCTGCCTCTTCTTTCTCAGCTTTTGTGGTTTTATCCGGAGATAGAAACGTTTCTTGTGAACCTTTTGTGTAGTTTTGGATAGGATGAGAGATTTTCATTTTTTAATTTTTAATAAAGTGATCTCTGAAGAGCACCCCAGACTTTGCTGATTTCCTTCTCATCAGGCATATGGTGTGTTCCAGAAATTCACAAATTCCTTCTATTTTTCACTGAGCTTTGGGATGAAAAGAATATGAGTTGGTTTTGTAAAATCTGGGGGGGGGGGTGTTTGTGGGATTATTATGGGATATTTTAGTACCAAACTAGAGACCAGACATCATGGTCTGTATACCCCGGTTTAAATGGACTGATTCTCTTTATTACATCTTCTGTGTCTTAGTTCAGGCTGCTGTAACAAAGTATCATAAACTGGGTGGTTTATAAATAACAGAAATTTATTTCACACAATACTGGAGGCTATAAGTCCGAGATCAGGGTGCCAGTATGATCGGGTTCTGTAAGGATTTTTTGCAGGTTGCAGACTACCAACTTCTCCTTGTATCCTCACATGATGGAAAGAGAGGGCTAGAGAGGTCTCTGGAGTCCCTTTATAAGGGCACTAATCCCATTCATGACAGTTCTACCATCACATCCTAATTACCTCCCAAAGGCCCCACTTCCTGATAACATCACATTGAGAGTTAGGATTTCAATATATGAATTTTGGAGGAACACAAATATTCAGTCCATTGCATTCTATTTCTCCTTGTTTCTGACTAGTGTCCAAGCATTAATGGGATCAATCAGTTGTTACATGTTTAGAGCTCTACAATTTGGAGTCATTTTGGATTTATGGACTTCTGAAGCACGTAAGATTATTAAAGTACATACACTTACAAGCAATACAAGTCCTTAAAGCAGTATCAAGAAATAAAGTCATTACCACATTTTGTTTCAAACAAATCTTTATCCTGAATGGTTATATCTCATGACCCTTTATTGGGTCCCTATCAGGATGTGTCCAAAGTACTTTGCCAGCTTCTCCAGTTTTCTTTCTACCTTTTCAGGTTGCAACATATTTGTTGAACACAGACCATGTGCTGTATGCAACAAGAGGCCTTAAATATTAAGACATGACTCCTGCCCTCAAGGAATATTCAGCTCTTTAGATCAGCAAATTAATCAAATCCAGTCATATTAGTTATCTGTTGCTATGTTACAAGTTACCTCAAAACTTAGCACCATAAAACAACAAACATTTATTATCTCACTGTTTTTGTGGGTCAGGAATCTAGGCAGAGCTTAGTGGGGTGGTTTGGCTCAGAGTTTCCCATGAGGTTACAGTCAAGTAGTCAGCTAGGGCTGCAGGTGACTGATGGCTTGACTCGGGCTAGAGGATCTGCTTCCAATCTCTCTCGTTGTTGTCACTGCCAGACCTCGGTTCCTTGTTGGCTGTTGGCTGAATGCCTCAGTTCTTCAACATGTGGACCTCTGCATAGGCTGTTTTAGTGCCTTCACAACATGGCAGCTGGCTTCTCTGGGAGTGAGTGCTCACCTCTGAAGTGGTGTGCTCATTTCTGCAGTATTATACATGAGGCAGAATAATGACAAAGCTGTACATGAGGAAGGGAAGTACTCACAGTTGTGAATACCAGCAGGTAGGGATTATTGGGGGCCATTTTAGAGGCTAGCTCCCAAACAGGTTTTTCTGAATATTCCTTGTCTTGAATAATACCATTGTGATAACCCAGTTTCTTAGTGTAAAAGCTTTAGATTCATTTTCTAGATGTTCTCTCTTATTCACTCTGTCAATCCTATCAATCACCAAGTTACAGATTCTACTATCTTAATATCCTTTGCATCTTTCATCCTTACTGTTATTGCTTTAGTTCTGACCCTTAGCATCCATTTCAAGGGCATTTCCAATGACTATCTCTTGCTTGATTTCTCTTTTAAATAGGTTGAGTCATATGGAATTGACATTTTTTTGGAGTCAGTTTCAGCAGTGTATTCGTCAACTTGAGCTGCCATAACGAAAATACCATAGACTAAGTGGCTTAAACAACAGCAATTCATTTTCTCACAGTTCTGAAGGCTAGAAGTCCATGATTAAGGTGCTAGATTGGCTGGGTTCTGGCAAGGATCTCTCCTTGGCTTGTAGATGGCCACAATCTCACTGTGCTCACATGACTCTTCTTTGGGTGCACACAGACAGAGAGAGAAAAAAGGAGCGAGATAGTACCGTGGTGGTCTCTTCCTCTTCTTATAAGGGCACCAATCCTATCATGTGGGCCCCACCTTCATGAGCTCACCTAAACCTAATATTCTCTTAAAGACCTGATTTCCAGTATCATCACATTGGGGGTTAGGACCTCAACATATGAATGGGGCTGTGGCACAATTCAGTCCATAGAAGGCAATTTCAAATGATTCAACCTAACACTTGTTTGCAAGAGTAATACATGTTCATGACAGTAAACCAAAGATACAAAATGATAGAAAGATGAATATAAAAATCATCAATAATTCCGCCACCTGGGGATAAGTACAATTACATTTTTATGTGTTTCCCAGTTTTTAAATGTATATAATTTTCTGAAGAGTGAACTTATACCATATATTTAATTCTGTTCTCTGAACTTTCATTTAATATTATTTCCTGGGCAATTATCCATATCATTCAACATTTTTAGAAATATTTTAAATGACAGTGACATATTTCATTTATTTAACCATTACTTCTTTGTTGAACATTAAAATAATTTCTAATTTTTCAGAAAGAAGGCTGTGGGAAGAAATATCACTGATCATATACTTTTGTCTGCACCTCTATTCTCTTACTGTTGATTCCTAGAAATAGCATGATTGGGTCAGAGGGTATGACCTTTTTGTTAATCAAAAAAAAAGTTCTTACTTGATTTGCATAGCTTTTGGGAAATTTACCCACTTATTATGCTACTGGGGTATTATTATTAATTTTTATCATTATTATTTAGTAATTTGACAGGTCAAAAAAATTGTCTAATTGTTAACAGTGACCTCTTCACTGATCTTCCTGGAGTCATATCCCATTCCAAATAAGCCTCCACAGTGCTGCTAGAAAGATTTTTCTCTAAAATTCAAACTCGATCATACCACTTGTATACTAAAGCCAAACATTGGTTCCCCATTCCTTAGCAGGTCAAGCCCTTGGTCTAGAGAATTTTATCAGCCCTTTCATAACATGACTTTTGCTTACATTTCCAGTGTCATTTTTACCCTCTCTACCATATCCTCCTCTTGAGTAAAATTAAACCACTTACAGTTCTCTAAAATGCCTGTTTCGCATTTCTTTTCATTTTCACGTGTTATTCTCTCTGTCTTGAATGCCTTTCCCCTCTTGGTTTGCAGCACTCACAAAGCCTTTTTAGAGAGAAGGCAGGAGATGGATGGGGTGTTCCATCCCTGAAAATGGGAGTGCTACTGTGATCAGCACTATCCTGGACCTTCTTATCCTTGTTCCCATGCAGATCTGTTCCAGCCTTTCACATGGCAACTACACTTCTGCTCTTTGTAAAACCCCTTACATCATGATGTGCCTTCTCCCAATAATTTCTTCTAAGTAGCTTTCATAACATTTTTGTTGAATCTTCCTGGCTGCAGTGGTGTTTACACTGCCCTTCATAATGCCAAAGGATATCTTTCAGTGCCCATTTGCCTGATTCTGTCTTCTCAAACACTTCTTGAAGGCACCCTGAACTTCTATAATACTTGCATTTTAGCATGGTGCTGTCACTTAGTTATGTATTGTTAAGCACTGCATGTCAAAGATGCTTTTGAAGATACAAGATAAATTTCCAGTACTCAAAATACTAGTAAAAAGAGATGCAAGAATATGTATTATAGAACAATCTCAACTCAAAGTTGAATGGTAGAGTGCAATAATGGGGACTCATATTCATTGGCTGAGAGGGTCTAGAATACATTGCTGTGTTAATGCTTATTAGCTATATGCCTACAAATATACTCAGGACATGGGAAATTATTTATTTATAGTACTTTTAATATATTGTCATTATACATGTATTTACATATTTTAAAATAAACTATTACAGGGACAAATAGTTTCTTAAAGAATCAGAGTTTTTCAACATGGTATGTGTGATATAAACCAAGTCCCATTTGTATTTAAAACTGTGCAAGTATCATCCCCTCTAGGAAATCTTGCCTGACACTTTCCTTCCTCTATGCCTCCTTTTATATGATTGACTTGTATTGATTTGTGATTTGCTGAAAGGTTGAGGTGTTTTATGATAAATTACAAATATAATCATCACGACCAAACTTTGACTGAATCAAGGAATCACAAAGTTGGACAGGATTTTAGATGTCACTTTGTCCAACCTCTTATTTAGCAAAAGAAGAAGTGCTGTTGCTGGTAGATGGTCACATTATGTTTGCTATGATAGCTTTCATTGTTAGAAAAGTTATCCCTCATGTTGAATAGAAAATTTCTCTGAGTGACAAGCACTTGTGGGTCTGAGATTTAACTCTACAGAATGAATCCAACACCCTTTTCACAAAATAGACCTTCACATGGTTGAGCCCAGCAAGAACATCTTGAGCGTTCTCTTTACTTTTATTTAAACATTTTAAATTTAATTTATTTATTTTTGAGTCTTCGCTTTTTTAGGCTAAACATCTCCAGTTCTTGCACAGTTTTGGTGCGGGTAGAGCAGGGGCTGGTGTGTTTGGATTTCTTGCCTTCTAAAGCAACTTCATTATCTCTTTCATTTCACTTTCCTTTTCTGGGTAGTTTAAGAGTTTATCTATAAGCTAAATTTTACGAATTAGCTATGACTCCTTCGGCTGCAAGTAACAAAGAACTAATTCAAACCAACTTAAATAAGACAAGTCTCATTCAACTGGCAAGTCTAAGGGGTGGCTTCAGGTAAAACTGGAATCTGGCATGCAATACCACCCGGGCTCTTTTCATCTCTCTTCACCTCTAAGCTCTGTTTACCCCTGTTTGACTTAATTCCTAAGCTGGCAAGATAACCAGCAGCCCCACACAGCTACCATTACAGCTTGTGATCACGGAAAAGGGGGGACCGTCCTTCGTGGTCTCTCTGACAAACTGTCTGAAGGAATTGGCTCAGCTTGGGCCATGAGCACATCTCTGAAGAAATCACGTGGCCAAATAGCTTGGAGTACTTTGATCAAGCCTGTTTTCTCTGAACACCTTCTTCACCTGCCTCTTTGGGCAGGAACAGATGTGGTTAACCCCATCAGAGCCACCTGAATTGAGAAAGATTACTCTGTTACAAGGTCAGGGTTGGTTACCCAAAGGAGGCAATCCTGGGAAGACAAGCATACATCTACCAAGTTACTTAACAGGCTATTCTAGAAAGGCCATGGTTCAAACATTTGAAGTCCCAAATGCAGAAATGATATGGCTGGGCAAAAACAGATGCAGTGATCAGATGGAACACCTTTTTATAATATGCAAGCCATTTTCTACTCAAAGTTTCCCAAAGGTACTTCATACATTATCAGGACTCAAGCCATATTTTATTGTAATATTGAGAAGCTGCCTACAATGTGCTTAGGTTAATATTTTTAAAAAGTCATTTTTCCTCACGAGCACAGTATATTGGTTTATGGTCATAGTGCTCACTTGCTTATATGTCTGAGTTATACTTCATTGTTTGAAGCAAGGTCATACATCCTGTTCCATTTCTAAATCTATTCTGATTTGAAAGATTCCCTTTTGTGAGACTCTTCTTTATGATATTTAAAAACTACATGGAGAGATGGAGCCTGAGCTAGATTAAAGTTGTACAAATCTGATTAACATCATCTGCTCTGTTTCAAAGGTCAGGTGCACTCAACGAATTTGCTTTGAAATTATTTTGTTTATTTTGTGGGCATATACATCATGAGCTTTCTAAAGGTCAAAAGTAGAGTTTGTTCTTGGATTCTAATGCAATCTGATTTCCATTTACAGTGTGCTTTGGTGACCCTAAATGCAGAAGCAGGCCCAGTTAAGTCATACTTCCAGTTTGTGTTTGGTTTAATTTGCTCAAGAAGAAAATCCCTCCTAGATTAAGGCAGTGCTGAAATATCATTTTTTCTAAATTACTTTTATTTTCAACTAGGTTCATAAGAGAATGCTACTCATAAATGACACCTGAACTCTGAATGTCGGTTTCATGGACATTCTGTCTTCAAAGATGTAGAAGCATCTTAGTCAGCTAGTGTCTCATCTGGAAACTAGAGCAAAGGTCAGAAAAATTAGGACTCCTGGGTTTTATTAAAATTTACATGGTAGGGGTCCTGAAGCTTTATTAATTAGTGTATTCAAAGTCACTGTGTGCTTCATAAAGAAGAGGCTCCAATAAATTATACAATCTTATTTACTATTCAAAAAAATCAAGGCTCTAGTTATATACACCAAGTATTTTTTCATTAATTATTTTAAATGATTTTTTCCCCTTACCATATGTACTTTGCAAAGATAAAAAGAAAATCTCTCAAAGTATTTTGTATTCATGTTCATTAACATTCCAGTGGAATAATAAACCTCAAAACGATTCATGTATGAATCAGTGAGGCATGGCTAATTACAGTTTTCAGCCACACAGCCAATAACATTCACCATGAAACACGGCGTCTGTTAAATGCATCTCTCTGAATTTTTGTTGGGGGAGAGTGCTAGGAAATAGGTAGGTTGCAAACTGCAATTTAAAAATGTCTAAATATTTTAGGGGCTTGTATATTATAAATCTCTTTCAGGCAAGTATTTATCACAAGCATGACATCCTGTTATCAAAACAGACAAAACCCCCACAGATTTGCTTTAAAAACAAAACAGAAACAACCACAAGTCCTGAGAATGGACCATGTTCTACATGAAAACAGAAGAAACTTCTTGAAACATGAGGAAATACTATTTACCATAAATTTTAAAAATACATTTAGTACTGAATTTTAGAATTTTCCTACTCCTTACAAAATCATCTTGATACTATGACTCTCTCCAGTCCACAAATATATTTAAAAGGTGAAAATCCAAAAAGCACACAGCGGACACAATAGAAGTTGAATGTCATGACTGTAACACTCAAATTTAGAAGCAATTTTGTAATGCATATTCAAAATCTTTTCTATTACATTTGTGTTTAAAATATTTTCCCTTAATGTCATCCATATTGTTGACTACCCAAAGACTACATGAATAAAAACATTAGCATCCACATTTTATTTTTTAATTTAAATTAGTGTTACTTCAACTACATAACTAATATATGGTAAAAAAAAAAGTTCAGAAGTCAAGAACAGTATAAAGTATTTAGAATAGAAGGTACTTATGCCACCAATCCCATCGCATTGCTCCAATAATCTCATTGTTCATAATCATTTGGGATGCTCCCAGAAGTTTTCTACACAAGTGCAAGTACAAATCCACAATCTCTTATCTGCAATTCTGAAATCCAAAAAGGTCTGAAAACCAAAAGGCTGACCTGATATGGGGGTATTTATACTGTTTGTTTATCCAGTATGTGTTTTGTTGCAGAAATATTAACGTTTGATGACAGGGTGCTATCCCAAGACTGTTGCAGGAATGTTAGACACTAAATGGTATAAGCATATATTACCTTTCTAAAAACCAAAAAATTGTTAATTTCCAAAACTGACTTGTCCCCAAAATTCTGGATGAGTGATTACAGACCTTGATAAGTATGTGTGTAACACACAATCCTTTCGTTTACACAAATAGATCATACCATATATACTGTCTGGCAAATACATTTATGGAATAGTTTAACACTTTCCCTTAAGACCTTACCATGGCCTACATGGTCTGGCTTCTTGTGACCTTTAGCCTCATCTCTCATGACTTTTCCTCTCATTCATTTTTCTCCAGCCAAATGGGCCTCCCTGTTCTTCTTCCATAATGCCAAGCTTATTCCTATTTAAGGCCTTTGCACTTACTTTTGCTTGTCTGGAATATTCTTCTGTAGAATTCCCCATGGTTGGCCTCCTCACTTCATTGAATTCTTTGTTCAAGTGATTCCTCTTCAAAGAGGCCTTCTTGACCACCCTACCCAAGAGAAGACCATCCATCATTTTTTTAGTCCCTCACTCTGCTTATTTTCATAGCATTTTTAAAAATCAATACCTATGATATATCATGCATTTGTGTATTAGTGTATGGTCTATCTTTTCTACTAGAAGTTCCATGAGGGTAGGAATTTTTTTGACTTATTTACTGCTGTACCCCTAGCACCTTGAACAATGCCTGACATTTAGTGGGTGCTCAGTATTTGTGGAACGCATTTTTTTCTTTTGCCTTCAAGTTAAGCAATTCATTTGATAGTTAACAAGGCTCTCGGTTGCTCTTATGGAAAATTAAGAAGGATGCCTACCAAACGCTCATGGGCTGACCCTTGGGACACTTCCAGCGTCTTTCACCACTGCCCTACCTCCACTCTAGGTCAGGGACTGGTGAATCTACTCTGCCTGAGCTCTGGCACTTGCCATGTGCTTCCTGTGCCTCTGCCTAGAACCTCCTTCCTCCTCTACCGTAGGTGGAAAAACTGACTCATTCTGGTATTGATTTTATGCATTACGTTGATTTGCTCACCTGTTTACGTGTTTATGGCCTCCATTACAGTACACTACCAGGGATTGTCTGATTCATTGGTGATTCCTATCCCCTAGCACAGTGACTGGCCCAGAGTAACCCTCCATCCATGAAAAACTAAGTTGAATTGAAGTTGCATCCCATTCTGAAGTAAATTCTCTACTAAGGAAATATACTTTTTAATTTTTAGGGAACTTTAGCTTTTAGTCGGTTTTATCCTCTAGAATGAAGAAATGCCTTTAAAACTGCAGTGAAACCAGGGCAATGTGTTTAGAGTCATAATTTCTTGAAGGAGAGTGATACAAAATCATAGCTTAACTCTGAGCCACCCTAGTGAAATCACAGCTTGGACACTGAGCTTAGTTTTATGTACCTTATGTTCCAGGAAACTGGAAGATGATTGCAAAAGATGGCAGTAAGAAGGATTAAGTGTGATTATTTATGAGGCATAGTTAAAAGGAGACAGCATGCATATGTTCACTAACTATAGGGAATAGACTGGTCTCTAAATATCTGATGAACAAATCCACCCAAGGAATATATTTAACACAGAACAACAAAAGGATAAATGAGAGAATTTAAAAAAAGATAGGGGAAAAATTTAGAGAATTTTCAGCGTATCATGAGGTAGCTCTTACTAACCATCAGGATTGTCCAATAGCAGCCAAAAAGCTGAGTGATTATGGGATGAGAAATTGTGAAGGAGGTGGGAACATTTGGTACAGATGAGTTTCCCAACCTTTTTATACTTTGTATTACGACGCATCATTTTTTCTTTATTCTAGTACGATATTTTCATATTGGATGTGATTTTTTCCCAATTAAATAAATACCGCCAAGACTCTTGTCCAAAAGTCTGGACTATAACCTGTAATATATGGCTGAGATGACTTATGTAGAGGGTTCAACTCTTTGACCTCTAGGCCTTTCCAGTTTTGAAATTCTGTTTCCATGGTAAAGATTTCTTTGTAGGTCCTGTGAGCTGTTGGGAGTGTTTGGCTAAAGCAGAAAAGTATGTGACGACCAGGTTTTTACACATCAGGGTGGTCCTAAGCTTTGCGATAATGAGAGGTTATTGTGGGGTTACTTTTGTCTCTTTACTTTATGGCTTAGCTGAATGCAGTGAGTGGTACAAATATCAGGTCCTTGTAGTACTTACCCTGTTTGCTTTTGTGGCCATAACATAGTCATTCTTTTACCACATATTTATTGAGTGCCTACTATCGAATAAGACAAAAACAAAGTTCTTGCCTTCAGAGGCTTACATTCTACTTGGAGGTGAAAGATGATAAACAGAAAGACATAAATAGGGACTATAATTTCAAGTAAAGCTACTTGCTATGAAGAAGTGCTATTATGGCACAACCCACAGAAGTCTTTCACAAAACTGTCTTCTACAATTCTCCAAAGGAGATATATGAAAGGCCAACAGGTACATGAATAGATGCTCAACATCATTAGTCATTAGGGAAATGGAAATCACAACCACAATGAGGTATCACCTCCCATCTGTTAGAATGACCATTAACAAAAAGAGAAGAGATAAAAAATGCTGGCAAGGATGTGATGAGAGAACCCTTGTGCACTGTTGGTGGGACTGTAAACTGGTACAGCCATATGGAAAACAGTAAGGAGGATCCTCAAAAAATTAAAAATTGAACTACCATATGATCCAGCAATTTCACTTCTGGGAATATATCCAAAGGAAATGAAAACACTAACTCAAAAAGATATATGCACTCCCATGTTCATAGGAGCATTATTTACAATAGGCAAGACATGGAAACAACCTAAGCATTCATCAACGGAGGAATGGATAAAGAAGTTGTCGAATATATGCAATATTATATGGAATGTCATAATAATGGAATATTATTCAGCCATAAAAAACAAGGAAATCCTGCTGCTTGTGACAACATGGATGGACCTTGAGGGCAGTAGGCTAAGTAAAATAAGTCAGGGAGAGAAAGACAAAACTGTATGATCTCACTTATATGTGGAATCTAAAACAAAAAACAAAAAACAAAAAACCCCACACCAAATTCATAGAAAAAGATCAGATTTGTGGTTACCAGAGGCAGGGGGTTGGGGGAGAGGGAACTGAGGAAGGTGGTCAAAAGGTACAAACTTCCAGTTACACGATAAATTAGTACTAGATGTGTAATGTAGAACATGACTACAGCTAACACTGCTGTACGATATACAGCAAAGTTAAGAAAGTAAATCTTAAAGAGTTCTCATCACAAGGATAATTTTTTTCCTTTCTTTTATTTTTAGTTTATCTGTATGAGAAGATGAATGTTAGCTGAATGTATTGTGGTAATCATTTCACAATATATGTAAGTCAAACCATTATGCTGTAAACCTTAAATTTATACAGTGATGTATGTCAATTATATCTCAACAAAATTGGGAAAAAAACCTGTCTTTTAGGTCTAAAGACACAGTTTATGCATTTAATGCTAACTTCTCAAAAATCTTTACTTATGTTTCTTCAATATCACGAAATGAACACATTGCCTCCAGCAATATTTCTTTAATTTCCCTTTTCCCCTTTTCTTGATCTCATTCCTCCCCTCTCTACTAAACCCCAGTTCCTCTGAAGCTTCTCCGTAAGTCCCCAAAGATTTCCCAGTGTAAAAGAGGTTTTTGTTGTTGCCGTTTTTGTTCAGTTTTTGTTTTAGTGAGGATTTAGAAAGTGCTGTCTATTTTAACTGTTCACGTGATGAGGTATACAAGGTGGTAGGCTGCTTGGTTTTTTTGTTCATTTGGTTAGTTCTTTTTGTACGTATTTATTTAATTTTGAATTATTCTTATTCTGCTAGTCTCAGTGATAAAAGCTTGTGGTGAACCAAAGCCACCTGTAGCAGATACTACTGGTGTCCCACCAGTACATGGCTGCACCTGTATCTCTGGCTTCCTCAGGTCACTGAGCAACTCTGCCTTTCATACAGTATGATGAAGAGCCAGGGACTTAACAGCCCCTGAAAACAGCCCCCAATCATTGACTGATGGGAGATGGTGTTTAAACAATAGGGTTCTTTTGTCACTTTGGTGGGATAGCTCAATCTAAGGCATGGGTTCCACATTGTTTCCTAGAGTTCCCCAGGAAGATTAAGCTCTGATCACCCCGAGCAGTAATATGCTTGATAGTGCACCTTCTTTGTCTGTCTTCCCTTCCGCATTTCATTTTCCTATTCTCCCACTGCAGTTTCCTGCAATTACCTCCTAAATAAACTACTTGCACTTGAATACTTGTCTCAGGATATACTTGTGGGAGAACACAAACTAAGATGCCATCTCCAGGTGATTACTAATGAAGCTGCAGATCAGATAGTTATCTCCCCACTGATTATCTCGGCACTTGCATGTCCTGGGTCCAATCTCCCAATTCATCACACCACCACCACCACCACCCGCCACCGCTTTCCCCCCTTGGTGTCCATACGTTTGTTCTCTACATCTGCGTCTCAATTTCTACCCTGCAAACCGGTTCAAGTGCCGCATCTTAAAGCTCTCTGTGAATGTATATACTGCCGAAGATCATGCCAATCAGACAGCGTCATTCACAGCTGAATATGCATATGTTCATAGTAGGTTGCCAGACAACGGTTTAATAATCATTAGATACCACTGTTTAGATCCTAAGTATGTTCATGATATTTACCTTCTGATTGCTAAGTAGGAGATGTAATGATTATAGGCTGATACTTTCTCAGGAGAAGAGTCTAGTTGTTGAGCTTTCCAGTTTCATATGGTTCAGTAATTTCTTCCACATTTAGTGTGGCTGCTGACATTTGTGTTGAAATCTCTCATGCCAATCAGCCTGAGAAAAGCTGGGACTGCTTTTTTCTCATAAAAGCTAGAAAGAACTGCTGTATTATAGGAAACCACCCCAAATTAACAGAAGATTAGGGTAGGAAGCCTGGACAGGGGTTTTAATCCCTGTGCATGAAATCAGTCTGTACACATATTGATCATATTTCTGCTGTTTTAACTGCAATTGTTTTCAATTTCACCTATTCACAATTCTCTATTATTTTATGCGGCCACGGTGTCTGTGTGATGATCTGGAAACTGACCATAATCCACTGTGACATTCTCTGAGTCAAGCTTCCTAAGACATCAGTGTTTCACACCAGGACATTTTGTAGGACACCTCGCTACTATCTGTGGGGTTCAAACATCAGAAAGGATGTGAGATCTAAGACTTGGTGTAATCACCTGCATGTAATGAAGCAGGCCAAAGAAAAAAGTGAGAGAAAAAAAAAAGAAGGGGCTTCCCTGGTGGCGCAGTGGTTGAGAGTCCGCCTGCCGATGCAGGGGACACGTGTTTGTGCCCCGGTCCGGGAAGATCCCACATGCCGCGTAGCCGCTTGTTCCGTGAGCCATGGCTGCAGAGCCTGCGCGTCCGGAGCCTGTGCTCCGCAATGGGAGAGGCCACAACAGTGAGAGGACCGCGTACCACAAAAAAAAAAAAAAAAAAAGAAAATGGTGTCAGGGAAAGTAGGGACCTATCTAAGTGTTTGTCCAAGTGTAATTGCTCTTTGTTTCTCCCTTTTAAATGTAAAAGATGACTGGCAAATGTCTCTTTTTCCTTGGCACTAGGATTGGGAGGAAAGAAAAGGGAAGGAGGCAATCTTGAAGAAGAGAGGTAGCTATAAGAAGCAGCATGGTGTAGTAACAAGAGTCTGAAGACCAGGATTCTAGTCCCTGTTTATGAGCTGTATGCCTTTGTGAAATTATTTAGCTGTTCTGCAATTTTCAGTTGCATTTATTGCAAAATTATGTTTGCTTCTCATCCTCCCCTAGACCAAGAGCATCTTGAGGTTAGGAACTGAGAATGATTCAATTTCTCCAGCACCTATATGGCACTGGGCAGAATATACTGAATGATTTTCAATTTAAAAAGGGAGCAAGCACAAGGGCCCCACGGTGGTCAGACATGAACTGAATTGATCTGCACCAAAGAAAGGGAGAATAGAGAATAATTCATTTAATTACTTGAAATACATTTACTGAGTGTCTATTATATACATATATATATATACACTATATGTAATACATATAGTATGGGTGTATATATATACTATATAAAATATTATAATAGAAATTTTATAGTATATAAATATATGGATTATATATAAGTTTAAATTAAAATTTATAATATAAAATAGTATACTATATATATTATAGATACTATTTATACTTTTAGGTGCTAGAAACACTGCAGTAACCAGAAAAAAAACCCCATATCTATAACAGATCTTTCATTCTAAGGGGCAAGATGATAAAAAAGATAAATTATATACAATGCTTGGTTAAGGACAAGAGCTAAGGAGAAAAATAACACAAAAAAAGAAGAAAGGAATGGACAGGGGAGTCTGTGGTTCAATTTTGGTTAGGATGTCCGGGAAGGCGGAGTGCAGTCATACACCGGTTCAATTAAGGCCTGCGAGCCCGCGTGCTGAGAGAAACAAAAGAAAGGAAGGCTTTAGGAATCAAAAAAGATCCAGAGTGAGGAAACGAAGCGAAAGGAAATTCAGACAGTGAGGAGCAGTGAGGGGTGGGTAAGTTGAGCGCGTGTGGGAGGAAAGAAGGAAGCAAAAATGCAGCACAGCCTAAACAATCATGTTACTTTCTACATTTGGTAAAAAACAAAGATTGTGTGGATTATGACGAAATCCCTTTCTGAGGGAATTCTCACCTCAGCTTCTTTCCAGAGAGCGACAGTGTTTCCCGTCCCCTAAACAGGGATTTTTGTCATTATGGCTTTTGATTGGCCCGGTATAAGCACGTGCTCTGCGCCTATTGGCCCGAGTGTCTGTCCCCAGACGAGTAGCCATGTTGGGGCCCTTCCCCGCCGCGGGGCCGTCTGGGAGTTGTAGTCCTTGCTCCGCTCCGTCCACTGGAGAGGCTTTTTGCCCTCTGCTCCTGGGTCCCTCAGGCAGCCACTCTCGTGGGCACACGCCCGGGAACTGCTTCTGCCCCGCACTCCCTCCCTCTGCCTTTCACTTCCCAGCTGCCAAGATCTTGGAAGGTAGGGGCGGGGGCAAGCCCAAGTCGAACAGTGTTTCTGTGGCGCAGATCCGGGGTTTCGCGCGCGTCTCATCATTACTCCGGTGGTCCAGTGGAGCGGGGACTGACTGGGTCCACGCAGCTCGTTGGGAGGTAGTGAGGGGTCTGTCGGGAGGACCCTCCCACCTCACCTCACCTTCTCACGGCCACTTCCTGAGCACCGGCCCTAACCCTAACCCGCCCCTCCTCCGCCGCATTTTGTAAGTGGGTAAACTGAGGCATGGGGGCATGCCAGCGGTTCCAGGGGACGCCCCAGCTCCTGGCTCTGGTGGTGTAGTTGGCATGGGCCGCTTTTGGATTTTTTTCAGTTTTACTGTCAAGTAGCAGGACTCTGTGCCCCAACAGATGTGTGTTAAACATCCAGCTCTGGGTTCCCCAGGGGGAGGGAGGAGGGTTTGAACAAGTGTCCAGGAGGAGGAGCTAGGCAGGACACGGGGAAGGCAATATTTTGGGAGAGAATTTTACATTTAGTAGTTAAAAGACACAAAAAAATAATTCATTATGGTGGGAGAAATCAGTACTCTGTTGGACTTCCTTACATCTATTTTATGGCTTAATGTAGGTTTTTTTTCTTTTTTTTTTTTTGCTGTACGCGGGCCTCTCACTGCCGCGGCCTCTCCCTTTGCGGAGCACAGGCTCCGGACGCGCAGGCTCAGCGGCCATGGCTCACGAGCCCAGCCGCTCCGCGGCATGCGGGATCCTCCCGGACCGGGGCACGAACCCGCGTCTCCTGCATCGGCAGGCGGACTCCCAACCACTGCGCCACCAGGGAAGCCCTAATGTAGTTTTTATATGAAAACATGCGGGGATTTTTAAGGTGTGTTCATGTGGGGGAAAAAGGCCGGTTAGTGGAACTGGAGCTGGATTTGCAGCTTCCTCTCTATGATCAAATTCTGCCTCTGCTGTATGACCAGCCACTCAGTGCTTACCGGGGAAAAAAGAACTTAACGCTCCCTGCCTAAGTGGCCCAAGGATCTGCCAGGAGCTGAAACCTAGATGAAGTCTTGCTTGTGAAAGTTTGCCACATTCAAACTTTTATTATTGTGCGTCTCTCAGAACTGTGCTTGGGATTGGCATAGAATACAGCCTGTGGTCATGTTAGAAAGGCTCAGATCCTTGCTGGGTCCGGGACTACCGAAAGCGGCCCCGACTCGCACCTGTTAAGGTCCTGTACCTGAACTCTCTATTTTCTGGCTCCATCTTACCGCCAGCGGCCCAGGGCAGCGGAGGCTTCTGGGAGTTGTAGTCCCGCCTCTAGTTTCCCGGAGGGTTGGTACTCCATCTCCCAGCGTGTCATTTGGCTTGGCGAGGTGTCTCCTGGGAGTTGAAGTCTCACTTCCAGCAGTTCTCTGGAGCAGCCCCTTGACTCGGAACTACAACTTCCATGTGGCCCTGCGTTCTTGGCTGCTTGCCCTGCGTCCACTAGCTGCGAGCTGGGTGTAGTGAAATATGTTTAGCAAAAATGTCTTTTTGTTGTTTTTGATTGTATACGCTCTTCCAAGTACTACGTGGGGGTTTATTGTATACGCTTTTCTAAGTATCTTAGGAATTATGCATGCTTTCAAACAGTGCTAACACTCAACAGTTTACAGAGCATGTTCATACTATCTCTCGTAATAATACTGTATCTCCCATTTGTAGATAAGAAAAAAACTTGAGAAGACGATTTGTACACGGTCACACACCTAGTAATAAAATGTAATATATCTTTTATAAATAAGTAGATATTACATTTAGTTATAGTTTAATCCTCTCAAGCGCTATATGAGAGAAATAGCCATTTTCATATGCATTTTCCATATTAGAAAACTAAGGCTAGGAAATAGGGAAGTTGAGCAACGTGTCGAAGTTAACTAAGCTAGTGAATAGAACTACCGAGATTGTAACCCAGTCTGCTTGACAGACTCTGCTTAGAAAAAGACTCTATCTTATGGAGGTGGAGGGAGCCCGAGCTTTCTGAGTACGGAATTTGGAATCTTTCCACTATACCATGTTGCCTCTGTAGTTAAACACTAAACGGTAGTGCTGCAAAAACCTTTGAGATCATTTAAATCTAAGGCAAAGATCTTGGAACAGTTCCTGGCATATAGTAGAGGTTCCACAAATGTTAGCTATATAGAGTTTTATAATACTTTTATTTTAGAGATGAGGAAACTGGTGCAGGTGGTGAAGCAGTTTGCCCAAGGTCACACAGCTGGTCTGTGTCAGGGATGAGACTAGACCCGAACGTCTTGTTTCCAAGTCCAGGGTTATTTTCATTCTACCAGCAGACAGCTAGCAGGGACACCATATGTGAAGCTGTTTAGATAATAGTTTCTCTCCTAATTTGTTCTTCCTAGGCCACAGACCAGGACCAATTGTTGTAAAGTCTCTTTTCTTATTATTGGTAACGTAATATTTCATGCATTCAACAAATGTTTTCTGAACATATAGCTCATCTCTCTTTAGGTACAGGGCCTCATGGATGAAAAGTAGCTAATGGGTTAGGGCTAGAAGGACCTTATAAATCATCTAATCTAACTTTTTAATTTAAAAAATTAGGGAATTGAGGTACAACATTCACAGCCTTCATCTCATGCCCTTGTGTCAGAAGCATTCTGTTTCTGCAAGGAGGCAGGGTTCTGGAGGCCTCATAGTCCTGTATGTGACCTTTTAGGCTCATGCTTTATTTTACTTAGTATCCTTGTCCTTGCCTTATTCCTGTACATGTTTGGTGGAATGCTTTAGGAAATGTTTCTGTGTACATGCAGCTCTCTTTCTTTTAATGTACATGCAGCTTCAATATGTTCCATTTGTATTTTGGGAATTAGTCTTGTCTTGGCTCCCAATACTCTTTTCTCTTTTGTCCTGTAAGACACGAGAACAAAATCTGACATTGTGTTTGCATTCACATATGTTAAAATCTAATCCTCTAATATAGGGTAACATAAATGAACACATGAGTTGATGGAATTATATAAAACTTTTGTTTTAGAAGACACATTGGCCCTTTCAATTATGTATTCACAGATAAAGCAGATTACTCTCACCTCTTGTGTGTGAAAGATGATTTCTACATAATTAGATAATAAAGTAGCAGTTTTATAAATTACTGGCTAAACGTTCCTGAGATAGTCATTATGGGAGATGTTCTCCTGGTCACCCTCTGTCCCACCAGCACTCTCCTAAATGACAGTCTGATCAGTCAGCTTCCAGCAAAGTGCGTGACCACTAGTAGACACAGAAAAAGTATTTGTGGAATTGCATTCATAAGCACCTTTGAGCTCTATTCCCACATTTTCCCCCTGAATCTCAGTTTTCTCTTTTAATGCAGAAAGGCAGCTTTGAAATACAAGCTGTTGCTACAGCTTTTGAGGTCATGCTCTGAGGGACTGTTGCTTTGGGAATGTCCAGGTCTGTGACTTCTAAGATGAGAAAGTGATCCAAATAGCAAAACATAGAGAAGCAATAGAGAGTGGTAGTCTGAAGGCCTATGACTGAAATCCCAGCCCTGCCTCTTAGGCATGTTACTAAGCCCTTGGTTTCCTCTTCTGTAAAGCAAGGATAATAAGCATTCTACCGCATAAAGTGATGATAAAGATTAAATAAGATAGTGTGTTTAAAGCTTTGAGCATGTCAGGTGCTCAATAGCTTGCATTTAATAGATGAATAGATCTTATTTTTGTCATTATTAATGTAAATGTGTATATGAAAATATATTTACTCAGGATTTAAACTGGAGGCAGATATCTGTTTTATAAAAGGGTCTTGTCATTTGTTTTCTTAGAGTAGCAAGCTTGGCCATCACATATAAACTATGAAGTTAACTGCAACTCTTGATAATCCATCTTGTCAGCTCAGTGAAAGTGTCTTGTGTAGGCAGAGAGATAGTGAAGCTTTTGGCTCTTCATTGACTGCTGAGAGGTCCCTGATCTCTGGTTTCATCTATATATTAAATCTTGGATTGAAAAACGGTCAGTAGGGCCTTCTGTCCACTTCTGGAAAGGACTGGGCCTATCCCAGGAGCCTCAGGGTTAAAGTGAAGCAGTTGTCATCCAGCTGGTGAGTAATCCCGGGGCAGTGGCTATGTGGACACGGCAGTGCTTCTTTCTAAAGCTGACAACTTCAGTAGCCATGAGGTTACTGATAGAGAGGTGAGTTACAGAAGAGGGGTGATGCTGGGGATAGGGAAGGAGAAATGAAATGAGGATCATAGCGAGAGCAAAGAGCAGATGAACGAAGGAAACAGTTGAGGCCCTCAGTCAAGTTGTCTTAAGCATGTATTTATTGAGCACATTTATCCTGCTCCTAGCTCTGTGCCAGGCACTGCACTGTTATGCAGTGGAGATACAGCCTTGAATGTGGCTGACATGGAGGTGGTCATGGTGGTGGGTTGTGGTATATTCTAAGCAGGGAAGAACTTGAAGGAAAGAAGCAAGGAAGGTAGAGTGTGTTGGGATTTGATGAGCAGAAAAGTCTTTGTGCTTGGGGTATACAAATCACTGAATGGGGGAGGTGGGAGAGATGAGGCTGCAGAGGCAGGCATGGGTGATATTATGCAGAGTCCAGTTATCTGTATTGCAAAAGAATTTTGGACTTTATTCCAAGGGTATTTGTGAAACCATTTAAAAGTCTTAAGTGGAGAAATAAAATTATTGGATTTGTTTTTTAAAGACTTTGGATGCAGTATGGATGATGAATTTGTGAGAGGTAATAATGTGGGAAAACCAGATAGTCTTGCGTTTCTTTAACTTTAACGTGCATGTGAATCTCCCGCTGATCTTAAAATGTGGAGTCTGATTCAGCAGATCTGGAATGGGCCAGCACCAGCAGGCTGTTGCTGCTGGTCTATGGACTATCCTTTGAGTAGCAAGTACTTAGGAGACTCTTCAGTGTTCTAGGTCAGAGATAATGGTGATTAAGAGAATGGGTTAGAGAGCAGAAGACCTGGATTCTAATCTTGGTTTTTCCACTTATTTGCTGTGTGACTCTGGGGAAAGTGAGGTAATCTCTTTGAGCCTCAATTTCCTTATTATCTGTGAAAGGTGGGTAATAATTTCTATTGCTTTAATCATGTTTTAAATTTTCAATGAGGTCACCCTTGGAAAGGGTTACTGTGCTTAATACAGTAATTGGCACTCAGTAAATGGTAGCTTTGATTTTACTCTTATGGTTATTAGTAAAAATCATAATATTATGCACCCTGCTCCACATTTCCTTGTTTATCACATTTTCTTGTTTAGCACATTTTGAATGCTAGGTGGAATAGATTACCTTTAATTCTACTGTTTTTGCTTCTGTCTCACAGGTGAAGTGCTGAACTTCGTAAAAATTTGAACATTATGGGCAAATAGATTTCTCTCAGCAATTGAGTCTCTCAATTTGATGGAAAAAAATCTGGGATCCTGAAAGTACCATCTTATATCTGATTGCAGGAACTTGAGGCACCTTGCCTAGCCTTGTAAATTTATTTAGCCCAATTATAGTGCCTCCTTCTTTACATAATTTTAACCTGTTTGGATTGTTCTCCAACCAGTGATTCTCAACCCTTTTTGCAAGTTAGAATCACCTGGGGCTGGTCCCATCCATACAAATTAAATCAGAGTGCCGGAGGGGAGGCAGGCGTTGATAATTTCTTTTTTAAGTTTCCTGGGTTATAATGAAGTGCATCTAGGATTGAGAACCATTGATTTTAAAAACCATAACATCACAAAATAAATCAAGTACAGTCTAAGGGCCTGGGTGGGGAATGAAATATCTGGAAAGTAGCTGAAGTCTTTGGGAGTGAAAGAGATAATAAGCCTAGTCACAAATCTCTCTTGGAATCTGATGAACTAACTGTAGGTTGTGCCCTGGGTTACCTTTGAGATTACTTACTAGGACACCCCCGTTCTAACCCTTTTTATCTCTAGCTGTGCTTACCCTAGTCAGGATTCTCCTTAATGTTGAGTTTCAGACTGCTTTTCTCTTTCTGGTATTTAGTTTGTTCCATTCCTCAGAGCTAAAAAAAAGTTATTAACCCATGAAAATCATGTTCAAAAGAAACTGAGTTACATGTTTTCATGAGTTGTGGCCATGTTATTGAAAAGGCTTAAACTATTGTTCAGATAAAATACAACCCATTTTTACTAGCAACATTTTTTTTTTTTTTTTTATGCGGTACGCGGGCCTCTCACTGCTGTGGCCTCTTCCGTTGCGGAGCATAGTCTGTGGACGCGCAGGCTCAGCGGCCATGGCTCACGGGCCCAGCTGCTCCGCGGCACGTGGGATCTTCCCGGACCGGGGCACGAACCCGCATCCCCTGCATCGGCAGGCGGACTCTCTACCACTGCACCACCAGGGAAGCCCCCTTACTAGCAACATTCTTACATTCTAATTCAGTAGTTTAAAAGGAACCACTTCCAGAGATGCTGCCAATTATAAAGATGGGTTTCTATCTGTCTTTTTTCTCTTTAAAATTACTTCCATCTACCATTTTAGGGTGGAACAGTTAAGCTAATTTGATTAAATGCCTTTAATTTTCTGGATTATCCATAATATATAGGACCCCTTTCCTTTAAAAATTTTTTCCTCCATAGAAAATGTGTTTTTTTCATGAAGAAAAAATATTTTTTCTTCATGAAAGTAATTTCTATTTTTTATTGAAATATAGTTGACATACACTATTATGATAGTTCCCGGTGTACTACATAATTACTTGATATTTTCATACATTATGAAATGATCACCAAGATAAGTCGAGTAACCATCTGTCCGCATACAAAGTTATTGCAATATTATTGACCATATTCCTTATGCTGTTTATTACATCCTTGTGACTTATTTCTTATATGGCTGGAGGTTTGTACCTTTTAATCCCCTTCACCTATTTTGCTGACCCCCTCACCCATCTGCCTTCTGGCAACCACATATTTGTTCTCTGTATCTATGAGTCTGTTTTTTTGTTTTGTTTTGTTTGCTTGCTTGTTTTGTTTTTTCTGTTCCACATATAAATGAGATAATGCGGGATTTATCTTTCTCTGCCTTATTTCACTTAGCATACCTTCTAGATGCACCCATATTGTTGAAAATGGCAAGATTTCATTTTTTTATGGCTGAGTAATATTCCTGTGTGTGTGTGTGTGTGTGTGTGTGTGTGTGTGTGTATCACATCTTCTTTATCCATTCATCTATCAGTGGACACGTAGGTTGCTTCCATATCTTGGCTACTGTAAATAGTGTTGCAATGAACACTGGAGTACATATATCTTTTCAGATTTGTGTTTTTCTTTTCTTTGGGTAGATTCCCAGAAGTGAAATTGCTGGATTGTAAGGCAGTTCTATTTTTTAATGTTTTGAGGAACCTCCATACTGTTTCCATACTGGCTGCACCAATTTACAATACCACTGACAGTGCATGAGGGTTCCCTTTTCTCCTCATCCTCTCCAACACTTGTTATTTGATGTCTTTTTGATGATAGCCATTCTGACAGGTGTGAGGTGGTATCTTATGTTGTTTTTATATGCATTTCCCTGATGATTAGTGATGTTGAGTGTCTTTTCATGTGTCTCTTGGCCATCTGTATGCCTTCTTTGGAAAAATGTCAATTCAGGTCCTCTGTCCATTTGTTAATGGTTTTTTTTTTTTTTTTGATGTTGAGTTGTATAAATTCTTTGTATATTTGGGACATTAACCCCATATCAGATATATTGTTTGTAAATATCTTCTCCCATTCAGTAGGCTGCCTTTTCATGTTGTTGATAGTTTCCTTCACTGTGCAAAAGCTTTTTAGATTGATGTAGTCCCATTTGTTTATTTTATTTTTTCTATGTTTCCCTTGCCTGAGGAGACATCTAAAAAAATATTTCTAAGACCAATGTGTAAGAGTGTACTGCCTCTGTTTTCTTCCAGGATTTTTATGGTTTCAAATCTTACATTAAAGTCTGTAATCCATTTTGAGTTTACTTTTCTATATGGTATGAGAAAGTAGTTCAGTCTGATTCTATTGCATGTAGCTGTCCAGTTTTCCCAACACCACTTGCTGAAGAGACTATCTTTTCTCCATTGTATATTCTTGCCTCCTTTGTTGTAGATTAACTGACCATAAGTGTGTGGGTTTATTTCTGAGCTCTCTATTCTGTTCCATTGATCTATGTGTCTGTTTTTGTGCTACTACCATACTGTTTTGATTACTGTAGCTTTCTAGTATAGTTTGAAATCAGGGAGTGTGATTTGTTCTTCTTTCTAAAGTTCATTTTGGCTATTCAGGGTCTTTTGTATTTCCTTACATGTTTTAGAATTATTTGTTCCAGTTGATAGAGATTGCATTGAATCTGTAGATTTGCCTTGGGTAGTATGGTGATTTTAATGATATTAATTCTTCCAATCCATAAGCGTGGTATATCTTTCCATTTGTTTGTGTCATCTTCAATTTCTTTCATCAGTGTCTTATAGTTTTCTAAGTCTTTTACTTTCTTGGTTAGATTTATTCCTAGGTGTTTTCTTCTTTTTGATTAAATTATAAATGGGATTGTTTTCTTAACTTCTCTGATACTTCACTGTTAGTGTATAGAAACACAGCAGATTTCCATGTATTAATTTTGTATCCTGCAGATTTACCGAATTTATTTTTCAGTTCTAATAGTTTTTGGTGGGCTCTTTAGGAATATACATGCTTACCAAAAAAAAAAAAAATATATATATATATATATATATATATATACACAAACACACACACATATAATTAGGTATTATATATATTTTATATACATAAATATAATGAAATCTGCAAACAGGGACAGTTTTATTTATTGCTTTCCAATTAGATTCCATTTATTTATTTATTTATATTGTCTTATTGTTCTGGCTAGGACTTCCAATAATTTGTTGAATAAAACTGGTGAGAGTGGATATCCTTGTCATGTTCCTGATTTTACAGGAAATGCTTTCAGCTTTTCACCACTGAGTATGATGTTGGCTGTAGGTTTGTCATATATGGCTTTTATTATGTTGAGGTATGTTCCCCCATTCTCATTTTGTTGAGAATTTTGGCCATAAATGGATGTTGAATTTTGTCAAAAGCTCTTTCACAAACTTGTGATAATCATATGACTTTTATTCTTCAATTTGTTAATATGGTGTATCACATTGATTGAATTGTGGATGTTAAGCTATCCTTGCATCCCTGGGATAAATACTTCTTGATCATGGTGTATGATCCTTTTAATATATTATTGAATTTGATTTGCTAATATTTTGTTGAGAATTTTTGCATCTATTTTCATCAGTGGTATAGGCCTGTAATTTTCTTTTTTTGTGTGGTGTCTTTGATTTTGGTATCAAGGTGATGCTGGTCTTATAGAATGGGTTCAGAAGTGTTCTATCCTCTTCAATTTTGGAATAGTTTGAGAAGGTTAGGTGTTAACTCTTCTTTAAATGTTTGGTAGAATTCAACTTTGAAGCTGTCTGGTCCTGGTGTGTTCATATTTTCTATTTTTCCCTGATTTAGTCTTGGGAGATTATATTTTTCTAGGAATTTATCCACTTTTTTTTTTTCTTTTGGTATGTGGGCCTCTCACTGTTGTGGCCTCTCCTGTTGCAGAGCACAGGCTCCGGAAGCGCAGGCTCAGCGGCCATGGCTCACGGGCCCAGCCACTTCGCGGTATGTGGGATCTTCCTGGACCAGGGCACGAACCATGTCCCCTGCATCGGCAGGCGGACTCTCAACCACTGTGCCACCAGGGAAGCCCTATCCACTTCTCATAGTTGCCCATTTTATTAGTGTATAATTGTTCATAGTAATCTCTTTTTTAAAAAAATATTTATTTATTTATTTGGCTGCATCAGGTCTTAGTTGTGGCACGTGGGATCTTTGTTGTGGCACGTGAGATCTTTTGTTGCAGTGCATGGGCTCTTTGTTGCAGTGTGTGAGCTTCTCTTCAGTTGTGGCACATGGGCTCCAGGGCATGCGGGCTCAGTAGTTGCAGTGAGCAGGGTCTAGAGCGCGTGGGCTTAGTTGTCCTGTGGCATATTGGATCTTAGTTCCCTGACTAGGGATCGAACCTGCGTCCCCTGCATTGGAAGGTGGATTCTTAACCACTGGACCACCAGGGAAGTCCCCATAGCAATCTCTTATCCTTTGTATTTCTGTGGTGTTGGCTGTAACTGAGTTTATTTATTTGAGCTTCTCTCTTTTTTTCTTGATGAGTCTGGCTAAAAGTTTATCAAGTTTGTTTTCCTTTTCAAAGAATCAGCTCTCAGTTTCATTGATCTTTTCTATTGTTGTATTTATAAAGGCTCTATTTCATTTATCTTTCTCTCTGATCTTTATTATTTCTTTCCTTCTACTAACTTTGGGTTTTGTTTGTTTTTTTTCTAGTTCCTTTAAGTTAGCTTGTTTATGTGAGATTTTTCATTTAATGTTTTGACATCATATTTTACATCTTTTTGTTTTGTGTATCCCTTAACTACTTATTGTGGAAATAGATGATTTAACTACTTTTGTCTTTTAACCTTCATACTGGCTTTGTAAGTGGTCGATCTACTTACTACCTTTACTGTAATTTCACCAATGAGATTTTCCTTTTCATTATTTTCATATTTCTAGTTGTAGTCTTTTCTTTTCTGCTTAGAGAAGCTTGTTTAGTGGTGGTGAACTCTTTTAGCTTTTGCTTATCTTTAAAATTCTTTTTTTAAAATTAATTCAGGGCTTCCCTGGTGGTGCAGTGGTTGAGAATCTGCCTGCCAATGCAAGGGACACGGGTTCGAGCCCTGGTCTGGGAATATCCCACATGCTGCGGAGGAACTGGGCCCATGAGCCACAGCTACTGAGCCTGCGCATCTGGAGCCTGTGCTCTGCAACAAGAGGGGCCATGATAGTGAGAGGCCCGCGCAATGGGATGAAGAGTGGTCCCCGCTCGCCGCAACTAGAGAAAGCCCTCGCACAGAAACGAAGACCCAACACAGCCAAAAATAAATAAATAAATTTAAAAAAATTAATTCAATCACTGATAAGTGTTTATTGAGTACATATTATGTGTCAGACATTGTGTTGGGTGCTTGAAATAATGGTGCTAAGCTTGGGGATAATTATTGCTGTAGCAGGCAAATTAGCTCCCTAGTATCTTTTTTTAAATTGAAGTATAGTTGGGAATTCCCTGGCATCCCAGTGGTTAGAGCTTAGTGCTTTCACTGCAGTGGCCTGTGTTCAATCCCTGGTTGGGGGGTACTTCCCTGGTGGTCCAGTGGTAAAGAATCTGCCTTACAATGCATGGAATTCCGGTTCAATCCCTGGTTAGGGAACTAAGATCCCACATGCTGCAGGACAACTAAGCCCAGGCGCCACAACTACTGAGCATGCATGCCTCAACTAGAGAGCCTATGTGCCGCAAACTACAGAGCCCACGTGCTCTGGATCCCACGTGCCACAACTAGAGAGAAGCTCGCGTGCGCACCTCAACGAAAGATCTCGCATGCCTCAAATGAAGATCCTGTGTGCTACAACTAAGACCCAACACAGCCAAAAAAAAAAAAAGAAATTGAACTATAGTTGATTTACAATTTTGTGTCAGCTTCAGCTGTACAGCAAAGTGATTGTGTTATATATATATGTGTATATATATATATATATATATATACACACACATACACACACACACATACACACATATATGTATATTCAGATTCTTTTCCATTACAGGTTATTACAAGATATTGAATGTAGTTCACTGTGCTATGCAGTAGGACCTTGTTGTTTATCTATTTTATATATACTAGTTTGTATCTGCTAATCCCAAACTCCTAATTCATCCCTTCTTCCCACCTCTTCCCTTTGGTAAGCGTAAGTTTGTTCTCTATGTCTGTGAGTCTGGCATAAGTTTGTTCTCTATGTCTGTGAGTCTGTATTTGTTCTATAAATAAGCTTATTTGTATCATATTTTAGATTCCACATATAAGTGATATCATATGACTTATTTCACTTACTGACTGACTTCACTTAGTATGATAATCTCTAGGTCGCTCCTTGAAGAGAACCTCTACAATTGTGATTATCCTCCCATTTGTGGGTTGCCCACCCGGGAGTGTGGGTCTGGACGGGACTGCAGCTCCACCTCCACCCCTCCTACCCTCTCGTCACTCCTTCTTATATCTTTAGTTGTGGAAAATCTTTCTTGCTAGTCTTCAGGTTGTTCTCATAAGTAGTTGCTCCGTAAGTAGTTGTAATTTTGATGTGTCTGTAAGAGGAGATGAGTTCAGGTCTTCCTACTCTGCCATCTTGGCCACACCATTGAATATTTATATTTAGAACTTTATATCCAGTTTTCAGGAGGATTCTTGGCCTGAATTTATATTACCCTATACCTCAATTTCCTTTTACAGCATTTCCTAAGCTTCTCTGCTCACTAGAAGGTCATTTCACAATGTAGTAGTTTTATTTTTCTGCTGTGTTGACTTAATAGAGAGAAAGACTGGGAAAAGTGTTTTTGCTGGCGGGTTTAATACAGTTTAAAAATTACATATTTTGGGGGAATTTGCATGTATGCCAAGGTTTTCTTGTAATGATAAATAAGTAGGCATAGAAAAAAAATTGAGAAACTGGTTAAGAGGTTCACAAAAGGCGCTCATTGAGTATTCTGGAACTTAAAGACTCTTTCTGAATCTTTTTATGTGTTTATTAGTGTTCCTCATTATGGATTTACCTCTTTTTGTTAACAGTCAGGTTTCCATGAAAATTCAATGTATTTTGCAGTTTCTCAGGCTCACAGCTATTGGAGCTAAAACCCATCATAGATAATGTGGAATTATCAGTGCTTCCTCATGAGGTTTAATGCATGCGTATTTTAGTTGAGCATGGGCTGGAGGAAAGTATGGTCTACAGTCATTTAATCACTGAAGTTTGTAGTATGTGATATGGACAAAATTTTTATTTTTTGCAGGACTTGAAGGCTCTTTTGCATGTATTCAGTTTTGAAACAATAAAAAAAAAACCTCACTGCTGTCTCCACATTTACTGCAGGACAGTACTTGCTTGGTTGTGCCAGGAGATGCCTGAGTGATACCTAGAAGCTGGAGTCTGTGTATGTGCTTGGAGCCCTGAGGACAGGCAGAGGAACCTGCTGGAATAAGGTTGTTTTTCTCAACCCTGAAGCACTGGCAGTCTCTGTCCAACCTCTCCCAGGAATGAGCCTAGTGAGGGGAGAGGTTGTGATCTGCAGGAGAGCAGGGAAAAATGCATGCGCGACAAATGTGGACGGTATGGAAGAGGTATAACAAGAAGATGGTTGGGTGGAGGGAAAGGGAAGGTTTTTGTTTTTTGATTCAGAAATATGTATGTGAATGGTGCCCTCTGGAGTTGTGCTGGACACAGCTTACATGGCTCTGTACACAGAGAGGCCTGATTAATGGGAGGTGCCGATACCTTCGTAAGTGGTGAAGTGCTACTGGGGATACAAAGGCAACAGGTGGCCACTGCAGTTTGAAATCCCAGTTGCTGGGTTCTGCCAGCTGAGGGGGTAAAAGCAAGGACAGGAAGCTTCAGCAGCCAGTGGCCACAGATAAATCTACAGCTGAGGACCTCTCTTGGCCCCTCTATGCAGGACAGAAAGCTTCCTCAAGTCTCTTGAAACTCCACAAGGCAACAGACCAACGTCTCCCTGGCCCAGAAGAATTAGCTGCATTTGGCTTCCTAGTGCAGATGAAACAGCTGGGTCCAACTCTTATGGGTCAGGGCCTGGCTGGAATTATATGCAAGGGTGGTTTGACCAGAAGCTTCTGCATTTCTGGCTGGCTCCCAGGTGATGCAGATGTGGAAGATGGGTCACACTTGGAATAGCAAGGTTCTAGTTCTTTGTGGCTTCTACTATGTTGCCATTTTTTTTTAAATTGAAATATAGTTGATTTACAATGTTGTGTTAGTTTCTGCTATACAGCAGAGTGATTCAGTTATACATATATATACATTCTTTTTTTAATATTATTTTCCATTACGGTTTATCACAGAATACTGAATATAGTTTTCCCTGTGCTATACAGTAGGACCTTGTTGTTTATCCATTCTCTATATAATGGTTTGCATCTGCTCACCCCAAACTCCTACTCCATCCCTCTCCCATCCCATTTCCCCCTTGGCAACCACAAGTCTGTTCTCTGTGTCTGTGAGTCTGTTTCTATTTCATAGAATTTCATTTGTGTCATATTTTAGGTTCCACATATGAGTGATATCATATGGTATTTGTCTTTCTCTTTCTGATTTACTTCACTTAGTATGATAATCTCTGGTTCCATCCATATTGCTGCAAGTGGCATTATTTCATTCTTTCTTATGGCTGAGTAATAGTCTATTGTATATGTGTGTCATACCTTCTTTAACCATTTGTCTGTCAGTGGACATTTAGGTTGTTTCCATGTCCTGGCTATTGTGAATAGTGCTGCTATGAATATAGAGGTGCTTGTATCTTTTTGAATTATATGTTTGTCCAGGTATATGCCCAGTATTGGGATTGCTGGATCATATGGTGACTATTTTTAGTTTTTTAAGGAACCTCCATACTGTTCTCCATAGTGGCTGCACCAACTTAACCTTCTCATCAACAGTGTAGGAGGGTTCCCTTTTCTCTACACCCTCTCTAGCGTTTGTTTGTAGACTTTTTGATGATGGCCATTCTGACTGATGTGAGGTGATACCTCATTATAGTTTTGATTTGCATTTCTCTAACATTGATAATTAGCAGTGTGGAGCATCTTTTCATGTACCTGTTGGCCATCTGTATTGTCTTCTTTGGAGAAATATCCTCATACTTTTTTATAGCTTTTATTTCATCTCTATTTTTTGATCAATGCCTCTCTTCCCTCTCAACTGTAAGCTCTGTGAAGGCAGGAATAGTGGTGATTTTGCTCATGCTGTCTCCTGAGCATGTGGTCCCTGTGTGGGGTAAGTGGTCCATGTCAGATCCCTTACTTAGAATTCGGTGTTGCACTTTGCACAACACCATGCACTTGACCACACTACTTCTAGGCCATCCTCTATTACTTCTTTGGTTAGCCGACTCCTGGTTGCATGGGGAGTATAGTTAAGTGAAATCTACAAAAGATCGCAGACCTCAGCCCTCTTAGCATTTCTCTGAACATGTACAGCAACCCATTTCCTCTGTTTATTGGAAATAATGCCTTGTTTATTGCATTAATATTGTCTATTTTCCCTCTCGAGAAAGTTTGCTCCCCAAAGGCAGGGACCTTATTTGTCCTATCCCCAGGCCTGTGATAGATAGAATGAGTTTTTTCTCCTCATTGCCATCAAGACCTGAAAGTCTGGGTCATCCTGAGGCTGCTGCTCCATGCAGATGGGTCATTAATGTTATATAGCTAATAGGAAGTTTCAAATGCTGGGGAGTCAAGAAGGGGCTCATAGGGAGGGAGTATAGAGAGGAGCCTGCTGTCTGGCTCTGAGCACTGACTGCTGGCTTTGCTTCTCATTAGCCGTGTCATCTTGAGCAAAGTACTCAACCTCACTGCATCTTGTTTTTCTGTAAAACAAAGATTATAATACTACTTAACTCTTATTAGAGTTATTGTGAGGATTCAGTGAGACTGTTGATGTAAAGCATGCCTTGCACAGTGCCTGATGAGTGGTCAGTGCTCAATAAATATTACCTGTGGTCAGTGTCATTAAACCTGTTATGTTGCTCTGTCTACTTGCTGGTAAGTAGTTATACGTGTGCCAGTTTTCAGTTTGAAGATCACAGCTAGATCTTTCTCATAGTATTGTGTTATTTGGGGAAATCTCATATTTGGCCATGAAATAAATGTAGAGGCTAGCAGTTCTGGCCATATGAAGTTTTCTGAAAACATTGGTGAACAACAACCCAGGATTCAGCACAAAAAAGTAAATGCTCATTGATGTTAAATACAAAGGAATATAAGTCAGAAAACAAACACATCTATCATACTGGAGTATTTAAATGCCTCTCATAAACACTTAAGATTCTCATTAGTCCAACATCAGAAAAATGATAAATATTAATATTTGTCATCAAAGGAAAGCTTAGAAATCAAAGCAGAGTAAACAACTGTTGTATTTCAAGGATTACATAATACTGAATGAATTTTAATTCAATATCTCCTAAACTCTATTTTTAAGATTTCTCTATACGACACTTTATTTTTATCCAGTACACAAACTAGGAAAGATGTGCATTTAATCAGAAAAGACTCAAGGGATTTGCTGATTTAAAGACCTGGGCTCTGTTGTGTTTTGTGTCTATAAAAGAGACCCACACGTGCCTGAGCCAACCTCCTTCTCCATTGATCTCCATCTATTTTAGGAGAATCATATTGGAAATTGGCTCTGGGTAGATTATGAAAGGGCACTGGGTGCTTTCGCCTTTGCTATGGATTCTTTCCCCCAAGCTTCTCTATTCTTCCCAGTTCTGAATGTGCCCGAAAGCATGTACAGCATCCCCCAGGGTCAGGAGGGAGCAGAGGGAGAGATGACAGGCTGGCACCATCACCCTGCAGCTGTCAGGCTCTCCCTTCCTTCTTTCAGCATCTGAGATGGCTGACTCAGTGTGAGAGGGCCTCACCATGTCACCACAAGAACGCAGTCCTGGGAGTCGAGAGACCTGGGTTTTAGTTCTGGCTCTTTCACTGCCTTATGAATGTCGTGTCTTCTCTCTGGGCCTCCCTTTCCACATCTGTCAAGTGAGGGACTTGGATCTGATAATTCTGAAGTCATGTGCTCTCCAACATGCTATGACCAAGTGGAGAGCTTCAGGGATCTGATAAGCCTTTCCCCTTATCCTCTGCACAAGGGCATTTGCCTCGCAAGGCAGGCTTCAGGGCCAAACAGACCTATATCTTGCCTTAGCTAATTTAGTTAAGTACTCAGTTTTCTCATCCACTAAATGGGAATAGTAGAAGTTGTTGTAATCACAAGTGATGATGTTTGGAAAGCATCCAGTGCTGTTTGACACATCACTGGGATTTAATGATGCTGCCATTTTGTTATTATTATTATGTTGTTATTTTGTTACTGTTATATATTATGTTTATATCTTGACTCAGTATTTTTCTGTCTCTTTGTGATTCGGTTCCCTTTTCTAAAAAATGGAGATAATAAGAGAATCTATCTCACTGGTTAATTGTGAGGATTAAGTGAGATAATACATGAAAGTACATGGGGTGCTTCCTGGTATATAATAAGCACCAAATACACACTAGCAATGATTTTAGCTATCATTTTTTCTTTTTTTAATTAGTCACAATACCTTAAATAAAGTAAAGAACTAGATGAGACAAGGTGACTGAGAGCAGTTACCATCTCTAATACACATGCTGAAGCAGATTTCCCAGTTGTCTAAAAGACCCAACATTTTCCCTAAGCATCTCATTTATCATAGGGAACAGTAAATAAATAATGTCAAATCTATAATTGAAAGTCAAATATCTGTATCCAGCATGAGTTCTTAAACCTGGATGCTGGAGTCTCTTTAACATCAAATGTTCCATGTATATATATAGGAAACAAAAACACTAATTGGAAAAGATATCTGCATCCCTGTTTTCATAGCAGCATTATTTATAATAGCCAAGACTTAAGTGTCCATTGACGGATGAGTGGTTAAAGAAATTTTGGTATTTATACATACAATGGAATATTATTCAGCCATAAAAATGAGGAAATTCTACCATTTATGACAACATGGATGGACCTTGAAGGCATGCTAAGTGAAATAAGTCAGACAGAGAAAGATAAGTACTATATGATGTCACTTATGTGTGGAATGTGTTAAAAAAAAAAAAAAGCATTCCCCCCCCCACCGCAAACCTACACCAAACTCATAGGAAAAGATTAGATTTGTGGTTATCAAAAGGTACAAACTTCAATTATATGATAAATAAGTATTAGGGTTGTAATGTACAACATGATGATTATAGTTAGCACAGCTGTATGGTATATGGGAAAGTTGTTAAAAGAGTAGATACTAAGAGTTCTCATCACAAGGAGAAATTTGTTTTTTCTTTTCTTTTTATTGTATCTTTATGAGATGATGTTAACTAAACCTATTTATGGTGTTAACTAAATGGTGTTAGATGGTGTTAACTAAACCTATTTATGGTAATCATTTCACAATATATGTAAATCAAACCATCATGCTGTACACCTTAAATTTATACAGTGATATATGTCAATTATTTCTCAATAAAACTGGGAAAAAATGCAATATAGCTACAGTGGAGAAATGGAAAAATAGAGGACAACTAAAACAGGGGAACATAGATACTTCTGGGGATGACAAGTGGAAATTAGGAAGAAATGAGGCAAGAGATTTTTTTTCCCTAAAGTCTATGTGTTGCCATTTGATTTAAGCTATTATATATTTTAGCTTATAATAAGTAAAATTTATTTTGCTAAAAGTAAAAAAAGAGAAGAATCTAATGTTCCAGGTCCATGCTGTATCTCCACATATGGAAGAGATATATTAGTTAGAAGAGACGTTATTTTTTATCAGGTTACTATGGGCCAGGCACTAAACTAAGACCTTTGTGGGGATTCTCTCATTTCATCCTCACAGCAACTCTAGGGGGTAGATACTCTTATTATCCCTGTTTACAGATGAGAAAACTGAAACACAGAGAGGTTAAGTATGTGCTTAAGGATACCCAGCTGGCAAGTGGTGGTGCTGGGATATGGATGCATGTTATATGACATGGGAGAGAGTTTAAGCTCTACTAGCTGATGTCCTCAGCTGGTCAAGAAGTCAAACCTGCTTGGTGGCTACTCTTTCTGTAGTAATGAAGTCTGTTGGATCAAGACAAGTATGTAAATGGACTTGCTTTTTACCAGTGACATAACAAATTAACATTATTCGTATTGTTTCCAAGATCATTCCATTTCATGTAAGGGAATGAATTTCAGTATGGAATAGACTTATTTAAGGAAACATCAATATTTTTCTCAAATTGGCAGCATCAAAACTATATTTATGGAATTAAAACATATTGCATTTATATAATGCAAATTCACTTGGAAACAAGATTTCTTTATCTTTTTCTGTAACTTAGCTTGCAGCTGTTGGCATCAGTCTATTTTTAAAACACAAAAATAAATTGTTTCTTGTTAACTCCATTGGATCTGCAGGCAGATAGTAGACAGAGTTGCTGTCCATGAGGCCAGCATCTTGGTTAGAGGGCCCAGATTATTCTATGAGAAGGTGGTATTTGGAAAAAAAAAACCTTTTCTTACCAACTGCATAAGAAAATTCATTTTAGGAAATAAAAAAAGACAAAAATGCTCAAAAGTAAAGTAACATTAGCATTTCATCCCCTCATTATAGCACTATTAATATTTCAATGTAGGGATTTCCCTGGTGGTCCAGTGGGTAAGACTGTGCTCCCAATGCAGGGGGCCCAGGTTCGATCCCTGGTTGGGGAACTAGATACTGCATGCCAACCTAGAAGTGTGCAGGCTGCAACTAAGAAGTCTGCATGCTGCAACTAAGAGTCTGTGTGCCACAGCTAAGACCTGGTGCAGACAAAATAAATAAAATAAATAAATATTTAAAAAATATTTCAATGTATACACTTTCCATCCTTTTTTATTGCGTATGTAAGTTCTAAGTTCTGTTAGCTTTCTAAATTGGGATCACACTTTATATGTAGTTTTGTTACCTTTTTTTTTACTCATCAGGGTATTGTGTGCATTTTGCCATGTCATTAATGATTGCAAAGTACCCTTACTATTAGAACCTGCAACCTATCCTAATTGGTCTTTTTTTAATTTTTAAATTTAAATTTAAATTTTTGGCTGCGGTGGGTCTTCGTTGTTACACGTGGGCTTTCTCTAGCTGAGGTGAGCGGAGGCTATTCTTTGTTGCGGCGTGCGCGCTTCTCATTGCGGTGGCTTCTCTTGTTGAGGAGCACGGGCTGTAGGCGTGTGGGCTTCAGTAGTTGTGGCTCGTGGGCTGTAGAGCGCAGGCTCAGTAGTTGTGGTGCATGGGCTTAGTTGCTCTGCGGCATGTGGAATCTTCCCGGACCAGGGCTCGAACCTGTGCTCCTTGAATTGTCAGGCGGATTCTTAACCACTGTGCCACCATGGAAGCCCCTATCCTAATTGTTTAACATTAGGTTTCCCCCACCTCTACTTCTGGTATATGTTAGCGAAGAATATTTGCATATATGCAAATATTGCATATAATTACATATATGCAATATTTGCATATAATTACATCCACTATTCTTTTCTTAGGATACGTTCTCAGAAGTGGAAATGCTGGGTTATATGGTAAGCTGTAGGAGTAAGTATCTAGTTTTTCTTCACTGCAGACAGTGCTCCCCTGCGCCCCTAGAATCTCCACTAACAGCTTCTCCTGGGATCTTTTTCCCAGGAGCTTCAGAGAAGAGACTATGGAGCAGGAAGGTGGTGGGGCAGTTAACAACATCTGTTTTCAGTTTCTACTCATGGACCAAAATAAACATGTTGGGTTGCCAGTACCAGCCTTAACATATCCTCTATTATTTGATATTTAACTCTGTCAGCTCAGAATGCTTTCAGCTGCACGTAATAGAAAACTTGACTTATGGTGGCTTTAAAAAATAGGGGATTATTTCTCCCACATAATAAGAAATTTAGTGGGCTTCCCTAGTGGCGCAGTGGTTGAGAGTCCGCCTGCCGATGCAAGGGACACGGGTTCGTGCTCCGGTCCGGGAAGATCCCACATGCCGCGGAGCGGCTAGGCCCGTGAACCATGGCCGCTGAGCCTGCGTGTCCAGAGCCTGTGCTCCGCAACGGGAGAGGCCACAACAGTGAGAGGCCCCGTACCGCAAAAAAAAAGAAAAGAAAAGAAAAAAAGAAATCTAGAAATGTGTGGTGGCTGTGGCTTTAGTTCAACAGCTCAGAGATGTCAAGGAGAGTGTGTCTACAGTGTTCTTGGCCTTTTCTTAATGGTCACAGGATGGCTGCGGCTGAAGCAGGCATCATACTTGTGTTCAGGGAGTCAGGTTGGGGTGTCAGAACACAGATGAATGAGACACATTTTTGACCCTGGGTGTTGTTAACCTGATTTTAAAAGTGGTGCTTTTTTCTCTTATTGCGAAGTAATATATGTTCATTATAGAAAATGTATTTCAATGATAATCTTACCACCCAGATGTAATCACTGCTCTCATTTTGGTGTTTATCCTTTTAGTTTAGTTATAAATGCACAAAAAAGTGGGATTTTTGAGTTATGTACTGCCCCCATAACTGGCTTTTTAAATCAGCATCCATCTCACTGCCTAGCACCCGGTAGATGGTTTAAAGATTTTACTGGAAATTTAATGAATAATTAAAAAAATACACTATGAATATTCTTTTTCTGTATCTCTGAGTAGTCTTTACAGTATATATTTTATAGTATAATTTTTAATAGCTGCATATCCCTCAACTGTTTGAATGTTTCATGATTTATTTGACTCAATCTCTGTTATTTTACATGTAGATTAAAAAAAAATTTAACTATGACAAATAATACTGCATTGAACATCTGTGTGTGTGTGTGTGTGTGTGTGTATGTGTGTGTGTACACAAATCTTATTTCCTTAAGTTCCTTTCATAAGTGGAATCACTGGGCCCAACGAAATGCCAATTTTACAGTCCTTGATTTATGTCATCAAATTGCCCTCTTCAAATGTACCATTTTACTTACCCCCAGCAATGTGAGTTGTTATAACCTTGTTTTAGTTTTTTATTTTATTTATTTATTTATTATTATTTTTTTGCGGTACGCGGGCCTCTCTCTGTTGCGGCCTCTCCCGTTGCAGAGCACAGGCTCTGGACGCGCAGGCCCAGTGGCCATGGCTCACGGGCCCAGTCGCTCCACGGCATGTGGGATCCTCCCGGACCGGGGCACGAACCCGTGTCCCCTGCATCGGCAGGTGGACTCCCAACCACTGTGCCACCAGGGAAGCCCTAGTTTTTTATTTTTAATAGACATTTTTTTTGAGTTGGTAATATATTTGTCTGATTCAAAAATCAAGACAATGCAAAAGGCATAAAGTGGAGTTTTACTCCTGTTCCTGTCCCCATACTCCCATCTCTGCCCCCATTTCCCTTAGGGTAGCCACTTTTACTAGGTTCGTTTGCATGTTTTCAGTATTTTTAATGCACACAGGCAAATATGTATATAAATTATTTCCCTTCCTTTCTTACCCAAAAAGTAACACACAATATACACTGTTCTGTATTCTTGCCTTATTTGGTTAGGCTGCTATATAATGTTCCATTATGTGAATATTCTGTAGTTTTATTTATCTAGTCTCCTGTCTAGCTTTATTTGAGACCTGTGTCTTTTCAGCAAAACCAGGCCCAAGTGAACTACGTTATTCTGGCCGTGCAGCTACACCACAAATAGGAGTAGGAAGCTATATCTTAATTTCCTAGACCTACTGCCTGGCTTGCTGCACATTTTGACTTAGCCTCCCAGGGTGTAGTCGGCAGTGTCTGAAATATACTGAATCCAAGAAGGGAGAGAATTGCACAGGTAGGTTTATCCCCTTTGAAGACCCACTGGCTTGTCTTTTTTCCCTAGCTGTGATTGTGAGATATTTTCATGTTTTAGTTTGGGTAAAGAGTAACCCCCTCCATTCTCATCCAAGGGATGGTAGCTCCCATAGGAAATTATGTCTTATTTTTTAAGGAATTCATTGCCACAGAGTGCCAGGTGTATGGTATGCTCCCTCAAGAGGCTCTGGGGAAGAATCCTTCCTTGCCTCTTCCAGGTTCTGATGGCTCCAAGCATCCTTTGGCTTGTGGCTCCATAATAATTTACTTTACTTGGCTTTCTCTGTATCTTCTCCTCTTCTTTCTCAAATCTCTATCTGCCTTTCTCTTATAAGGACACGTCATTGTTCTTAGGGCCCAACCAGATAATCCAGGATGACCTCAAATCAAGATTCTTAACTTAATTCTTTTCGCAAAGACCCTTTTTCTGAATAAGGTAACACTTGCAGGCTCCAGGGATTTGATGCAGACATATCTTTTGGGGGCCACCATCCAGCCCACTACGGGCTTTGAGTCTAGCACTCTGATTCCAGAATCTGTGCTGTGCCCTGTTAGACCATATCCTGTGAAGTGCCACAGAGAAAGTCTGTTTTCTCTTCCACATGGTAGTAAAAGGCTAAGGCTTATTTGCTCAGTGTTGTATCTTCATCGCCTTGCACAGTGCCTTTTGCACAGAGGAGGTGCTCAATAAAATGAAATGGCTTTAATCACCGAATTTCCATAGAATTTATGAAGGCAGTTTTCACGTCTCTTATTGCTTTCCTCCAGGCTGAATATTCCCCAGGTACTTCGGTTGTTCCTTATGTGAAGTTTGGAGCCCCCATCTTTCTGGTTGCCGTCCAGTAGGTACTTGCTAATTTGACCAGTCCTCCTCTTAATATGCCTTCCAGATTGAACTCTTGATAAGATTTAAGTAACAGGGTAGAATGAGACTATTAATGCTCATGGTTTGTACACTATAATTCTTAAAGTAGCTCTAGGTTGTATTCATTTTAGAGTAGCTGCTAAGGTCATTTCTGGTAATAGCTAAAGACAAAAAAAAAAAAAAAAAAGAAAGAAAGAAAAGAAAAGAAAACTCTGCCATACTAGTAGTCCTACTTAGTCATTCAGTTTTTAGGGCCAAATACAGCCTCAGTTACGCTAATGCAAATTTTATCGATTTTGGATTCTTGGGATGGATTTTGAATTTGGAAAGAAAATGGTCCAAATGTCACATTCTAGGGTTTAGTAGAAAAGGCAAGCGTACTCATTAATAAATCCAGTTTTCTCTCTCCATTCCATTTTGTTGAATCCATGGAAAAAAGTTGTATGTTTTAAAAGACTTGAGTGATGATCCAATACAATTTTCTGCAAGAATGAATCAGGATTTTCATGACAAAATATTAGAGAAGAGAATGTTTTTCTTCTTAATTTCTACCTGCTGTGGCCTGAAGTTGGTAGAGTTTTTTTTTTAATTTTTTTTATCACATTTACCAACTGCTTGTGTTAATTTTCATGTACTTGTACCCTGAACAAATTTATGCTCTTGGTGTTGTGTGTGCTGCAAGTTTCACTGCTGTCAAAACATGTTTTTAAAAATAACCCATGGGTTTTAACCAGTACAGTCAAGACAAATTAGGTTTTTTACGAAGTAAAATCCACCTTAATATTTAGATCAGCAAGATGTTGTTATGACTAACTTTTGGCTTTATGTGGTAAGATAGGACCGAGGCATACTAGAGGCATACTAATGCTTTATAAGTTTTTCTTTCAATCAATTAATTTTTTAAACTAGGGGTTAAAACAAGGAAAAGATAATAACTCCCGGGGTGGGCTCCATGTCTTCATTTACTCCATTATACCGTCTGCATCTTGAAGCCTGGTTTCTTTGAAAGGAAACATTTTGCAGAGAAAGCCCTCTGCTTGGAACTCCTCTCCCTCACTCCTTACCTGGCTACTATTTCTACCTGAGGCTATAGCTTAAATGTCTCTTCTGCAAGGAAACTTATTCTGACCAATAAGACTAGCAGTTCTTATCTTATAAGCCCCCTTGTACTTCATTTGCAGTCTTCATTACATCAGTTTCAATCACCTTGCTAATATTTGTCTTTTACTCCAGTCTGTAAACTCTATGAGGCAGGGCTGTGTCTGTTTCCAACGCTCTCCCTAGATCAGTGTTTGGCCCATAGTAGATGCTTAGTAAGTTTTTGTTGACTGATTGGTCAGAGGCTGCAAAAGTCATTTAAGGGCTAATTTTAACAATATTTGCATTCTCTCTCTCTCTCTCTCTCTCTCTCTCTCTCTCTCTCTCTCTCTCTCTCTCTGTGTGTGTGTGTGTGTGTGTGTGTGTGTGTGTATACTAAGCTAATAACAATGAACTCTTTCTTTTTTTGGGGGTGGGTGGGTACCACTGCATCAAATTACTGAAGTAGAAATAGAAAAAACAGTTGACATTCTGTCTTAAAGTGACTATGGATTTGACCCACTTCTACTCTAGTAATGTCATCACGATTGTATCTCATTGCTGTGGGTTCTTGGAGGCTGACAGGCAGAACAAGTTGCTTCAGCTCACGGTCCTCATCTGTCATACAGAACAGCTTGCAGAATCTTATTATGTGAATGAAATATGGAGAGAGAGATATTTTTCTTCCTGGGCTATCAGGGTAATTGAAAGTAACCGTATCAGGGCACAGGGGGAAAATGCAGGAAAATAGACTGCTTTTGTGAAGGGCAACTCATCGGCTCTCAGAACTGCAGGTATCTAGCCTCCCAGGGCAAAGTGTTTCCTTTTATCAAAAGGCCTGAGATTCAACATTCTTTCAGTGAGGAAAATGCCTTGGTTCATGTTACCACCCCTCAGCTGCCTGATGAGATGCCACCATCATGGTGCCTTTGGAGGTGTATCCCACCAGATGCAGGGCACGAGCTTGGTGTGTTCTTTAGCCAGGGAAGAAAACCGTTTTAGTATTCCAGATCAATAAAGTATAGTAGAAAATTGGAAATGTGCTATGAAAAGTCATTAACCAGAGAAATTCTACTGTTCCTGAGTTTTGGATCAGAAGAAATAATAACACTTGACTGCTTTTCTAGTTTATATTTTACAAGCTTGGCCCTGGTGCAACGGAATATCAGATAATACTGTATCAGTGACACTTTGCCTTCTAAATCGTTGGTCCTGTACATATAAATTGAGCTTTATAGAATAGTTTTAGTTCACAGGAAGCTTCTTACGTAACACTGATCGAAAGCACTAATGTGGTGACGCAAAGCAAGGCACACTTCAGCAGTCATTCAAGTGATGGCTTCGTTATATTTTGAGATAGCTTTAAAATCACTTAGTCGAACAAAACTCTAAAGTACGGTAACTGCCAGGTTGCTTTATCTAATTTATGAAACGGAGGCAAAGGAAATCAACAATAACCCTCCATTTACCATGATTAGATTAGCTATTACTGAAACTGCAGAAAGTATATAAACCTTTACTTTGTGTTCACTTGAATTTGGTTATTAAGCTTTGATGGAACTTTCATTTAACCAAATGCCTTTGTTTACAACAATAAGCATGTTAAATCTTTTGTGTTCTGAATTTGATATGAGCATTTTAGTACATGCCTCCTGCAAAGGCATGTTAAAGTTACAGATTCTATTCATTTGTGTTCTGTCAAACATTATCAATTCAATCTAGTTAGGGTCTTGTTTTTCTTCCTGACTTTAAGAAATATATCTTTTTTCTATAAGCCTTCTACTTTTTCAAGAATATAACCAGGCATTAACAAACATGAAACTACTTCTCAGAGCAGCTTCATAAAAATTGATTTTTCAAAATTAAATAAGCATCTGGTGGGCTGAAAATGCTTTATACCTGATATTTAAAAGATATTTTGACTATTGCCAAAAGAAATCAATTTCTTCATGCTGTCTCCCTTGCAGATGCCGTCATATGCCGCTGGGTTGTGTAGAGCACAGGCTCTAGAGGGAGGCAGGTTTGGATTTGCACCTCACCTCTACCACTTACCTGCCTGTGACCTTGGACTTCACCTCTTAGGGAAATCAGTTAACTCTAATCACCCTCTCCTCAGTGTGTAATTGGGTTCATAATAGTACTTATAGTGTTTGTTTTATGTGAGGGGATGCATGTAAAGAACTCAAAAACCTGACTGTTATTATAACTTGTGTTTGTGTGTCTGTGTGTGTGTCCATACTCTACATACATGTTATCAACTTGACTGAAAATTTACTGATTTTAAATCTGGTTATAATAATGGAAATGCTGTTATCCTTTCAGGACTTAATGTTCTAGTATCATGACCATATCTAGAAGTGACATGGAGCATAGTTATCATTTTGGATCTATTCAGAGCCATTGCTTGAAAACAAGTCACTGGGAAGGTGGCTATTTCTTATTGCTGAGATTGGAACCAAATCCATATTCCAAAGGAGTCTTTACTTGAAAAGTGGAACTTTATTTCAGTTCTTTTAAATTGATGTAAAAGCTGAGATAAAGAGTGTTTTAAATACGTGAAATAGAAATACATGGCCTTTCCAATAAGAAGGGCTCCTGTTGACAATTTGCTGTTGGTTTTTCACTGACTTTATCTGTTTCTCACATCTTTTAAGCTTCTCTCTAACTGCCTTGTTCTCTCTACACTTTCCATCTTCATCTCTGTCCTTTATATCCACATTTTTGGGGTAGTGTAGATGGGTTTGGAGAAATCCACACTGTGTCACCCAGCATCCTTTAGACCAGTAATCCATACAGGAGTGATAGGAGTTCAGGCTAGGAGATCTGGTCTTTGATATTGGGTTTCAGCAAATTTACACAGTAATTATGGGGATGGAATTTTTCTCCTCATGTGTACCATCTTCTGTCTGCTTGAATAATGAGTCATAGAAAAGTGAAAACTTCTTTAACTATGAAAGTTTCAGCAAGAAAAAAATGTTAGGCCTTTGGTGTTAGTATAATGCAAAATAAGATAGCATTTAAAAAGTCTCTTCTTCAGCATCATATTGACAGTGCCCCTCACTTGAGTCAGGGATTGGGGACTTACTGAGATACACCATCTGGCAGAATACGGAAGGCCAGTCTTGTGCCAACTGAAAAAGCTGCATCAGTTCCAACTCTTGTGTACTTTGCACATTATTGGATGTCTTGCAAAACGTTTATCACTTTTTAATTAGGAAGGACTAAGGGATTTTAGTACCCCAAAGAAAATGTCCGCAGCCCAAAGATAGAAAAGTTATCCAGTGGATCATAAGGGGCAGTAGGTGTTTCACTTTGAGCTTGCACAGAAACAAGGACAGTTTCATACTAGGATCTTTGTTGGGGGGCATGTATCCTTGGTCTGTCTGAGCAGAACTGGGGACCTGGTCTTTCTATTATTCTGACAGTTTCCCCAGCTTGTTTCTCTTGCAGCATGGCCAGGCCTTGAAAGCACATGCCAAGAGATCAACTCTGTTCTGCTTCTTGGCCTATCATGTAAACTGTGGCCTGTCATGTTCATTAAAATGAAAATTTGTCGAATGGAATTTGCCTGACTGGCGGAATAGTTTAAATGTCAGATGTTGTTAGGCCTGGATATAAATATTATGTTTCTATTGTTAATTAATTGCAGCGCCTCAGTACCAGTGATCCAAAATCCAATTTAGTCTGCAATAGGCCTGTGGATAAGGGCCAGAGACAATGAATGCAGAGGGAAAAAATGTATTCAGAGTTTCCATTGTATCCGTCAATGTCCTCTTAGAAAAATAGCAAATTTTGGTGTGTCATTACAGTTTAAGAAGGGCAAAACAAGACAGAATTAGGACTCATTGTCTTTTGAAACCTCTCAAATGTTACTTACTGTTGCATCTATTCCACTGCTAGCCCTGAGTCTGTCCCAGCATCAGAATTCCCAAAAGATGCCACTCTGTCCCCTTTCTGGGACTCCCCCCCACCCACTGTTTACATCTCTTTTGAGTCTGTTGTTTTGTTCCCCGCTCATTTCAGATCTGTAGAACTGAGGTGTCTAGCCCCGTAATCAATTCTCTTTGCAGTGTTCATTTTCCTCTCTTCCACTTACCATCAACCCTTCCTTTCTCTTTCTTTTTGTCCCTTGTTTTGGTCCCCAGGCTCAACAGCCTGTCTGTCAAGTCTGCCACTGTTTGTTAAGATCATTTTGCTTCCAAATTGAGCTGGTAGCTGAATATCACTCGGAATATCGCTGCTAGAACTGTCTGCATTACAAAGAGGAGCAGAAATCTTGCTGCTGGGGCCCAGACCTCAAAACTGACTGTTGTTGCAAAGCCGTGAGCCAGCAGGCGTTTGTGGCTGCCATTCTCAACCAATATTTTGTTGAGTACTTGCTGTGAGCATGGCATCTGACCCGGCCACCTCTCTGGGTTCCAAAGGCAAGTGGATATGCCAGGCGGAGGAGGACTAATTAAGACTTTGGAAGGCAGGACTAATGTGGTCCAATGGTCAGGGGCCCTCATTTAATTCCTGGCATCCTGGTCCCTGCCAACCTCGTTCTGTCCCTGTGATTATGCCAGCTGAGAAGCAGGGAAGGGAAGATGAACTTTGGTTTGCTCTGAGTTTCCCTGTCCAGCAGTGTCTATCAGTTTAAAAATGAGAGGGAAGGAGGCCAGAGAATCTTCCAGATGGAGAGTTCAGAGGAGGGCACAACCAGACTCCCTCTCAGCAGTGATGTCACTGGTCCAGGAGCCTGCTGCCTGACCCTGTAGTGGAGTGGAGTGGGGGCTGGCAGAACAGTCACCCTTGGCTTAGGGTGGAAGCAGATTCAAACCAGGCACATGCAGGCCACATGGTAGAGGCAGAGCATTTACCCTGAGGACTGGCAGTCTGTTTGGAGGTGGGGCCCTTCATTCTGGACTCCTCTTAAGGGCGAGATCCCCAAGTTACGTAGACAACTGCAGAAACCGAATGGGGAATTGGTGTTCTCCAACCTCTCTGTTTCTTCCTTTAGCATGAATCAGCTGTGTAAGAAAGGTGACCTTAGATAGGCTGGAGGCAGCAGTAACAGCACTAGCCCTACATCCTTGGATGGACGCACATGTGGACAGCAGTTCCAGGCAGCAGGGGTTTGGTGAGGACACAGTGCACTGACACTTGCCACACCTCGTGGTAGCACAATTTTTTAACTAGATTCCGTGTTCATTGAAAAGTATCCATATGGATACTCCAGGAACAGGGTTTTGCTCAAACAAGAACTGTTTTTTAGACTAAGGCGATCTGAGGTCTATGAAATTCTGGAATGATAACGAATGAGGCTAAACACTGAATATCTGGCTTAACCTTACTTAAAAATTGATTATTTTAATGTTACATCCATACAACCTCAGTTTCTCTCTGAGATGAACCTCTTTGTCTCAAATTCAGGTTATTAGAGTTTGGGGAGGGTTTGTGCTATTGGGAGCAGAACTGTTTGACTTGAAATGTCATCTCATTCTAAGAAAACATACTAGGGCCATGTTAGGGCATCCCTGTGCAAATGTCACGTTGTCTGAGTGTCTCCTCCTAGGATTAGACTAGCCACGGTGCTTCCAGCCCTGTCTTACGGTCAGACAAAGCCACTGACTTCCCCCACAGCCAGGGTGCCAACCTGGCCAGGGTCATGCTCCCCGAGATTTCATGGAATTTGATTTGTCTCTAACTCTCTGCATGTTAAGATGCTAATTATTGGTTGACTGGTATTCTGCTCCTCAGGTGTCACCTAATGATTTTCCAGGGCTCATGCTACTTGGCAAATTTATTTTTTCAATGCCTGGCAAATATTACAGCATTGAACAGGTGTGGTGAGGATGAGTGGTGTTATATTCTGTGTGTGTGTGTGTGTCTCAGGCCACAGAAGTGTAGACTTCTGTAGAGAGATATCTTTTTATCTTAAAAAAGCCTAGAGTACAAATTAAGAAAATGAGAAAGAAAGAACAAAAATAAAAAGCTAATCTCAAGTAAAGAATTTTCAATGTTTTCAACAATAACACAAACATAATATTCCTTTAAGCAAATTTCCTTGGGTGTATGTTGACACTGTCTTAGAGGACGTAGATTCAACAAGGAGCAAGAAGGGTGTAGTCTGAATCACCACACCTGTAAGAGGTTCTTTTAAAGACGTTCGATGCTTTTGTTTGAAATAAAAATGAGGTGCTGGCCAAAAAAAAAAAAAAAAAAGATGTTGTCTGTATCTTTGTTGAACTTAGGGTCTATTGGAAAGACTTTCATTTACATTTTGACAATATTGATCAGTTATCCATGTGAATAACAAAACTAAGGAATATTCCGATCTCCTCCCTCAACTCTAAATACATCAGTTTCACAAATTCTGAAAATTACTCTTTAAGAAATACATGCATATAAACTGAAATAAAATTTCTGGGAATACATCTGAGAAGTCTCAGGTTTGGGGGATCTTTTCTGTTGTTTGTTGTGAGGGTTTAAATCAGTCTGCAGATTCTCAAATAATTTCATGTGTTTAAAATATTCATTTATCATCAGGTAGTTTAACCAAGGCTACGTTTTCCAGCTGCCTGGTTTTCACCGATATGTAGAAAAAGGTTTAAGAATCTTTTCTTAGTTGAAAATTGGCTATCATTTGAAAGAATGTTGCAGTAATTCATCTGCAGCAACAGCTCACTGAGCATAGCACAAGAACAGAAATGAGGGCTGAATTTATTCACTGTCTTCTTTCTTGTGTCTTAATTCCTGAGTGAACAGACTTCTTTCCTAGGTATATACATAATTGTTAAAGACTTAAAGGTCAATAACCAATCGCTTAATGTGGCAGTCAAGTCAGGTGAGGGCTGCAGAATGCAGCAGTGGATGCAAATCTCTCAGTTCCAGGCAATGTTGCCTTAAGGAAGGTGCAGTTGGATGGTTCCCAAAGATAGGTTTTAATTGGGGGAAGATAAATCACAGTCAAAGGAGGTTTTCATATTTGAGAAAGATGTTTGTTTAAATTCAGGCCAGTATTTACCTGGAGGCTGGATAATGGAGTGAGGGGCTTGGTGTTGAAAAAGGTTTTCTGGGCAGCTATGCTCTGGAAAACCACTCAGATAAATCAGTATGTTATTGGCCTGTACTGCTCTGCCTCCATGATTATGTCTTTTGGGAGCAGCTAAAGCCTAAACCTCTTTGGATTCATTTAAACATAATCTGTGTCTTGCAGAAGGTCATATGAAGGTTAGAGAGTCCACCTGCTCTACAACAAAATGGGGATGAGTTAGGCATGAGGGGAACTGGGAAAGGTATAATGCATTGTAGCTGCAGGTGAAAATGTTTTCATGGACAGTAGAAGTTTATGTCTTTGGATTTGGGGGTCAAGGTAAACATGGGAAAGAGAGGACTAGTTTGAGTGGCTATTCTTGACTTTTGTCCAGAGATTAAGTACTTTGGGCACTAGAGTGAGAGTTTTCTGATTCTGACCTGCTCCTACTTCAGATATCTAGCATACATAAATGGACAAATGTTTGGGTGCCAGAGGTATACACAAAGACTGTGGAATCCACTTGTGCAGCTGACTCTTGAATACGGAGGGGGTTAGGGGCGCCGAGCAGTTGAATATTTGTGTATAACTTATCATCAGCCTTCCATATGTGTGTCCATATCCGAGATTCTGCGGATTCAATAACCACGAAGAGTGTAGTACTGTAGTACGTAGTTATTGAAAAAAAATCCATGTATAAGTGGACCAGTGTAGTTCAAACATCCTGTTCAAGGGTCAGCTGTGCTTGTTTATTCAACAAGTATTGACTGAATGACTATTTAGTGCTAGCATAGAGTCTGGGGCTCACAATGCCCGGGCAGGGTGAGTTTGGTTTAAGCAATATAAGCCATAGGTTTTAAAGAGCTTAGACGTTCATTAAGGTCATAAAATATAAACACAGGAGAAGGTAATAATTTAAGACAATAGCATGCATGCCTGTCACAAGGCATTCTACGATTAAGGAGACAACAAAGCTCTGTTTTAAGATCAGTCCCACTACCTGTCTGTCCCTTTACCTTTCTGGGAGCGAACCTTCAGTACTGGCTACCCTTTCTCACTCTTCTGCTTTCAGCCTCTTAGTTTCCACTGCTCATCTGCTCATCACCTTGACACGTGCTCAGGTTTTTTCTGTTTACGAACTGTACAAAGAAAGCCTCTTTCAGCCCTTTCTCCTCCAGTTGCTACTCTTTCCTCTCCTTCACACCCAAACGTGTCTAATATTGTCCTCACTGTCTTCATTTTAATGATTTCCACTTCATTTTAATGATTTCCATTTTCCAATCGACTCCAAACTGAATTCTGTCTCAGTCCACAGAACAGTTCCTCGTTCAGTTCCTCAATGACGTTTACATGGTAAAAGGGACAGAGCTGGCGCAAAGCCATTAGCGCGAGAGCCTTAGCGCGAGAGCCATTAGCGCGAGAGCCATTAGCGCGAGAGCCATTAGCGCGAGAGCCTTAGCGCGAGAGCCATTAGCGCGAGAGCCATTAGCGCGAGAGCCATTAGCGCGAGAGCCATTAGCGCGAGAGCCTTAGCGCGCCATTGCCCGCCGGGCAGAGAGTGTGCTGAGAGGAGGCTCGAGGCCTTCTCCCCAGGCCCCTCTGGAACCCGGCCTCGGGACCGGCAGGTGACCTGGGGGGCCCAGGGACAGGACTAGGGCTGTGTCTGCAGAGCTCCAGAGCCCTCGCCTCGGCCGCCCACTGGCGGGGCCCAGGCCTTGAAGTAGCAGCGGACCTCTCCCACGTCCCCACCTCTGTGACCTAATGGCAGTGGTTGCAGTCTTCATGGGTCCCAGACCATGGAGGCCTCAGCAGCTGGAGTATACGGACACTGCCCTGAAGGTAACAGCTTCACCCCAGCCACCATGTTGTGATGAGAGGCACACGCCATGTAGAGGCCACAAGGATGTGTTACAGCTGATAGCCCTAGCTAAAGTCTCAGCTAACCCTCAGCAACTGGCAGGCATTTGAGGGGATGAACCTTCAGATGATTCCAGGCCCCAGCTTTCAAGTCTCCCAGCTGAGGCCTCAGGCACTGTAGCATACAAAAAAGTCGGCTCACTGCACCCTGTCAAGATTCTTGTTCCATAGAAACCATAAGAGATAATAAATTATTATTATGAAGTCATTAATTGTTAGGTAGTTGGCTTTGTAGCAATATGTAGTCAATGCAAATGCCTATTTTATTATTACTAACTTGTATTTTGCCTAATATTAACTTACTTCCACCAACTTTCTTTTGGTTCATATTTGCTTGGTATATAGTTTTCTGTACTTGTCCTTTCAAAATCTCTTTCTGTCTTAGATGTGTTTCTTATAAACATCACATAGCAAGGTTTAAAAAAATTCATTTTGAAAAAATTTTATTTTAACAGATGCATTTAATCCACTTACTCTGATTACTGACATATTTGAACTTCTTTTAAATATTTTGTGTTTTCTGTTCACTGTGTTTTCCTTTGTTTCCTTCTCCATCCCATTCCAGTCTTCTATAGAAAGAGAATTGGTTGAGTTTTCTATTCTCTAGATTGTTCCCTTCACTGGTTTGGATACTTTAATTCTTATGGTGATTACTCTTATGTGTTTTAAAATCGTGAAATAGAATATACATACAAAATAATTTTTGAAAATGTATATCTACAGTTTAAAGAAAATAATAAACTGAACATCCAGATACCTGTCCCCAAGCCAAGAAATAGAGCATTACCATATTCCAGAATCCTCTTAGACCATTTCCCCATTACAATCTCCTTCCTCACTCTCAAGGTAAATATAGCCTGAATTCTGTATAAATCATTCATTCCCTTGCTTTTCTTCATAGTTTTTGCCACTTACATGTAATATTTCAAAACAAGATAGTATTTATTTTTGCCTTTTTGAATATGTTATATGCGGAATAATATATACAGTCTTTTGTGACTTGCTTCTTTTGTTTTACATCATATTTTTGAAAGGCATACATGTTGATGTGTGTAACTGATTCATTGATTTCTCAACTCAGTGTAATATTCCATTGTAAGAATCTATAAAAATGTGTTTATTCATTGTACTGTTAATACCTGTTTCTGTTTTCAGTATTTCTTGCCATTCTAGCATTGATGCTAGAAACATTCTTGTACATGTCCCTTTGAGCATATATGAAAAGGTATCTTTGGTTATGTACATAGAGAAAGAAACGCTAGTTATCTTTAACAAGTTTATCAGTAGCTGTAATGCATATTTTTAACAACTTAATCAGTATCTTTTCCTCCTAAACAATTCATTTCCCCTCCTTTATTCCATATGATTGTGGCCAACCACTCATTTCATCTTATTTGCAAACCCTAAAAATTGGTCATTATTGCTATTGTAGGTTTTTGACAAGCAGGGTTTAGTAATTTTTATCCAATACCCATTATTTATTTATTTATTTATTATTATTATTTTTTCTCAAATTTGCTTTAATTTTTAAACTTTATGTAATAATATACTGTGTTTCAGGAAATGTTAGAAACACATTTTTTTTTTATTGGAGTATAATTGCTTTACAATGGTGTGTTGGTTTCTGCTTTATAACAAAGTGAATCAGTTATACATATACATATGTTCCCATATCTCCTCCCTCTTGTGTCTCCTTCCTTCCCACCCTCCCTATCGCACCTCTCCAGGCAGTCACAAAGCACCGAGCTGATCTCCCTGTGCTATGTGGCTGCTTCCCACTAGCTATCTACCTTACATTTGGTAGTGTATATATGTCCATTTGAATTTACTAGATTTACTGTCATACTTGCTAATTTATTTGTTCACCATTGCTTTTTGTTCCTCTTTCCTTCTGGGATCAATTTCTTATTATTCAAGTATATCTTTTAGTATTCCTTTCAGCAAAAGTAAACTACTGTGAGCAGGAAATAATATTTTTTTTTTCTGAAAAATGTCCTTATTTCTCTCATTCTTGAATGATAATTAGTTTAGCATGGCTATAGAATTTTCCTTGAATTTTTTTCACTTGGAACTTAGGACATGTCATTCCACTGCTGTCTTGATTTTATTTTTGCTTATGACAAGTTGTTTTGCAAGGAGTCTATTTTTTCTCTCTGGTTGGATTTAAGGCTTTCTTTCTATCTCTGGTGTTCTGCGGTTTCCTTCTGTTGTATCTACCTGTAGATTTGCTTTTATTTACCTTGTTGAGGTCTTGGTATTCTTTTTCAAGAGGATTCATGTCTTTCATTCTAGAAAATTTGCATTCATTATTTTTTCATATTGGTCCCCTCCCTTTCTTTTGAGCTATATTTTGTTTAGCATTTCTTTGTGTTTGAGATAGAAACGGATACAGCTCAATCTCTTTGTTGTCAGACCATAAATCTCTCAGACTTTATAAAATGTAGTATTATACTATTTTATCTAGTCTTCCCCAAATTATGTTTCCCCCAACTCTATTGCAATCCACATAACACAGGGGGAAGGAGAAATTTTGATGGTGTCCCATGGAGGGGCCTTATCTCCTGCATTAATATTCCAAGATTTACATCATAGCCCACAAGTCTGGCCTTGTTCTTTGGTGGTCATGCATCAGCGGTAATGGGTTCTATAGTGGTAGGAGGATGTGAAGGGAAATAGCCCAGTAGGGGCGAAAGCAGTTACTTAGGACATTAAAGGGAAAAAAAAAAAAAAAAAAGGAAACATGGGAAAACCATGAAGTAGTTGACCATTCCCAACTACTATACCTTAAGAGATGTTAGGACCTAGCCATGTATGAAAGAAATAGGCATATTCCATTTATTTTTGACCATGGAGTCAACATCTGAGTAATGTTGGACTACTATAGAATCAGCCCCTTGAAACCTTAAGTTATTGCTGTTGCTTGGCAACTATAGTTTACCACATCTCCTGTCATATTGACTTGTGTGTGGTCAGCACATTGTACGTTTTGGTTGCAGGGAGCTTAACATGCCTAGATTTGATTTGAAATGCCAAGTTTGGCTTCCTCTGTTTTATGAGTTTCTCACTACCGAGAGAAGGCTACACTCTACCTAGAGGAAGGAGGATTGTATGTGTAAGCTTGCACACATTTACTCATAGGGGCAAGTGGTGAGGTCTGGATTGGGAGGGCCCTGCATGCCATATAAATGGAATAGGCTCCCCCAAGTAAAACTCCCAGGGAAATGGAAATCGAGTGTGCAAGAAAGATGGCGCTAAAAGATGTAAGAAAATAAAATGCTCGGTCAGATCTAGTGTGCTGCATAATGTTTAATTTGATTTTCATCTCTGCACTTTATAAGCTGTTTCATCTCTGCACTCCTCCATTCTGTTGAGGAGTTCACACCCCAAAAGATTTGACTATAGATCTGGCCAGGTTTGTGTGAGTCAATTCTGGGTAGATGTGTGTGCCGTTTTCAGTTTATGACTTTGTCTTTCATTGACCTCTTGTACAGGAGGTATGAGGCATAAAGTTTTATCAGTGGTTTATTTGGCTAGCATCACATACCATGGCATATGGAAATTCTACTTAGAGACGTGGAGAGAAAACGTTTGCTGTTTTGCTCGCAGATAACTCAGTGCTTTCGTTTTTATCTCTTTGTAGCTTTGAAGCGCAGCAAAGAAGGGAAATCCATTGAGAACAGTCTGTAAAGGTAAGTGTATTTATTACATGGCCTTGACAAACATTGCCTTTACAACATTGATTTTTCTTTTATTCAGAGATTTAAACACTCGGATTAAAGATATAGCTGACAGGACAACTTCCTTAACCACCTACTTGTCCTCCCTCATAGGCAAAAGTGCTGAGCAATAGTTAGCAGAGAGCAGGAGGAAATGAAATGATGTGCTGAGGGTAGCCAAATGCAGTTGTATGCTTGCTGACTTTTGCTTTCTTCTCAGCAGTTAAGACATTCCAATGGAGCTAAATTTACTAAGATTAATGCTAGATGGAAAAAGAATGCACTCGTACCACTTCTGGTCAATAGTTAAATAAAACCAGCTGGCCAAATAAAGCATTTAAGATAAAATTCAAAGTGGCATTTCAGTTGCGTTGGATGAAATTTATCATTAAAGTCAGTTGTGCCATTGTGTGGAAGAGCTAGTTTTGTAGAAAGGAGAAAGTTAATCAGTTTGGTGTAGCTAATTGCATTCCACCCAGTCGATTTGGACGCTAAGTGAGTTAAGGAAATGAACTTCCAAGTTTGAAGCAATGGGGAAAGTACCTACTCAGCCTCCTGTGAAACATTACAATCGAGCTGCTTTTTACATGGAAAAATGTAATTGTTTCCTCTTTCCTAGGTATATTTATAAGCATAAGTCTGTACAGCATTGTTCTTTGAGCCATTGTTTAATTTCTGTTCTGCATGAAGTATTTTAATTTAAAGATTTCATTCTGGGGAATTATAGGGCTGCAGTTTCATCAAAAGTCTTTGGTGGCCAGGGTGAAATATGCCATAATTTTACATTTCTTTTCATCATCAATTATGTTTTTGACAATTTTAGGGGTTTTTTTTCTGTCATTTTTATTCCAGGAATCATGACCGTGACCACTTTAGTTAAAGTTGGAAGAGCCATTTTGATTTACTTTATATTTTAAGTTATTCCTAACTTTATGACAAATCTACTTCTGGAGCTGAATTTTTAATGTTTATTTTGAGGGTGAAAAGGAATTTTACAGGGAAATTGGAGAAAGCCCCTTTTGAATAATCAGAACATGAGCTATAAAAATATTGTTTTGAGGATTTGCTTTGGGATGATTAAACTCTGGTGCATGAAAGCTGGTTGGCTTGGAATTTTTCTGTAATGGGCACTAGTGACGAAAAAAATATCTTAAGAAGTAGATAATTCTTACATTCAGCCATATAACTTACACATCTCTGGACCATTGAGCCACATCTTGGAATAAAGCAGTACTTGATAGCTTTTAGAAATAAATTCTCATAAACTGTTGGAGTTAGTGATGATGTAGCAGTCTTCAGAACCTTGAGATCTTTAGGTACAGTTATGGTGCTCTCATTCTTCTTGGAAAGTATTTTCACACTGGTACCGTCTATTTCCTCTACTCTCAATGAAAACCCTTTGTTATTCTGGTAATCTGGAGTCAGACATGGATTTAGTTGTGGTTTGACTTTTATGAGCTATTGGACCATGGTCAAGTTATTCACCCCCTCTGTATTTCAGTTTCCTACTTTGTGAAATGGAAATAAAACTGTTTTGCTCCTAAGGTTGTGGAGCTTAAATGAATTATTATGTGTTGAGGGCTTAGAACAGGTCCTGGTCCATGATAACTACTCAGTAGATATTAGCTGTTGCTGCTCTTGTTAATATTACTGTCATCATCATCAGCATCAGCGTTAGCATCCTTATGGATTTATTCATTAGATATTTTGAGGAGTCTGTTCTTTTTGGAAGTGTAGGGATAATGTTTCAAAAATGAGCATATGTTACTAAAGAAGGGCAAATTCTGCTTTGGCTTTTAAGAATCAAATGAAAAGATAACTTTCAGATAGTATGAGAAGTGAGGCCTCTGTAAGTAAAAAGTTGTCAGGTTGAAGTTTTGTTGTTGTCAGGTTGAAGTTTTGTTGGTGTCAGGCTAAACACTATCTTTGGCTGTGTGTGGGCAACTACTAATTAATATAGTCTTAGGAAGTGAGTGATCTATTGCTACTAGTTAGGTTGAGGAATTTTTGAAGAAAACCTTATTAAGTTTAGAGGAACTTCTTCCCCCTCCCCTTTTTTCCTGTCATGTATGTTTTCCCTTTTTAACTGCACTTTATTTTCTTTTGAAGTAATTACAGTAGTGGAACTGTACCCAGGGACCCTACTCAGGGCCCTACAGTCAGCATAAGGATAGGTGCATGACCACAAGCTTGGTTAACGGGTGCTTCTTCTTTGGAATTTGAATCTTGAGCTAAAGGATTCTCCTTTCTCCCAGTCAGCATTCTGCCCTGACAGTACCTGCCATGAGACCACTGTAGCAGTTCCCATTTCCCAGCTTCCACATCTGTCTTGGTCACTGATGGTGTTCAACGCTTATTTTCCAGTCTTCCATGGATTTGCTGAGCCTCCAATTTCCTTCCCATAATCCTTCTTAAATTAGTCAATTGGTTTCTGTTGCTTGCAATCACAGAACCCTAACAGAGTAGTTTACATGTTAGGGAGCTAAATTTGGAATAAGTGGGGTGTGTTTGGAGGTTTACAGTAAAAATACCATTCACTACTTTCTTCCATCATATATAAGTAGCTGAGTGTTTTGCAGCAGATTACATAAGGTGAAGAGTTCTCAATTATTATTTCAAAAGTGGGCTGTTTTGTTGGACTCTCCACTACTCTTGTGTTTGGTAAAAAGAAGTCACTTTTGGCTGCTTCTCGAAGCTCTCAAAGGATATGTGTATATGTGGGGGTAGAGTTGGAATTAAGAAGAGAAGCAGAGGTCATCCTTCCAATTTCTGGAGCCCTGGTCTCTTTGTGGCATGGGTATTGTGAAGGGACTGTGATTTCCTTCTACTTATCCCAGCATCCCAAAACAAAACTATTTAAATATTTGTATACTTTTGCCTGAATTTTTATTGCTCTTTTGAACACTTTTCTTGCCCTACTGAACACCTTCTTTTCAATGGTGTGTAAAATGTGATTGAAAACTCAGTTACTTAGGTCTGTGGCACTGCTTGTGGTTTCCCGAGAATGGAATGGGCAAATTTGCCCTATTTCCCCTTGTGTCTTGTTTGTTGACTGCTTCTCTGTTCTGTGCAGTGCCTAGAACAAAGCTGGTTAATGATTTTTTCACAGGGACATCAATTTTTCACTCCTACTGTGAATAAATAGCACGACAGCATTGTATGGTTGAAAGAACCTTAGCTGAAGCATTAGGAAACATACCTTCTAGTTTGTGCTCTGCTGCTTGCTAGCTTTATGACTCTGGGCAAGAAACCCAACTTTTCTTAAGGTCTCAGTTTTCCTCACCTGTAAAATAGGATAACCCTTGCCCTATCTACTGCGTAGGGCTGTTCTGAGGATGACGTAAAGATAATGTATGTGGAAGTGCTTAGGAGATTAAAGTGCTGTGTAATATCAATGTATTGTTATTATTGTTAATATCATGCTATTTATATTTATTAAACAGATTGAAAAATCGAAGGCTTATTTTATGAGGCTGAATAGGAAAGGGAGGTAAATAAAAAAACAAAAATAGAAACAAAACTCTGCATAGTACTTGTGCTGGAATTCTCTGTTTGTGCCTCCAGCTCTCATTCCTCTGAAATGCTGTGTGTCCCAGGAGGCTGACTTATTGTCAGCATACCCTGGGCTCCCTTGCTCTCTGGCCTTCCACTGGAGTAGCCAAAGGAAGGCATTGGGCGAAAATCGGAGAATGCAAGGTTGGAATATTATCCCCTACCTTCCTTGCAGCACTGTGGGTTGACAGTGGCTGTATTCCTCTAAGGAAGGCCACCGGGGTTCTTGCTGGGGGCCTATCTTCTGCAGCTGCAGCTTTTTTCTACTATTTGGTAACTGCTCCTTCCTTTTGCCCCTTTAAATTAGCAGTTTATTTCTGCTAACTCCAGGATACTGTTGTCTCTTGGTTTCCCTTAACCTTGCCCACACCCTTCATAAAATTCCCCTCAATTACCCCCAGTGATGGTGCTGTCTTTTTTAATGCAAATTTTTAAAAAACATCTTTATTGGAGTATAATTGCTTTACAATGGTGTGTTAGTTGCTGCTCTATAACAAACTGAATCAGCTATACATATAGATATATCCCTATATCTCCTCCCTCTTGGCATCTCCCTCCCACCCTCCCTATCCCATCCCTCTAGGTGGTCACAGAGCACTGAGCTGATCTCCATGTGCTGTGTGGCTGCTTCCCACTAGCTATCTATTTTATATTTGGTAGTGTATATATGTCCATGCCACTCTCTCACTTCGTCCCAGCTTACCCTTCCCCTCTGCGTGTCTTCAAGTCCATTCTGTACGTCTGTGTCTTTATTCCTGTCCTGCCCCTAGGTTCCTCAGAACCTTTTTGTTTTTTTTTTCAGATTCCATATATATGTGTTAGCATACAGTATTTGTTTTTCTCTTTCTGACTTAACTTCACTCTGTATGACAGACTCTAGGTCCATCCACCTCACTACAAATAACTCAATTTCATTTCCTTTTATGGCTGAGTAATATTCCATTGTATATATGTGTCACATCTTCTTTATGCATTCATCTATCAGTGGACACTTAGGTTGCTTCCATGTCCTGGCTATTGTGAGTAGTGCTGCAGTGAACATTGTGGTACATGACTCTTTTTGAATTATGGTTTTCTCAGGGTATGTGCCCAGTAGTGGGATTGCTGGGTCGTATGATAGTTCTATTTTTAGTTTTTTAAGGAACCTCCATACTGTTCTCCATAGTGGCTGTATCAATTTACATTCCTACCAACAGTGCAAGAGGGTTCCCTTTTCTCCACACCCTCTCTAGCATTTATTATTTGTAGATATTTTGATGATGGCCATTCTGACTGGTGTGAGGTAATACCTCATTGTAGTTTTGATTTGCATTTCTCTAATGATTAGTGATGTTGAGTCACCTTTCATGTGTTTGTTGGCAATCTGTATGTCTTCTTTGGAGAAATGTCTGTTTAGATCTTCTAAATAGAAGAAGAATCTGCCCATTTTTGGATTGGGTTGTTTGTTTTTTTGATATTGAGCTGCATGAGCTGCTTGTATGTTTTGGAGATTAATCATTTGTCAGTTGCTTCGTTTGCAAATATTTTCTCCCATTCTGAGGGTTGTCTTTTCTTCTTTTTTATGTTTTCCTTTGCTGTGCAAAAGCTTTTAAGTTTCATTAGGTCCCATTTGTTTATTTTTGTTTTTATTTCCATTTCTCTAGCAGATGAGTCAAAAAGGATCTTGCTGTGATTTATGTCATAGAATGTTCTGCCTATGTTTCCTCTAAGAGATTGATAGTGTCTGATCTTGCATTTAGGTCTTTAATCCATTTTGAGTTTATTTTTGTGTATGGTGTTAGGGAGTGTTCTAATTTCATTCTTTTACATGTAGCTGTCCAGTTTTCTCAGCACCACTTATTGAAGAGGCTGTCTTTTCTCCACTGTATATTCTTGCCTCCTTTATCAAAGATAAGGTGACCATAAGTGTGTGGTTTTATCTCTGGGCTTTCTATCCTGTTCCATTGATCTATATTTCTGTTTTTGTGCCATACTGTCTGGATTACTGTAGCTTTGTAGTATAGTCTGAAGTCCAGGAGCCTGATTCCTCCAGCTCCATTTTTCTTTCTCAATATTGCTTTGGCTATTCGGGGTCGTTTGTGTTTCCATACAAATAATGAAATTTTTTGTTCTAGTTCTGTGAAAAATGCCATTGGTAGTTTGGTAGAGATTGCATAGAATCTGTAGATTGCTTTGGATACTATAGTCATTTTCACTATGTTGATTCTTCAATCCAAGAGCCAGGTATATCTCTCCATCTGTTTGTATCATCTTTAATTTCTTTCGTCAGTGTCATAGTTTTCTGTATACAGGGCTTTTGTCTCCTTAGGTAGGTTTATTCCTAGGTATTTTATTCTTTTTGTTGCAGTGGTGAATGGGAGTGTTTTCTTAATTTCTTTTTCAGATTTTTCATCATTAGTGTATAGGAATGCAAGAGATTTCTGTGCATTGATTTTGTATCCTGCTACTCTATCAAATTCATTGATTAGCTCTAGTAGTTTTCTGGTAGCATCTTTAGGATCCTCTGTGTTTACTATCATGTCATCTGCAAACAGTGACAGCTTTACTTCTTCTATTCTGATTTGGATTCCTTTTATTTCTTTTTTTTTCTCTGATTGCCATGGTTAAAAGTTCTAAAACTATGTTGAATAATAGTGGTGAAAGTGGATAACCTTGTCTTGTTCCTGATCTTAGTGGAAATGCTTTCAGTTTTTCACCATTGAGAACGAAGTTGACTGTGGGTTTGTCATATATGGCCTTTATTATGTTGAGGTAAGTTCTCTCTATACCTACTTTCTGTAGGGTTTTTGTCGTAAATTGGTGTTGAATTTTGTCAAAAGCCCTTTCTGCACCTATTGAGGTGATCATATGGTTTTTATCCTTCAACTTGTTAATATGGTGTATCACATTGATTGATTTGCGTATTTTGAAGAATCCTTGCATTCCTGGGATAAACCCCACTTGATCATTGTGTATGATCCTTTTAATGTGCTGTTGGATTCTGTTTGCTAGTATTTTGTTGAGGATTTTTGCATCTATGTTCATCCGTGATATTGGTCTATAGTGTTCTTTTTTTGTCACTTCTTTGGTTTTGGTATCAGGGTGATTGTGGCTTGTAGAAGGAGTTTGGGAGTGTTCCTCCCTCTGCTATATTTTGGAAGAGTCTGAGAAGGATAGGTGTTAGCTCTTCTCTAAATGTTTGATAGAATTTGCCTGTGAAGCCATCTGGTCCTGGGCTTTTGTTTGTTGGAAGATTTTTAATCACAGTTTCAATTTCAGTGCTTGTGATGGGTCTGTTCATATTTTCTGTTTCTTGCTCGTTCAGTCTCTGAAGGTTGTGCATTTCTAAGAATTTGTCCATTTCTTCCAGGTTGTCTATTTTATTGCCCTGTAGTCGCTTGTAGTAATCTCTCATGATTTTTTTGTATTTCTGCAGTGTCGGTTGTTACTTCCCCTTTTTCATTTCTAATTCTATTGATTTGAGTCTTCTCCCTTTTTTTCTTGATGAGTTTAGCTAATGGTTTATCAATTTTGTTTATCTTCTCAAAGAACCAGCTTTTAGTTTTATTGATCTTTGTTATCATATCCTTCATTTCTTTTTCATTTATTTCTCATCTGATCTTTATGATTTCTTTCCTTCTGCTAACTTTGGGTTTTTTTTGTTCTTCTCTCTCCAATTGCTTTAGGTGTAAGGTTAGGTTGTTTATTTGAGGTGTTTCTTGTTTCTTAAGGTAGGATTGTGTTGCTATAAACTTCCCTCTTAGAACTGGTTTTGCTGCATCCCATAGGTTTTGGGTCATCATGTTTTCATTGTCATTTGTTTCTAGGTATTTTTTGATTTCCTCTTTGATTTCTTCAGTGATCTCTTGGTTATTAAGTAGTGTATTGTTTAGCCTCCATGTGTTTGTATTTTTTACAGATTTTTTCCTGTAATTGATATCTAGTCTCATAGCATGTTGTCAGAAAAGATACTTGGTATGATTTCAGTTTTCTTAAATTTACCAAGGCTTGTTTTGTGACCCAAGATATGATCTATCCTGGAGAATTTTCCATGTGTACTTGAGAAGAATGTGTATTCTGTTGTTTTTGGATGGAATGTCCTATAAATATCATTTAAGTCCATCTTGTTCAATGTATCATTTAAAGCTTGTGTTTCCTTATTTATTTTCATTTTGGATGATCTGTTCTTTGGTGAAAGTGGGGTGTTAAAGCCCCCTACTATGATTGTGTTACTATCGATTTCCACTTTTATGGCTGTTAGTATTTGCCTTATGTATTGAGGTGCTCCTATGTTGGGTGCATAAATATTTACAATTATTATATCTTCTTCTTGGACTGATCCCTTGATCATTATATAGTGTCATTCTTTGTCTCTTGTAATACTTTGTTTTAAAGTCTATTTTGCCTGATATGAGAATTGCTATTCTAGCTTTCTTTTGATTTCCATTTGCATGGAATATCTTTTTCCATCCCCTCACTTTCAGTCTGTTTGTGTCCCTAGGTCTGAAGTGGGTCTCTTGTAGATAGCATATATATGGTTCTTGTTGTTATATCCATTCAGCCAGTCTATGTCTTTTGGTTGGAGCATTTAATCCATTTACATTTAAGGTAATTATCGAGATGTATGTTCGTATTCCCAATTTCTTAATTGTTTTGGGTTTGTTATTGTACGTCTTTTCCTTCTCTTGTGTTTCCTGCCTAGAGAAATTTCTTTAGCATTTGTTGTAAAGCTGGTTTGGTGGTGCTGAATTCTCTTAGCTTTTGCCTGTTTGTAAAGGTTTTAATTTCTCTGTCAAATCTGAATGAGATCCTTGCTGGATAGAGTAATCTTTGTTGTAGGTTTTTTCCTTTCATCACTTTAAATATGTCATGACACTCCCTTCTGGCTTGCAGAGTTTCTGCTGAATGATCAGCTGTTAACTTTATGGGGATTCCCTTGTATGTTATTTGTTGTTTTTCCCTTGCTGCTTTTAATATTTTTTCTTTATATTTAAATTTTGATAGTTTGATTAATATGTGTCTTGGCATGTTTCTCCTTGGATTTATCCAGTATGGGACTCTGTGCTTCCTGGACTTGACTGACTATTTCCTTTCCCATATTAGGGAAGTTTTCAACTATAATCTCTTCAAATATTTTCTCAGTCCCCTTCTTTTTCTCTTTTTCTTCTGGGACCCCTGTAATTCGAATGTTGGTGCGTTTAATGTTTTCCCAGATGTCGCTGAGACTGTCCTCAATTCTTTTAATTCTATTTTCTTTATTCTGCTCTGTGGTAGTTATTTCCATTATTTTATCTTCCAGGTCACTTATCCATTCTTCTGCCTCAGTTATTCTGCTCTTGATCCCTTCTAAAGAATTTTTAATTTCATTTATTGTGGTGTTCATCATTTTTTTTTTGCTCTTTAGTTCTTCTGGGTCCTTGTTAACTGTGTATTGTATTTTATCTATTCTATTTCCAAGATTTTGGATCATGTTTACTATCATTACTCTGAATTGTTTTTCAGATAGACTGCCTGTTTCCTCTTTGTTTGTTTGGTCTGGTGTGTTTTTACCTTACTTCTTCACCTGCTGTATGTTTCTCTGTCTTCTCATTTTGCTTAACTTACTGTGTTTGGGGTCTCCTTTTCACAGGCTGTAGGTTTGTATTTCCCGTTGTTTTTTCTGTCTGCCCCCAGTGGATAAGGTTGGTTCAGTGGGTTGTGTAGGCTCCCTGGTAGAGGGGACTGGTGCCTGTGTTCTGGTGGATAAGGCTGGATCTTGTGTTTCTGGTGGGCAGGACCATGTCTGGTGGTGTGTTTTGGGGTGTCTGTGAACTTATTATGATTTTAGGCAGCCTTTCTGCTAATGGGTGGGGTTGTGTTCCTGTCTTGCTTGTTGTTTGGCATAGGTTGTCCAGCACTGTAGCTTTCTGGTTATTGAGTGGAGCTGGGTCTTAGCGTGAGATGGAGATCTCTGGGAGAGCTTTTGTCGTTTGATATTACGTGGAGCTGGGAGGTCTCTGGTGGACCAATGTCCTGAACTTGACTGTGTCACCTCAGAGGCACAGACATAACACCTGGCCAGAGCATCATGACCCTGTTAGCCACATGGCTCATAAGAAAAGGGAGGAAAAAAAGAAGAAAAGAAAGAAAAAATAAATAAATAAAATAAAGTTATTGAAATAAAAAATACAAGAAAATCATTAAAAATAAAAAAAATTAAAACATTATAAGAAAAGAAAAAGAAAGAAAGAAGAGAGTAACCAAACCAAGAAACAAATACACCAATGATGGGAAGCTCTAAAAAGTATACTAAAAAAAACCTTGACTGACAGAACCGTAGGAGAAATGGTAAAAGCAAAGCTATACAGACAAAATCATACAAAGAAGCATACACATACACACTCACAATAAGTGATAAAGGCAAAAAAATATATATATATCTTATGGGAAGTCTGAGCTCTTCTGCCAGTGTTGCAGTAGGTGTTTTGTAGGAGTTGTTCCACATGTAGATACATTTCTGATGTATTTGTGGGGAGGAAGGTAATCTCCACATCTTACTCCTCTGCCATCTTGCAGGTCCCCACCTTTTTTTTCTCTTTTCCTTTGTGCTTCGTCTAAGTTTCACTTGTTCTTAGGGTGCCAAGTGCTGAGGCCTTGCACCTGGCACTTCAGACCAGAGTTCCAGTGCGAAGTGGATGCACAGGACCCTTCAGTTCCAAGGGGCCATGTTCTCAACTCTGCGCACACACTGTGCTTCAGCTTCTATCTTTATATTTCTGCCGTTCTCAATTCAATTCAACAAATGTCTTTCTAGGACTTAACAGTGTGTCAGGGGCATAGTAAGTGTTTATTTACTATGAACTGGACATTTTGGTGATACAGTTGGGGGGAGTATATCAATCAGTTTTTTTTTTTTTTTTTTTTTTTTGCTGTACTGGCACGGGCCCAGCCGCTCCGCAGCATGTGGGATCTTCCCAGACCGGGGCACGAACCTGTGTCCCCTGCACTGGCAGGCGGACTGTCAACCACTGCGCCACCAGGGAAGCCCTCAATCAGTTTTTAAAAAAGCAAGTTTTGGTAAACTGAAAAACTTTATGTTAATCCTAGTTCATAAAGACCTCTAATGTTTATGCTTATGCACACTATGAATTATCTTTTGAAGTTCATTTTTATTTTCATCAAAGCAAGATACCTACTTGTTTATTGTTTGAATAAAACAGCACTAAAAAGCAAATACTGAAAAACTGCACACCAACCCCTTCTCGACCTTTCTCTCTTCTGACCCCCTCCCCCAAATTGCAACTTTTAACTCTGATAGTTCTGGTGTTTATCTCTCTGTTTATAAGTAACATACTTATACTTTTTTTCCAGGTACATCAAGTTTAGCAGTAGCTCTTTGACACTCCCACTCCTACCACTTTTGGTCCCCACAGGCTACTAAAATAATTATATTACAATTTTTTGTTTAAATCAATATATAATATTTACATTATTATGTTATTACGGTTGGTAATATTTTCTTTAACATATAACCTTCTGTCTTCCTTGGAATTAACGTATGCTTTAAAAAAATTGCTTAGGCTCTACTTTATGAGGTAGATAGTAATAGAATTTCCATTTTATAGATGTCGAAATTGAGGCTTAAGTCTAAGGATTTTGCCTAGAGTCACACAGCTAATAAGTGTTAGGTTTGGAATTAGACTTCAGCTAGTCTGCCTACAAAGCCTGCATTCCTGATCATGAGATTATTTACAAGCACTGTCACTTCAGTTGTTTTCCTAAAGGCTACATTAAAAAAACAAAACATGGGCTTCCCTGGTGGCACAGTGGTTGAGAGCCCGCCTGCCGATGCAGGGGACACGGGTTCATGCCCCGGTCCGGGAAGATCCCACATGCTGCGGAGCAGCTGGGCCCGTGAGCCATGGCCGCTGAGCCTGCGTGTCCGGAGCCTGTGCTCCGCAACGGGAGAGGCCACAACAGTGATAGGCCCGCGTACCGCAAAAAAAACAAAAAGAAAAACAAAAATCAGTAAAAACCAAACTTGAGTTCTTTCTTCAGAGATTCAGAATAAGTAGTTCTGGGGAGGGGACCAAAAATCTGTATTTTTAGAAGCTCCATAAGTGATTCCATTGGTCACTAGGTTTTGAGAACTTCAATCACCATCATCACCATCATGATCATCTACATCATCACATCCACCATCATCACCACCACCACTTCCATCAGCAGCAAGAAATGACAGTCTTGTACAGTGCTCTCAGTAGCTGAGCAGAAATTGTGGTATCCATTAAGCCAGTTGCTTTTTGACCTCTTAGGTGAGCTCGCACTGGTGGGTGATTCAGGTAATGATTTATCCAGTCATTTTTAAGTTTGGCAAGTGCTTTGGGAGGAATTGTGCCCCACAGAAGTGGACAAGGTAATTTTTTTCAGCTCAGCTGGTTGTTACTTTATCTGGTATAAAGGCAATGAGAAGATTGTCCCTGTACTTAACCCTGACCTTAAAGGGACTCACTTTTTTTCTGAGAATTCCCAAAAGTGACATCTAGCGGAAATACAGAGCTCACGTAAAGGAGAAATTTTGATGTCTTTGTTCTGTTTGATTTCCATCCTCCCCCTTCCCCCACTGCTTGTGGCATTTCTTGTTTATCAGGCAGGAGAGAAGCAGTAAAATTTGGCCTGGGGTTTTCTCATCCCTAGGTGTGAAATTATTTCAGAACTAAAATAATAATACTTTGCATTTCTATAGGACTTTTATTTGAAGATCTAAAAGTGTTAATAGAGCTTGCCAGCACCCTCTGAAGTAGATAAGTATTATTAGAGAAGATTTCCTCCAAGAACATTTTCACTTAATATCCCATGTGTGACTTGAAAATGCTTTTGTATTATTTGGGAATCTCAACTTTATAAAGTGCCTTGTGTATTGGGCACTTCTTTTCTTTATATTCAATTTTCATTAATTCCCAGCACATTGAGGGAAATATAGTCATGTTTCATGAATGGGTGTGGTGTTATTTAGAGAAAAAATAAAGGCATTCTGTTATTGCCTTTTATTTTTGAGTGTTTTGAAAATGTTCAGTAGTATTCACCAGCTATGGAACTGTCTATCTTACAGTTAATTTTCCTTTTTTAAGGTAGCAGGACTTGTAATATATTGAATAACTAGTGGGAACTTGGACTGATAGTGTGGTGTCCTTTGGGAGCTCATGACATGTCAAGCCAATTAAAAATACAAACCTAGTTTGCATTCTGAATTAAAGGTTTAATTTTGAAAAATTGTTTTGAATGTTGCATGCATGAATTTTAATCACACATGCATGCATACTTGGTTACATTTTTTTTACCTCTAAATTTTGGAAGTGCTATTTCAGTGATGTTTAGGGTTTCTGCTCACTTAGTGTCATTGATGCAGAAGTGTTGCAGGTCTTGCCTAGCACAGAACATTCAGGAAAAGGCCTTCTGATTCTTAGTACACGCTGGTCACCCTGGAAAGCTCCTTGTCCATGCAGTATTAGGTGACCCTGCTGTGTCTATGCAAAGGACATAGACACAAGATCTTTTACTGTGGCTTCAGGGCCCAAATATTTATTTTCCCAGCATCCTCTCACAATTCCCATCAAAAGTCCTATCACTTCCCTAGAGTTTCTGTTAGGGAACAGGCTGCCCACCTCCACTACTTTAAGGAACTGGAAAACCTCTAGCCTCTCCCCAATAGTGGGAAAGCACAATTTTAGGTAAACAAGATCAAAGGAAACAGAACAGTTTAAATGGAACAGAACAATCGAAATTTGTCTGTATCCCTGTCCAGAAATGCTGGTGTCTAGCACCATGAGTTTAGGCTTTTGAAAGAAAAATCTTTAGTGGGGGTTGGATTTTGAGGGTTAGAGATTACTTCTAGTGCTTTCTGCTTTTGGACATGCCCCTAAGATAAAGGGAATGTTGACGTTCTTGAGATAAGAAAGGGAAAAACATACACAGGAGGAATAACAAAACATACCAATTGATATCTTTAAATTATGCTGCCCCAAATTCGCTGGTGAGACAAGGAGACGCATCAGAATTTGTGAGGTGCTTTATGACTCTCATGATGGAGAGAGTGTGTCAGATGATCACATGGTCAGTACTTTTCCTGGCATCTCAGTTGTCTTCCTTTTTGGGAAAAATTCACTTAAGACCCATCATCTGAAGGTTTGGAGGAATATGGGCAGAATTATGAATCTCTATACCATTTTTTCCTGAGTCTTTTGCTCAAAGGAGGTCACATTAATTTGCTGCTAATTATGTGAAGGTAGATTTATCAGTGAAGATAGTTTTTGCTGCCAGTAATCAAAAATCTACTCAAAATGGGAATAGATGATAAGGGAATTTAAAAAAGAAGCTTCCTACCCTCTCCATGTCTACCTGCTGAGCCCCATGGATGTCATGATCGATGGAAAGACATTACGGAACCCTGGCTCTGAATGTCTGGAATCCAACCTTAATCCACTTTTTCCTGGTGCCAAGCAACTGGGGACCCACCAGGGTGCCTTTGATGGTTGTCACTGTGCAGCAGGGAGATGATTTTGAGCACTAGGCTGTTGACAGGTTGCTGAGCATTGGCAATTACTTTGTGAATTTCTCTACTAACTTACATTTGAACACAAAATAAAACCCATCAGAATAAAGAAAATGAGCTATCTCAAGGAACTAAACATCCTGAGGGAGGTAGTTCCAGGTTTTGTTAATTCAGTGACTCAGCAATGTCATTAGAGTCTTCATTTCTTGCTCTTTTTTCTCTGCCACCTTCAGTGTGCTGACTTGGTCCTCCGACTGGCTGCTCTCTTGGTCCTAAGATGCCTGCTTCATTTGGGGGGTCACCTGCACATAAGTAGCATCCATTGGTATAAGAGACTGTCTATTCTTGTGTGTCCCTTTTTAAATGCAAGGGGCCTTTCCTATAACCTCTCCAGCAGGCTTCTCCTTGGGTTGCATTTGGCTGATTGTAGCTACATATTCCTTCCTAAGTCAGACAGTGGCACACGGGATGGGATTACCTTGATTGGCTTAAATTGGTGCTTTCCAATTTAAGTTTGTTCTTGTCATGGTACACATAGAAAATGATAACATCTGGTTAGAACATTAAGTAAACAGAAGAGGTTGCTCACAGCTGGAGGTGGTTGGTGTGTGTGTGTGTGTGTTTTGAGGGTGTGGGTGGGGGATCTGGCTGCCCTGGCTGCCCTAGGGGATAAAGGGGTGGATATCTGAGCAAGTATAACCCATTCTCTGGTTTAAACTAATCAGGATTTACCCCTGAGCTGGGATAATCTCACCTTCCCTAGGCTCTTGGGTTTGTGGAGGTAAGATACTCCAATAAAATTGGGGTTTTACTTGTAAGGCAGCAGAGGGGATGGCTGTTCGAAAGGCCCTCAGCTGTGTCTTTGCAGGTATACCTAATGTCCTTCTTTAGTGCCTTGTTGAGAAAGGAACAAGTTTTGCAAATTTTAAGCCTTGGTGCAAATGAATGAATATGTACTCATATACGAGACTAACCTGTGTATTCAATGCCACTGACTTCCTGTGGTGTGCCAGGAACGTGCTGTATGAGGTGCAAGAAACATGAGCCCTGCTGATGATTTTACAGTCTAGGGAGGGAGACAGAGCATAACTATTAAACAATGCATGCATTATTAAAAGTTACATTAAGTCCTATACAGGAAACAACAGGAGGCAAAGCAGAGCAAACCTCCTCCTGTGGAGTGGTCTGGGAGGGCTTCTTTGAGTTAATGACATTTTAGCTGAGATCTGAAGGAATTACAAGGGGGAGGGGGACAATCAGCCATACAGAGTGGGGAAAGAGGGATTATAGTTTTGATCCTTGTAACTGTGTCTTGGGATTCATTTGTTTTCAAGAAGCAAAACAAACAGCAACAAAAACAACAAAAGATGTGACACTTCCTATAAGACCACAGGACAGCTTACTAGTTTGAGGGCAGGCAGGACCGAGAGCTTCCTGAGGCACTGGACCAGGAAATGGTTGACCCTCAAGAGCTAACAGGAGCAGGACAGGTAAATGGATAAACGTGTCTGCTCCACACTGTCTCTCAGTGTGTCTATCCTTTTTTTTTTTTTTTAATTGTGGTACGCAGGCCTCTCACTGTTGTGGCCTCTCCCATTGCGGAGCACAGGCTCCGGACGCGCAGGCTCAGCGGCCATGACTCACGGGCCCAGCCGCTCCGTGGCATGTGGGATCTTCCCAGACCGGGGCACGAGCCCGTGTCCCCTGCATCGGCAGGTGGACGCTCAACCACTGCGCCACCAGGGAAGCCCAGTGTGTCTATCCTAAAGCACAGTGCCTGTCTTGGGAGCTGCATAGCCTCTCCTCTGCTTCCCCGGCATACTGGCTGCTCTGGTCTGCATTGCCCCATCCACCCTGACTGCCTCTGCAGCTCTCTCTGCCCCATTCAGGAGGTTGATAGAGACTAACAGGAATTACTACATTCCAATCCCTCTTTCCTGGGAGAAAATATCTAAGTGGCTTGCTGTAGGTCAGGTGCCCACCTTTGTTGGAGTCCTCTGTGTCCCAGGCACAAGGTCCACTTGGCTGGCTGCCTACTTAATTCTACTTAATTCTATTCAGCAGGATTGGGAGAGATTTTCTGAGAAGGTGGAATATAGAGCAGGCGAATGGATTAACACCCCTGTTAAATGCTGCTTTTTATTTATTTTTATTATTATTATTTTAAAAGATTTATTTATTTATTTGGCTGCACCAGTTCTTAGTTGTGGTATGTAGGTTCAGTTGCGGCATGGGAGATCTTCAGTTGCAGCATGAGGGATCTTTTAGTTGCAGCATGAGGGATCTTTTTAGTCACAGCATGTGGGATCTTTATTGAAGCATGTGAACTCTTAGTTGTGGCATGTGGGATCTAGTTTCCTGACCAGGGATCGAACCCAGGCCCCCTGCATTGGGAGCGTAGAGCCTTAGCCACTGGACCAGCAGGGAAGTTCCCGAAATGCTGGTCTTTAGATTCTCCAACATTAGTAACACTGGTAGAGTCCCAGTGATGTAAGTAACTTAGTTACTACCTGAGTTATTTAGTTGACTACTGATGCCTACTGCAGGGTACTGCATACAGCACATACTTAAGAAGAAGTAATTAGCAGTGGTGATAATAACAAAGTTGACCCTGAGGTATATGGTAGTTCTTTCTCAATGGCGCAGGTCATTTATATTGGGAATGCTTTAATGGGAATGCTTCTTTGTTTTGAGGATGAAAAACACTTTTTAAAATGCCAGTCTGTATCTTTTTTTCCTCCAGTTTTATTGAGAAATAATTGACATCACTGATAACTTTAAAGTGTACAACATGATGGTTTGATTTACATATACTTTGAAATGATTACCACAATAGGTTCAGCTAACCCTCATCTTCTCATATAGACACAATAAAAAGAAAAAAAAGGAAAAAAGGAAAAAAAATTTCCTTGTGATGAGAACTTTTAAGGTTTACTCTCTTAATTTTACTATATATCATGCAGCAGTGTTAGCTGTAGTTATGTTGTACGTTTCATCTCTAGTACTAATTTATAACTGGAAGTTTGTACCTTTTGACTGCCTTCCTCCAACTCCTCCCCCCCACCCTCCATCTCCGATAATGAGAAGTCTGATCTCTTTTTCTATGAGTATTATTTTATTTTGTAAGATTCTACATATAAGTGAAATCATAGAACATTTGTCTTTCTCTCTCTGACTTATTTCATTAGCATAATGCCTTCAAGGTCCATCCATGGTGCCACAAATGGTAGGATTTCTTCTTTTTTGTGGTTGAATAATATTTCATTGTATATATATATATACCATATATACATGGATGGACGCTTAGGTTATTACCATTTCTTGGGTATTGTAAATAATGCTGCTGTGAAAATGGGGGTGCAGATAGCTTTTCAAGTTAGTGTTTTTGTTTCCTTTGGATGTATTCCCAGAAGTGGAATTACTGCATCATATGGTAGCTCATTATTTTATTTATTTTTTTTTGAGGCTCTTCCATACTGTTTTCTATAATGGCTATACCAATTTATAATCCTACCAATAGTACAGAAGGGTACCCTTTTTTCCTAATCCATGTCAGGATTTGTTGTCACTCATCTCTTCGGTAATGGCCAGTCTAACAGGCATGAGGTGATGTCTCATGGTTTTAATTTGCATTTCCCTAATGATAGTAATGTTGAGCATCTTTTCATGTACCTGTTGACCTTTTGTATATTTTCTTTGGAGAAATGTCTGTTCAGGTCCTTTGCCCATTTTTTAATTGGGTTATTTGATTTTTTGCTATTGAATTATATGAGTTCTTTACATATTTTGGATATTAAACCTTATCAGATACATGGTTTGCAAATATTTTTCCCATTCGATAGGTTTATCTTTTCACTTTATTGATGGTTTCTTTTGCTGTGCAGAAAGTTTTTTGTTTGATATATTCCCACTTGTTTATTTTTGATTTTGTTGCTTATGCTTTAGGTTTCATATCTAAAAAAATCATGAATACAACTCGTGTTAAGGAGCTTTGTTCGTGTGTTTTCTTCTAGCAGTTTCATGGTTTCAGGTTTTACATTTAAGTCTTTAATCCATTTTGAGTTAATTTTTGTGGATGGTGTGAGATATGGGTCCAGTTTCATTCTTTTACATGTGAATATCCAATTGTCCTGGCACCATTTATTGAAGAGACTGTCTTTTTTCCATTATCTTTGGCTCCCTTGTCAAATATTAGTTTTCCATATATGCTTGAGTTTGGGCTCTCAATTCTGCTCCATTGGTCTATTTGTCTGTGTTTTTTTTTTTTTGCGGTACGTGGGCCTCTCACTGCTGTGGCCTCTCCCGTTGCGGAGCACAGGCTCCGGACGCGCAGGCTCAGCGGCCAAGGCCCACGGGCCCAGCCGCTCCACGGCATGTGGAATCCTCCCGGACTGGGGCACGAACTCGTGTCCCCTGCCTCAGCAGGCGGACTCTCAACCACTGCACCACCAGGGAAGCCCTATTTGTCTGTTTTTATGCCAATATCAAACTGTTTTGATGACTATAGCTGTATAATATAGCTTGAAATCAGGAAGAAATTTACTGTGTGGCAGCAACCGCTTATGTAATTGTGTTTACAACTATTTAACATAGCATTTACATTGTATTAGGTGTTTTAAGTAATCTAGAGATGAGTTAAAGTATATACGAGGATGTGTGTAGTAATATGCAAATACTGTGCCATTTTATATAAGGGACTTGAGTGTCCATGGATTTTGGTATCCTTGGGGGGTTCCTGGGACCAATTCCCTGTGTATACTGAGGGACAGCTGTATAACTATCTCTGCTTTTTTTAGGGTTACCTTTTGCTTGAAATGTTTTTTCACCCTTAGTCTATGTATATTGTTAAGGCTGAAGTGAATCTTTGGAAGGCAGTATATTGTTAGCTCTTGTTTTTTACCCATTCAGCCATTCTGTGTCTTTTAATTGGAGAATTTAATTTATTTATGTTTAAAGTTACTATTGATAGGTAAGGACTTACTATTGCCATTTTGTTCATTGTTTTCTGGTTGTTTCTTATCCTGATGCCTTTTTATCATTTGATGTCTTTTGGTATCAGTATGCTTTAACTTCTTTATTGTGTTCCTTTGTGTAATTACTACGGGATTTTCCCTTGTGGCTACCATGAGGCTTATGTAAAATATCTTAAACTTATAACACCCTATTTTAAACATATAACAACTTAATTTCAGTAGAATTCATAAACTTTACACTTTTACTTTTCTTCCTGTCCACATTTTATATATTGTATAACTAATAACAGATTATTGTGCTTGTGGTTATTTTTACTGCTTAAAAAAAACACAGAACTTTAGGGAGTTTCCTGGTGGGGCAGTGGTTAAGAATCCGCCTGCCAATTCAGGGGGCCTGGGTTCAATCCCTGGTCCAGGAAGATCCCACATGCTGCGTAGCAGGTAAGCCCGTGCACCACAACTACTGAGCCTGCGCTCTAGAGCCCACGAGCCACAACTGTTGAGCCTGCATGCCACAACTGCTGAAGAGCACGTGCCTAGAGCTTGTGCTCCGCAACAAGAGAAGCCACCGCAGTGAGAAGCCTGCACACTGCAATGAAGAGTAGCCCCTGCTCGCCACAACTAGAGGAAGCCCACGTGCAGCAACAAAGACACAACACAGCCAAAAATAAACAAATAAATAAGTAAATTTATTAAAAAAATTTTTTTTAATTAGAGTTTTAAGTGAGTGATGCACCACTATTACCATATTGCAGAATCTAACTGTGACTGTGTATTTATCATTACCAGTGAGATTTGTACTACCTTTTTTGTTTTTATGATATTAATTAGCATTCTTTTACTTCCACTCAAAGACCACCCTTTAGCATTTCTTGTAAGGCAGGCCTGGTGGTAATGAATTCCCTTAGCTTTTGTTTGTTAGGAAATGTCTTTATCTCTCCCTTGTTTCTGAAGGACAGCATCACTGGGTATAGAATTCTTGGTTGACAGTTATTTTCTTTCAGTATTTTGATTTTGTGATCCCATTTTTTCCTGGCCTAAAAATTTCTGTTGATAAATCTGCCTGTAGTCTTTTGGGAATTCCTTCGTATGTAACTTCTCTCTTTTCTCTTGCTGTTCTTAAATTGTTTTCGTTGTCTTTGACTTTTGATAATTTAATTGTAATGTGTCTTAGTATAGCCCTATTTGGGTTCAACTTTTTTGGAATCCTTTGGGCCTCTGGATCTGGATATCTATTTCTCTCCTCAGGTTCCAGAAGTTTTCAGCCATTATTGCTTTAAATATACTTTGTGTCCCTTTCTCTTTCTCTTCTCTTTCTGGAATACTGTGAATATTATTTCTTTTCATTGTGTCCCGTAATTCCAGTAGGCTTCCTTTACTGTTTTTTATTCTTTTTACTTTTTGCTCCTCTGAATGGGTAATTTCCAGTGTCCTATCTTCCAGGTCACTGATTCTTTCTTCTGCATGGTTGAGTCTACTTTTGAAACTCTATTGATTTCTTTGGTTCAGTGTTTGTATTTTCCAACTTTAGGATTTCTGGTTGATGTTGCTGTTTTTTTAATAGTTAAATAGTTTTGTTCATGCATTGCTTGTGTAATTTCATTTAGTTGTCTGTGTTTTCTTGTAGTTCACTAAATATCCTTAAGAGGATTATTCTGAATTCTTTGACAGTTTATACATCTCCATTTCTCTAGGATCAGTTATTGGAGCTTTATTAGTTTCCTTTGGTGGTGTCATATTTACTTGCTTTTTCATGATCCTTAATTCATTACATTGGTGTATGCTCATTTGAGTAATAGGGCTCCTCTTCTGGACTTTACAGGCTTGCTTTGGTACAGACAGTTTTTCACCAGTCAGCTCAGTTTGGGTTTCTGAGTGTGTCTGTTAGTGATGTCCTTGGGCAGGTGGGACCTGCTGTTATGGTCTGTTTTTGGACAATGCAACTGTTTGAGCTCTGAGGATGGGGATGGGCTGAGAATAACTGGCTGAGAACAGCTGGATAGGACTGCTGGCTTGGTTCCTTACCCAAGTGAGGCTATCGGATTGTCTCCATTGTTGGCTGGATTCACTGCTCAGGCTTACTACATGGTTGGGACTGATATTTAGTAGTAGATGGGGCTACGAATTAGCTTCCTTGCCTTGGCAGGGTAGCAGGACACAGGGCCTGTACAGCTCATTGTTTGGGGACCTGAATCAGTCCAGAGTGTGAAATGTATCCCTGGTCAGGTGAAGCCACAGATTTTGCTCTGCAGATGGGGAGTGCCACAGGCTGTGCTCTCTGTGTAAGCACCAGTATGCATAGGACTACTGAATGGGCTATGCATCTTCCCATGTGTTCTGGGTATATTACCTGTATGAACAGGCTGATGGTTATATTCAGCAATGAGCAGGGCTATGAATTAGATTTCCTGCCTGGGTGCAGTGGGAGAAGCAGCTCTAAAGCTGCTAGAGATCTTTGTTATCTTAACTCAAGCCAACCTGCACCCCAAGTTCCCTGACTGAACAGGGTCACTGGCTTTGCTTTGCAAACTATTTGCTTTACCTACCTCTTGGCTCAAGTGCTGCTGGGCCACATAGCTTCCAAGAGTTATCTCCAACCCTTCTGGTCAGATGTAGCAGAATAACATGCTCCATAATGGGCAAGATCCCTTGCCTGGTTTGGAGGGGGAGGGGGTCACTTCAGGCTCCTCTCAGTTTCCCAAACCAGCTCATTGGTGTGTGTGGGGGGGCAGTGAGCTACCCTCAGCCTTGGCTGTGAGTTATTCCTCCTGCTTGTGCATAGCATGGTGGTGCTCCATACCTGGTAGTAGCTTTGCTCTGGGGGCAATCAGCTCTCCTTGCCTGCCTCTTGGCTTGAGCACAGCTGGGCTGCTCAGCTTCCAGGAGTTTTCTCTAGCGCTTCTGGTCAAATGGGACCATAAGATGCTCTCCACAGTGGGTGGGGCTGTGATTCAGCTCCTTGCCTGGGTGTGGGCAAACTGGGCTTTAGGGCTGGCATAATTCCTCCTTTGAGAATCAGGCAGATCTGTACTCTGTTGGGTTCCCTGGTCAGAGTGTGCCCTCTGCTTGGTTCTGCACATGGACAGAGCCTCTGGGATTACTACTTGGGCACTGCAGGTATGAACTTAGTCTGCAAAGATCCCTGTGCTGGTTGTTAGAAGCTCCTCCCTCATCTCCATCACAGTCAGGTTCCCAGTGGTTGAGCCCCGAAGATTCCCCTGCAGTCTCTGTGGTGTGAGATTAGAGTAGGGGCTCCTGTAAAGTGACCCACAATACTAGGGGTGCTGGTTTTATCCACTGTGTTCTCCTTCCCACTGGAGGAACTAGAGACTCAGGGGAGACCTCTCCACGTGGTGCTATGCTAGCCTGGGGAGGGACAATGTGGTCAATGTGCAGCCACTTCCCTTACCTTCCAATGTGGTCTTTGTTGGTCTCTGTAGTACACAGGGGTGCTTTAGCCTCACCCCCATGTTCTAGGATTCTCTCAATGGTGTCTTGTTGTCTTCTTGAATAGTTGTTAGTTCTTCTTGTAAAGGGGAGCAAAGTCAGGAACAACCTATGTTGCCATCTTGGTGATGTCACTCTCACCAATCTATCAATATATCTTTAAATCACTTTATAATTATTTATTTGTATTACAAAGGTAATACATTTACATTTTAGAATATTTGGGGGGACTTCCCTGGTGGCGCAGTGGTTAAGAATCTGCCTGCCAGTGCAGGGGACATGGGTTCGAGCCCTAGTCCGGGAAGATCCCACATGCCGCAGAGCAACTAAGCCCGTGTGCCACAACTACTGAGCCTGTGCTCTAGAGCCCGTGAGCCACAACTACTGAGCCCGCATGCCACAACTACTGAAGCCCATGTGCCTAGAGCCCCTGCTCCACAACAAGAGAAGCCAGTACAATGAGAAGCCCGCACACCGCAATGAAGAGTAGCCCCTGCTTGCCACAACTAGAGAAAGCCCATGCGCAGCAATGAAGACCCAACACAGCCAAAAATACAATATAAATAAATAAATAAATTTATTAAAAAGAAAAAAAGAATATTTGGGAAACAGATCAGCAAAAGAGAAGAAAATAGAAATTACTCATAACCCTTCTACCTGGAAATGACCACCTATGGCATTTGTGGGTATTTCTTTCCCACAAATGTATGTAGATATGTCTTTAGAAAATTGTACATACTGCTTTTTTCACTTAATGTTGTATTGTGAACATTAAAAATTCTTCTACTACATCATCATTAAGGACTGTATTCCCTCATGTGGATATAGCATATAAAAGTGGATGTACAAATTTGGAAAACACATCTGCTGCTGAATGTGGTCTTTAGGCTGGGATGGATTGGAATGATGACCCTGAGGTTGTGTAGCAGGGCAGATACTGCAGGGTGATTGTTGAAGTTGGTCAGAAATTAAGTTTGTGTAATAATGATCACTGCTGTCCCCTGAGCCACCACTTTCCTGAGGATAATTTGCATGAAGCTCATTTACTATTTTGCAAGGAAGATGGCTCAGCTTGAGCATCCCTGTGAGGAAAATAATCAGCATCTCCCTCAGGGTTCCAGGAAGCTTCTTTGCCACTCAGGTCAGGGTGGCCCCTGCAGACTGAACTTGCTTCTCCTGATAAAGGAAATGCAAGCATGCCAAATTATTTTGCTCCGGCTTAACCCTACTCCAGAATGCATCCATAAATGCTACAAAAGGATAGCTTATGAACATATGCTACACAGAACTCAGAAAGCATCCTGCCTACTTAATCCTTTTCTTACTTCAGGGAAAAAAAAGTCTGTTTATACTTGAACTGAGAATTGAGAGATCACAAAAATGAAGATTGGATGCCATGCTAGAAATCACCTGTTGTGTTTTCTCATTTCCCTTAGAGCCATAGGTTGATTTTTCAGTACAGCTGTGTCAGTGGGGAAATATGCTGCTCTTTCTAGGGTTCTTAGATTCACTCCCAGTTATGTGACTGTGTCTAAATGCCTTTTGAGGAAATGCAGGTTCCCCTTGTTTAAACACAGAGTGTTCATTATAGTGGATTCTGAGGACTGCAGGTCATCTCTTCAGGTCATTATTTGCCACCCCCCTCCCAATACATCCCCCACCCATGATTCTAGATTCAGATGATCGCAGGTGGTGAAGGGCACTTTCCTCTTTTGTGTTCTTGGAGAGATTCTTGCACAGAGAGGTGCATGGAGTCACTATAGGTGTGCATGAGCTCAGAGGTTCAGGAATGTGCCCTGGCACTTAGACGGCATACTGCTCCTTCTGGTTCAAGATAATTGCCCTGCAAAACAGTTCATGTTTTTCTTTCTGGCATACTTGCTTGCAGACACCCACAGAAGCTGAGCTGGCAAGCTTTCTGAACCCCAAGCACCTCAGATTTTTGATCCCACTCTGCTAGCTGTGGGCCTCCCCACCCTGGAGGTCTGGAGGGCTCTAGCAGGCCGGCTTTAGTCTCGCTCCATCTCCAGGAAGTGGATATGATTTTCCTGCCTGTGTCTTATTTAATGTGTGTCTGTATCTTCCAGCTGTCTTGGACCAGGGGTCTACGGGGCCATTCGGTTTGACACCAAAGGCACTATTTGTGTAGCCAGTCATAATGAATAACTGTAAACATGATTAGATGCCTACCTAATGGGGGTGTTAGCCAAGAGGTGTGTGAATCTGCTTGGAGGGGCAACAGCTGAGATGTCAGAGTAGTTTAGCATCTCCTGGGTAGAGGCATTGGGAGAGTGTTTTCTGTCTGAAAAATACTACAGGCGTTAGATCCTAAACTCCCCCTCCTGTGGCTGTAGGTGCTCATGCCTCTGATTTGAAATGAGGGAAACTCTATGGGTATTAGAAGAGTAGGAGATTCAGAGTGAAAAGAGGTGAAAAATTCAGGGAACTTCAAAATGGGAATGAATTGTGGTCATCATCAACCCAGGATATATTTGTTAAGATGCATTCATGAAGGACTCCAGGTAAATGATTCTGTGCCCCTTCATGCCTATAGGGCTGCTACCCTGCTGCGTTCTCCCTGTAAACATTAAAAATTCTGTTACTGGCAAACAGGGTAGATACCAGGACAGTGAATGAAAGCATGTGGGTATTACATTGTAACAACATGGAACCATTATGCCATTGATATTTATCATGGTATTGTGGTCTGGTCTGAAAATATACCCAGCATCTTTAAGCTTATGATATAATCCACGTGGTAGACACTTTTCTTGAATTCTCTCATTTAATCTTTACTGCAACTCATGGGGCAGATACTATTCTTCAGAATTTAATAGATAAAGGAACAGAAGTTCAGAGAAGTTCAGTAACTTGACCAAGATTGTACAGCTTGTAAAAAGGAGGCACTTTAAAAGCGAGAGTGCAGCAGATCTTTGTCCAGTTAGGGCAAGGGAAGGAGAACTTGTCACTTCTCTGAAAAGGCATCCTGATGGGATTTGTGCTCTTTTCCTTGGTAACTTTGGGCAGGGTTGAGGTAATTTGGTGACATGCCTTAGGCATGCAGGTGTTCCTTTCTGCAAAGCTGACCTGTTGTCATACATTTGTTCATTTGTTTATGGTTGATTCATTCAGATTCATGCCCTTCATTTTTCTATAAATTGGGCACCTGTTTTAATGAGAGCGAGGTGTAAAAAGCAATGAAAGGGCTTCCTTGGTAGTGCAGTGGTTAAGAATCCGCCTGCCAATGCAGGGGACACGGGTTCGAGCCCTGGTCCGGGAAGATTCCACATGCTGTGGAGCAACTAAGCCCGTGCACCACAACTACTTAGCCTGTGCTCTAGATCCCGTGAGCCACAACTACTGAGCCCATGTGCCACAACTACTGAAGCCTGCATGCCTAGAGCCCGTGCTCCGCAGCAAGAGAAGCCACCGCAATGAGAAGCCCGTGCACCGCAATGGAGAGTAGCCCCCGCTCGCCGCAACTAGAGAAAGCCCACGCCCAGCAACGAAGACCCTACACAGCCAAAAATAAATAAATTAATTAAATAAATTTAAAGAAAAAAGCAATGAAAAAATGATCAGAGAATTGAGAATTTGATCAGAGAGGAGGATATCCAGGGAGAGCTAGAATATGTGGCCCTTTGTGGTGAATGTGGCAAGCAGCAGCAGAATTCAGGAGTTTGCTCCAGCAGTTATTGGGGGTGACCTCTAGGTAATGTGTCTCCTCCTACTGGGAACTCCTGTTAGTATTCCAGAAATTTGGTTTCAGCACAGGGACTGGCATTTGTTCTGCACTGTCAGCCACAATGAAGAGACCTATTAACAGCATGTGATTTCTTTGTGATGGGTAATTTGTGAGCTCAGATGCGTATGTCTAAAAGAGATGGTGCGTAGAAGGACCTTCATATCAAATAGTACAATGGACTTCCTTTATGACACATGCAGGGACAGCCCCAGAAATAAATAATTATGGAGGGGGCAACAGCCTGCTCTTTTGTCTCTTTACTTCTCATAGCTTGTGACATCCACCCCAGCCTTCCCCAAGCACCCAGCCTTCACACATGCTCCTTCAGATTCTCGGTACCCTTCCTACCTCTTTTTGGTGGTCCCTTCTCCTTTAAACAGAGGACAAGATAGAGGGGTGTTGAGAACACTGATATCACTCTTTATTGTGAATTTAAACCAATTTATTACAGTATTTCTTGTGATACATGATTTTACACAGTACGTGACTGAACACATTTTTGGTTAGCCACATTAATTTTTTTTGGTTTCCTTCTATTTGTGGCAAGTGATATTGGCTGTATACAAGTGATACTGGATATTTGCAGTGGTGATATAAAACTGTCTTTCAAAAAAATTAATTGAGCTTGGCAAGATTGACTTGATTAAAATAAAAATATTGTATTAATGATAGAATATTTGTTCACAGATAATATAAGAATCATGAAAGGAGTATGTGAATTACTGAAGTTTTAGAACAATTTACTTAGGCGTATTTGCATTTCAGACTTCAACTGTGGAATACTGAGTTTCGTCTCATAGGAAAAAAAAAGTAAGGCTCCTGAAGTCTTACTTCATAGGCGGTCACCTACTTCACTCTACAGGATTGTAATTCAGCTGCATTAGAGATGACTCATGTCACTCCAGGCTTTTCCCTTTTTGTTAATGGTTACATTTCAGAGAAAGTGATTCTTCCTCAGCAGCATTCAATTTGGTGACACTTGTAGCCACAAGGTTCTTCTTCATTAAATACTCACGTGAGTATGGACTAATGCTGGTTTGAGTATGTAAAATAGATATGGTATCTACAGCAGCAGAATGCATAGTAGCAACCATCTAACCATAAAATTATAGAACAGAAATATAATAGAATAAACAGAATATTTATTTTATGTACCCAAAGTAGCACCTGAGTCTATTCCTGAGCTGATTTTCCAAAGGACAGGAAGAATGGTCCAAACAGAGATTTTCTCTGAAATAACAGTTAGGCCAGGACAGAGAACAAGTGACTGTAATTTGTAGTGGACCTGATGTGGCAGGATTCATGGTCTTGCTAGCATTGGACTACTTGGTAGGGTTTTTTGGTGTTTGAGTGGGTCTGTTTTTAGGCAGAGCTGAGAGAGGGAACTCGGGAATAAGAGCAGCCTGAGATGGTGGAATTATCAAAAAGTCTACGAACAATAAATGCAGGAGAGGGTATGGAGAAAAGCGAACCCTCCTACACTGTTGGTGGGAAAATAAATTGGTGCAGACACTATGGAGAGCAGTGTGGAGGTTCCTTAGAAAACTAAAAATAGGGTTATCATATGATCCAGCAATTCCACTCCTGGGTATATATCCAGAAAAGACCAAAACTCTAATTCAAAAAGATATATGCACTCTAATGTTCATAAGCAGGACTACTAACAATAGCCAAGACATGGAAACAACCTAAATGTCCACTGACGAATAAATGGATAAAGAGGATATGGTGTATATATATATGTGTGTGTGTGTCTGTGTACACACACACACACACACACACACACACACACACACACACACACACACACACACACACACACACGTAGTTGGCCAAAAAGTTTGTTCGGGCTTTTTCCATTACATCGTATGGAGTGAACTTTTCGGCCAGCCCAGTACAATGGAATATTACTCAGCCATCAAAAAGAATGAAATATGCCATCTGCAGCAACATGGATGGACCTAGAGATTATCATACTAAGTGAAGCACCTCAGACAGAGAAGGCAGATATCATTCGATATCACTTATATGTGGAATCTAAAAAAATGATACAAATGAACTTATTTACAAGACAGACATAGACTCACAGACATAGGAAACAAATTTATGGTTACTGAAGGGGAGAGGGAAGGAGAAGGATAAATTACGAGTTTGGGATTATCAGATACACACTACTATATATGTATATAAAATAGATAAACGACAAGGACCTACTGTATAGCACAGAGAACAATAGTCAATATCTTGTAATAACCTATAATGGAAAATAATCTGAAAAAGCTATATATATATATATACCTGAACCAATTTGTTGAAACTAACAGAACATTGTAAATCAGCAATAGTTCAATTAGAAAAAACTGAAAAAGATTGTGGAATTAAATGGAACTTACTGGTAATGTGCACATGATGGGTCAGGTGACATCTTGGACTCCTTTCTGCCCTGTGATTCTAGATGATATTTTCCAGTCCCACAACATATTTATTTGGTTGGGTGCTTCCTGAAAGTATTAGAAAGATTGCTCATTCCTGAATGTCTGTTTTAACATCTTTTCTTAATGTAGGGGAGAGGTTATTACTACACAAAGTAATTTTTCATTTTTTTGTAGAGACAAACATTGGCATTTCCACAGCATGTATTTGTTTATTTATTTGTTAAAGAATCCTGGTAGTTGATGAGCAAGAGACAGAAAAGAAAAAAAAAAAAGGGAAATAGAGTTATTATTATTGCCATTCTTGGTCATTACTTGGTTGGAGTTTTGTCTAGTTTGGGGGCCACATTCTCCTTTTTGTTGGCAAAGAACAATTAACTACTTTCAGATAATTTAGGCTTCTGTGTCACCAAAAGATGTTTTGTAGAGCTAAGAATATCACTTTAACTTAATATTGTTCACTTTTCTTATATTTGGTATGAGCAAGAGAAAATAATCCAAACTACTGAAAAAATTGTGGGAATAACCTTACTTGAAATGCATATAACTTGTAAAATATTACATTGATAATTCAAAGAAACTCAGGCCTAAAATGGTAACTGTCATTAACTATCCCTCACTTGGCATCAGCTTGGTGAAGTGAATCGTTCAGTAATCAGTTCCAATGCTCTTTCTGTAACTCTGCTGAACATACAGCTGTTATCATCATTGATAAGGTCTCTGTTCCATTGTTCTTGTGGTCTAGCTTTAAGGAAAAACAGGACAATTTAATCAGTTAATAGATTGCTTCATACTTTTTGTGATGAAATCAACTGTTACTTCTTGGAATAGCATCAGTTTTAACTGGACAGCTATAAAAGCATAACCTTGGTATTTAGTCTTGGAAGACAGGCAAAACAGAGTTTAAAACTGTGTTCCCTGAAAACTGGTATCTGTTTTGGATAAGAGAAACAGAAGCAGGACTCCCACTGTCTTCATCTTCCATATTTATGGAAAAAGAAAACAAAGCTAGATTTAACTTACTACTTAATGAATTGATGGTTAAGAGAGAAAAAATGAAAAATCTGTTTAACACATTATCTTCTGACTTCTAGTAAAGTAAAATGAACCTAATCAGCCTGGTGTTTCTAAAAATGTATCAAGTGTTTACATTTAAATGCAATCGTTAATGAGCTGTTACCATCAAAGTTCACTATATTGCTGTAAATTGCATACTGAGCTGTCAGAGGCCTAAATCCTAGCAAACATTTTCTGGAATTTGTAGGGCATAGTTGTAATTGACTACGGGACTCCTTGCACTTCCATTATAGGAATTAATACAGTGGATTGCTGTATGAATTGTTTGACGCTTCAAGGGAAAGGAATGTTAAGAGGTTCTAGTGACACTGGCGGCAGCTCAATAGTTTGCAGTCAAACTTCCAGGTGTTTTGAGACTGCCCACCCTTTTGCCTGGTGTTTATGTTCTTCTGGTCTAGCTGGCAAGCTGCTGAAAGAAGAGAATGATTGTTTCATGTCAACTTCTTACAGAAGTGTAACATACAGGATTTGTATACCTGCAAATCCAAAGTGTATATCGTTGTGAATTTTCACAAAATGATCACACTCAAGGAACTAGCATTCAGAATAAGACATAAAACATGACCCTCACATGCCATCTTCCATTTACTACCCTGGTCCCAACCCAACCACCACTATCTTGACTCTGACATCACAAATTGGTTTTTCCATGGCTTTGAATTTTATAGAAATGGAATCATATAGTATGGATTTCTTTGTGTATGGCATCTTTTGCTTAACATTATGTTTGTAAATTAGGAATAATTTTTTTTTTCATGCTTAAGAAAGAATATAGGCTCATGGGTGTCAAATGAAACCATAGGATGGAAAGTACTTTGGAAAATTTAAAGTGCCATAGCATTGTAATGCTGGTTTGGTGGACTGGGCATTTAAGTTGTCTGGGGTATTTTCATGCATATTGGAAAAAAATTGGTGTCATTTAATTATTACTGACTAGCTCAGCCACACAGTTTTCATGTGCAAATTTGCCAGTGATTTACATGGAATAACTCATTTATATCCTAACAGATAAAGCTGTAGGATTTTTGGATATTAAGGTTCCAAAGGTCATCTTAGAAATGTACTCCCTAAGGTTTATTCTTGTACAGGTTAGTGGCTAACTTCTCATAATTGACTAATTAAATGGAAGCGATAGTATTTTGAACCCTAAGGCTATATCTTAATATTTCTATCTTTTTGTATTTAATTGCTTATCTGTGTGAAGAATCTATAACATTTTCTCTTCCACTGTCATATTACCCATCGATTGGCTTACATGTCAGACTGCATGCTGGATAACCTTCTTTTGGGAGGTCAAATAGATAATAATTTTCTTGAAAAGAACATCTCTCACCCCCACCACCTGCTCTCATCTCATCTACCCTGCTCTCATCAAAACCAAGTTAAACCCTCTCTTCTCAGCAGTACATTGAAGTGGCTAAGAACATGGGGGATGTGGGTTCCTTAGCCTCTATAAGCTTCTACAAATGAGAATAACAGTAACACCTCGCATTGATGGTTGTTGGAAGGAGTCCAGTAACACAGAGAGCTGAACATGGTGTCTGGCAACAGCTAAATGCTTAATAAATACCAGTTAGTACTGTTATAAACATTCCCTTTTATACTTTTCCTTGTAACACATAAGATTTTAATGATTCAAATCAAGTAGGTGATCCTTTGTACAATTCTTTCTTAAACTTTAAATGAAAACAAAACTCGTTACTCCATACCTCAAGCAGAACAGGCACATTTAAACACCATCCAGACCAATAGGATGCATCCCTCATAGATTAAAAATTTTTTTTTGCTGGACAAAAAGCCCCAGAAAGCTGTAGTATTTTAATGTTAGAACAAACACAGTATCATTTTTCAGTGTCTGTCTGATGACAATCTGGTTATTAGGTTGTCAGAGCTTTTTGACAAAATGTAGTGTTGGACTACCTAATTACATTGCTTCAGAGTCCAGTGGGGCTGCTGATCTGTTTCCTAATAATATTGGGCCAGGGCTGTTTTTCTTAAAGGCAAACGTATCAGTCATGTGAAAAATGTTTGCATTTTATGTTCACTAGTCTAAACATAAAAAATACGCTTAAGCCTGATATTGTGGGGAGCAGTAATAGTACATAGACCTTCTCAGAACCCAGATGTTCCATTCATCTCAAAGTTTTCAGTTGTTGGGAAGAAATGTCAAAGGGCCAAAAGTTCTGCAGTTTTCATTTTATTTTATATTTTGGTATTGGAAAATACATAATGAAATCAGCAGACTTAAGATGTACATTTATTTATTTAAATGTATATTTATTTATTTATTTTCTTATTAGTCATCCATTTTATACACATCAGTGTATACATGTCAATCCCAATCTCTCAATTCATCACTCCACCACCACCACCCCCTGCCGCTTTCCTCCCTTGGTGTCCATACGTTTGTTCTCTACATCTGTGTCTCAATTTCTGCCCAGCAAATCGGTTCATCTGTACATTTCTCTAGGATCCACATATATGTGTTAATATACGATATTTGTTTTTATCTTTCTGACTTACTTCACTCTGTATGACAGTCCCTAGATCCACCCACATCACTACAAATGACCCAATTTTGTTCCTTGTCATGGCTGAGTAATATTCCATTGTATATATGTACCACATCTTCTTTATCCATTCATCTGTCGATGGGCATTTAGGTTGCTTCCATGACCTGGCTATTGTAAATAGTGCTGCAGTGAACATTGGGGTGCATGTGTCTTTTTGAATTATGGTTTTCTCAAGGTATATGCCCAGTAGTGGGATTGCTGGGTCATATGGTAATTCGATTTTCAGTTCTTTAAGGAACCTCCATACTGTTCTCCATAGTGGCTGTATCAATTTACATTCCCACCAACAGTGCAAGAGGGTTCCCTTTTCTCCACACCCTCTCCAGCATTTGTTGTTTGTAGATTTTCTGATGATGCCCATTCTAACTGTCGTGAGGTGATACCTCATTGTGGTTTTGATTTGCATTTCTCTAATAATTAGTGATGTTGAGCAGCTTTTCATGTGCTTCTTGGCCATCTGTATGTCTTCTTTGGAGAAATATCAATTTAGGTCTTCTGCCCATTTTTGGATTGGGTTGTTTGTTATTTTAATATTGAGCTGCATGAGCTGTTTATATATTTTGGAGATTAATCCTTTGTCCGATGAGACATTTGCAAATATTTTCTCCCACTCTGAGGGTTGTCTTTTCGTCTTTATGTTTTCCTTTGCTGTGCAAAAGCTTTGAAGTTTCATTAGGTCCCATTTGTTTATTTTTGTTTCCATTACTCTAGGAGGTGGATCGAAAAAGATCTTGCTGTGATCTATGTCAAAGAGTGTTCTTCTTATGTTTTCCTCTAAGAGTTTTATATTGCCCAGTCTTACATTTAGGTCTCTAATCCATTTTGAGTTTATTTTTGTGTATGGTGTTAGGGAGTGTTCTAATTTCATTCTTCTACATGTAGCTGTCCAGTTTTCCCAGCACCACTTATTGAAGAGGCTGTCTTTTCTCCATTTTATATCCTTGCCTCCTTTGTCATAGATTAGTTGACCATAGGTGTGTGGGTTTCTCACTGGGCTTTCTATCCTGTTCCATTGATCTATATTTCTGTTTTTGTGCCAGTACCATATTGTCTTGATTACTGTGGCTTTGTAGTATAGTCTGAGGTCAGGGAGTCTGATTCCTCCAGCTCTGTTTTTTTTCCCTCAAGACTGCTTTGGCTATTGTGTCTCCATACGAACTTTAAGATATTTTTGTTCTAGTTCTGTAAAAAAGCCATTGGTAATTTGATAGGGATCACATTGAATCTGTAGATCGCTTTGGGTAGTATAGTCATTTTCACAATGTTGATTCTTCCAATCCAAGAACATGGTATATCTCTCCAACTGTTGGTATCATCTTTGATTTCTTATAGTTTTCTGCATACAGGTCTTTTGTCTCCTTAGGTAGGTTTATTCCTAGGTATTTTATTCTTTTTGTTGCAATGGTAAATGGGAGTGTTTCCTTAATTTCTCTTTCAGATTTTTCATCATTAGTGTATAGGAATGCAAGAGATTTCTGTGCATTAATTTTGTATCCTGAAACTTTACCAGATTCATTGATTAGCTCTAGTAGTTTTCTGGTAGCATCTTTAGGCTTCCCAGTGTATAGTATCATGTCATCTGCAAACAGTGACTATTCTACTTCTTATTTTCCGATTTGTATTCCTTTCTATTTCTTTTTCTTCTCTGATACCTGTGGGTAGGACTTCCAAAACTACGTTGAATAATAGTGGTGAGAGTGTACATCCTTGTCTTGTTCCTGATCTTAGAGGAAATGCTTTCAGTTTTTCACCACTGAGAATGATGTTTGCTGTGGGTTTGTCATATTTGGCCTTTATTATGTTGAGGTAGGTTTCCTCTGTGCCTACTTTCTGGAGAGTTTTTATCAGAAATGGGTGTTGAATTTTGTCAAAAGCCTTTTCTGCATCTATTGAGATGATCATATGGTTTTTATTCTTCAGTTTGTTAATATGGTGTATCACATTAATTGATTTGCATATATTGAAGAATCCTTGTGTCCCTAGGATAAATCCCACTTGATCATGGTGTATGATCCTTTTAATGTGTTGTTGGATTCTGTTTGCTAGTACTTTGTTGAGGATTTTTGCATCTATATTCATCAGTGATATTGGTCTGTAATTTTCTTTTTTTGTAGTATCTTTGTCTGTTTATGGTATCAGGGTGATGGTGGCCTCATAGAATGAGTGTGGGAGTGTTCCTTCCTCTGCAATTTTTTGGAAGAGTTTGAGAAGGATGGGTGTTAGCTCTTCTCTAAATGTTTGATAGAATTCACCTGTGAAGCCATCTGGTCCTGGACTTTTGTTTGTTGGAAGATTGTTAATCACAGTTTCAATTTCATTACTTGTGATTGATCTGTTCATATTTTCTATTTCTTCCTGGTTCATTCTTGGTAGGTTATACCTTTCTAGGAATTTGTTCATTTCTTCCAGGTTGTCCATTTTATTGGCATAGAGTCATTTATAGTAGTCTCTTAGGATGCTTTGTATTTCTGTGGTGTCTGTTGTAACTTCTCCTTTTTCATTTCTAATTTTGTTGATTTGAGTCCTCTCCCTCTTTTTCTTGATTAGTCTGGCTAAAGGTTTATCAATTTTGTTTATCTTCTCAAAGAACAAGCTTTTAGTTTTATTGATCTTTGCTATTGTTTTCTTTGTTTCTGTTTCATTTATTTCTGCTCTGACCTTTATGATTTCTTTCCTTCTGCTAACTTTGGGTTTTGTTTGTTCTTCTTTCTCTAGTTCCTTTAGGCGTAAGGTTAGATTGTTTGAGATTTTTCTTGTTTCTTGAGGTAGGCTTGTATAGCAATAAACTTCCCTCTTAGAACTGCTTTTGCTGCATCCCATAGGTTTTGGGCCGTCGTGGTTTCATTGTCATTTGTCTCTAGGTATTTTTTGATTTCTTCTTTGATTTCTTCAGTGGTCTCTTGGTTATTTAGTAACGTATTGTTTAGCCTCCATGTGTTTGTGTTTTTTACCTTTTATTGCCTGATTCATTTCTAAGCTCATTTCGTTGTGGTCAGAAAAGATGCTTGATACGATTTCAGTTTTCTTAAATTTACTGAGGCTTGATTTGTGACCCAAGATGTGATCTATCCTGGAGAATGTTCCATGCACACTTGAGAAGAAAGTGTAATCTGCTGTTTTTGGATGGAATGTCCTATAAATATCAATTAAATGTATCTGGTCTATTTTGTCATTTAAAGCTTGTGTTTCCTATTAATTTTCTGTTTGGATGATCTGGCCATTGGTGTAAGTGAGGTGTTAAAGTCCCCCACTATTATTGTGTTACTGTCGATTTCCTCTTTTATAGCTGTTAGCAGTTGCCTTATGTATTGAGGTGCTCCTATGTTGGGTGCATATATATTTATAATTGTTATATATTCTTCTTGGATTGATCCCTTGATCATTATATAGTGTCCTTCTTTGTCTCTTGTAACATTCTTTATTTTAAAGTCTATTTTATCTGATATGAATATTGCTACTCCAACTTTCTTTTGATTTCCATTTGCATGGAGTATCTTTTTCCATCCCCTCACTTTCAGTCTGTATGTGTCCCTAGGTCTGAAGTGGGTCTCTTGTAGACAGCATATATATGGGTTTTGTTTTTGTATCCATTCAGCAAGCCTGTGTCTTTTGGTTGGAGCATTTAATTCATTCACGTTTAAGGTAATTATAGATATGTATGTTCCTATGATCATTTTCTTAATTGTTTGGGTTTGTTTTTGTAGGTCCTTTTCTTCTCGTGTTTCCCACTTAGAGAAGTTCCTTTAGCTTTTGTTGTAGAGCTGGTTTGGTCGTGCTGGATTCTCTCAGCTTTTGCTTGTCTGTAAAGCTTTTGATTTCTCCATCGAATTTGAATGAGATCCTTGCTGGATAGAGTAATCTTGGTTGTAGGTTCTTCCCTTTCATCCCTTTAAGTATATCATGCCACTTCCTTCTGGCTTGTAGAGTTTCTGCTGAGAAATCAGTTAACCTTATGGGTGTTCCCTTGTATGTTATTTGTTGTTTTTCCCTTGCTGCTTTCAATAATTTTTCTTTGTGTTTAATATTTGCCAAATTGATTACCATGTGTCTCGGCGTGTTTCTCCTTGGGTTTACCCTATATGGGACTCTCTGCACTTCCTGGACTGGAGTGGCTATTTCCTTTCCCATGTTAGGGAAGTTTTCGACTATAATCTCTTCATATATTTTCCCTGGTCCTTTCTCTCTCTCTTCTCCTTCTGGGATCCCTATAATGCAAATGTTGCTGCATTTAATGTTGTCCCAGAGGTCTCTTAGGCTGTCTTCATTTCTTTTCATTCTTTTTTCTTTATTCTGTTCTGTAGCAGTGAATTCCACCATTCTGTGTTCCAGGTCACTTATCCATTCTTCTGCCTCAGTTATTTTGCTATTGATTTCTTTTAGTGTAGTTTTCATTTCAGTTATTGTATTGTTCATATCTGTTTGTTTGTTCTTTAATTCTTCTAGATATTTGTTAAATATTTCTTGCATCTTCTCGATCTTTGCCTCCATTCTTTTTCGAGGTCCTGGATCATCTTCACTCTCATTATTCTGAATTCTTTTTCTGGAAGATTGCCTATCTCCATTTTATTTAGATGTTTTTCTGGGGTTTTATCTTGTTCCTTCATCTAGTACATAGTCCTGTGCCTTTTCATCTTGTGTATCTTTCTGTGAATGTAGTTTTTGTTCCACAGGCTGCAGGATTGTAGTTCTTCTTGCTTCTGCTGTCTGCCCTCTGGTGGATGAGGCTATCTAAGAGGCTTGTGCAAGTTTCCTGATGGGAGGGACTGGTGGTGGGTAGAGCTGGCTGTTGCTCTGGTGGGCAGAGCTCAAGAAAACTTTAATCTTCTTGTCTGCTGATGGGTGGGGCTGTGTTCCCTCGCTGTTGGTTGTTTGGCCTGAGGCGACCCAATACTGGAACTGTCCCTGGGCTCTTTCTTGGGGCTAATCGTGGACCCTGGGAGGGATCACACCAAGGAGTACTTCCCAGAACTTCTGCTGCCAGTGTCCTTGTCCCTTTGTGAGCCACAGCTGCCCTCCACCTCTGCAGGAGGTCTGGTTCAGCCTCCTATGGTGTCACTGCTCCTTCCCCTGGGTCCCGATGCGCACACTGCTTTGTGTGTGCCCTCCAAGAGTGGAGTCTCTGTTTCCCCCAGTCCTGCTGAAGTCCTGCAATCAAATTCCACTAGCCTTCAAAGTCCGATTCTCTAGGAATTTCTCCTCCCGTTGCCAGAACCCCAGGTTGGGAAGACTGATATGTGGCTCAGAACCTTCACTCCAGTGGGTGGACTTCTGTGGTATAAGTGTTCTCCAGTTTGTGAGTCACCCACCCAGCAGTTATGGGATTTGATTTTATTGTGATAGCACCCCTCCTACCATCTCATTGCGGCCTCTCCTTTTAACTGCTGTGATTCCTGTGTTTTCAAAAGAGGGAGTGAGAGCATGTCCTTCTACTCCACCATCTTGAACCAATCTAAAGATGTACATTTAAAATAGCTTTTCTCTATCCCCTTGCCTTTATTTTTTATTTTTAAAGAACAGGATTTTCTTTATAGATTGAATACTTGAACAATGGACAGGACAAGATAGAGAAGTAGTTTTACATGCCTTCCTCTGTATTAGGGCAGATTCAGGGTTTGTGGAGTCAGACACTTATGTAATTTGTAGAGTTATCTTTAAGAAAAAGAATAACAAATTATGAATACAAAATTAGATACAAAGGTGTTTGTTTCCGTGATTCAGTTAGATGATTTGGGTCCCTTTCTGTCATGTTATCTTTACTAGAAATGCTTACATAGAAATGCTTCTTGGTATCTCCTCCCACCTAGACCACTGACCTCCAGCACTCCTGCGGTCTGTGCAGTAGGAGCCCTGAAGATTAAGCTTCATCAGCGCATGGTCAGTCTTTCTTTGACTATTTGAATATATTGCTCAGTCAGTGAGAATATAACTCATTAGATGATACCTTGAAAGCTAAAGAAGACATCTAGTTGGAATAAGCTGTGAAATCAAGTTTCAGGTCTAGATATTACAGATTCTTAAGTGGACTGGACAAAAATGTTTTACAAAATATGAAGCTTTCACGGTGGTTCTCAAAAAGTAGAATAATTTCAGGATACATGGCCTCTAAGAATAAGTTGTTGCAGTGAAAGATCCATTAAAAAATGTTTTAATGAAAAGAAGAGGTATTGATATTTTCCAGAAAGCTGTATTTACTGAGGTGTTGATTTCTTTGTACGACTCACAGAGTAAGCTCCCTGGCAGCAGAACGACGTCTAGTCTTGACATCTGTGTAAATCTTTATGTTATCTTTGGAGTAAGATGATTGCAGCACTGACCTACCATCAGTAGGGCATGAGTTGCTGATTTGTTATTTGACGAGTGCAACCACACTTCTTGTTTTTATTTCCACGGACCTCAGTGGCTCAAACTCTGGAGTTGGCTGTTCAGGTAGGAGTTTGAGTCCTTGGCCATGGATGCCCCAAGATTTAAGGAAATCTAAAACTTAGGTCAACCTTTTCATTCTGTACATCTGTCACTTATGTAAACATTTATCACCTGCCAGTCACTTTGTTGAACACGCTGAGATACTGGTATTTGTCAACTCTAATTGACTTATATTATACAAAGGTGAAAAGAGACCTTACTGCTTTGTCTTTGCACTTCCAAGGGATGTCAAAAACACATTAGTTTGGGAATGTAGATTAATCAGTTACCTATGTTGTAAGATCAAGCCGAGTTGATAGTACCTATTATGTGTTCATTATTTAATGAAAGATTACCTAGAGCTGTTTGATGACTTTGATGGAAGGGTCAAGCCGCTATCTGGATGGAGGATGATGAGTGGCAGAGATGGACAGAGACAAGTTTCAGTAGAGTTTGTGCTGGCTTAGGAATATACTTTACCCATGTAACACTTTTTTCCAAGAGAGAATATATGTTTAAGTTGCCTGTACTACTTTTAATTATTTTGTTTGCTTTTTTAAAATGTGCTTTGTGTAATAGACTACAAGGCTTTTTATATGCTTTAGTGCTTTGTTTTTTTTTTGTCTTCCTCCCACAATAACAGTAGGTAATCTTACCTTTGTCATGTGCTTTATTGTTTTCTCATTCTTTCTTGTGGGTTTCACAGCAGCCTGTTAAGATCCAGGTCTGCTAGTCTTCATTTAACAAAAGAGGAAATGCAAACATAGGAAGATGTGCTTTTGCCGTTTTTGAAAGATTATACAGTTTTTGAAAGATTATACAGGACTGGATTATACAGGACTGGAACCCAGCTGCCTGACATCCACCTCTAATGCTTGAGAAAGACTGATACATAGGCCACTTTGGATAATGGGACCCTCTGAAGCATCCCTTTGTAAGTAGGTGCATAGAATTGCATGGTGACATTCTAATTGCCCACTTAATTTATATAGCTACAACATTTATAAGATGTTTAAAATACCAACATATCCTGAGAAATATGTGCAAATAACTTCCTGAAATTAATAAGTGGAAAAGATTGAAAGATATACCAGTGTCTTAACAACTGAAAACAAAGTGTGGCATGGCTATATCATGTGAAAAATCCACTTTCTACAGAAAACGCATGCTAAATAAAGTGTTTTTATTTGGAAGTATAGCCCAACATTGGGCTACAAAGGTAGAATCTTGAGGTTTTTTTCCCCCCTAGAGCAAACTCTGTATAGATCACATTCACCAATGTACATGGATCGTACAGGTTTTGAAATCTTTCCTGATGCTTTATATTTAATGACATGCCTATTTGTGTAGAAATTTAAGATGGTTATATTTACTTACATAAATTATATCTATAATTAAATGTCTTCTTCCTCAGAATTGCAATGTAATTGTTTTATCCTGGTGGTTCTTGCTTTTGAGACTCTGTAAGAATGGTTAGTTGTTGTATTTCCTTTAGAGTTAGGCCATAATCAATGTAAGCATATTTCGTATGTACAACGAGATCTGGAGTTTCCTAATCTGTTTTTATGTCACTTAAAGCAGAGTAGAAGGCATAAATAGATGCAATACTGAGTCCATGAATCGTTGGGGGAAGATGTACGTTGGTACCTTCTTTAGCAGTTGCAGTTTCTTTTAGCCACTCATCTACATCCAGCCTTTAGCAGTGGGACCGACCCCCACCTCCATCAACTTTACACAAGTGTCGTGGGGTTCCCCACATAGGTTCTCAAGCGGTGCAGGTCAGGACTCAACTGCAGGGGTCCTTTTTCCATTGCTGTTTGTTTAAATAAAACAGTTTTATAGTTAGAGTCGAGAGCACGGTGACAATAAGCAGATGACAATTTAGAAGGGACACACTGGCTGTGATGACTTGGTTACTGGTCTTAAGCGAGAAGTAGTGAAGATTGGAGATTAGGCTACTGTTATGATGTGTGTATAAAGCTACTTCTTCCTAACCTGGCTGGGTGCCCAAACCTCCTGCTAAAAGAGTCACTTTTTAGTGTTAAATTTATCTCTCAATTTCCTTCTTTATAGCCTAATAGTCTCTTTAGGTTTTCACAGGGTAGAGTGGTAGGAAATTTGCATTTTTCTCTATGAAACTTTCTTCCACTGAAAGCCTGTTGGAAAATGAAAATCATGTTTTGCAAATAAATCCCAGCAGTATAATGAGCTATGTACACATATATTCAACTGTGAAATAATGTCCATGGGAGATACCTCTCAGTTCCTGCCACCAAAGACAATGATAAATATCAAAGGTCTTTAGAACAACAACACACACATAGAGAGAGAGACACACACACACACACACACACACACGCACATACACAAACTGTGGTTGTTTTTAGTCCTTAGGCAAGTACAATTACTAGCAAATTATCTAGCTGGATTAGTAAATTGTCAAACCAAATCAAAATACAACTGATTGAGTTTTTTGAAAAGAGACTATTTTTTTTGTTTGTTTTTCTTTCCGGGAAATCCAACCAGAATATAACAAAAAGAGAAGTTCTCGTGGTAGCTGGAGGAGAGATGACAGGATGCATTGTAAACTGGTGGCCTACAGGCCACGAGCTGCACGTATATTTTGTTTGGTCTGCAGTGTTCTAAAAAATTAGTTTAGTTGTCAATATTTAAAAGTTGAGGTATTTAAAATAAATTTATTGGTTTCTAAAATCCTAAGAAGATATGGCAACATCAGGCCCTCTTTCCTCCATGGCATTATTTTCCTTGGAGAGGAATAGTTGCTGCCTCTCTCAGTCTCCTGGCCATGGTGCTCACTCCCATTGTGTTTCTTGTGTCCACATGAAGGGGTGCACTGGCTGTTTTGTCTTGCCTAGGCCTGCCTTACTCATTTACATTGCCTGCCTGCCCTGCCAGCTTTTGTTTGTGACCTCTGACTAAGGAAAACTACAATAACTTCTGCAAATGTTGCAAAGGCTGGCAGAGGAAGAAGCTTACTCTGTGTTGCAGAGAAAGCACTAGCATCAGCACAGGGTGGGGGTGGGGGGGGTTCGGGGTTGGGAGGTGGGGCGGTGGGGCAGCATTCTAGGACTTCAGCTCAGTGTCAGAATGAATTCTGGACATTTCTCAGCCCAGAAACTGTCCTCGAAAGTGTTTGGACACAGTCAGATGACCATTTGTCTGGGAAAATTAAGAAGGGATTCCTCTGTTCCCTTTGGAATTGGACTGTATCTTCTTTAAGGAATTCTTCGTTGCTCAGATTAAAAAGTTTTTTAAAATGGATAATATAGTCACATAATTCAAAAGGTGTTAGGAGGTACACAATGGAAAGTCCGTCTCCCTCCACTTCTGTCCCTCATGCTTCAGCTCTGTCCCTCATGCTTCAGCAAACATTGTGCTCTTCTTATGCTTTTCCAGTAATGTTCTATGTATGTGCACACTTAGGTATTTTTCCTTACATGAATGATAAGTCACTGTATATGCTGTGCTGCCCTTGCATTATTTTCCCTTGGATTTTTGAAGTCAAGATTACCTTAGCATATTGCCTATCTTAGATTATTGTGAAGAACAATCTTGTTCTTTTTAATGCCTTCATTATGTTCTCTTGTGTCATAATTTACTTAACCATTACTGTATTGAGTACATACATATGTGTAATTTAGATTGTGTTCAATCTTTCATTGGTAAAATTCAGTGGATCCATAATCTTCCTGTTTTTGCACCCTCTCCCTTTTCCTCATGACTTGGATTTTACTCACAAGACCAAATAATAAACATGAAACTTTTCCACTCCCAGCCTAAAAATGCAGGCTACCTGGGTCACAATAAAATCTTTTTCTCACTTTCCCTTTGTATCAAAAGAAACCGCTTGTATAAAAAGACATAATTGAGGGAATGTGCTACCAGTGGCAATTTTAGGGGTAGTTATGTTATCCCACAGTTCTGGATTGGTGTTTCTCAAACTTTAATGTACGTAAAAATTATCTGGGGATCTTGTTACAGTGCAGATTCTGATCAGCAGTTGAGGCCGGAGATTCTGCATTCCTAACAGGCTCCCAGGTTGCAGGGGGCCAGACCACACTTTGAGAAACAAGATTTGTAGAACTCTGTTGCCATTTTGTATAAATAAAGTGAGTAGTGTTGTTTGATTTCATAGAAACAGTGTTGTTTGCATTTCACAAATAGCTATAGTCACCCTGTTCTTTAGGCTGGGGTGGTGAATTTGGCAGGCCAGTAGTGATATCTTTTGCCTATGTGAAAAGTAGGGTAAATAGTGTATGCTTTGTTTCTGTGTCAGTATATTTTATCAAATCCTTGGTTTAGGTATATGATGCACTTTAGTTGGCATACTGTCAAATTATTACTTTAGTCTCTAAACTAAGATTATAGAGATTGAAACAGTTTTTAACTTATGTAATATTTTTCTTTGAAGAGATTATTTACATGTGGATTTTTCTGGGAATAAAATGTAATTTCAAATTAAAACCAAGGTAGTTTGGGCAAGTCGGGTGACTTATTTATCTCTTTCATTAGATTGTAAATTCCCTGAGGGCAAGAGTTGTTTAATTGTTTGTCCTCTTATAAATTTGCTTGTGACAAAGACTCTCTCCTTGACCAGACTTTAGCTAGGCTCCTCTGAGCTGCCTTCTCGATCTTGGCTCTCATCCTGTCTTTGGCCTCCCTAGCCCAGTTTTAGCAAGAATCCTGCTAAGTGATATCTGTTGATGCTTCTTATCTCCCACCCTTGATATCTAGGTCCTTGGCCTGTCTTTTTTGTTTTTGTTTTTTTGCTGTACACGGGCCTCTCACTGTTGTGGCCTCTCCCTTTGCGGAGCACAGGCTCTGGACGCGCAAGCTCAGTGGCCATGGCTCAGGGGCCCAGCTGCTTCGCAGCATGTGGGATCTTCCCGGACCGGGGCACGAACCTGTGTCCCCTGCATCGGCAGGCAGACTCTCAACCACTGCGCCACCAGGAAAGCCCGCTTGGCCTGTCTTAAGCATGAATCCTCTTAAGCCACTTCAGCAAGAATCTCCCTACTGTTTTTTTTTTTTTTTTTTTTAAGAATCTCTCTATTGTCAATGTTTCCTATTACTGATTTTCCTTCCACACACTGACCCCCTGATTCTGCTCCTTGGCTATAAATCCCCAGCTGTCTTTGCTGTATTTGGAGTTCAGCCTGATTTCTCTCCCTACTGCAATAGTCCTGAATAAAGTCTCCCTTAATGTTTTAAGAAGTGTCAGAATAACTTTTCTTTAAAAAAATTTTTATTTATTGCCTGTTTATTGCCGCTCTACATAATTTTCATTTTGCATCAATTCAGAAGCATTAGAAAGGGACAAAAAAAACTTATTTCTCATCACATTTCACTTTTCTGTATGGTTTTAACTAATTTAATATTACAACTAAATTCACATTCAAGGTGAATATCACTCAGAATTTAAAGTTTTTAAAAATAGAATTTGAAATAAATCTGAATTCATACCAATCTTTTAGGTTGTTAAAAAATAGTTTTCAGAGAAAGGTAAACTCATGATTCTCATATAGATATGAAAATGAGCACGTGCTGAAGATCTTATTTTACTTATATGAGGGAACTGGGCAGATGTTATAACTAGCTTGAAAGAAAAGTCATAATAGCACAGATGTATGTAGAGTAAACCAATGTTGAGATGAAGTGCAAATCAGTACAAAACTAGTTTTTCCACAGTAGGGTGGAAGTAAATTAAAACGTTAACTGTCAACAAAATTTACATATCTATCAGTTACCTACAACTTACAAAGTGGTGCAAAATAGCTCAAAGATTGTGAACAGGCTAGAATCCAACAGCTGGGAAGGGTATGATGCATACCTTATAGATGATGCATAGTTTTCTATTGAAGTGCAACATTTTTTTCTCCTACAAGATGAAGGCCATCTTTGACTTAAGCTGTATGCCCTAAGTATTGACTTGGTACTTAACGACCCAATATTTAGGGATTACCATACACAAGTAAATGACAAAGAAGGTATAGAGATCAACATAAGGTATTGGCACAAAATATTTGAAAAACTGGAGACATTTTATAGCATGTGGCTTCTAGCCTTCGACCTTGTAGCCTGAAGAATGAAAAGGAAAAGTAATATTTTCCCCTGTACTGTAAAAATTGAACTTCATGGTGTGAATTGACTACCTACCCAGATTGGGCTATTTACAAGAATTCATTTTCATAATTGAGCATATGCACTTGAACCAGAAAATATTTAGAGAAGACAATATAGTTGGAAATCAACAAAAACTGTTTGAAACCATGCCTGGAACTAAACCCATATTGTTAAAGAACCAAGTTGAGCCAAGGAATATGGAGTGGACACATTGTGTTGCTTCCTTTCTGAGAATGTGAGTTGGAAGGCAGCTGCTCAAGTTGAGATGTGACAAATCCCTGTGATGAGATTGACTTAACCACTGCCTCACTGGCAGAGAGGGCTGGAAAAATGAAACCTCCAGGTGAAACTGGGAATGTGTATTGTGCTTCAGACAACTACCATTAGGTTAAATTCTTTTAGAGGCATTTCACAGTCATTCTTTGCTTATGTTTTTGTACTCATACTTAAAGTAACATTTCCAAGTGTGTTTGTTACTTTTATTTCTGTGGATTCTTTTCTACTTCAGGGGTTTGCAAACTTCTTCAATAAAGGGCCAGATAGTTAATATTTTAGGATTTGGGACCCTACAGATTCTATCAACTGCTCAACCCCACCTTATAGAGTGGAAGTAGTCAAGACAATAGCTAGTGTGACTGTGTTCCAATGAAATTTAATTTATGGGCACTTAATTTGAATTTTACACAACTTTCACATGTCATGATATATTATTCTTCTTTTGAATTTTTTTCAATCATTTAAAAATGTGAACACATTCTTAGTTCATGGCTGTACCAAGAAGCCACTGCCAAATTTGACCCTTGAGCCCTAGTTTGCTGACCCTGGCTTTGCCAAATGGACACAATACAGTTGCTGGATATATGTCAGATTTTTATGTTCATGTTATGTTTTATCAGATTTTCTGTTCTGTCATTTATTTGTTGAGAGATCTTTGGCAAATAAGCTTAGCTCACTGAAGTCAGGTTTTTTCCTTTGTAAAATGTGATGGTACCTAAACTCAGAATTATTTTATGGACTAAATAAATTATGTTGAAACGTGACGCTCCACACTTAAAAAGCATTGAATAACTTCTATTTCTCCCCTCTGTTCCTTTCTACCTCATGGTACCTTACTTCTTTTAGTTTCTATACATGCAGGTTTTGGGCAGTAGCTGTTTAATTTTATTATGAATTGAATTTTTGTAAACATCCAACTTTTATGTTTATGTTAAATAAATGTAAAGTATATTTAATAAGGGTAGGAATATAAATTATATTCACATTAGGAGACTGCTCAAGAAAACCCCTAGATTGAATCCTCATGTTAAAGCAGATAAGCCACTCCTACCTCATCCATTCTCTCAGCTCATATTTCCATGTATTGGATTTCCATATTAGGCTTTCTGTGTCAAGATATGCTTTAGTGTGTTTTTTTCTGATGAGAGGCTTTTTCTGACCATCCTGTATGGAGTTGCTTTCCTGGGCTTCTCCAGTCCTCACAGGGATATAGGTGACCACTTCTTTATCATTTGGCTGTTGCTCCTTTGCATTGGTTACTTACCACAATCTGGGGCTCTTATCCTTTACTTGTTGGATTATTGTCTGATTCCTCCACTCTCTCGGGATGGTAAGCAGCACATCTGCCTTGAAAATTCATCTCTGTCTGCCCAGTGCCTCCCCACACAGTGCCAGGCAAGGGGAGGTGCCTTATGAATAATCATTGCCAGAATGAATAGATAGCGTTTGTGAAAGTGACCATATTTTAAGAGCAGAGAAGATGCTTCATAGCTTTCTGTAATACAGGTGTATATTTGAAAAATTCAGCTTTTAAAAAGCTGGTGTCAGATTTGAGTTCAGCATGAAATAAGTGTATTAAAAATAAAACATACAGCAGAGGGGACCAATTATTGCTGCTAAGGAGTTTAAAAATATGGACTGCTCCTTTATTTTTTTATTATTTTTTTCCTTGAATTCAGTTTTTTTTAATTTTTTAATTTTTTAAAATTAAAAAAAAATTTAACATCTTTATTGGAGTATAATTGCTTTACAATGTTGTGTTAGTTTCTGCTTTATAACAAAGTGAATCATCTATACATATACATATATCCCCATATTCCCTCCCTCTTGCGTCTCCCTCCCACCCTCCCTATCCCACCCCTCTAGGTGGTCACAAAGCACTGAGCTGATCTCCACGTGCTATGTGGCTGCTTCCCACTATCTATCGATTTTACATTTGGTAGTGTATATATTGGACTGCTCCTTTAAATGTGGGGTTTATAAGTAAAGACAATCGGAAGAACCATATGCCAGGGTCCAAGAAACTCTCTAGAGAATGTCAGGCTTATTTTATTCTACAATGTGTCTGGTGAGTGTCTGTTTCCTTGGGAAAGCGATACAAGAAAAGACAGAAGAGTAGGCAGTGAGGAGTAGAGGAAAAAAGCACTTAATTTGGAATCAAGATACCTGGTTTCAAGTTCTAAACCTGCAGATAACTTGGAAGGACCAGCAGTGTGTGACCTTGGGTAAGTCCACTAACTTGTCTGAATGAAATAACAGCTCTCAGGTTTTTTCTGAAAATCAGATAGTGCTGTGTTGTTGTGGCTGTGTGACCTCTTAAGCACTGTACCCATCTGAGTTGTATATTTTATCATATACCACTGACCAAAAAAATGGTGGTGCCCAGTTTTGAATCCTTCCTGCCCCATCTCTAAGATCCCAGTGTAAGTTCTGTTGATTGTACCAGGCCAAAGGACTACACAGCTTTTTTCCTACTCTGGGTTTCTAGGCCTTAAGAATCTGGACATGATGATGATGAAATTAATGAGAATAAACGCTAGCAGCTATTATTTAATTAGTATTCATATTTTGTCAGTCACTTTGCTAGGCAGTTTATAAATATTACTTTAAAAAATTCTCATGACAATCCTGTGATATCGGTTTTATTATTATTATTACATATATTTTTAGAGAGTTATTTATTATTTATTTATTTTATTTATTTTTGGCTGCGTTGGGTCTTAGTTGCCGCATGCGGGATCTTCGTTGAGGCATGCGGGATCTTTTGTTGCCGTGTGTGGATTTTCTGTCTCTAGTTGTGGCACAGAGGCTCCAAGACATGTGGGCTCTGTAGTTTGTGGCACATGGGCTCTAGTTGAGGTGCGCGAGCTCAGTAGTGGTGGCGCACAGGTTTAGTTGCCCTGCGGCATGTGGGATCTTAGCTCCCTGACCAGGGATGGAAGCCGCATCCCCTGCATTATAAGGCAGATTCTTTACCACTGTACCACCAGGGAAGTCCCGTGTTTCGTTATTATTATCCTGCTGAGTACACTCAGGCTTAGAGACTTTTTTTTCTTTTAAATAAACTTATTTATTTATTTGTTTTTATTTTTGGCTGTGTTGGGTCTTGGTTGCTGTGCGCAGGCTTTCTCTAGTTGCGGCGAGCAGGGGCTACTCTTCGCTGCAGTGCACGGACTTCTCATTGTCCTGGCTTCCCTTGTTGCAGAGCACGGGCCCCAGGTGCGCGGGCTTCAGCAGCTGTGGTACGCGGGCCCAGCAGCTGTGGCTCACGGACTCTAGAGCGCAGGCTCAGTAGTTGTGGCGCACGGGCTTAGCTGCTCCACAGCATGTGGGATCCACCCAGGCCAGGGCTCGAACCCGTGTCCCCTGCGTTGGTAGGCGGACTCTTAACCACTGCGCCACCAGGGAAGCCCAGGCTTAGAGACTTTAAGTCACTTGCCCAGGGTCTCATAGCTATGTAGAGAAGAGACTGGGTGACTCTGGGACTTATCTTTATTCTGTGCCAGTCGTTTTCTAACTTTGACATGCATCATATTCACTTGTAGCGCTTGGCTCCTTTTCCAGGATTCCTGATTTAGTAGGTTTGAGGTGAAGCCTGAGAATTTCCCAAAGATATTGGAAGTATAGGGACCACACTTTGAGAACCATTCCTGTATACCCTGCTGCTCCTGTTCCATAAAGGACTCAAGCTAGTCCCTTTTTAATTCTTTACCTTTGTTCTGGTTCAAAATACCTAGGAATTCCCAGGTTTTCTTGGATTTTAGAACTCTCTGGAGGAGGGGAGAGGAATATCAGAAAGGTTTTAATTTGATCTAGGTCCCTTCTAAACTCTGAAGGAGTACCATTGGACTATCTTAATAGGTTATCTCCATGGTTTTCCAAATCACTGGCACTTATATCTCAGTAAAGTCTCTCCTTTTCCTTCTCCTTGGTTGACTTTGGTCTAGATCTATTCTGATTTGTAACAGGAGTCTTCATAGCCCACTGCATTCACTGATCCCTGGATCTGTTGCTTCATTGATGCATGCAAAAATTTTCTGTTTACATTATCTACATATATTTAAGCCCTGTGTGTGCCAGACATCTGGCTGGAACTGGGGGTACAGTGGTGTGCAAAACCAGATATGGTCCCTGCCATCAGGGAACATTTATTCTAGTGAGAAAAACAGATATTAGAAAAATCATATAGATAAAGGTCGATGGTGTTAAGTGCTATCAAGAAGAGGTACATGATGCAATGAGAGCAGGTAACAGGGAGGTTTGAACCTGTCTGGAGAGGAGGGATGGTCAGGGAAAGCTTGTTTATGGGAGTAATGAGTGAGCCAAAATCTGAAGGAAGATGAGGAATTAACTAGGTACAGAGGCTAGAGTGGGGATGAGGGAGGAACACTCCCGGCAGAGGAATGGCATGTGCATAGGCTGAGAGAGGAAGGAGCATGGCATAGTCATACAGCTTAAGATTCTACATTGTATGTCTCTAGTCCAAGATCAATACAGAAATTAAAGGATAATTCTAAAAAAAAAAAAATGAGATCATGACTCTCATATTGATATAAAATGAATATTTATTAAAGATTATATTTGATTCAGAGTAAGAAAACTAGTCAGATATTATAACCAGTCCCAAAAGAAGCCGAAGAACACATTTATAGATCAGGAATACTGAAGTGAATGTTACAAATGGAGGCATAAGTGGTTTCTAGGGTGGGAGTGGTGTCACCTGAACCTCCAATGGACATGACAGAATTTGCAAGACAGTTATAGACAAGAATTACATTGAATTACTGTCAATTATCTATAATTTACAGAGTTGTAAAATAGATCTCAGAGAATCACAATCTGATAACCTGATAGTTGGGAGGAGGTCTCCTTTATAATCTAGACAATGCATAGTTTTCCATTGAAGCACATTTTTTTTTGTTTTTCTTGCAAGTGTTTCGGTCATGAATATATTTTTGTTGTTTAGGGCTAGTTGGATTTGATCTCCAGAGGCCTGTGGCTCATATGTTGGACACTCCAAAAGTACGGGATAGAATTTACTGCTAGACCATTTATACTCCACCTTGACTATGACAGATTATGATGCATGTCCAGCTTGTCACACCTTGCTAAATCCATTTACATACAGGTCTAACAAATGTGCTATGACCAGTTTCTTCCTTCTCATAGGAGAAAGCAAGAAAAAAACTCTTTGAGAGAAGGCAATCAGAATGTGAGAGTAGAACTTGGCTTTCATTCAGGAGCCCCTCTGAGAACAAAGGGAGACACCTTTCCAGTGAACCTGAAAACCAAAGTAGTTTTGCCAAGTTGAGGTCTGGCACAGCCTCCAGATGGTTCCCAACAAAGAAGAAGAATTTCAAGTGTGTCAGGTGGACTCTTAACTAGGAGAGGAATAATCATTTAGTCAATTAACAGGATGGCTGATGCTGGTGGGTTTAAATTGGCTGGTTTGCTTTGTTGAAATGTTAAACCAGCATTGACAGCTACTACAGTTCTTTAATTGGCAACCCCACTCAGGAGCCATGTGTTAAAAACTTCCTTACTGAGAATGAAAGCATCATCCTCCTTTTTCCATTGTAAACTGGGTGTGTTCAGTGTAGGCTCCCTGTTTTCTGTATCAATGCAGCATTGTACCAGGAGACAGAATTAGAACAGCACCTTTTAATTTAATTTGTAGCAGGTCAGAGTTCAAAACTGCAATTTCACAAATGTTTGATAAAAAATGTCACTGGTTTTGATTGAGTTGTGTTCTTAACCTCTAGCTAGAGTCTTTTTTTTTTTTTGAATTAGTGTTAATGTGTCTGACTTCTCAGTAATACATGCTGTTTCTAGTTTTATTTTGCTAGAAAACTCCTACCAGTGGAATAATGCATTTCATTGTCTAGTTCAGCACAAAGACTTTAAATAAAGAAATGGCAAGATAAGTAAGTTACCTACAGGAGAAAGTGCTGCTGATATATATATATAGATATTTATTTATTTATTTATTTATTTATTTATTTTTCCTTCAAATGTAGTAAAAGATATTAAAACTGTCTCTTAAAAATAGCAATTTGTTTCCTTCTGCCTGTAATCATGGGTGAAAGTGCTGTGAAATGTGTATCTTTTTTTTTTTTTGAACTGTGGGTGATTTAGTTGAAAGAAATCAAGTAAAAAAATCCCCAACCCAGAAGAAGGGGTCTTACTGTTTGCTAAATCAGGCCTCTAATAGTAAACAGCTCAAAAAGTCTTCCATAATATTTATGAACAATTTCTGTTATACTCTGCAAAAGAAATAATCCTGGATGAACAAAAGAGAAGGGCCTTTTTTAGATTGAATACACTGGACAGTTCAGTAGCGAAGTGTGCGATTACCAATCTTTCAGGCAAAGCTTTTATGTAAGGCAAACTTTATAACTTCATCCATTCCAAAGAGAAAAAGCATTAAAGACCATAGGGAAAATAAAAGGCAAAAGAGAAATGTAGAAAAATGTCCCATCCTTTACATCTCTATAGCCACTTGTTTCATGGCTATACACATTGAGTTAACCCAATTTAAAGCCACAATGTAACTTTGAAAAAGGCGAGTCATTGTTCCCCATGGTAGTCAGTCTACACAGATAATGAGTGGACATGACTATCGTTATTTTTCTTTCCTGTTTTGTTTTAGAATATACTTATTTCTTCCACTGTACATTCGTATGTTTTACTGCACAGGAAAAGGTAATAAGAGTCATCAGTAATAGCCATCTTAACATGCTACAAGAACTGTCAAGCAACAGTGATCACTGAAAAAAAATGGGCTTCCTAATTTCCTTGTGGCTCACCAGTCCTATCTTTACAAAGAAATAGATACCATTCTTTTTTCCCCTGAGTAGATGAATCCATGTGTGCGATTTCCACCTGATGGTAGATCACGACACATTTCTCAAAGCTTGGTTCTTCAGCCATGGGCCTCAGAATCACATGAGGCACTTGAAAAAATGTAGATTTGGGGGCTCTATCCAGGACTGATGAAATCTGAATTTCAGGGACGGGGTGGGGTGGGGACCAGGAATGTGTAGTTTTTTCAAGTTCACCAGGTGAATTGTTAGCACATTTAAAGTCTGAACATTGCTTTATGGGAATGAAGAGCCTGGTGATTGGAATAAACTGTTGAATGTGGTTTAGGAAGAAAATATGCAGCAGTTATGGTAGATGTTGTGGATTCTTGATCTTACTCCTTCTTTCACTCCCTGATGTCACAAACTCAAGACAGAATCATCTTAACGTGGCATCAAATTTCTGGGGAACCTCTCCTCAAAGAAGCTGGCAAGTGCATACAGGTATATCATTTTGCACCCAACTTCAGGGGGTTGATGAATCCCTTAAAATCCATTCGTGGATCTCTTTGGATGTTCCTTCTATCTCAGGAACCCTTCACCTGATGGGATTACATTAAGGGGAAAAGAGAAGTGAAAACACCAAGTGAATAATGAAGAAACACGGCATATGTATCTAGACCACGCTCATGGTTGAATATTCTGTGCACCCCATTGGGGGTGTGGATGGGGGTGAAATGCAGCTTGTGCACCACTGGCCAAGTTGTATACTTTGGGGTGGGACTTTTTCTCTGGAGGGAGGGGAACCTTTTTATAATTTGCCCTGTATGTATAAATCTCATCAAACACAAGCCAAACATATTCTACCTGTTTTCATCAATGAGGCATGCTTACTTCCTTAGTGTCCTTCTCAGTGGATCAAAAACTTCGTGAAGATCAAAGAGAAAATATTAGCCTTGTTTATCTCAAATAGCATCACCTCAGGTCACAAGAGACAATTATTTTTTGAGTATTTTAAAAATAAATTGCAGACTTCCGGGAAGATGGCGGAAGAGTAAGACGCGGAGATTACCTTCCTTCCCACAGATACACCAGAAATACATCTACACGTGGAACAACTCCTACAGAACACCTGCTGAATGCTGGCAGAAGACCTCAGACCTCGCAAAAGGCAAGAAACCCCCCACGTACCTGGGTAGGGCAAAAGAAAAAAATAAACAGAGACAAAAGGATAGGGACGGGTCCTGCACCAGCGGGAGGAAGCTGTGAAGGAGGAAAAGTGTCCACACACTAGGAAGCCCCTTCGCGGGCGGAGACTGCGGGTGGCGGAGGGGGAGAGCTTCGGCGCCGCGGAGGAGAGCACAGCAACAGGGGTGCGGAGGGCAAAGTGGAGAGATTCCAGCACAGAGGATCAGGGCCGACCGCCACTCACCAGCCGAGAGGCTTGTCTGCTCACCCGCCGGGGTGGGCCGGGCTGGGAGCTGAGGCTTCGGCTTTGGATCCCAGGGAGAGGACTGGCGTGTGAACACAGCCTGAAGGGGTTAGTTAGTGCACCATGGCTAGCCGGGAGGGAGTATGGGAAAAAGTCTGGACCTACCGAAGAGGCAAGAGACTTTTTCTTCCCTCTTTGTTTCCTGGTGCGCGAGGAGAGGGGATTAAGAGCGCTGCTTAAAGGAACCCCAGAGACGGGCGCGAGCTGCGGCTATCAGCACGGACACCAGAGACGGGCATGAGACGCTAAGGCTGCTGCTGCCGCCACCAAGAACCCTGTGTGCGAGCACAGGTCACTATCCACACACCCCTTCCGGGGAGCCTGTGCAGCCCGCCACTGCCAGGGTCCCGGGATCCAGGGACAACTCCCCCGGGAAAACGCACGGCGCGCCTCAGGCTGGCGCAACGTCACTCTGGCCTCTGCCGCCGCAGGCTCGCCGTGCACTCCGTGACCCTCCCTACCCCCGGCTTGAGTGAGCCAGAGCCTCCGAATCAGCGGCTCCTTTAACCCCGTCCTGTCTGAGCAAAGAACAGACGCCCTCCGGCGACCTACACGCACAGGCGGGGCCAAATCCAAAGCTGAGCCCCTGGGAGCTGTGGGAACAAAGAAGAGAAAGGGAAATCTCTCCCAGCAGCCTCAGAAGCAGCGGATTAAAGCTCCGCAATCAACTTGATGTACCCTGCATCTGTGGAATACCTGAATAGACAACGAATCATCCCAAATTAAGGAGCCCTGTGGATGAAAGGCTCTTGGTGCTGCAGCCAGGAGTTAGTGCTGTGCCTCTGAGGTGGGAGAGCCAACTTCAGGACACTGGTCCACAACAGGTCTCCCAGCTGCACATAATATCAAACGGCGAAAATCGCCCAGAGATCTCCATCTCAACGCCAGCACCCAGCTTCACTCAACGACCAGCAAGCTACAGTGCTGGACATCCTAGCCAAACAACTAGCAAGACAGGAACACAACCCCACCCATTAGCAGAGAGGCTGCCCAAATCATAATAAGTCTACAGACACCCCAAAACACACCACCAGACGTGGACCTGCCCACCAGAAAAACAAGATCCAGCCTCATCCACCAGAACACAGGCACTAGTACCCTCCATCAGGAAGCCTACACAACCCACTGAACCAACCTTAGCCAGTGGGGACAGACACTAAAAACAACAGGAACTACGAACCTACAGCCTGCAAAAAGGAGACCCCAAACACAGTAAGATAAGCAAAATGAAAAGACAGAAAAACACACAGCAGATGAAGGAGCAAGATAAAAACACACCAGACCTAACAAATGAAGAGGAAATAGGCAGTCTACCTGAAAAAGAATTCAGAATAATGATAGTAAAGATGATCCAAAATCTTGGAAATAGAATAGACAAAATGCAAGAAACATTTAACAAGGACCTAGAAAAACTAAAGAGGAAACAAACAATGATGAACAGCACAATAAATGAAATTAAAAATACTCTAGATGGGATCAATAGCAGAATAACTGAGGCAGAAGAACGGATAAGTGAGCTGGAAGATAAAATAGTGGAAATAACTAATGCATAGCAGAATAAAGAAAAAAGAATGAAAAGAACCGAGGACAGTCTCAGAGACCTCTGGGACAACATTAAACGCACCAACATACGAATTATAGGGGTTCCAGAAGAAGAAGAGAAAAAGAAAGGGACTGAGAAAATATTTGAAGAGATTATAGTTGAAAACTTCCCTAATATGGGAAAGGAAATAGTTAATCAAGTCCAGGAAGCACAGAGAGTCCCATACAGGATAAATCCAAGGAGAAATATGCCAAGACACATATTAATCAAACTGTCAAAAATTAAATATAAAGAAAGCATATTAAAAGCAGCAAGGGAAAAACAACAAATAACACACAAGGGAATCCCCATAAGGTTAACAGCTGATCTTTCAGCAGAAACTCTGCAAGCCAGAAGGGAGTGGCAGGACATATTGAAAGTGATGAAGGAGAAAAACCTGCAACCAAGATTACTCTACCCAGCAAGGATCTCATTCAGATTTGATGGAGAAATTAAAACCTTTACAGACAAGCAAAAGCTGAGAGTTCAGCACCACCAAACCAGCTCTACAACAACTGCTAAAGGAACTTCTCTAGGCAAGAAACACAAGAGAAGGAAAAGACCTACAATAACGAACCCAAAACAATTAAGAAAATGGGAATGGGAACATACATATCGATAATTACCTTAAATGTAAATGGACTAAATGCTCCCACCAAAAGACACAGATTGGCTGAATGGATACAAAAACAAGACGCATATATTTGCTGTCTACAAGAGACCCACTTCAGACCTAGAGACACATACAGACGGAAAGTAAGGGGATGGGAAAAGGTATTTCATGCAAATGGAAACCAAAAGAAAGCTGGAGTAGTAATTCTCATATCAGACAAAATAGACTTTAAAATAAAGACTATTAGACAAAGAAGGACACTACATAATGATCAAGGGATCGATCCAAGAAGAAGATATAACAATTGTAAATATTTATGCACCCAACATAGGAGCACCTCAATACATAAGGCAAATACTAACAGCCATAAAAGGGGAAATCGACAGTAACACATTCATAGTAGGGGATTTAACACCCCACTTTCACCAATGGACCAATCATCCAAAATGAAAATAAATAAGGAAACACAAGCTTTAAATGATACATTAAACAAGATGGACTTAATTGATATTTATAGGACGTTCCATCCAAAAACAACAGAATACATATTTTTCTCAAGTGCTCATAGAACATTCTTCAGGATAGATCATATCTTGGGTCACAAATCAAGCCTTGGTAAATTTAAGAAAATTGAAATTGTATCAAGTATCTTTTCTGACCAAAACGCTATGAGACTAGATATCAATTATAGGAAAGGATCTGTAAAAAATACAAACACATGGAGGCTAAACAATACACTACTTAATAATGAAGTGATCACTGAAGAACTCAAAGAGGAAATCAAAAAATACCTAGAAACAAATGACAATGGAGACACGACGACTCAAAATCTATGGGATGCAGCAAAAGCAGTTCTAAGAGGGAAGTTTATAGCAATACAATCCTACCTTAAGGAACAGGAAACATCTCGAATAAACAACCTAACCTTGCACCTAAAGCAATTAGAAAAAGAAGAACAAAAAAACCCCAAAGTTAGCAGAAGGAAAGAAATCATAAAAATCAGATCAGAAATAAATGAAAAAGAAATGAAGGAAACGATAGCAAAGATCAATAAAACTAAAAGCTGGTTCTTTGAAAGGATAAACAAAATTGATAAACCATTAGCCAGACTCATCAAGAAAAAAAGGGAGAAGACTGAAATCAATAGAATTAGAAATGAAAAAGGAGAAGTAACAACTGACACTGCAGAAATACAAAAGATCATGAGAGATTACTACAAGCAACTCTATGCCAATAAAATGAACAACCTGGAAGAAATGGACAAATTCTTAGAAAGGCACAACCTGCCAAGACTGAATCAGGAAGAAATAGAAAATATGAACAGAACAGTCACAAGCACTGAAATTGAAACTGTGATTAAAAATCCTCCAACAAGCAAAAGCCCAGGACCAGATGGCTTCACAGGCGAATTCTATCAAACATTTAGAGAAGAGCTAACACTGATCCTTCTCAAACTCTTCCAAAATATAGCAGAGGGAGGAACACTCCCAAATTCCTCTACGAGGCCACCATCACCTTGATACCAAAACCAGACAAGGATGTCACAAAGAAAGAAAACTGCAGGCCAATATCACTGATGAACATAGATGCAAAAATCCTCAACTAAATAGTAACAAACAGAATCCAGCAGCACATTAAAAGGATCATACACCATGATCAAGTGGGGTTTATTCCAGGAATGCAAGGATTCTTCAATATACGCAAATCTATCAATGTGATAAACCATATTAACAAATTGAAGGAGAAAAACCATATGATCATCTCAATAGATGCAGAGAAAGCTTCTGACAAAATTCAACACCCATTTATGATAAAAACCCTGCAGAAAGTAGGCATAGAGGGAACTTTCCTCAACATAATAAAGGCCATATATGACAAGCCCACAGCAAACATCATCCTTAATGGTGAAAAACTGAAAGCATTTCCACTAAGATCAGGAACAAGACAAGGTTGCCCACTCTCACCACTCTTATTCAACATAGTTTTGGAAGTTTTAGCCACAGCAATCAGAGAAGAAAAGGAAATAAAAGGAATCCAGATCGGAAAAGAAGAAGTAAAGCTGTCACTATTTGCAGATGACATGATACTATACATAGAGAATCCTAAAGATGCTACCAGAAAACTACTAGAGCTAATCAATGAATGTGGTAAAGTAGCAGGATACAAAATTAATGCACAGAAATCTCTTGCATTCCTATACACTAATGATGAAAAATCTGAAAGTGAAATTAAGAAAACACTCCCATTTACCACTGCAACAAAAAGAATAAAATATCTAGGAATAAACCTACCTAAGGAGACAAAAGACCTGTATGCAGAAAATTATAACACACTGATGAAAGAAATTAAAGATGATACAAATAGATGGAGAGCTATACTATGTTCTTGGATTGGGAGAATCAACATTGTGAAAATGACTCTACTACCCAAAGGAATCTACAGATTCAAAGCAATCCCTATCAAGCTACCACTGGCATTTTTCACAGAACTAGAACAAAAAATTTCACAATTTGTATGGAAACACAAAAGACCCCGAATAGCCAAAGCAGTCTTGAGAACGAAAAACGGAGCTGGAGGAATCAGGCTTCCTGACTTCAGACTATACTACAAAGCTACAGTAATCAAGACAGTATGGTACTGGCACAAAAACAGAAATATAGATCAATGGAACAGGATAGAAAGCCCAGAGATAAACCCACGCACATATGGTCACTTTATCTTTGATAAAGGAGGCAGGAATGTACAGTGGAGAAAGGACAGCCTCTTCGATAAGTGGTGCTGGGAAAACTGGACAGCTACATGTAAAAGTATGAGATTAGATCACTCCCTAACACCATACACAAAAATAAGCTCAAAATGGATTAAAGACCTAAATGTAAGGCCAGAAACTATCAAACTCTTAGAGGGAAACATAGGCAGGACACTCTATGACGTAAATCACAGCAAGGTCCTTTTTGACCCACCTCCTAGAGAAATGGAAATAAAAACAAAAATAAACAAATGGGACCTAATGAAACTTAAAAGCTTTTGCGCAGCAAAGGAAACCATAAACAAGACCGAAAGACAACCCTCAGAATGGGAGAAAATATTTGCAAATGAAGCAACTGACAATGGCTTAATCTCCAAAATTTATAAGCAGCTCATGCCGCTTAATAACAAAAAAACAAACAACCCAATCCAAAAATGGGCAGAAGACCTAAATAGACATTTCTCCAAAGAAGATATACAGACTGCCAACAAACAGATGAAAGAATGCTCAACATCACTGATCATTAGAGAAATGCAAATCAAAACTACAATGAGATATCATCTCACACCAGTCAGAATGGCCATCATCAAAAAATCTAGAAACAATAAATGCCGGAGAGGGTGTGGAGAAAAGGGAACCCTCTTACATTGTTGGTGGGAATGTAAATTGATACAGCCACTGTGGAGAACAGTATGGAGGTTCCTTAAAAAACTACAAATAGAACTACCATATGACCCAGCAATCCCACTACTGGGCATATACCCTGAGAAAACCATAATTCAAAAAGCGTCATGTACCAAAATGTTCATTGCAGCTCTATTTACAATAGCCCGAGATGGAAACAACCTAAGTGCCCATCATCGGATGAATGGATAAAGAAGATGTGGCAAATATATACAATGGAATATTACTCAACCATAAAAAGAAACGCAATTGAGCTATTTGTAATGAGGTGGATAGACCTAGAGTCTGTCATACAGAGTGAAGTAAGTCAGAGAGAGACAAATACTGTATGCTAACACATATATATGGAATTTAAGAAAAAAAAATGTCATGAAAAACCTAGGGGTGAAACAGGAATAAAGACACAGACTTACTAGAGAATGGACTTGAGGATATGGGGAGGGGGAAGGGTAAACTGTTACAAAGCGAGAGAGAGGCATGGACATATATACACTACCAAACGTAAGGTAGATAGCTAGTGGGAAGCAGCCGCATAGCACAGGGAGATCAGCTCGGTGCTTTGTGACCACCTAGAGGGGTGCGATAGGGAGGGTGGGAGGGAGGGAGACACAAGCGGGAAGAGATATGAGAACATATGTATATATATAACTGATTCATTTTGTTGTGAAGCTGAAACTAACATACCATTGTAAAGCAATTATACTCCAATAAAGATGTTAAAATGAAAATAAAATAAAATAAAATAAAATGAATAAGGGAAAATAAAATAAAAATAAATTGTAGCTGGGGGCTGGACCAAAACCAGAGCGAAATCAGATATTTGTCAAAAGAACCTGTAGTTTTATTTTTCCCCTTGAGGGGTAATAGTTAGTGCTGCGCAATCACAACTGGGTCTAAAAAAGTTAGCAGCAATGTTGGATTGATCTCCAATATCATGAGACTTTTCCTAGTCTACTTCTTTTAGCCATCCAGGCTTCACAGTTGGTAGGTCGTCTAATGGACTGCTAGAGTTTAATTTTACGTTGTTGTGACTCCTCACTCTCCAGCCCTACACCTGACATAGGTTATGGAGCTTTTTAAAAATAGGGATCATTTGACTGTGTGTTCTTATTTGTTAAGAAGCATTCATTCTTTTGGTTCTTATATATGCTATTGCTATGGTGAACTTGGACCTGGTGTTGCTATTTTGTGGCAATGTCCTCAAAATCAAATGTCATTGAAGATAAAGACATTTCTAAAGCAGTTAATGATACGGAAAAGGTAAAAGGAGTGAGTGTATGAGGACCGTGTGAAGTGTCCTGGCCTTTATGTCAGAGGTGTTACCATATTTGTAATATGAAGAAGGTAGCAAGGATTGCCTTCATCAAAGAGCAAGAGATGAAATGCCTGTGTGAGTGTAGCACTATGCAGTTAATTAGACATCGCTCTTTAATTTACAGTTTCCTGAAAAGAGTCGTGTTCTTCCGGCTGCCTGTGGTTTTATTTGGTTACCAATTATGGAAGTGAGTTGTGTTTCAGGAAGCTTTCTGAAAGATGTGCGTAGATAATAAATCCTGTGCCTTGCTTGACATATTGATGGTTCTGTTGATGAGAGGTTGCACAAAGTCAATAGTTGATTCTGCTTTGTGGTGATATTTGCATTTAATAAAAAGTCATGTTTATTGTAGCTGCTGTATAAACACAACTGGCACCTAGTGTGTCATGGCTGAAAATGCTAATGGAGAATGTGTACCTGAGAAGGAAAGGTGGGTAAGGATGATTATTGTGATTTCTTTGGTTTAAAAACAATTTGGATCTCTGGTCACAGAGATAGATTAATTATAGTCCTTGGTTCATTTTGCACTGTCATCCTTTGTTCATGCATTAACCTTATTCTGATGGATTGATTGATTGATTTCATACTGTAATGCATAGTCATAAACCTAAGAATAAAATATTACCAATAATTGACATCCAAATATGTGCCCTTTTTATCCCATCTCTTCTTCCTCCTAAGAGGTAACTACTAACCTTGTGTCCCTCATTCCTTGTGTTTTTTTTTTTAATTTTAAGTTTTATATATACTAGCATCAGTGGCTATTTGATTTGCTTCTTCTGCTTTCATTTTTTTTTCTGGTATGAATGGTACCACTATGAAAGTTCTTACACACATTTCCTGGTACATGGCCCTGCTGGCAACGGGAACATAAATAATTCTCACAACAAGACATAACAAAGCAATTCTGTGACCCTGTAAATGATTAAACAAAATGGCTAAATGTCCCTCTCTTCTATCACTGCCTTTCTCTGAATGATGGCTGCTTCTAGGCCAGCTGCAGGCTGCCTGGATTCCCCCAGCTCCTAGAAGGTCCTTGTAACTCCCCATTATGGAGATGTTCCTAAGGTTCCTCTGTGGTGCCTTCTCCTTTGCTATAGTAAGTTGAAACACTTAACTTTGACTACCATTGTGTTCCTGGTGGCCTTTCACTGATGGACTTTGACATATGTGCTAAAGTTTCTCATGGGTATTAGTATATACCTACGAGTGAATTTGCTGGATGAGATAGAGTATGTGAACACTCAAACTTACAATTTAAAAAAAATCTTGCCAGTTTCCACCCAAGTGTGTCCCATCACATTTTATTTTCATCTACCATGAAGAAAAAAGTCTACTTGACCCATTTCTGCACACAAATTAAATGCACAAGACAGTCTGTGTATATATAAATATCTCCCTTACAGCATATGAGCAGCTCACTTCTTTTCTTTAAAGGAATATATATTTATTCTATTTGTTGTCATATGGTGTTTCAATAGTGGAATGTACTTAGCATAGTTTCTTTCACATTTTAGCCTGTGGTACATTCATCTTTTAAAAAATTCAGCAGAAGTGTCACGTCTGTGTGTTTTCTTACTTATAGTTGTCCTTCTGTTTTTGAGAGTAACCCAGGTCAGTGGTTCTCAAACTTTACTGGACATATAAGAATCATCCCAAGAGTCTACAGTTGAATTAGAAACTCCAAAGGATTCTAAGGTGAAAAAGAGGGTCCTACACTGTGTTGCAACTAGTTAGCTGTATTAGTCACCAGTTCCAATAGGGGAGCCCCCATGCAGATTTGTCTCCTCTCCTAGAAGATGAAGCAGTGGCATGATCTTGCTAATTAGAAAATGATGGTAATGAAGTAGATATTAATCTGAATTGGACATAGTAAGGATTACACAGTAAGTATGTAGTATTTGGTGAATGAATGAGTAAAATGCAGGGGACGTCGTAGAAAATGTACCTCTTAAGCAGAAACTGTGGCTCTTAAACTGTACTTGGAGGGAAGGTTTGGTATTTTCTTGGATCTTTTAAAAATTCATACCATCAATACTCATCACTAGGGATGCATGGTGAACCAAACAGATACGGTTCTTGCTTTTAAGGAGCTTAGACACTTGGGTTGGGAGATAGACTGTAAATAAATAATTTTTACAGTATTTAGGAACAGTTTTGATAAATGCTGTGAAGGAGAAGTTCTGGGTGCAATGAGAGTGGGCAACAGGGGTCTCCTTAGTTTGGTATCTCTCCATGGTCAGCAATGTTTTTGTGAGGAGGTGAACTTAAGTTGAATGGTAGGCAAATGGGTCAGGGGTCCCAAGACCACCCCCAGGTTCAATGATTTGCTAGGAATACTCACAGGACTCAGCATGTATAGTCATACTCATGGTTATGATTTATTACAGCAAAAGGAAGAAAAGCAAAATCAGCAAAGGAAAAAGGCATATGAGGGGAAGTCTAGAGGAAACAGGTGCAAGGTTTGGAGTGTTGTCTACCAGTGGAGTCGCTCAGAGATGGTGCTAATTGTGACAACATATGTGAGATGTTATCTGACAGGAAGCTTCAGCGCCCTAGGTCGTTACTGGGGGCTGGTCATGTAGGCACCCTCTGCCTAGTATGTGCCAAAACTCCAGACTTCCAAAAGGGAAGGAGGCATATTGTAAAAGCATATTGTTTGTACAAACAGTTTAGGCAAAATGAGCCACTCTGATCAGTTCTGGGAATGCTGGTAACCTTCCTGAAATCCGGGTTCCCAGATGACAGTCGAGAATCAACTTTGAGAGCAGGCCTTTCAAAGGATAGCAGCCTCAGGCCTGCTGTGTTAATAAGTTCTTTCTGAGCAGCATAATGACGGAAGAAATTAGGGGTGAAATGACATAATGTTTTTGCCTTGCTTTAAAACATTTCAGCAAAGAAATAAAAGGAGGGGATAAATTAAATATGGGAAAATCTTGATCCTTGTTGGCCATGAGTCGATGGATGCTTGGAGGTTCATTATACTTATCTCTTCCTCTGTTTGAGAATTTCCATAATAAAAAGTAAAAAAACCAAAACCCAACCATGGAGATAAAAAAAAGAAAGGTAATTGTTGGCCCAGCATAAAGGGGGCTAGATTTTGCTTAGTTCAGTTCAGTTTGGTTCAGTTTAATTCAAAACAATTGAGTACCTATTTCAGTTTAATCCAATCAGTTCAAGAATTGAATTTTATTTCAAGCCTATTATTTGTCGGGGCCTTAGCTACATCCTGTGACGTGTATAAATATCAACCGGACACCTAATCTTTGGGTCTGTGGGCTCATCTATGAAATGGGTGTGCTTAAGAGTCCCCTTTCACTTGCGTGTTGCAAAGAATTGTTGGCAAGTGAGGGAAACCAGCTGCTTCAAGTTTCACTAGCAGCAGGGAATGCTGTAATAGATGAAGATTGCTACTTTGGGGAGGCATGAGATTCTCTCATTGGCTTAGAAGAATATTCAGTGAGGCAGAACCTTCCTGAGGGGAGCAGAAATGATGACAGGGAGATTGCCCTGGACAATTGCCTTTGGCAGTGGCTTGGCTGGGGAAGAGGGCCTGTTGGGTCTTCCCTTTGAGGAGATCTGGATGTGGAAGGAGAGATGATGGGTGCTAGCTTTTATTTGAAAGGGAATAGATAAGCTATTGAATTGGAGCACATCAGAGGTGGCTTTATTTGAAAATGCTCTCAAAAGCTGTTTTGACGAGATGGGGGAGGAGGAAGTGGTATCATTAAATAAGCTGGCAACTTTTGTAACCAGCTTTTTGGTTTTCCACCTCAAGGGAGAGTCAATAAACTTTGATTCTCAGCATTAATGTAATTGTTCTGATTTTTCTGGCTCATTCTAGGGAAGGCTGCAGAGCTCCAATATCAGATGGCCGTAAGCAATTCAGAAATCCCGTGTCCCCAAGGACACCCGCTGCTGTTCAGAAGTAGCAGGAGAGGGGGTGGAATAAATCATTTCCTCTGATCTTGTTAGTGTTGAGAATATTATGGGGAAGCAAATGCATTGCAGCACTAACATCAGAAGGCTACTGCAGGCAGAGGAAAAAAAATAACAAAATTTCTCTGCTTTTCAAAGCTTTACTTTACATATGATTTCCTCTTTATATATTTTTTAAATTGTTGAATGAGGGGTTCCCCCCCCACCTTCTGACTCTGAAGTTTCTTCTTTCTATATCATCATGTCATCTGTCATCCAGGGATTCTCCCTGATACTGTCCTTGGCAGCTCTAATATACTTCTTAGTGTCAATTGTTACTCCAGTAATATGTTCGGTTCATTTAGTGTAAACGGTCCTATCATTCTGGGAGGTTTCCTTGGGCCCAGTGAAAAATGGCTTTCATGAATAATCAGGCGTGCCTGGCTAGATGGATCTGCCACATGTGAGCCTCGCTATCCCCATTCCCCCCACCCGCCCCCATGAAAATACACTGTATTTCATTTTTTAAATCCAGCCAATTTGGGGTTTTTAAGATGATGGGCAGAGTAATTGAAATTCCTAATGATGGGAGCAGAGTCAAAGAATACATTCATTTTGAGAAGCTAAACTTTGAACAGAGGAGATGTATATAGTCTCAAAATGTTTCCCCCTCCACCCCTTTGGACCCTAAGCACTAAACTTAAAAGATGATATGTATTTATATAATTCTTCTTTTTTTTTTTTTTTTAACTTCAAGGGTTGCTAACAATAATTTAAGGTTATGCTCCTCTTACTGTAAATTGTAAACAAACCTCGAGGCCTAGCTCATGGGCATTGGCTATAAATCATCGTATTAATAATAGCAACAACCAGGCCTTGACTTTCAGAGTGCTGTGAACATTGTTTCCCGGAAGCAAACTTCAACTAACAAGTTTTAGGCCTTTGATGTTAGAAAGCCAGCAGGCCAGTATTCCTTACTCAAGTGTATCTTTAGTTGAGAAGGGATTTTCGTTCTTATTTTCTTCAGTGACCTTCTCAATTTTAGACTCCATCTATATCACCAATATTATCTACGTAAATTAAAGATAAAAAGCAAGTAAAGCCACGTCACTAGATGTTTGCAATTCTGAGAACAGAGAAACCTGACAATTTCAACTTTTTCCAATGGGTTGGTTCACTATCATCAGTCATCTGATTAGTCTCCACATCCAATTTTCTAACCTCTAAAAATTGTATTTCATCCATTCTAAGAAGCATAGATTTTCCATATTTTATTGTTTCTGAAATAATGATATCTTCCAATTGATATGCTCATTTAGTGTCATATGTCTTCATGTTGTCTGAAAAGCTATCATTAAGCCAATGATCTTTCAATTTATGGCGTTTTAGTTTCCAGGATTTATGTTATCTCTCAAATTCCTCTTCATCTCTGCTGCTTTCACCTGGTTTGGGCCACCACTGTCTCTTATTTAGACAGTTGCAACAGCTGTCTAAGGGGGCTACCAACAGCCAGCCGTCTGATCTACTTTCAATCTGTTTCCCACATTGATGCCATACTGATCTTGTAAAAGCACAAATATGATCTTGTCATTCCTCTGTTTAAAGTCCTTTAATGGCCTTCCATTGCTTCTCAGATAAAGACCTGAAACATTACTTTGGCCTGCAGGACTTTGCTTCCTTTGTCTATCTTGTCTCAAATCCTCTCCCTTCTCTTGACCTCTGTGCTCAGAGCATCCCTAAATTCAGTCATTCAGAAGCTATATATTTACCGTGTTTTTGTCCTATCTGTACTAATACTTACTAAAAGAAAAACTTTTCTTACTTTTGCTTAAACTTAAATTTTATTTTGAAAGGAAACTTTGTTTTATCACCCTAACTGGAAACTTGTATTCTTCTAAAATGTATTTCAAAACGCTTGAACCTATTAAAATTAAACAGCCTTTTTACACTTGAACCTATTAAGATTTAAGTTAGCTTTTTTATCAACAAAAACTATCTCTGTGCCTTCAGTGGTTTACTCACCACCTTTTAGCAACCATTTCTCCAGTTCAAGTTCTCTGCTCTCTGTTTTCTCAGTGTTTTTTTTTCCCAAAAGGAGATTCTGTTTAGAGGGTTTGGCCTCTCTTCCCATATTCCCTAATCCCTCCTTCTTCACTTAGCTAACTCTTACCCTTCCTCTAAATTTCAGCTGAAACAACCAGTGCTCCAAATTTGATTCAACTGTTTAATCCCATCAGATAGACTTCTTTCTTTTTATAAGAAATATTTTATATCCTCTTTATTAGAATAAAATGAAGTTCATAGGTAACATTACCTACCTTTCACGTGCTTTAAAAAATGGGTTCGTGCCCCGGTCCGGGAAGATCCCACATGCCGCAGAGTGGCTGGGCCCGTAAGCCATGGCCGCTGAGCCTGTGCGTCTGGAGCCTGTGCTCCTCAACGGGAGAGGCCACAACAGTGAGAGGCCTGCGTATCACAGAAAAAAAAAAAAAAAAAAATGGTTTAATACTTTAACTAGTAATGGAAAGGAAAAATAAAAGGGAAGTGACTTACAATAAACTAAGTATTTCAGTATTATTGCCAGAAACAACTATACTTGCAGATGCAATGAATTAGTCCAGTGCTGATATCTTCTTGGTCTTAATAAATTAGATTTAAGAGAAGATCAGAAACCATCCTGTGGAAGGAGTACAGAATTGAAAGAGGAGAGGTATGGGGGACACTAGAATAAAAACTAATCTTGGGATAAATAATAACATACATGATGAGAAAAAGAGGGAAATAATCTTAGTTGATAATCTTAGTTGAAATAGGGCTAACATGTTAAGATAAATTACACAGTTTGGAGGTAGGAAACATAAGCAAGTATGCCATTCCTGGAAATGAGTTGGACTTATTTATAGGGATAGTTGCAAAATAATTCCCTATGTTATGTATGTTAAGGGACTGAATGGTATTGAAGAATCACAAGGAAAATACCTCTAATCTTGAAATCCTCCCTCAGGTTTAGGCATATATTTGGTTTCTAGTTCTTAAAAAGCCCTTCGGTAGGCAACAGGGAATAGGGAATGGACTGGAAAAAGAAAGAGTAATATAAAAAGTCATAAAGAAGTGATGTGGGAGACCTCTAGGGACAGTTTCAGTGTAAGATTGAGAAACAAAGGGAAAATCCAAAATAAGTAAGTAATTTTAGTCAGTAATTTTTACCATATACATTTCTTATCATGCTTCAGAACTTTCAAAAGGCATATATTACAGCAATAAAATGAAATATTTAAAGACACTCTCCATGAATGCAATTCATTGATATCCCTGGGTGTCATGTGTCACGACCAATCTAATATTTCCTGCCCAACTTATTTCTCTGTTATGTATTTACATGTGACAGATAGGAATGCAGACTAATGTAGTTGTGTTTTATATTGGTAGACTGAGTATCATAAGTTCCATTGAAGTCAGTGATGTGATTTTCTGAAATAGTGAACAATTGGTTGAACAAAATGAAGTACAGTCTTTCTTCAGTGTATATGCTAGTTTCATTCTTGAAAAATTCAGTGAAAATTAAATTTGCAAAATATACATTGGATTGATATATAAAAGAGATAATCATAATGTTTTTTTTTTTTTTTTTCCAATATGTGTGAATGTCTGGTGGGACATTTGAAAGTCATGAGGGACACAGGACCACCTCGCTCAGTGTGGGCCTGTCCTGCACATTGCAGAACATCTAGCGTCCCTGGAACCCTTCAGAAAATACTAGTTACGTTCTGCATCAGTGAGACAGCCCCTCACAATTCCAAAAAGTCACCTCAGGGGACAACGTCAACCCCCTGAGAACTAGTATTTAAAAGACTTTCAGAGGGCTCCTCGTTTTCCTTCACATTTAGCACACTTGTAGCATCTTGTTCCTTGGCTTGCTCCTCTGACAGATTGAAGGTTCCATGGGTTTGGGGATGGTTGAACTCATTTACCATTGTATCCCCCATGTCTCGGCAATGCCCAACATATCGAAGACTTTCAGAAATTATTTACTGAATGATTAAAAGGACAGAGGCAGCACCTTGTTAAGTCCATTGGAGAGAGAGGTGACACTTGACTAGAGTACCCAGTTTGCTAGGACTAGGGTCTGAGTTTGCTTCGGATAGTCCCAGTTTATATCCGTTGTCTACATCTTGTCCACATTAGCATTTGTCCTTGATATATAGATAGAAGGGGCTCAGGATATGTCACCCCAAAACATGCTATTAATACTTTGGCATATTGATTGTTTTGAATTAAAGGTATTTAGGAAACAGCCAGTGCAAGGATACTCTGACCCTCCTTTGTCCTCCTGAAAGCAGATTAGTCTCCCATGTGAAAGGTATCCTCCCTGCACTAGGATAGAAGACATCCTTATCATAAGATGCAGGGTATTTAAGGACATGAAGGCTGTATAAACAAACCTTGTTAAACTAACCTATATCTCCCTAGTTACCTCTTCACCATTTAGTACCCATAGCCTAAACCTCTTTGTCTTATCAGTTCTTCACAGATTTATTGTTTCTTTGTCAAAGGTGTAAAAGCTTCCTGCTCTGGCCAGTCTTCGGGTCTTTGTTCTTTTGTGAAGACTCCCATGTACATGTAAAAATTCACTAAAGTTTACATTTTATTGAAATTTGTATTTTATTCTGTTAATCTGTCTTATGTCAGTTTAATTCTTAGGCCCAGCCAGATACCCAAAGAGTGTAGAGAATAATTTTTTCCTCCTCCGTAATACACACATATGTACACACACACACACACACACACACACACACACTTTAATAATATTATTTTAATATTTAAATAAAAATATTTTTTGGAAACCATTTTCAAATAGGGCTATTATTTAAATGTCTGCCAGTATAATAAAACCAATTTGAAAGTCAACAAGTGGGCTTCCCTGGTGGTACAGTGGTTGAGAGTCTGCCTGCTGATGCAGGGGACATGGGTTCGTGCCCCGGTCCCGGAAGATCCCACATGCCGCGGAGCGGCTGGGCCCGTGAGCCATGGCCGCTGGGCCTGTGCGTCTGGAGCCTGTGCTCCACAATGGGAGAGGCCACAACAGTGAGAGGCCCGCGTACCGCAAAAAAAAAAAAAAAAAAAAAGAAAGTCAACAAGTGAATATTTTAAACATTAAATAATTGTATTTATTTTTAGCACCTCCTTTCAGTCTCAAAAGTGTTTCCGTTGGATGATAAATTATTTATAGCCACCTTACACATGATCCTTAGCAACATGATCGTAAGATTGTACTTGTCATTGTCCCCAAAGAAAACCTTTCTTCTTTTTCCTGGTATGAGGTAGATGCCATAGAAATGCCATCTATGATTCTGCCATCCATGGTCCTATTTCAGTGGTTTCTCACTTCCCTGAATTTTTTCTCTGACTGATGATGACCTTTCAGCCTCGAAATATTACCTCTTAATTACTTGATTGGTTTACTTTTAACTTTATGAATTATATTTCTTTTCCTACTATGCTTTCAGCTAAAGGGAAGTTTTAGTCATTGAAACTAATGGATTGAATCATGTTCCTATGGCAAACTTCATGCCTTTGGAAATTTTACTGTTGGAGGTGGTGAAGATCTAGAGAAGGAGCAGAAGCAGTTTTCTGGGGTCCCAACGAGGTTTATAATTCCTTTAGCTTGGTTTGAACTCTGCATCTGGAAGCCTAAAATTTTACAAATTTATGCTTTGAATTTTGTGTATCGTGTTTTGCTTGGGTTGAAACCATTAAGATCAGAGTTTTACATATTTTCTTTTAGCTTTAAATACAATGGCCATAAAAGAAAATACTAGACCTTACTTTAAAGAATTATATGGCATATATAACCCTCATAAGATTTAATCCAAGAGAAATTAGTGCATTTGCCCACAAAAAATGACCAAGAATGCTCATAGCAGCTTTATTCATAATAGCCAAAAACATGAGAAAATCCAAATGACCAACAATGGATAAGTGTGTTAACAAATTGTGCTATAGTTGTACAGTGGCATACTACCCAGACGAAGAAAAGGAACACTGATATGTACAATATGGATGCTTCTCAAAAACATATGTTGACGAAACCACAAACAAAAGAATACACACTGTATTATTCCATTTATATAAATTCAAGAACCAGTAATATGAGTCAATGGTAATAGAAGTCAGAAAAATGGAGGGTTGGGGAGGCTATTACCTGGAAGGGGTCACAAGAGAATTCTCTGGAAATAAATTTATGTCTTGTTTTGGGTGGAGGATCATGAAGATGTCATGGAGATCTACACTTAAGATTTATGTATTCTACTGTATGTAAATTATTCACCTAAATAAAGCATAGAGGAGAAAAAATATATACAGTGTTTCTTTTTCATTGAAAAGTGATATGTGATTGTTTAGAAAACAAATAATAATTGAAAGAAACTAAATCATCTGTAGCCTCACAACAAAAATGATTTGGTTAATTTCCTTCCAGTCTTTTGTTTGGGCATGGATTTTTTTAATTTTTTTTTTTTCTTTTCTCCCCTCTGTCCCTCTTTACCTCCCTTTCTCTGTCTCCTTTTGACATATTTAATGTTTGTATTTAACTGGACTTCTGAATCTGGGGATAATTCTTTCTGAGGGAAAAGGATTTTGGAGGAAGTTTCTTTGTTCATTTGTGAAGTTTCATCCATGACAGATAGCCTTCACATTTAAAAAAAATCATGAAAATAATAGCCAAGTTATAAAGGTAAATATAGCTAGAAGAACTTGGGATTTGTTTATACTTTTTTTTTCCCAAAGGGAAAAAATAAGGACTGACTTATCTGTAAAAGAATGATAAGTTCCATGATTCTCCCTGTATTTTTCCTTATTTTTTTTCTGTTCTGTGCTCTCACGTTGTAAAGCAGGGTTGCTGCTGCAGACAAATCATTCTAAACCTATGGATGTAAATAGTATTTTGTGTTTTTTAAAATACATTTAAAGGTCTTCTACAAATCTTGATCAGGTTTTTTTCTTATCTTCAGGGAATAGCCATGAAAGTTTTAGTACTGGAAATTTTGGGGATATTTTGCAACCTGACAATTCATCACACACTGTTTTTAAAATTCATATTGCAGCGTATTAAAATTGGATTCCAAGATCATTTGCGGAAGAGCCTTGGCACTCTGACTCACCGTATATTGAGCCAACCTGACAGAAAAATACATCATTTTTCCCTACTACGAAAGGAAACAAGTGTTAAAATAATGGGAAAGATGTGTAGTCTAAAACAACGCAACATAATTTGCAGTGTGAGTTGTTCAATGTAATGTATTATATAGTTATTATCTCGCTTAAGCTCCCGAGGTAGTATAATTGCTAATATTAAAAGAATCTGTTTTGTTTTGTCACCTCCACATAAAGTTTTGCCTTAAGACTTAATTAATGCATTTCTCTCTTAAGCATGTGTTTAGACACAATGGTACCCTTAAATAACCTTCAGGAACACCACACATTTCAGCCCTATTTCAAGAGGCAGAAAACAACAATAAAAAAACTTGGTACTCTATGTTATGTCTGTAACCAGAAGAGAAGGATTTTGTTGGAATCATCTTTATTAGAGGCAGCTGTCAGTATAGGTTTTTCTTCCCCTGGGTGAAAACAAAAGGTGCTACAGAGGAATGTACATAAAGATAGCACCCACGAGGCATTAGGATAAATAAAAGTAGGCAATATTAATGATGCTCATTAGCAGATGTCACTGTTGGGGATGAAGTAAATTCTGTGCCAAAGTGTTTCATATATTACACTTTTCAAAACTGTCAACTTTTTGACTTTGATGTATGTCCACGTGAATAGTTGTAATAAGTTCCTACAACCCTTTCTTTGCATATACCCTGAAGAATCATGTGGAATTGCTGGCAGCAATATCTCAAAGACATTATTGCCTAATGATTGGTGCTTCACTTGGAAATGTGAAGGCTCAAATCTTTACATTCCCACTTATTTGTGGTGCAAATATTTGTCTAAGAATTAGTTAAAAAATACTGTATGACCAAGCAGATTTTATAGTTTAAAGCAATCTTCCACAGGCTGTTGCCTGTATAACTAATAGAATTGCATATGCGTAAAAGTGCTTTTACTGTAGAAGCCAAAATGCAGAATAATAGCTTGTCAAACTGTCATTTGCAAGTGAGATCATAGATTTTATAGTCCAAATTAGGTTGTGTTCTTTTCCTTTTTGTCAGGTCATATTCTAATAACCATATTGTGCACTAAACCCTGTGATTATCCCAACACTTGACAGATGGTAGGCTGTTAATTTGTATGTAAGAGAGAGTGATTGCCAGCACCCTAACAGTATTCAACAAAATATGAAATGTCAAAATCCACTTTTGGTTACGTTTTGCTTGACTTCATTTTAGCAAGGTAATGCTAGGAAGAAGAGTTTCAGTACCTTAGCATATGTTTAATTTTACTACTCCGAATGATTTTACTAACCACTAGAAACAGAAAGAATTTAGGAAGAAGTGATTTTCCTTATTTATGTCGTTCTTTACACTTTCCTGTGGAGAGTGGGCATCAGCCTGAGGGGTTAATTGAAAGGGCTGCATGAGAGCAGGAAGCAGGGAAGATTTAATTGCTAAATATTGAGGATTATTGTTATATAATAGTAGCATACACTGATGTTTAGAAGTATGGTTTGGGTCAAAATAATTTAAAAGTTTTAAGTTAAAAGTGCATTGGCAAATCCACTAAAAACTATTAGAACTAATAAACGAGTTTAGCAGTGTGACAACATACAAGATCAATATACAAAAATCAATTTTTATTTCTGTACACTAGCAATGAACAGTCTGAAAATGAGATTAAAACAACCCCATTTATAATAGCAGCAAAAAAAGAAGAAATAAAATTCATAGGAATAAACTTAATGAAAGAAGCATAAGATATATGCACTGAAAACTATTAAATATTGTTGAAAAATATTAAAGAATAAATAAATAAAAAGAATCCTATGTTTATAGATCTGAAAACTTTACACTGCTAGGATTCCAATACTACCCCAAATGGGTCTACGTGTTAAATGCAAAATTCCAGCTGTTTTTTTTTTCCCCCAGAAATGGACAAGCTGATCCTAAAATTCTGATGGAACTGCAAGGGACCCAGAATAGCTAGAACAATCTTGAAAAAGAAGAACAAAGTTGGAGGACTCACACTACCTGATTTCAAAACTTACTACAAAGCTATAGTAATCAAGACTGTATGATACTAACAAGATTTGAGAGTCCAGAAATAAGCCCTCATATTTATTGTCAATTGTTTTTTGACAAGAGTGCAAAGGCAATTCAATGGGGGAAACATAAGCTTTTTCAACAAATGTTACTGGAACAGCTGGCATCCACATGCATAAGTATAAATTTAGGGGCTTCCCTGGTGGCGCAGTGGTTGAGAGTCCGCCTGCCGATGCAGGGGACACGGGTTCATGCCCCGGTCTGGGAAGATCCCACATGCCATGGAGCGGCTAGGCCCGTGAGCCATGACCGCTGAGCCTGCGCGTCCAGAGCCTGTGCTCCGCAATGGGAGAGGCCACAACAGTGAGAGGCCCACGTACCACCAAAAAAAAAAAAAAGATGGACCACACACCTAAATGTAACAGCTAACACTGTGAAACTCCTAGGATAAAAGAGGAGTTAATCTTTGTGATCTTGGGTTAGGTTCCTTAGTTACAACAGGAAAAGCACAGATGATAAAATACAAAATAGATAATTTGACTTCATCAAAATTAAAAACTTTTGTGTGTCAAATGACACCATCAAGAAAGTGAAAAGATGACCCACAAATGTGAGAAAATTATATATCTGATAGGGGCTTTGTGTGAGTATATAAAGAACTCTTACAATTTAACAATAAAGAGACATATATTGGGTTGGCCCAAAAGTTCATTTGGGTTTTTCCGTAACATCTTACAGAACGAACTTTTTAGCCAACCCTATAATTCAAGTGAATAATGGGCAAAGGATTTGTAGGCATTTTTCAAAAGATGTACAAATGTTAATAAGCACTAGAAAAAATCCTCAACATCATTCATTGTTACGGAAATCAAATCAAACCAAGTCAAAACCACAATGAGAGACCACTCTATGTGCACTAGAATGACTAAAATAAAAATGACAATGACAAGTGTTGGTGAAGATATGGAGAAATTGGAACCTTCGTATATTGCTGGTAGGACTGTAAAATGATTCAGCCCCTTTGAAGACTGCTTGCCAGTTCTGCAAAATGTTAAACATCGAGTTATCACACAACCTGGCAATTCTAATCCTAGGTATATATACCCAAGAGAATTGAAAACATATAACTACACAAAACCTTGTACTTGAATGTTCATAGCAGCATTACTCATAATAGCCCAAAAGTAGAAGCAACCCAAATATCCATCTACAGTGAATGGATAGACAAATGTTGTATCAATAGAATATTATTCAATTTTAGAAAGGAATGAAGTACTGATACATGCTACATCATGAATGAACCTAGAAAACATTATGCTAAGTGAAAGAAGCCAGTCACAGAGGGCCATGTACTGTATGGTTTCATTTATGTGAAAAGTCCAGAATAGGCAAATCCATTGACAGAGAGTAGGTTAGTGGTTGTTAGGGGCTGGATGGGTTAGGAGGAAATGGTGAATGGTTGCTAAATGGTCCAGTGTTTCTTTTTGGGACGTTGAAATGTTGTAAAATTGATTGTGGTGATGGTTGTACAACTCTGAATATATTGGGTTGGCCAAAAATTTCGTTCGGGTTTTTCCATAATACTGGAAACTAATGAATTGTATAATTTAAATGGATGAGTATTATGGGATGTGAAATATATATCAATAAAGCTGTTTTTAAAAGCACATTGGCAGTAGAATAGAAAAGATAATTCATTTATTATGTTAACCTGACAGTAATTGCCTAGACTAATGATACTGTATTACTTAAAGAGAAAAGAATGTAGTTTCTCATTGAAAAAAACTCCAAAACTGGATCTGCAGAAAATTCTTTTTAGTAATAGTTTTCTTGCCAAGTCTGCAGGCTAAATAACGACAGGACCAACGCTGGTCAAAATCTTTCTTGTACAATACCATAACTGTTTAGATATGCCAAATAACCAGTGGTCTCCTGATTGTGTAAGACTCTATCTCTCAAAGACAATCAATACTCATGGCACATACATAATAAGCATGGCCTGTGTATATATTATATGCCACGTGTACTATACCAATACATTATACATGTAAACATGCACACATTTTTCATAAACATTAGAAACCTGTACATAATTCGACTCATGATTTATTTGTCCTGCTTAATAATTCTTCACAAGGATTATGTCACTTAGCATATTTTTATCTTATTTTTCCTTGTTAATTGGTTGAATGATTTCTATCTGTAAAGTATTTCTTTTATATAAAATGAATTGTTGAAATCATGATTTATCATAACTGAAAAACCAGTTGGGATCTTTTCCCTCAAACCTGTATCTTCATGATTGGTTAGGCTATCATTACTTTTGTCATTTTGTAGGAAGTGAAGGGCACAGTCAGTGCAATTGAGAAACAAATATGAAATTTACTAAAGTTAAAAAATTCCTTGGGTTTGGTAAAGAAATGAAATTCTAAAATACACTGTAAAGTATATATTATCAATCTTTGGTAAGATAGTGAAAAAAAAATTTTTTAATGGTTTTAGGGAGTTAATATTTGCCTTTTGTTGTTGTTGTTCTACCTCAGAGATATATTTTTTCACCCGAAAATATGGCCTTTAAAGGCTAACTGCCTAATTTTATTATTTAAAATATGTATTACTCTTTTAACAGCCTAATTTTAAATGGTAACTGTTACTCCGACGTATTTGGATCACCCCTTTTGATATAGCATGTTTTATTTTGAGAAAGTCCTAATGAAAAAAAAGTTCACAGAAAATTTGTCAAATAATTTTTTGTTTCAAAGAAATGTAAATATTATATCATAAATATTATTTTTCTGTTTTAAATGTCATTTTTCTAACGATCATTTTCAGTGTTTGCGTGACTTTTCATATTGCTACATCATGAAGTATTAACACACAACCCCAGAATTTCAGAGATAAGCTGGAAAGTCTCCAGCCCACTCATTTCAAAGAGGAGGAAAGGTGATCACAGCAGGGTTGGAACCTGGGTATCTTTTTCCCGTGCCAGTGATTAGAGTCACGTTCAAACACACCATTGCCTTGACTCATTTTGCATGCAGTTCTCAGGTGCACATCCATAGCATGAAATGATGCATACTCACATTGTTCTTAGATATTTGGGGGGGGTGGGGATAAAAGATGGAGATTTAATATTAAAGCTGCTTTTGATTGATCAGACTAAACTTTAAGTATCAGGGAGAAAAGGGAGTAAATGGAGAGAGCAATCTGGTATTTCTATACTTAAGAGTGAAACCAAAAATGGGAAAAAAGATATAATCAGAACCTACCACCATTCTATTTCAGCACAGCATGTAATTCTCAGTTCAAAAAAAAGTTTTGTATTTTTTTTAAGAGAAAGCACTTTAAGATAATATCTTTATGATCCATTTCTGTGATAAATGAGTGAAGCTTTGACTCCCTCTGAGAAATTGCTTTGCAATTGTGAAGCTGCTGAGAGAGCGTGGCTCTAGAGGCGGATTGGTCATTGGGTGTGTGAATGAGCTGATCTGCCTGAAACCTGAGTAGTAAATGAGAGCCCACTATGGGGACGCGTTGAACTAGAGTCCTCATGGTGATGCAGATTGGCCAAGAATGAAGCCCTGGGTAGCCAAACAAGCTATATGGCTGGGAGCTGGTTAAGAGCTTGGTAACTTGCTTGACTGCTTTTGAGAACTGACATTGCCATTACAATCATCTGGCTTCTGCTCTGGTTCAGTCAACTGATGAAGCTATAAATGACTTCTGTTTTTGACTGAATCTGGGAAACACAAAGCAGAAAACAGCAGTCCTTCCCCCCTGCCTCCCTCCCTCCCTCCCTCCTTCCCTCCCTCCCTCCCTTCCTTCCTTCCTTCCTTTTTTTTTTTTGCCAGGAACTGTAAAAAGGAACTGGAAGCCACATCCAAGTGATGGCTTCTGTGTTCTGTTTCTGTGATACATTCTCACTGCTTTGGTGGAGTGGCTGGGAGAGAGTGCTTGGTATTGACATTCAGATGAACGTGTCAAGTATCTCTCTAGGCTGCAGAATTTCTTTATCTGATATTGCCACAACAAGCAGCTCAGAGGTATTTGTCTGTATCACGCTGGTTCTTTTATATTCTGACTGTTGAATGAAAGGAGCCAGACAACTAAGACTTCTTTTTGAAAAGGAGAAGTCCATTATCAGGGTCTTTGAAGCTCCAAAGAGTGAGTACATTCTACTTGGATAAAGCCCCACAATAGGTGGAAGGAAGCAAAGACAGCCTTATAAATTTCCCTGTGAGCAAGCAGACCTATTGTTGTCTTTATTAAAAATATGCCTCTGAGCTGGTGGTCCTGTTCTGAGTGATACCTCAGAGCTGGCTTGAAAATGATAACTGGAAACTTCAGCGTGTCCCTACAATAGCTTAGGCTGTCTTGAGAAAAGTAAAAGGAGATCAAATTGCTATGCCGAGAGTGCTCAGTATGTTGAACAGATTTATTCTCAGATTTCAAAAGTTAAAACTTCAGCATTTATATTAATAAAGATAAGTAAGCTAGTTGACGTCAACACATGCATTCTGTTTGTTCTTTGTACATCCGTGTACCTCCCAGAGAGGGCTGTGACCCAGATTTCATATGCATTCAAGACTTTCATTAGATAAGAATGACATATACTTATCATTAGAGCTTACTAATTAAAGCAGAAAGTGACATTTCAAAGTAATGATGCTCCCTAGTGTCTCAATGTAAAATACTCCCTTGTCTATTTTTAATGACCTGGTATGTGATGTATGTTTAAAATATTATTTTGTTATGATCTTGTGTTTTCATTATTGTCAGTGGTGGGGATGACCAGCAAGGTAGGACATTCTTCTGGATGAATAAGGAGGGAGACCAGTGAAACGTACCAAGGGCTTTGGGCTTTGATCACAGTCACATCCTGGGTGCATCCATGCATTCTTGCATTCATTCAGCATTTTGATTGCATTCTTTCTACCTGCCATCCTCTTTGCTAGGTGCTGGGCATGTATCCGTTACGAGGACACAGATGGTTCCTGCCCTCAAGGAGCTTGCCCCCCCTCCCTTTGATTATGATCAAAGCTCCTTTGTATTTCCTCTTTTGCATCCTTAGTAGCAGCAGAGAGGATGATGTATTCAGTGCTGGTTTTATATATATATATATATATATATATATATGTGTGTGTGTATATATATATATATATATATATATATATATGGTCTCCTCACCTGCTGTCGCAAACTTTTAGATATTCTCAGTTGATAAGGATAGTGGAAAAAAGTGTCTCCTTACGTATTCTCTACTTTTTCTCACATTTGTGTCTAGTTTGTCAGCTAAGTTTGTATTACATACATTCAGTGACGCAGAACAGTGTCTGCTGCTCCAGTTCCCTGCCTGGTGTAGTGTTGGTGCTCACTGTCTTCCTCCCTCTCCCTCTTATCCCCTTAAGTAATAATAGCACTGAACCGGCTGGTTCTAGTGTTTACATTGTGAATAGGTAATACTCTCAATGTCAATGGGACTTATGTTTTGGGCCCTGGTTGTGAAAAATTTGCAAACCAAACCAGCTGTCATGGGCTATAATAATATATAGGGAGGAGAGTCACTTTTCATAAAGATTATTTATTTCTAATGGCTTTTAGCCCTAGTGGTGATGCCCCCTGCCTATGACCAAACCATTTAGAGTCTTCAGGCAATTTGCCCAAAGCCCCAGAGCTAGTAAATGACATAGTCAGGACTCCCCCTACCCCGGGGCGGGGGCGGGGGTGGCTGTCCCCAGAGTGCTCTTCACCACTACCCTCTACTACCTCTCATTGTCTTTTATTCTTTTTTATTCCCTTTCTTGTACAAACAGCTCGCAGAGCTCTTTAATCTCAAATATGGCGATGAGTTAAACATTCAGGTTGTCTTCGATCTGTGAATGAACATTGCCATTTTCTGAGTCTTTTTTCAGATGAATTTTCTAAAAGCAAATTCCAGGCCTTCCAATGACTGTGCTCAGTGATGGTGACTGATTTAAGGCTGCTCTTGTTATTCAAATCCACTTAAAGTACCAGCATTCCTAAAGTGGTGTGTACCATAAACCCTACTTGGATGATTATAATGCCGCATGCACAGGAGCCAGGATTCACCATTTGAAAATGAGATTGCTCTTCATGCTACAGCAAAATTTATTGAAGTGTTTATTATATGGCTACCCTCCCTGCTATTCAAATTCCTAAAAGAAATCCTGGCTATTTATTTACTTTCCTGCCTGCTTCTAGAAAGGATTTGAGGTAGTTACTAGTATATTCATTGAGACCTAAAAATTCACAGGCAGAATATTTTTATGAAAGAGAGCCGTGATGAGATCTTGTTACTGGTTCTGGAATTGATTTCTTGAAACACTAGTAATGGTGATTTAGAGCCTGGAATCAGATAGTTCTTGCTTTGAATATCTTACCAGGCTATTTGCTATGTGACATTGGGCAAGGCTAATGGCTTTGGACCTCAATTTATTATTTTATTTTACTTTACTTTAATTTATTTTTAAATTGAGTATAGTTGATTTACAGTATTGTGTTAATTTCAGGTATACAGCATAGTGATTCAGTAATTTTGCAGATTATATTCCACTATAGGTTATTACAAGATAATGGGTGTAATTCCCTGTGCTGTACAGTAAATCCTTGTTGCTTATCTATTTTATGTATAAAAGTTTGTATCAGGGCTTCCCTGGTGGTGCAGTGGTTAAGAATCCGCCTGCCAATGCAGGGGACATGGGTTCTAGCCCTGGTCCAGGAAGATCCCACATGCTGCGGAGCAACTAAGCCCACGCGCCACAACTACTGAGCCTGCGCTCTAGAGCCCGCGAGCCACAACTACTGAAGGCTGCGCTCCTAGAGCCTGTGCGCTGCAACAAGAGAAGCCACCATAATGAGAAGCCCACGCACCACACCGAAGAGTAGCCCCCCCACCGCAACTAGAGAAAGCCCGAGCGCAGCAGCGCAGACCCAACACAGCCAAAAGTAAAGAAAGAAAGAGAGAGAGAGAGAGAGACACAGAGAGAGGGAGGGAAGGAGGGAGGGAAGGAAGGAAGGAGGGAAGGAAGGAAGGAAGGAAGGAAGGAAGGAAAAGAAAGAAAGGAAGGAAAGAAAGAAAGTTTTTATCTGATAATCCCATTCCTCTAATTTGTCCCTGACCTCACTCCCTCTCACCTTTGGTAACCACAAGTTTGTATTCTATGTCTGTGAGTCTGTATCTGTTTTGTATATACTGGGCCTCAATTTCTTGATTTGTAAAATGGGGGTGGGTAACAAAAGTACCTCATCACTGTGAGGGTTACCTGAGAGAATGGTTGTAAAGCACTTAGCACAAGTGTCTGGTATGCAGGAAGTGTTAATAAATGTGATGATGGTAGAGGTGGTGGTGGTGAAAGAAGTAAGGTACACTGCTTCATTTCTTCAAATGAAATCTTGCCAAATATATGAATGTATGAATTTGATTATCTTTTCTGGTTGGGTGGGTACAGACCTAACCTTACTCAGCACTGCCATAGAACACTGGTGTGCAAATGTGTACACACAAATAGTTTAGAAATGATGATTCTCGGTTTGAAATTAGGGAAAAGAAGTAATAGCAGGCAGTGGAACGGTAGAGAAAGCACCATGGGCAAGGTGCTAGCCGATTTGGGTTTAATTAGGGCTTTGCTGCTTTCAGCTCACAAGATGTTACGCAACTGTCTTACCCTTTATGAGCCTCACTTTCCTCTCCTATGGAGTGATGACAGCAATACCCACTCACCAGGGCTGTTTTCAGAACTGCGTGAGATAATGTATTGTTGATGGACTTTGAAGATGTACTGGTCTACAAGTCTTGGTTTTTGTTGAGGAGATTATACTAGGATAAAAATGAGTTTGATATAGAGTTGCAAATGGGACTTTATGGGCTACGTTTGTGCCCAAGACTTTCTTTTTATTTTAAAGATGCAACTCCCCAGCTGACCTCATTTACTTGGAAATTCTAGAGGAGCAACATAATACTTTGAAGCCAAATGGTTAATTTTCTCTGGAGGTCTTTCCTCTTCTGGTTACTGGATGCTTATGTTCTTTAAACCCTGGCAGTGAGGAGGAGGCCCTTGTATGACAGTGGATTTAGTGGGGTATAAATCTACCTAACTAGCAGGTGGATGGGAGCTGATGAGGGTCGGCTCCAGAGCCCAGCCACATTAGCCAAGTTAGAAGGATGTGTCGACTTCAACTTCAAACCATGGGGTCCAGCAGCAAACTGCAGGGAAGCAATAGCAGCCCATGGTGTGGCTTGTTGTGCTACCCTCATTCTTGTCAGTGTCACCATCATCACCATTAAGCCTGACTTATTAAGTGCTGGCATGTAGAGCTCCCTTAAGTGCCATTGCAGGCAGATGGGCAGCTGTGTGTTTTAAATAAGAGCCTTGCAAAGGACTGTGAGGTGAAGGGGCCCAGCTGTAATGCAAGGCAGGCCCACAGGTGTGGCTGCGTGGGCTGATAAGAGGATTGTTGGTGGCTGTAGTAGGCATTTGTTCATGGTGTCAGTTTAGCCCATGGCCCTTTTCTTTGAGAACTGCCCCCAACTCTCCCCTTCAAGGGTGGCCCTGGCTGTCATGTTTGTACTGTGTATCTTGGCTCCCATGGTCATGCCTGAGTGGATCGAGGATACACAGTTGACCCAGTCAGATTGAATTTCCCAGAAGCTGGACTTGGGACTAAGACATGTCTGTAGGTAGATGGGGTAGGTAGGTACACTTGGAAACTGTGGGAAGCCATGTCTTTGGTTAATTCTCATAACAGTCCTTTGAGGTAGGTCCTCTTCTCATTCCCATTTTATAGAAGAGGAAGCTGAGTCATAGAGAGGTTAATTAATTTACCCAAGATCATATAGTTGGGTAGTGATGGAGCCAGGCAGGAACCCAGGTAGCATGAGCTCATGCCTTTAGCCACTATGAAACTGTCTCTCTGAAGATGAATGGATGAAGAAGATGTGGTATATATACACAATGGAACATTACTCAGCCATAAAAAGAATGAAATAATGTTATTTGCAGCAATATGGATGGACCCAGAGATTATCATATTAAGTGAAGTAAGTCAGACAGAGAAAGACAAATATCATATATCACTTATATGTGGAATCTAAAAAATTATATAAATGAACTTATTTACAAAACAGAAATAGACTCACAGACAACAAACTTATTGGTACTGGGGGGATAGCAGGGGGCGGGGGGAGAGAAATTAGGAGTTTGGGATTAACATATACACACTACTATGTATAAAACAGATAAACAACAAAGACCTACTGTATAGAACAGGGAACTATATTCAGTGTCTTGTAATGCCTATAATGGAAACGGGTCTGAAAAAGTGTACATATATGTGTGTCTGTGTGTGTGTGTGTGAGTGTGTGTGTATATAAAACTGAATCACTTTGCTGAACACCTGAAGCTAATACAACATTGTAAATTAACTATACTTGAATAAAACAAAAAGCTGTTGAAAAAAATAAATAAAACTGTCCTTCTGTGGCACATATATACAATGGAATATTACTCAGCCATAAAAAGAAGTGAAATTGAGTTATTTGTAGTGAGGTGGATGGACCTAGAGTCTGTTATAGAGAGTGAAGTAAGTCAGAAACAGAAAAACAGATACCATATGCTAACACATACATATGGAATCTAAAAAAAAGGTTCTGATGAACCTAGGGGCAGGACAGGAATAAAGATGCAGATGTAGAGAATGGACTTGAGGAGACAGGGAGGGGGAAGGGGAAGCTGGGATGAAGTGAGAGAGTGGCATGGACATATATACACTACCAAATGTAAAACAGATAGCTGGTGGGAAGCAGCTGCATAGCACAGGGAGATCATCTGGTGCTTTGCGACCACCTAGAGGGGTGGGATAAGGAGGGTGGGAGGGAGACGCAAGATGGAGGAGATATTGGGATATACTTATGCATATAGCTGATTCACTTTGTTATACAGCAGAAACTAACACAACATTGTAAAGCAATTATACTCCAATAAAGATGTTAAAAACAACGACAACAGCAACTGTCTTTCTGAGAGAGAGGGAGGAATACAGCAGGCCTACTGAGCAATGCAGGTTAAATGACTCTGAGGGCCCAGGGACGTAAGGTGGGAGGGGGAGAATAAGACTGATTGACTTGATTTTGTAGGCTTTCTGGCTCTAGGATCCAGACCTTAGTAAGAGTGATTCCTACCATTGGGATTAGAGAAGTATCTCTGTGTCCTTATAAGTAAATTTCCCTTTTTGTGCACAAAGTAGTTTCAGTGGATGTCTGTTACTTGCAACCAAAAGAGCGGTGACTAAGGGACCACACTGTCACAAGTTGTTAAAATTGGCTTTTGTAGCCCCAGGCGTCTTTATATTATCTCTAGGTAGGGTCCAGGCTAGTGGAGGAGAAAGGCAAGTAAACCAGTTATTGGAGTATAAGGTGACAACTCTCTGACAGAGGTAAGCCTAAAATGCTTTAGAAATGCAGCAGTGTGGCAGAGGGTAGGGTGTGGGGAATCAGGAATGGCTTCTCAGAGAGGGGATATTTGAGCTGTTTTTGAAGTGAGTGGGGTTTAGTTATGTGAAGAATGGTTGGGAGGACGGGTGTTCCAGGTAGTGTAAATGTTATAAGCCAAAAAAAAAAAAAAAAAAGAAAGAAAAGTGAAACCTGTGACACATTTTGGAAAGGACAAGCAATTAAATGTGATGGAGAAGAAGGAAGGAAGAGGGATATGCAACTGGAGTTCTTGGCTGTACTAGATCATGCAGGGTCTCTAGTGCTAAGTTATGGAGTTTGAACCTTATCCTATAAGCTAGCAGTTCATTCACTACTGGGCTCCTTCCCGCCCTCCGACATGAAGAAGTGTAAATTTTGAAATGGAAAAGATGACATTCTGACAACATTAAAGACAGTTTTAGGGGAAAAAAAACCCCCACAGAAAAACACACGCAGAATCCCAACACCTAACACTGCTGTTTTCATTTTTGAACATCATCTAGTTGTCCTCAAACATGCCTATTTTGTACATGGTTGCAATCCATCTACGTATCATTTTCACTTCCCAGTAGATCAGAAAGTTTTTCTATGTTTCTATGTCCTCCTCTCCTAATTATTATAGCAGCATGATAAGTTTTTCCAAATATCTGCACTGCTCCAGGCAATGCGTTAGGTTCTGGTGACAAAGATGTATGAGCTGAGGGTTCCTGCTTTTGCGCAATACAGGAACTGGTATAATACTTCTGCTGAAGTATTTAGCCATACACATTTAAAAACATGTGGGTTTACTATTATTATTTTATGAAAAATGTACTTATTTCTTTGAGAACTGATTTCTAACCTTTTATCTGTACTTACTGTCCCCCTGCTCCCGCCCCCATCATAAATGTTCTGTGGCTAACAAATAGCCGCAGCTTCACGTGCTTTTACTGTTCACATGCTACTTACCTAGTATCTTTTTCATATCTTATGCTCTAAGTCCTCTGAAAGCCATTTGATGGTTAACCATAAACAGGCTCCAAATCAAGTTCTTGAGCCGAGTTAATTTGATTGTGAAACATTATCTTGATTGTGGCAAGTGTCCAGTTGTCATCTGTGGATGCAAGTGTCCACAGCCTAAACTAATTACAAACCAGCTCCATCCCAGGGAAGGTGGCATTGCCTAGCCAGCCTCCCCAGGCCAGACCCGAGTGTGTCGATGATGTGATCACATCTGCTTTTCCTTCCTCTGGCCTTCTCTTTCCCTCCCTGCTCCTGTGTTAAAGAAAGCAGGGGCGATTGGCCAATATAGCTCCTTAAATTAAATTTTGCCTCCTACTTCCGGCATAATCGTGAGCCTCCAAATTAAAGATGCAGATAATTTTGCAATCAGATTTACATTTAGGTCTGTAATGAGTTTAAAGTCTTTTTTACATGCTTTAGTTTTCCCTTTTATGATGCATTTTGTTGACTTAATTTAGCTCTCTGGTTTGGGTCATATCTTGTTGTTGGTTTTTCCTCTAGTCTCTGTATCCAGAAGTCTTCATTTTCTTCATTCCTAGTCTTATATATATTGTAGAAAAGACAATGATCGGTTGGTGTAAATAAAAAAAAAATAAAGATGTTCATTCAATAAAGAGTCTAGAAGTGCTTCATTATCTGTATAATGATGAAATGGACAGGGAGGCTAAGTAAACTGTATTCTCTGGAAATCCTCAAATCTGGTTTTACTGTGTGTGTATGTTCAGACACAAGTATTCAAGTGTGAGTTACTGACACACATACTTAAAATGAAATAGGTTGTTACCTTATAGACTGTAAAAGCTTGGAAAAGCTCTCTTAGCCTCAGTTTCCTCCTCTGTAAAATGGAACAGTAATAGTTCTTACTATATGTGGTTGCAGGGGTAATTCATTTGATGATGCTGCAAAGTGTGGGCATATAATAAGTGCCAATAAATATCAGTGATTAATATCATGGCTCTTGTCTTGGAAGAGTACAAAGCCTTTTTCATGATCTTAATTTTGAGCAACTAAATAAATCCCTAAACTCACCTCTTTATAGAGAGGCCAAAACTCACCTCTTTATAGAGAGGCCCATTGGAAGAAAGCTTAGATTTTAGAAAAATTTCTCAAGCTATGTTCTCCTAGCATCCTTTCCCTTCTCACTCAACCTAGGCTGAATGTGTAGTCTTTTCTACCTGGTTCTCACTGGTACTCTCTTTGTGGCAGATTCTCCTGGTGGCCATTGTCTGATTTCAACAGCCACAGTGGTGACCAGTTTTGTATGTCAGCTTCCTATCTCTAGCACCCACTGTGCTCCTTTTCTGCCATCTCTCATGTTGGAAACCTGTTGGGCCTGGGCCAAAGAAAAGCCTGAAAGTACGGGGGAGTAAATGCCTTCAGGGGCTGCCCTCAACCACTGGGCATTTGAACATGTGAATAAATGCTCCAGTCTTCCATTTTTCAGGTGCATAATTCTGGATGCATACTGCATACTTCTTAGGAGGTCCTGGCCAAATCAGGCCCTTTGCTGTCAGTGGCAAACTTCATAATGTACCCTTATGTTGGCTTTTACTCCTTCCCTATCTTACTCTGTATTCCCTCATCCCTGCTTTCTGGAATCACCTCCCAAATAAACTCCTGCATGTAAACCCTTGTCTCAGTCTCTCCCTTCAGGGGAGCCTAACATGACAGCTCTGAAATCTCCTACCTCATTGATGTTTCTAGGCCCTGCCCATGTAGTCTTTAGCCCTAGATCATTGCTCTTTCCTTTTTAGTTCAGAGGAAAGGGATGTCTCATGAGTTTTCAAGGCTAGCCTCTTCTTTGATCTTGATTCTGTCTCCTCTTAAATCCTCTGGACCCACAGACCATCATGTCTTGTTTACTGCTGCACCTCCAGTGGAGAGTGCTTAGCTCATAGTAGGAGCTCAACAACTACTTATTGAATGAGTGAGAGGGAGAATTGTTCTCTTTCTCTTGCCTGTTTTTTATTTTCCTTCTCTCCATTGGTTGATCTTCTTTGGAAGCCTAGCGGTCTTTTGCTTTGGAAATAAACATCATTACTGGGACTTCCCTGGTGGCGCAGTGGTTGGGAGTCCGCCTGCCAATGCAGGGTACATGGGTTCAAGCCCTGTTCCAGGAATATCCCACATGCCACGGAGCAACTAGGCCCATGTGATACACTGCTGGGCTTGCGCCCTGGAACCTGCGAGCCACAACTGCTGAAGCCAGCATACCTGGAGTCCATGCTCCGCAACGGGAGAGGCCACTGCAGTGAGAGGCCGCACACCGTGACGAAGAGTGGCCCTCACTCACCGCAACTAGAGGAAGCCCGCACGCAGCAACGAGAACCCAATGCAACCAAAAATAAATAAGTAAAGAAATAAATTTAAAAAAATAAACATAATTGCTTGAATCACAGATCCGTCCTCTTTATTAGACCTACTAGCCAACTCCCAACCCCTTGGTAATGCTGGATCTTCCCGAACACTTTCTCTTTCTTGAACTCTGCCTCGCGTGATCTCTTCAACTCTCTCCAGGTTCTTAGACTTTTCTTTCCTAGTGTTTTTGCTGGCTTGTTTAGCTGATTCTAAATTTGGCTTCCTCCAGCTCTCCATCTTTGATTCTCTTCTTTTCTGAAGTTATATACTCAACCTGGGTATAGCAGTGACTCCTTTCTCTTCAGCCATGTGGATGATTTCTAAATCTGTCATCTCTAGATTGACTCTCCTGAGTTCAAAGCTATCGGAAATCTCCATCTGGAATTCTTGCAGATATTTCCAGCTTACCATGTTCAAGCTGGAATTCATTTTCTTTTCCCCATTTTCACCTCTTCCGTCTTTTCCATACCCTGCCTTAATTAATGGGCTCACCATCTGCCTGGGTTTGCAGTATAGATGTGTGATCCTTAACTGCCTTCCCTCAACATTGCTTTCAAGAAATAATTTTTGAGTTCCCACTGTGATCCAGACACCGTGCTAGGTGATAGGGTTACATGGACAACAAGACAGACCATCAAGAGGCTCACAGCCTGGTAACAGATACAGACATTAATCTGAGTTGTCACACAAGTACAGCATTACAAACCTGAAGTAAGGGCTGTGGAAGAAAAGCCCAATGTACTTTGAGAGCATGTCACAAAAGGACTTAATGTATTCCTGGGGTTTGCACAGCTTCCTTTAGGAAGAGTGGCATTTGATGTGAGGTCTAAAGAATGAGTAGGAATTAATTAAGAGAGAGAAACTCTTCCCTCTTTATCACTAGGCACTGTAGTCATTAGGTCCCATTAATGCTACCTAGGAAATGTCCCCATTTTTCTGTTTTCTGTTCTCATCCTGGACCACTGCAACTCCCACCTTCACCTCCCACTCCCCATCCATTAATTTTCACGTTTCTGGCAGAGTGCTTTTACCAAACACAGATCTGACCATGCGTCTTCTACTTCCAGCTTAAAACCATTGGTAGCTCCCTAGTACTTCCAGGGTAAAATCCCATCCCTCTGGTACAGCAGCCAAAGACTTTCCAATTTTTGTCTCTGACGTTTGTTTCTAGCCTCATCTCCTGTCACTCCACAGTACATTGCCTGTTCTGTGGCCACTAGACACTTTGTCATTTGTTGAAGATACCATGTCCTCATAGGCTTTCATGCCTTTATTCATTCATTTATCAGGTTTGAGTTCTTCTGTCTGTCTTTTGTACCTGGTGAGCTGCTGCTGATCCTGTTAGACCCTACATAAATGCCACATTCTCCATGAAACCTTCCCTGGCCCCTGATCTGCATCCCCTTATTTGTATTTGCACATTTCTCTCCTTAGAGTTCCCATCCTTTGCCTTATAGTAACTTAGTTGTCTAGAGCATGTGTTCCTCTGGGATCAAAATTGTGCTGTGCTCCTCTCTCCCTTCCCAGGGCTTGAAATGTAGCAGGTGTTTAGTAAATATGTGCAGTTGATTTGTCCATGTGTGAATAGGGTAAGGGAGGCAAAGATACTGAGGGATGGGAGGAGAGCTGAAAGAAAAAGCCAGACCTTTCCTAATTAAATGAACTGGTGACCCCAAGCAGGGCTTGACCAAGACATGTCGGTGGCCCAGGCAGACTAATTATTTGGTATTCCTTCAGCAACCAGGTGACATAACAGATTTGAGCAGTGCTGCTTGTGGAGCAGGATGATGACAGATTGCAGTGCCTGGCCTCCATGCCCAACTCAGCAGAACGAAAGCCCTCTAAGGTGTCAACCCCACTCTACATAAAGGCATTTTATTGACTTTGTTTTGTTGCAGAGATTGCCACCCCTACTCCCACCTCAATTGTCTCATCAAGGTATTTTTTACAATTAAACCCAATTCCCTTCTTAAAGAAATTTCTGATAAATGGTGGATTTTGGGGGGTTTTTTCCCACTGTGTTACTTTTCTGGGGAACACTTTAGTACCTCTTCTAGATTGTACCCTGAGCAGCTGCTGGCCAGTCCTCCTGTTAATGCTGCTCTGATACCAAGGAAGGAAGACTGGGTTGTACAAAGCTCTTTATCAATATTACGTCAATAACCTATAAAGAATCCTTTTTCAGGCCTGTCTTATATCTGTTTTACAAAGAAATCTGTTTTTTATTTCAAAGTTGTCAGGACGTTGCTGTGAAGTTCATGGCAGGGGAGGCTTGTGTTCTCTTCCATGTTTTAACAAATGGCAGGCAAAAGGGCCAAGAGTGGGCTGCCCCTCCCCAAGTTTTCTGAGACTGCTTGGTGCCTGGGCCTCCTCAGAAGTCCACCACCCACCCACACCATCCTCTCCTGAGCAAGGCTGGGAAGGTTTAGTGATGTCACTGTTAGGGAGTCTTTCAGTGCAGACAGGCTGCTTATGGCCTTCACTTGAGTGTGTTCAAGAAGAGAAGTGTGTAAGTGACGAGGAAACCAGCACGCCTTTCTGCCCATGTGACTTTGTCCCTGATGGCAGCTTACCGATGCTGATGTCCACTAAAAACGCAGCAGACGGTTAGTAGTTGCTAAGAGACAAGAGTCCTGAGTAATTAATTACTCTGCTCCAGGCACTGTGTAGACACTGAGGGAAAGAAGGGATATGACATATCCTTTATTTTTCGAGTTATTTAAGCCCTTCCCACTTCTAAGGGTCAGTAGAAGTGGCATTTAGGGACTGGTCATTTGGAAAATCCAGATTTATGTCCTGAGTCTACAAATCTTTCATTGGAACTTAGGCTAGCTACCTTAACCTTGTGTGTTTTATGAAATACTTTATACAGTGTTTTATAAAATGATTTCAAATATATGATCCATTTGAGCCTCATAGAAGGCTAGCATCATTATTTTTATTTTAATGATGAGAATTATGATAACCAGTGGGTTAATTGTCTCATTCAAGATCTCTCAGCTCATCAGAGACTGAGCTTTCTTTGACCTTTGGCCTCCTGATTCTTTTCTTCTTTATTCAACTATCGCTGCCTATATAGAGGCAGTGATAAAAATTTGAATCTTTTCACAACCACAGCTTTTACGTATTTCAAACTCTTAGCCTACGCATCCCTCTGTCTAGCTCTCACGTACTAAGTGTTAAGTGTGTGTGGAGTACTTCCGTGTTGGTGTGGCTCTTATTTGTCTCTCTAACTTAGGTCTTCTTTATTCGTCCAATTTTTTTTTTTCAAAAGGGGCAAGGGGAACTTAACATTTGTCCTTTTCCAATCTTTAACTGTTTTTATATTTTCCCCAATTCCTGTGCACAATGATAATGGGAAGTAACTAATGATCAAATGATTTTCTTTCATGTTTGCCTTGCTTGGAGGTATGCAGTGAATTCAGAATTGTTGAATCTTTAGAGAAATGGTAGGAAAGTAGGATTGAGAATGTTACTCGAAAGCTCTTAGATCTTAGTTTAGGAAGTCTAGCACACAGCAGCAGGACTTAAAAGGATCATGACACCTGGAGTTATAGGAAGTGGCAGAAACAGGATTCTTTTTTGCAAAGGAAGAATCTTTCCTTGGACATACTTTGCTAGAAGGAATTTCTTCCTTGTCTGACTTCCTGTAGCATTTCTTTGTGCCTTTCTTATGGCTTACATTGCTTTTTATACTGTATTTTAGTTATTTTTATAGTTAGCATCTCTATTACTAGACTGGTTTTTTTGAGGACAGGAGTGTTGTCTGATGTGCTTTGACAACCCCATGACACCTCTGCATAGAGCTACAAAGTAGTGATTAACAAATATACATGTTTCTGGGATTTCCAGAGACTTGTACTTTCTCCATTATGCAATACTGTTTCATTTGAATATTTTACAATAAGAATGTATTACCATGCAATCAGGAAAAATAAAAGTAAAGATATAAACTTTTTCTGAATGATTAAATGGATGAGTGAATGATTAAGAACTCAAAGCTGCTAAGGAAATTTGGAAGCAAGGTATCATTTACCGAACATCTAAAGCACTGGTTTTCCAAGAAGTATAACATTTTTCATACTTATTACTCTAATTACTTTTGCAGCGTTTTGATGAAATGGAAGGGCATAGGCATATAGTAGCTAAGGTATCCAAGGTTCAAGTCTTTCCCCTCCCGATTCTGTGCAGTCTCTCTAAGCTTCAAAGATCTTGCTTTTGGATTTTTTTTTTTTCTTGGTCCAGGTGTTCACTAATGATTTTAAGGCTGCAGAGAGATTATTAACCAAATTGACCCCTGTGGTGTGAAAAAGTGAATTTAGCATTTTTCTTGGGCTCCGTCTCTAGAGTCGAGCCAGTTCATTGGGGAAATCTGGCTCATTGATTCCTGAGCTCAAGCATGCTCTGAGGTTCTCATCCATTTGAGGTCCTTCATCTCTATGCAGTCGATCCATCACCGTGCGGTTGCATACTCTTATTTCAGGCTGTGCGGAGCCAGAACACAAACCAGGCTGGAAAAGACCATGCCTGTGTTTAGATGCTGCAAGTCACCGAATTTTCTCATTGTCAGCAAACAAAATGATTTCATTATTGGCAGCCTCTTATTCAAGGATCACACGTTTCGAATGTTTGCCTCTATGTCTGCATCTTAGATTGGGACTGCTGTGTTATAGATGAAAACACAGAACGCTTCTGGAAAATACAAAGGAGGCAGATGCTTTCCAAGATCAATACTTTGATTGCAGGATGTCATAGTCTTTTTAGGTTCAAGGATGTTGTTTATTCAGTTATTGAGGGCTGTGAGGATTTAAGGGACTTGCAGATCAGCTTGTGTGGCACAACATATATAATTCAGCAGGGCCTCACTTGACCTCCTTACATTTGTACCGTTGAATTTATGTAGGTCACTGTTATTGGAGCTCGGCATTTTTCCTACGTAAGAACAGATTTCAGGTAGGAAGCATGTACAGAGCCCATACTTATGTATGCCAGTAAACCTTTTGAATGACTTTCAAGTTAAGCATTGGAGAGGAAGAAAAACAGGTAGTAGATAACCTTGAATCTCCCAGAATAAACACTGACAATTTAAAAAAATATATAACTTGTTTTCTCACAAGGTAAATGTCTCCCTTTTGAGAGCCTGCAGAGTTTATTATTCTTTTCAATCTTGAAACGTCAGTTAAAATCCCAGTAGTGCAGGGTTTGAAATCGACAGACTACAGAAGTGTCCAATGATGGCTGCTGCTGTTTTGGGATCATCAGTTCTTTGTCTCATAAAGAGGACACCCACCTAGGACAGGCCCACTTATGACCCATGTGAATGGGACAACCTCTTGAGGCACGTGTAGCTCGTGGAATACTGGGAAGCATGTTCCAGCTCTGGAGAAGCTATGGCCTATAAGTAATTGCAGGTCAGAGTAAGAAAAAATTAGGGAAGTATGCTAACCGTTATTGAATCCTTACTCTCTGCTTTGAATTGTGTTAAATTACATAATTTAACCCTCCTGACAAATTTAAGAGGTATTTACTTTTATCTTTCATTATAATTGAAGAAACAGAGGATTGAAGATGTTAAGTGATGTGCCCAGCAAGTAATTGGCAGAACCAGAATTAGAACCATGACTGTTTCACTTCAAAATTGTAGATTTTCCATTCATTCTCTGGCCTTACACTGTCCTCTGTGAATCTTAAATTTAACGAACAGGTCTTATACAGTTTTTATTTTTCAGTGGAGTTTATATTCCCTTTTATTTTGTAATTATTGTCTTTTATGTCCATTATGTCCTTGCCTTAAAAAATTTTGTTTACTGATTTTTCTCTTCAGATTTTAAAAATTAATGACACGAACCTTTGTGAATCTCTGATTTCTGGTATAGCACCTTGTCTATAGGAAGTATTCAGTAAATACTTAAATAAGTGAATTAAAAATACAGGGGACTTCCCTGGTGGTCCAGTGGTTGGGACTCCACGCTTCCACTGCAGGGGGCATGGGTTCGATCCCTGGTCGGGGAACTAGGATCCCTCATGCTGCGTGGCATGGCCAAAATAAATAAATAAATAAATAATTTAAAAAAATACAGTATATGGTCATACAGCCTTGATGTTTCATTTCTTACACATTTTTTATATTTCTTAATACTAAGGTCTCTTTTAAAACCAACCAGCCATAGGCATTTAGAATACCTTCTAAGTGTAGAGCAAAGTGGGAAATATAAAGAGGTATTCTTTTTTTTTCCTCCTTTGAGCCTAGAAATCTTTTTTTTAAAAAATTAATTAATTAATTTATTTTTGGCTGCGTTGCGTATTTGTTCCTGCGCGCGGGCTTTCTCTAGTTATGGTGAGCGGGGGCTCCTCTTCGTTGCGGTGCGCGGGCTTCTCATTGCGGTGGCTTCTCTTGTTGCAGAGCATGGGCTCTAGGTACGCAGGCTTCAGTAGTTGTGGCATATGGGCTCAGTAGTTGTGGCTTGCGGGCTCTATAGCGCAGGCTCAGTAGTTGTGGTGCACGGGCTTAGTTGCTCCGCGGCATGTGAGATCTTCCCGGACCAGGGATGGAACCCCAGTCCCCTGCATTAGCAGGCGGATTCTTAACCACTGTGCCACCAGGGAAGTCCTAAAGAGGTATTCTTGAGAAAGCTTAATATTTCATTGTCGGAGACAAAACTGTTTGGGGGCTCCATTTTCTACCCATATTTTTAGGTAACCGATATTTTGCCTATTGTGATTATTGCAAGTATACCTTCCTGGCATGTCATTTGCCTGTTAACTTTATACTTTCTTTGCCTTGTATTTAAGAGTTTGAAAAAAAAAAAAAAAAGAGTTTGACATGCTTATCTCATTTATATAGGTCTTTTATATAACATATTCCATCTTGGAGTTTAACTGTGTCCTGCCAAACAGTTAAGTGGCAGAACAAAATATGCGTGGCCATGGCAGTGTCTAGTCTTCTGCCCAGCATCCAACCACTCCTTACCACTCCACCGCTGCCACTTGGGGCCAAGCCACCAGCACTTCTCACTTGGATTATTTAGGTAGGCTCCTACCTGGTCTTCTTGCTTCTTGGTTTGCCTCTTTCTGTTGAGTCTCAACACAGAAGTCAGGTGATTCCATTCCAACACAAGTTGGATAAAGTCACTCCAGAGAAGAGACTTCAGTCGTAACAGTGGCCTACAAGGTCCCCCGTCATCTGCCCCCACCCTGGTAGTTCTCTGGCCTCATCTCCTACTTTCCCATTGGTCACTCCATCCAGGCTCTCTGCTGTTCTTCCAGCCTTTCAGGGGTGCTTTGCCTGTGTTCCTTTAGCCCATTATGCCGTATTCCCAGGTACTTGTAGGGTAGAGGTTGCTTCTTTACCTTCTTGAGATTTTTAAAAATATATTTTTATTGAAGTTGCTGTGCAATATTATATAAGTTACAGGTATACAATATAATGATTCACAATTTTTAAAGGTTATACTCCATTTATAGTTATTATAAAATATTGGCTATATTCCCTGTGTTGTACAATATATCCTTGTGGCTTATTTTATACCTAATAGTTTGTACTTCTTATTCCCTCCTCCTATATTGCCCCTCCCCCTCCCTCTCCCCATTGATAACCACTAGTTTATTCTCTATATATGTGTCTACTCCTTTTTTTGTTATACTCACTAGTTTGTTGTATTTTTTAGATTCCACATATAAGTGATGTCATATAGTATTTGTGTTTCTCTGTCTGACTTGTTCCACTCAGCGTAATGCCCTCCAGGTCCATCCATGTTGCTGCAAATGGCCAAATTTCTTTCTTTTTTATGGCTGAGTAGTATTCCATTGTGTATACACACACACATACACACACACACACACACACACACACACACAGAGAGATGCTACATCTTCTTTATCTTTTCATCTGTTGATGAACACGTAGGTTATCTTTACTTACAGATTCCTCCAAGGTTTACCCTGACCACTCCATTGAAGTTTCAGCCTCCCTCACTGCCTACCTCAGGACCACGCCCATCCCCCTTCTCAACTCTGGCTTCTTCTACATTACTTATCACCATCTTACATGCAGTATTTTTCATAGTTTATTTTGTTTTATTGTCTATCTCCCCCAGATAGAAATAAGACCCAGAAGGCATAAAGACAAGTTCTTTGCTTTTGGTTTTTGTTTTCTGTCTTGTTCATTGTTGGCCCTAGTACCTAGGATGGTGCCTGGCTGAAGTAGGTGCTTGATAAATATTTGACTGAAGAATGAATGAAAATGTAACTGTGAGACTCTTATGTGTCAAAGGTGCCACATTCAACTCTTTGAGCATTAAGAACTTTAATGATTTATTCATTCATAAAATGCTTTTTGAGCACTTACTATATGCCAAGCCACAGGCTATGTCTTGAAGATACGGTGGACCTCCTGGAGCTTACTGTGTAGTTGGAGAGACTGACATTAAACATCAATAAATGTCTAATTATGCGGTGCTACACTATGGCAGGGGAGCTCAGGGAACATTCTGGTGTTGAGAGCTTGGAAGGCTTCCTGAGGAATATTTGTCTAGCCCTGCTTTGTGAGCTTAGCTATGAGCCAGGGATGAAAGTAGGACTGCCAGGCTGCTACTTTCACAGGCCCAAGGAAACTTCTGTGCAGATTTCTTAAGCCACTGTGGTTTTCAAACTTGATTGGCATCAGAATCATCTGGTAGGCTTGTTAAAACACAGATCTGGGCCTCCTCTTTAGAATTTCTGATTCAGTAGGTCTGGGGTAGGGTCTGAACATTTTCATTTCTGACAAGTTCTCTAGTGTTGCTGATTCTACTGTTCTGGGGGTCACGCTTTGAGAACAACTGGATTATGGGATGGGTCTGGCCTGTCTCTATCTAAAATGGGGAAGCTTATTCTGAGGCAAGGGCTGGGAAGACTTCTGATCTTGGAGAAAGGGTCGTCTGCAGGGAACTTTGCAGTTAGTTACAGTTGCCAAAAACCATAGGGTAGGCATAGAAGGAACTGGAGATAATGACTTATTAATTTTTTTTCTGGGCACATTCACAGATAGCTTGATCTAATCACTACTATTGTTTTCCTTGTGAGAGGCAAAATACATTTGGCCTGGAATGTTAAAATTTTTGCTTCTCTGGAGTCAGACATAATTGAGTTTGAATGTTAGCTCTGCCACTTACTCATCGTGGAACTGCAGCACATAAAGAGCTGGGGTGAACTGGGAGTGCCTCTGAGCCTATCCTGAAGAAATAGCATGTTTTTAACAAGTTTTAAAGGTGGTGAAATTTAAAGGTTGCTAAGACTGTGTTTGGAAATTAGAAGCTGCAGCATGAAAGCAAGTGGCTTATGCTTTCAACCACACGGGCTCCACCCCTGCCTCTACCCATTGAAGATAAGACTTGGCTAAGCTCTGAATCTTGGTCATTTACTTAAAATTCTGAGTGGTAACTCTCTCTAGTTACTTTATCTGTAAAATGAGATTAGTAATACCTACTACACAGTGGTGTGGCTACTGGAGAAGATTATGTTAAGTCGGGGTTTACTGTATTGCTTGATACTTTATAAATATTAAATATTGCTGTTATTGTTTTTAAAATGCCCTTCAAAGATGACACCTCCTCCCATTCATCCCCCCTTTTTCCCACCCCACCACCCAAGGAAATGCAGGCTGCTTTACCATACTCACCGTTAACATGCAACTCTGGTCTAAAACAGGGAACATTTGACTAGTTTTAAACAGTTTAAACCTGATTTTTTCATTGTTCACCTCTTGAGTAGCAGGTAGGTGTTTGCCAGAAGAATTTTTTATAAAACTGTGGAAAACAGTACCCATTTGAAGTCACTGTTAGAGTGAGTGGTTTGGTTTTTTGTTTTGTTTTGTTTTTTTGAGTGGTTTGGTTTTTAGTGTTTTTGAGGCATTTACTTCTGGGTTCCTCTTACATGCTTGGGAATTTGCAGGTAATCCATTAGTTTATTCAGGAACTCTTTATGGAGGATGATCATGTATTCATAAAAATCAAATTAAAAGCAAATGAAAAACTTTTTTCTTGATCCTTCCTTTTACATTATTTTTGACTAAAATAATTTTGGAAGTCTACTGTATCCTGAGTTTTCAAGCATTCACATGCCTAACATGAGGTAGTTTCAGCTTCCTTTGCTTGTAGCAAAAATATTTTGATTGAATAGGTTAAAATACTGACTTATTCATGTACTCAAATATATTAATTTTTTGCTTTTTGTTCAGTAAAAAAAAATGCCAGTTGAAATAATGCTTCTTAAATACATGTGATTTCTTGTTCCAGTGTATAAACCATCTTCCATGAATCATGTTTTTTTTCCCCATTTTTTGATGATTCCAAGGGAAAAACCTTTCTTTTGTACTACATTAACCTCACACTTTATTTATATTAAACAACATTCTTTGGAGAAAAAGAGGTTTGGTATACTTAGTGAATTATGTACCCTCCTAGAGGCACTGCAGACTGTTAATGCTCAGTAGAACCCAGCAGTTGTAACTGATGAAACATCAGCATGTAGGCTATAAAATAAAAAAGAAGTAATTGGGGACATGTTGGGAGCTGGCAAATGGAAAACACTAGCAGATGTAGAGCTGAAAAGAGAAAAGAAAGTTTAAAAAATCACATTTACTAGAAGAGGAACTACACAGATAGATGATAGAAGTTAACATTTCATTCAGATAGAAAGTGGATTAGAAATTATCTTTCCATTTCTAGTACTTAAAAGAAATAATGCTTGAACTCTCATAATTAGCCATATAAAAGCTATTTTGACATCAGCCACATATACCTGAAAAGGATATTTGTCAGTGAGGTTTTCAACCCTTAAAACACAGTTTAGGCATCGCTGGAATCCACTTGTACCTATTTGTCAGAGCTGATTATATGCATCTCTTCTAACCTTCCTGTGCAGTGGTATCAGACATGGTGAAAGTATTTACACCACAGAAATTGGCAAGCACTACAATAAGAGCATCTTCCTGACCCCCAGACAGTTGATAAATATTTACCAGAGCAGTACCATGTATGTACTTTAACTGCCCTCTGTTAAATGAAGGATGATGGGGGTTGAAGAGATCTGGAGCATTCAAAGAAATCCTCTTTGCCTTGGCTGGCATTATGGCAAGTCCTGGACCATAGGGAATTTTGACCTTTTACTGCTGAACTCATTCAGGCACATAGGCCAGTGTTATGCCTATACAGTTTCAAATATACAGTTCTGTTCTTAAAACACATTTTGTTCCAGCAGGCACCCCAACCCAAACTTGATACGTCACTTGTCAAGTACACTTGATGTGTACTATGTTGTTTGTTGTGTAGGAGAGAATATAATTTATCCCTTTTCAGTGGTATGAGACTGTTTTTTACCCCCTGCCTTCCTAACTTTTCTTTTCTGTTCACATAGTTCTCCATGCTCTGAATTGTGAAGAATGGGTTGGTGGCTCAACAAACTAGATCCTATTGATGCTACATTCTTCACATATATTTTTCTTTTCCTGGGCTAAAGAGTATCCATGTTCTACTATTAAGGGAGCAAGCATAATGTGAGGGATGGGGCAGGAAACAGAAGTATGTGCTTCCTGCTTTTTCTAATGTATTTTGGTCATCCTCTTAACAAATTTCATGTTAACGTCTTACTACTTTAAAAAGTGTTGAAAAAGTGCCACTTTCGAAGAATGAATCCTAAAAACCAATTAGCAGTTGGTATTTCTAGAAACATCTCTGGAAACGAGAAAGGTCTCCTGACATTTTAGGTAGAGATGGCTTGCTGGAAAGCTGAGGGAGGATGGACCCTCCAACCTGTGATTCCTTATTTGCTGTGAATGAACATTTCTCTGTAGTCTTTTAAGGTCAAGGCCCTGAGTTCAAATATGGTAATGTTTGCTCCACTGGAGGACTTGGTCTATATACAGTGACCATCTAATATAAACAGACTTCTGGAAGCCACATACCCAAGACCTGTCTAAAATAATATGACCTGTCTAAAAATAATAATGTTTACTGTATCCTATATAAGTTATAACATTACTAAGGGTTTTATAGAATAACCCACAATAATCTCATTTAATCCTTATAACAGCCTATTGAACTTGATATTATTCTCAACTCTATTTCTATGTGGTGAACTGAGACTTAGAGTATTAAATGACATGCCCTGTACAAATGAACTTGTTTACAAAAAAGAAGTAGAGTCACAGATGTAGAAAACAAGCTTATGGTTACCAGGGGGTAAGGGGGAGGCGGGATAAATTGGGAGAGTGGGATTTACATATACACACTACTATATATAAAATAAGTAACTAATAAGAATCTACTGTATAGCACAGGGAACTCTACTCAATTCTCTGTAATGACCTATACAGGAAAATAATCTAAAAATGAGTGGATATATGTATATGTATAACTGAATCATTTTGCTGTACACCTGAAACTAACACAACATTGTAAATCAACTATACTTAAATAAAAATGAAAAAAAATAAAATTAAAATAAAAAAAATGACATGCCCTGTGTGACAAAGCCACCTCTGTCACCCTGTTGACAAAGCCAAGAATCAAACCCAGGTCATTTGAGTATGCTCTTAGCTACTATACTTAACTACCTCTTGTAACTAAGGGGCCATATAAGAAATCGACCTTGCTTTGCTGCTTCTCACTGGGAAGTTTTAATCTAATTTTCACAGGAATCTGTGTTTGTGGCGGAACTCTAAGGATGTTTATGCCAGAGAGCTGTTTGTGTTCTCACAGCCCAATGCAGTGAGAAGCAGGGGAAAGAGGTGCAGAAATTTGAAAAGGGAAAGAGTGGAGGCTGAGGCAAATTCCATAGCCTGGAGATTTTGAAAAACAAATGGAGAGACTTGTTAAGTAGAAGATTATTGTTTCCACTGATTTTCATTTGTCTAACACACAGAACCCATGAGTGCCTTTCTTCAGCTATATACACAAGTAGAACAACCAGTCAAAAATGAAGTTGAGTGGAAATTCAAGTCCAAGGATCTTCAAATCCAAAGTCTATATTTGTAACCATTGTGCTTCAAGTAAAAAAGATGAGCAAAGCATCAAACCTAATCAGAAAATCTCTGTGGCACTGTAAGCAGGAGTAAAGAAAGTATTTTGGGAAATGGGGCGCCCTTCTTGGTAAGAACAACAGCAATTATAATGGCCAATATTTATTGAAATCTCACTCTATACCTAGTCATTGCCCAACCCATAAGTCCACTGGACTGTGGATAGTATCTGTAAGAAGCTAAGCTCTCGTGAATGACCTGGCCGGTCATCCATGGACACTCCTGAAGTGAGGGAAGTGCACTGGGAGAGAAGTCTGCTAGTAGGATCACTATAGTGGAGACAGGTGAATTGCAGCCATCATCTGACTAAATATAAAAATAGGCATAATTTGGGGCTGGTGACTTCAGTGACCTCTAAGAGCTTTCCCACTTTCCCCTGCCAAACTGAAATGAAGATGCCCAATGTAGGATATTTTCTGGTCAATATTCACTCTCTATTGGGCTGGTTCACAAATAGTGAAATTTGAATGCTTTAGTACCATTGATGGGTCCATTGGGACTTGGATCATAATTATCATAAATAATTATCGTAAATAAATAGGAATAGATCCTGTTTGTAAATGGGCTACCAGAGACAATGATGATGATAACGGTAATTAAAATGTTAATAAAGAAATAACATTATTGAGGACTTAGCATGTACAAGATATGGTTCTGTGTACTTTACATTTAATTCTCATGATGACACTACAGACCAAAAATGGGTCTTATTTTACGAATGAGGAAACTGACACACACAGAATCTAAGGTACTTATCCAGAGTCACAAACTGCAAAGCAATAGAGTTGAGGGTTGTGACCAGGTAAGCTGGAGCCAGAGCCCACATCCATGACCCTATATGTTTGGAACAGGATATATGTGCTATGAAAAGTGATATATTTACATTGTAGATGGCAGCCAGTTTGTATGCCAGGAACTTATCTCTCTTGGCCTTGATTCTGGAAAGAGGGTGACTTATCTGTGTTTAAATTCTAGGCCCTAGAGTCAGAATCATCTTTCCTTCCTTAGTTGCAGCTTCAGAAATATCCTCTGGTAAACATGACCCTCCTTTCTGTGCTCACGTGTCAGACTGCAGGAGTGTCCACTAAGAGCAACTTCCCTGAGAATCTTTAGGAAATAGAAATAACCAGGGGAAAATGAACAGTAATTACCTGGCATTAAGTTGAGACCTTTTGTGTGAAAGGCATGTGAAGATAGGCCTTTCAGCGACTTAATGAGCCTTATCACAAGCCTTCAGCTTCGCTGAATAAATTTGAAGGTAATAAAATGTTGGACCTTGCTTTCAAACCAAATTATACTACAACATCATTTTGAAAGACCTTTGGAACAAGTGACTGAAAGTTTTTTCCCCCTCATCTCTGAAGATAGAATCAGTTTCTCCCTATTAATGAGAACCCAGAGTAATTTCAGAAGACAGCCAGTAAATAAAAGTATTTAATGAAGTGAAATAGAATCTGATTTGTAAGAATGAACTCAAAGGAACATTGCATCCTGTTTGCTATTCATAACTTAGTTCATTAATTCAGCAAATATTTTTTAGAATTTCCTGACTGATGCCAGGCACTGAGCTAGGCACTGGTGATACTACAAAGAACCTGGCAGACAAAGGGGTCATAGATAATTAGCAAGTGGGAAACTAAAGAGGAAACAATTAGAGCTTTTGAAAAGTTTTAGGAAGGAAATAACAGGAAACTGCATTGGGAGAGTAATGACTTACCCTAGCTACGCCGAGGACACAAGCTCAAGGGTGATGGCATTTCACTGAGGCCACTTCAGAACCACTTATAAGATAAAATTAACAGTCAGTCAGTGTATATGTTTGTAGAAGAATAAATGTCTCTTTCAGTGATGATGCATTTAGTCTTTTTGTATAGTTTTGTCCCTGTGTGCATTGCTGTGCCCTCTTACATCCTCTTTTGTATCCAGGGCTGTCCAGGGACTTTTTATTACAAAATAAACAGACACTCTTTTTCTGAATAGGTACTCTTCCAAATCAACTTCTGGCATTGTATCTCATGGCTCATTTGCTAGAAAAGTAAGGTGATTTGAGTTAACACAGGAAGAATTTCAGGACAGGAATATGCCCCATTTTCCATTCCGTGGTACGTTTGGTTGAGTAAACTGAGTTTAGACAGAAGACACCTGCCCCTTAAGCAAGGTGACCTCTCTTGGGTCTTTTGAATTAAATCCTGTTTCATGTTGCTTAAAAGACGTTGCCACTCTAGAGAAATGTTGAGAGAAACAGTAAGCATCACAGAGTTTATTCTCACATTTCCTATTTGTATTCAACTTATAAAAGAGAACCAGAGAGTCCATTTTTATATAGACTTTAAGAGTGAAATTATTGGATACTACCCAAAGCAATCTACAGATTCAGTGCAATCCCTATCAAATTACCAATGGCATTTTTCACAGAACTAGAACAAAAATTTTACAATTTGTATGGAAACACAAAAGACCCCGGTTAGACAAAGCAATCTTGACAAAGAAAAACGGAGCCGGAGGAATCAGGCTCTCTGACTTTGGACTATACTACAAAGCTACAGTAATCAAGACAGTATGGTATTTGCACAAAAACATAAATATAGATCAATGGAACAGGATAGAAAGCCCAGAGATAAACCCATGCACCTGTGGTCACCTAATCTATGACAAAGGAGGCAAAAATATACAATGGAGAAAAGATAGCCTCTTCCATAAGTGGTGCTGGGAAAAGTGGACAGCTACATATAAAAGAATGAAGTTAGTACACTCCCTAATACCATACACAAAAATAAACTCAGAATTAAAGACCTAACTGTAAGAACAGACACTATAAAACTCTTAGAGAAAAACATAGGTAGAACACTCTATGACAAATTACAGCAAGATCTTTTTTCATCCACGTCCTAGAGTAATGAAAATTAAAACAAAAATAAACAAATGGGATCTAATTAGACTTAAAAGCTTTTGCACAACAAAGGAAACCATAAACAAGGCAAAAAGACAACCCTCAGAATGGGAGAAAATATTTGCAAACAAAGCAACTGACAAAGTATTAATCTCCAAAATATACAAGCAGTTCATGCACCTCAATATCAAGAAAACAAACAACCTAATCAAAAAATGGGTAGAAGACCTAAATAGACATTTCTCCAAAGAAGACACATAGATGGCCAACAAACACATGAAAAGATGCTCAACATCACTAATCATTAGAGAAATGCAAATCAAAACTACAATGAGGTATCACCTCACACGGGTCATAATGGCCATCATCAAAAAATCTACAAACAATAAACTCTGGAGAGGGTGTGGAGAAAAGGGAACCCTCTTACACTGTTGGCTGGAATGTAAATTGATACAGCCACTATGGAAAGTAGTATGGATGTTAATTAAAAAACTAAAAATAGAACTACCATATGACCCAGCAATCCCACTACTGGGCATATACTCAGAGAAAACCATAATTCAAAAAAGACACATGCACCCCAATGTTCATTGCAGCACTATTTGCAATAGCCAGGACATGGAAGCAACCTAAATGTCCATCAGCAGAGGAATGGATAAAGAAGATGTGGTACATATATACAATGGAATATTACTCAGCCATAAAAAGGAATGAAATTTGGTCATTTGTAGAGAGGTGAATGCACCTAGAGAGTGTCATACAGAGTGAAGTAAGTCAGAAAGAGAAAAGCAAATATCATATAATAATGCATATATGTGGAATCTAGAAAAATAATATAGATGATCTTATATGCAAAGCAGAAATAGAGACACATACATAGAGAACAAATGTATGGATAACACGGGGGAAAGGGGTGGGGTGGGAGGAACCGGGAGACTGGGATTGACATATATACATTATTGATACCATGTATAAAAGAGACAACTGATGGGAACATACTGTATGGCTCAGGGAACTCTATCTAATGCACTGTGGTAACCTAAATAGGAGGGAAGTCCAAAAGGGAGGGGATATCTGTATGTGTATGGCTGATTCATTTTGTTGTGCAGTGGAGGCTAACACAACATTGTAAAGCAACCATACTCCAGTAAAAAAAAAAATAAAAAATCTTAAGAGATATAACTAAACGCAGTACATGAACCTTGGTTGAATTTTAAATTGGAGAAAAATCATATGAGACATTTTTGTAAAAAATGGGGGAACTTTACTTCATATATTAGATGGCATTATGGAATTATTGTTAAATTTCTTAGGAGTGATAACAGTATTGTGGTTATGTAGCAAAATGTCCATTTCTTTAGATGATGCATGTAGAAATAAAAAAGAATGAAATATAATGTATATGACTTTAAAATTGTTTAGCAGAAAGAGAGATAGAAAGAAAAAAACAGTGTGGTTGGATCTCAGTGAGGACTGTACAGATGTTCTTTGTCCTATGTCCAAGTTTCTGAACATTTGCAAGTTTTTAAAAAAATTTTTTGAATTTTATTTTATTTATTTTTTTATACAGCAGGTTCTTATTAGTCATCAGTTTTACACACATCAGTGTATACATGTCAATCCCAATCGCCCAATTCATCCCATCCCCACTGCCACTTTCCCCCTTTGGTGTCCATAACTTTGTTCTCTACATCTGTGTCTTAACTTCTGCCCTGCAAACCGGTTCATCTGTACCATTTTTCTGGGTTCCACATACATGCGTTAGTATACGATATTTGTTTTCCTCTTTCTGACTTACTTCACTCTGTATGACAGTCTCTAGATCCATCCACGTCTCAACAAATGACTCAATTTCATTCCTTTTTGTGGCTGAGTAATATCCCATTGTATATATGTATCACAACTTCCTTATCCATTCGTCTGTCGATGGGCATTTAGGTTGCTTCCATGACCTGGCTATTATAAATAGTGCTGCAATGAACATTGGGGTGCATGTGTCTTTTTGAATTATGGTTTTCTCTGGGTATATGCCCGGTAGTGGGATTGCTGGATCATATGGTAATTCTATTTTTAGTTTTTTAAGGAAGATCCATGCTGTTCTCCATAGTGGCTCTATCAATTTACATTCCCACCAACACTGCAAGAGGGTTCTCTTTTCTCCACACCCTCTCCAGTATTTCTTGTTTGTAGATTTTCTGATGATGCCCATTCTAACTGGTGTGAGGTGATACCTCATTGTAGATTTGATTTGCATTTCTCTAATAATTGGTGATGTTGAGCAGCTTTTCATGTGCTTCCTGGCCATCTGTATATCTTCTTTGGAGAAATGTCTGTTTAGGTCTTTTGCCCATTTTTGGATTGGGTTGTTTGTTTCTTTAATATTGAGCTGCATGAGCTGTTTATATATTTTGGAGATTAATCCTTTGTCCGTTGATTCATTTGCAAATATTTTCTCCCATTCTGAGGGTTGTCTTTTTGTCTTGTTTATGGTTTCCTTTGCTGTGCAAAAACTTTGAAGTGTCATTAGGTCCCATTTGTTTATTTTTGTTTTTATTTCCATTACTCTAGGAGGTAGATCAAAACAAATCTTGCTGTGATTTATGTCAAAGAGTGTTCTTCCTATGTTTTCCTCTAAGAGTTTTATAGTGTCCAGTCTGAAATTTAGGTCTGTAATCCATTTTGAGTTTATTTTTGTGTATGGTGTTAGGGAGTGTTCTAATATCATTCTTTTATATGTAGCTGTCCAGTTTTCCTAGCACCACTTATTGAAGAGACTGTCTTTTCTCCACTGTATATCCTTGCCTCCTTTGTCATAGATTAGTTGACCATAGGTGCGTGGGTTTATCTCTGGGCTTTCTATCTTGTTTATTGATCTGTGTTTCTTTTTTTTGTGCCAGTACCATATTGTCTTGATTACTGTGGCTTTGTAGTATAGTCTGAAGTCAGGGAGGCTGATTCCTCCAGCTTCGTTTTTTCCCTCAAGACTGCTTTGGCTATTCGGGGTCTTTTGTGTCTCCATACAAATTTTAAGATTTTTTGTTCTAGTTCCGTAAAAAATGCCATTGGTAATTTGATAGGGATTGCATTGAATCTGTAGATTGCTTTGGATAGTATAATCATTTTCACTATGTTGATTCTTCCAATTGAAGAACATGGTATATCTCTCCATCTGTTAGTATCAGCTTTAATTTCTTTCATCAGTGTCTTATAGTTTTCTGTATACAGGTCTTTTGTCTCCCTAGGTAGGTTTATTCCTAGGTATTTTATTCTTTTTGTTGCAATGGTAAATGGGAGTGTTTCCTTAATTTCTCTTTCAGATTTTTCATCATTAGTGTATCGGAATGCAAGAGATTTCTGTGCATTAATTTTGTATCCTGCAACTTTGTGAAATTCATTGATTAGCTCTAGTAGTTTTCTGGTGGCATTTTTAGGATTCTCTGTGTATAGTATCATGTCATCTGCAGACAGTGACAGTGTTACTTCTTCTTTTCCAGTTTGTATTCCTTTTATTTCTTTTTCTTCTCTGATTGCTGTGGCTAGGACTTCCAAAACTATGTTGAATAATAGTGGTTAGAGTGGACATCCTTGTCTTGTTCCTGATCTTAGAGGAAATGCTTTCAGTTTTTCACCACTGAGAATGATGTTTGCTGTGGGTTTGTCATATATGGCCTTTATTATGTTGAGGTAGTTTCCCTCTATGCCCACTTTTTGCAGGTTTTTTTTTTTTCTTTTTTTTATGTGGTACGTGGGCCTCTCACTCTTGTGGCCTCTCCTGTTGCAGAGCACAGGCTCTGGACATGCAGGCTCAGCAGCCATGGCTCACGGGCCCAGCCGCTCCGTGGCATGTGGGATCTTCCTGGACTGGGGCACAAACCCGTGTCCCCTGCATCGGCAGGCGGACTCTCAACCACTGCGCCACCAGGGAAGCCCTTCTGGAGAGTTTTTATCATAAATGAGTGTGAATTTTGTCAAAAACTTTTTCTGCATCTATTGAGATGATCATATGGTTTTTATTCTTCAGTTTTTTAATATGGTGTATCACATTGATTGATTTGCATACATTGAAGAATCCTTGCATCCCTGGGATAAATCCCACTTGATCCTGGTGTATGATCCTTTTAATGTGTTGTTGGATTCTGTTTGCTAGTATTTTGTTGAGGATTTTTGCATCTATATTCATCAGTGATATTGGTCTGTAATTTTCTTTTTTTGTAGTATCTTTGTCTGTTTATGGTATCAGGGTGATGGTGGCCTCATAGAGTGAGTGTGGGAGTGTTCTTTCCTCTGCAAGTTTTTGGAAGAGTTTGAGAAGGATGGGTGTTAGCTCTTCTCTAAATGTTTGATAGAATTCACCTGTGAAGCCATCTGGTCCTGGACTTTTGTTTGTTGGAAGATTGTTAATCCCAGTTTCAATTTCATTACTTGTGATTGGTCTGTTCATATTTTCTATTTCTTCCTGGTTCAGTCATTGAAGGTTCTACCTTTCTAAGAATTTGTCCATTTCTTCCAGGTTGTCCATGTTATTGGCATAGAGTTGCTTGTAGTAGTCTCTTAGGTTGCTTTGTATTTCTGCGGTGTCTGTTGTAACTTCTCCTTTTTCATTTCTAATTTTAGTGATTTGAGTCCCCTCCCTCCTTTTCTTGTAGAGTCTGGCTAATGGTTTATCAATTTTCTTTATCTTCTCAAAGAACCAGCTTTTAGTTTTATTGATCTTTGCTATTGTTTTCTTTGTTTCTATTTCATTTATTTCTGCTCTGACCTTTATGATTTCTTTCCTTCTGCTAACTTTGGGTTTTGTTTGTTCTTCTTTCTCTGGTTCCTTTAGGTGTAAGGTTAGATTGTTTATTTGAGATTTTTCTTGTTTCTTGAGGTAGGCTTGTATAGCAATAAACTTCCCTCTTAGAACTGCTTTTGCTGCATCCCTTAGGTTTTGCATTGTCATGTTTTCATTGTCATTTGTCTCTAGGTATTTTTTGATTTCCTCTTTGATTTGTTCAGTGATTTCTTGGTTATTTAGTAACATATTGTTTAGCCTCCATTTGTTTGTGTTTTTCACATTTTTTTCCCTGTAATTCATTTCTAATCTCATAGCGTTGTGGTCAGAAAAGATGCTTGATATGATTTCAATTTTCTTAAATTTACTGAGGCTTGATATGTGACCCAAGATGTGATCTATCCTGGAGAATGTTTCGTGCGCACTTGAGAAGAAAGTGTAATCTGCTGTTTTTGAATGGAGTGTCCTATAAATATCAATTAAATGTATTTGGTCTATTGTATCATTTAAAGGTTGTGTTTCCTTATTTATTTTCATTTTGGATGATCTGTCTATTGGTGTAAGTGAGGTGTTAAAGTCCCCCACTATTATTGTGTTACTGTCGATTTCCTCTTTTATAGCTGTTAGCAGTTGCTTTCTGTATTGAGGTGCTCCTATGTTGAGTGCATATATATTTATAATTGTTGTATCTTCTTCTTGGATTGATCCCTGGATCATTATGTAGTGTCCTTCCTTGTCTCTTGTAACATTCTTTATTTTAAAATCTGTTTTATCTGATATGAGTATAGCTACTCTAGCTTTCTTTTGATTTCCATTTGCATGGGATATCTTTTTCCATCCCCTCACTTTCAGTTTGTATGTGTCCCTAGGTCTGAAGTGGGTCTCTTGTAGACAGCATATATATAGGTCTTGTTTTTGTATCCATTCAGCAAGCCTGTGTCTTTTGGTTGGAGCATTTAATCCATTCACGTTTAAGGTAGTTATCGATATGTATGTTCCTATGACCATTTTCTTAATTGTTTTGGGTTGTTTATGTAGGTCCTTTCCTTCTCTTGTGTTTCCCACTTAGAGAAGTCCCTTTAGCATTTGTTGTAGAGCTGGTTTGGTGGTGCTGAATTCTCTTAGCTTTTGCTTGTCTGTAAAGCTTTTGATTTCTCCATCGAATCTGAATGAGATCCTTGCTAGGTAGAGTAATCTTGGTTGTACATTCTTCCCTTTCATCACTTTAAGTATATCATGCCACTCCCTTCTGGCTTGTAGAGTTTCTGCTGAGAAATCAGCTGTTAACCTTATGGGAGTTCTGTTGTATGTTATTTGTCGTTTTTCCCTTGCTGCTTTCAATAATTTTTCTTTGTCTTTAATTTTTGCCAGTTTGATTACTATGTGTCTCGGTGTGTTTCTCCTTGGGTCTATCCTGTACGGGACTCTCTGCGTTTCCTGAACTTGGGTGGCTATTTCCTTTCCCATGTTAGGGAAGTTTTTGACTCTAATGTCTTCAGATATTTTCTGTGGTCCTTTCTCTCTCTCTTCTCCTTCTGGGACCACTGTAATATGAATGTTGGTGCATTTAATGTTGTCCCAGAGGTTTCTTAGGCTGTCTTAATTTCTTTTCATTCTTTTTTTCTTTATTCTGTTCCACAGAAGTGAATTCCACCATTCTGTCGTCCAGGTCTCTTATCCGTTCTTCTGCCTCGGTTATTCCTTTATTGATTCCTTGTAGTGTAGTTTTCATTTCAGTTATTGCATTGTTCATCTCTGTTTTTTTGTTCTTTAATTAGTCTAGGTCTTTGTTAAACATTTCTTGCATCTTCTCATCTTTACCTCCATTTGTTTTCCAAGGTCCTGGATCATCTTCACTATCATTATTTTGAATTCTTTTTCTGGAAGATTGCCTATCTCCACTTCATTTAGTTGTTTTTCTGGGGTTTTATCTTGTTCTTTCATCTGGTACATAACTCTCTGCCTTTTCATCTTGTCTATCTTTCTGTGAATCTAGTTTTTGTTCCACAGACTGCAGGATTGTAGTTCTTCTTGCTTCTGCTCTCTGCCCTCTGCCTTTGCAAGTTTTTAAAAGAAAATTTGAGGGGGAAAAAAAGAATAAAATTTTGGAAGCTTTCTTTAAAGTTGGCTTATTGTACTTTTTGTCCTGAACCTATCTGGTAAATCTAATTTAAATGCAATTTTATTTAATGATGAGTGTTGATATTATGATTCATCACTCATTTACTTAATTAGTAGCACTTGACTTTATGTACCCAGAATGTGCCATTTGCACACTGATATTTTTTCAGTTAAATAATATTATGTTTCAGGAAGATAAAGCGTTTTCTCTAGTTTGAAGTGTGCCTTTTAGTTTTTGGTTTTGACTAACACTAAATATAAACCACTGGTGAGAGTAGCAAGAAGAGCATATTAAAAACGTGTAGCAAGCAAGGTGATAGTAGTTTGGCATAGACTAGTATTGTCTGGGTTCTAATTATGATACCAGCACTCATAGGCTGTTCCCCTTTTGGAAAGTTCTGTCACCTCTCTGTGTCTCAGTTTCCTTGTCTTTAAAATGGTAACTTCCTCATAGTACATGTAGCTACCATGTGCCATAGTGACTACCTCTCATGTGACTGAATTTAAAAACCACTGCGGTTTCCCTGGTGGTGCAGTTGTTAAGAATCTGCCTGCCAATGCAGGGGTCACAGGTTCGAGCCCTGGTCTGGGAAGATTCCACATGCCACAGAGCAACTAAGCCCGTGCACCACTACTGAGCCTGCACTCTAGAGCCACAACTACTGAAGCCCGCGCGTATAAAGCCCATGGTCCAACAACAAGAGAAGCACCGCAGCGAGAAGCCCACACTGCAAGGAAGAGTAGCCCCCGCTCACTGCAACTAGAGCAAGCCAGTTCACGGCAACGAAGACCCAACACAGCCAAAAATGAATAAATAAATTTATTAAAAAACCCCACTGAGTGTGATTTAATATTAATGTTATTGTTAATATATATTATAGGATTAGGGAGAATGAAGAGTGACTTCCATAGGTCATGAGTCTAGTCCCTGCTCCAAGGAAAAACCTCCTTAGTCCATCTCAGATTAATTTCATGGTTTTCAACTTAGATAATGAGTTCTACACTGCATGCAAAACTCTGGACAAGGGCATCCCCAAAGTCACAGGGTAATTGAGGCACATTCATAGCACATTATTTTCAGTTCAGTATTTGGGGAAATTAAACCTATATATGTATTAAACCTATATATGTATTAAATTACACCTATATATATTAAAAGTATCACATGGATATATGTACTATATATATAAATACATATATATATTATGCAGTAGCATGCACACGCACAACTTGAATGAATTTTTAGAGTACTAGACTAAGCTTTAAAAATTGTTTTCATTTGGAGAGGAAAGCTTAAGATAGTACCCTGCCAGGACCCTAGGATCATTCTCTTTTGTTATTCTGGGGATTTCACATAGGAAAGTTTGAGAAACACTAGAAAAATTGATTTACCTGTTGTAAATGATGTAAAGAAATTCCAAAATTTCCGTCAATCATTCCTTTTATCTTTGCCAGCACTTTTTGGTGGGTGGGAGGGAGTTAATATTATACAACTGATTTTGTACAGCTGATAAAATTCTAAAGTGACTATATGTTCATTTGATATATAGGGTCTTTTGGCTGTTTGGGAGGTGATTTTGGTCCTAGAGAAAAATTCCTGGCTCTTAGCTTGTGGAATTCTGCTATTGTTTTATTCATGCATTTCTCATTTTAAAATGCATTGTCTTTCTCTGTATTCAGTGCTCCTAAGCCCTCTTCTTCCCAGACTCTATTCTTTCCCAGAAGCCACAATGTCCAGCCCCGACTTTTCCTCTGAGTTGTATGAACTTAAATGTGATTGTCTCCTCATCATCTCCTTTTAGCAGTCTCAAGGCATTTTGAAGAATGAATTCCTAGATTAATAAATGGCACCTTCGTTCATCTATTTACACATGCCACAAACCTAAGAGTCATTCTGGCTACCTGCCTCATCCTCACCCTGCCCCCTTCCTCAAATCCGGTTCTGTCAGCAGGTTATCTCTGTTTTATCTTCTGAATATCTCTGGAATAGGTTCATTTCTTTTCTTTTCATTACTGGCATCCTTCCTTGTCTAGCTACTGTCATCTTCCTCATCTTCTTTCCAGCAAATAGCTGGTCTCTGCCTGTTTCTCCCCCTTTTATGCACTGCTCTCCCTTACTATCTGCATTCCAGACTCCTTGTTAGGCTTTCAAAGCCAGTGTTTTGCCAGGTTCTCTCTAGACATAGTGCTTCCTCTTTACCTGGTAAACTCCTAGCTATCCACCAGGCTTTAGCTTTTTGTCTTCCAATCTAAGGTTGGTTACCTTGTTTTCCACTTATTTCCAGTTGTGATTGTATATTTATTATACATTTAATTTAATGTATAATAAAATTAATTGTGTCCCTTCTAGGATGTGGGCTACATGAAATCACCATTCTTTCTCATGTATCCCCAGCACCTAGGGGAAGCTCTCAGTAATTAATTGTGAATGAACTAATAGATGATTTGCTACAGTACAGCCAAGAGAAGTTTATATGTGGATGGAAAGGGAGAGGCTATATTGGCATATGCCCCGTGAGTCTACTGGATTGCACTGCTATTCTTAAGGGAAAAAAAGCATCTTTCAGCCCTGGTGTCAAGCACAAAGTTGCTTGGACTAAATAATGTTGGGCCTTGAATGGCAGGTTAAGGAGTTTAAAAAACTGTGTATTAGATGCATTGGAGAACTTCCCTGGTGGCTCAGTGGTTAAGAATCCGCCTGCCAATGCAGGGGACGTGGGTTCGATCCCTGATCCAGGAAGATCCCACATGCCGCAGAGCAACTAAGCCTGTGCGCCACAACTACTGAAGCCCGCTCGCCTAGAGCCTGTGCTCCACAACAGGAGAAGTCACCACAATGAGAAGCTCGCGCACCACAACGAAGAGCAGCCCCCACTCGTCACAACTAGAGAAAGCCCGCGCACAGAAACAAAGACCCAATGCAGCCAAAAATAAATAAATAAATAAATAAATTTAGATGCATTGGAGAGCTACTGTAGGTGGGGAGTCCCTGGTCTAATGGTCTCCAACCTGGATATCTCTGGCAGGGTTGCCGTGAATGTATGTTTCATGCTTTGCCAAGACTGGGAGGACCCCTGGGTCCTTGATAGAAGGATGGGACCACAGGTGGGGGATAGGGGTGGAGAAACACCTGAAATAAAACCCATTATCTACAGCTCTGCATTCATAAGACAAGCGTCAAAGATCAGATTTCCAGGTTCCAAGGCAAGACTCTTTCTATTCACACCTGACTAAACAGTGATCACGAGGAAGGTGATGAAAATAGGTACCATTGATGGATTTTTTTCCTCTGTGCCAGATTCTATGCCAAGCACTTATGTGAAATAGCATTATTATCCATATTTTATGGGTGAGGAAACATGTTGAGGTTATATAACTTGGCCAATGCCTCACAGAAACATAAGTTGCTGAGTTAGAATCAGGATCCAGGTCTGACTGAGCCCAAAGCTCAGGCTGCTAGCTGCCAGTAATCACAGGAGGACAAATATTAATAAGAATAAATGTTATTAACAACAATGGCATCATTATTATATGCCAGGCACCAACTCAGGGATGCACATTTATTTTCTCCTGTGAGCCAGGTAAGAAAACACTAGTTGCTAGATTTACTTGCTGGAGGACTAAGAATTTGGCATATTCCACTGGCCATCATCCCTTGGGTCCTAAATGTTCAGTTATAATAATAATAATAAACTTGAAACAATATAAATAGGAAATAGAGAGACCCTGAGGAAAGATTGGACATGATTTCACTGTACTCTTGAAACTTCTCTAATATACTTTTGTGCCCACTAATGTTTATTCTGTAGTGAGTCTTTTTTTTTTTTTTAATTAATTTATTTATTTTTGGGTGCGTTGGGTCTTCATTCCTGTGTGTGGGTTTTCTCTACTTGTGGCGAGGGGGGCTACTCTTCAATTCAGTGCGTGGGCTTCTCATTGAGGTGGCTTCTCTTGTTGCGGAGCACGGGCTGTAGGCGCACAGGCTTCAGTAGTTGTGGTTTTCGTGAGCTCAGTAGTTGTGGCGCCCGGTCTTAGTTGCTCCACAGCATGTGGGATCTTCCTGGACCAGGGCTGGAACCCGTGTCCCCTGCACTGGCAGGCGGATTCTTAACCACTGTGCCACCAGCGAAGCCCTGTAGTGAGTCTTTAATATATCTCAATAGCCATAGAGAAACCCCCTTTTGCCTTCTCATATCTGTACAAAGCTGTGGTAATAGTAATAGTTGCTCTTGTTTGTTCCTTGATTTATGTATTTTGATGCAAAAGCCTCCCAGCCCAGAGAGAGACCATGTGCTGGTCTCTGGAGACTGAGTTCAAATCCCGACTCTTACACCTACTGGCTATATCAACCTGGGAGGTGTCGTAACCTCCATGTGCTGCCATCACTTGTTTGTCAAATGTTTATTGAGCACTAGCTGTATGCCGAGTCCTGTATTTGAAACTGGGGTTACAGTGGGGAACAAAAATAGACAGTGCTGGTGAGCTTATAGTTCAGTTCAAGAGAGAAGATGTCAGATAATCACACAAATGAGTTTATGTTAAGCTTAGTGACAGAGAGGTACTTGGTGCTGTGAGAACACACAACAGGGAAATGACCAGGCACAGAAGGCTTTCTTGGGCTACCTCAGGCTATGTAACTCTGTCAGTGGATGTATGCAAAGCTCACAGCATGGTACCTAGTACATAATAAGGGCCGAATAGTTGATAGCTCTTGATAATATACACTTAATTTTTCCAGGAAAAGAACCATAGAAACAAATATATTTAGTGCAAAGCAACTAATATGGTTGACTTTTCTCAGTATCTGGATTTTATATTTTATAATATAATCCTTTGAACCTCTTTATTTTTCTGAGAAAGAAATGAGGTTGGGATGGTTGCTTGGAAGAATTGTCCAAGGATAGGCCACTAATGAAGACATCTAAACACAGTCATCTTGTTCCATAGTTAGTTCCAAGATAAAGTCAAACAGAAATATCTAGAAGCCAAGGCCTTTGAGGGCATTGTTTGTTTGGTAAATTTTGATTCATAGTCTCATGAATGCCTCATCAGCCTTCTGACCATTAGTCTGGGCAGGTAGCTCTGTGTGGGGACTTTTATTCTCTGGCAGCCAAGACAGGGATATCCTAATGATGATTGGTTTCAGTGTCTCATAACCACTGGTCCCCGAATATAAAGCAGTGTGAATATCTAAACAGATTCTCATTGCTTTCAGCCTGTATGCAATTTACCAGCAAGAGATTTCATATCTCACAGTGTTCAGCAGTCCTACTTAATTAGGAACTGCTTTGAGTCAGGTCAGCTGATGGTCATAACTACTGAAGTGGACATGTTTGCCCTGAAAAGGCAGAGAGTTGAAAAGAAATTTCAGTAGTCCTTGGGTTACTGAGAAAGGGACCAGTGACTTGTCAGGGTATTCTCACTGGCCTTCCTGATGGCAGAACTGCCTTCCAGGTTATAACAGCACTGTTGGGACACTCACTACCGGAAGGGCCAGTATGAGGAATTAGAACTTGAAACGAGGCCTGCCTACTTAGCTGGGTTGCCCTCTTGTCTCATTGTTAGAATTTCCCCTTATTCCCAGACATAGATTTTCACTTTGGGGGGGGAAAAATTAAGGCTGATAGAGTGCTAAAGCAGCTCTTCCTTAAACAAAAAGAGAAGCACCAAAATGACTCAGCACACATTCAGTGATAAATTTACGTGAATGTACTGCATAGTACATACTGGTGAAGAGCATGAACTTGGAGTCAGACAGTCAGATCCTGACTCTGCCTCTTGCTAACTGTGGACTTGGAGCAAGTTACCTAACTACTGACTCTCTGTTTCCACATCTGTAAAATGAGGAATATAGCTGTAGCTACCTCAAAAAAATCTACCTTAAAAAATTAAATGAGGGACTTCTCTGGTGGTCCAGTGGTTAAGACTCTGCCTTCCAATGCAGGAGGCATGGGTTCGATCCCTGGTTGGGGAACTAAGATCCCACATGCCATGGGGTTGTGGCCAAACACTAAATATATATATATATATATTAGAGCTTATGCCTTCAAAACACCATGTATAGAAGCTGGCATGTACTAAGTACTAAATGATTGTTGACTGATTTGTGAGTTCAGTTTTGATGCAGTTTCTGACTTCTACTGGCTAGAATTTGTGACTAGGTTGAGATAGTAGGGTTGGTTCAAAAGGTACAAGACTCAAATTATATATATATATCCCTAGGAGATCAGAAGGCCTCAATAAATACTAGTTTCTTTCAGGTTGGGTTAGCATTAAATTAATAAGATATCCAAGGCTGAACTGGGCAAGTGTGGTAAATCTATGATGATAATTATTAACATTTGTATTAACTTTACAATTTAAAAAAGCTCTTTCAACATACATTGCTTTAGTAAGTCCTTACAACGTATATGACTGTATTTAGGCCATACAATAGTCCTGACAATCAGGAGGTAGGGAAGTGTTTTTTGGTCTGTTTGTTCATATATTCTTTCCTTCATCCCACCAGTGCATGTAGGTGCCTGTAAGGTGTCAGGTGTTCTGCTCATCCTGGTAAACAAAATGCATGGGGTCCCTGTCCCCAGAGTCCTATCTTAGGTAATCCTCCAAGTGTACATTTTAAGATATTGAAAGGTGAAATGTGCAAGGTAGGTATTTCCAGTGATTAATGTTTTATAGATGAAAAAAATTAAGATTCAGTCAGGCTGGTGAGTGACAGAGTCAGATCTCAACCTCCAAATCCCAAGTCCTTTCCATTGGATCCTACTGCCTGCCTTATAGAATATGTAAGTTGGAACAAATGCCAGAGCTAGCCTGGTGTAGCCATTCATTTTACAGATTAAAGGTGCTGATGTTTAAATTGGGTAAATGCGATGCTCAAAACCATTCCTGCTTTAGGAGTAGTTATCATTCCAGTGAGGAAACCTTTTGACAGCATGCTAAATCTTTGCATGTATACAGCTTATTCTGCAGTAATATAATAGCTACCTTTTAATAAACCTTGTGTTATCAAAAATTGAGTGTAACATGTTTGTTTCAGGAGTGCAGCTTCAGACCAGCAGATCAAAAGTTTTGGGTTTTGGTTTTTTTTCTTAGAAAAGAATGTAAGAAATAAGAATATTGCTTTATAGCCATAAAACCTAAATGCCACTGAGCAAATCTACCATATGATCAAATCTGGCTTTCCTTCAAGAGTAAAAGACTTTCACTTCCTGTCACCCCAGCACTATCATTATGTGTTTAGACCTCGATCACCCACTGTTATGGAAGATCGAGCTCAAGCCACTCAAGCAAAGCAGTTGCATTTTGTAGATGCAGTGGCTTCTTCCTTCTGCAGTGTGGGGCCGCTTCTCTGCGGTGACTGAGTTTTAATCAAAGCAGTTGGAGTACCCGCTCTGGACCTGACCCTATTCTAGGCACAGAAATGACCAGAATAGACCATGCCCTTATTCTGATGTAGCTTATATTCTATTGGGGGACAGATAGTGATTGAGGGAATGAGGGCGGGAGAGAGGGAAGGAAGAAAGGAAAGTGATGAGATGATGTCACGTAGTGATGGTGCCATGAAGAATTATTCAACAGGGTAGAGTGACGGGGTGGAGGTGGGGGCTGGTCTGTGTGCTGTGTTAGATGGGGAGATGCAGGAGGGCCTCTCAGGGCCATAGCAAAGATGCACCTGTCACGAAGGAGCAGCCATATGACTCACTAGAGGAAAAGTATCCTTGGCAAACGGAGCAGCAAGTGCAAAACTCTTGAGGCAGAAACGCACCAGGCCTGTTGGAGGAAAGCAAGGAGGCAGGCCAGGCTGGAGGGAAAAATACAAGGGGGAGCGATGGAGAAGAGCCCCGAGAGATAGCTGGGGACCATAGCAGGAAGGGCTGCATAGGATTTTACTCTGGGTGAGATGAGAAGGTACAGGTGGTTTTTGACCAGAGTTGGGATGTGACCTGACTTAGGTTTTAGGAGGCTTCTGAGTGGAAGCAGACAGTACAGAAGCACAGGCAGAAGCTGAGACCGTCAGAGAGTTATTGCAGCCGTCCAGCCAAGACAAGGCGGTGGCTTGATTTGGGAGGTAGAGGTGGACTTGGAGAGAAATGGTTGGGTTTTGTTAATCTTTTGAAAGTCGGGCTGAAAGGGTGTGCTGATGAGCTCCAGGGTGTTTGGCCTGTACACCTGGAAGAATAGAGCTGCCATTTGGGAGCACTATAATTTGTGGGCTCAGCTAGGTGTCTGTTTGAAAGACATAGGTACACTAATGGAGGTGGTTCCTTCCAATCACAGGGTGTGTGGAAATGCCTTATGACATGCGTTCAGACATGAATGTAGGTGGGATTATAAAATGTGTCCTCCCTTCCCTGGTATGCATCCCCCGCAACCCCCATACACTTAAAGCATTTCTTCTTAGCTACTTCCCACCACTGATAGGATGTACTCTTGGGAGAGAACCAGTCATTTGGTGCTTCGTGTGATTTTTAAGTCAGTGTGATACCTTTCCTAGATGTATTTACATTTAAACCTTACTTCAAACTCTGTGATGACACACAGATTTCATCTCTTATGCTAACCTGAATCACTGACAGTGGTTGCCTAGAGAACTGTGCTGAGAAAATTTGTGAAGCTGGTACCAGGCTCAGCAGGGAAGAGGAAAACTTGATTATATCTTCCACTCCAGGAACTAGGAGTGGCATCCCATACATGCCTAGTATTTGACAGCCAAGCTTTCGCTGCCACAGAAAGTACCTTCTTTGTCCCATCTCTCCCCTTGCATTTAGATATCAGCAAGTAGGCAGAGGAAATATTTTTCCTTTTCACTGTTTGAGCACTTGGCTCTGAAATCACACCAAGAAGACCACTGGCCCAAAGATCAGATTTTAATATCTAAAGGTCTTGAGTTACATGATATAAAACCCAAGTGCTCCAGAAGAGATAGGGCCTTTGCCTTAATGGGCAAGGCCTTTGCCAGGTCAAAATCCACTTTTTTTTTCCCTAGCATTCCTTACTGATAGATCTACTGTAATTACATTCCCTTATGTGTACTGTTTCTCTCCCCTCCAGAATGTGAGCCACAGGGCAAGGACTTTGCTGTGGATTGTTCAGTACTGTTTCCCCAGTGCACAGAACAGTGGCTCTAGGAAGTATGTGTTGAATGAATGTTGAATGAAATGCCTGAAGAAGCCTGAAGTTGTATTGTAGCCCAGAATTAAGGTAAATGATTACTAAGGTAGCTACACTTTTTTCAAAGTGGAAAGCTCCTATTAGAATAAACATCACTATAGCTATGTCGTTTAATGAACATTGTTGATAATCAGAGTAGTAATAATAGCTCTTCTTGAGCATGTCTGTATGCCTGATCCTAGGTTAAGTGCCTGATGCTCATTATTTCCCTTGGAAAGTAGGTCCTCATTTGTTAGGTGAAGAAATTCAGACTTAGGGTGTCTTGCCCAATGATATAATGCTAATAAACGGGAGGTTCCAAAGCTAAAAAGAAGACACAAAGATTTCTCTGTATAAGAAATCTTCCTTTCTAGCTGATAAATTGTGGTTTCTATTTGATAATAAATGGCTGCTTTTTACCATTAAATCCCCAAAGTTGTGGGAGTCTGGAAGGGCCTTTGGATTGGTTCATTGTTTTGTTTTTTTCTGCTAATTTCTGGTAAGAAAGAATCTGACCTTCTCAGTTCAGACAGCTTTTCCCAAATGTGTTGACAAGCTGGTTGTGAGGATCCCAAGTGAGTGTCAAGGTAGAGAGGAAAGGAGAGTCTCATAACCTTTACACCTAAACTCATGCTTTTGAGGAAAAATGGGTGGCTGGTGGAGTGGGAAGAGCTGGCTTTAAGGGAAGCAGATCCCACACTTCGTTTCTTTGCATCCAGGCTGTAGACCACTGTGATGGTTGTTATTATAATATTTTTCTTTAAATTGACTCAATTCTGTTTACTTAATGTAGTTAAAACAGAATCTGTGAACCCCCAGCATGGATGGAAAACCAGCATGGTTTGCCATAGAGTAACAATATATCAATACTGCATATGGTAAGAAGATACATATATAGTAATGATAATAAAATAGAAAGTAATATATAATGAAAATAAGGCTATGTTATTTCATGTTTAAAATTAAAGAATAAAAATAATAAAATATAAATCTAATGAACATACTAGAAAATAGTTTTCTCTGTGAGCAGAGTGAAACTGTTTATGATTAATTACCAATACAGGGATATTTAGCTCCTTTTCACTTATTTTAAAGAAAAAGCTGAAAAGATGGTTTTCGGATGCTAATGCACATATATGGATTATGGAATCTAAAAAAACTGTACTGATGAACCTAGGGGCAGGACAGGAATAAAGACGTAGATGTAGAGAATGGACTTGAGGACACGGGGAGGGGAAGGGGAAGCCGGGAGGAAGTGAGAGAGTAGCATTGACATATATACACTACCAAATGTGAAACACATAGCTAGTAGGAAGCAGCTGCATAGCACAGGGAGATCAGCTTGGTGCTTTGTGATGACCTAGAGGGGTAGGATAGGGAGAGTGGGAGGGAGACGCAAGAGGGAGGAGATATGGGGATATACGTATACATACAGCTGATTCACTTTGTTGTACAGCAGAAACTAACACAACACTGTAGAGCAATTATACTCCAATAAAGATGTTAAAAAAATAAAAGTTTTTTTCCCCCAGCTTTAATGTTAATCAGTACCAAGAATCCTAACATATGCATATAAAAATACATATGGATGATATATATATATAAGTATATTGTGTTTATTTAAGATATATTGTACATAAAGAAAAAATATATGTAGTAATTTATAAAAACCAGTTTTTAATTTAACTTTATAATAAATAATCAATGGTCCTTTGATTATGGGGACCTGGGTAAGAGGCAGTAAGCTAAGTCATTAATTTCCATTTGTCTCAGGCCAGGAGAGTTTGGCTGGGTCCTTCCTGTGGAAAGGTAGTTTAAGAAACTTGTGAAATCAAAGCTGCTTTTTCCAGCTAGCTCTTCCCAAGCCCTCCAGTTCAGGCCTGAGCTCTGCCATTGTAGAAAATTATGACTCCCCTGGAATAAAGCCTCCTGGCTCAACACTGTGGAGAGTAGAGCAGCCCAGGCTTCCTCCACAGGAAACCCAGACAGATGTGTATCCACACTGCTTTAAGGCATTTCTGTCCCATCAGTGGGAAACACTGTCCCAAACTCATTCCCTAACCCTCAGCTCTCTATGGGGCTCCAGCTTGACACTGCTTCAAGCAACTATAATAAAGTGAATTGGTTCGATCTTGCCCAACTGTGTCCTGGGGCTCCTATCATTCTGCCACCAGAAAGTTCATATGCTCAAAATTGGTTCTTAGGAGCCACCGACCTTAGTGCTCGTCCTCTGCAAAGATATAATTTAGGAGTAATCTTGGTTAGATTATGGCAGGATCTTTGTGCTTCTGTCTCACAATCAATTAGAGATTTTGCAAGGCGGAGACATTATTATTATCACAGGCAGATGGTGAAATGTTACTCCATCCTTCTGTGCCTGCTTTAACTTCCTTGTATAACATCATTTAGAGGGTTTCTTTACAATTGCAGTTTATTCGGAAAGATTTAAAGCCCTGAGGATTTGGCAAGAAGCTCTTGGTTATGAGTGCATGTACTTTGTCAGTAGCAAAAAGGGCACCTCTGATTAATACTGACTTTGCCCTGTAAGCCAGGTAGAGAGCAGATGAGGCCTTTGTTTCTTCAGTACTGTTCTGGGGCAAGAAGAGGTTAGAGGGTCATCTACTTGCAGCTCCTAGAAGAAGGTTAAGTGGTACTGAGCCAAGGATGGAGGACTTTCTTGTGGTGGGCTTCCTTGTGGAATGAGATGGAAAGCTTATTAACCAGAATTCCAGGGGGCTGCTTCAAAAGAGAGAAAGACATTCAGGCCAGTCTCTGCCTTGCAGGAGTTATACCCTGAAGAGAGGGGATGGGTGTCATAAACACAATAAATGTAGTGGCAGGGAGGAAGCAGCATGGCACTGAAGGGAGCTGGGGTGGGGTGAGGTAGAATGAAGGAATGAGAGAGATGAGTTTTTTTTTTTTTTTTTTTAAGCAGCTGCTTGAAGGAAGGGGAAATAGATGGATAAGGAAGGAATTTAGGCTGTTTTTCTGTGTAATGCACTGGCAAATCCCTAGAATCATTCTTCACGGATATATTGTTGGGCAGAGGCAGGCTTCAAGGCAGCCTGGGTGGATTCAGGTTAGCTGGGCATAAAGTCTTGTATGCATAGGTACCAGGAGGAATAAAGGATATAGACAAAAGTCCTTGTGGAGTATGTATCCTATATGTATGTGAGACAGGTTTAGAATTGTCCCAGAGTAAGGAAAAACCAAGCATATCATTGTGTTTATGGAAATCCCAGGAGACTTCCATGGACACTTATCAGAGGGGGGATGTTTGAATGAGGCTTTCAGTTGTAAAAAGATGTTTTGTGGTCGGATAGCTACTTCTCCTGTTCACTTTCTGATGTAGTATAGATATTGTTATAGAGAGGATGCATCCGAATCAGTGAATCCTCTGGCTGAGCTCCAGTAGATGGATGGTATAATTAGAGAATTCCTGCAGTTTTTCTGATAGTGTATGTTATATGGAGTCAAAGAAGGCTCAAGCCACCTACTACCATCTGGGCATATAACAGTTTATGCAAAACCCATCATCATGAAGCTGATTCTTAGTAAGCATGTACTACGCGCCAAATTTACTGGGATTGTCTCATTTTATTCTTCACAAGATCCCTTTTAGGCAGATACTAAGAACATTCTAACTTAACAGGTGAGAATTGTTATAGTTCAGTCAGTCTCCAAGACTGTACAGCCAGTAAGTGACAGAGGCAGAATTCAAACTCCCACATCTGAGTTCTTAAACACTCCAAGGTACTCTTTCACATTATAATCTCTTCAGAAATTCTACTGCATCCTAGTTATTACTTTCTATCGAAAAATGTATACCCTCTAACCCAGTGGTCTTTAACCAGTTTTAGATCCTCTTCAGAGAAATATACACACACATATATAATGCTTTTTAAAAATTTCAGAAGTTTTGAGGATCCCAGTCGAGTCTGCTTGTTGATATCTTCCGTATAAGAGGAAACTAAGTCTTGCGTAGGTTAACAAAGCCTTCCAGATATTTCCAACATAGCTGAGTCAGACTTCCAATCTGGCTGTTTTTCTACCATGTAACAAGAATAGTAACCATTTCTTGTTAAGTACCTAACAATTAGGATTGCTAGTCAGTGGAAACATACACTGGTGCAGTCCTACTGGTTATACAGTGGACATCCATTATGATTTGGTCAAGGGTGAATATCATAACTGCTCACAACCTTTTGAGGCAGGTGGTATTATGCCTGTTTTACAAATGAGAATCCCGAGGTTCTGAGCACTTCAGAGTTTATGTGTGGCAGAAGCTCAGTTAATCTAATTTTAAATCTGTTGTTCTGATCCACTCTCCTGTCTTGACACTGAATGTACCTCCCTTTGCAAATCCTTTCCATGTTCTGCATTATATCACATTGCTTCTCACTTTCTTTCTCTCTCTTGTTTCTCAGCCTCAGCATTATTGATATCTTGTTTTGGATAATTCTGTTGTGGGGGCCTGTCTTGTGCATTGTAGAATTCTTAGCTGTATCCCTGGACTCTACACATTGGGTGCCAGAAGAACCCCCCAACCCCTCACCCCCAGGTTGTGACAGCCATAGATGTATCCAGACATTGCCAACTGTCCTCTGGGGAACAAAATCACTGTCTATTGAGAACTGTTTCTCTCTCTCTTGTCCCTCTACCCTATACATACAAATATTAACATTTATCCTTGAGAGCTTACAATGTGCCAGGTAAAGTGTCAAGTACCTTCCATGCAGTATCTCAGTAAGTCCTCAAAACATCCCATCATGTTTTAAATTTTGTTTTATAGGTGAGCAAGGCCTAGATGCTTGGGTAGATGAGTAAATTGCCCAGAGTCGCACGGCTGCTAAGGGTGGAGCTGGGATTAGTCTCAGCTCTGTGTGTCTCCAGAGCCCTGGGCTTTGTGAGAAATGTTTTCACTAAACTACTTAGTTGTTTGGAGCTCCAAATTAATCAGACTGAATATTTTTCTTGTTTGGGATTTGTTCAGCTAGCAAGCTGGAAGAAAATTTTAATGGAATTGTAGATCATATATTTCTTTATTCTTTATTATTATTTTTACATCACTGCTTTTTATTGTTAATCCTTTCTCACTAAAATATCATCAACAAAAAATTATCAAAACAAAATCTTGCTTCTGATCCTGATTTCTTATCATAAATCTAATCTTATTGAACATAAAAAATAAAATAATTTCTTTGTAGACGAACAACTACTTCTCTAAGTCATCCTTCAGAAAACGTTTTTCAGTGGGTGCTTTATGTGCCTCTTAACAGGGCAAATCATTGCTAAATAACTTGACCATAATAAAGGCAATGAATTTTCTGGAAGTTTGAATAGGAAAGTTTTCAACAAAATAATCTTTTTCTGACAAGCAGTATATATATATATATACACATATACATATATGTATATATATGTATGTATATATATTTTTTAAAGGGGCATATGTACCTTAGTGCTCTGGGGCATTGTTATTTTTCTCAAAATGAGTTTCAACAACAACTTTAAAACTTAATAACATATTAAAAGAGGCTGGTAAAGAGAGAAGAGGGTGCGGCCTTATTTGAGCTTAATGTAGTAGGCTCTTGGGATGAGGTAGGCATTTGGTATATGTTAGCTGCTGAGTATCTGTACCCTCCTTCTTTGGACTACAACATGTAGATTTTCCCTTGGGGAATAGCCTTCCCCCATGGTATGCAGTATTATTTTGGGACTGTCAGTCATAGACCTTGCTCTCCTCTGGCCAAGGGGTGGTCATGTGATCAAGGCAGGTCTCCGGCTCACTTTCCAGGGATTCTGAATCTTGACAGCATTGATCCCAGGATGTAAAATGCTTGCAGCAGATGCTACCTGATGGCAGTAGCCTGAAGACCTAACTGCCCATTAGTTCCTGGGGTCGTGGTTCCTGTTGCTTCTAACTTTAATTTAGCTTTACTTTGAATTTTAGGAGCAATCTGGTACACATGGAGTAAATTTCTTTTCCATTTTGCTGAAGTTAGGCAGGGTAATTTGTGTTGCTTGTCAACAAAGAATCTTAACTAGTACATTGATTTGATAATGATGGTGATGGTGAGGACTCTGAGTCAGCGGAGGAGGAGGCGAGTAGTAGTGTAACAGCAGCTAACATTTATTGGCTATCTTATTTAATCTTATGAGGTAGATATTGACACATGCCTCCATTTTACAGATGAGGAAAATGAGATTTAGAAAGGTTACATTGTCTTGCCAAAGGTTACATAAGTGGCCTTATGTAAAGCCAGGATTTGAACCCAAGTGTGATTTGAGAATTCAGACTCCTAACCACTACACTAATTGAAATCTAGAGAGAGTATACTGAAAGCATACATTCATTTGAGGTCCATTTTTGACTTAATAAGTTATTTTTTAATCTCAAGAGGGGACTACTTCTCGTCTCTGTGTTCCATAATGCAAAGCAAGCTGCAAAATATGAATGCGTTTTTCTTGCCTTCATGTGACAAATTAGAATAATTATTGTTATTTAAGGGATGTGAATGAAATGTGTTTATCAGGCAGCAAGTTAAATGGAGTTTCTGTTTTAAACCACGGAAGATAATGCTCTCTTGACAGATTGTGAGTGACAGAAAGAGAAGTGTTTTCAGCAGGATCCGAATGGAGATGTTGCAGGAGAAAGCATAAACAGCAGAAACAGAAAGCTCTGGGGGTTTGGTATGGAGTGATGTCATCAATATATTTCTACTCTTTTGGTTCCTGACAATAAAATAACTTGGTACCTTTACATTGTGTTTTTCTTGCTGATTTAAAAATGAGTGACCAAATAAACGGGAAAAAAAGAAATACCACCAGTGGTTGCTGGTGGCAGATACCAATAGTAATGGACTCCGTATCTTATTTATTGTTTATCATTAAATGGTTCTTACATGTAATTATAAATATATGTTATCCTCTTCCCTCTTATGATTGTTGGTGCCAGTATCCATTCATTCGTATTCCCTCCCACTTTACCTCTGTGTAACACACACTCATAGCCAAACATACATATATGTTCTCTCCTGAGCACACCTGCACAGTAAAATGCACTTATCCATTGGGAGGCCAATGGCATTCTCTGTCGTGAATTTGGATAGACATCTGATCACTTTGTCAGCTGCTAGTTTTGCCTAATAAAAGAACATGAACGAAAAAATTATCATTCACTATTCTTTTAGAAGAGACTAGTTATTTTAATACTAAAAGAGTCGAAGGCATAATGTGAGAATTAAAACGATCAAATATATTGAGCTGTATAAAAAGTCACAATTTTGTCTTTGTTTTTGTCATTTTGCCACCAATGCATGAATGCTTCGTTGTGGATTGTCATCAAAGTTCTAACCAGCTTTTAGGAGCAACTCTTTTACCCTCATCTGATGTTTGCTCCTCCGAAGATTTTTGGCAAAGGACTATTCCATTTATACTTAAATACTTCCAGTGAAGTGGAACTCATTATTTATAAAAACAATCCATTCTATCTTTGGACAGCACTGTTGAAAGTTCTTTTCATTGTCAAATTGAAATCACTCTACTTGTAGCTTCTTTTGCTCATTCGTTACGTGGGCATGATTTTGGGCTGAATAGAACAAGACTGGGCTTCTCAATGCACAATGTCTCTTTGGATTGACAATTGCTGTCATAGTCATCTTCTCATCTTTCCTTGCCCCAGAGCTAAAATGGTCTAAGTGGAACTGTTCTTACTGTTTTTCTGATTATTTGCTTTAAAGTTAAAAAAAATTATTAAAAAGTTTTATTGTGGTAAAATATATATAATATAAACTTAGCCATTTTAACCATTTTTAAGTGTATAGTTCTGTGGTGTTAAGTACATTCACATTGTTGTGCAGCTTTCACCACCACCCATCTCCAGAACTTTATCTTCCTCATCTGAAACTCTGTATCCATTAAGCAATAACTCCCCTTTACCCCCTCCATGCAGCCCCTGCAACCACCATTCTGCTTTCTGCCTCTGTAAATTTTACTACTCTAGGAACCTCATGTAAGTGGAAACATACAATATTTGTCCTTTTGTGACTGGGTTATTTCACTTAGCACAGTGTCTCCATGGTTCATCCATGTTATTGCATGTGTCAGAATTTCCTTCCTTTTTTTAAAAAAATAAATTTATTTACTTACTTTTGGCTGTGTTGGGTCTTCATTGCTGCGCATGGGCTTTCTCTAGTTGCGACGAGCGGGGGCTACACTTCATTGCGGTGCGCGGGCTTCTCATTGCGGTGGCTTCTCTTGTTGCGGAGCATAGGCTCTAGGTGCATGGGCTTCAGTAGTTGTGGCGCATGGACTTAGCTGCTCCACGGCATGTGGGATCTTCCCGGACCAGGGCTCGAACCTGTGTCCCCTGCATTGGCAGGTGGATTCTTAACCACTGTGCCACCAGGGAAGCCCCTACTTCTTCTTTAAGGCTGAATAATATTCCACTATATGTATATACCACATTTTATTTACCTATTCATCTGTTGATCAATTAATGAATGGATGTTGGGTTGCCTGATTATGGGCTTTTCAATATGCACATTCCTACCTATCAAAATCTATTTCACACTGCTGGGCTTAGAGCTATCCACACTGTTTCAAAAGTGGTTGCTGACTCAAGGTAGCAAATCTTAATATCTGAATCATTCTATAGGCCTGAGTCTATTGCATATTATGTGAATAACCCCATTAGGTACTATGAGCCCTACTGAAATGAGTCAGCTCTGGATCTAGTCCTTGGCTTAGTCCTGAAGTGTAGTGGATAGATAAGATATCCACATTTCTAAATTGCAAAGTAGACAGTGGACAGTGCCATCAGAGAACTAGAGATGGACTTGATGCCAGAATTGAGAGGAAGCACTGAATGCTTCCAGTTGAGAGGATCCAGGTAGCTTTCAGGGAAGTTCTGGCTCTGGGGCTCAGAAAAAGAGAAGCATTAAAACACGTAGAAAGTAGGGTGGCCCTGGTGGCCTAGTGGTTAGAATTCTGTGCTTTCACTGAAGTGGTTAGGGCCTGGGTTCAATCCCTGGTCAGATAACTGAGATCCTGCAAGCCACATGGCACGGCCAAAAAAAAAAAAGAAAGTAGGAAAGGTATTCCTGATGGAGGAAGTAGCATGAGCCGAAGAGCAGAGTACAAATGTGTTTCTCACTTTTGCCTTATTTATTGACTTTAGGCTGTCACATAGGGTGTTTACATGGCACTGACCCGTTGCCAGTTCATGGGACCTCTGGTATTTTCTGTCTGTAGCACAATGAATTGTCTTTTATTCTGAGATTATGTGCTTCTTCTCATTTTGTCTGGGGAGGGCATTCAAATGGCCTTTTCTTCCTTTAAAATGATGCAGATAATGATAGATTTTTTTTTTCATACCATGATTGGTCGAATAAAAATCTGGTGACTCAGACTGCTGTATGTGGTTTTCTTTTTTTTTTATGTTTTATTTTACCAGATAATGGAAATTATATGACCATTTCTGTTTTTCTTTTTTTTTTTTTAATTTATTTATTTATTTTTGCTGTGTTGGGTCTTCGTTTCTGTGCGAGGGCTTTCTCTAGTTGTGGCAGGCTGGTGCCGCTCTTCATCGTGGTGCGCAGGCCTCTCACTATTGCGGCCTATCTTGTTACGGAGCACAGGCTCCAGACGCGCAGGCTCAGTAGTTGTGGCTCACGGGCCTAGTTGCTCCGCGGCATGTGGGATCCTCCCAGACCAGGGCTCGAACCTGTGTCCCCTGCATTAGCAGGCAGATTCTCAACCACTGCGCCACCAGGGAAGCCCCTGTATGTGTTTTTAATGTAGTTTTTCTGGAGTGTTAAAGACAAAACTGTAAAAATAATGAGCCTGGCAAATATCTATTAAAGAATGAAAGAAGAGGAAGAGCAATAAATATTCATAAAGTGCTTACTATGTGGCAGAAACCATGAGAAGCCTTTTACGGTTGTTGGCTCTGTTCTCTACGTCTGTGTCTTTATTCCTGCCCTACCACTAGGTTCATCAGTACTGTTTTTTTTAGATTCCATATATGTGCGTTAGCATACAGTATTTGTTTTTCTCTTTCTGACTTACTTCACTCTGTATGACAGATTCTAGGTCCATCCACCTCACTACAAATAACTCAATTTCATTCCTTTTTATGGCTCAGTAATATTCCACTATATGTATGTGCAATCTGTTGATGGACATTTAGGTTGCTTCCATGTCCTGGCTATAGTAAATAGTGCTGCATTGAACATTGTTTTACATATATCTTTTTGAATTATGGTTTTCTCAGGGTATATGCCCAGTAGTGGGATTGCTGGATCATATGATAGTTCTATTTTTAGTTTTTTAAGGAACCTCCATACTGTTCTCCATAGTGACTGTATCAATTTACATTCCCACCAACAGTGCAGGAGGGTTCCCTTTTCTCCACACCCTCTCCAGCATTTATTGTTTGTAGATTTTTTTGATGATGGCCATTATGACCTGTGTGAGGTGATACCTCATTGTGGTTTTGATTTGCATTTCTCTAATGATTCGTGGTGTTGAGCATCTTTTCATGTGTTTGTTGGCAATCTGTATATCTTCTTTGGAGAAATGTCTCTTTAGATCTTCTGCCCATTTTTGGATTGGGTTGTTTGTTTTTTTGATATTGAGGTGCATGAGCTGCTGGTATATTTTGGAGATTAATCCTTTGTCTGTTTATTTGTTTGCAAATATTTTCTCCCATTCTGAGGGTTGTCTTTTGGTCTTGTTTATGGTTTCCTTTGCTGTACAAAAGCTTTGACGTTTCATTAGGTCCCTCTTGTTTATTTTTGTTTTTCTTTCCATTTCTCTAGGAGGTGGGTCAAAAAGGATCTTGCTGTGATTTATGTCATAGAGTGTTCTGCCTGTGTTTTCCTCTAAGAGTTTGATAGTGTCTGGCCTTACATTTAGATCTTTAATCCATTTTGAGTCTACTTTTGTGTATGGTGTCAGGGAGTGTTCTAATTTCATTCTTTTACATGTAGCTGTCCAGTTTTCCCAGCACCACTTATTAAAGAGGCTGTCTTTTCTCCATTGTATAGTCTTGCCTCCTTTATTAAAGATAATGTGACCATATGTGCTTGGGTTTATCTCTGGGCTTCCTATCCTGTTCCATTGACCTATATTTCTGTCCTTGTACCAGTACCATATTGTCTTGATTACTGTAGCTTTGTAGTATAGTCTGAAGTCCAGGAGCCTGATTTCTCCAGCTCCGTTTTTCTTTCTCAAGATTGCTTTGGCTATTCAGGGTCCTTTGTGTTTCCATACAAATTGTTCAATTTTTTGTTCTAGTTCTGTGAAAAATGCCATTGGTAGTTTGATAGGGATTGCATTGAATCTGTAGATTGCTTTGGGTAGTATAGTCATTTTCACAATGTTGATTCTTCCAATCCAGGAACGTGGTATATCTCTCCTCTGTTTGTATCATCTTTAATTTCTTTCATCAGTGTCTTATAGTTTTCTGCATACAGGTCTTTTGTCTCCTTAGGTAGGTTTATTCCTAGGTATTTTATTCTTTTTGTTGCAATGGTAAATGGGAGTGTTTCCTTAATTTCTCTTTCAGATTTTTCATCATTAGTGTATAGGAATGCCAGAGATTTCTGTGCATAAACATTGTATCCTGCTACTTTACGAAATTCATTGATTAGCTGTAGTAGTTTTCTGGTAGCATGATGTTTGAGCTTGACACTTGGGAAAGAGAGGATTGGTCTCAGAATAGGCATCTGACCTGGTTATGCCAATCAGATTCTTTTTTCTAAGAATTTGGAATTTTGAACTGAGAGCAAAAGATAGGTTTTGAAGCTATTTCAGTCACTTAAATGGGAGTGGGATGGAATCTTAGAGGGAGGTCTTTAAGTTCCTGCCTCCTATTTCTCTTGAGCTACCTTGATTCCTGTTCTTTGCAACTCTTGGTTATTTGATTCTTCCTTCAATTTTTTGAGCTACTGCAGTATTTTTCCAAGAAGTTCTTCTTGTGCTTGAGTAGACTTTAAGGCTGGTCTATTTTTCTTGCCACCAAAGTTAATGGCAATACAGGAATTAGAGAAACTAGCTCTTTACCACATTTGTGAATGCAGGTGATAAGGTCTGCATCTACTTGGTGGAAATTATTATAATATTTAATCGTGTGTGTGTTTGATGGAAAATTAGTATTTTACCAGATACTATAGAGTCTTATTGTTTTCATCATCATTATCATCATGAGTATCATTGTCATCATAACAGCTCTTGTTTATACAGAACTTTCTATGACCCAACCACTGTATTAAGCAGTTTGTGCACAAAATAACATTTATTATTTGATTACAACAATACCATCAAATGGATACTGTCATTCTACCTGTTTTATAGTTTGGGAAGCTGAAGCAGAGAGCCTTGCTTGAAGCCATACTTCTGGAAAGTGATGTAGAAATGATTTGAATCTAGATTTGTCACACTTTGAAGAAAGATGATACTCTTATGTTCTGCTTTGTAGTACAGAGATGTGATTCTGCCCCAGACATATTGTATTCCCTGCTTTATTGTTTTCTTTATGTTGAATATGGAAATGGGAAGGGGATAAAATTATATTTTTGGAAATTTAATATTCTATTTTAGTTGGCTTAATTATATTATCACTTCTTTTATGTAGGTTATATTGTTTGAGGAGGGTAGGAGTTAGGCAGTCAGGGTACCAAATTAGATCACTTGTCCTGAGAAGGCCTCTTTGAGGAGGTGACACTGGAACTGTGACAAAATGATAAAAATGAGGCAGCTATGCAAAGGTCAGAGAGAGGGTGTTCCAGGAAAAGAGAAGAACAAGTATAAAAGTATTGATTTGGGAATGAACTTGGTGAGGTTAGAGGAACAGAAAATAGATTCACACGGCTGGAGAGGAGTGAACAAGGTAGTCAGTGATAAGAGATGATGGAGGGGAAGGCTAGAGCTGGATCATTTAGGATCTTCTGGGCCATAGTAAGGAATATGGATTTTATTGTAAGCGCAATGAGGTAGTCATTAGGAAATTCAGAGGAGATGAATAATATGATTTAATATATAATATAAAAGTGGATTTCTCCTTCTGGGAATGGTAGAGGAGCCAACATCCCTCCTATAGAACATATAGAAAAGCTAGACAAAATAAAGAGAAAATATTTATTTAAAGGCATTGAACAGCTACCAAGGCAGCCAGGACTTCAGGAGCCAAAATACTGGAGAAAGGAAGTATACTGAAGTGACTTCAACTGTCTCACTCTTTTTCTTTCTCTCTTTTTTAAAAAAATAAATTTATTTATTTATTTTTGTCTGCTTTGGGTCTTCATTGCTGCATGCAAGCTTTCTCTAGTTGCGGTGAGTGGGGGGGCTACTCTTTGTTGAGGTGCACGGGCTTCTCATTTTGTTGGCTTGTCTTTGTTGAGGAGCATGGGCTTTAGGTGCACAGGCTTCAGTAGTTGTGGCACACAGGCTCAATAGTTGTGGCTTGTGGCCTCTAGAGCGCTGGCTCAGTAGTTGTGGCGCATGGGCTTAGTTGCTCCACAGCATATGGGATCTTCCCGGACCAGGGCTCGATCCCGTGTCCCCTGCATTGGCAGGCAGATTCTTAACCACTGTGCCAGCAGGGAAGTCCCTCTTTTTGTTTTTGAAGCATTTGTGGATTCGTAAATGATAAAACTCTGAGAGGCTAAAACACCCAATAATAAGTCCCTGCTAAGAAGTAGGGAAGTTGAGCATAGATTTTGGCAGTCCTAAGGATGCAAAAATCCTAAACAACATAATAGAAAACTGAGCAGTATATAAAAAAGGTATTATGGTATGACCAGGTTGTATTTATTATAGGAATGAGAGGTTGGGTAACATTAAAAAATCAAATAATGTTAATAAAGAGAAACCATATGATCATCTTAATAGATACAGAAAAGTATTTGATAAAACTCAACATCTAATCTAGACAAAAACTTTTAGCAAACTAGGAATCTAAGTAAACGTCCTTAAGAAAGAATATTTAGAAAATCCACAGCAAACATCATCAGGCTTATGTGAAATATTGAGAGCCTTACCCTGTAATTAATGTATGAGTTCAGGATGACATCACCACTTCTGTTCAGCCTTCTACTGGAGGTCCTAGTGAATGCAGTGAGGTAGGAAAAGAAATAAACATGTAAGGATGGTAGACAAAGCAATAAAATTATATTATTTGCAGAATATATAATTATGTAAATTTAACAAATGAATGTAGTAAGTTTGCTGGATACAAAGTCAATATAAAAAAACTATTGTATTTCTATATATCAGCAAAAAATAATTACAAAATGAAATTTTAATAAGTTACCATTTAGGGGACTTCCCTGATGGTCCAGTGATTAAGCATCCGCCTTCCAATGCAGGGGACGCGTATTCAGTCCCTGGTCAGGGAACTAAGATCCCACATGCCGTGGGGCAACTAAGCCCACATGCTACAACTAGAGAGGTGGTGTGCCGCAACTACAGAGCCCACCCGCTCTGGAGCCTGTGCGCCACAACTAGAGAGAAGCCTTCATGCCACAACAAAAGATCCCACATGCCTCAACTAAGACCCAATGCAGCCAAAAATAAAAAGAAATAAATAGATAAATATTTTCTAAAAATTTTAGAAAGGTACCATTTAAAATGAATCCAGCAACATATAAAAAGGATTATGAACTATGACCAAATTGTATTTCCCAGTTAATGAAGTAGAACAATTATATATCTGTATCCAAAAATTACTCTATGCTATTTATAAAATTAACTTGAAATGCATTACAGATAAAAATATAAGCACTAAAACTATAAAAAAACTAGAAGAAAACATAGAAGAAAGTTTTTATGAAATTAGGTTAGTCAGAGATTTCTTGAATATAACTCTAAAACCAAGATCCCTAAAAGAAAAAAAAAGATAAATTGGGCATCATAAAATTTGAAACTTAAATGCTTTAAAATATACTATTAAAACAATGAAAAGATAAGCAACAGAATGGGATGAAATATTTGGAAATGATACCTGATAAAGCACTCATCCAGGCATGCAAAGAACTCTTATAAGTCAATAATAATAGGACAAACCACAGTATCTATATTAATGGTAAATAAGCACATGGGAAGATGCTCATCATCACTAGGGAAGTGCCAATTAAAACCACAAGGAGCTATTAATTCACACCCACTAGAATGGCTAAGATAAAAAAGACAGATAATAAGAAGTGCTGGTGAGGATATGGGGAAATTGGAAACTTCATACATTGCTGGTGGGAATGTAAATGGTACATTGACTTTGGAAAACAGTTTGGTGGTTTTTGAAAAAGTTCAACATATGCTGTATTTACCATATGACCCAGCAATTCCAGTTACAAGTATTGAAGTGAAAACTCATGGAGAAATGAAATGTATACCTATGCCAAAACTTGTGAGTGAACATTCATAGCAATGCTATTAATTATGGCTCCAAACTAGAAACAATCCAATTATCTATCAACTGGTAAGTGGATTTAAAAAAAAGATGTATTCATACAAAAGAGTACTACTCTACAATATAAACTGATACATGAAACAACCTGGATATACTTCAAAAACATTATGCTAAGTAAAAGAATACAGATGCAAAAAATTCTATACTGTGTGATTCAAATTTTATGAAATTTCTGGAAAAGTCAAAACTATACAGATAGAAGGCAAACCAGTTGTTGCTGGTGTGGGGTTGGGAATTAACTGCAAATGAGTGTGAGGTAACATTTAAGGTTGATAGAAGTGCTCTAAAACTAGATTGTGATTATGGTTGGACAACTGTGTAGTTTATTAAAACTGATCAAATTGTACACTGAAATTGGGTAAATTTCATGGTGTGTAAATTTTACCTCAATAAAACTGTTTAAAAGTTACCATTTAAAATAGGCTAAAATATTAAAAACAGGAATAAATCTAAAAAGGGAACCCTGGTGGTCCAGTGGTTAGGTCTCTGCGCTTCTACTGCAGGGGTCACAGGTTCAATCCTTGGTTGGGGAACTAAGATCCTTTAAGCTGTGTGGCATGGCCAAAAAAAAAAAAATGGAATAAATCTAACAAAAGATGTGTTAGACCTTTACAGAGAAAAGTAGAGAATATTATTGAGAGAAATTAAAGATGACCTAAATAAATGGGAAGGCATAATGTGTTTATGGATTGGGTAGCTCAGCCTGGTAAAGAGGTCAGTTCTCTCCAAACTGATCTCTAAATTCAATGCCATCCCAACTAAAATACCAGAATGCAAGGGGCCAAGAAAAGGCAAGATAATTGGAGAAGAATCAGAACAAAGTTGGAGGACTTTTAAAAAACTATTAGATACCCATATATTATAAAGCTACAATAATTAGGATAGTGTGGTATTGCACAAGGATAAACAAATAGATCAATGGAACAGAAAGGAGAATAAAGAAATAGAGCCATTCATAAAGGGATACTTGATTTTTGAGAAAGGTGACACTGCAGAGCAGTAACGAAAGGATGATCTTTTCACTAAGACAATTAGGAATTCATGTAGGCAAAAAATGAACCTAGACCTCTTCCTCACATCATAAGGAAAAATAAATTTCAATTGGATTGTTGATCTGAAAGTGAGAGGTAAAACAATAAAGAATCTATAACATATACACACTAGTGTATATAAAATAGATAACTAACAAGGATCTACTGTATAGCACAGGGAACTATACTCAATATTTTGTAAAAACCTATAAGGGAAAAAAATCTGAAAAAAAAAAATATATATTTAACTTTGCTATACACCTGAAACTAACACAGCATTGTTGTAAATCAGCTATGCTTCAATAAAAAACAAACAAAACAATAAAGAATCTAGAAGATAACATGGTAGAATATTTTCATAATTTTGGGATAGCCAAATATTGCTTAGATAGGACACAAGAAATACTAAGCAAGCAGCATTATTTATTATAGCTCCAAAGTGGAAACAACCCAAATGCCCATCAACTGATGAATGGATAAAATGCAATATATTCATACAGTGGAATATTATTCAGCAAGAAAAAGAAATGAAGTACTGATATGCACTACAACAGGGATGAACCTTGAAAACATTATGCTAAGTCACGAAAGACCATAGATTGTATGATTTCATTCATGTGAAATGTCCAGAATAGGCAAATCCATTGAGACAGAAGTAAATTAATGTTTGCCTAGAGCTTGGTGAGGTTGTTGGGAGGAATGCGGCGTGGCAGCTAGAGGGTATGGAGTTTCTTTTGGGGGTGATTAGAATATTCTAAAATTAGATTATGGTGATTGTTGCACAACCCTGTGAATATACTAAAAAACTTTTAATTGTATACTTTAAATGAGTGAATTGGATGATATGTGAATTACATCTCAATAAAAGTAATTAAAAAAAGTAGCAAAAATTAAAAGATAAATATATTAGATTACATTAAAATTAAGTCTTTGTACCAAAGACACCATTAAGGGAGAGAAAAGGAAATCCACAGAATATAAAATGATAATTGCAGTATACTTATCTGACAAAGGATTAGTATCCAGACTATATAAATATCCTCTACAAATCAATAAGAGAAAGAGATAACCCAATAGAAAAATGGGAAGTGGATTTAAAAAGTTCTTCACAGAAGAGGATATACACGTGGCTAGTCAGCATATGAAAAATTTCTTACCATAATTAGTCATCATGGAAATGCAAAATAAAGCAACAGTGAAATACCACTGCACACACATCAGAATGGCTAAAATGAAAAAAACTGATTATACCAAGTGTTGGTAAGGATATGAAGCAACTGGAATGCTCATACAGTGCTGTGCTGTTGAAAATGAATACAGTCACTTTAGAAAACTGTTTGGCAACGTTTACTCAAGATCAACAATTATATGCCCTATGACTTTGCAGTGCTACTGGATATATGCCAAAACTGTGGGAATGTTTTTGGCTCCATTATTTTGAATAGCTCTCAAAGTGGAACTCAGTCTAAATGGTCATCAATAGTAGAATGAATATATGTATGGAATGGTAAATTCATACAAAGAAATATTTATTAAGCATGGAAAATGAATCGATTATTTCAACTTGCAACAAGGCTAAGTCTCATTAATATTAGAAGGAGCCACCAAAAAAAAAGTTGTACCTACTGTAAAATACCATTCATTATAATCCCAACCATGTAAAACTAATCCATAATTTTAGAGGTCAGGATAATGGTTACCTTTGGGATGGATCAGGGGGCAATAAATTGGGTGAAGGTATGAAGTGTGTTTCTAGGGTGCTGGTAATACTCTATTTCTTGATTTGGGTGGTGGTTACATAGGTATGTGTACTCTGTGAAAATTTATGCACATTTTTGTGTGTATGTTACATTCCATTAAATAAGTTTTTTGGAGAATAGATTGGAGCAGTGCAAAAATGAGGGCAGGATTTAGGAAGTTCCAGATGAGATAATGGTCTGGGATTCGGGGTAGTGGTAGGGAGAGAAAGAAGTGGACAGATTTGAGAGGCAGTTCGGAGGTAGTCAGGACATGACTTGGTGGTAGGAGTGTATGGGTTGAATGGTGTCCCCCTAAAAGATATTTGAAATCCTAACCTCATTGCCTCAGAATATGACCTTAATGGAAACATGATCATTGCAGATGTAATTAGTTAATATATTCTACTAGAATAGGATGGGCCCTTATTAGAGTATAACTGGTGTTTTTATAAGAGAGGAGAAGAGACACAGCAACACAGACATGTTAGAGGAGAATGTGATGACAGAGGCCAAGGTTGGAGTGATGCAGCTACAAGCCAAGAAATGCCAAGGATTGATGGCCAGTACCAGAAGGTAGGAAGAGGCAGGAAGGATGCTACCCCGAGTCTCAGAGGGGGCTTCCCTGGTGGCGCAGTTGTTGAGAATCCGCCTGCCAATGCAGGGGACATGGCTTCAATCCCTGGTCCGGGAGGATCCCACATGCCGCGGAGCAGCTAAGCCCATGCGCCACAAGTACTGAGCCTGCACTCTAGAGCCCATGAGCCACAACTACTGAGCCCACGTGCCACAGCTGCTGAAGCCCACGCACCGAGAGCCCGTGCTCTGCAACAAGAGAAGTCACCACGATGAGAAGCCCACGCACCGCAACGAAGAGTAGCCCCCGCTCGCTGCAACCAGAGAAAAGCCCACGTGCAGCAATGAAGACCCAAGGCAGCCAGAAACAATAAATAAGTAAAATAATAAAATAAATAAATTTACAGAGTCTCAGAGGGAGGGTGGCCTTATTGACACCTCAGTTTAGGACTTCTCACCTGTAGAACTGTGAGATATTACATGTCTTTCCTTTAATCCACCCAGTTTGTGGTATTTTGTTATAGCAGCCCTAGGAAACTAATATAGGGAGGATGGAAAGGACATGCATAAGGATGACTACCTGTTTTCAACATCTGGGAGGATGGTGCACTGAGCTGACCAAATCAAACTTTACATGGACCATCAAAGCAGAATTTGAACATTTAATTATGGGTATGATGATACTTTTAGCAGACAGTAGAACATAATGCATGAAGGATTGTGCACCTCAAGAAAGCATTTTGTTCCTCATTCTGCATTCAGCCGAGTTCACCTAAATCTCCTTGCCAGTCAGGAATATATCTTCTTCTTAAAGCATTTTGGAGAAGGGCTCACAACCTCCTGTAGAATTATTTGGAAGAATGGCAGCAGGAAGGGCAGGTTGGTGTGAGTAGTTAACATGTCCTTTCTTGTTTTTTCCAACTTGTGGAGCACAGCTGGAAGTGACACCCTGGAGACACAGCTTCTCTGTTTTATTATGCTTTGGAAATCTGAACAGGGAAGCAGGGTTACTGCAAATTAGCTGCATTTCCCTTTCTGCTTCTCAATTCCGAGAACAGGAGATTGGCTAGGGCCTGGATTCTTTTAATCTTCTCAGGGGCAGTGGGAGATGGCTCTCTGTCAGAGACTTCTCTCCAGGCTGCCATGAAATGAAGAGGTAGCAAAGTGGAACTAAGTTTAGGTCTCTGCTCTTTCTTTTTACAGTGGCCCTTTGACAAGGCTGGGCTTCTCCCTGTTTTCTGCAGATTTTATCCAGTGGCCTGCATGTGAATTCCTACAAACTTTCTCACTGTTTTTCCTCCTGCTGTGACAGCTGGGAATGTTTGCTCATTGGTGGGAAATGCCCCACTAATCCATCACTTTCAAAGTTGTCAGGGCTTTCTGTTGGCTCCAGAAGAGAAATAATTGAGTCTAATCAAGCACCTTAAATATTCAGTATGATTAGAGGAAAATGAATGGATTCTGTAAACTTGTATTGATACTAAATTCTACTTGCAGTTAGTCTTGGACATAAATTTCAGAAAATTATATGTAAATGTACTCATTAGTGTACTATAATATTGAACATCTATTTTGTCTCTGGGCAATTTTTCTTTTCTTACCACAAAAGCTATTACTACTGTTATTAAAAACAGTAATTGATTTTCCATTTTTTAAAAACTTGGGGTTTTTTTTCTCCAGCTCCATTTCATTTCTGCATTGTTGCCATGCGTTCCAATAATATTTTCCTAAGGCTTGTAAAATAATTACATTATGCTCTAATAATTCTGAGGGCAAAGGGGAGAAAGGGCAGTGTGATGTTATTGGAGAAGCTATTTTAAACTGGAGTGGACCCAGAAAACAGACCTTGGAATGACACATTGAATGGCTTCATGCCAAGGATTTGATTATATTGTCTATTGTTTCATTTGAGCATCATAGACCTTATTTTGTAATTAAATGTTTTGATAAAGCCCCAACTAAATAGTGCTAGAGTCAAAGGCTCTATTATTAAAAGGCTTTAAAACTTACAAGTCAGCCATATAAGTTATTTGTAATATGAATGCTCCATGTGTTCTTACAAATATTTGGTTTCAACTCTGGTGTAAGTTCGTTTCGGGAAAAAAATATTTTCAGGATTTTGATGATAATTTTAATTAAAAAGTTTATTTATTTCAAGTAATTATTATTTTTACTGGTGTATAGAATGTGTTCCATCTTCAGAAGTAAACTTTTTTGGGGGAAAGAAATAAAAATACTTTGTACATTTAAATTTGATTTTGCAGGGTGACTGTACAGTGTTGTTAATGTAAATACATTATTATGTATCCTGGAGGGGAAGTGAATGAATTTCTTTTTGCAATTATGTGAATCCATTTTTTAAATGTTTTCAGGGCTCAGCTGAAGACAAATTGAGTACAAAGTAATTGTGATAGTGTGGGTTTTGTGAGTGTGTGCCTGTGTGTATCTTTAATAATGCCTCTTTCATACCATCAAATCAGATAGGCACAGGAGATTTAGAAATCATATCCTGTAACAAAATGAGGAGGTTTTAGATTTTTTTGCATTATCCTATTTTCACTGTTTATTGTGAACCTCAAATTGGCAGCCTTTCTGATTCATGATGTCCATCAGGCGAAGTTCTTTGTTGAGTGTCTTCCTCCTGCAAGTCCATATTCCATTCTGTGGCAGGTAAACAGGCTGGTATCTAAACTTATTTAAAGTTGCTTACAAAAAGCCAGAAACATAGTAGTGTTCTCAATGTGAAGTTGATTGTGTAGTTTGGATTAATGGCTTTGGCAAACACATTTGGCTGTTTATACTATTATTTATTCAGTAAGCTCTCTGTTCAGTCCCTGAGGCAGTATGTTGGTTAAGATTGAGTTGGCAGAACCTCAGCTATCAGCCTCAATTGAAATCTCAGCTCACCAGCTTTTGTAACTGCAAGCAACTTTTTAAACCTGTGCGCCTTAGTTTCCTCATATATCACAGGGAGAAAATTTTGATACCATATGGAATTTGGAGGAGGGTTTAATGCATTTAGTATTGAGAACAGTGCCTGACACATAGTGAGAACTCAATTATTAAACAATTTTAAAAAATTGATTGTGACCAGCTTTTGAAAAAATCTCACCTGGTTTGTAGAGCCTGAGTTGACTTTCATATTTGGGGGAAAGGAGATAGAAGAAAATATTTTAAAAATGATATGCATATATTAATATTACACTAAAAAATACCGACTTACAGAGGCTCATTTTAAAGAAATCAGATTACAAAACTTTTCCCAACTACTGCTCTACCACTTTGGGCTTTTAACAAGGTATCTGTGTGTGAGTGAACTATGAATGTTGTTGAGATTATGTGAAAAGCTGTTGAGAGTATTTTCAGCTTTTATGAACATTATTATTTGTTTAAAGTCAGCTCTTCATGGAGTTTGCAACTTGGCTTCAAGACTTAGGTAATAAAAATATTACTGGAGAAGTGAGATGTATGTTATCACCTAAGCAATGATCAGTTTTTAAATTCACTAGAATGATGTCGTTCTAATTTGTGTGGGGGGGATGGGAGTGAAAGGTGAGGAGTAGAAGTAGAGGTGGGGGTTGATTACTTAATAAAAATAGTGACTATCAGGTTCCTGTACCACATTCTCCACTAATTCCTCATAGGGAGAAGAGGGTGCTGCCCCTTTCTTGTAGCAAAGGAAACGGAAACTCAGTGTTTTGATGGAAAATGCACCACAAAATACAGACGACTAATACCCTGTCTATTGTTTATCCCACTGAGATTTTCTGCCTCTCTAGTTACAGCGATGGGTGTATAAAAATTAATTAGAAGCTGGAATCTGATTTTAAGATGGGATGTCAGACACATATATCAAGTTGTTAGGTTAGCTGTAAAGCATAACCTGGGGTTTATATATTTAGAAGTCATAATAAATCTGTCTGTCATGAAAATCAGATTACGCAGTCTTGCATGCTAATGGCGCATCATACTGTGGAAGCGTGGTCTCCCCAGCAGCTGCCTGGTGGCTCTGCTTTTCTCTGATTTGCTGTCTCCCTTGACCAACTAGTGATTCCACTCTCCCCACTTAGCAAAGTGCCTACTTTAATAAATGCTTCTGAGCCTTTATAAAGAGGAGATGTTTCCCCCTGGACTACAGCAGCAACCTCCTATGGCTCTCCTTGACTGAATATTCTCAGCAGTAATCAATCAGTCCATCAATTACTCAATTAACCAACCTAACAATTACTTCCAAGGTATTTATTGAGTACCTGTCATGTGCTGGGCTGTCTGCAAGGCACTGGGAATCTAACAAAGATAGTGCCTGCCCTCACAGAGGGCAGTGATGGAGGAGAGAGATAAGAAAACTTACAATACATTTTGAGATGGACAAAGTGTAAGATATAAGGTACCCAGATTTAGGGGCATTGAGGAAGGATTCCCAGAGGCCAGTACTTCTGAGTTGAGACTTCTGAGCTAAGTAGTGGGAGTTAGCCAACCTGAAGGAGGTGAGGACTGATGGACAGTCTTCCAGGTCAAAGGAACACCTCATGCAAAGGCCAGGAGGATAACGATTAAGGTCCACTCTAGAGTTGTAATGGTGACAGTTGCTCAAAGTGATGAGGCTGGAGAGTTTCACAAGGCCTTGCAAACTGGGTTAAACAGTTAGGATTAGTCTAAAGGGCAGTGGGGAGCCACTGACTGATTTAAGTGGGGGAGATATCTTCCTACTGTTGCCCAAAGTTGACATACTACTACTTTTCCACCTAAGGTGGCTGCCCGTGTTTCTTACCATGGGCTTATAGGCTCTGTGCGAAGTGGTACCGTATGACCCTTTCTGACCTTAGTCCTCATTCTTATTCCTCATCTTTCCTGTGCTCTAGGCATGTTTGAACTCCATTACCCAAATGTTCCATGGACTTCTATGCTTCTGTACCTGTGTTCACCCTGAGCCATCAACCTTCAGCTCCTGTCATCTCATTTCCCACCTGTCCATACCTCATCATTCTTACAGGCCCAATTCAGTGTCATCTCTCTGGGAGGCTTTCTTTGCTTTACCCCAGTCAGAGTTAATCCTGCCTTAAGTTTGTACTTTGTTAAGTGTGGCTGTCTTCATTTATTCTTCCATTAAACAAATGTTTGTTAGTTTTAGACTGTGTTCCAGGTGTGTGACAGTGAACAACAAACCAAAGTGCCTGCCTTCATGGAGTTTATTTAGATAATAAACACATTTAGCCTCCTTTGTCCTGCCCAGAAGTGTGTTTAGGTATTTACACATCTGTCTCCTTGATTTACTTGTCAGATGATGAGGATAAGTACTATGTTCCTTGTATGTGCAGAATAAATTGGTTTTGAATGAATAAAGAATAAAAACAATCATGGTGAATACTTGCAGAGAGACTTGGCCTGATACTTTGCGCTTTGGTATTAGGGAGAAAGTTTTGATTTTGGAGTTGCATTGTTCCAAGTTCAAATCATGCCTCTACTATTTACGACCTTTGTGGCCGTGGATAAATCACTTGACCTCTCTAAGCTCAGTGTTCTTTTCCATAGGGTGCTTTCACATGGTGCTGTGGGGATTAGAAACTATATACACAAGGTGCCTATTGGTGCATCCCAGGTTCCTTTACCAGCCGTTTGTATCTCTGACATTCACACCTTGAACTAAGCCATTTTGAAAGCCAATTATATTTTTTGCCTCTTGGGGCTGATGAATTCTGGAAGCTTACTCTCTGTATGGGAAAGTGCTTTGTGAATTAGGAAGCATATAAGGGCCTTCCACTGTGCTTCTCCTATCCTTGGCATATCTCTGTTGTTGCTGGTATTGGGTTGATGTGACAGATAATCTGTTGATCTAGTGTGGAAAGCAGGCAGTGTGCAAGTCTCATATTTTCCACTTGTTAGCTGTATAACCTTAAGCAAGTTACTTAGTCTCTCCATGGCTCACTTCTTCTCTGTAAAATGAAGATGATATTAGTACCTCAGTCATAGGACACTTAATGAGGGATTAAATGAAAAGTAATGTAAATTGCTCAGTGCACTTCCTATAACATACTGAGCACATAATGAAAGACAGCCATTGTTAACTCCTTGTGTCTTGCTATCACATTTATAACAATTATTATTTTCATCAGAGTCTATCTCCCTGTTAAATTCAAACTTAACAACAGGAAAACCATGTCTTTAATTTTCTATATCCCTAGAGGTGCCTGACACATAGAAGGAAGTGAATAAATACTTATTTAATGAATGTATGAACAACAAAAAGCATTATTTATTATCAAAATGTGTTAAATGTTTCTACAGTGCTTGGTACATAGTAGGAAATTCATATACAGTTGTTCCTTACTCTACTCTTTGTTTAACTTTTCCAGTTATATTCAACAGATTTCCTTGGGTTTTTTGCTATGGGATTTGGTGAAAAAGACTGTGTGTTCTACTCACTTCTTCTGGCACTCTGAAGAGTTTTATCTTTTTTAGTTTGTTTCTATGCAGTGGTCTTCCTAACCTTACATCATTTCGGATTTGTGGGGTCCTAACACTTTTAGTTCTTCTAGATACCAGAAAACTATTTCTCTGTGAAATCCCCAGTGGGTGTGGGATGCCATTAAATATTATTTTCTGAGTATGTGTGTGCATGTTTGTTTATTTTTTTATTAAAAACAAACATCCCTTATAGCGCTACCCTGCTCCTTGCAGGAGGAGAGAGAGATTATAAAACCACATGGGCAGTGAGGGTTAATAGTTCTAGACCAGACAGGAAGTGATGCAGCAGCTCACACCAAGAATGTCTGGATGACTTCAGAGAGTGAAGGCAGCTTCTTGTTGTGCCTAACTTACTCTGAAAGGACCTTGGTCAGGGGCTAAGACATTTTTGGTAGAACATTGGGCCCTGCTTTATCCTTCCTAGTCCTCAATACCACGCTTGCTATTTGCTCAGTTTTTCTTACAAGTGGAGCACTTGCTTTTCCCTTCTTGGTTTGACAGCTTTTGTCTGAGACTGAACTTAGCCTGGCTTTTCCATGTGTCTGGCATCCTTTCCACAGAACTTCAAGCTTGATGCTTTTCACAAGAGGTCACCCATTCAAATGCCCTTAGAGGCCAGCTGGGGAGATTCTGTTATTAAGGAAAGGAGGTTAGGTAAGGAATTCTGTACTTCTGTAATGAAGTATAGTCTTTTCATTTTTCTGGAAACAGTCAGTCCTCTTAACCCATCTTTTGTTTTCCCACTTGTGATCAAGACACACCAGCATGAAATATTCGCTTAGATCTTTACCATAAGAAAACTAACACTACAAATAAGAAGAAGGGAGGTAATTGACATTTGGCCTCAGTGACAGGAGACTATAGCGGATGATGCCATTGAGACAAACTGTAGAGTGCATTCCCCACTCCAACAGAGCAACCTCAACACAGCCCCAGAGGTTTATCGTCATGTTAGGAGTGTGACGGCTGTGGGGTCAGAGCTTCCAGCCTTTTTTTTTTCCTAGAGATTTGTAAAATCTCTAGATTTTACAAATGTTGAAAAGAATTTTAAAATGTTAATACACTGTCAGCCATTACTGTATGGTTTAAATGAAACAGAGCAATGGACTGTATTTGGCTTGTGCATCACCAGTGTTCACCTCTGCTGTAATATGGTAGATGCACAATTAGTGATTTCAGGCACTCTTTCATACTGTTCCAGTTCTGAGCAAAAACAAGATTACGGTTAGAGCTGTCTCGTTTCGAAAAATCACTAGCATACCCTTTCGAAAATAGAAGACTCTGGTATGCTCTTCTGTGTTTATAGCAAATGCCTAAAGGATTCTATAGGATAAATGGGTTAGTTGTTTTTCACTTAGTTTTGAAGGCTTAAGGTATTTTGTGTATTCTTCCTCTTGTTTTCCATTTGGTATGCGCTACTTACGCTTAAAAAAACTTAAACTGACAAGCAGTGAGAAAAAGTTACTGGAGCCTGAAAGTTGGTTAATATCAATTACATTCTCATGTCTAATAACCCATGCCTGGGAAATGCAACTTGTTTGTTATAAATACCCAATGCCAAATCAAGAATAAACAGCTGCTTTGTTTTAGTCTCTATTTACAGCATCGCTTTAACTACTTTGACCCTATTCGAGCAGGGAATGAAGAGCTGGGTGCCAGTGATGTTGATAAACTGTGGCAATTCTGCATTGTGTCCTTAGAGGTGCCTCTGCTTCAGCCTCCATTATTTAAATTGCTAGTCATTACAGTCATGCCATTAACTGGAAATGCAGCAAGATGACACATGAGAACAGGGCCAGCAAGACACTGTTAGCCCTTCTTATTGAGTGCCATATTCTGGGCTGGGTAGCAGTAGTCCTAAAAAGGAAACACACACACCAACCTCCAAAGACTTGAACACTCATGAATTCTTTGCATTGCTGGTAGGGTGATTTTGAGTTCCTAGTTGTACATACCTTTTGGACATTAGATCCAAATCACAGATAATGTTCCAGATTTTTAAAAAATTAATATTTTATTTTTCACTACAATAGAAAATATCTAAACATATCTCAGGCTGGTTTATTCTTCCTCATGAGGATCAGATGCAAAAGGATACGGGAAAAGGAGGTTGTTCTGTTTGGGATCTGGAACTAAATAGCGTAATGTCCAGTTGCTTGACTCTTAGCAATGTCATTTTTAGAAAAGTGCATATTTTGTTATTATAGAGCCCCATAGACCAAGGCGACTGTCAGTCTTCATTACTTCATTAAGACTCATGGTTAAGGTAGCCCCTGCGTATTCAAGTAGGAAGTGCTTTCTTTTGATCTAATAGCATCTACTCCATCCATCTGGATCTATCTAGGGAACCTCTTACAAAAGCATGGCCTCTGGCCAATTGTTCAAGACCTACAGGGAGCACCTACAGTTCTTACTTACCTGAACTGATTATCTGTCTAGCGTAGTGTCTGCACGTAGGTTTGACCGAAGCTTGGTTCTTCCAGCATCTGCATTTTGAAGAGGACTTTGTTCATACTTCTTCAACATTTACCACATCACTTACTGAACATCTACCACGTGTGGGACATTGTGCTAAATTCTGGGGATACAGTGAGATTATAGTCATCTGAGTTGGTAATGATGGTAGAAAAGGATGATAGTGTTGAGTGTGGAGTTGTACTCCCCTCTATGTCTGGCCTTTTCTTTCAATCCTCAAAATCACTCCTTTAATTTGGTTGGGTGGGAATTAAAATACACAGAGCAATAGCAGGTTTTCTCACTGTGGTTAGAAACTGAGCACTCTTAGGGACTCAGGAGAACAGGGTTATCACCTACCATCTTGGTTCTTAATTATGGCTGCCCACTGGAATCACCTGGAAGACAGTCATGACGTCCATGCCATGCTCCGGACCAATTATATCAGGATCTTTATGGTGTGTGACCTAGGCGCCTAGATTTTTTTTTTAAGGTCCTGAGATGATTGCAGTATGCAGCCAAAGTTGAGAAGCACCAGCCTAGAAAGTGAAAGTGTATTGAGTTACCAACCTTTCACCCCAGAGCAACCTTTACCACTGCGTTTTCTAGAGAGCCCAGTTCCATGATATGTGCCATGAAGAGAATGGTCCATGCCAGATAGTTTTGAGAAACTCTGTCCTCCTCCTTGGATGATTACAGAATATACTGGTGCTTTAAGGGCCATGAGAAGTCTTGTCATAAAGAAGCCTATTAAATTTTAGTGGAGTTGACTATTGTTTTTGATCCAGGATTAGCTTGCTTACATCCTCTCTCTTTCTCTTAATTAAGAATTTCACTGAATTTTGAGAAATGGCTAGATTACGTAAGAGCTGATTATCTAGTCTGGATGATTTTGGTTCCTTGTTTCTCTGTTCTTGGGTCCCCTTTGTGCCCCTTTTCTCATTGCTTTTTGAGTAGGCATGAGGCCCAGTGAAGAGGTAAAACTGCAGTCAATCCATTTGTTACAAGCTTTTATTCATGCTTTCAAACAAAGTAAAATAAGCTGTGCTGTGGAAGAGACTGGTAGTTCTCCCCTTTCTTATAGTGGTGCTTCTCAAAGTGTGGTCCCAGAATTAGCAGTATCAGAATGAAGTAGTGTAGAAGGCAGAGTTATCACCTCCTCAACGATGTCTACACCCTAATCTCCAGATCCCTTGAGTACGTTGTCTTACACAGCAAAAGAGACTTTGCATACATAATTAAGATTATAGACTATGAGATGGGGGATCATCCTGGGCCCATTCTAATCATATGAGCTCTTAAAGCTGGAAGACCTTTCCGGGTTGCAGTCAGAGAGAGTTGATGATAGAAGAAAAGGCAGGAGAGATTCAAAGCATGAAAAGAACCCAAATCCTCATTGCTGACTTGACGATGGAGGTGAAGATCCACATGCCAAGAAATGTGGATGGCCTCTGATGTTGAGGATGTCCATCAGCTCACAGCCAATAAGGAGATAGGAACATCAGAACTGAATTCTGTCAACAACCTGAGTGAACAAGAAAACAAGAGTCCCCCCTAGAGGCTCCAGAAAGGAAAGGAGAAAAGGAACAGAGCCTGCCCACAACTTGATTTTAGCCTGGTGAGACCTGTGTCAGACTTCTGACCTGATCTGAACAGTAAGATAGTGAATTTGTGTTGTTTTAAGCCCTAAGGTTGTGCTAATTTGTTCTGCCAGCAAGAGAAAACAGTACATCTGAAAACTTGTTAAAATGCAAATTCTCAGTGCTCACCACTGACCTACTGAACTTGCTGGATTAGAAAGAAGCTGGGGGTGAGGTAGGGGGTGCAGCTGCAGTCTGTTTTAACGAGTTCTCCATGTGATTCTGACATGCTAAAGTTTGAGAACTGCTGTTGTACAGTAATAGAAATCGCAAGTGTTAAGTAGACACGTGGATGCCTACGACAAAGACTGCACATCCTACTTCATTGCAGGTAGGTATGGTCATTGAACTAAGTTCTCACCAAACAAGTTGTGCAGTAAAGGGTTAACTAATTTACCTTGCAGTGTTAAAACTCTGCACATTCCAAATTAAAAACTAGCTTTAATGGATTCTGGGAGATAACCTCTGAGCCCTTGAAATATCCTGCAGGATTAGAGTGTCTTTGTGTACCACACCAAATAGTTTATACAACTAACGTGATTTATGGTGAATGCCTGTTTTTGTTCACCTGAGGCCTTGGGTCATGCTGTGTCAGTTTGACCTCTGGAGGGCCTGGAGAAGTTGGTAGATAACCACTCCAGCCTCTGTCAGTTAGATGAACAGTTGTGAGATAGGTTTTACACAGTATCTCATGTGGTCCCCAGAAGCCCACAGATGTAACTTCAGTTGCCCATAGACAAAACCAACTTGATAACACAAGCTTTATTACTGTTCTCCTTCCTTTCCAGTTTACTTCTCTCTCATTTCAGTTTCCTAGAATCACTTTCCAAATAAGTTACCTGAACATAAGCCCTTGGTCCTTGTGTTAGGCTCTGCTTTCAGGGGGAACCCAAACTAAGAGCATCCTTAAAGAGACAGTGTCGAAGCTTCCTTTTTGCTGCTGACTGGGATGTAGAAATAATGGCTCATCTGCTGCTTTTGACGATGTAAGGAAGGCCATGCTCCAGGAATGGAGAAGTGGTAAGTTAGAAGGCATCTGGGTCTGTAATTTATCTGTAGAACTGCCATACCAGCCCTGGACTGCTGACCGCCAAACTTATTAGATGAGAGATTAAAAGCTTCTGTGTTCATGCCACTTTTAATTTAGGGGCAGGAGGGTGGGTAAAGGGGTGGCCTACGTACAACTTAACCTCATTCTGACCAACATAGCAACTAATGGATAAATGGAGACTTTGGTTTGTCATCAGGTTGAAATTGAACTGTCCCTGACCATTATCACCACCATGATTAAGGGTTGATTGCATGAGGGACAAGCACATTATTTTTGGGAAAGAGCATGAGACCAGGAGTCAGGCAACCTGGGTTCTGTGTTGACTCCTAAGAAGATGTATGTTCATCTTACATTCTCTTGGATTGGACTGCTTGATCTCAGGGTTTCTCTTGATTTTTATGTACTATGATCCTATGAATTTAAAGTATTCAAAAATTCACTTGCAAAAACAAAGCATTTGGATCATTATGAAATGTAAATATGGGACATCATCTGTATTTGCATTTTGAAATTTCCTTACTAATAGAATGGTAAGTACATCTTAGCCTGAGTGTGGTTTTTTTTAAATGGCTCATAAGTTAGAAGGCCCTTGAGGCATTATTAAAGTTCATCATATCAGTCACTGTGAAAACTCAAACTTTTCCTTGAATGTTGGAAGATGTTTACAAAACTCTGTTCGCCTGACTGATTCTTCAGGCTGATAAGAACCTTCACATGTTCTTTTCCTTTGCCTGGATGGTACCCAATCAGTCAGTATAATGAGACAGGCCAAAGGACAGAGAATTATGCCACAGGACAGCCTTCACTCTGTCGTTTGGCTTTGCATGCAGAAACCACAATTTATGATGTGATCAAGAATGATATAAGTTGGCAGTATAATGAGCTTTGGACTGTTGGATAGCCCAGATGTACACCATGACCTTTGCTGGATGTAAAGTGTCAGACTTGGGCACATGCATATTAGTTGTGGAAAAAGACCCTCCTCTGGGGAGTCAAGGGTCATGAATTTTGTTTCTAGGCAGCATATATGCAGTTGCCTGGCAACCGTGAGAGCAGTTAAGTTCTTGCTGTATGATACTGTATGTATTCATCCATCTTGAAAAGCTAACAGCATAATTTAAATTTTGAAGCAGAGTGTGGGTGTTCTCGAGTAGCAGAGCCTTATCTCACATCTAGTTGCAGACTCTAACTGCATAAACTTGATGTTGCTGAAGTTTTTCTGCATTAGGGGTGTTGTAAACAAAAGGGTGGAACTCTGAATTGAGACTGAGACATCCTTCATTAGAATGTATTTAGTACCAACTAACAACAGAAAACCCAACTAACCGTGTCCAAAAATACAAGGACATTTAATGTTTTCTGAATAAGAAGCCTTGTTTTAGCTGCTCAACAAGGGCCCAAGCCCCTTCCATGCTTCCATTACACCATCATTGGTGTGCTAGCTTTCATCCTCAGGATTGTTGCCTCATGCTCACAAGAAGGCTGCCAGAGCTTTCAACAGTGCAGTGTCCCAGATTAGCATCCAAATCAGGATAGGAGAGGAAGAGGCAAAAAAGGCCTTCTTGTGGTGGGTGTTTCTTATTTATTAATTTATTTTCAGAGGAGTAAGTTTTTTCTTAAAGACTCTTAGCAGGTATCTCTTCATTTTTCTTTACCCAGAACTCAGTCACATATGTATCCCCTCCTAGACTAGTCATTGGCAGAGGAGAATTCAGTTACCTTCACTGGCTTAGGCTAATCATGATTTAGCCTTTTGGGCTGGGGGCAGGGCCTGTCTTCACTGAGCACATTACCACCTTCCAGATTCTTGAGCAAGATCAGAGTTTGTTATGTTAGCAAGGATGAGGGCCAGATGGTTGCTAGGAAAGTGTCTCATGGTGCTGCTACAACTCCTTCCATGTTATTGCTTATGTGTAGAGGTCATAGGCTTCAAACTCACCCTTAAAATGTTTTTAAAATGTTCAAATTAGAATTTAGAAATAGAAACATTTTGCATTAAAAACTGGATTTTTCCCTTCTCTTGAAATAATTTGGTGATCTGGCAACACTGCTGTCTTCAGATGGGGTATGTGCACCACGCTCTTTACCATTCCCTTTGTCATACAGTTGGCCCTCTTTACTCATGCATGTTACTTTTCTGGCCCCTAGGGACATTTGTGCCTGTGAACTTTAATCTACATTTTTTTTTTAGTTACATGCAGACATTTTGAAACGAGACTTACAGTCACACCGGTCCATTTTGCTTAAGAGACTAACTGCCACTATTCTCTTTCAGTCTTGCTGTATTTGGGATTCTTTTGCTCTTCTGCTATGTTTCTTTATTTTATGACTGGAAGGGAGTGTAGTGTAATGGTCAAGAGATTGGCTTTTGACATAATACAGAAGTGGTTGAAGTCCTGGTAATAGCACTTATTAACTTGTGACTTCGTATTCACATCTGTAAAATTGTATAATAATGATATCTACCTCACGGGGTTGATTAGAGAATTTGCACAGTGCATGGTTCACGTAATGCTAATCTTGATGAAGATGGTAATAAAGATGATGATGTCTCTATAAGCCTGTCTTTATTATATCAGTTAGTCCTTTGAGGTGCCATTTGGGAATGCAAAACACAGCATCTTCAGTGAGTGGAGCTGATGAATGGCAACTATATATCTTGTGGAGCTAGAAAAGGATACTTTGAGTGACTATGCTTGAGGGGCACTGACCATGTGGAATAATTTTTTCTATTCCTTTCAAAATAGAATCAGATCCACCTAATTCATGCCTCCAGGTAACCTTCAGAGCTCCCAGGAATTTAGTTCTGCACTCAAGATTTGCTCATTTCTATTCAAACTGGGACACATTCTACGTTTATACTGTCAAAAAGCAGTGGATATTTTAGTTTATGCCTGGGGGCATGAGAGACAATTCTGGATGCCTCTAATGACCTTTAAGAGTTACTTCCCTTACCAAAATATCTTTTTATTTTATTGTTAAATTTTAGTCTAGGTTCCATGAGATTCATCCATCTGTAACTCAGTCTGGAAAAAGTTGGAGGTCGCCATGTTAATGAGGTCAGATTAGAATTGTTATTTGGGAAAGGCAGGCATGATATTTTGAGTTTGGGTAGTTGCTTTATTTCATTCTTAAGGCTGGTTGAGTAGGTCCTAGTAAATTTGGAAGGGAACCTTAGGAAACTCATTATAACCCAATTTTCATAATTAAATTAAAAGATTATTTGGTTGGGATAATAATCACTGAGTAAAAATCAATATAGTAAACTTTGGAATGGATAGTTTGCAACTATCAACTATAGTTTGAAATGTTTTGACCTAGAAATTATTTGAAATTTCTAACAACATATGCTATAGATATTCTTGATCAAGTATACAAAGAACTTCATTGCAGCATTGATAGTAGTAGTGAGAACTTGAAAGTGGATAAAATATTCATCAAGGGGGACTCTCTAAATAAGGTATTATGTGTCTGTACATTGAAATTACTCTGCAGCCATTAAAAAGCATGGAGTAGATTCCTATGAATTGACATAAAAAGATGCCAAGCATGAGGCAGAACAGTATGTATTATATAAACATGTGTAAAAGTATATGTCTGTATTCAAAAACAGAAATACATGCCAAGGTGTTAATATTGACTCCCTCGGGGAATGAATTTATAAGGATGTGAAGATAGAGGGAGAAGAGGAAGGAGAGGAGGCCAAGTTTAATTCTTAATTTATGTACTTTCATGCATGTTTTGCAAAGTCATGTGCTCTATTTATAATTAGCATTTTACACTTGAGGGTTTGGAGTGGAAATCCAGGGAGTTGTAATGCTCCTTCTGAGGAACAGTGTCACATAGAGGTTAAGTACACGAGTTCTAGACCCAGGCTGCCTGAACTGGAATCTTGGCTGTATCATTGGTGAACTAAGTGTCCTCAAGCAAGTCTATGGATTTCTCTAGGCCTTGGTTCATCTGTGAAAGAGGGTAGTGCTACCTCCCCTATAAGGCTGTCGTGAAGATTAAATGAGTTACTGTAGGTACAGCATTTAGAAAAACATAGCTATAGATTGTTATTCTGATTGCAAGTTTATACCAAAAAGGCAGAAATAGCTGAAATGAATTAAAAAGTCACCATAGGCATCTGGAGGAATGCCTATGAATTTATGAAATGCAAAGAAATTCCTTTGATATGAAATCACATATATGTAGTTTTAAAAATTGAGGCTAGAGAGGAGAAAAGTGACTGGATGGATTAGGCCTGGAAATGCAGAGGCCCTTCCCTATAACCGAGGAGCAAAGTCAACAGCTTTGAACTAAACATCTATTGCAATGGGAACATAAAACAAACTGGCTGAAACTGGCAGATCCAGAGAAGCAGAGGAGGGGGGGGAAAGGGACGGTGTTCAATAGCCTCCTAAATGTTTCATAAACTTCAATCATCTCTCTCATCTTCCGATCTTTTACTAATTCTTCACCTTATCTTTTCTCCTCTGACAGCAAGTCCTGTATTTGATCCAGATTTTATCTCTTTATGGGACAGCTGATATGACAGTAATGTATAGTTCATTGAGCTAGAGCTAGAATATCCTGCAGAATAGTGAAACAGTCACTCGGAAAGACACACTCAAGGATGAATGCTATCTAAAGAAGCTACTATAAATGAGTGGGCAGCAGAAGGCAAAAAGCAAGTATTTGGTGGAGAATGCTTAGGAAATGGGGAAAACTTGACTTCCAATCCTCAGACTTAATTGAGCTTAGAAAGTGAGTGTCAAAATCATTCTCTGTTGTTGCTTAGTTGAAAAGCCAGCGGGGCTGTAGCAACAGTGACCGACTGACATTGACAGTCTTCCATCTGGAGCTTAATCTGTGTCCAAACGTCTGTGACACTGGTGTGTCTTTCACAACAGGTTCACGTAATTCTGAAGGCCAGGCATCAAGCAAGAAGCCAGAGTTCTAGTCATTAGTCACACATCCGGGCCACAGGGCAATTCCTTTGCTTGCAGCTGGAGAGGATACGATGTTCCATAATGTGGCTTGTAATGAGGGGTACACAGAGATGATGGGGTTGGATTGCAGCAGTGAGGCACTGCTAGCAAACAGCTCCAGCTTAAGGGAGCTTCCCGTCCGCTGCTGGCTTTCTCTCCTGAGCCGTAGATTTGGCTCCTGATTGACTCTCTCCGCTGGAGCTAGCTCATTAAGGGGTTGGGCTGCAGCCTGTCCAGCTATGGTAAGGGACAGAGCTGCACAGTTGCTCCCTGCCTTCAGTGTGCCCTGATGGTCATTGTCTTGATGCTTCAAAGGGACAGTCATCAGCTGTTTTATTTGAAGCAGGTTTGTGGGATCCAACGGTTCCTTGAAACATTTAAAGCCTGTTTCCTCTTACTTTGAAGAGAATCTGTTTACAAATGAAAATATTATTTGGATAGGGTAATGATGAGAAAAGGATACATTATGATACAGGGTCTCATAAAAAAGCACAGGAATAGGTGTAATGAGGCACCCCAAATTAACAGATTTTCTTCAGTTTGTGGGTATTGTTTGTTTTGGTGCTTTCTGGCCAAAAAAACACCCCACATTGAATTAAATAGTTTTCATTATCTGACAAAAACAAAGCAACCCCCCTTGCCTTTTTTTTTTGAACTAAATTCAAGGCTGAATTAATTAAGTTAGCTGTGGTCATTGGGACGCTATATAAAATGTTGAACAGTGTTTTCAAATTGTTTCATTCATGAAAGTCACTTTAACACAGTTCAAGTAGATTTTTTTGTTATTGACTCTGTATTAGCTTAACAGCATAACAATAAATTGTAATTTAGTGAAAAGTCTAGTTAGGGAATGATGCTCCCTAGTTTTCTGTGCCTAGAAGCTGGAAGATCTATAGGAATAAACAATTATGTGTGTTTGACCAGCAGTTCCCAGTGTTTCTCTTTTCTGGACTCAGAGGAAGGATGTATACCTAGAGGAACAGTGTTGTGTGGTGATTCAGAAGACAGATTCTGTACCCAGACTTGGATTCAAATCCTGGCTGCATTGTTTATGTCCTTGAGCAAGTCCATCCTCTTCTCTGGACCTTGCTTATCTGTAAAATAGGAATAATAATGGTAGCTACCCTATTAGGTTGTTGAGTTATTTGAATGAGAAGGATGTTATTTTAAGGATAATCTTAAATGTGCTTTACTTGTGTATGCATGATTAATCATCTGGAATCATCGTGGAGTATGTAAAATATGGAGACATTGTTCTGGGGCTGTAGAGTTGAGTTAAAGCATTTTGTTGAGTCATCTGTGGAGATTTGTGCTTATATAATGATAAAGCTGTAGCATCATAAAAATCATTGTGCATATTTATGGAGCCCTTACTGCATGACAGGCAGTGTTCTAAAAGGTCTGTGTGGATTATCTCACTGAACCCTTTCAACAACCTTGTAACAAAGGTACTATTTTATCTTTATTTTTTCTGTGATATTAAAGAACTTGCTCAGGTCTCAGAGCTGATCTCTGTTGGAGGTGATTCTTAAACTCCGGTCAATTTGAGTCCAGATGCCAGTTCTCACCTACTACAGTTTTAAGGTCCTATGACCCAAGGAGCCTTCTCCACCAACTGCCTGAGCTTCCCAGACAATTGTCTTGGCTCTTGTTCACTTTTCTTGACAAAGAAAGCCTTGTGTTGTGAGAAAAACTTTTCCTTGCAGGTGAAATATGTTTAGTGGAATTTATTTTGCATTTTTAGTGACACTTGACTCTTCACCTGGCGCTGTGATTAATCTGCCACGGGAGTGCAGTGAACCTTTAATTATAGCTTCTTCACCCTCACTCTTTCCCCTGTGTGCTTTTCCACTGTTTAAGGTTCCAATGGGCTGGTTGTTCTGAAGGAGGTTTAACCTATATGTTACATAAATTATGGCCTTTGTGTACAGAGAAGAAAGATTACAGTTTCTGATTTGTGATATTTTTCCTACCAAAGATACTCACTTCCTTTCTTTGCTGTACTTACTGTGTGGTTCGTTGAAAACCACCCTATTACCTGGTGGTGGTTCTGGAAAACAGACTGATCCCTCTCTTTCACTGTGGCCAAACTTGAGTAACATATGGATGCCATTTAAAGGGAAAAGTTTTTACAAACTCCCAATGTTGACTTAATTTTTTGTATTTGGTTAGTAAACATGTAAAAATATAAAACTAGCTATAAGCTTCTACGTGTGTAGTTCTTAAACAAATATGAAACCAAAACACATTTACAAATTAAATGCAATCAGAATGACAAAACCAAATTCAAGTTAGCAACATTCATTTAACATGATGGATGATGTTGTTTAAACAGAATCATCTCTGGAAATATCAATATGAGATGTCTGTTATGTCAAAGGTTCTATACAGCTTGTCAAACCTGTATTATTCTGGACTGTGTGGTGACTCTGTTTCCCCCAACACTTTGAGCTGTATCTACTGGGACAATTCATTTGTACCCTAGCCCTACTCTGAGGTCTTGGGGCACAAACACATTATTGAAATAGTAATTCTGCCTCTTTTGTCTTTGGCTTGTGACAATTAACATAGCACTACCTGACATCACTGCAATTGTAAATGCAAATCCAGGCACAGAAATTTTGTGCTGGTTCCCATATTTTAGGTGCCATGTAGCTGATCCAGAATACATCTGGAACATTTTAAATGAGTGTTATCTAAACAAAAACAAAAGTTAGAAAAATCTCATCAAGAATTTCTAGACCCCGAAGAACATGCCCCAAGACCCCAGTTTGAAAAAGAAGTTATCAGCACTTTTTCATCTGTGGACAAGACTGCTGTTTTCTTTGCTGGGAATGCTCTTCCCATGGAGTGTTGCGTGGCTCACTCCCTCACTTCATTTAGGCCATTGTTTAGTGTCATTGCCATGGGAAACCCTCCCCTGACCACCTTGTCTCAGGTAGCACTCAACATCGTCTTGGCCCCTTAACTCTGTCCTGTTTTACTTCAGAGCACTCGTGCCCACCTGGCACTTTTGCTTGTTTGCTTTTATCTGTCTCTCGCATTAGAATGCAAGCCCCACTGAGAACGGAGTTAGGTTTACTTAACCACTGTATTCCCCAAGCCTCACATAGGAGGTGATAAAGATCTGTTGAACCAAGGAATGAGTGGCCTTGCTCTCCACCTCTGTACCTTTTTGCTGCATCCCCAATCCCACTCTCCACCTGGGTAAGACTCATTTATAAACCATCCCCACTTGAGCCTGTATCCCCTCTGTGCCTCATTGGAACATCAAGAGTCTTTATTGAGACCCCTTTTATGTTACTCCTGAGGTTTACATCCTGATCTTTTTTCTTCATTTTTTCTCTTGAGCTCCTCAAGGATAGCATCTGTGTTTGATTAACCTCTAAAATTCCCCCAGTATCTGGCATGAATGCAGAAATGTCATAAATGGGAATCTGAAACTGTAGAGTACTAAATATCATTTACTTCTGTTCTACAATGTCCTACAGAGTGATTGGCAATCATAGGAGCTTGATGAGAATCAATGGTTAGCAGGTGGTATAAAACACGGTAAGTTGTAGGGGTTAAATTCTCTATGGCCAACCTGATGCTACTACTACAATAGAAGAACTTCAATTTAATTCAACTGAGTTTTATTCATCTCCATTATGTGCAAAGCCCTAGTTAGATGTTATGGTGGCTACAATGAGGGGTGTGTTGGTTTTGAGTTCACAATCTGATGGAGAAGACCAATAGCAGGGGAGAGAGAAAGAAAGATACTATTTGTTCATTCATCCACTCACTTTTTCATTCTTTCATCAGATATGGAGTGTTGTGTGCTTGCTACTAAGTTTAAAAAAATCCCAACAAACCTGGGCTATAACCTAATCCTAATGGAAGAGAGAGACAAAATGATACTAATGACAACTTTGGTTAGTGCAAGAAAGGAAAGGAATGCAGTGCTATGAAAATGCATGTGTAATATTCCCTAATCTGAGGTAGGGAAGGTTTTCCTTCAGGCAGTACATTGAACCGAAACCCCAAGGATGAATGGGCCTTAACCAAAGGCAGCAGTAGGGGAATAGTATGTGCATGGGGATCTGAATTGTAACACGGTGATAGGAATTTGGGGCGAAAGAGAAAGTAATTCTGACTATAGGTCTGGAGAGCTTCATCAAGAAGGAGGGTTTTGACTGGGACTTAAGAGACACAGGTCATTAACAGGTACATGGAAGAGGAGGAGAAGGTGGTCAAGACAAGAAGAGCAGCCTTATCATAAGCTCACAGGTGGCACCTTGTAGAACTGGCTTGAGAACTGTTGCAGGGTTTATGAAGAACCTCTCCAGTAGAATAATCAGGATGAGGAAATATATATATATATATATATCTGTGGACCATGAGTCATAAATTCAAAACATTTGCTGGTTGAAAATTAAAGCTTGTTATGCTTAAAAGGTTAATAGTGTATAAAGAATCAGCTAAGATCATTCTTAGCCAAAGCTACTATTAATATTTCCATAAATTAAAGATCTTTATCATTAGCCCTGTATGTCAGTCTTCTAAAGCAACTTATCACATGGAATCACAGATACCTCTTTTCAGAAAAAAATGAGATAATTTGTTAGAAAAACATTACAAATTTTATTGAGTTGACCACTCAATTACAGCTACATTACTGAATTGCACCTGTTCAGCCCAGTGCTGGGGAATTTATTAGTACAGCCTCCTCTAGAGCTAATGGGAAATATAGTTCCAAAGCTCTTTGAATCTATTGCATATTCTGTAAGAAGTGCTTTTCCTGTTGGGACTGCATTCCAGGCTTGACAAGGTGAGCTGTGAGGTCTTTATTTCTTACAGGATTTGGGAAAATCACACCAGTACTGTTTGTTCACATGGGCTGTGACATCAGGGACCAGCTGGGCTGTGAAAGCCTGTTCTGATGTGTCTTTTCCACCCTCTGGATAGATGACCCTCTCCTTAGCCAGAGAGACATTGAAGAGCTGTTCTGTTCCCAGCGCTGAGCTACCTGCATTTAAGTTTTCCTTACCCAGCCAGTATGCTCACTGCCCACAGCCATCTCCTCTTATTGATTTGGGACCTGTGCCAGTTTCTAATTGTTTCCTTCACATTGAGTTTGTTCCAGGTTGCTGACTCCTATCTACTAATTTTTCTCCTCCATATTGTCCCCTTCCATGCCCTCCCTCACTAATTTTTTGAGTAGCCTCAGAAGTCATGGGTTTGACCCATCAACTCATATCAGTGCCACAAGAACAATGGTGACATTTTTTTTCTTATTACCTTGGAACTTTAGGGCACATTAAAAAAAAAAAAAGTATTCCGAGAGGTTCTGGCTTCTTCCTCTACCCCCCTCTCCCTCCCAGAACATGTTTTTGTGTGGGAAGGTATTGTGGATGTGATTACAGTTATTTAACTGAGAACTTCTCAAGGGGTGTGGCAGGTTGACTGATTCCATATGTCACCATGTATTTGAGATCTCTTAAGTACTTGTTTTTTAGTTTACCAACAGCCACTCACTTCTCAGAAAGAATTTTTCCCTGCGGAGGGTGGGTAGGGGGCCCTTGCTGTCCTGATGCTCTTTTCTCTGTCTGCCTTCACTCTTACTCAGTGTTCTGTTGGCAGGGTAATGTATTTCGTGTTTTCCTATTTTCCTCTTAACATTTTTCAAAATACCATAGCAGTTGTATAATAAAGCAGCCCAGAATTCAGAAAGTTCTTTATTTTTGTTTACTTTGCAACTGATATTGAGTATGTGGAAAAATATTTTTATGATAGAAGAAAAAGCTAACAATCATCTTACTTACTTAAAAAAAAATAGATTGGGCTTCCCTGGTGGCGCAGTGGTTGAGAGTCCGCCTGCCGATGCAGGGGACACGGGTTCGTGTCCCGGTCTGGGAAGATCCCACATGCTGCGGAGCGGCTGGGCCCGTGAGCCATGGCCGCTGAGCCTGTGCGTCCGGAGCCTGTGCTCCGCCACGGGAGAGGCCACAACAGTGAGAGGCCCGCGTACTGCAAAAAAAAAAAAAAAAAAAAAGCCAACACAACAAAAAAAATAGATTAACTAGCATCAGTAGATAGAGGAACTTTGGTACCTTATTATAAGCAGTGTTCATTCTAAGCATGCATAGAATAGTATACCGGCAATCTCAGAGATATTGTGGGCTCAGTTCTGGACCACCACATAAAGTGAAAAAAAAAATCACAATTAAGCAAGTCACACAATTTTTTTGGTCTCCCACTGCATACAAAAGTTATGTTTACACTATACTATAGTCTATTTAAAGTGTGAAATAATTGTCTATTAAGTGTGCAATAATAACATTATGCCTAAAAATGTACATGCCTTAATTAGAAAATTCCTTATTGCTAAAAAATTCTAACCATTTTTTGAGGCTTCATTGAGTTGTAATCTTTTTTCAGTAGTAACATCAAAGACCACCGATCACAGATCACCATAACAAATATAATAATAGTGAAGAAGTTTGAATATTGTGAGAATTACCAAAATGTGACAGAGACACGAAGTGAGCAAATGCTGTTGGAAAAATGGCGTTGACAGACTAGCTCTATGCAGGGTTGCCATAAACCTTCCATTTGTAAAAAACCACAGTATCTGCGAAGCACAGTAAAGCAAGGTATACCTGTAGTGTAGTGCAGTACTCAAAGGGTGGTCCTTGCACTGGTGACAGTGTGTGACAAAATAATCACAGAACTTGAGTAAGAATTTAGAAACTTGTGTGCAAATAAGCATAAATTTGTTGAATCTAATAACAACAAATTTTAATTTGAAAGCCTTTATCTTTTTTCACTTTGGTAGTAATTAATTTTTATTGTGTTTTGTAAAAGTGTTTATCTGTGGTGAATTGGGACACCCTTCTGCCCCCTCTATCATTCATTACAGTTTACTGGAAAAACACTGACGTGTTTAGGTTAAAAACACAAGCCGGAGCATTGATCTTTCATTGCCCTTGGGTATGAGTCCTAGATATGCTATTTACTGGCTGTTTGCCTGAGCCAGTTACCAAGTTTCTCTAAGCCTCATACTCTTTATCTCGAAAATGTGGAAAAGATAATACTATATTTACCTTGCAGCGTTTTTGCTAGGATTAATTATGATGTTGTAGGTAAAGCTACAGGGCACTATTCAGCCAAATTTGGCAGCTCTGGAAAGAACTTCAGTGAGATGCTTGGTACGTGATAAAACTCAATATATGTTTATTATGATTTGTTACTAAGTAGAATTTATATATGCCATATATCCTATCTCAGAGATATTAGGAAACAGAATATAATAATATCCTCATTTAGGTTACACATATATAAAGTTCTCTCAGGACATGGACTTGAAGGAAAACGTTATATTTAGTCTCTTCTACATCCCCTCTGCTCCTCATTGGAACACCAGAGTCTTTGTTGAGACCGCTTGTATGTTACTCCTGGGTTTTACCTCTGATATTTTTTCTTCATTTTTATCTCCTCTACTAGACTCTTCTCAAAGATTATATTCTTACTGTTTTTCTCAATCTTATGTGTTCTGATGTGTATGGAAATTACTAGAACTTGTATAGAGAGAGCATCTTCAAAGAGCAGATGTGTATTGTTAGTCATCATTATAGGCAGTGTAATTTTGATTCTGCCTCATGAATTTTGACTCTACTTGAGTAAAATGGTCACACAGAACTCCTTGATAGGTGTTCTCAAATTAGCTTCCAGAACTTTGTACAGAAGGGTGCTAGGCTCCCCCACCTTTTTGCATGTGTGTATTTCTTTTCTGGCTTAAAATTTGCGTATTCGTTATTCATGCAACGAATATCCATCGAAAAGCTTTTTTTTTTTTTTTTTTTGCGGTACGCGGGCCTCTCACTGTTGTGGCCTCTCCCGTTGCGGAGCCCAGGCTCCGGATGCGCAGGCTCAACAGCCATGGCTCAGGGGCCCAGCTGCTACGCGGCATGTGGCATCTTCCTGGACCGGGGCATGAACCTGTGTCCCCTGCATCGGCAGGCGGACTCTCAACCACTGTGCCACCAGGGAAGCCCCATGAAAAACCCTTTGATACCCTGTCATTTGCCAAACCAGTGGCAAAAATGATGGTATGTATAAGCTAAAAATGACCCAGGAATTATAGGAGATAAAGATACTTGTTGAGCTAAAGTAGGAGATGCCTTGTAGGTATTTAGATATCTCATTGTCTTCTACATTTTAATCATAGCCTCTCTCTGTCCCTTTTTTCATAGACTCTTAAATGTAAATTTTTTCACAATTTTAAACTCTTTTAAGTTGGGATGTATCTCATAATTGATGGTCACTTATATTCACTCTAGGTAGGTAGCATTTGTTTAGGCTTGCAAATGTGTGAACTTTGAAAGGGTCAGCGTCAAAACCCACAGAATGGATATTGGAGGTTTGGAAGAAAATCCCAGAAACAATATTGGCGTACTCTTAGAAGAAATGCCTGTTCACTTGATGACACAGAGGGTGGCAATGTGCAGGCTGTAATGTTCTCTCCAGTTTGGTAGTCAGCCACAGCCAGACTACAAGCTTGTGCCTTTAAAAAAATTTTATTATGGAAAATTTCAAATATACACAAAAGTAGAACTAATAGCATAGACACCTATGTATGTATTACCAGCTTCAATAATTATTAACATTTTGTCAATATTATTTAATCTATCCCCATTTTCTTTCTTTCTTTTTTTTGCTTGGGTATGTTATTTTATTTTTTTATTGAAGTGTAGTTGTTTTACTATGTTGTATTGTTTCTGGTGTACAGCAAAGTGATTCAGTTATACATATATGTATATATTCTTTTTTGTATTCTTTTTCATTATAGGTTATTACAAGATACTGAATATAGGTTCCTGTGCTATACAGTAGGACCTTGTTTTTTATCTGTTTTATATATAGTAGTGTGTATCTGCTGGTCCCAAACTCCTAATTTATCTCTTCCCCGCCTTTTCCCCTTTGGTAAGTTTATTTTCTGTGTCTGTTTCTGTTTTGTAAATAAGTCCATTTGTATCATATTTTAGATTCCACATATAAGTGTTATCATATGATCTTTGTCTGTCTTACTTCAGTTAGTATGGTAATCTCTAGGGCCATCCATGTTGCTGCAAATGGCATTATTTTATTCCCTTTGATGGCCGAGTAATATTCCACTGTATATATACACCACATCTTCTTTATCCATTCATCTGTTGATGGACATTTAGGTTGCTTCCATCTCTTGGCTATTGTAAATAGTGCTGCAGTGAACATTGGATTCATGTATCTTTTCGAATTAGAGTTTTCTCCAGATATGTGCCCAGGAGTGGGATTGCTGGATCATATGGTAACTCTATTTTTAGTTTTCTAAGGAACCTGCATACTGTTTTCCATAGTGGCTGCACCAATTTACATTCCCATGTAGAAGGGTTCCCTTTTCTCCAAACCATCTCCAGCATGTATTATTTGTAGATTTTTTAATGATGGCCATTCTGATTGGTGTGAGGTGATACCTCACTGTAGTTTTGATTTGTATTTCTCTGATAATTAGCGATGTTGAGCATCTTTTCATGTACCTGTTGGTGTTTGATTGAGGTGTTTGTTTTTGTTATTGAGTTGTATGATTGCTTGAGTATTTTAAAACACATTCTGGATAGCACATCATTTCACATGGAAATTCTTCAGTGTGTATCTCTAATTGATAAGGACGTTCTTCCTTTTCTTAAATACCATGCCATCATCACACTTAATGAAATTAACAGTAATTCTTTAATATGTCCTTTTGTAGTTGGATTTCTTAGAGGAGAATCCAAATGAGGCCCCCACACTGTATTGAGTTGTTATTTTTTTTAGGTCTCCTTTACTCCACAACAGATCTTTTACCCTCTCCTCTCAATGTCCTTGATTTGTGGGAAAAACTGGACTATTTGCTCTGTAGTATGAACTTGGTTGTTTGTGTCCTTGTGGTTGTGTTTAACTTATCCCTCAATAGCTTGGCATTTAGTCTAGAGTTTTTATTAGATTTTGTATGTTTTTTTAGGCAAGAATACTTCCTAGGTGGTGCTCTGTTATGTCCTGTTGCATTGCAGCATGAAGCACATAGTGAAGGATTATCCTTCTCTTAGTGAAGCCAAGATTAATCAGTAGGTTCAGGTTGTCACCCTGTTCTTCTGTTACTAAAATGGCTTTAATGTCCGCTGATGATAGTTGACTGAATCTGGATTTAGGCCTTATTTCATTGGGGTTGCAAAATGGCAGTTTTCTAATTCTGTCATTCTTCCTGCATTTATTACATGAAATTCTGTAAAGAACTTTTTTTTTTTTTGCGGTACGCGGGCCTCTCAGTGGTGCGGCCTCTCCCGTTGTGGAGCACAGGCTCCGGACGCGCAGGCTCAGCAGCCATGGCTCATGGGCCCAGCCGCTCCGCGGCATGTGGGATCTTCCTGGACCGGGGCACGAACCCATGTCCCCTGCATCGGCAGGTGGACTCTCAACCACTGCGCCACCAGGGAAGCCCTGTAAAGATCTTTTTATTGTCAATCATTTGACTACCCTGAAATACAGTTCATATAGACAGGAAAATATTTCAACTTTCAGGTTAATGAATGAATACCTAGTAACCTCCAATTAGTAACCAGCTAGGGTTTTGAAGTATCTTATGAACTTAAAAAAATCTTTCATATGTTTCAATTCATCTCAGTTATTAATCTTTTCAGTGCTCAAATTTACTCATCTTAGGTCTGTAGGGACTCCTTCAAGTATCCTTTCTGTTGATTTCAAGTGTCCTTTGTATTATTTTTTTTAATTGTTTAAATTTTTATTGTATGAAATATTAAATGTATGTAAAACTAGACAAAATAATCAAATAATAATAACAAAATTAATCCCCATGTACCCATATCCTGTTTCAAAAGTAACCAATTCATGGCCAGTTTTATTTCTTGTATGCTCCAACTCACCTCTCTCCTCCCATATTTCTTATGGCTTCATTCTTAAATATTTCCGTTTAATCCATTAGCTTTTAATTTCCATCTTTCTACCACAACAAGATGTCACAGGTAGAAATATGCTTTTAACGACTTAACGCAGTGATTAATTAGGGTGACACCAGCTGCTTTGGCAGATAAACTTGAAAATGTAATATGGCTTAAACAAAATGGAAGTTTTTCACTCACATCATAGTCTGGTATTGGTGTTCCTGGTGAAGGAGTTTTTCTGTGGGATAATTCAGGAATCTAGGCTTCTCCTATCTTGTGTTTCTGTCACCCCCTAGGTCCATGATGCTGTCTGCATCCAGCCAGTGGAAGGGGAAGAAAGAAAAAGAAATAACCACCCGTTTCTTAAAAGTCTGAATCCAGAATTGGCACATATTCCACTGGCTAGAACTCAGTCACGTAGCCTCACAGGCAGGTCTCATCAATGAGAATGAATGTCTGGAAAGAAGAGTATATGAATTTTTGATGAATAGCTTTTAGTTTCTCCCATATTACACTATACATTGAAGAAATCCACAGATCTGAAATTCTCACTTTTGTCGTCATCTTCATAGTTACCTGTATTATGTCTGTAAGGTGTCATTCTAGTTCATTACATGTGTTTTACTGGCTTAAAAGAACTGATGCTTTCCAAACAAGGGCAATGAAGGAAATCAGTGATGACTAACTCTTGAATTGAGTAGTTGCTTTTTGTTTTCTTTCTTTTTTTAAATAGGATCATACCTTTCTATAAATTACAGATGGGTATTTCCATCTTTGTTAGGAGGGAAGAGTGGATGCCAGCAATTGTCAGTTTGTCTGATTTCTGGAAAACAAGGAATTATATCAAGAACAAGAAGGGCTGATTAATATCCATGCTTATACACTGGTAGAAGAAGGGCCAACAGTATTGATAATTGACAGATAAGTCAAGAGACCCAAGAGCAATGGGTGACTGCACAGACTTGATGTCCACCTCTTAGGAGGTGAAAATTTTGGGTAGTCCTGCTAATTTTAATATGAAGGTATTGAGCTTTATTTTAGTAAATTCTAAACTGACTTGTGACATCCATTGCTCAGGATGCACACCAAGCCAGAGAGAGGAAGCCCGAGGGTAGAAGGGAAGGCAGGGACAGGCTGCCAAGAAGAGGAAGCCCTATCTCTGAACTATATCACTGACTTAGGTGCTCACTCCCTTCCCACTGGGTCACCAGACTGGGCCATGCCACAGCTGATTATGGGCTCTCTGGAGAAGACAAGCTTTTCCTTCTGAATAGGGATGACTACTATGGAACAGATAGCAGATACCCATATTTCATGTATAAATATTTAATAGATGGAACAAATACCATCCTTGGCCACTGGGCCACAATTCTAGGTACACACCTTAATCTAATTAAAGATTAACAGTTAGAAAATTGCCTCTGTGTTGCTTCATCTCAAACATGCCAAGGTATTAGCATTACGGTGTTAAAAAAAAAAAAAAAGCAGGGACAATTTTCTCATTGATGTACTTTTTTTTAACAAAGTAGATAGTCTAACTTGTTAAGAATATAGCTTTTCCTATGGGACTCTATAAAACTAGTATCATTTTGGGTGGACAAGTAAATTGGTGATCCATAAATTTAAACATTTTAACTAAATTCCTCTTTGTGCAAAATAAGGTTTTCAGTAATCCTGTTGATCCTCCAGAGTACTTCCAGTCCAACATTTAAAAAACAAAAAAGACTAAGGAATTCTCTGGGTCCATGAAACTTGTTAGGTAATGGATTACTGTAGACGCTGGTAAAATCACTGTGCCTCTCAGTTTTGTGAGGGGATGAATGTTTTTATTGTAATTCAGCAGACATTTTACATACACAATATCATACACAATAATCTAACTTTTACATTTTATTTCTTTTGGGGTGATTTTAATCTAAAGTAGGAAACTACCTTTCCCATAACATCACACTTTATAGACCTTCTTGCACTGATTCTTTATACTATAAACATGGATGAAATATTGTCATCGAAAAAGGGCTTAATTTGGACATTTCAAGGGGAAAATGAGGTTCCAGTATACTCCTTTGAAGTTTGCAAATGACTTTCTCATCCAAAGAAACCTAAAGTATTATTCACAAAGACTCCAACCTACAAGAACTTATTTCACTCTGATGTTCCTTCCTCTCTGCCATAAGTAATGCTACTTGGCTTGTGAAGATGAGCCTGGCTTTCCAAAGAACCTTCAATTTGGTAACAATATTCTCTTCTAAGTGCTGCAGTAGCCCACAGTCAAAAATCCCTCACAACAGGGGCTTCCCTGGTGGCGCAGTGGTTGAGAGTCCGCCTGCCGATGCAGGGGACGCGGGTTCGTACCCCGGTCCGCGAGGATCCCACATGCCGCAGAGCGGCTGGGCCCGTGGTCCGTGGCCACTGAGCCTGCGCGTCCGGAGCCTGTTTTCCGCAACGGGAGAGGCCACAGCGGTGAGAGGCCCGCGTACCAAAAAAAAAAAAAAAAATCCCTCACAACAAATTTTAGAGAGGCTAGGGTACAGGGGAGCAAAATATAATTAGAACAACTGTAAGACAAGTTTAAGACTTGATTGGTTTCCATGTTTAGGTAGGTCTCCCAGTAAGGACTTCAAGTGTCTAAAATAATCTTTCCCTAAAATGTTGGAAATTGTGGTGTTTCTTACCAGCTACAAGTATAGACTTTGTAAAGTAGTAGTGCTAGCAGGAGCAAAGCTGGGCATTCGATTTGTGCTAGATACCACTCTGACTGCATTTCATGATTACCTCAGTGTTTTAGAGTTGCAGCCCCATATCTACAGCCTTTATGATTTTTGCCATTTTCTTGTATCTTTACTATAACTTGTTTAATTTTTTATTTAACTGAACCCCTTTAAAGTTATTATGAACAATTTGAAAGTACACAGAAGTAGAGAGAATAGTACAGTGAATTTCCATATACCCAGCACATGGACAAGACAGGTTTCATGGGCATCCAACCTGTGGAGTCATTCAGCACCCATGGTTTATTAGGGCCCCATGTTTGGTTTAAAACTCTGCTGTCACTGTTTTGAATTCTCAATAATTTATGAGTAAGGGGCCCTGCATTTTTTTTTTTTTTTTTGCGGTACGCGGGCCTTTCACTGTTGTGGCCTCTCCCGTGGCGGAGCACAGGCTCCGGACGCGCAGGCTCAGCGGCCATGGCTCATGGGCCCAGCCGCTCCGTGGCATGTGGGATCTTCCCGGACTGGGGCACGAACCCGTGTCCCCTGCTTCGGCAGGTGGACTCTCAACCACTGCGCCACCAGGGAAGCCCGGCCCTGCATTTTTATTTTGCATTGAGCTCTGCTAATTATGCAGTCGTCCTATACCTAAACTCAGTAATTATCAAGATTTCTGCTCCATTTTCTTCATCTATTCTCCTGTCATTTTTCCTCCCCCACCCCTTTCTTTATCTCGGTCTTTCTCTTTTTTCTGAAGTATTTTAAAGCAAATCCCAAACATCAGTTCACTTTACTCTGATGTGCTTCAGAGTGCATCTCTAAAAAAATATGGACATTTTGGTACTTAACTACAATGCTATTATCACATCTAGCAAAATAAACAGCAATTGGTATTACATAATCCCGCTTCACAAACATCCTCAACTGACTTGAAAATGTCATTTACTGCTTTTCTATTCACTTTTTTCTTTTTATCAAATCCAAAGTCTGTATATTACGTATGTCCCTTAAGTCTCCCCTAATGTAGAAGTCCTGCCTCTGTTCCTGCCAGAGCCTTGTTACAGAAACAGGGTCCCTTGTTCTACAGAAGGTCTCACATTTTGGTTTCTTATGATGTTTTCTAACTTGTTCCTCTATCCGTCATATTTCTTATACTGAAGTTATCTCTAGACTTGATTTAATGTAAGTGTTCTTGGCAAGAATGCTTCATCAATGGTAATTGTGCTTCCTACTGCTTCATCAGGAGGCATCCATAGTTTGCAACCACTTTTAGTGATGCTAAGATTCATAAATGGGTTTGGCAGGTGACAGCCTTACCATTCCATAGTAAAGTTCCCCATTAATTTTTCATACAGTGATCACTTCTATTGATGGATATTATCTGAAGCAATTATTTCATTACATGATTACAAAAAATCATGCTTTTCTAATTCTGTTATTTCTTTATATTTATTAACTAGACTTTTTCAGTGAAATACTTTCCCTCATAAACTAGGACTATTTGGAGCCCAGTTTTTCTTTTCCTTAACTTAGTTTTGTCCTAAGCAATTATGTTAGTTAGCTTGATGTACTAGTTATATATATATTTAATATGCTTAGAATCAAGCACATAGTTAATAAAATAAAAAGTCACTCATATACCATCTAATATCGTCTGTTATACTCCCAGTGGTACATGTGTTAGATTTTGCAAAACACTATTATTTCCCCTGCCTTACAGATGAGGAAACCAAGGCATTGTGAGGCCAAGCAACATTCCCTGGGTGGATCTTGGGCTAGAACCCTGTGCTCTGACATTAGAGCCAAGCTATAACCACTCTGCTGTCATAGCACTCTATTCTTGGTGGCCAAAGTGTTGTATATAAAAAAGGCACCCTGATGTTTGAGATGGAACCAAGAAAATGATTTTATAATAGCAAGCCAGTGAGAAAGCCCAAAACTCTCAGATAATTAATTGATCTGTGTTCTCATTTTCATCTGGTGCCGCCTCCATGACCAGTGTGATTTATTGCACCTACAAGTTTAAATCAATTATCTGAGTATATTAGAGCCTAGATTGACCTAATAAACTTCTCAAACTTCCCCAACATAATGCTTTTGTAGCTTTTGTATGAAATACTTAAAATTTTTTTTGTCTTTTCATTATTATTCTTAATAATTTAAAACATATCTCCGTAAGACAACAAATGGAAACCACGATTGTTGTTTTTTAGAAAGGAGAGGCTGTTGCACAAACCAGTCTAGTCAAGGCAGAAGGCTAAGTTTTCTTCAGGCAAATTATTTCCCAGACCTTTGAATCACAAGAGGAACTTTTGAAGTGCCCTTGAGAAGTCCCTATACCACAATCCAAATATTTAGTTGTGAAGCTTAAATGCAAAAATTTTGAGCCTTGTCTCTGACCATTTCTTTTGATGTGCTTTTTCATAAGCAGTGAGACTAAAAAAGTCACACTGAAGACCTTGGAGGGATTTTGTCTGTTGGAACATACATGTTAAACATTATCAAGGAGCCAAAGGAGTGAGGTGGAGGAATAGCTAGAGCAAACGCAGAACCTACCTTGCAAATTTAATTCTTCCTGGGAAAATATCAAACCACCACTGTCTGACAGTGATCTCTTTTTGGTTAATGTTGAGAAATAAGATAGAAACATGTTTGTTATTTTATGTCATTCATGTTATTTCATAAACTTTTAGGAATAATTTAGTCTAATCTTTTCAACTTGCTTGTAAGAAAACTGAAGTCCAGCTACTTTAAATAATTTCTCCTGAGATTAACAGATAATTAGTTGCAGACCTAAAATTAGAGGTTTCCTCAGCTTTCCTGAATGACACACTAAGGTACTATTTCAACTAAAGTATTTAATTGCGAACAACAGAAACTGATTCTGACTAACTTGAGCAGAAGTATAATTTATATAGGGTAGATTTGGGGTAGCTTACAAAGTCTAATGTCAATTTTACTGTAATTTTTTTGGTGAGGAGTTGAGGAGTAGAAATGGTTAAGTGAGGAAAAGTGTATTTTAAAATTTAAAATCACAGTTATCATGGTTAGAATGCAAAAAATACATTGTTTTAAAAATTGTATTGAGGGGCCAATTTGCCCCTTTGTTCACCTTAGTGTCTTAATGTGTCCAGTCTCTGGAAATAGCTTTTCTCTGCTCTTTCTGGTTTTTCTGTACCAGAAAGCGGATGAGGTGAGGAGTGGTGCTTCACATCTTGGGGGTGACTCCTTTGGTTGGATGAGGGAAGCAAAAGAGGCTCAGGTGCTCTGGCTTCAGGGTGGAGTATATAAAAGTTACCGTGTAGATTTGCCTGTGAAGAGCCACCTTCTGCTAGTATGTCTCCCTTTCCTTTTTTCTCCAAAATGATCTCTGAATCCTTCTCATCCATAGAAGACCTCTTCAGGTTTTCTCTTCAGGTTGAAAGGTTCCTGGCTCCAAAAGGGAGCCATAAGGAGGTCAAAATTGAAACTGTAACTTAATGTGGATAAGGTGCTGTAGCATGTGAACTGCTGCATTTCCAACAGTTGGAATAGTCCTTGCCCATAGTGGGTCCTAACAGGTAGTTATTTAATGAATGAAATAATAAAACAGCTCCACTTCTGGACTCCCATAACTCAAACTGGTAATAATTTAGTTGCTAAAATCTCCTCTTATGTTCTGTTGTTCGAAAATGTTATGCCCAGATGCATAAAAATGATGCTCCTTGATCCACTCACTTGTCATGAGCATCTGAACAGTTAGTTCCCAATGACCTGGCATGCTTTGATTTATTGTTCATTTGATTTAATTTACCGAAGGTGACCTTACTCTATTTTTCTGCCAGAACTCAGGCTGGATCACGGTTGTTGGTGATCCCCAGGGAATAAATCATAAGTGATGACTTTTAGTCATGTTAGGCCTGCCTCTCCAGTATAACATCCATGTAGTGAACCTAGGCCTTGAGGCTGATGACGGCATTTTGTAGACAGGCTACAGTGACCTCTAGTTCTTAGAACTGTCGTTGGATTTACCTGCAAGACAACAGCATTCTCAACTGTGGGTAGAATGTGCCATTGTTTCTGGGAACTCTGGAAAAGACAACTTAAAGAAAACCCCATACCTTGATTTCCAGAGCTTTGGCATTTAACTGGGATGGAGTCAGGGTGGGGAAAAAAAAAAAGATTGGAATCACTGTATGGATTTCTCTATCATCAAGAAATATATGTAAATTAGTAATAAAGTAACCAAGAAATTTTGAGGATGATACACTTAGGCAGAGTTCCACCTTTTAGGCAGTTGGGTGAGTCTGATTTGCATTCCTTAGGATTTGCTCAAACTGTTTATAGCAAGTATGGCTCCAGATTCTGGGTGGGAACCTGTAAGACCTTGTGACTGCATATTAATTGAGCCTCTGAAAAAGTGTCTGAATTTCACAGTGATAAATTTTAATGACTTCTGTTTGTGTATCATTAACAAGCTTCTGGTGGTTACCAAAACTTGTAAACAAAGTCATTTTGCCAGTGCAGATAGTGTGTTTTTACCCTTGAATATGACCTTGAATTAAAACAAACAAGTAACTTTTGTTTATAGTCCTTTTCTGCTGAACTAGAATAACTTTGAGATGGTGTTGAAGCATCTCACTCCTTGGCTCAGAACCTTTCAAGTCTCCTCATTTCACTCCAAGTAAAAGCCAGGTCCTTTACAATGGACAAGGAGGCCCTTCTCCCTACCAGGGAACCTTAGCCCTCTGATCTCCTACCCTTTTACTCAGCCTTCTTTCTCACTCTCCTCCAACCCACGTGGGTTCCCTTGCTGTTCCTCAGACACCTGCCATAGGGCCTTTGGACAAATTTTCCCTTTGTCTGGAACACTCCCCCTGCTGGCTAGCAACCTGCCTCTCCTTTAATGTGACCTCTTTGTTGAAACCCACTAGACCTGCCATATTTAAAATCTAACTGTCCCTCCATCTTCCTGATCCTTCTAAGGCTGCTCTAGGTTTTTTTTTTTTTTTTTTTTTGGCCACACTGTGTACTCGTGGGATCTCAGTTCCCTGACCAGGGATTGATCCCAGGCCACGGCAGTGAAAGCCTGGAATCCTAACCACTAGGCCACCAGGGAACTATCAAGGCTGTTCTATTTTTAATATTTGTCTTTAGCATTTAACCATCCAACATACCTTTAATTTAGTCACTTAAGTTGTTTACTGTTTATTATCTGCTTCCCTGCTGCTAGAATCTAAGCTTCATGAGCATAAGAATCTTTCTCTTCTTTCTTCAGTGGTGTGTCCCAAGTGTCTAAATCAACTATATCCAATAGAAATTTCTGTGATGATGGAAACATATCTGGTAGACACTACCTACCTGTGCTAATTGAACACTTAAATTGTGGTTAGTTCCAATGAACCCCTGAAATTAAATTAAAACTTGATTTAATTTTAATTAATTGAAATTTAAATATCCATGTGTGGCTAGTGGCTACCTATCATATTAGCAGTACAGATCTTGAAAGTTTATTGAATGAATGAATGAACGAATGAACGTCTAGCTCTCTAGATCAGTGCTTTTTTTTTTTTTTTTTTCCGGTACGCGGGGCACTCACTGTTGTGGCCTCTCCCATTGCGGAGCGCAGGCTCAGCGACCATGGCTCACGGGCCCAGCCGCTCTGCAGCATGTGGAATCCTCCCGGAACAGGGCACGAACCCGTGTCCCCTGAATTGGCAGGCGGACCCTCAACCACTGCGCCACCAGGGAAGCCCCAGTGCTTTTTTCTTTTAATTTTTAAATTTATTTTTGGCTGCATTGGGTCTTTGTTGCTTCGCACAGGCTTTCTCTAGTTGTGACGAGTAGGGGCTACTCTTCGTTGTGGTGCACGAGCTTCTCATTGCTGTCTTCTCTTGTTGCAGAACATGGGCTCTAGACGTGCAGGCTTCAGTAGTTGTGGTTCATGGGCCCCAGTAGTTGTGGCTCACGGGCTCTAGAGCGGAGGCTCAGTAGTTGTGGCACACGGGCTTAGTTGCTCCACGGCATGTGGGATCTTCCCGGACCAGGGATCGAACCCGTGTCCCCTGCATTGGCAGGTGGCGTCTTAACCACTGTGCCACCAGGGAAGTCCTAGATCAGTGCTTCTTAAACTTCAGTGTGCAAAGAGATCACCTAGATTCCTGGGGATTATTGTTAAAAGTGCAGATTCTGATTCAGGAGATCTAGGGTGGGGCCCAAGATTTTGTGTTTCTAACAAGGTCCCAGCTGATATCTTCTTATACTTTAAGTAGCTAGAATCTGTAAGGCTAATGTTGCCTTGCTTTTAGTTTGTGTGTTTACTGAGGCCAGGTGGTTCTTCATTTCCTGGACAGGAGAGATTACTAAAAATTACCTGTTAGACCCATACAGCAGCCTACAGGCCGAAAGCCTACAAAAAGAGAATGATTTATTCCCTTCTCCATGATAAGATGACTCTCCTTGTCCCTTTTCTCTCTAATTTGGTTGAATTCAGTTGTGGCTAATTTAGAAAAAAATTGTTTTCTTCAATTCTGGTTGCTTTTATGCCAGTTTGCAGCTTCTGTGCCAGTTTGTGCCCACTTGACTTATAATCTATTTTTCCAGGTCACTGAGGATATGTGCTATTTACCCTTTACAAAGAATTTTCAAGTGGTGCTGGACTACTTAGTCCTGCATCCTACTATTACCTGAGATAGCTGGCTAAATCAAACTCCCACAGGGGAAAAAAAAATCTCATCAATCTCTTCCATTGTTACAATCACATTGTTCATCTACAGAATAAACATCATCTAGTTATTCCCTCAGGGAGGAGTTTAAATCTTGTTTATAGTCCTCACATTGCTGCAAATCTGTGGTCATTCTTCTTAATTATCATGTATTCTTTTCCAGGTGGATTTCCGTCAGAGCAGTAAATCTTGGTGCAGATCAATTTTAGGTGTTGTGAGTATTTAATAACAATTAATGTACTGATGAATATATGTAACATCACCTGATTTATCATCCCCCTATAGGCTCTTCAGAAATATATCAGAGGCACAATTTACAGTACCTGTCAAGAGAAAAATGATAAGGCCATCTTAAAAACTCAGCTTTGTATTTTCTCAGAAGAGGGGGAGGAATGGCTGTGTATCTGACATCTTCTGGCTGACTGCTGGTCTAGTCTTCCAGCCTTATCTGCTGTGGCGGTGCATGGCCTTGGCCCACATGAGGCCCGTTCTCGTGCCTCCGGGCTAACTAACTGGTCCCCAACATGTCTTCTGTGTTTTTTGCTTATTCTCTTTCCTCTGATTGCAATGTTCTACCCAATTCCTGCAGCCTTCCCCACAACACCTAAAGATAACCTTTTCAACACTTGAGTCTGACAACAATAATCACGGTAGTAGTTACATTTATCGGCCAATTGTGTGGCACTGTTCTAAGCACTTTACGTATGTAATCTCATTTGATTCTCACTACTGTGGTCTGAGCAAGAAGTTACCATCCTCCTTTTGCAGATAGAAACAGAGGCTTGCCCAAGTTTACATAGTGAGTAACTTGCCCAAGTTTACATAGTGAGTAGGGGAGCCTGGGTTTGAACCCAGGCTGTCTGATTCTAGAATCCTTCCTCCTAACCGTTCAGCTATACTGCTCAGATTTTTCCTTCTACCTGGGACGTTCCTCCTTTCTCTCGTTTGCTTTGAGGCAGACGACATAGTTGCCATTGACCAGGACCTGGGTTCCAAACTCATGGCTCTTTCCCCAGTCTTCTCCTAGCATTTTGTACCTACCCGTACCACTTCTCTTGTGTTATAGGATAATGTGGTTTTTCTCCCTGCTCTTGGAGGCAGAGAGGGGCATATTTTACTGACCTTTTAGTGCTTTCATGAGTTGTAGAAAGCTATCCTGACTTTACCAAATTTGGGTTTCTAGATAGTAAATTTTCCATAATTATGGCGGAACTTGAAGCTCTATATGCTTGCTTTATCATCATGCAGGAGGGGGATATTCAGTGTACCGTATTTAAATATAATAATCCAGTTGGGTAGACTCAACTGAAGCTAAAACCTTTTAAACCCCACCTTTAGTGCTTTGAAGATGGGCCTGGAGCTCTGCTGAGAGCTTATAGGTTCCTTGTAGGTTAAAGCAATGGTTAGCTTAGTGGTGTGCTGGTAAGTTTTTAACCACTGGCTCTCCAGGAAAAGAATGTGTGTGTGCGCACGTGTGCATTTATTATAAATTTTACTGATGTAAAGGATATGTAGCTATAATTTATAAATAATAATGAAATAATCACTACTCTTTATTGTAAGTTCCAGAAGCCAATAGATTCTCATATAACACTATTGTTGATTTTGTCAAACTCTTGAATCCATAGCCACTCTATGTTTGCAATTGATGAACAAGTGTAGTTCTGTGAAAAATATTGTATAATAGTTTTAAATGCTGGAAGAATACATCAATAATTTTTTTTTGTTCTACTCAGAGTTAACAGCTACAGATGTGGCACACTTTTAAGTCTGATATGCATATTCTCCATCTCTCTCAAATGAACAAAACAATATCAAATCTTGATTTGTAGCATTTGCCAATTTGGCCTCTTTTTTTTTTTTTTTTTTTTTTTTTTTTTGGTACGCGGGCCCCTCACCGCCACGGCCTCTCCCGTTGCGGAGCACAGGCTCCAGACGCGCAGGCTTAGCGGCCATGGCTCACGGGCCCAGCCGCTCCGCGGCACGTGGGATCCTCCCGGACCGGGGCGCGAACCCGCGTCCCCTGCACTGGCAGGCGGACCCCCAACCACCGCGCCACCACGGAAGCCCAATTTGGCCATTTTTAAACTACCGATTTGACTTGACTGAAAGTGGACTTGGGCAGAGATGCAGAATAGCAGTACGTTAAACAGCATTTCCACCATACAGCTATAATAGATGCAAGTAACCTTAAGAGTAAAGATGATAGTAAAAGAATTGGAAAGTGATGAGTTTTGTGTATTTATTACCTTTTTAAAATATTTTTACTTAATTGTGAATTACATATTATAGTTTATAAAATTATATAACTTAATTTTTAATAATGGCTTTGTTATATATATGGAATCTAAAAAAAATGGTTCTGAAGAACGTAGGGGCATGACAGGAATAAAGACATAGAGACAGACATAGAGAACGGACTTGAGGACATGGGGAGGGGGAAGGGTAAGCTGGGATGAAGTGAGAGAGTGGCATGGACATATATACACTACCAAATGTAAAACAGATAGCTAGTGGGAAGCAGCCGCATAGCACAGGGAGATCAGCTCAGTGCTCTGTGACCACCTAGAGGGGTGGGATAGGGAGGGTAGCAGGGAGACGCAAGAGGGAGGAGTTATGGGGATATATGTATATGTATAGCTGATTCAGTTTGTTATAATGTAGAAACTAGCACACCATTGTAAAGCAATTAGACTCCAATAAAGATGTTAAAAAAAAAAAGAAGCAGCTACTGGTCAGAAATTTAAAAAATAAATAAATTAATTAAATGATGGCTGTGTTTAACAACTGGCTTGCAAAATTCTTGAAATTTAACAATGGGCTCTTATAAGTCTAGAGGTGGCTTCAGCACACCACTGGGTCAGTCCAGCTCAAAAGTGCTGTTTGGTTATCAAACTCAGGCATGAGGAGGATAAGGCTTGAATTTCAGCTCTGAATTTTACTTTCAGTTTATAGATTAATTTACTTACTGTTTGTTTAAGCATATTGTATGTCATAAAGTATTTTGTAAGTCTTAAGATTTCCCAGATCTGGCAAGACTGGTGAAGAAATGTGCATTTAACATTGTTGAGTCCTCTCTTTGAGCCAGGCCCTGTGCTAAGAACTGTACTTGCATTATCTTGCCTGGACTTCTTAGGAGATAAGTACTATTATTATCTTCATTCTGTAGAAGGGAAAACCAAGGCTTGGTGAGAATCAGAGGCACACTGGTCAGTGCTGGAGGAGGGAGTCAGCCCATACCCCAGAAGAACTCATGGCTTCTGCCGAGGAAAGCAGAGAAGAGAGGAAGAGGAAAAATGGCAGATGAAGAGGATAAAGCAGGCTCTTTTATCATATTTCTGTCCCCTCTTCGTACTCATGCTGCTTCTTCTTGACATGGGTGTGGTGCTAGGAGAAGAATGTCCCCTTCTTCCCCTGAGTATAAAATCATTCCATCTTCATTGTAGAGCAACAGAAAATGCATAAAAGTATAGAGGTAAAAATAAAAATGACTTCTGATTTTATTACTCAGTGGCAACCAAGATTTTAACTTTTAGGTGTATATATCAATAAAATTTTATGCACATAACATATAAAATGTAAATAATATATAATATGGCAAAATATATGTTTACTTTAATTTATTTAACAATTATTTCTTTCCATTATTATTCCCTTAATTTGGAAAGGGTTATCTTTTTGATAACTGCAGTCCTTGGCTATTTGGAAAATAAAACTTAAGGGCTGGAACTGCAGAAACAGAAGCTACATATAATCACCACATCTTTTCCTATTTATTGCAATCTTTTCCCACAGAAGATAGTCAACAGATATATTAAGAAGCACCACATGAGTAATTTGAGCTTCTGTTATTTCTGTTTCTTACTTTTCTCCATGCTTTGGTAGATGGCAAGTAGGAGAGCCAACATTTGGATGTTCCAGAAACTTATTATTTACTTCCTGGATAATTTCATATTTGTTCTGACACTGAGAACATTTGCCATATTTCTTGATCTGTAAATCTGAATTCTTCTGAATTCTGTTTGTTAGTGCTTTTGTTGATAAGAAAGAAAGGTGATATTTTCATGCACCAAGTGCTTATCCACTCAAAAGGGAAAAGCAAAACAAAATTCATACCTGGGTTCAGGCTAGATTTTTACAAATCTAGCCCTTTGGAGACATTGCCCATGAAGAACAAAATCATATGGAGTGACATTTGGTCCCCAACCTAACTAAGAGTACTTCTGGGACCTTTAATCTACTGCGGCAACTATCATGTTTGACCAAAGTCAGTGAAACGTTTCCCCTTTTATATTCAGTTACGTGACTAGTGGAATCATTTAATAAGCTTTGTCTTGCAGCTTATTATATATAAGTCCTGTGTGGTTTGACCTAATAAATCATTATCCCTGTCTTGATCTTCAGATGTCAAACAGGTCATATTACTCTGAAAGAAATGTCGTCAAATTTTGTGTGTAAGATTATGTTGGTTATTTTCCTGTTTAGGAAGACCAACCTATATAGAGATGGAAAAATAATGTCTAACTAGGCAATAGAGGGTGGAGAGAAAGTAAAATAAGAGATATTTTGTATTGACAATTGCTAAATATAGGCAAGGTGACGTTTAAAACATTATCATCTTTATAGCTTTTATAAACACTCTCTTGGAAACAATGGCATATGGTTAGGGCTCAAAGAAGAAAAGCTGTCTCTTGTACATTAATCAGACTTGCTCTGTAAAGATTGTTTCCTGAGAAACTGTAGTAGTTATTAACAGAAGCTATGTCTAGTATATTTATTTTATAGCATATTGTTAATAGCAATGATCGTATTTCATTTTAAAAATCATAAAATTTGTTCTCTTTTGAAATATTTTGATAGCTTGGTTTAAATTACAGTGTTGTTACAGTATGTATTTCGTTGGCGTTGTTAGACTATTACACCTTTACGTACTTAGTGATAACTAGCTTCTTGATGGTCCATTTTTCTTTCTTTATCCATACTTTGTTCCACACATGTAAACATAGACGTATAATTATACAGATTTCTTTTCCTTAAAAAGAAAAAGAAAACCCAGACAGAAGCTCTTCCCTCCAGAAAGAAAACTCAGTTTTACCAGATAATTTAAAGCTTAGTAGAAGTCTTAGCTGGGCCTCTTTTAAGACCTAGTGTATTCATTTTCAAGTGCTAAGTGGAATAAAATTAGTATTTAGAGTTTGCTTCTCTGTTGTTTGATTAGGTTTTCTTTTAGGCAGAACAAGGTTGAATTTCATATGAAAATGCTAAGTATTATATATGTTTGTAAAAGTGAGCCCTTTAGAATTTAGCCTTCTCCCTCCTTTTTCTTCCTTAGAAAGAGATTTATGTGTAGGTCATGTGCAAAGACACTTGTTGATGACAGGAATATAACCCTCGTGTGCAGCAGTATCTCTTCTATTCTGTTTGGATCATAAATTTCATTTTATAATATATGTCACATTATCCCATTATTTTCCCAATTTATGACTGGCTTTTATAATACTGTCCAAGATGAAAATCATATGAATAAATGAAGGTGTTATCTTAGACATTCCTTTTACTCTTGGCGTCTGGAGACGAGGTAGTCTGACTTGAATAGAACAAGAAATGACAGCTTTTCTCTGAGAGTTCTGAGAAGGAATGTGAAAGGCGTCCATGGGAGCCAGCTCCCGGATAATGTTTAAAGCTATAGAGCAAAGAATTTCCTTTTACATTAAAACACCAAGGCATAAAGAGCATTAAATATGCTACATAGTATCACACTATGCAGAGTATAAGTGTGAAAGAAACTACAAGTCACTAAATTTTTGGAATATCATTAGATGAGATTCTGTTTCTGTTCCCATATGTGGTAATCTATTAGACCTCCTAGGCAATATGTTGAAGAGACTCAAAATATACTTAATGATTTGTCTTATTTTCAAAATATACTATAGGTCTGTTCATTCCTTCCTCCCTCCCGCCTCCTGCATGCCCCTACCAGACATAGAATAGTACCTTATAACATTTGAAGGAATAAAAAGGAAAATAACATGACTGAACCGTTTTATGTTGGGGACTTGCCAAAATAGTTTTAAGTCCAACTAATGAAAAAAAATTCTTTATAACCAATCTTAACTGTTCAAACTGATCTAAAATATATTGTGTTGGATATAATATAAAGGCAATACATACTTAAAGTTAATTATGAGGTAGATAAGGGTGCATTGTAGCTGATATATCAGATATTTTATATGTAAAAAATAAGCACACAGATCCCTTCTAAGGAAAGTTCCTTCTAAGGAAGGCCAGTACAGCCTAATTTTTCTACTGAGTAAAAACAGGAAAACCAGACTTCAAATCAGAAATTGTCATTTAATTTAATTGTTCATGCTTTATTTATTCCATTACTGTGAGGATGACTGCTGGTCTGTCTAATTTAGAATCTCACTGCTACTCTGTCCAGTTTATTATCTTTAAGGTTTATCAGCTGTGCAATCAAGCTGAACTATTTGTGTTTTACTGAAGATAGACACATTGAAAGAGAATGAGGAGCCTGGGGACAATGGGAATAGTTACAACAGAGGTTTAAATGAGAATACATATTTGTTCCCTACATGAGAGAAGGACCAAAAAAAATTTTTTTTAAGGTAAATATGTGATTAAATTAGACACACTGTGATTTATAATTTAGTTTTTGCTAACTTGGTTCTGTAGCAAAGGAAAGAATATTGGAAAGATTCATTTTACCTTATCTCAGTAGCCTTAAAAATCTTTGCTTTGAACTACCATTGCTGGAATGATATATCAGGTTGATAGACTGTCTGTTATGGATATCTGACTGACCAACAATCTCATGGGCCTTAGGAAAGGTTTCACAGTCAAATCCCCTTTGTGGTCAAACTTAGGAAACCCAGAATTAAATAACTCTTTAGAGAACTGAAAATTGGACATTTACTTCTTTAAGGTAGGTGATAAACGTACATGGTGTTTAAATTATTTAAGAGCTAGTTGGTTTACCACTTGATCACAAGTAAAGGTTCTAGAATTGTCCTGCATCATTTCTAAATTGGGAAAACAAAACCCAAGCCTTTCTTTCCATGATTAGTCACTTGTACCAGTGCTGTATTGATTAGGGCCTCTTTTGGAGTCAGACAGACAAATGTGTATTTAAGTTCTGGTTCTATCACTTACTAGCTGGGGGGACTTTGGGAAAATTCCTTACCATTTCTCAGGCTCAGGTTCAGTATGTAAAATGAAGGTGATAAAAGTACTTACCTAAAGAAATTTTATGAAAATTAATTTAGGTTATGCCTATATACTGCCTGACACATAGTGACTAATAAGTAATTGCTGCTGTTTTTATTATTGTTATTGATTTGTCTTAGTGCTCTAGTCCTCTCCTTGAATTCCAGTAGAGCTGTTGCTATTGTCTCCTCCTTTTCTTTTTCTTAACATCTTTATTGGAGTATAATTGCTTTACAGTGTTGTGTTAGTTTCTGCTATATAACAAAGTGAATGAGCTATACGCATACGTATGTCCCCATAAACCCTCGCTCTTGCATCTTCCTCCCACCCTCCATATCCCATCCCTTCAGGTGGTCACAAAGCATCCAGCTGATCTCCCTGTGCTCTGCGGCTGCTTCCCACTAGCTGTTTTACATTTGGTAGTGTATATATGTCCATGCTACTCTCTCACTTTGTCTCAGCTTCCCTTTCCCCTCCCCGTGTCCTCAAGTCCATTCTCTACATCTGTGTCTTAATTCCTGTCGGGCCCCTAGGTTCATCAGAACCATTTTTTTTTTAGATTCCATATATTTGTGTTAGCATACGGCATTTGTTTTTCTCTTTCTGACTTACTTCACTCTGTATGACACACTCTAGGTCCATCTACCTCACTACAAATAACTCAATTTCGTTTCTTTTTATGGCTGAGTAATATTCCATTGTATATATGTGCCATATCTTCTTTATCCATTCATCTGTAGATGGACATGTAGGTTGCTACCATGTCCTGGCTATTGTAAATGCTACCATGTCCTGGCTATTGTAAATAGTGCTGCAATGAACATTATGGTACATGACTCTTTTTGAATTATGGTTTTCTCAGGGTATATGCCCAGTAGTGGGATTGCTGGGTCATATGGCAGTTCTAGTTTTAGTTTTTTAAGGAAACTCCATACTGTTCTCCATAGTGGCTGTATCAATTTACATTCCCACCAACAGTGCAAGAGGGTTCCCTTTTCTCCACACCCTCTCCAGCATTTATTGTTTGTAGATTTTTTGATGATGGCCATTCTGACTGGTGTGAGGTGACACCTCATTGTGGTTTTGATTTGCATTTCTCTAATGATTAGTGATGTTGAGCATCCTTTCATGTGTTTGTTGGCAATCTGTATATCTTCTTTGGAGAAATGTCTCTTTAGGTCTTCTGCCCATTTTTGGATTGGGTTGTTTGTTCTTTTGAAATTGAGATGTATGAATGGCTTGTACATTTTGGAGATTAATCCTTTGTCAGTTGCTTCATTTGCAAATATTTTCTCCCATTATGAGGGTTGTCTTTTCGTCTTGTTTATGGTTTCCTTTGCTGTGCAAAAGCTTTTAAGTTTCATTAGGTCCCATTTGTTTATTTTTGTTTTTATTTCCATTTCTCTAGCAGGTGGGTCAAAGAGGATCTTGCTGTGATTTATGTCACAGAGTGTTCTGCCTGTGTTTTCCTCTGAGTTTGATAGTGTCTGGCCTTACATTTAGTTCTTTAATCCATTTTGAGTTTATTTTTGTGTATGGTGTTAGAAAGTATTCTAATTTCATTCTTTTACATGTAGCTGTCCAGTTTTCCCAGCACCACTTATTGAAGAGGCTGTCTTTCTCCATTGTATAATCTTGCCTTCTTTATCAAAGATTAGGTGACCATAAGTGCTTGGGTTTATCTCTGGGCTTTCTATCCTGTTCCATTGATCTATATTTCTGTTTTTGTGCCAGTACCATACTGTCTGGATTACTGTAGCTGTGTAGTATAGTCCGAAGTCCAGAAGCCTGCTTCCTCCAGCTCTGCTTTTCTTTCTCAAGATTGCTTTGGCTATTCAGGGTCTTTTGTGTTTCCATACAAATTGTGAAATTTTTTGTCCTAGTTCTGTGAAAAATGACATTGGTAGTTTGATTGCACTGAATCTGTAGATTGCTTTGGGTAGTATAGTCATTTTCACAATATTTATTCTTCCAATCCAAGAACCTGGTATATCTCTCCATCTGCTTGTATCATCTTTAATTTCTTTCATCACTGTCTTATAGTTTTCTGCATACAGGTCTTTTGTCTCCTTAGGTAGGTTTATTCCTAGGCATTTTATTCTTTTTGTTGCAATGGTAAATGGGAGTGTTTCCTTAATTTCTCTTTCAGGTTTTTCATCATTAGTATATAGGAATGCAAGAGATTTCTGTGCATTAATTTTGTACCCTGCTACTTTACCTAGTTCATTGGTTAGCTCTAGTAGTTTTCTGGTAGCATCTTTACGATTTTCTATGTATAGTATCATGTCATCTGCAAACAGTGACAGTTTGCCTTCTTTTCTGATTTGGATTCCTTTTATTTGTTTTTCTTCTCTGACTGCTGTGGCTAAAACTTACAAAACTATGTTGAATAATAGTGGTGACAGTGGGCAACCTTGTCTTGTTCCTGATCTTAGAGGAAATGGTTTCAGTTTTTCACCATTGAGAACGATGCTGGCTGTGGCTTTGTCATATATGGCCTTTATTATGTTGAGGTATGTTCCCTCTGTGCCTACTCTCTGGGGAGTTTTTATCATAAATGGGTGTTGAATTTTGTTCAAAGCTTTTTCTGCATCTATTGAGTTTAGCATACGGTTTTTAGCCTTCAATTTGTTGATATGGTGTATCACAATGATTGATTTGCATATATTGAAGAATCTGTGCATTCCTGGGATAAACCCCAGTTGATCATGGTGTATGATCCTTTTAATGTGCCGTTGGATTCTGTTTATAGTATTTTGTTGAGTATTTTTGCATCTCTGCTCATCAGAGATATTGGCCTGTAGTTTCATTTGTTTGTGACATCTTTGTCTGGTTTTGATATCAGGGTGATGGTGGCCTCAGAGAGTGAGTTTGGGAGTGTTCCTCCCTCTGCTATATTTTGGAAGAGTTTGAGAAGGATAGACGTTAGCTCTTCTCTAAATGTTTAATAGAATTTGCCTGTGAAGCCATCTGGTCCTGGGCTTTTATTTGTTGGAAGATTTTTACTCACAGTTTCAATTTCAGTGCTTGTGATTGGTCTGTTTATATTTTCAATTTCTTCCTGTTTCAGTCTTGGAAGGTTGTGCTTTTCTAAGAATTTGTCCATTTGTTCCAGCTTGTCCATTTTATTAGCATATAGTTGCTTGTAGTAGTCTCTCATGATCCTTTGTATTTCTGCAGTGTCAGTTGTTACTTCTTCTTTTTCATTTCTAATTCTGTTGATTTGAGTCTTCTCCCTTGTTTTCTTGATGACTTGGCTAATGGTTTAAAAATTTTGTTTATCTTCTCAATGAACCAGCTTTTAGATTTATTGATCTTTGTCATTGTTTCCTTCCTTTCTTTTTCATTTATTTCTGATCTGATCTTTATGATTTCTTTCCTTTCGCTAACTTTGTTTTTTTGTTGTTGTTGTTGTTCATCTTTCTCTAATTGCTTTAGGTTTAAGGTTAGGTTCTGTATTTGAGATGTTTCTTGTTTCTTGAGGTAGGATTGTATTGCTATAAACTTTCCTCTTAGAACTGCTTTTGCTGTATCCCATGGGTTTTGGGTCATCGGGTTTTCAGTGTCATTTGTTTCTAGGTAATTTTTGATTTCCTCTTTGATTTCTTCAGTGATCTCTTGGTTATTTAGTACTGTACTGTTTAGCCTTCATGTGTTTGTATTTTTTAGATTTTTTTCCTGTAATTGATATCTAGTCTCATAGCGTTGTGGTTGGAAAAGATACTTGATACAATTTCAAATCTTAAATTTACCAAGGCTTGTTTTGTGACCCATGAAATGGTCTATCCTGGAGAATGTTCCATGGACACTTGAGAAGAAAGTGTATTCTGTTGTTTTTGGATGAAATGGCCTATAAATATCAATTAAGTCCATCTTGTGTAATGTGTCATTTAAAGTTTTTGTTTCCTTATTTATTTTCGCTTTGGATGATCTGTCCATTGGTGAAAGTGGGGTGTTAAAGTCCCCTACTATGCTTGTGTTACTGTCTATTTCCCCTTTTATGACTGTTAGCATTTGCCTTATGTATTGAGGTGCTCCTATGTTGGGTGCATAAATATTTACAATTGTTATATCTTCTTCTTGGATTGATCCCTTGATCATTATGTAGTGTCCTTCTTTGTCTCTTGTAATAGTCTTTAATTTAAAGTCTATTTTGTCTGATATGAGAATTGCTATTCCAGCTTTCTTTTGATTTCCATTTGCATGGAATATGTTTTTCCATCCCCTCACTTTCAGTATGTATGTGTCCCAGATCTGAAGTGGGTCTCTTGCAGACAGCATATATATGGGTCTTGTTTTTGTATCCATTCAGCCAGTCTGTGTCTTTTGGTTGGAGCATTTAATCCATTAACATTTAAGGTAATTATCGATATGTATGTTCCTATTACCATTTTCTTAATTGTTTTGGGTTTGTTTTTGTAGGTCTTTTCCTTCTCTCGTGTTTCTTGCGTAGAGACATTCCTTTAGTATTTTTGTAAAGCTGGTTTGGTGGTGCTGAATTCTCTTAACTTTTGCTTGTCTGTAAAAGTTTTAATTTCTACTTTGAATCTGAATGAGATCCTTGCTGGGTAGAGTAATCTTGGTTGTAGGTTTTTCCCTTTCATCACTTTAAATATGTCCTGCCACTCCCTTCTGGCTTGCAGAGTTTCTGCTGAAAGATCAGCTGGTAACCTTATGGGAATTCCCTTGTATGTTATTTGTTGCTTTTCCCTTGCTGCTTTTAATATTTTTTCTTTGTATTTAATTTTTGATAGTTTGAATAATATGTGTCTTGGCATTCTTCTCTTTGGGTTTATCCTGTATGGTACTCTCTGTGCTTCCTGGGCTAGATTGACTATTTCCTTTCCCACGTTACGGAAGTTTTCAACTATAATCTCTTCAAATATTTTCTCAGACCCTTTCCTTTTCTCTTCTTCTTCTGGGACCCCTATAATTCCAATGTTGGTGCATTTAGTGTTGCCCCAGAGGTCTCTGAGACTGTCCTCAATTCTTTTCATTCTTTTTTCTTTATTCTGCTCCCTGGCAGTTATTTCCACGATTTTATCTTCCAGCTCACTTATCCTTTCTTCTGCCTCAGTTATTCTGGTATTGATTCCTTCTAGAGTTTTTTTTAATTTCAGTAATTGTGTTGTTCATCACTGTTTGTTTGCTCTTTAGTTCTTCTAGATCCTTGTTAAATGTTTCTTGCATTTTCTCCATTCTGTTTCCGAAATTTTGGATCATCTTTGCTATCATTACTCTGAATTCTTTTTCAGGTAGGTTGCCTATTTCATCTTCATTTATTTGGTCTTGTAGGTTTTTACCTTGCTCCTTTGTCTCTAACTTTTTTTTTTGTCGTTTCATTTATTTATTTATTTTTTTGATGGGTGGTGCTGTATTCCTGTCTTACTGGTTGTTTAGCCTGAGTCGTCCAGCACTGGACTTTGCAGGTGGTTGGATACAGCTGGGTCTTGGTGCTGAGATGAGGACCTCCGGGAGGCCTCACTCCGATTGGTATTCCCTGGGGTCTGAGGTTCTCTGTTGTCCAGCGGTTTGGACTTGGGAGCTCCCACCACAGGAGCTTGGGCCTAACCTCCAGCCTGGGAACCAGGATCCCGCAAGCTGGTCACTGGGTTTTCCTCCCATGCCCTTAGGTGTCTGTGATCCCTCACGGGTGTGTGGTTGGTGCCCTAATTGTGAGGAGACATGAATTCCACGTCCTTCTAGTACGCTATCTTGATTCCGCCAGGGCTAAGTCTTTACCTCCTCCCGTATCTTCTTTTTCCCTTTTTGGTAGACTGCCCAACTTTGAAATATGCTTTGTTACCATCGTTTTCAATGTTTTGTGGCAGGACTTTTTTTTTAAAGTCACTTCTGCCTGAGGCAGGTGTTCCTTTTCAATATCTGCTGATTAGTCTTGCGATTCTGAGAGATATTATAGAATAAATCAATGCCTTTGTAGAAGATGATGCCCCTCTGTTACAAAATTCTTCACAATATTATTTCAGCAAATCATTCATTTGTTCATTTACTCATTCATTTGATCAGTTCATAGAAAGCTGTGGAGCATATTGGATACCAAAGTGACAAATGAATCTTGGAACCTTGTCTTCAGGGAATCTTATGTGAGCCCAGCTGTGTCCCTAATCATGGGAGATGGGAGTGCAAGTTGTACGAGTGATACACCTGATTCAGAGAAAAGTAGAAAACAAAACTGTCATGCGAAATGAGGCCTAATTTTTTCAAAACATGTGTTGCCATCCTTCATGGTTCTTGCATGTGTCCAGAAGTTTTCTGAATAATCTCCATAACTGTTTTTATGAGCTCAGCTCATCTTCCAGTTAAACTTGTTTTCCTTCAACTAACATTCAAAATAAGTAAATCACACACACATTATTATTTTCAGTTGTTCTCATTGCTTGTCTTGCCATAGGGCTTGTTTTGTGGTATCTTGCCCTTGCATGTGTACAGGTCAGCTTTTGGGAAAAACCTGGGTGTCTATACCCCTTTGTGGTATGTTTCTGTATTCCTATCAATGTGCAGCTTGTGTTTATAAATTTCATCTGTGCCTCATATGAGTTTTCCCTTAGGTTGTGCACACACATAGGTAATTCATACACAGAGTGCTCCTCTGGGAGCCCAGTGTATACCCTATGGTTGCTCTGAAAAGCCAGGAGCTCATTTCATTAGTGATGGAGCCATGCAACTGAGGGTTCTCCTGCACTCTAATGCTGTGAATCAGATTTCGCAAAGAAAGAAAAGTTGAACAGACACAAAGTCTGGCTTCCGTATATACCTGGGTGGCTGCAGGCTCTTATCCATAAATGGCCCATTATCAGTAAGTAACTTTTAGGAAATCAGGCAACATAAATTTATTTTTGTTTAAGCAAATAACTCGTAAATGCTAAGTTCCCAAATCCCCTGTGTCCTTTCAACAATGCTTATACTGAAATGGGCATTTCTTTGTCCTACTCTGTTTGTTTGTTCTACTCTCTTATTTTACTGTTTTGGCAATTTAGTACTCATATTTGTTTTGTCCTGTTTTGTCCTGTTTTCCACCCTAGGGATGAATGCTTTATTACTTTTTAACATCTTTGTTCCATTCATCACTAGATTTTCATTAATCATTCATCACCTTTCCTTTTCCTCCACTTCTCATCCCTCTGTCTTTATTCTACCCACATGCTCCCGTCTTAAATCATGGTTAAGGTAATAAGAGGCTCTGCCTAGGAAATCAGGTAGCTGATGAGCTTTCACAGAATTCTTTAAATGCGTTTACAGCTTTTTTGAGAGCACATTCTCTTTGGACCTCCTTCCTTTTGTTTGGAAGAGGCCTGCGCGCATGTTGCAGATGTTCCCAGGGGCCTTTGAGAGTAGACAAGTGAAGGAGCAGTCTCAGCATCATTATGTCTTTGGACAGCTTAGCAAATAGTCTTCAACACTTATTAGACTGACAACAGTTTTTAAAAAGAAAGAAAAAGAAAAAAATGTCCCTTTGAAGATCCATATCGTTTCTCTGTGCTTTGACCAGTGCCAGTCCTTGGAAAGTTCTGTCTTCCTGTTCTGCTTTTCATCCCACTTGACCCTCAGGTAAACAAGTAAACGTTTGCCAATAGTTTCTATGCTCCCAGCTCAAACCCAGAGGCCTCAAATCACTATACTGAAGTAGAATACAAAGGAGAGAGAGACAGAGAGAAAGACAGAGAGAGGGAAGGGGAGATTGAACCACATTACTATATGTCTTTCACCTGCTTTCTTATTCTAGCAACCAGGAGTAGAACCATTGCACTGTATCTAACTGAAAGCACAAAATTGCTAATCTGAACTAAGTTCCAGAGTGCCGGTTTGCTTTAAAGCAAACAAACAGAAAGCCATAGTGACATTTCTGAAGGCATGCCTCCAAGTTCTTAATGTAATTACTTCTTGGTTCCTGAGATGTAATTAATTAGATGAAAAGAGATCAAGCATAAGCCTTCCCTGGTGGCGCAGTGGTTACTAGTCCGCCTGCCAATGCAGGGGACATGGGTTCGAGCCCTGGTCCGGGAAGATCCCACATGCTGCGGAGCAGCTAAGCCCGTGTGCCACAACTACTGAAGCCCGTGTGCCTAGAGCCTGTGCTTACAACAAGAGAAACCACTGCAATGAGAAGACCCAACACAGCCCCAAATAAACAAATAAATAACTAAATTTATTTTTTAAAAAAAGAAATCAAGCATAATCTAAAAGGATATAAGAGATTTTCTAAATAGGAGTGACTCTGGCCTTCAGAGCCATGACAATAATCACTAGATCCAGGGACACAAACGTCTTCACCAGCCCATCATTATGGCTGGAAAACCTCCTGAAATCAAGAACCTCTGAACTTTACATAGAGTAAGGTGAGTTGGGAGGATAAAAAAGAATTTTTATTCTCAAGTCTGTGGGATGTTTTCTTAATTTATTTTCAGCATAGTCATTCTTTACCTGGGGTTTCTGCTTTAACTGACATCAAGGCTGTTTTATTGAAAAATTTTCAGTTTCTTGATCAAGCACTTAGTCTGACATACGTTGTCTATTGTTACTGCTAAATTAAATTTCACTCTGACAGCTGACCACCAAGTCAGGCCCCACTTTGTCTGGGAGCTCCTTTGATTTAGAAAAAGTACCTTATCTGGCAACCTCTTCTTTTGTACCTCCTTTTTACAAATATGTTTTAACAGGCTTCAAGATGAGAGAAAAGGGGATCTTTTAAAATTCCTAATATTTTTTTTTTTTTTAAGCTGGGAGAGTTGTGAAGTCATGAAAGCACAGAACTACAGATTAATGTAGCTCTTGAGCCTCATGGCGGCTGAAAACATGTCCCCACCTACATCTTTTATCCCCCTTCTCCTCCTAGGCACATACTTCATCCTCTTCTAGGCTACAAGGAGTAAATAGTGATCCTTGCCAGAAACAAAGGACATAGGAGAAGAGAAACAAATGAATATCACTGTTTTCTAGTTGTAGCTGAAGAATATGGAATCTCTTTACTGCAGGGACCTTAAAATTATGCACTGTGATGACAGCCTTTTGTTCATTTTGAAGGAAAGAACACAAATCCTCATAGCAGGAGTTCTCGATGTTGACAGGGGTGTAGGGTAGTGATGCAGCTTGAGTCAGAATCTGGTTGGGCTAGATGTGGGTATTCTGTCAAAAAATTTCGTCCCTTGAAACATGGACCTTCTCGTCTGCCCTCCTTGCCCCCTTTCCTTCCCCTCCTCAAATTATTGGTTGAGAGCTACCTTCTCATTTTATAGATAAGAAAATGGAGTTCCATAGAGAGGTCAAGGGGCTTGTAAGGATCATCAGACCTCAAGAAATACTTATCCCCTGTTTCATTAGGAGTTTCTTGTCTCCAAGAGGAAACCAGGAAAGAAATCTGGTTATAGGGACAAGAACTATATGAAACCAATACTTATCTGTGTTCTCAGATAAAAAATGATTTGTGTTTTAATCCTGTTATGAATTAGTGATAAAATTTGGCGATGCCATGTTTGAAAAGGCCTGATTGCTTAAAGTTGCCCACCTCCTTCTGTGATATCATCGTACCATTTTCACCTCCTCTTTTTTCTTTCTCCCTTCTCTTCTGTTTTCTTTTTGTTGCCATGCTGAACTCAATAACATATTTGTGAAGACACTTAATAAGGGATTATTCTTGAAAATCTGCTACAGGATCAAAGCATCACATTTGTATTTTGGACTTAAAAAGTGAAGAGCATGTAAATAGAATTCAGTGATGAAGTTTTATAATCATGGAGCCATATTTCAGAAGCGCTAGAGGAGATTGTTATTTAAAAGAAGCTTGTAATGAGTCGTATGGTAAAGCAAATAATTAGTATCGTATTTGTTTGGGCAATTCATCATGTCCACAGTTCTGTGACTTGGAGACCTCAATTTCTAAGGGAACAGTGGATCAAAGAGCAAATGTTAAAGTAGGGCCAGGAAAGCACACTTTCTAATTCCAGAAATAAGAAGGCAGAAGAAATAAAGCAGAAAGCTCCAATTTCTTTGTTCCCTACACCTTGAAAGATTTTTGGAATAATTATAGACCTCAAAATTTTCATCATAAGTTTAAAGAATTACCAAGAACATAATTTCTGGTGTATTGTAAATGTTGGAATTTTAAAATTAAAAGTCTAAATCATTTTAAAGTATACCCATTTAGATCCTATAATACTATTATAATTTGATTCTCACCATCGTCTATTTAAAAATATAAAAGCAAGTTCTTTCTGAAAACTGTACACCGATACTTTTTCTCTTTTAATTCATGTTTTTATTTACTTACCTTACAGAATTTTATCAATGAAATATGCATAAACGTTTTTATTGATCATTGTATAGTCTCAGAACCTTAAAATAAATATAACTTCCTGAGTCCATAATCCTCTAAATTTCAAAAATGACATCTGGATTGAGTTTTTATTACCGTTGTTATTAGCACAGATTGACCAAAACCACGAATAATATTAAATATTGATAAATAATCACTAAATATAAAAGTTAAATTTATTGGAACTTCATCTGTTAATGAGATGGACATTTTTTTTTAAACTAGTTTTGTATGAAGTCAAATATTATTTATTTCTGGAACAAGATAGGATTTATCACAATGCCAATTTTTCATATTTCTGGATGTAAACATTGAGAAATCTTTCTCACACAAATAAGTAGATGAGATTGGAGAGATTATTTTTATCGTTGAATTAAAAAAAATTCCTTACTAGTTTTATGCCCAAAATCACACAATGATTTCTCATCAAATTATTGTTCATGATTCATCCTCTGACACCTCAATTAGTTGTCCTTCAATTTTGTTGAAAGACTGACTTGCAAAAGTATTTGTTAATCAGTCATTTGAGATGTTAACTTTCTGGGAAGTACACCAAAGACTTACCAAAGCCTCTCAAATACCCATTGATTATACTTGTTGCTCTTTCTCTTAGAGGCACCATGTTCATCTTGATACACTCAGACTTGGGGAAAATAAAAATATTCCAAAACTCAATACAGCTTGGCAGAAATGATTTTTATTTTGACAAAATGCTTTTATCTGGTCACATGCTTTAAATATATTTTACCGGAACCGTGAAGCTGCTGATTTAGCTCATTAAGCTTATGAAAAATGTCTACCTATCTAAACTATTTTGAGAAACTTATTTGTTGACTCAATCAGCTAGGTCAGGTTTTCTTTCTTTAAGGTTGAATTTTGTATTCACATAAGTTTTCTCATGAACTTCTGAATGACTTATCTTTTCAGTTCTGAATTCTCAGTCCAGAATGAATTTCTAGACACAGTAAGGAGGAGGCTTGAAATGATTCTGCCGCTGGTGAAATAAGGTACCCCCCTCTGTTGTATTTCTTATTGAGTCCCTTTTTGATGGCATCTTATGGGACTTTTTCTCAGGAGCAATGTCTTCTTTGACAGTGGCTTTCAGATGAAAAGACAAGGTCTTTAAACAGAAATTGTCATCCCCATGATTCCTTGTCTGAGAAGTGCATTCTCAGACAGATCAATTTTAGGAAAGAAGTTGAGCTTCTGGTAATTGAGTCTTGTAAAAATAACTGATTCTGTGAACTTTAGCTAGAAGACCACTATTACAGAGTCTGTAAAAAATCAGAGGAATGAAGATACCTAACAGCCTAGGACTATTTGGTATATTGATGATTAGTTTTAACTCCCTTCATATGTTCTGAGGATTTCAATAATTAAATAATTCATATTGATGATCTGGATTCATCAAGAAAAGTTTAATGATGAGGACAAATATCTGCCTAAAATGGCATTTCAGATCAATTTCCATGCGACATGAGTAAGCTAAAAGTAAATGTGAAACCCTTTAATATCAAAAGTGGTAAATCCTTGCAATTCATGTCTCTTGCTCCTAGATCTCATGCTGAAATATTTTATGAATTGTCACAAACAGGAATTTCTTCAGGATCAGTTTTCTGGGATTCTATAATCATGTTTGTGAAGAATTTAGACGATTCTTTAGCTAACACAAGAAACCTTCTATAATCTAAATTTAAGAACTGATAAATAAGCCAGTGTATGTAATTGCTCATAGCCTTTAACTTCAAAATTTCTACCTTGCAGAGAGAAAGGAAGTTTCAGAAGCTTACCTAAATAAAACAGAAATTCTTCATATTGGAGAATGTGAATTTAAATTATTTTATTTTTCCAGTAATGTATTACTCTTACATGTACTAAGAGTTCAGTGGAATTGTTATTATTTAACATCTTTATTGGAGTATAATTGCTTTACAACGTTGTGTTAGTTTCTGCCGTATAACAAAGTGAATCAGCTGTTTGCATACGCATATCCCTATATCCCCTCCCTCTTGCGTCTCCCTCCCACCCTCCTTATCCCACCCCTCTAGGTGGTCGCAAAGCACCGAACTGATCTCCCTGTGCTATGCAGCTGATTCCCACTAGCTATCTATTTTACATTTGATAGTGTATATATGTCAATGTTACTCTCTCACTTCGTCCCAGCTTATCCTTCCCCCTCCCTGTGTCCTCAAGTCCATTCTCTGCTTTTGTGCCTTTATTTCTGTCCTGCCCCTAGGTTCATCAGAACCATTTTTTTTTTTTTTTAGATTCCATATATATGTGTTAGCATACATTATTTGTTTTTCTCTTTCTGACTTACTTCACTCTGTATGACAGACTCTAGGTCCATCCACCTCACTACAAATAACTCAATTTTGTTTCCTTTTATGGCTGAGTAATATTCTATTGTATATATGTGCCACATCTTCTTTATCCATTCATCTGTCAATGGATGCATAGGTTGCTTCCTTGTCCTGACTATTGTAAATAGTGCTGCAACGAATATTGTGGTACATGACGCTTTCTGAATTATGGTTTTCTCAGGGTATATACCCAGTAGTGGGATTGCTGGGTCATATGATAGTTCTATTTGTAGTTTCTTAAGGAACCTCCATGCTGTTCTCCATAGTGACTGTATCAATTTACATTCCCACCAACAGTGCAAGAGGGTTCCCTTTTCTCCACACCCTCTCCAGCATTTATTGTTTGTAGATTTTTTGATGATGGCCATTCTGACTGGTGTGAGGTGACACCTCATTGTGGTTTTGATTTGCATTTCTCTAATGATTCGTGATGTTGAGCATCCTTTCATGTGTTTGTTGGCAATCTGTATATCTTCTTTGGAGAAATGTCTCTTTAGGTGTTCTGTCCATTTTTGGATTGGGTTGTTTGTTTTTTTGATATTGAGGTATGTGAGCTGCTTGTATATTTTGGAGATTAATCCTTTGTCTGATGATTCATTTGCAAATATTTTCTCCCATTATGAGGGTTATCTTTTCGTCTTGTTTATGGTTTCCTTTGCTGTGCAAAAGCTTTGAAGTTTCATTAGGTCCCATTTGTTTATTTTTGTTTTTATTTCCATTTCTCTAGCAGGTGGGTCAAAGAGGATCTTGCTGTGATTTATGTCACAGAGTGTTCTGCCTATGTTTTCCTCTAAGAGTTTGATAGTGTCTGGCCTTACATTTAGGTCTTTAATCCATTTTGAGTTTATTTTTGTGTATGGTGTTAGGAAGTGTTCTCATTTCATTCCTTTACATGTAGCTGTCCAGTTTACCCAGCACCACTTATTGAAGAGGCTCTCTTTTCTCCATTGTATACTCTTGCCTTCTTTATCAAAGATAAGGTGACCATAAGTGCTTGGGTTTATCTCTGGGCTTTCTATCCTGTTCCATTGATCTATATTTCTATTTTTGTGCCAGTACCATACTGTCTTGATTACTATAGCTTTGTAGTAGAGTCTGAAGTATAGGAGCCTGATTCCTCCAGGTCCGTTTTTCTTTCTCAAGATTGCTTTGGCTATTTAGGGTCCTTTGTGTTTGCATACAAATTGTGAAATTTTCTGTCCTAGTTCTGTGAAAAATGCCATTGGTATTTTGTTAGGGATTGCATTGAATCTGTAGATTGCTTTGGGTAGTACAGTCATTTTCACAATGTTGAGTATTCCAATCCAAGAACATGGTATATCTCTCCACCTGTATCATCTTTAATTTCTTTCATCAGTGTCTTATAGTTTTCTGCATACAGGTCTTTAGTCTCCTTCGGTAGGTTTATTCCTAGGTATTTTATTCTTTTTGGTGCAGTGGTAAATGGGAGTGTTTCCTTAATTTCTCTTTCAGATTTTTCATCATTAGTGTATAGGAATGCAAGAGATTTCTGTGCATTAATTTGGATCTTGCTACTCTGCCAAATTCATTGATTAGCCCTAGTAGTTTTCTGGTAGCATCATTAGGATTCTTTATGTATAGTATCACATCATCTGCAAACAGTGTCAGTTTTACTTCTTCTTTTCCGATTTGGATTCCTTTTATTTCTTTTTCTTCTTTGATTGCTGTGGCTAAAACTTCCAAAACTATGTTGAATAATAGTGGTGAGAGTGAGCAACTTTGTCTTCTTCCTGATCTTAGAGGAAAGGGTTTCAGTTTTTCACCATTGAGAATGATGTGGGCTGTGGGTTTGTCATATATGTATGGCCTTTATTATGTTGAGGTCGGTTCCCTCTATGTCTACTTTCTGGAGAGTTTTTATCATAAATGGATGTTGAATTTTGTCGAAAGCTTTTTCTGCATCTATTGAGATGATCATATGGTTTTTATCCTTTAGTTTGTTAATATGGTGTATCACATTGATTGATTTGCGTATATTGAAGAATCCTTGCATTGCTGGGGTAACGATTAAGAGGTAATGATCCCCTTGATCGTTGTGTATGATCCTTTTAATGTGCTGTTGGGTTCTGTTTGCTAGTATTTTGTTGAGGAGTTTTGCGTCTATGTTCATCAGAGATATTGGCCTGTAGTTTTCTCTTTTTGTGACACATTTGTCTGGTTTTGGTATCAGGACGATGGTGGCCTCGTAGAATGAGTTTGGGAGTGTTCCTCCCTCTGCTATATTTTGGAAGAGTTTGAGAAGGATAGTTGTTAGCTCTTCTCTAAGTGTTTGATAGAATTCGCCTGTGGAGCCATCTGGTCCTGCCTTTTGTTTGTTGCAAGACTTTTGATCACCATCTCAATTTCAGTGCTTGTGATTGGTCTGTTTATATTTTCTATTTCTTCCTGGTTCAGTCTCGGAAGGTTGTGCTTTTCTAAGAATTTGTCCATTTCTTCCAGCTTGTCCTTTTTATTGGCATATAGTTGCTTGTAGGAATCTCTTATGATCCTTTGTATTTCTGCAGTGTCAGTTGTTACTTCTTTTGCACTTCTAATTCTGTTGATTTGAGTCTTCTCCCTTGTTTTCTTGATGACTTGGCTAATGGTTTAAAAATTTTGTTTATCTTCTCAATGAACCAGCTTTTAGATTTATTGATCTTTGTCATTGTTTCCTTCCTTTCTTTTTCATTTATTTCTGGTCTGATCTTTATGATTTCTTTCCTTCCGCTAACTTTGTTTTTTGTTGTTGTTGTTGTTCATCTTTCTCTTATTGCTTTAGGTTTAAGGTTAGGTTCTGTATTTGAGATGTTTCTTGTTTCTTGAGGTAGGATTGTATTGCTATAAACTTCCCTCTTAGAACTGCTTTTGCTGTATCCCATGGGTTTTGGGTCATCGGGTTTTCAGTGTCATTTGTTTCTAGGTATTTTTTGATTTCCTCTTTGATTTCTTCAGTGATCTCTTGGTTATTTAGTACTGTATTGTTTAGCTTTCATGTGTTTGTATTTTTTAGATTTTTTTCCTGTAATTGATATCTAGTCTCATAGCATTGTGGTTGGAAGAGATACTTGGTACGATTTCAGTTTTCTTAAATTCACCAGTGCTTGATTTGTGACCTAAGATATGGTCTGTCCTGGAGAATGTTCCATGAGCACTTGAGAAGAAAGTGTATTCTGTTGTTTTTGGATGGAATGGCCTATAAATATAAATTAAGTCCATCTTGTTTGATGTGTCATTTAAAGCTTGTGTTTCCTTATTTATTTTCGTTTTGGATGATCTGTCCATTGGTGAAAGTGGGGTGTTAAAGTCCCCTACTATGCTTGTGTTACTGTCTATTTCCCCTTTTATGACTGTTAGCATTTGCCTTATGTATTGAGGTGCTCCTATGTTGGGTGCATAAATATTTACAATTGTTATATCTTCTTCTTGGATTGATCCCTTGATCATTATGTAGTGTCCTTCTTTGTCTCTTGTAATAGTCTTTAATTTAAAGTCTATTTTTTCTGATATGAGAATTGCTACTCTAACTTTTTTTTGATTTGCATTTGCATGGAATATTTTTTTCCATCCCCTCACTTTCAGTCTGTATGTGTCCCGAGTTCTGAAGTGGGTCTCTTGCAGACAGCATATATATGGGTCTTGTTTTTGTATCCATTCAGCCAGTCTGTGTCTTTTGGTCAGAGCATTTTATCCATTAACATTTAAGGTAGTTATCGATATGTATGGTCCTATTACCACTTTCTTAATTGTTTTGGGTTAGATTTTGTAGGTCTTGTTCTTCTCTTGTGTTTCCTGCCTAGAGAAGTTTCTTTAGCATTTGTTGTAAAGCTGGTTTGGTGGTGCTGAATTCTCTTAACTTTTGCTTGTCTGTAAAGGTTTTAATTTCTCCCTGGAATCTGAATGAGAACCCTGCTGGGTAGAGTAATCTTGGTTGTAGGTTTTTCCATTTCATCACTTTAAATATGTCCTGCTACTCCCTTCTGGCTTGTAGAGTTTCTGCTGAAAGATCACCTGTTTATCATTATGCGGATTCTCTTATTTGTTGCATTTCCCTCGCTGCTTTTAATATTTTTTCTTTGTATTTTATTTTTGATAGTTTGATTAATATGTGTCTCGGTATGTTTCTCTTTGGGTTTATCCTGTATGGTACTCTCTTCCTGGACTTGATTGACTATTTCCTTTTCCATGTTAGGGAAGTTTTCGACTCTTCTCTTCAAATATTTTCTCAGACCCTTTCCTTTTCTCTTCTTCTTCTGGGACCCCTATAATTCGAATGTTGGTGCGTTTAATGTTGTCCCAGAGGTCTCTGAGACTGTCCTCAATTCTTTTCATTCTTTTTTCTTTATTCTGCTCCCTGGCAGTTATTTCCACCATTTTATCTTCCAGCTCACTTATCCGTTCTTCTGCCTCAGTTATTCTGATATTGATTCCTTCTAGTGTCTTTTTAATTTCAGTAATTGTGTTGTTCATCATTGTTTGCTCTTTAGTTCTTCTAGATCCTTGTTAAATATTTCTTGCATTTTCTCCATTCTGTTTCTGAGATTTTGGATCATCTTTACTATCATTACTCTGAATTCTTTTTCATGTAGGTTGCCTATTTCATCTTCATTTATTTGGTCTTGTAGGTTTTTACCTTGTTTCCTCGTCTGTAACATATTTTATTGTCATTTCTTTTTTTATTTTGATGTGTGGTTCTGTATTCCTGTGTTACTGGTTTTTTTAACTGAGAAATTCAGTACTGGAGTTTGCAGGCAGTTGGATAGAACCGGGTGTTGGTGCTGAGATGAGGACCTCTTGGAGGCCTCACTCTAATTAATATTCCCTGGGGTCTGAGGTTCTCTGTTAGTCCAGCAGTTTGGGTTTGGAGCTCCCACCACAGGAGCTCAGGCCCAATCTCCGGCCTGGGAACCAACATCCTGCAAGCTTCATGGTGCTGTAAAAACAACAAAGAAAGAAAGAAAAAAGGGAACAGTGTAATATTAAAGAATGAAAAACAAAATAAAATTAGAAAGATAAAAAATACATTAGGAAAAATAAAACTATAATTGAAATAACTTTAACAAGGTAAAATAAAACCACAACAGAGAAAATAAAGTGGTGGTGGGGGGGGACAAGCCAAAAGGAGAGAATAATAAGAAAGTCTAAAGAATAAAGTAAAATTCAAAAAATAAAAGATTTACCAGGAAAAATAAAAATATAAAAGACTCAACAACAATGAGTCAACAAGGTAAAACAGAACTCCAATCTAATAGAGGAGAAAAGAAACTAAAAGTCTTGGCTATGGCAGTGGAGTTTAGGTGGGGGTGGAACTGAGGCAGGGGCGGGGTTTAGGGTGGGGTGACCTATGCGGGTGGGGGGGGGTTACGTTCGAGCATTGGCAGGAACCTAGGCTCAGGACCCACTAGCCAGAAAAGGCCCTGGGGGCGGGGCCTTGGCAGGGTTACCTTGAAGCATGGGGTGGGGCCTCTGCTTAGGACCTGTGCTGAAGGGGAGAGGCAGCACTAGGAAGGAGGGCCTCTGGAGTGTGGGGTTCTGGAGTTTGGAGTTAGGGCCCTGAGGAAGGGTGTGTGGGTGGGTTTTAGGCCCAGTGCATTGGAGGGGTTCTCCGAGTGTAGAGGTAGGGCCCTGGGTGGGGGTGTAGGGGCGGGGCTTGGGTTATGCCCAGCAGCAAGGAGACTCTGAGGGTAGAGGATTAGGCCTGGGAGTCCAGCCGGCTCCCCAGTGCCTAAGTGGACAGGGAGAGCACTGGCCATGTTCCCTTCTGTTCCTTTGCACCCCTCCCCACCATCTCCCCCAGGGTTTCCCCCATGTCTGCTGGACCCCTAACCGTGAGTGGGTCCTGCTGGGTGTAGGAACTCCTTCCCTCCGCAAGCCACCCCTCAGGGGTGCCGTCCCAGATGTCTGGCTGTTACTTTTGCTCCCCGTTTCCTCCCTCCCACTGTCTCGGGATCCGCATGGCTGGAGGGGGCCTCAGTGGGCAGAGGATTAGGCCTGGGATCTCACCATGTTCCTAGGGGCCCAAGTGGGCAGGGGAAACCTGGCCACTCTCTGTTTTGATCCTCTGCCCTCCCATTGGTTCCCCAATATCCCCCTTCGGGCATGGGATCCCTTCCCCTCCCTCAGCTGTCCCTCAGGGGCGCCAGTCCTGACCTGCCTCCACTTCTCCTCCCCCTTCACTCCCCCCATGCCCCATGTCCTGCCTGGTTGCTGGGGGTTCCTCCCATCCCCTTAGGTATCCATGGACCCCCACTGGTGCCTGGTAGGTGTCCTAGTTGTGTGAAGACGCGAATTCTGTGTCCTCCTAGTACGCCATCTTGACTCCACCCCCACTTCAGTGGAATCATTGAGATTATATTTTTCCCAACTTTTACTTTCTGTTAAACAGAACTATCAGCTCCCTATATTATTTAACTCTCCTTATATAATTCTGCTACAGTGAGAAATATTCAAATAGATCTTACATCCAATTAATATGTATTATATGCAATTAAACTGGTGATATAAGAAATATCAGAAAGAACTTTAGATATATCTCTTACAGTATTCGCAGTACTGAAGGTAAGCTTGTGGTCTTGGGACAAGTTATTGTTCAGACATTTCACAGTGTTTTCCTTGACCATTAGAACAAAATATCAAACTTCACACCCCCACTACCTCTCCCTACCCCCTCCTCCATCCCAGTCATTTGGTCCAGATTGACCAAGGAGCAGGTAAACACAGATGCCGTATAGCTATGCATGATACTTAAGTAAACTTTAGTTTCTTCATCTGTAAAGTGGGATGATAATAGTACTTCTTACATAGGGTTGTTGAGTCAAATAAATGATTGAATGCACATAAAGCACTTTGTAAGAGCTTAGTAATGTTAGACATTATTATTAGTAGTAGGTCTAAAATAATAGCCTGAATGAAAAATATGGACTAATTTTGGATCAGTTGAATTCAATATTTTCATTTTGATGCAAATTTAAGACCACTCCAAATCTGATAAATTTAGTCATTTGTTTTCCTTATACTTTTTTTTGTCATCAATTGTAGGAACACTCTGTCATTGTCTTAGTCTCTTTGTGCTGTTATAACAAAAATACCATGGGTGGCTTGAACAGCAGAAATTTATTTCTTTTAGTTCTAGAGGCTGGGAACTCCAAGATCAAGACGCTGGCAGATTCATTGTCTGGTGAGAGCCTTTTTCCTGGTTCATAGCCCATCTTGTCACTGTGTCCTTGCATGATGGAAGGGGCAAGAGAGTTCTTGGGGTCTCTTTTATAAGAGCATTAATCCCATTATGTGATCTAATCACCTACCAGAGGCCCCACCTTCTAATACCATCACAATGGAGTTAGGATTTCAACATATGAATTTAGGGAGGGACACAAACATTCAGTCTGTGGTGGTCAAGAAGTGTATTAATAGTGTAGACATTTTTTATAATAGTTGAAGATATGCCTGGAGATACTGTGTTTCAGGTGATATGATTATATTAGAACATTGGGACTTGATGTTAATTACCATCTCTTTCTAGTTCCAAGGTGCCACTTGGGTTGATAAAGCTTCTTGCAGTTTAAAAGATTGTTAATATAAATTTTCTTCACTTATACCTATTAGGGTAAGGTCTAGGACATCACCTTGTCATAGAGTTCCCTGTCTAGAAAGGAGATCTTCACACTCATTTCATTATTTCCTAAAGTGTATGAGTAACCACACTGACTGTGAAGAAGGTACCCAAATGTTACCTTTTCCTATTTTTCCCAAGGATTATGTTAATTCTGTGTCCTAATGTTGATTTGTTGATCAGAAGTTTCAACAGAACATATACCTTCCTAATAACACCAAAAGGGAAATTAGTTGATTATTAATCTTGGATATATAGAATATTTAAAAATTTATACTCCATTCTCAGATGATAATAAGAGGAGTCCTTGCTAATGCGACTGTTGGGAATCACCTTTTGGGTAGGTGGATTTGAGAGCTGTGTGGGGATGAGGGGGAATAGGCACTACTGTAATTCATACGTGGTATCTATATAATAACTCTATTGTATTAATTTGATCTATATTATAGGTACATGATTCTATAGCAAACATTTTAAAACAATTTTATTGACTTTCACCAAAGCAAGAATTTAATTACCATTCTGCCAATTGGTCAAATTTGTACGACTCCTCTTAAAACCAGATTTTCTGTAGATAGACGAGGAAAGCACTTTAGCATTTCAGAGAAGAAAGCACAAAAATAGAACTCAGTTGACTCTGAGAATACATAAGAAAGCAAACCAGAGCACACCGTGTGGCTTTCTGACACCGAATAAAAGTCATGCCTCTACCCCTGTTGTTCTTTCCTTCCCATGTCAGTGTCAGTCTTTGTTTTGATGAAGACACAATGGGATCCTGTCTATTACTTCTTAAGCTGGGTCAGAGTTTGTGTTTTGTCTGATTGGCTGCCTCCTCACTCTTCAGGAGGCCCAATAAGATATAGTAAATACTATCGGTGAGTGAAATTGCTGAGGGAGGAAACACACTTATTGTGCAGTATTTGTTGGGAGTTTCAGGAATAATAGAGTTTAGAGTAAGACCATGTAAAATATTGAGTAGCTGTATCAGACTGTGGCATTTGTTTACTGGTGGGTTAGCTACCAGTTTTCTGCAAAAAATAGTCCAAATTAGATTATTTTAGTAATTATTATTTAACATGTGCTAAGTGCCCACAGCATGTTGGTCCCTTCCTATGATATCAGAATGCACTGTGGAGGGAACTGAACTTGCTGTTGATTTAATTAATCTCTCAAGTTAATTGCCAGTATGGGCCACATTTCTTTCATGAGTAAAATTGGAGTGTGAGAAAAGGTAATGTCCCTCCCTCATTAAGCTGTCCATGTTAGATTTACACGGCAACAGTGAGGTGCATTCAGGCTTAGTTTTGATAGCTTTCATTACTGACAGCACAGAGTAAGTGGTGATCCGTCCTTCTATTATTGGATTCAACTCAATAGGTATGGCACAAACACCATCATCTCTATCAGGGAGGTTTCAAAGAGCTGTTTGTAGTTTGATGCTCGGCTTGTCGTATTTTTTCCCTCCACTAGCCCCAGACTCCTTTTGTTCTCCCAATGAGTGGGGAATTGCAATGTAGGACACCACCTGACATCTGCCAAGAAGGGCAGCCCTTGCCAACTGCCACATTCCCCAGAGTAGGAATCAGTTAGTGACTCCTGTCAGTGAGGTGAGTTTGTAGATCTTAGGAACTTCCCTTCACACAGTTACATAATGGCATGTGACATTCTCCCCCCCAGCACCAACTTGGGCTTGTAAAGCTCTGTAGACAGGGACTTTAAAAATGGCTGAGATGTTGTTGCTTACCTGCCCAAACTGGAAGACCAATTATGTGCCTGTCTTTTCATCAGTGTATGCTTCTACGGAGTCTTAGGTTGGGTTCCTGGTCTTCAGACAGGGATTGGTGTGCAGGTGATTTATTAAGGGAGAGCTCTTAGGAGAAACCAGGAGGGGAGTGAGAGTATTAGGATAGGGCAGGGGAAGAAGCTACCAAGGATGTGGTTTCCGATAAGATTAGCCGGATCGCATGAGGCGCTCTGGAGCATGAATCGTACCACAAGGGCAGTCCTGCCTTGAGACAGAGCGCTCCCCTTTCCACTAGTCAGTCATTAGCTATGGGCCCTGGGTAGGGGGTGGCTATGGTGGTACATCTCCCAGGCACCTCTGGGTGAAGGGGCTCTTTCGCTCAAGGGCAGTCCTTTGGAGAAGATTGGCAGCAACACCCGTAAGAAGGAATGGGCTACCAAATTGGTAAAATGGATCCCAAAACCCAAACAGGATCTGGGTGAAGCATCAGCGACTTCTGCTAAGTGTAGAGAACACATTCTGTAGTGGGATAGGGTATTTGCATGCACATGGGAATACAGTTCCCTTCAAGTTACAAAATTCTGTGGCAGAGTCAGAGTGCATTGTAATTTTATTCTCTGATTCAGTCTTTAATAAGAGACCTTGGTCTGATAGATGAAAATCACATAGTACTTTCTTCTTAGCTTTATGGGAAATGAAGTTGTAGTTATCAAGTAGACTTTCACCTCAGAAAAAGAATATGACAAAACAAATATCCCTCCACAGATTTTTACTAATATATTGTTAATGCCTATAAAGGTAATTAAATATGACAGACGAAAAAACCATTATACTCACATGCCAAAGAGGAAGTGGGGTATGCTAAGTGCCTGTGTGCTACAAAATACAGCCTCTTGTTACATCAAACGACAGGGCCTAACTTTCTGATGTAAACACATTATTGCAAATGTCAGTGCACAGACGGCAAAGATGATTACTAAAGAAATAGCAAAAGCAATAAAATATAGACAAACAACCTTTCATTGACTAAGTTATAATTCAAACTTGTTATCACTATGGATGAACCACTTCATATAGAGACTTAATTTTTCATTGATAGGCTTTTTTAATAAGACAGCAAGATGAAAGAAGCAACACTTGATGTTAAATATTAAGTACCTTAATGGAAATAATAAAACTTTTATATCTTAAACTGCAGAGGATATATTCTGAGGTTCATATCTCCCTTCCTCTCTTCTTTCCTATCAAAAATATCAATAGCTTACTATAACAAATCAAATTATGAAACTTTCCACTATGTAGGTTTCTGAATTTAGCCATGTGTATATTTTATAAGTAGATATTTTCTGGAGGATGAAATAAAGACTTTATTCACTCTGTATTTCATGTATTTTTTACTAAAGCTTCAACTTTGCTAAGTTACTCCTGAAAGATTCAATCTAAAGAGGAAATTTTTGGTATATATTTTGTTTAAAAATGCATGTGTTTCTTTGAATGCAATCAGTTGTAGAAAAAAATTAGGAAATTAGGAATTTTTTTCTCCAGTAAGTTGGTGTTTCTTTGGTGGCTTCTTTTGATTTTTTGTACAATTTTTTACATCAGAAAGGATATTTTGTACACAAAAAATTGGTAATGGCACATAGCATAAATACAAAGTGTCATGAGTTACCCCTAAAATATTTATAGCCTTGGGTTCCTGAAAAATGTTGAATTTCATGAAGAATTTTGTTTAGCATTTATTGTGGTCATTGACAGTGCTGTTTTCATGGCAGAATAATCTTTAAAACACTCTGGTTCAGTTGTTTGTTGAAATGACAAAAGAAAAACTATTTCCCTAAAACTGTTGCTTGAGGTTGACTTCTACTTCTAGGTCCTTTACTCAAAGAAAGACTTGCCAAGAACCCACACGTGTTTGAAGCAACCTTCCATCAGTATTAAAAGGCTAACTTGACTTTGTGTTCTAGGCCCTGATCCAAGGTGCTCTAAACACAGTCTGTCATTCATACCTCACATCAGCTCTAGGCACCACATATATTATTACTGCATTTCACAGACTGGGAAACTGAAATTCAAAGGGTTCAAGCTGCTATACCACACAGCCTGCTCTGAAAAAAGCTTCTTCTTATGACTGAGGGACCAGTATTAACAAATAGTTATCATATTAACAATAGTCAAATGTAGTCTTCAGCTACATACTGATACCCTATTTTAGGAATTCTTGGTGTCAGTTATAGAAGCTCTTTAGCCCTTTGTTAAGATGAGGTGTTTATCATCATCACCAGCACCACCATCAGTCGTCACCATCACCATCACTGTCGTCACCATCATCATCATCATCATCACCATTCTTCTCCTCTTCTTCCTCATATCTATCAGTTATTGACTGTTTCTTAATGGCAACCCTAAGATGGATGTTTTACCTTTAGCAAGCTTGTCCTCTGGTTTCCCTCGGTTTGATGAAAAATATTTCTCATGTGGGCAGGTAGCCCATCTACAACTCATCACATATAATAATGGAGAAATCATGGGTTTAGGAGTTTGACAGATCTGAGTTCCTAATTTTGATTGTAAGCAAGATGGTTAATGTATCTGAGCTTCAGTTTCTTCACCTATCCCATAGGCTAAATAATTCCTATCTTGTAGTTCCTAGGGAAAGTTAGATGAGATGGCATATCCCAAATGCTTAGCACTGTGCTGCAAATGTAGTAGTCACTCCAGAAATGTTGGTTTCTCTCCCCTTCCTGTGTACCTTTCGTGTGGAGAGAAAATGATAGGAGGCATAGATAATTGCTAAATTGAATTGTATAATGAAGAAAATCCTTATTATATATTTAATAACTTCCATTTCTCATTCATGTGCTATGTTTGAGGTTGTGTTTGTTTGCATAATATGCCTTATATCATTTAAATTTCAGAGCAACTCTCCGCCCTAGGCAGTTGGTAGCTCCTGATTTTCTCAACAGTGGGAATCAGGAACTCTATTCTCTTCCATCTGCTCATCTATATGGACTTCATCAGTGGATTTTTTGCCTTCTGGCCAGTTGGAAACCCAAACGAGATCAGAGGAACGGAGGAGAGTGAGGTCAGGGTATTAGTTGCCTTGGATCCCTCCCAATGGCTCTTACTTGGTCTAGCTGTGTTCCTCTATCTAAATCTCTTCTTAATATTAACTCCCAACCAGACCTTCTCCTTCTAGGTTCTGGGCACTGCTCCTTTCCCTTCTCCTTTTACAGCTAAGGATGATAATAACTCCAGAGTGTTGGCTATTCCTTATCATTTCTGTGTATACTACCCAAAGTTTTGTAAATGGTCTCTTTTATTAAACCCTCCTCAATCTATTTTAATTAGAGTGGGCCATCTGTGTCCTGCTGGGACCCTGACTGATAGATATGGGGAAGCTAGGGGACATTTTTTGAAACTGCAGGTACCTAACAGGTACATAACAAATAGATTTGTTTATTTGAGGTGACTTGGTGGATGCTGGTAGAGTGGATTAGGGAGCCAAAGACACTCAGACCATTCTTGCTATTACCACTATTCTTTTCTATTTTTATCAGTCTCAACTGATGTTAAGGACTTCCCTTTCACCGTGGACACACTCTGTGCTTGAGTTCTTTCATTTGCAGACTCTCCATGTGGCTCCAATACTAGATTTTGCACTCCTTTAGGGTGGGAACTATTTTGTTCATCTATGTGCCCTTGACACAAGTACATCACTATGCTTTAGTAGGTACTTAGCACAGCCATAATTTAATGATCCATCTGCCCACCTCTAAGGATGAGCAGGAACTGAAGTACAGTGGCAGAACACATTTTGCTTCTTGACGTTGGCTTCCATAAAACCTCAAACAATATATTGCTGATGTGTTATATATGTAAACATTATATAAATGGACGAGTCTGACTGTATTTTTTTTTTTTTGGCATCTGCTAGAGGAGAAAAATTGGATAGATGCCTTGGAGGCATGGGCAGTTGTAATATATCAGTAGCATATACTGATCTGGTTACAATTTGAAATAATACAGAACATTTTCCTTTTCTCTCCTGAGTTTTTGCTGATTAAAATTTGTTCCCAAATGTTCTCAATTACTGGATATTGATGTTTCTTACTTTAAAAGCCTGATTGCAGATACCCTGGTAATAGTTTTTTACTTTTTAATTAATGATAAGCACTGAAGAAATCAGTATTAGAGCAGTTCCAGCTTTGACTTTTAAGGGTCATAAATACAGTGTGGTGGTGAAATGCATATTATAATTGAATAACAGGATTTTTTAAATGAAGGTTTTCATCACTAATTGTTTTTTTTATCACTAATGTTTTGATAGGCTTACATATCAGAAGGATAAAAGCGGTAGTGCTTGGTCAATTTACTGGCTGTGTTTTAAAGTCTAGTTTGTAAAAAGAGTAAGAATTCAGCTAACTTTTAAACTAGAATATATTTCTTAATCTTACAAAGGAATAACAGTGTGGTGTTCCCCTTCAGATATAAAAGATATATTTTTTTCTTTGCAAATTGCAAATGGCTATCAGTCTGCTGAAATACAACTGGTATGAGTGCCCTGAGAGAGACACTTTCTGTAGACTGACACAAATTTATCTTAGGGGAATTTATATAGAGTAAATTATTTATATAAAAGCCTAAGGACCTTCTGCCATGCTTTAGGGTTTGTTTGTTTTTTTTGTACACATCACTATAAAATGCCACAAGCAATCACGATTGGTCTATTTGTAAAAACCAATTAATTAATTATTTTTTTGGCTGTGTTGGGTCTTTGTTGCTGTGCGTGGGCTTCTCATTGCAGTGGCTTCTCTTGTTGCGGAGCATGAACTCTAGGCACTCGGGCTTCAGCAGTTGTGGCTCGTGGGCTCTAGAGTGCAGGCTCAGTAGTTGTGGCGCATGGGCTTAGCTGCTCCACGACATGTGAGATCTTCCCGGACCAGGGCTCAAACCCGTGTCCCCTGCATTCGCAGGCGGATTCTTAACCACTGTGCCACCAGGGAAGCCCAAAACTGGTCTATTTTTGATGAGGAAAGGCTGCAACCAAACCTTTTTCAGCAGCAACCCTGATGCATCAGACATGGAGAAAATGATGACAACAGAAGTGGAATAGAGCCATAGCAGAGTTGAGGACAACCTGAGAACTGGCATAGAGTTTTGCTAAGCCATTGAGGGGGTTCCCACCCTGCTAGTTCCCTTCTTTAAACTCTAAGAAGGGGCCTAGAGGAGGGAATTGAGCCTGGGGATTGGAGAGGTTATTGGAAGTATGGGCATCTGAGATGTGCTTATGATCTGCTTCCAATGATCAGTGCAGATGCTGGGTAAACTGCAGAGGAAACAATACCTAGATTTGGAATTTTTACTCTGAGTAATCAGTAGGTCTGATTTTTAAAAAATTAAATTTGGAAATAATTATAGATTCAGAGGAAGTAGTAAAGAAATACACAAGGAGGTCCTGTGGACCCTTTGCCCAGCTTCCCCCAATGATAATATCTTGCTTAACTATAGTACAATACAAAAACCAGGAAATTGACACTGGTATAATCTGTAGAGCTTATTCAGATTTTACCAGTTATACAGGCATTTTGTGTGTGTTTATGTATATTACGTGTGTAAGTGTAGTTCTATGCAGTTTTATCACGTGTAGTTTCATGCAATCACCAACACAATCAAGATACTTACCTGGGGCTTCCCTGGTGGCGCAGTGGTTGAGAGTCTGCCTGCCAATGCAGGGAACACGGGTTCGTGCCCCGGTCCGGAAGGATCCCACATGCCGCGGAGTGGCTGGGCCCGTAAGTCATGGCCGCTGAGGCTGCGCGTCCGGAGCCTGTGCTCCGCAACGGGAGAGGCCACAACAGTGAGAGGCCCGCGTATCGCCAAAAAAAAAAAAAAAAAAAGATACTTACCGTACCATCATCCCAAGACTCCTTCCTTCTACTCCTTCATAGCCACACCCATCCCCTCACATCATCCCCAACCACTAGCAACTGCTAATCTGTTCTTGATCTTGATAATTTTTATATTTCATGAATGTTATATAAAACTAACTGTGCAGTATGTATCCTTTTGAGATTGGCTTTTTAAAAATTGCTAAATATTGTTCCATGTTACGGATGTACTGCAGTTTGTTTAAACATTCACCTGTTGAAGTATGTTTGGATACTTTCTACTTTTTGGCTATTACAAATAAGCTGCTGTAAGCATCCATGTAGAAACTTCTGCATGAGAATAAGTTTTCATTGCTCTGGGATAAGAGTACAATTGCCTAAGTACAATTGCTGGGTCATATGATAAGTCCATTTTTAATTTTAAAAGGAACCACCAAATTTTTTTCCGAAATCACTGTACCATTTTACATTCCCACCAGCTACGTATGAGTCATTCGGTTTCTCTGCATCCTCACCAGCATTTGATGTTATCACTGTTTTAATTTTTGCCATTCTGAAAGGTATATAGTGGTATCTTATCATGGTTTTATTTTATTTATTTATGTTTTAACATCTTTATTGGGGTATAATTGCTTTACAATGGTGTGTTAGTTTCTGCTTTATAACAAAGTGAATCAGTTATACATATACATATGTTCCCATATCTCTTCCCTCTTGCGTCTCCCTCCCTCCCACCCTCCCTATCCCACCCCTCTAGGTGGTCACAAAGCACCAAGCTGATCTCCCTGTGCTATGAGGCTGCTTCCCACTAGCTATCTGTTTTACATTTGGTAGTGTATATATGTCCATGCCACACTCTCACTTCATCCCAGCTCCCCCTTCCCCCTCCCCGTGTCCTCAAGTCCGTTCTCTAGTATGTCTGTGGCTTTATTCCTGTCTTACCCCTAGGTTCTTCATGACATTTTTTTTTTCTTAAATTCCATATATATGTGTTAGCATACAGTATTTGTCTTTCTCTTTCTGACTTACTTCACTCTGTATGACAGACTCTAGGTCTATCCACCTCATTACAAATAGCTCAATTTCATTTCTTTTTATGGCTGAGTAATATTCCATTGTATATATGTGTCACATCTTCTTTATCCATTCATCTGATGATGGGCACTTAGGTTGTTTCCATCTCTGGACTATTGTAAATAGAGCTGCAATGAACATTTTGTACATGACTCTTTTTGAATTCTGGTTTTCTCAGGGTATATGCCCAGTAGTGGGATTGCTGGGTCATATGGTAGTTCTATTTGTAGTTTTTTAAGGAACCTCCATACTGTTCTCCATAGTGGCTTTACCAATTCACATTCCCATCAGCAGTGCAAGAGTGTTCCCTTTTTTCCACACCCTCTCCAGCATTTATTGTTTCTAGATTTTTTGATGATGGCCATTCTGACTGGTGTGAGATGATATCTCATTGTAGTTTTGATTTGCATTTCTCTAATGATTAATGATGTTGAGCATTCTTTCATGTGCTTCTTGGCCATCTGTACATCTTCTTTGGAGAAATGTCTATTTAGGTCTTCTGCCCATTTTTGGATTGGGTTGTTTTTTTTTTTGTTATTGTCTTATCATGGTTTTAAATTGTATTTCTCTAATGGCTAATGATGTTGTACGTCTTTTCATGTGGTTGCCACCTGCCTATGCTCTTTGGTGAAATATCTGTTCTTGTCTTTTCCCCATTTTCTAATTGGATTTTTGTTGTTGCTGTTTTGTTTTTTTGCTCTTGGGTTTTGAGAATTCTTTATATATTCTAGATACTAGTCTTTTGTCAGATATGTAATGAGGTCAGCCTAGGACTTCACTGTTGCTGCTTCCAGATCAGACTGCCCATTGGTGCCTCAGAGACTGGGGCTCCTCACTGGGTTTCTATTAGGCTTCCCCTTTTCTGGTCCTTTGGCTAGAGAGAGCAGGCTCTTCCTGCTCTGGTGCCCAGTCCAGGGTATATGGGAAATAAACAGAAAACCAGGGGACTCACCACATTGTTGTCCTCCAAGTTCTGAGGTCCCTAACCAGTGACCTTTTTTCCAGGTTTCAGAGTTCTTTTATCATTTTCTGATGAATAATTTCCAGGGTATTTAGTTGTATTTAGAGGGAAAAATGAGTAGAGCAGAGAAAAATGAATTCACACCATCTTTTTCTAGAACCACCTTTTAGATATGATACTTAAGAAGTCATTTTGTATCAAAAAGCAATAGGAATGATTTTCCTGCAGATGTTATCTGACAATATGAGAGCATTGTAAGCTTTTACTTTTTACCATTGTTATCTTACGTGGCCTTTGCATTATGGTGACCTCTTAAGATTAAAGGCTTAAAGGTGACTGTCTGTAATGCCAGTGCTTGAAAATATTTTCACTAGTTTGGGACAAAAGTGTTGTACGGACTCTGATGCATTGCCCAGATCCTCCTTCAGGAGCTAAGGACTCATTACCCCGCCTGCTGGGGATGCTGCCCACAGACAGCCCTCTTTCAAAGGCACATCTCTTTCATGAGGTGGTCTATCTCCAGTAACTCAACACTGGAGGGTATAAAGGACCCTGCCCTCTCACCCCAAAACAAGACAGCCCATGTTCATTATTCCCCACAAGTTACCATTGGAACTTCTGCCAATTCTGCTTCCTTTCTCTCCCTCCCTTTTTTTCTATAGATGTTGATCCCCAAAGCACTCCTTTAAAAACCTCCTTCAAGATAAATGTGTGAAGAGTCTGTTGCTTGGGGAATCCAACCTGCCTTAAAAGTTTTCTTTTCTGTAGGTTTTCTGCTGTCTTTTCCTAAATGAAATTGTCCATGGAAAGAAATCTAGTTCTCCTAGAACTAGGATGTTTTTATTTCTTCTTATAATGAAGCGATGGCCACACTAGATGGAAATGCTATTTGTTTTCAGAATCTTCACTTGGAAGAATAAAAAGCTGGGATGCTGAACACTTCTCCCCCGTTTTTGAAATTTGTAAACTGTGGCTTACAATTCTTATAGATTTCTTGGGCCTATCTCTTTTCATGAAGCGTGATCACCAAACACAGCCAGTTTTGTAGATGACTGTTCCAGAAAGTTTATTTGAGTCTGCAGTCACATCTTCTGCAGTTGCTGTTAACATTTAGTTCTAGCATGCTAAGTGTATGGTCCCTGGCACCGTGGTCTCCATGTGGCATTCTAGTCTGAGTTTCTCTGCTTAATTCAGAAGTTTAGAACAAAACCATGGTAGTGGCAGTGCCATTATCTTTAAGCTTTTTTCTTAGCAACCAGCTGATTGCAGTGTGTAAACAGTAGGTTGCACATTACTCACTCATGTTTACCTCCCACCAAGAACTGGTTACTCTTTCACATATCTCCTGATTTATTTCCCACAGTGCTTCTAAATTAACTACGTGGAGATCTCCTACGTACTTTAAAGTCACTCCTGTGCTTGTTCATTTAGAATTTTCTCTACCTAAATTACGGTGAACCATGGAAGAAACTTAAATAAGTCCATTGCATTTTTTTAAAAAGTTATTATGAAGATAATATATATTTGATTTTATTCAGTAAATGTGTACCTAAAGACACCATTAAATTGAATTTTTGTAAGCATATTAAAAATGTAAATGCATTAGAAAGGCCTACTGTTCCTATGGTGAGTCTTTTCTGAAAGGTAAGTGATAAATCTTTACTTCATGTTTAAATCAGACTTTTTACCATATTAAGGTCTTCTTGAAAAGGTGAAAGTAAGCCAGGTCCATTCTCATATTTCTTTCTGAACTGCAGTATGGTTCAAATGGGCTAAAATAGAAGGTAAGGAGGGGGTTAATATAAGTAGATTTTAATAAAATTAAGGGCATTTGTTTCTCATAGAGGTTACTGAATACCTCCTTACTGATAACAGTCTCCAAGAAAATGATATAATGTTGAGAAACATTTAATAAGAGAGTACATCCTCAAAATCGTTAACCCTTCCAGTTTATTAAAAGTCTATATGAGTGTCAATTATAAATATTTATTCAAGATATTTCCCTGATATTATAACATATAATATCCTCTAAAAAGTGTTCCCCTTCAAAAACTGTCTGTACTCCTTCTCTGGAGTTTGTCCTTGGAAAAAGATGGCTCAGCTTACTGGTTAGTCTTCCATTCTGTGGTATCAGTTGTTCATGGTCTCTTCATGGGTATTAAAATTATGGTAACAATCTTGAAAGTGGACTTGATAAAAATATTATGATGGAGCATGTCCCTTGATCCTTTTCAGCCTGGGTTTTCTTTTTTTTCTTTTTTTTTTTTTTTGTGGTACGCGGGCCTCTCACTGTTGTGGCCTCTCCCGTTGCGGAGCACAGGCTCCGGACGTGCAGGCTCAGCGGCCATGGCTCACGGGCCCAGCCGCTCCGTGGCATGTGGGGTCCTCCCGGACTGGGGCACGAACCCGTGTCCCCTGCATCGGCAGGCGGACTCTCAACCACTGCGGCACCAGGGAAGCCCTTGAGCCTGGGTTTTCTTCATCTACAAAATGGATAAAGTAATATTTGTCACATAGAAGTCATGTGAGATTCGATTCAGTTGAGAATACTTTGTGGTCTTTACAGTAATAATCAGACACAGGCTGTTATTTCTGACTTTCTAGATTTTTTTTTCTGAAAATATAATTACGACAAGGCTAACTCTTTGGTCAGTGCTTCCCAGATTTTGAAACCGTTCTATAGATTTCTCTTTGGAGATTCATGATTACCATGCCCAGAAAGCAAAGTTGGTTTGTTTCGTCTTATTATCTTTAATTTTTGTCTTTTTTTTTTTTCAGAAGAGAAAACTGGAAGCTGAGGGTCAGTGGGTTAAGTCATTCATCCTAGGTCACATATTTAATAAACAGCAGACCCAAGGCTATAGCCAGGCTCTCTGACTGCTAGTCATTTTTAGGAGGGGCAACACTCAATACTGTAATATGAGGACCAAGTGGATAATAGAACTGAGTGATGTGTGAACCTAACGGGAGTGATGGGAACATTGGTGAACTAGAGAACGCACATGCAATGATCTGGGAAGTACAACGCTGCCACCTGGCTCCAGTGAGCTGTTGCCAAGGGGGATTTCTGGTCTAGTATGCTAAGATCTGATTTTTTTTGTTTTAAAGAAAGAAGCCAGAAATTCAGATTTTTATGTAAAAATATCACCACCTCCTAAAAGAAGGAAAGAGACAGACACACAAACACCGGGTGGTAGTAGCATTTTATTTTTCCTTGTTGCAGTCTGTGGCTGTGAGGTGCTTCTATTCCCTGGCTTTGGATCCATTAGATGCTGAGTGAAGAAGATTGTAACGTGCCTGAGGGCAGGGATTATTGTTGTGTCCCAAAATCTAGCAAGGTGCCTGCTATTACACAATGTGCTAGTACAGGCTCTTGAATGGATGAGTAAAGCAGTGGTCCCCAATCTTTCTGGCACCAGGGACCTGTTCTCTGGAAGACAGTTTTTCCACGGATATGGGGTGGGGGAGGGATGGTTCAGGAGGTAATGTGAGTGATGGGGAGCGGCAGATGAAGCGTCCCTCACTGGCCCGCCACTCACCTCCTGCTATGTGGCCTGGTTCCTAAGAGGCTGCAGACATGTAACGGTCCTTGGCCCGGGCGTTGGGGACCCTAGAATAAAGAACCACAACAACAGCCAAAGGGTTCCTACAACATGCGTCTTGGGACCTGAGTCAGCCCACAGGTCAGCACTGTGTCATCTTTTCTACTCCAAAAATATCCAGGCAGGTGATAATTTCTAGATTGTTTCTCAAATGGAAATTATAGTAAGTTAAAATTAGGGTGAAATTTTTTTATCTGTTTCTTGAATTACTGAAAAATATTAATTACACGAAGTACAGGTATATTCCGAAAGTTTTAATAACTTAATTTTCAATAATTTCAGTATCTGAATACTCATATGTTTTAGGCATGGTGGTGTTTGAAAATTATAACTTTGTTCAAGGGAATCTCAATTCAAATATGCCTATACTTAAGTATAGATATGAATTCATTTTTCTTAAAACATTTCCAGGGACCTCTGTTTATTATAAAGGAAGAAAAAAATGCCATATGTCACTTTGGTTGATGTTGATTATATGTATATGTAGGTGTGTTGTCATGGATTCAAACACATAATTCTAAAGAGTTTAGAAATACTTTACCTACTATATTATGGACATCAAGATTTTTCATGGGCAAAACCTTGGCTCCCTTATTTTTCTTTAAACGATAAAATATAAGCAATGATATTTAGGTTGGGTCCTCATAGCAACAACCAAAAGCCACAGTTAAGACCAAAATCAGAAACGTGAATGATAGGAGCTGTGATTGTCTGTCCTATCTGTGATTGGTTTCAAAAGGTAGAGATATAGTTTTGTTTTGTTTTGTGTTTTTTGCGGTACGCGGGCCTGTCACTGCCGTGGCCTCTCCCGTTGTGGAGCACAGGCTCTGGACGTGCAGGCTCAGCGGCCATGGCTCACGGGCCCAGCCGCTCCGCGGCATGTGCGATCTTCCCGGACCGGGGCACGAGCCCATGTCCCCTGCATCGGCAGGCGGACTCTCAACCACTGTGCCACCAGGGAAGCCCAGAGATATAGTATAATGTAATATTTTATTCCACCCTCAGAACATGTCATTGTTCCCATTTTAATTAAGAAGATTAATAGTTAGAGAAGCACATACCCAGAAACCTCCTTGCACCATGCCATGCATCCAGCCTTTGGGTCATGCATCCAGCCTTTGGGTAACCTGTTGAAAGCAATACCAAACAATCGACCTCCAACCATCTCACCACACTCCGACTTGAAGTTCAGCTTCACAGTTAAATAACTTGCCAACTTCAAATTAGCAATAAACAGCAACTCAGGATCTGTAGGGTTTATAAGCAAGTCAGAAGTGGTGCTTAGAATGATTACATTCCTAAGCTCACAGTTATCACAGCTTAGAACTAATTTTTATGCCTTAAATAAAACCAAAAGAATCTACACAAAGCACTTCATTTTCTGGGAAGGTTAAATTAAAATTAAAGTGTTCACTGGGAAGTCATCCTCTTTCAAATGAATTTCCTAAGAATCACCTACTTGAGGAGAGAGTAGCTACTGTAATTTTAATTTTTCGGGTATAAGTCCTTTTACTTTCTAACAATAGATATAGAGAGGCCACTAGTATTTTTTTTAAGTATGATATTTAAAAAATTATTCTGCAAGGCAGTTCTTCCAGGTTTACAGATTGTACACATTTATACAGTGTGGTAATTTATTTACCCAGATGGGTAGCAGAGAGAGTCTGAAACTGAAACAGACAATATTCCAGAGAGATCTAAAGTAGGCAGTGAATAATAGCCAGAGTAGCGCCTTGGATTATGTCACGTGTCTCCTGCAGAGTCCAAGTGACTTTGCAGCTCTCTTTGAAACATTCTACATAACATCCAGGTCAGGGTCTGGGAGAGAGAGAGAGAAAGACCCCTGGGACAGCTGTAGCTGTGGCAACTGGGTTCTTGCTGCATGAGGAGCTAAGAGGAGAGAGAGGTAAATCTCCCTCTCCAGCTTTGGCAGCTCAGATGTATTGGGGCTAGGGGGAATTCCATTTGAGATCTCCACTAACTTTCATATGGTAGGAGTCTAACAAGTTATCTCTTTGACCTTCTAGGCAGCAGATGTATTAAACTATTTTCCCATGAAATCTGTCTGGAATGAGTGCCTTTAAAATTTTTTCTAAACATTAAAAAATCTGAATTTCTAGAATCTCTTTAAAAATTGGAAAATCTGACCACACTGTACCATTATTATACCCTCATGGCCCAAATTGGCTGGATCTGAGCTGTAGCTGTGTGGTTTAGATGGGGTGTGTGCTCCCCACATGACCATACACATACACTTACCCACACAACTGGTTTCACTTATTTTCTCACCTGTCTGGCTCCGGAGTACTCCCGAGTTTGCAATTCCTGTTGTGCAGACTGGTTGAAGTGATTTTATCTATTCATTTGTCTATTGATCTCCAGGCTCAGATTTCCAGTTCCTTAATGAGCATTTCTATCTCAGTGTCCCTCCACCTCCTGGCTCCACATGTCCAATGCCAAAATCTTTTCCATTCCCTCAGTGCTCAATGATATTTTAAGCATTAATCTATATTATCTCATTTAATTTTTTAAAAAGTAGGTATATGTATTTTTCTTTTCACAAATGGGGAAACTGAGGGTATAGAGGCAGAATTCAGATTTAAGATGGTTTGATTTCAAAGTTCATTTTCAGTGTCATTACTGTTTCAGGAGGATAAGGGACTACACCATGCTTTTTCTCTGTCTTTTAAAAATCTTTTTGCAATGTGCTTAGGAACGTGTAAGCATAATGAAACGTAATACACTTGGTGATTATGTTACTGCCTCTTCTTTATTCTCTATCTTTCAAGACATACAAAACATGTCTATATACACTGTTAGGATTGCAATTCACCATTTCCACAAGGCGAGACTCTTAGTCCTGATAGCAATTCAGAATGATCTAGATCAGTGCTATACAAATGAAATACAATGTGAGCCACATATATAATGAAAAAAAAAAACTGATGGCCACGTTAAAAAAGTAAAAGGAAGGAGGTAGAATTAATTTCAATATATATTTTATTTAACCTAATATATCCAAAATATTATCATTTCAACATGTAATCAATATTTTTAAATTATTGAGACATATTTTGTATTCTTTTTTTAGTAGTAAGTCTTCAAAATCCTGTGTATATTTTATACTCCCAGCGTATATCAGTTCAAACTAGTCACATTTCAGTTGCTAAATAGACATGTGTGGCTCATGGCTACCGTAATGGGCAGCCCAGGTCTAGGTCATTAGCCTTACTTACAGAGGGAAAGTCAGGCAGAGGGGTATGGTTCCTGTGGTGGCCAAGGCACAACTCAAACTTTCTAAGCCCCGATTCATACCTTCTCCTGCAACTAATGCTGTAAGCCCTGGGCTGTGCAAAGAAAGAGAGTTTTGGAATGAATTATTTATTCTTTTTTTATGGATACAGCTGCTCAGTGTTTGGGAAACCAAGGAGTTGGGATAATTTTAGTATATCTCTCCTGCTCTCAGTGCAGTTCTAGGGTTTTAATGGAGGGACTTAGGATATGATTTCACAGGAAAGTGTTTTATCTCTTGGGGTAGTTCATAGTCCCTTGCCAGCCCGAGGTGAGATCGTAAGTCCAAATCAGTTCACTTCTAGAGGAATTTACCTTTTGCCTACCATCAGAGAGAGTGGGTGAACATACAGAGAGAAGGATGTGTAACATTGTTGGGAATGTGAAAACTTCACTGAAGAAGAAACTAAAGAACAACGCAGTAAAGTGTGCAATAGAGTCGCTAAGGTAGTTTCTGGCAGTGCCAGAATGGACAGCCTGAATGTGGAATGAAAGTAACTTTGGTTGAAGCTCTAGTAACTATGATTTGTAATACCCGGAGATGCAGACTAAAGGCAATCAATTATGTATGACCTGTTATTACTTTGCGAAAACTGGTCCTGGATTGTTTTATTATTTGATAGTGTTTTTCCAGGAAAAATAAGCTTTCTTTTGCTCCCATTTTTCACTGAGATAGATGCAGAAAAACTCAGAACTGTTCTAGTGAGCATATATTTCTAGCTAGTCTACCGATCTGAATTTCAGGTTGTGATGATATGGTCATAAAAATTTGCCCTGGGCACATTTTTGGCTGATCTTAGCTGTAAAGCATTTTTTAACGCCACATGATGAGATTTAATGACTCTTGTATTGCAGGTTGGGGTGCTCTGTCAGGAAAATGAAATAATTCCATTTGGATTCTTTTTCTATGCTGGAAGCCCTCTGAGTTTCCCTTATTAAAATGCCAGAAAGTGCTGTTTAAACATATGGTCTGCACTTCAATTGTTCCATAGTCTCCTGTTATTATTTTTATTCTTTATAGAGCACCCAGGTACCTGAGGTATATTTCTCATTTAGAAAAGAAGGGACCTTGCCCCCTTGAACTTTCATGTCATGTAGACTAATTCAGCACAAATGAAAGATAAGGCATGAAGAAGGCATTGGCAATCACTGAAGTGGTTTTGAGAAGCTGGTCATGGCCATAGTTTGACATGCTTTCTGGTTGTCTTGCAACTAAGCTGAACTTTTCTTCATCTGTTCCCTGTGGTTAGTTGCCTTCCCTGTGGCTGAAAGTATGGGTAGAGCTGTTTAATACAGAAACGGGGAAGCAGCTTTGGGAATTAACAGGCTCCCAAATGGTCCTGAGGTTAGACTTCTCTCAAATAGAGCAGTCAGGGACTTCCCTGGTGGTGCAGTGGTTAAGAATCCGCCTGCCAATGCAGAGGACATGGGTTCAATCCCTGGTCTGGGAAGACCCACATGCCATGGAGCAACTAAGCCCGTGAGCCACAACTATTGAAGCCTGTGTGTCTAGAGCCCATGCTCCGCAACAAGAGAAGCCAGCGCAATGAGAAGCCCACGCACCGCAACAAAGAGTAGTCCCCCTAACCGCAACTAGAGAAAGCCCACGTGCAGCAACGAAGACCCAACGCAGCCAAAAATAAATAAATAAATAAATTTATTTAAAAAATAGAGCAGTCAGCATTTGTTTATTTAGCTAACTCTGATCCCCTGAAGTTATATTTTAAAATTATTAAGGTAAAACATACACACCGTAGAAGTTTATAAAGTATGCTGATCTTAAGTTTACAGTTTGATGTTATTTTTAAATACATATATATCTCTGTGTAACCATCGTCTAGATCAAGGTAGAGAACCTTTTAAAGCTCCCCAGCAGGCTCTTTTGTTCTTCTTCCAAATGTTTTCCAAATACACTCCCTCAAGAGGTAACTATACTATTTTGATATCAACAACAATTAGTTTCGCCGGTTCTTGAACTTCATATAAATGGAATCACACAGCATGTAGCCTCTCCTTTCTAGCTTCTTTCAAGAACATATTTGTAAGATTCATCCATGTTGTTGGGAGTGCCAGTTCATTCTTTTTGTTTCCATGGAGTATTTCATTGCATTAATAGACCACGTTTCATTGATCCATGTTCCTGTTTGTGAGCATTTGGATTGTTCCCAGTTTTTAAAAAATTCTATTTTGGTTCAGATTCTACCATGCTCAGTACTCATGCAGGGACCCTGGAGCACAGAGATGCTCTATGCTGATGGAAACCTCCATCCTATCTCCAGTAGGTTTGTATTCTACCCTAAAGGATATGGGTAATTGCTTAGTCCTCCACCTCATCCTTCCCTCTCTTCTTCCTAATAGTAATACTACTATTACTAACAGCTGTTATTCCCTGAGCACGTACCACGTGCCAGGCACTAGTGCTACTCTGTGTTGTGAGTAGTGTCTCATTTAATTCTCACCAAGACCCTGGGAGGAATTATTATCACAGGTTTTACATGGAGAAATGAAGCCTTTAGTAAGTTAAATGGATTCCCTAAGACTACACGGCACATTAATGGCAGAGCAAGGATTCAAACCTAGGTTTCCTGACCCACACTGTGTTCTTAATCACTGTACATACTGACAAAGACAGGATCCTTAGGATCTATAAGGAACTGACACCTTTGAGTGGAACACAATTTTGTCCATTTTCTTCCTCCATGACCAAAAGAAGCAGGTGTAGATTTTAAAATGTTGGAATCCATCATGCCTCAGCTTTAGGACTTCAGTGGCTCTGCTCGTTGTTGATGCAGAACCCGAAGTCTGTACCATGGCCCCCAGGGCACCCCACAACCCATCTACTTCCACCTCCCACCTGGACCTTATCTCCCCTCCCCCAGCCCTCCCTCAGTGCCCTCTGGCCACACTGAACTTCACCTGCTCTGGAACAGCCAGGCTCGTTCCTGTCATTGGCTCTCCTGTTTTGCCATTCTCTCTGCCCAGAGCACTCTTCTGGCTCCTTCTTGTCAGCCAGCTCTCAGCTCAAATGTCACCTTCCTAGAGAGTCTTTTCCTGACCACCCATTACGAAGGACCTGTCTCTCTGTCACATTGCCTTACTTGATTTCCTTCCTAACACTTACTACACCCAGACTTATTTTAATGGATTATGTACGTGTCTGTTTTATCTAACCTCGGTTCTCAGGTCCTAGAAAAGAGTCTGACACTTTGTTTTCCACAAATACTGACTGAACGAGTGAAGGAATGAGTAAGTGTGCATTTCCAAGATTCCTGGGGCTCTATGAGATATTTCCTTGTGTATTTTATAAAGGAAGAAAATCTTAATTGAAAAATGTGACTTTATAGGCTGAGGGGTCCAATCTGCCTGAGATAAAATGGCTAGGGGAGGGGAGCTATGCACATTATTAATTTTATGTGTGCAAACATGCTCACAATCGCAGAAATTGACTTCTGGCAATAAAGCAATTTTCCAAATGTCAGAACTAACCAGACGGTTCTGGAAAGTGGTTCTTTTCTTGTTGTCATTGTTTATTGTTTTGTTTTCTTTTTTTTATTTCCCTTTATGAAATACTAGAATGGGGAAACCATCTCATATATATGTCCAGCCTGGAGCATAGCATAGCATGTGAAACAAATCATACAAATTAACACATACTTTTATACTGGAGTTTAAAAATAAGAAATGTTACAAGGATAGCAAAAGTAGATGCTCTCTCATCACCACCACCTCATTCTAATATGACATACCTTGGAATCATTAATGATCCTTTGTTCTGCTTAATGCATGGGGTCAATGTGAAGATCTTTAGGAACAAGCTGCTCCTTATCTTCTGCTGCTGCTTTGCCATTTGGAAGGCTGCAGGCCAGTTCCTGTAAATTACAGTCGCCGTTCTCCTAGCTATTGCTGAATTGGTAGGAAGTTTTTAATATAAACGTCTTCAGTTTGTGGATATAGATTAAAATTCCTAGGCCCCAAGCAAGCTTTGTCAAAGGGACTTGCAGCCCATTGCTCCTAAAATATTGTATGCCGGGCACCCTAGGGCATGCACAAGAGTTGTGTGTGTGTGTGATGGACAGGGTTGGGATTTTCATGCCCTGTGGATGAAAGAAAAGCCATGTTAGGAGAATTGTATCCACATGGTTGGGCTAGAAGTGGTTAAAGATTGGGTGTCTCTTCTAGCCTAGGCAGAATGTCTTATTACCTCACATCAAATTGCATCCCTTACCTCTGATTCAAGTCTGCATATTCATCTCTTCCACCTTAGGCTTTTATTGAAGCTTCCACCTCTAGGCAGTGCACAAACGCAAACTTCTGTTTGCTGTCTCTGAGTGATGATATTAATTCCAATGCCCAGCGATAATGCATTGCTTATTAAACACTGTAGCAATAGCCATTAGATAGTAATTCAAAGGGAAACTAAAAAGGGTGGAAAAACACCCTTTTCCCCCTCAGCAAAAATGGCCAGAATTGAACAAAAGCAGAACTTCCCTGCATAGTAGTGGGGAGGGGTTAAGAGTCTCCACTGCTGACATGCTGTGTGATCTATGAAGAATTATTTAACTTCTCTAAGCTTCAAGTGACACATCTATAAACTGAGAATAATAACTGTACCTACCTTCTAGAGTTGTCACAAAGGTTAAATGAGAAATATATGTAGAACCCTCAGCATATGAGACACTTATCTCATATGTAGTAAGAGCTTGATTAAAGGTCATCAGAATAAGATCTCTTAGTAAGAACTGTGCTGTCATCTACATGTGGCATGCTGTCTGTGCACTGTGCAACAAACCCAGTAGAGACACCTTAAAATACAGATGTTGGTTTCCAACACTGCTGGGCGGGGGTTTGGGGGGACGGTATATAAACCAAGGACTTCAGTAGAAAAACCTACGTCATGTCTCTGCCTTATCACCAGACTATCTTAAATCCCTTTAAAAAAAAGTCATGGGCATTTGAAAAAAACTTTCATCAGGTATCTTTTAGAGTCAGGATTATATACTAAGCAATGCATTGATTTAAGATTCTTGAGGTTCTCAGTATACTCAGTTTCATAAAGAGCCCCTCCTTTCTAGAAAGTCATCTTGAACCAGGAGACTTAAAATGCAAAATTCTGAGGGATTGGGCTCAAATTGATGTGTCAACTCTCCCCAACCATCTTGTCCAGGCTGAACATTATTGAACAGCCCTTGATGCTCCCAGCCCATCCCCACTATTCCTCCTTCTTCTATGTTGATCACTTGCTGGAAGATTCTTTCCCCCTCTTTGTTGCCAGTCAGCTAACGCTCATCCTTAGGATCTCAAATGGAATATCATTTCTCCTGGAGAGCTTCTTGGTCTCCCACATCTGTTCCATGCTTGGGTGTATGCTTGAATTGCCCTGGAATGCCTCCATTTTATTTTGTCCTACTTAATTATTCGTGATTATTTCCTTAATGTCTGTCCTCCCCACTAGATTGTTAGCTCCATCTGGATAGAGATTCTTCTGTTTAACACTGTATTACACAGTCCTTGGCACACGTTAGGTGCTCTATCTGACAAGTATGGTGAGTAAAGCTTACTCTTTATGAGAATTTTTTCTTTCATGTTGCACATAAATGGCTAACAAACTAGATTACATTCTTCTCTTATATTGAAACAGTTCTCATCCACTATATTTATTTATTTAATTTATTTTTTGATTTTTTATTGGAGTATAGTTGATTTACAATGTTGTGTTTCAGATGTACAGCAAAGTGACTCAGTTATACATATATATATATCTACTCTTATTTATTTAAAATTTTTAAAAAATATATATATATATTAATATTTATTTATTTAGGCTGCACTGGGTCTTAGTTTCAGCATGCGGACTCTTAGTTGCAGCATGCGGGGGTCTAGTTCCCTGACCAGGGATCAAACCCCGACCCCCTGCATTGGGAGTGTGGAGTCTCATCCACTTCATCCACTATATTTAAAGTTTGCTTTTTGTACCATTGAGATGATTGTGTGCTGCTTTTATAGGTTACAATTTAATAGCATTTCAAGAAGCAGCTTTTGATTTTTAAAGAAGTCACTATTTAATACATTGGTACGATAGTACAAGGTGACATTCCCTGTCTCTCTAAGATGCCTTAAGTCTTCAAAGCACATCACACAATTTCATAAAAGGTAAAGATATTGATTTTAAAATCCTGATGGAAAGGAAGGCAGAGCCTAATGTTTGAATCAGAGTTACAATCAGATATAGTAAATCACCGAGAACAGAGGACAGATAACTCAATACCTAGAATCAGGAGGCTGAAAGAGAACTTGAAGGACCCCATTTCAATCCTCTTGTCTCATTGAAGAATCATACCTCCTGGAAAACCTTTGGTCCTTGTCTAATTGTTTCTGAGCTAAACTGTGGACATATTGCTATGGCTCTATAAAATGATGTTAACTTTATGTCCTTGTTTAGGATTGTGTAGTAGCTATGAGCTGCCTGCTATATCATGTTTAAGTTCTGCCTACTTCTCAAGGCAATTTGACCTCAGGCCCTATCCCAACTTGGCTAACTTATTCCCTACTACTCACATATGGTCTGGCCTCTCTGTCATTGTACTATAAATGCAATGTGAGGTATGTCACTTAGTTTCATGCTGGAAACAAAATGAGAAGACCCAGTCCCTACTCTCAAGGAGCTTATGGTCTGCTGAGTGAACCAGGTAATGTAGGCTTTTTGAATATATGCTATATGCAAAGCACTATCAGAGATATAAAAATGAACAGGACCTATAAGAACTAATGAGTAAGTGTCTATAGGGAATATAGAACATTTCCAGGTTCATAGCACTTGTGGAATAAATGTCGGCTGCTGTTCCTGTGATGCTGATGAGATATCTGGCTTTAATATTTGAGTGTGTGGTAAAGCCATCTTTGAGAACCAGAGCCCATGAGGTGGAGCTCAGGATGGGTCTGGATACACAGTTTTGGTTAGAGAAAAATTCAAAATATTTGGGACATCAGACTGGCAATATCCAGCAGTCAGCAATTGAGGAATGTGAGATTCAGGAGCATAGTTAGGTAGAAAGATGTATGTTGAATAGTAAGGAATCCAGACGATTTTATCAGCCAGTCTCTTTCCATTTCAGGCCATTAGGTACACAATTTTTTTCTGTTAATATTTCAGTCTGCTTGCCTATTCCTCAAATTTAACTGAAAGATGTATATGCCAGTATTCAGAAAGGAGGATGTAAATAAAATTAAATTATTTTTTTAAAAAAAGGCCACGATTCAAACCGGCCTTCAGAACACCCTGAATCTAGTGGGATAGAGCAGGGGCAGACAGACTAAAAAAGAACTAAAATACAAGGCAGGCTTTTATCGTGATGGTCATTCAGTGGTTCTTAAAATGTGGGCCGTGGACTATCAGGATCAGTATGACCTGGTGGGGCAGGCAGAGTAATGGCCTAACATATGCACATCCTAATTCCTGGAGTGACTTTTCAGGTGTGATTAAGGATTACAGTTGTCTTACCAGCTATATTTGTCACATGGTTTCCCTCGTGACCACAGGCAATGGGGCATTATGATTGACAACACTGCCAGGAACACAGGAAGCTTTGGGGAGTTCCTCAATGCAAAGAGAATAATATTACCAGAAGGAAGATGATATCGTTTGCTGGAGGGACAAAACTAAACTATCTGCTATGAGTTTATGACTTTACTGGTCACTTAGAGAAGGAAAGGCATTCTTATATGAAGGAGGAATTTGTGCCGGGGCCCAGCGGTAGCAAAATATAGAATATATTCAGGAAGTGGCAGAAAAGGATTATAGCCCCAGTGTGGCACGAGAGGGTGGGGGTGGGGGGGACACGTGGTGGGAGATGAGTTTGGAGGCCCTCACCTGCCATACTAGTGAGCTTGGATCATATTCTGTGGTGATGGGGGCCACATACGGTGTTTTCTGAGCAGGGGGTAAAATGATGAATATGGGCTTTAGAAAGCAAAGTTTGGGTTCTCACCATTGCTTGAACATCAGGTCTACTTCTCAGTAGTACTAGTTTTTACCATCATATGTGCATGTTGAATGCTGATGATGTGTCACTCTAGGGATTCTCCACGCATAGATTTTGTTCAGAGGTGGTTTTCCCACTGTGGGAAACTTTGTCTTTCAAACTCTTAGATCACCCACAGTAAGGAATACATTTACACACACACACACACACACACACACACACACACACACACACACGCAGGTACACACAGCTTCATGAAAGTATACCCACTCTGTGAGATATTTTCTATTTTCTATTCAATTCTATTTTAGTTTTTAAAAAAATTCTGGTCACAATTCCCTAAATTGATTTCTTGACCACTGTTGGGTTATATCATGCAGTTTGGAGCATACTACTTTAAAGGAAAGAGGCAGTATCTTATTCTTTTTGGTATCTTATTTATTTATTTATTTTTGTGTGATTAAAGCTTTACCAGGGATCAGGCAGGGACCATGTTGGGGAGCAAGGCCTGAATACCAGGCCAATAATCATATATACAAAGCTCTGAATATTTGGGTAGGTATGTTTGGTGGATGAGAGAGGAATGAAGGGTCAGTAGAAATAATGACACATCTTTACTATAAAAAATGTCAAAGCTTAAGAACAACAGCATTGACAGATCGACTTGTAATTACACCACAATGAAGATCAGAACTGCTTTATATGAAATGAACCCCGCTCCATGAATAAGGTATGGATCACTATGTGATGCCAAATCTGTAAAACTGGTGTCTGATGCAGAATGATGAGAGCTACTATGCAAGGGTGTACACAGAGTTTGATTTCTAGAATGGTATTCTCTTTTCCCAAAATGTCAAGGAGAGCCATATACACTGACTTTTGAGCTATAAGGCTGGGTGAGATGGAAGATGCTGTGGAAAAACTTCCCTTTTGTGGCATTTTCCACTTACTGAAATTTATCATTTTCATTAGGTTGATAGTATTTTTTGTCCAGGTCTGAATTTAAAAAAATATATTGTATTATCCTTATTTGCATTACTGTCATGTTCTTTTTAGCGTCTGTTTTCTGTCTGCCAATTTATGTTAAAAAAATAAAATAGAGAATAGTCCTTAAGAACCACAGTATTTATTCTCTTATGGTTAAATTAATAAAATAATTCTTTGATTCTCAGTCATTGGGTTACAGTATATTTATATTAGGTTTTTATACATAGCCAGGAGTCAGAAAATCTAGATTCTGATCCCTGCTCTGACGGTATGTGACTGTATCCATACCAGGTACTTTCTTTTTTTTTTTTTGGTACGCGGGCCTCTCACTGTTGTGTCCTCTCCCATTGCGGAGCACAGGCTCCGGACGCGCAGGCTCAGCGGCCGTGGCTCACGGGCCTAGCCTCTCCGCAGCATGTGGGATTTTCCCGGACCAGGGCACAAACCCATGTCCCCTGCATCGGCAGGCGGACTGTCTACCACTGTGCCACCAGGGAAGCCCCAGGTACTTTCTTTAAGTCTCTGTTGCCCAGCTGCAGAATAGAGGTGAATTTTGCCTTCCCCACTGAGTGTTGCAAATTTGTAGAGATCAAATTAGTTAATGTATAGGAAAGAACTTTTTTATTGCAATGTTCTCTCCTGGAGATGTGTCAAGTCTTACTGGATAGAGTCGCTGTTTACAGCCCTGTATTGAGAAAGATTCTGAGGCTGGCTGGGCTCAACTAGAAAAAGTACTGTTGAATGTTTGGATATGTTTGCCGTGAGTGCAAGCTTTGGGAGTGGTGAGCCTATGGGTCACGTGCTTGCCATTCTTGAGCAATACATTTAGATGGCATCACCTTCTAATCCATCTGTGCTAGCCTTAGGTTAGGCCCTACTCCAGATCTGTACACTTGCTATGTGCTGCTCTTGTGGTTATTGAGCCGGGCCACTACTGCTGCCTTTAGTGGCTGAAGGCTATTGCAGTGACTTCTCCCAGCCCCTCCCATAAGCACTCACCTCGCCTCACCTACGGCCCCCCACCCACGCCGCTATTGCCAAGGCTGAGATGCACTAGACTGGCTCACCCACCTCCTATGGCCATGGGGTGGAAAACGTTTGTCTCCCTTCTTCTGCCTGATCAGCTGTCCTGAGAAGATCCCACAATCAGTTGTGCTTGAGAACAAGACTGAGGAAGGTACCCTTGGATCTGCTTTTCCTCTTTCCTTACCTCATTTCCCTCTTGCTTCCATGGGATGGCACGCGCTAATAAATTAGGCGCACATAGCATTTAGCTCAGGCAGTGCTTTTCTGTGGAATTTGGGATAATGTGACATCTAAATATACACAACAGTGTGTATACTGTATATACAAATAGCCATACACACAGACACACACACACCTATGTATACAGAGATGGAGAGAGAAGATGAATTGGGTTGAGCCAAAAGGAGCATTTAGAGTTGGGTTTGCCAAGCATCTGCCTGAGGGAAAGGGAGGCCTTGAAGAAATTTCTGTGTATATTAAGGGTAGTGGGGTAGGCTGGGCCGTGAAGAGACCAGTGATGGTGTCTGTTCTGTAGCCTAGCATCAGAGAGTTTGTCTGAGCTTCAGGAAGAGAGAGGACCGGGTCCCATGAGGCCTTGTTGGCCAGGGCGGAGAGCTTAGATTTGATCGTGAGTGTAACAGGAAAGCACTGAAGGGTTTTAAGCCCAGGAAGATATAGTCCATTTAATTGATTTAGAAAGTCTCTCTTGCCCCTGTGTTCAGAATAGATTAAAAGAACAAGGATGGAAGCAGGATATTAGAAGGCTGTGGAAATGTGGTTAATATTCAGAATGTCTGCTGAGATGGAGAAAAAAGGGTGGGGGAGCTCAAGAGATATTTTGTAGGGCAAAGGTCTTTTCTGTGGATTAGAGATGAGGGGTAAGAGAAAGGGCCTAATCGGAGATGTTTCCTTGGGATGTGAGCAAACCTTTATTAGGCCTGGTGATAGAGGGTGACAGCATTGTCCTTCTCCGAAAGGGGATTATCTGCATTTCTGCATGGAATACCTCAATGTGGCTTTAGTGCGGGGAGCACTGAAGCAGCCACGGCTGCTGCTGCCTTGAGAGTTTGCCACTTGCAGAGCACTTGGTCTTGGCTCCTGGATTAAGGAAGCAGCCTTTTCCTGGAGGATGCTGGAGACAGAGTTCCTGGCTAGGTACCATCCTCAAGCAGAGACCTCAGTAGAGAGGCAGAGCAGGGTACCATGGGAGGGTCTGTGAGAGCTCTCAGGGAATTGCTGAAATGGCCAGTGAATGTGTGATACTAACATGGCCTCATTTGTAGCTAAATCAGTATTTATAATATACTTACAGCTATGGCCACTTTTGGCTATTGGCAACTGCTCAGAAAGATTGAAACTCAGAATTAAGAGACATCATAAAGTTAGTTTAAATGCTAGGCAGCCAGGATGCTGCAGTTTATATTGAAGTACATACCCTCAATCACCCATCTCCACCCCATCATACTGAATTCATCTAGAGAGAGAAGTGTCCAGCATAAATGTCCCTGTTCTTCCATCTTTTCCTGGGATGGATCCAACAAATGAGAGGGCGTGGTCTGAGACTTACTGGGGATATATCTCTGAGACTGTCATCCGGGAGTTATGAGTAGGCAGAGAGGCGATTTTCATTTTCTGCAATAACTTCCCACAGTAAGTAGGTGGGAGGGTACAGTGATTGATGAGCTAAATTAGATGGAAAGTGGCTCAAATCAGATTCTAGGTGATTGCTCCTGCCTCTCTACTCACTGCACTTATTTTCGATTCTACTCATTTAGCAAATGATTATGGTCTGTCTTGTGACATTTCTTATATTGTTGCTTCATTCTTTACCTTTCCCACATTGTTCTTTCTGCTTTCTTCAGCTAGAGATCAGTTACTCCTTAGAGACAGAAATGGGGTTTTGTTTATTGTTCTGGCCTTCTCACACCTTCCACAGAGTAAATGCACAGTGATTGCATGGTGTTTGACTGATAGTTCCTGCTCGAGATGGGAGGTTTCCTAAAGAAGTTTGCTGAATTTATCTTGTCTCAGAAAAGTAGACAGTAAGGGTAAGGGCCATACTAAGTATGTTTTAGTTTAAAATATGCAGCCTTTTACTAAATGAATTTGAAATAACTTTGTTCTGGCCAGCATAGCCCAACCATAGAAATGGTTTAGTTTTTTGTAGCAGTGAAACTCTGTTTCTGTAAATAGGATATAAGCAGTATTTGAACTACAAATATGGCAGTATCATACAGATCAATCTAATAAGACAGATGAGCCAGTAATAATTCATTCCTCTGATTCAGTCTGGGATGGAAATGAGCTAACAGGAAGCAGGCCCCACTTCTGCTGTAACAGCTTGGGGGAGAGAGGCCACTGGGGCAGAGGAAGTGATGTCAGGGGCATCCCTGAACGATCATTGATTTTTCTCATGAATTGGGACTTCTGTAGTTGACATGTGCTTCCTGTTCTAATGGTGCTCAAGATCCTTTAGTGTCACCTAAACAGAAGTCATGACGGGGCCCAGAAGGGTCAAGGAGATATACCTAGGAGTTATAACACCATCGACTGCCAGCCCCATCCTCCTTGGAGATGCCAGAGGTAGTCAGGGGAGGCAGGATGTGGCAGCTGATATCACAATTTCACAGTTTTCTTCTATTTCCTTCCTTATTTCTAGTATATTCATTAGAATAGCCCTGTCTCCTTTCCTCTCTTTATTAAACCCTGAGTTTTGAGTGCTGGGATCAATCTGCGGATGTGGGAGGGTTAGGGAAGGTTTACTTTAGCTGTTTCCCCTTAACTCCTCTGGTTAACTGAGAGGAATCTTTTAGATTCACCTAGAGGAACTCAGATTCACCACTGGACAACATGGGTAGGAGGGGCGCCTTTGCCTTATTTACTGTGGGAGCAAAGGGGAGCCTGACTTTATATCAGAGAAGAGAGACTAGAAGGGGCAGCTTGAGAACAAGGAGGATCTGTCATTGGAAATAGTAGCCAAAGTCCAGAAGAACAAGTCTAGGAACTGAATTAATCGAGGGAAAGAAAATTATCAGGTATATTTTTACCATTAGACAGAGCAAGAAATATTTAGAACAAGTCTGCCCCGGATTCCATCATTACTAAAAGCATGACCAGAGAGTAGCTTTATAGAGTCAGAAAAGTATCGGAAATGGGGAGAAATGCTTGACTTAATGTGCTTAGAACTCTATGCAACCTGTAGTTGTATATCTAAGACAGAGACAAAGCCATAGTATTAGCAAAAGTTAAGGTGTATTCAAACATTGTAACACACCCCCAGCCCCTTGTTATTGCGTGTGAATAGAATTACGGTGCTTTAAACTCCTTATTCATTTATTCCATGAATGAACTTTCCAGAGTGTGCACATGATATCATTTGTTCTTTGTAACAGTCAGAAAGATAGTTAGAAAGATAGCATGCCCCATTTATAGGTGGAGAAAGGAACCTCAGAGGGGTTAAAAAAAGAACTCACCTACAACACACAGTGCAAATCAGTTTTGCAGAGATGGAATTTCAACCCAAATTTGTCTGACTCCAGAGCCAGTACTTTTTCTACTATGCCATGCTTTTTGCCTCTCTACTGGAGGTGTCTTTAAAAAGGAATGGAGTCAGGTGAAATTTCTCTAAGAAAAAGGCTAAGTGTATGCCAGTGGACCAGACCCGAAGAGCAGCAGTGGGGCATGACATGGGATGCCAGCTTGGGTTTCTTCTGAGAGCAAAATTGCAGAATCTGAGGCCCCACTCCACTCTCAGAATCAGCATATTAACAAGATCCTCATGGAGTACAGAATCTAAGGCCCCATCCCAGAATCATAATCTACATTTAAAAAAAAACCCAGGTGAAAATGTAAAATAGATGGCTAGTGGGAAGCAGCCGCGTAGCACAGGGAGAACAGCTAGGTGCTTTGTGACTGCCTGGAGGGGTGAGATGGGAGGGTGGGAGGGAGGGAGACGCAAGAGGGAGGAGATATGGGGATAAATGTATAGGTATGGCTGATTCATTTTGTGATACAGCAGAAACTAACACACCATTGTAAAGCAATAATACTCCAATAAAGATGTTAAAAAAAAAAAAGGAAAGAAACCCCCAGGTGATTTGCAGGCATGTTAAAGTTCAAGAAGCACTGCCCTAGCCATCCCAAAGCTGCTTCTCTGCACTTGCTCCATCTCAGGTCCTTGAAGGACCTGACTCAGGGAAGGAACATGGCTGGTTACTGCCTCTGGTATCAACTGCCAGGACAAATGACAAACTTTTGGGGTCACACTTTTGTTTCCTCTTCCTTAACATCCCCTGTTGTCTTTCTAGTCTTTTTCACTTGCCCATATGTCAATGAAGTAAGGAGAGAATGAAAGAAAGAGATAAGATTAAGGAAAAGGAATTTCTGACCAAGTTTTCCTGTGCAAGCTTTACACTTCTTTCCCAAATTGTGCTAAGCCACGTGGCTAACCATGTCTCCCTTAATGGAGGATACCAGCATCCCGACTGTTCAGCACACCCTTTTGGAATTATTACAGTACCTTCAGTTATTTGGAGGTTGTGAACTTATGGTGTCTTATTCAATCCAGAAAACAGCTCTACAGGTTTTATTTCTGTTTCACACACAGCCATACACTCAAGAATCTTAAGGGTGGCTGAGCATAAGTATGACAAATTTCAACCTTTAAGGACAAATTTGAGAAAACCCCCACTGACTGAACCCCAGAGCTTAGAGTGGCCCATTTTGGTCATAATGCTGAACCAGCCACACTACAACACTGGCTGCTTTTTGCCACACGGTTTTACTCTCCATGCTGAGGATTATGGCATTTGCTTCTGCTTTCAGCATCAGTGGGAAACGGCTTCTCTGATTTTCTTCTCTCTTATTTTTTTTCTATGTGTGATTATGAGTGATCTGTGAAGCAGAAAGAAGACAAAAAAATTCATAAGCTGGGTCTACCCTGTGGTCTCAATAGAAATTTAGTCAGTGTGGCGTGGGAATTGACAGGAAACCCATCACCCATCATCAGTCTGTCATGTTGACGATGAGCACCATGCATAGTTTCTGCAGGGTGTACTTTCAAACATGCCAACATGTAAATTCTTAGGCAGGAGTTAATAAAGGAAATCATTTTAATAGGAGTCACGATTACTTTTTTTTGAATGGAAAAAAAGACATTCAGGGCACTGGAATTTTCAGTTAATAATGGGTCTGGAAAGGAAACATTCCTTCCCACTTCCTGCCTCCAAGGTAAAAGGAAATATCGGGGAGGGGAGTCATCAGGAGGTTAGAGCTTTAAGAAGGTCTGGGTAGCCAAATGATATTGTATACACTGGTGTGGAATGAGGAGTGTTTTGTTTTACATGTCACATTTTTCATTCAGCAAATCATTGTCTTCCTTTAGGTTCATTAAGAATACATTTTCTTTACAGAAAGAGTAATCAAACAGTAGTTGATACCAAGAGGTAAAACAGAACAAATAATGGGATACCTCCTTGTTACATTAGAATATTACCCCATAACATTCTGTTTCACTGACTTTTGTAGAGACATGCGTTTTTTTTTTAAAAGGAAAAGTTTAGTGTCTTTGGATTCACTTTGAGATGGTGAGCTTGCATTGAGTTTTTTCAAAATATGATCAGAGGGAGATCATTCTGAATGAAACATCTCACTTCAAGTGCTTTATGAAAATATTTGGTGAAGTTAATGAACAGTGTAAGAGATTTCACTGTGTAGAGCTGATTTGATTTCATTTTGGAAAAGTCAATCTGAAATTAGTGTTGGTAATAATATAATAATAATAATGTCTGATTCTTTTAGCCTAAGATGTATAATTTCTTCCTTTTGTGCCAAATCATATGCTTTGCATCTAGTTTTAAGTTACTGGTATGTTGTGGAAACAATTTAGTGATTTGTGATCAGCATTTATTTTTAGTGAAGTGAAACAGAATGGAATAGAATAGAATATTTGAGATTTTATTTAATGTGGTCAGGGTATAAGAGTTCTTTATTTTTATGTATTGATATATGTATACATGTCATCTATCAATCTATCTATCTATTTAAAAACTCAAAAAAAGTTTAGAAACAACTGCCTTGGTGAATTTGGGCATGGTTATAATGGTATCAGCCATGGTTGGCCCACTGAAAATTCTTCTTTAAATAACGAACAAACTTGTCATTTTTCTTTTGACTTCTCATTTATTTTGGGGTTTTCAAATGGTTTTGCTTCTCTTACAGTCTTTCTCTTTTTAACCTCTTCCTTCTGGAGACAGTGATTGGTTACAAATGAGGGAAATAAAACCACACTTCAAAGTTCAGCATAGATTAGCAATGCATAATTTTAAGGAAGGGAGTATTTCATCTTTTTTTAAAATTAATAATTCTGACATGTGCCTTCCTCATGCCTTTTAAGTTACCATGACTCACCTTAATGTCACCTTAATATCACAGTTTGACATTAGATGCCTCCCTAGAGAGGAAGAGAATCATTCAGAAACTAGGTACATAAAGGTTATTAAATTAATATTTAAAATTCTGGTTTTTCAGATTTCATTTTATTTGTAATTAAATGCCATGTGTACAAATGTGTGATTTCCAGTATGTGCACATGCTTGAATCTGTGTCCACTTAAAGGACAACAAGATTACTGGAGGAATTCTTATTTTATTTGTTGGCTTTCTCCTAGGAATATTATTTATGGCTACCACCAACCCATTGTATAAAGTCAGAGCTGAAGATATCATTTTAAAAACATAAAACACATGAATGTTTCCCCTAATTAGAACTTTTTATAACTTGTTCCAGTCCCCAAATAACTAGCGTCTATGAGGAACAGGATAAAATGCCAACAGTAATCCATTCTTGGAGTCTGAAGAATTGAGCTACATTATTTGATGTTATTGATAAATGTACACGTCTCATGTCTTGGGTATAGTGTAAATGGAGATGGGAAATGAAAACATTATCGGTGGACTGGAATACATTTTACCTCATACCTGAGAAGTGTTCCTAATGCTGCTTCATCATTTCATTTAGCAGCCAGAGTTTTGTCTTAAACCTGAGGGTTAATCACTCTTGTCAACAGACTTGGTTGCTTCTATGTACTTTTTGGATGTAGCTATGTTAGTAAAGACTCCTGGTTGCTGGTCTGAAACCCAGTCTTACTAGCCTAGCTTAAGCAATAAGGGGCATTTACTGACTCAGGTAACTGAGAAGTCCTTGGTAGTTTTGGCTCCACTTGTAAGCAGACCTTCTTTATGTGGTGATCACCACACTGGACCTTCCATTCTACCAGTTTAGCTATCCCAGCAGAGTTAGTCTTTCCAGTAGTTTTTATAAGTCCAAGTATTGTGTCTCTTCAGAATAACTTGGGTCACATGCTTATTGCTGTACCAGTAACTGTGGTCAATGGAACAGAACAGTGATTGGCCAGACCTGGGTCACATTCCTATATCTGTATTCTAAGGATTGGAGGGGGAGCAGGCTCTCCAAAGGAAAAAAAAAAAAAAAAGGGCCACTATTACAAAGGCAAGGTTTTATATAGACGCTGGGCAAGAAAAACAGAAGATGCTACTACAGAGGTCTTATTTTGACTGTTTAAAAAGCTTAAACATGTTTAATTAAAAAACAAACAAAACAGTGATATTATCTTTATCTCCTCATTAAGTTAGTTATCCATTGAAAAAATATGTATTGAGCCAGGAATAGACATTTCCTTCAACTTCTCTGAGCATATGAATTGTGTGCATGATTTTGATCAAGTGTCTGTAATATTTTATTAGATGATTTTCATCACTCTGGGTAATAAGTAGGTGATTTGACTTAGCAGAGTACAGGTGCTATTTTTAATACTTAGTGCTCTCTGGAGGGCTTCCAAATAATAATAGCACCTTTAAAAGCTTTGGATTCCCCAAGGAGCAATAAAATTGTGCTGAGTATTGTCTGTGATAAATAGCACATCTCGCTTCTCTTCTCTTCCATATTCCTACTTGAGAAACCTGCAGATTTCCTGACCTTAGCTCAGGTTTGATTGCCTAGTGAAGGTCAATACTTTATTGCTTTCTATTTCTACATGTTTCTTTGTGTTTGTATTGGAATAATGAGAATGTGACGGGCTTTTAAAAATATTAAAAATCAGGGAAAGTAAAAGCATAAAAACATCAATAAGGAATAGAACTTAAAATTTTGTTTTCTAAAAGGGAAATAATTTAATTTTTTTCATGATCAATGGAGTTCAAGGCTTAAGGAACCAAAATCTCAGAGGAAAGGAAGCACAGAGAAGTGAAGTCAAAATGCCGCATGGAATTTTCCCTTGAGGCCTTGTTGTGTACTTCTAGGGTGAGACCAAAAAAAAAAAAAAAAAAAATTGTTGAAAACACCTGATAAGAGATTAAAAGGTAAATATGCACAGATTTTAGCAGTCTCATAGACCTTCTGAGGAGGTTAGGACCATGATAAACACTCAAGGCTTTTAATCGGGTCTCCTGAATAGCTATATCCTAGGATAAAAGCAAACTGGAAATATACCACTCTCAGTTGAATAAAGATGATCTGCCTGCCAGAAGAAGCTCAAATCATCTTTGGAGGAAGGTAGCATTGTTCAAACTTGTATAATTTTCCATAAACAATGTATCTGTCATTTACTAAAAAATTAGTAGGCATGCCAGGAAATAGGAACAAATGACCAAAAATCAAGGAAGAAAAAATAGCCAAAAGTGATAGGTTCAGAAGTGATTCAGATATTGGAGTTATCAGACGCAGACTTCCAAATAACTGATTCATATGTTCAAGAAGAGACAGAGTTTCACTAGAGATCTGGAATCTGTAAAAGGAATCAGATGGACAACTTCAAATTTAAAATTATAGTAACTGAAATTAAGAACCCAGTAGATGGTTTTAAAAACATATTAGATACACCAGAAGAGAGAATTAGTGACTTAAAAGATAGGTCAGTAGAAAATACCCAGATTAAAACACAGAGTGGAAAAAAGAATGCAAAAATAAAATTCCATAAGAGACGTATTGGATAGTGCAAAGGTCTGGGCCTGGTCATTGGACACCAGAAGGAGATTAGAGAGAAAATAGAAACAGAAGCAGTATTTGAAGAGATACTGATCAAGAATTTTGCAAAATTGATGAACAATATCAAGCCAGAAATTTAAGAAACTCTATAAGCAAAGAAAATCAAATAAATATATATATATAGTAGTACAACTACTGAAAAACCGAAGAAAAAAAAGAAAATCTTAAAAATATCTAAAGGAAAAAAGATACGGTTTCAAAGGAATACCCGTTAGACTTATAACTGATTTTTAAACAGAAACAATGGAAGCTAAAGAAAAATAGTATGACATATTTAAAAAGCCAAAGAAAGTAATTGTCAGTCTAGAATTCTATATTCAGTGAGCATATCCTTCAAAAAAGATATTTTTAGAAAAATTAAAATGAGAATTAATTAACAGCTTCTCTACAATGAAACTGTCAAAGGGAGCTCTGCAACCAGAAGAGAAATGGTCTCAGGTGAAATCATGGAAGTGCAGGAAGGCACATAAAGCACCAAAAAGGATAAATATAGAAGTAAATATAAATGCATATAGACTGTTTGAAACAATCCAAACAATGTCTAGCAGAGTTTAACTCCCTGTAACCAAAGATGGGACAATTTAAGCCTCCATTGGAATAGGAACTGCAATTATTGGAATTAAATATTTTAAACCCATAGGTTCATAATCTTAATAATAACAGTTGGTTACCATAGAAGGGTGGTTTATTTATTATTTTAAAATATAGTATAAAAATTTAAGAATTGAACATTTATTCTGCATTTCTTATACTACTGAGTAAGTTAACATAGATGGGGAGAATTTTCTCTTGATAATAGTATTCCAGCTAATAAATGAAAAAATAACAATTAGAATATTCTTATTTTTAAATTCTAATGAATTAATGGATCCAGGCATTGGATATTAATGACTAGGAATATTACAGAGTACAGCCAGACATGGTGTGCCTGCTGAGAGAGAAATACACATCATCAGCCATGAGGTAGTCTTGCCACAAACAAAACAACAAAAAATGAACCTGAGTCTGACTAGGCCTCTAGATCTAACTACCAACAAATAGAATTTACAGATAGGGGACATTTTGTTTAATATAATACCATACCAAAAAATCAGATAATGGAAAACCTTAGTTCAAAGAATCCAGTTTCTGTAATGAATAAGTAGCAAGGGAAAAAAAGATTTAGGGAGATTTATAGGTTAAATAAACATTCAAAGACATATCAACCAATTACAGTGTACAGAACTTATTTGGATCTTGATTTTAGAATACTTGTAAAAATAGCTATGACATTTGGATATTTGAATATTTACAGAATATTTGATGGCATTCTGGCATTACTGTTAAATTTTTTCATGTTTGATAATATTATGGTTATGTTTTAAAAAACTGCTTATCTTTTAGAGATACATCCTAAATAGTAAGTGACAAAAAATAGTTACAAGAGATATGATATGATGTTTGGAATTTTCTTTAAAATAATATGGTTGAGGGAGACGTGGGTGGGAATAGAGATGGAACAAGACTTGTCATGAGCTAATGATCATTAAACAAACTGTTGGATATCGGGGTTTCATTGCATTGTTAATTCAATTTTTATATGTTGGAATTCTCCATAACAAAAAACTTGAAAGATAAAATATATGTAGCATTACAATAAAAACCAATAATAATAACTAAGATGACAGTGGGGTGTGGGATAAATGAAGTTAAAAAAACGTGAAGTCCTTATTCAGGAAATGGTAAAATATTGATTATGGTAGTGTAATAAATCAATGGAACATATTTTAGTTTCTAGGGTAGCCACTTAAAAAATGTATAACTAGGGGCTTCCCTGGTGGTGCAGTGGTTGGGAGTCCACCTGCCGATGCAGGGGTCGCGAGTTTGTGCCCCGGACTGGGGGGATCCCACATGCTGTGGAGTGGCTGGGCCCGTGAGCCATGGCCGCTGAGCCTGCGGGTCCGGAGCCTGTGCTCTGCAACGGGAGATGCCACGGCAGTGACAGACCCGCTTACCGCAAAAAAATAAATAAATAAATTAAAAAGTATAACTAGCAAGCTGAAAGAGGAACAAAGTAGAATAATGAAAAAAATTTTTGTTTAGTTGAAGATAAAAGGAGAGTTAAAGAATAAAGAACCATGAGACAAATAAACAACATATTAAGGTGGAGATTTAACACCAATGTGAAAGACTAAAAACTTCAATTTAAAAACAATGATTATTGGACTGGATCATAATAAAGGACAACTATTTGCTGACTATACCTGGCACACTCTAAATATAAAGCCATAAAAAGTTAAAAGTAAAAAAGAAATACCATGCAAACATTAACCAAAGGATGCAGTGCAGTTTTATGTATGCATAGAAATACCTTAAAATATTAAAAAGTAAGCAACTAATAGTACTAAAGCAAGACATGTACAGATCCTCAAACTTATTTGGGATTTCACCATACCTCTTTAATAATTAACAGAACATGCAGAAAAAAAGTCAGTAAACATATAGAAGATTCAGATACCACATTTAACAAACTTGACCTAATTGTAATATATAGAAATATATATACCTACACCTACCAACTGAGGAATATTCATTTTTTAAGTGCACAAGAGACATTTGGCCATTAGTATGTATGTCTAGACAGAGGCATTTTTCAACAAATCTCAAAAGATGGAAGACATGGAGTTTATTTTCTGATCACAATAGTATTAAAGTGGAAATAAGCAACAAAATGAAAATGAGAAAATTCTAATATTTGGAAATTAACTAATACTCTTTCCCTCATGTGTCAAAGTAACTAATCATAATGAAAATTAAAAATATATTCAAGTGATAATGAAAATTCAACATATCAAACCTTGTGGGTTGCAGCTAAAACAGTACTTATAGGGAAATTTATAGCCTTAAATTCTTACATTAGAAAAAAGAAAGGCTGAGAGCCAGTGATCTAAATATCAGTCTCAAGGATCTAAACAAGCAAAGTAAACTCAAAGAAATTAGAAGAACATAAAGATAAGAACAGGACTTCCCTGGTGGCACAGTGGTTGAGAGACTGCCTGCCGATGCAGGGGACACGGGTTCGTGCCCCGGTCCGGGAAGATCCCCCATGCTGCGGAGTGCCTGGGCCCGTGAGCCATGGCCACTGAGCCTGCGCGTCCGGAGCCTGTGCTTCGCAACGGGAGAGGCCACCACAGTGAGAGGCCCACGTACTGCAAAAAAAAAAAAAAAAAAAAGATAAGAACAGAAGTCATTGATGCAGAAAACAAGCAGTAAAAAAATAAATAGAGCCAAAAATCAGTTCTTTGAAAAGGCTAACAAAATTTATAAAACTGTGGTAGGAATAATTAAGGAAAAAAATAAGTTGCAAATTGCTAAAATCAAAAGTGCAAAAAGAATAACACTAGAATATAGATATTAAGAGGATGATATAATTAGATATTACCAAATTTTATGCCAAAAAATTTGAAAATTTAAATGAAATGGTTAAGTTCCTTAAAAACACACTAAAACGGATATAACACATTTTAGAAAATCTGAATTATCCTATATCTGTTAAAGAAATTTGCTTCATAATTAAAGATCTTCTGATAAAGAAATTACCACTTAAATTCTCCAGCAAATTCTTCCAAACATTTAAGGAGGAAACAGTCAAATATAAATTCACATTAGGACAGCATAACCTTGACACCAAAGCCAAGAAGGATATTAAAAGAAAATCATCGTCCAATTTTTCTCCTGAAGATAGATACAAAAATCCTAACTAGAACATTAGCAAAAGTTAGTAAATCAAATTCAGTGACATATAAAATGGATAATATATTACTAAAATGTTGGGTTAATTCTAAGAATGCAAGTTAATTATTGGAAAATCAGTCAACACAGTTTACCACATTAATAGAGTAAAAATGAAAAACCATACAATCATCTCTGTAGGTGAGAGGAAAAAAACTTTTGATAAAATTTACCACTCATTTATGATAAAAATTAGCAAAATGGGAATAGAGCAGTACTTGCTTAATCAGATAAATGGTATCTACAAAAAAGCTACAGAAAACCTCGACTACATAATGTTGAATTATTGACAGCTTTTTTGTTGAGATTGTGAATAAGTATATCTTTTATTTCCACTTTTGTTCATCGTTGTATTAGAGACTCTTGCAAGTTCAATAAGGTAAGAAAAATAGAATGTCCTCATAATCTTGGGATGGGCAAGAATCTGTACATTTTTTTGAACATCTTTATTGGAGTATAATTGCTTTAGAATGGTGTGTTTCTGCTTTATAACAAAGTGAATCAGCTATACATATACATATATCCCCATATCTTGTCCCTCTTGCGTCTCCCTCCCCCCTCCCTATCCCACCCCTCTAGGTGGTCACAAAGCACCAAGCTGATCTCCCTGTGCTATGAGGCTGCTTCCCACTAGCTATCTGTTTTACATTTGGTAGTGTATATATGTCCATGCCACACTCTCACTTCATCCCAGCTCCCCCTTCCCCCGCCCCGTGTCCTCAAGTCCATTCTCTATGTCTGCATCTTTATTCCTGTCCTGCCCATAGGGTCCTCAGAACCATTTTTTGTTTTTTTTCCTTAGATTCCATATATATGTGTTAGCATACAGTATTTGTTTTTCTCTTTCTGACTTACTTCACTCTGTATGACGGACTCTAGGTTCATCCACCTCACTACAAATAACTCAATTTCATTTCTTTTTATGGCTGAGTAATATTGCATTGTATGTATGTGCCACATCTGCTTTCTCCATTCATCTGTCAATGAACACTTAGATTGCTTCCATGTCCTGGCTATTGTAAATAGAGCTGCAATGAACATTGTGGTACATGACCCTTTTTGAATTATGGTTTTCTCAGGGTATATGCCCAGTAGTAGGATTGCTGGGTCACATGGTAGTTCTATTTTTAGTTTTTTAAGGAACCTCCATACTGTTCTGCATAGTGGCTGTATCAATTTACATTCCCACCAACACTGCAAGAGGGTTCCCTTTTCTCCGCACCCTCTCCAACATTTATTGTTTGTAGATATTTTGATGATGGCCATTCTGGCCAGTGTGAGGTGATACCTCATTGTAGTTTTGATTTTCATTTCTCTAATAATTAGTGATGTTGAACAGCTTTTCATGTGCTTCTTGGCCATCTTTATGTCTTCTTTGGAGAAATGTCTATTTAGGTCTTCTGCCCATTTTTGGATTGGGTTGTTTGTTTTTTTGATATTGAGCTGCATGAGCTGCTTGTAAAGTTTTTGGAGATTAATCCTTTGTCAGTTTCTTCATTTGCAAACATTTTCTCCATTCTGGAGGTTGTCTTTTCATCTTGTTTATGTTTTCCTTTGCTGTGCAAAAGCTATTAATTTTCATTAGGTCCCATTTGTTTATTTTCATTTTTATTTCCATTCCTCTAGGAGATGGGTCAAAAAGTATCTTGCTGTGATTTATCTGATAGAGTGTTCTGCCTCTAGGTATTTCATCCATTTTGAGTTTCTTTTTGTGTATGGTGTTAGGGAGTGTTCTAATTTCATTCTTTTACATGTAGCTGTTCAATTTTCCCAGCACCACTTATTGAAGAGGCCGTCTTTTCTCCATTGTATATTCTTGCCTCCTTTTTCAAAATTAAGGTGACCATATGTGCATGGTCTTGTCTCTGGGCTTTCTATCCTGTTCCATTGATCTATATTTCTGTTTTTGTTCCAGTACCATACTGTCTTGATTACTGTAGCTTTGCAGTATAGTCTGAAGTCCGGGAGCCTGATTCCTCCAGCTCCGTTTTTCTTTCTCAAGATTGCTTTGGCTGTTTGGGGTCTTTTGTGTTTCCATACAAATTATGCAATTTTTTGTTCTAGTTCTGTGAACAGTTTGATAGGGATTGCATTGAATCTGTAGATTGCTTTGGGTAGTGTAGTCATTTTCACAATGTTGATTCTTCCAATCCGAGAACATGGTATATCTCTCCATCTGTTTGTATCATCTTTTATTTCTTTCATCAGTGTCTTATAGTTTTCTGCATACAAGTATTTTCTCTCCTTAGGTAGGCTTATTCCTAGGTATTTTATTCTTTTTGTTGCATTGGTAAATGGGAGTGTTTCCTTAATTTCTCTTTCAGATTTTTCATCATTAGTGTACAGGAGTCCAAGAGATTTCTGTGCATTAGTTTTGTATCCTGCTACTTTACCAAATTCATTGATTAGCTCTAGTAGTTTTCTGGTAGCATCTTTAGGATTCTCTATGTATAGTATCATGTCATCTGCAAAAAGTGACAGCTTTACTTCTTTCTTTCCGATTTGGAAAAAAGTAATACTTTTCTTTTCTGATTGCTGTGGCTAAAACTTCGAAAAGTATGTTGAATAATAGTGGTGAGAGTGGGCAACCTTGTCTTCTTCCTGATGTTAGAGGAAAGGGTTTCAGTTTTTCACCATTGAGAAGGATCCTGGCTGTGGGTGTGTCATATATGGCCTCTATTATGTTGAGGTAAGTTTCCTCTATGCCTCCTTTCTGGAGGGTTTTTTCATAAATGGACATTGAATTTTGTGAAAAGCTTTTTCTGCATGTATTGAGATGATCATATGGTTTTTATCCTTCAGTTTTTTAATATGGTGTATCACATTGATTGATTTGCATATATTGAAGAATCTTTGCATTCCTGGGATAAACCTCACTGTATCATGGTGTATGATCCTTTTAATGTGCTGCTGGATTCTGTTTGTTACTATTTAGTTGAGGATTTTTGCATCTATGTTCATCAGTGATATTGGCCTGTAGTTTTCTTTTTTGGTAACATCTTTTTCTGGTTTTGGTATCAGGGTGATGGTGGCCTCGTAGAATGAGTGTGGGAGTGTTTCTCCCTGTGCTATATTTTGGAAAAGTTTGAGAAGGATAGGTGTTAGCTCTTCTCTAAATGTTTGATAGAGTTCGCCTGTGAAGCCATCTGGTCCTGGGCTTTTGCTTGTTGGAAGATTTTTAATCACAGTCTCAATTTCAGTGCTTGTGTTTGGTCTGTTATATTTTCTATTTCTTCCTGGTTCAGTCTCAGAAGGTTGTGGTTTTCTAAGAATTTGTCCATTTCTTCCAGGTTGTCCATTTTATTGGCACATAGTTGCCTGTAATACTCTCTCATGATCCTTTGTATTTCTGCAGTGTCAGTTGTTACTTCTCCTTTTTCATTTCTAATTCTGTTGATTTGAGTCTTCCCCCTTTTTTTCTTGGTGAGTCTGGCTAATGGTTTATCAATTTTGTTTATCTTCTCAAGAACCAGCGTTTAGTTTTATTGATCTTTGCTCTTGTTTCCTTCATTTCTTTTTCATTTATTTCTGATCTGATCTTTATGATTTCTTTCCTTCTGTTAACTTTGGGGTTTTTTTTGTTCTCTAATTGCTGTATGTGTAAGGTTAAGTTGTTTATTTGAGATATTTCTTCTTTCTTGAGGTAGGATTAAATTGTTATAAACTTCCCTCTTAGAACTGCCTTTGTTGCATCGCACAGGTTTTGGGTCATCATGTTTTCATTGTCATTTGTTTCTAGGTATTTTTTGATTTCCTTTTCTGATTTCTACAGTGACCTTTTGGTTATTTAGTACTGTATTGCTTAGTCTCCATGTGTTTGTATTTTTTACAGAGTTTTTCCTGTAATTGATATCTAGTCTCATAGCGTTGTGGTCGGAAAAGTTACTTGGTACAATTTCAATTTTCTTAAATTTACCAAGGCTTGATATGTGACTCAAGATATGATGTACCCTGGAGAATATTCCATAAGCACTTGAGAAGGAAGTGTATTCTGTTGGTTTTAATGGAGTGTCCTAAAAATATCAATTAAGTCCATCTTGTTTAATGTATCATTTAAAGCTTGTGTTTCCTTATCTATTTTCATTTTGGATGATCTGTTCCTGGTGAAAGTGGGGTGTTAATGTCCCCTACTTTGCTTGTGCTACTGTCACTTTCCCCTTTTATGACTGGTTGCATTTGCCTTATGTATTGAGGTACTCCTATGTTGAGTGCATAAATATTTGCAGTTGTTATATCTTCTTGGATTGATCCCTTGATCATTATGTAGTGTCCTTCTTTGTCTCTTGTAATAATTTTTCTTTTAAAGTCTATTTTGTCTGATATGAGAATTGCTACTCCAGTGTTCTTTTGATTTCCATTTGCATGGAATTTCTTTTTTTATCCCCTCACATTCAGTTTGTATGTGTCCGTAGGTCTGAAGTGGGTCTCTTGTAGACAGCATATATATGGGTCTTGTTTTTGTATCCATTCAGCCAGACTATGTCTTTTGTCTGGAGCATTTAATCCATTTACATTTAAGGGAATTATCGATATGTATGTTCCTCTTACCATTTTCTTAATTGTTTTCAGTTTGGTATTGCAGGTCTTTTCCCCCTCTTGTGTTCCCTGCCTGGAGAAGTTCCTTTAGCAGTTGTTTTAAAGCTGGTTTGGTGGTGCTGAATTCTCTTAACGTTTGCTTGTTTGTAAAGGTTTTAATTTCTCTGTCGAATTTGAATGAGATCCTTGCTGGGTAGAGAAATCTTGGTTGTAGGTTTTTCCCTTTCATCACTTTAAATATGTCCTGCCACTCCCTTCTGGCTTGCAGAGTTTCTGCTGAAAGATCAGCTGGTAACCTTATGGGGATTCCCTTGTATGTTATTTGTTGCTTTTCCCTTGCTGCTTTTAATTTTCTTTTCTTTGTATTTAATTTTTGATAGTTTGATTAACATGTGTCTTGGCATGTTTCTCCTTGGATTTATCCTGTATGGGACTCTGTGTGCTTCCTGGACTTAATTGACTCTTTCCTTTCCCTTATTAGGGCAGTTTTCAGCTATAATCTCTTCAAATATTTTCTCAGTCCCTTTCTTTTTCTCTTCTTGTTCTGGAACCCCTATAATTCGAATGTTGGTGCATTTAATGTTTTCCTAGAGGTCTCTGAGACTGTCCTCAATTCTTTTCATTCTTTTTTCTTTATTCTGCTCTGCGGTAATTATTTCCACTATTTTATCTTCCCAGTCACTTATCCATTCTTCTGCCTCAGTTATTCTGCTATTGATTCCTTCTACAGAACTTTTAATTTCATTTATTGTGTTGTTCATCATTGTTTGTTTGCTCTTTAGTTCTTCAAGGTCCTTGTTAAGCATTTATTTTCTCCATTCTATTTCCAAGGTTTTGGATCATCTTTACTATCATTACTCTGAATTCTTTTTCAGGTAGACTGCCTATTTCCTCTTTTTTGTTTGGTCTGGTCGTTTTTTACCCTGCTCCTTTATCTGCTGTGTGTTTCTCTGTCTTCTCATTTTCCTTAACTTACTGTGTTTGGGGTCTCCTTTTCGCAGCCTGCACGTTCATACTTCCCATTGTTTTTGGTGTCTGCCCCCAGTGCCTAAGGTTGGTTCAATGGCTTGTGTGTGCTTCCTGTTGGAGGGGACTGGTGCCTGTGTTCAGGTGGATGAGGCTGGATCTTGTCTTTCAGGTGGGCAGGACTGTGTACGGTGCTGTGTTTGGGAGTGCCTGTGACCTTATTATGAATTTAGGCAGTCTCTCTGCTAATGAGTGGGCTTGTGTTTCTGTCTTGCTAGTTGTTTGGCATAAGGTGTCCAGCACTGTAGCTTGCTGATTGTTGAGTGGAACTGGGTCTTAGCGTTGATGTGGAGATCTCTGGGAGAGCTTTCGCTGTTTGATATTAAGTGGAGCCAGGAGGTCTCTGGTGGAGCAATGTCCTGAACTTGGCTCTCCCACATCAGAGGCATAGGCCTGACCCCTGGCCAGAGCACAAAAACCCTGTCAGTCACACGGCTCAGAAGAAAAGGGAGAGAAAAAGAAAGAAAGAAAGAAAAAAAAATGAAATAAAGTTATTAAAATAGAAAAAATTATTAAAAATTAAAAAGTAATTTAAAAAAAATCAGACAGACAGAAGCCTAGGACAAATGGTAAAAGCAAAGCTATACTGACAAAATTGCACAAAGAAGCATACACAGACACACTCACTAAAAGAGTAAAAGGAAAAAAAAAATATATATATAGTAAAAACAAGGAAGAGAGCAAGCAAATCAATAAACAAATCTCCCAATGGTAATAAACCCTAAATCCTAAACTAAGATAAACATAAAACCAGAAAAAAATTAGATGCAGAAAGCAAACTGCAAATCTACAGTTGCTCCCAAAGTCTACTGCCTCAATTTTGGGATAATTTGTTGTCTAGTCAGGTACTCCAGAGATGCAGGGTACATCAAGTTGATTGTGGAGATTTAGTGTATAGATAAATGCCATGGGTTAGTCAGATCGTGGACCTTGAAAAGTAGTTGTTTGTAATGAAAGTCTAGTGTAATACATTTTGTTTCTGTGATAAATGTTGCCTTCACTATCCTGGCATTACAAAACAGTGATATTATTTTATTGATCTTCTTTTTCATATCTGCTCTTTTTTCTTTTATTTTGGTTACCAAATAATGCCTGCTTTTAAAATTCAAACATATAAAGTAATAGGCAAAGTCCCCTATACTGGCACCCCAAACCCATTCCTCAGAAGTAACCACTGTAAATGTTTTTATTCTCTCCTTTTTATTTATGTATTAAATACACTTTTAAAATATTGTTTTCAAAGAGTCATCAACTTTCTGTCTAAATCTTTTAAAATTCAAATGTATATATTGAGACCAAGTTTACCCTTCCTGTCAAATTCAACAAATGGGCAGTCAGTCCACTAAACTCTTAAGTATTTGTAATCCTTGTTATTTTACTGTGTTCTGTTTGTTTGTTGACGAGATTAAGCAGCAATTTTGGGAAGGAAGGATAACCGCCAATGTGATGTACAGTACTGTTCCTTTGTTCCCAGAGCAAACCTCCTACATATTCCCACAAATAAATTTGCTCTCATCTTGAGTGAATTGTAGGCAGGAACAAGTAGTCCATATTACCAGTGCTGATGGAAAATGGGTGAGGAGGTGAGCACTGCAGTTTACAATGTATTAAGCTAAGAGTAATGATAATGTACAAAAAGACACATGATATATTTAACATAAATGTATTTTAAAGTTTTTGGTTCCACTATTCCATAAGGCATAAACATCCAACAATGACCGTTGTGGAATATGATTAAGAATCATGACAGTTTTTGAAAGAGGAGAAGTATTATAGTAATTGAGATAAATCTGCCATAATATAGTAAAGAAAAAGCATCAACTGATTTGGAAGTACATTTTACATACCAGATCAAATACTGATGCTTAAGACTTGATTGTGTAAAATGAACCCAACTCCTTTACCCAATTCATTACCAATTGTTAAATATCTCTCAGATTTGTTGTAATTCTACTGTATCTACTGTTCCCATAATAGTCTAAATTATCATTATTACTGCAATAGCCTCTTGACTGATTCCCTTGCATCCACTTTTGTCCCCATCCAATCCATTTTCCAAATATAGCCTGAGGGAGATTTTCAAAATGCTAGTTTGATTATGCCACTCTCCAGGTGGAAACCATTTCCACCATTCCAAAGCCTAACACAGCCCCCTGTCTTTCTCTCTTGATTCTTTTCATATTATCTCCCTTAGCTCTCTGAACTCCAACTACACTGCCCTTTCTCCTCCTTAAAATCGCTCTCCTCCCTTCTGCCACATGGTCTTTGCACATTCTTGTTCCCTTAGCCTCTAGAATTCTGTTTCGTTTATCTCCACTAACTTAATTTCATCTCCTCAGATTTCAACTCCAATATTTCTCCCCTACAGTTTAGGCCTCTTGTTATAGTCTCTCTTTTTGGTACCTGCTGCTAACCTGTGTTAAGATTTCATCACTGTCTCCCCAGCAAGACCATCAGCTCTGTGTATATTGATATCCTGTTACTAGCTTAGCCTGACATATGCCAAATGCTTAATAATTGTTTGTTGAATGCATAAAAGAATGTATATATATTTTGTAAATTGAATAGGAGATGGATTACTGCAGCTGAAGATATTTTGTTTTTTTACAAATTATTTATTTATTTATTTTTGGCTGCGTGGGTCTTTGTTGCTGCACATGGGCTTTCTCTAGTTGTAGCACACGGGCTTCTCATTGTGGTGGCTCCTCTTGTTGCGGAGCACAGGCTCTGGGCATGCAGGCTTCAGTAGTTGTGGCATGCAGGCTCAATAGTTGTGGCTCGTTGGGCTCTAGAGCACAGGCTCAGTAGTTGTGGTGCATGAGCTTAGTTGCTCCGCGGCATGTGGGATCTTCCCAGACCAGGGCTCGAACCCGTGTCCCCTGCATTGGCAGGCGGATCCTTAACCACTGCGCCACCAGGGAAGTCCCTGAAGATATTATTATCTGTTACTAATTATAGGAAGTAACTTCAAAGGAAAGTCAACGACAGAAATTCTGATGAAATGTAAATTAAAGGACTAAATTTTCAAATGAGGTTACTGATGCTCAGAGGGGTTAAGAAATTTGCACATGGATGGGAACACAGCTACTAAGTGATAGAGCTAGAATTTTGACCAATAGCACTAGTATTCCCAAGAGTGGTAAAGCCTTTATATAGACAATAAGCATGGCAAATTCTGCATACTCTATCCCCTCCTGAAAATTCAGGAGGACCATTATGAATATTAAAGGCTGACAATTCCTGGAGTAAGGAACGTTGTTGAACTTGATATAATCCAGTATCCCTTTCATTTGGTGATACTCATGAATGGAACTTGCCTTAGCAAGTGTTGCTATACATTTCTTCATTTATCCTTTTATCCTTCAGTTTGCTTTATCTTTCCTTATGACATTGACTATAATTCCATTGCTAAATAATGCTTTTCAAAGAAGACATTTGCCAGATACTTCCATCTAGCTAGAATGAGAAAACAAGACTCCCCCCTGTTCAAGATAAAACATTAAATCTTTTAAAATTAATTTGTCTTAACTTAGGCACAAGTGTCTGAGACGTGAACCTCACTTCTTTCCGTCGCAGATATACTTATTGGTTTGAAATTACGCTCTTTTTCCCCCACATTATTTAGGTTACCAAATTGAACATGATGAAGCACCACCAGACCTGGGATAGCAGTGAGAATCAGAACATTGCATCTATATTTCATGAGAAAAGGGAGACAGTTGATCAAACTTTGTCCAACTACCAATGATAAAACATACCAGTGTCAGCTTCAATAATTACTGAAGAATAAGACTTATCTATAAATAATACTACATTTATTTCATTTTTAGCTTATTTCATTTAAAAATTAATTCCTGCTAAACAGTTCTTGGCACTAGGGAAGTGTGCCAAGACTCATTTCTTTAGAATGGAACATAAGTCTTTCAGGACATGCATATACTGTACTTCTCCAAATTTCTCCTAAGTTTAGGTATATGGATTTTATGTCCTTAGGTAGAGAATTTTACCATGCCTTATTCTTCTATATTTATATCTACATCAATATAGGTTTATTGGGAAGAATCTGTGCATATCTACAAGCTGACAGAGGGTGCCTTTGAGGATTTTTAGCCTAAATATGACTACATATTACAAAAAACCCCACAACTGTGTGGTTTTGAGTGTAATAACTCAACATGATATATGTACTTCTAGTTTGAGTCAAAGTGTTTTTATTGAAAAATTTTAAGTTCATACAAAAGAATAGGGAGGAATCAAGTCTAAATTCAACTTTTCTTCCCTGAATTGATTGCTAAAAAATAGAAATAAAATTTTCAATATGCCTGACTCTATGAATTTACTCAATGAATAGGCACTGGGGCATAAAGGAGGACTAGATATTATCCTTGCTTTGAAGAAGCTCACCTAGGGGAATGTAAATGTGTACAGCTACTGTGGAAAACACTATGGAGGTTCCTCAAAAAATTAAAAATAGAACTACCACAAAATCCACTTCTGGGTGGATTCTGCTGGATTTCCAGCAATTCCACTTCTGGGTATTCTTCTGCAGAAAATAAAAGCAAATGCTAATTTGAAAAGATATGTGCACCCCTATATTCATTTAAGCATTATTTACAATAGCCAAGATATGGAAACAGCCTAGGCGTCCACTGATGGATGAATGGATAAAGAAGATGTGGTACACACACACACACACGCGCACACACACACACACACACATAACCATAAAAAAGAATGAAATCTTGCCATTTGCAACAACATGGATGGACCTAGAGAGCAGCATGCTAAGTGAAATAAGTCAGAGAAAGACAAATACCACATGATTTCACTTATCTGTGGAATCTAAAAAGCAAAGCAAATGAAGAAATAAAACAGAAACAGACTCATAGATACAGAGAACAAGTGGTTTCCGGAGGGGAGGAGAGTGAGGGAATGAGTGAAATAGGTAAGGGAGATTAAGAGGTACAAAGTTCCAGTTACAAAATAAATGAGTCATGGGGATGAAATGTACAGCATGGGGAGTATAGTCAGTGATATTGTAATAACTTTGTATGGTGATGATGGTAACTTGATTTATTGTGGTGATCATTTTGTAATATATAGAACTATCGAATCACTATGTTGTACACCTGGAACTAACATTTTGTTGAAAGTCAATTACACTTCAATTTTAAAAAAAGTAAAAGGAAGCTCACCTACATGCAGAGATAAATAGCTATGCACGGATATTACCGGTTAGGTGCCATGGCGGGCAGGGGGTTGGGCATGTAGGCGAGCGAGGGCAAGATGCTGTGGGAACACCTAAGGGGGCACTTGCCTAACCCAAGATCAGGGATTCAGGCCCGGTTTCCTAGAGAAAGTCACATCTAAGTTAAGACTTCTGTATCTAACAGTTCTGGTATGATGAAGAAATTGAGATAAGAGCACCTGTGTCACCCTTAGTTCATTGAAAAAAGAATCTATAATTGCTTTGTAGTGAGTAGTCTTTTTATGGCAGCATTTTTGGCTATCTGTGGATAGAAAAGAAGAAGGTGATGATGCTGTCTTTTTCTGGCTCTAGTTTGCTTTGTCTCATTTCTTTGTGTACTTTACTGATTTTTTCTGTGAACCCATACAGAGCCACATGAAAACTATCTCCACCCAGTTTAGTATCTGATCTTGAACAAGATAATTTTAGAGTCTTAGCTATGTGTTTGTGTGTGAGGGTGTATATGTAAGAGTAATGCATAATCCCAGCTTTGTTGGAGGGACTGCCTGATCCATGACCCCTTCTGCGAGAACTGGCCTTTCACCCAAAGGGCTGGCACTTAACGGTTGTGTCTGTCCACTGTGACCCTCTGAATCTGGCATATCCACAGTTCATTCTTTGTAGGACACTGACAGCAGAGACCCGTGGCCTAATATGGCCTGCTGATAAGTTTTGTAAATCAGAAAATTTCAGTGAAAACCTGGATTTCTGCTATTACACAGCCAAAGTTGAGAAGCGGCAGGAGCTCTGTTTGTTGTAGGCCCTTTAGTCCCAGCTCCTTGTTTCACACCTGGTCAGCTTCACATGTTTAATTACCTGCCTTACCTGGTAGGTATTTGAATTGGTAACTCCTTGCAGATAGTTATGGCTGATTAGACCAGGTGTGGACTGATCTTGACCTTGGTTGGTTAATCAGATTCTTTTCCTCTGGTCATTTTGAAGTGGTGTGCACTTGGTTTCCACTTAAGCTGTGAAGAGATACAAATATTTGGTCATGTCAATGCCAAAGCAGAGAAAGCACATCTTAAGGTAGAAGCAATAGGGTAAATGTTCCAGAAAGAAATAGAGATAACAAGATCCTATAGCCCCAAAATGTATCAATATTGGATCTGAATGGCCCCCCTCTTTCTGGCTCTGGCTCCTCATGAGACCTGGCTGTACTTCCTGTCCTATGTTCTATGGGATACCTCTAATTTCTGATTCTGACCCCCATTTTTCTTGAGCTCCACAGTGGATTTTTGTTTTTTTGTAACTAAATGAATCCTAATTAAGAGGCTTGCACATGTTTTTTACGATATTTTTGTTTGAGTGTGGAAATGGAACTTTAGGTGTCCATCTAATTGTTATGAAAACTCTTAGTTGGATTAGAACAAAATCTTGTCATCATCGAGTGGGGTGTTTTTTTTTTTTAAAAAAATACATTTAGGGCTTCCCTGGTGGCGCAGTAGTTGAGAGTCCGCCTGCCGATGCAGGGGACATGGGTTCGTGCCCCGGTTTGGGAAGATCCCACATGCCGCGGAGCGGCTGGGCCCGTGAGCCATGGCCGCTGAGTCTGCGCGTCCGGAGCCTGTGCTCTGCAACGGGAGAGGCCACAATAGGGAGAGGCCCGCGTACAGCAAACAAACAAAACAAACAAACAAAAATACATTTATTTATTTATCACTGCGTTGGGTCTTCGTTGCTGCGTGTGGGCTTTCTTTAGTTGTGGTGAGCAGGGGCTACTCTTCACTGTAGTGCACAGGCTTCTCATTTCGGTGGCTTCTCTTGTTGCGGAGCACGGGCTCCAGGCATGCAGGCTTCAGTAGTTATGGCTCACGGGCTCTAGAGTGCAGGCTCAGTAGTTGTGGTGCGCGGGCCTAACTGCTCTGCTGCATGTGGGATCCTCCCGGACCAGGGCTCTAACCCGTGTCCCCTGCATTGGCAGGCAGATTCTTAACTGTTGCGCCACCACGGAAGCCCCTTGAGTAGGGTTTTGACCATTAGAAACCTTTGGGTTAAAGCCTTCCCTGAGAAGTTGTATCTATGCTTGAGATGCTTGAGATTCCACTGTGAAAAACTGATCCTGAATAAGCTAGAAAGTTGCCTAGCTTCTTAACTTTGATATTTTAAAATGAGCATTATGTAATATTTTATATTTATAAAACAGTATATTTGGAGCACAATAAACTAAACACCCATGAACCTACCGTCCAATTTAAGAACTATAAATTACTCATGTGTTCCTTCCCTATATCTCATCTCCTGTGTTTCCATTTTGATAGTAGCCATTATCCTGAAGGAATGGATGTACTGGATGCATTTTCCACTCATCCATCCTTTGCTTTTCTTTTCTCCTATAAAATAATTTTGCCACATGTGTATATATCTCTAAACAAGATATATTTTAGTTTTTCAGCATTATAAAAATGGCTTTATACCATATGTCAGTGCTTCCCAACTTCTTCACATCTTGGCATACACTGAACTTGAAAATATTGTACAGTGCCTTGGGATAAATGCTATTCATGTCCCACTAAAAGACTCTGGCCACTCCAGCTACTATTCACCCCCAGAACTAAGGGGATCAATATGTTAAGACCTTTGTAACCTAGTCACTGAAGTACATAAGTTGGAAAGCACTGCTATATGTAGTCTTCAGCATACGCTCTTTCCACTTTATTCTTTGTTTCTAAGATTTATCCCTGTAGATACTTATGACTGTAGGCCATTCCTTTTCAACACTGTATAATATTTTTCTGTGAACATATAAGCATTTCCATTTTATTCTGGTTAGACCCCTTCTTTGCTTTTTATTTACCCTAGGGATCATACCAATCTACCATGAGTCAGAGAAACCTGCTGAATTTGATTTCATGTTTTCCTAGGATTCAAAATGTTGCTTTTAAATTTTGGTTTTAAAAATCTGTTTAGTTTTATATTGGGTTTGGGAGTCTATGACAGCAAGAGAGAATCAATTTGAGAACTATTTAATTATATTATTAAGGCACAATAGCAATGTGTGCCAATGAATCCACCTTCAGATCACTGGAAATTTAGTTTAGACAAGCAAATGAAGGAGTACTGAATTAGGAGTATTTCATAATGGCATTACTGTTCTTGATATTTAATATGTATTGGGATCTGAAATGAACTGTATGATTTAGTTAGGCAATGGCAAATATATTTCACTTCACGTTCCAAGTCCATCTTTTTGGTAGTGTTTCCCTTGAGTAGTACTGGAAAAGTGTTTAGTCTATGTCAGAGCTCTTGGTTAAGAATTCAGTGATCAGTTATTGATGTCTGCCCTGAGTATGCAAAGTGGAAATAAGGACATACCTGCTACACGTTTTCTTTCCCTAATCTAGTGTTTCCATCTGCCTCTGTTTCTGTGATTATCTTGAAACCATCTTGATCATCTGATTAATATTTAATTTGTAGCTTACCCCTTTTGGAAAACAAAATTCATAATTAAAAAGTCAAAGAGCATCATATAGTTGTGCTCTTTTCTCTGGTTGTTTATTATAGTCTCTAATTACCTTCTCCACAGGATGCTTTTCTCACAAGTATCCAAAATACTCCACTCCTTCGGTAAAGCATATTTTACTATCATTATTGAGCCCTAACTGGAAAATAGATAAAATGCCCTTTAATATCCTTGGTCTTAGGGTTTTGAATTCAGCTTTACATAGATCTTATCCACTGTATTTTAAAACAATTAGAGTAACAAAGCTTCCTTAGACTTTCCAGAGCCTATTAAATGTTATTTTTAAGGTAACATCTTTTCTTGTCCTTCATTTATGAATATTTGGTCAGGAAATGGTCCTAAAAAGCTTCAAATCCCAATTGAATAATGCGTTCTCCAAAGTAGCTGCCAAATGTAAATACCACCGATACACATTCATGCATATGATAGTATATAAATAACCAGGAAAGCATAGCAAAGGTCAATCAATTATGTATAGGTCAGAATGCTTTCTATCTGGATTGAGTCATTTTAGCAAATGACGACATGTGTCCTTTGGAGTCTTGTGAAATGTGGCTTGAGTCATTATAGATTGGCTTCTTCTCTGGGTTACCAGGATGGCAGTGGTAAGGCTCAATAAATAAATGTATTGGACTCTGCAGGAGCAGGTATGCATAATTAGGATGTAGTGATGAAGGCTTCTTATTGTGTAGAGAAACTTGGGCCCCATCTGCCAATTCCTAGTTTCTTATCCTCTTGGTTGATTTTTTTTTAAAGAACTTGAAGACAAAATAGTTGGAAACGAGCCAGATGCTCTCTTTATTTCTGTGATGGATATCCTTTCATGAAATTGCCAGCAGGGAATCAATAGTAATAAATCTGGCACCCTTCTAATCTCTTCTAACTTCACCATTGCTCTTCTGGAATGGGGCTACTAGGACCCTTTAAATTTGGTTTATAATTTCTACTTGATCTGATGTGGAATGGTCACACCAGATTGCCAGACTCTAGAGTGACTGGTGGGATGTGATGTTGTGTGAGGTGGCAAGGGATGTTGTCATTTTCCAGTTGGCACAATAGGAGCTGAATTTAGCTTATAGACCAAGTGGTGAAAGAAGCTGCCAAGTCCAGTCATTTCTGATTAGTCAGGGCTTGAGGAGGTAAATGTTACTTGACAAGAATTTAATGTGTGATTTTCCCCTTCCTTCAGTATATTTTGGAAATGTTAAAAAGTTGTTGACTTTTTTTTAAAGTAGGATGACTTAGAATGAAGAAAGAGTCAAAATTGCTGCCATGTTTTATAGGCATCTATCATTGGAGACTAAGTTTGGTTCTGAGAGCTTGGAAGGAGGAAGACTTGGGCATCCTTAGCAAAGATGAAAGAAACTGGTTCTTGCTTAAAGGGAGGTTATAGTCTAGTGGGAAGATGGACATGCAAACAGATTGCCACAGTGTAAAATGGTAGCTGCTCTAGTAAGAGATATATGTAAATCTAGGCAGTATTGATATTTCTGTCACTTACTGATACTATTTTATCCCTTGTTTATTTGGGCCATAAATGGCTGAGATACATGCCTATATTTATTCCTATTATCAAGGTATATTGAGAGTGAATTTTCCAGCTTTCAAGATGACTAGCTTGTATTTTGCAATTGAGAGGAAATGTGGCTGCCCTGCTCTTGGAATGGTGCTTATTATTCTTCACACGACCCAAAGCCTTAACTTCGTTTCATTAAAACTCCATAGATTCCTAGGGGCTATTCTTTGATTATATCTACGTGGACAATAAAACAAATGGTTAGGGGCTTCCCTGGTGCCGCAGTGGTTGAGAGTCCGCCTGCCGTTGCAGGGGACACGGGTTCGTGCCCCGGTCCGGGAAGATCCCCCATGCTGCGGAGCGGCCAGGCCCGTGAGCCATGGCCACTGAGCCTGTGTGTCCGGAGCCTGTGCTCCGCAACGGGAGAGGCCACAACAGTGAGAGGCCCGTGTACTGCAAAAAAAACACCCCAAAAAACCCAAATGGTTAAAAGATGAGTAAACAGATCAAGTTGCAACTGTTTTTGGTGGTATCTAATAGTTGATTGCAAGGATTTGTCTTTCCCCCACTGTTGACTGAGAGCACAGTCTGTGGTTATGGATCGATCAGCTGATTCAGTCTGGTATAGACAACAGAAGAAGGAGCCCCATCTGCCCCCCTTTTAATCAGGACAAAAAAAGCACCAGCAAGCAGACTTCTGTTTATATCTCATTTATAGAATCACCCCTAGCTTTAAAGGGGGTGCTGGAGTAAGGGGGCTGTGAACAGAAAATGAGTTAGCTAATCAATTGCCAAACTTTCAGTCTTATCCAAATAAGGCCATTGTCAATAAATCTGATAATACTATACCTTACTGTTTTTTCAATGTGTTTTTTCCCTTTAATAATACCATGAATATTTTTTCATTTTATTAAATATTCTGCTACATAACTTTCAATGTCTACATAATATTCCACTTGATGACTATACCATAGTTAATTTGAGCAGTCTTCTTTTGTTTGAAATGTAGGATTTTCAACTTTTACTTTTATAAAATAAATAATGTGGTGATGAACATCCTCATAGCTATTCTTTTTGAGAACTGTTTTGACCATTTTTCTTTCATTTTGATTTTTTTTTCAGATCCTTAAGTAACAATGATATTGATCCCCCCACCTTTTTTCAAATCTTCAAATAACAATGATATAAGTAAATAACCAGATCTTTAGGTAATCTCTTTAAACAGAGTCTGGGGAGAAGAATTCTTCAATAAATCAGGTAACCTAGATTATATCTACCAGATGCAAAATATCCTATTGATTTTACTAAATCAGAGAAGCAGCTGGTAAATTCAGAGACAGGATAGGGAGGAGGGAAGTGGTCTGTTTTTTGATGGAATCAATTTAATCAGTTCAGTTAAAATGACTTTTGCAGCTCTGGTTAAGGGGATCTGGCAGTTTGCAGTTATGTTAATATTTAGAATCCCTCCAGCTTGAAAATGTATTTTCATCTGGTATTGTGTTCCTTTTTGTATAAAGATTGTCAAATGAGAGTGTAAAGGTAGTTCATCTCCCAGCTCATTTGTCAGAATGTATAGTAGGCATGTTGAGATCGAAAGCCTGGCATCCACGCCAGCTAGAAGCAGAAGCTACAGAGAAGTCTGGCTTCCAAGGGAGTAGTAGGGGAAATGCTGACACTAGCCCCTCTCCTGCCGTTATTGCTGTGGTCTTTGGGAGAGGATTAATGGTGCGTTCCCTGGTTTGAGTACTAACAGTGGATCAGCAAAGCTGAGCATAGGGCAGAGGGTTCTGGTACTTGCTGAGTACGTTACCTCTTATAACAGGGTTTTAAATGTCAACGCTTTTTACAATGTATATGAGGAATTCTAACTGAGAAGCTGGCCCATATGCTTAGACTACATCCAACTATATGCTTCTATTTTTGATGTTGCAAAATATGGTTAATTTTTATGGTGAATATTTTATGGCCTGCTTTTTGTTATGTGCCAGACAAATTGAGGGCAATGGAAGCTGATGGGTGGTGAAGATAAAAGAGCAGTGTTGACCTTTTGGTAAATCATTCATCACACTGCTTCATCTGTAAGTGGTTTTCTAGCTGTAGCTCATGTTTGCTAATCACTACGTTTGACTCTCAGTTTTACAGGGATTGATTGTCTTGCTGTGGATTGCCTTTTCTTGTCTTCCTTTCTTTCCTTTTTTTTCCCAAATTTTGGTTATTGTTATTATAACTATTTCATTACCTAGTAGTTCCTCCACCAGAGGGAGCTTGTGGACAGAGAGGCAATGGGAATTAATAATTCAGTTTCTTTTTGCTGCTCTTCATTGTGACTTGCAGGGTTTCTTCTCAGTAGCTGAGATGGACTTTAAGCATTCCATTCACCTACTCTCCTTTGAATTTTATTGATCCCAGTAAAATTAAGTTGCAAGATGACTGTCTTTGGCAGTGACCAGAGAATAGAATAGTTAACTGGAGTGCCTAGCACCAGGATGCTTTTTGGCTTATATGTTGATTAAAGTCCCATCAGGGGAAACCAAAGGGGAAAGCAAGAATAACTTCTTAGTTTAATGGATCAACTACTGGAAACTATGGAATTCATTACAGTGGAAGCTTAAATCTGTATCCTGGGCTGATCCAAGGCTAATAAGCATCTGATAGAATACATCTCGCCAACATTGTGGACATCTATTGCTCTTTGTTTTTTGATTCTTTTGCCTGACTCTAGCCCATCCTTAGCATTCAGAAGCATGGTTAATGTATAAGGCCCTCAGCCTACAAGATACAGAGTGGACATGTACTGGCATCTGGTGAGGACACTTAAGGGAAAGACTCTGCCTTAGGACCAAGAGAAATTAACGTTTGTCCACTAAGGAATCTGACCAGCTATAGTGCCATGCTGATTAGCCCTGCAGAGGTTATTTCTTAATTATGTATTTTAGGGTTTATTAAAACAGGGACTGTGTCCCCTCTCTGGGGGCAGAGAATATTTTGATATTTTGATTGCAATTAAGTGGAAATTGAGAACACTAACAGACAGAAACTAATCAGAAGTGTTTTACTGTTCCTTTATTCCCAATCAAATGCACTGTCAAGCAATATCTAGATATTACCTGCACTCTGCCTGTCCCCTGCCTGAACCTGGGATTCTTCCACCAAGAGAGTGGTCCTGGGTCCCACGTTGGCGTTGCTCATTTGGTTGATGAAGACATATTGACAGGGCTTCCCTGGTGGCGCAGTGGTTGAGTGTTTGCCTGCCGATGCAGGGGACACGGGTTCTTGCCCTGGTCCGGAGAATCCCACATGCCGTGGAGCGGCTGGGCCCGTGAGCCATAGCTGCTGAGCCTGTGCGTCCGGAGCCTGTGCTCTGCAATGGGAGAGGCCACAACAGTGAGAGGCCCACGTACTGGGAAAAAAAAAAAAAAAACATATTGACAGAGTTGTTGTTGGTAAGTTTGCAGCCAAGCCTCTAAGGGTATGGCCATGGGGCCATTCTGGAAGTGTGTTTGTGTGTGTGTGTGTGTGTGTGTGTTAGGGTGGCCGTGGTGGTGCATGACCCTTTTTTATTATTTTGTGAAGGCACAAATCATAGGCCTATGGCTGCGGCCAATCAGAATACTTCTACCTCATTTTGGATAACAAAGAACATGTTCTTATATGTTCTTCTATTCTTTTACAGAAAAGAAAGAAACATGATTTCTAAACAACAGCATCTTTTAATGGGGAATTTTCAGAAGTAACTTTTTTTTTCCATTTGTTAGACATAGAAAGCCAGTCTTTGGGGAAGGGACACTTAGATCCCAGAAAAATAGGCAATAGCCACAGTCTATTAATAACAGGGGCTTCTCATGAGAAGGAACAATTCTTACATGGTGGTGACATTTTAGACTTTGAAGGAGATTTTCTCAAGGGCCTTCCATAGCAATATGGTACAGAAGTTGATTTCAGGAGGAGGCAGAAATGACTTAAGATGAATTTTTGGAATCCTGTTTATTGAAAATGCTGATGCTGTTGAGTGTTACTTCTCTCATCTTCCTTCTCCAGAAACACCAACTTACCTAGAGTCACACCTACCTTTGCCCCTTTTCTCAAGACTTGAACATTAAGAAGAATTTCCTGTGTCTTCAAATTCAAATTTATTTCTAAATGCTCCCTTCACCTTTTACTCTTCTCCACCGTAGAATACGGTAGTCACTAGCCACATGTGGCTATTTATGTTCAAATTAATTTAAATTAAACAAAGTGAAGACTTCAGTTCCTTAGTCACAATGGCCTCATACCAAGGGCTTTGATAGGCACATGTGGCTATTGGCTATCTTACTGGACAGTGTCACTATACAACATTTCCATCATCACAGGAAGTTCTGCTGGACAGTGCTGCTCTGATACTCTTGGCTGCCCACTAAGGATATTGCTTCTCTGTCACCCTCAGGTGGTGTGTGGGTTTTTTTCAGTGTCTGGCGTGGAGTTGGTGTCTTCTTTTCATCCTCATTGTCACTTCTAGACAGCTTCTTTTTTCTTCATCCACAGAAGTACTTTTAAAGCATGTGGGATCAGCCTATCCTACTGCCTACTATTCCTCTGTATTTATTGATGATTTTATTCCCTAGCTCACTGTCTTTGTGCCCATCACTCTCCTGCCATCATTCTAGGTAAGAATGTCCACATAGATTACTCATATCTGGCCTCTCAGTTCCTTGAAATTCTCACTTGCAAATGTCACTTTCTCTACCTCATGGTCAATGGCCAGTGGCTCTCAATCTAGGAGGTACTTCTCTCCTTGGGAGCATTTGTAAATGTGAGCAGTCCTACTGGCCTTTAGAGGGCAGGAGCTAAGGATGCTAAATGTCATTCAGTGCATGAGACAGTCTAGGCAATGAAGAATTATTTCACCCCAAATGCCATAGTGCTTTTGTTAGGAAACACTGTGCTAACCTTCTAAAACAATGTACATATCTTAATTAAAAATACTTTATTGCTAAGAAATGCTAGCCATCATGTGAGCCTTCAGTGAGTTGTAGTCTTTTAGCTGATGGAGGGTCTTGCCTCCATGTTGATGGCTGCTGACTGATCAGGGTGGTGGTTGCTGGAGGTTGGGGTGGCCGTGGCGATTTCTTAAAATAAGTCAACAATGAATTTTGCCACATCAATTCCCTCTTCCTTTCATGAACACTTTCTCTGTACTATGCAGTGCTGTTTGATAGCATTTTATTTCCAAGTTGGGCTCAATCCTCTCAAACCCTGCCACTGCTTTATCAACCAAGTTTTGTAATATTCTAAATCCTTTCTTGTCATTTCAACAGTCTTTACAGCATCTTTACCAGGAGATCTTTTCTATTTCCGGAAACCATTTTCTTTCCTCGTACGTAAAGAAGCAACTCCTCATTTGTTAAAGTTTTATCATGAGGTTGCAACGATTCAGTCACATCTTCAAGCTCCACTTCTAATTCTAGTTCTCTTGCTATTTCTACCACATCTGCAGTTACTTGCTCCACTGAAGTCTTGAACCCCTTGAAGTCATCCGTGAGGGTTGGAATCAATTTCTTTCAAACTCCTGTTAATGTTGATATTTTGACCTCTTCCCATGAATCACAAATCTTCTTACTGGCATCTAGAATGGTGAATCCTTTCCAAAAGGTTTCCAATTTACTTTGCCTAGATCTGTCAGAAGAATCACTATCTGTGGCAACCGTAGTCTTAACAAAAACATATTTCTTAAATAATGAGTTGAGGGCTTCCCTGGTGGCGCAGTGGTTGAGAGTCCGCCTGCCGATGCAGGGGACACGGGTTCATGCCCCGGTCTGGGAAGATCCCACATGCCGCGGAGTGGCTGGGCCCGTGAGCCGTGGCCACTGAGCCTGCGCGTCCGGAGCCTGTGCTCCACAACGCGAGAGGCCACAACAGTGAGAGGCCCACGTACCGCAAAAAAAAAAAATAATGAGTTGAAAGTCAAAATGACTCCTTGATCCATGGGCTGCAGAATGGATGTTGTGTTAGCAGGCTGAAAATAACATTAATCTCATTGTACATCTCCATCAGAGCTCTTGGGTGACTAGGCGTATTGTCAATGAGCAGTAATATTTTGCAAGGAATCTCTTTTTTGCGCAGTAGGTCTCAACAGCGGGCTTCAAATATTCAGTAAACAGTGTTGTAAACAGGTGTGCTGTCATCCAGGCTTTGTTGTTCCATTTATAGAGCACAGGCAGAGTAGATTCGGCATAATTCTTAAGGGCCCTAGGATTTTTGGAATGGTGAATGAGCATTGGCTTCAATTTAAAGTCAGTGACTGCATTAGCCCCTAGCAAGAGAGTCAGCCTGTCTTTTTTTTTTTTTTAAGATTTATTTATTATTTATTTATTTTTGGCTGCGTCAGGTCTTAGTTGTGGCATGTGTGATCTTTGTTGAGGCATGCGGGCTCTTCATTGTGGTGTGCGGGCTTCTCTCTAGTTGTGGTGTGCAGGTTTTTCTCTCTCTAGTTGTGGCATGCAGGCTTCTCTCTAGTGGTGGCGTGCGGGTTTTCTCTCTCTAGTTGTGACGCACAGGCTCCAGGGCACATGGGCTCTGTAGTTGTTGTGCACGGGCTCCAGAGCACGTGGGCTCTGTAGTTTGGGGCACACAGGCTCTAGCTGATACACGGGAGCTCAGTAGTTGCGGCATGTGGGCTTAGTTGCCCCACAGCATGTGGGATCTTAGTTCCCTGACCAGAGATTGAACCCCCGTCCCCTGCGTTGTAAGGTGGATTCTTTACCACTGGACCACCAGGGAAGTCCTCAGCCTATCTTTTGAAGCTTTGAAGTCAGGCACTGACTTTTCCTCTCTAGCTATGAAAGTCTTAGGTGGCATCTTCTTTCAGTATAAGGCTATTTCATCTGCATTGAAAATCTGGTGTTTAGTGTAGCCATCTTCATGAATTATCTTAGCTAGATCTTCTGTATAACTTGCTGCAGCTTCTATATCAGCACTTGCTGCTTTACCTTGTACTTTTATATTATGGAGAAGCCTTCTTTCCTTAAACCTCATGAACCTCTGCTAGCCTCAGACTTATCTTCTGCAGCTTCCTCACCTCTCTCAACCTTCATAGAATTGAGAGTTAGGGGCTTGATCTGGATTAGGCTTTGACTTAAGGGAATGTTTTGGCTGGTTTGATCTTCTATCCAGACCGCTAAAACTTTCTCCATATCAGCAGTAGGGGTACTTTGCTTTTTTAGCATTTATGTGTTCATGAAGTAGCACATTTAATTTCCTTCAAGAACTTTTCCTTTGCATTCGCAACTTGGCTAACCGTTTGGTGCAAGAGGCCTAGCTTTTGGCCTCTCTCAGGTTTCGACATGCCTTCCTCAATAAGCTTAATAATTTCGGGCTTTTGCTTTAAAGTGAGAGATGTACGACTCTTCCTTTCAGTTAAACACTTGGAGGTCATTGTAGGGTTATTAGTTGGCCTAATTTCAACATGGTTGTGTCTCAGGGAATAGGGATGCCCGAGGAGAGGGAGAGGGACGGGGGAACTGCTGGTCAGTGGAGCAATCGGAACACACACATTTTTTGATTAAGTACACTGTCTTATATGGGTGCAGTTTGTGGTGCCCCAAAACAATTACAATAGTAACATCAAAGATCACTGATCACAGTGATAATAGTGAAAAAGTTGAAGATGTTATGAGAATTACCAAAACGTGACACAGAGACATGAAGTGAGCAAATGCTATTGGAAAAATGGCACCAACAGACTTGCTCGTTGCAGGATTGCCACAAACCTTCAATTTATAAAAAGCACAATATCTTCTAAGCACAATAAAGCAAAGTGCAATAAAATGAGGCATGCCTGTATTCATTTCTCCTCTCATGCCCTCACTTCCCTCCTTACCCTGCTTAGGTGCTATGGTCAGTCTCTCCTCTGCTTGTCTCTCTGTGTCCTGTTTACTGGCATGACTCTGACTCTATGTCCACTTTGGACCTGAGTTCAGTTGAATGGAGAACACAAAACTATGCTGAATGGCATTACTTTGAGTTTATGTCCACAAATTTCAAGTGTATCCTCTTCTCTATTTAACAATCCTTCATCATTTGCTTAATACTTCTGACTCTGTGAGGCAACAGTTTTACACCTTCACCTGTACCTCAGACCTCCAACTCCCATCCCCAATTCTCCCCTCAGCTGATTCCTTCACTTCATTTTTCATTGGTGAAATAGAAACAATGAGAGTAAATGACCTCATCTCCTCCAGCAAATCTGCACTGACTCTGTTTCTGCACCCGCTGTCTTGGTCCAGCTTCCGGTACTCTACATGAACTATATGGAACCCTGTAGTAGCTCCCTATCGTCCTCAGAATAAATCCAGTCTCTCTGCCATAGCCTCAAGGCCCTTCAAGATTGGGCTCGTGCTTGTCTTTCTCACCATGTCTACTATGACTCTCTTTTTTTGTCCCCGAGTTCTGGTCACACTGGTTTTCTTGCTGTTCTTCGTGTATGTCAAGCTTATTCTCACCTCAACATCTTTGTGTTTGCTGTTGCTTCTGTCTGGAAGTCCTTTCCCCTAGATATTTCTATGCCTTGCTTCTTCTTCGTTACACTCAGGCTTCTGCTCAAATGTCATCTCAGAGAATCCTTCCTTGACCACTCTGCCCACAATAGTTGTCCTTCTCCCCCATCATTCTCTAAATCCTTACCCTGCTTAATTTTTTTCCACAGGACTTATCACTACCTGGCATAATATTATAAATTTGTGTTAATTTGTTTATTATCTGAATATAACTTTATGAGGGTAGGGATTTTGCCTGTCTTTTTTGCTTCTGTATCTTCAGGGCCTAGAACAGTATTTAGCACTCATTATCTATTGATTAAGTATTTGACACATTTTTGATAAATGAATATTGAATAAAGTATAGTGACTATTGTGACAAAGGCTTTTTTTATTTGTCACGCTGTTACTATTCTGAGGCAAGGACGACTCAGTTCTCTCACCACTTTTCTCTATTTGAAAGATTGGGAAACCTTTTGCGCAGTGTCGCATAATATCATTGGGCTTTCGTTTGATATAAACACATCATTTACATATTAATTCTGCCTTTGTTCTTTTCTCATTAGCCCATAACAATTAAAAGAGACCATTACTCTGCCACACTATGGGTTTTTATGATGTCATGTCAAAGTCTCCATTAATTAAATAACTTAATAAATTAAAGCCTTATTCGATGACAGTATCTTTCAATTGCGAATCATCTCCACTAAAGAGCACAATGGCAGACGTGGGACAATTTTAGCATTAGGACATGCCAACCTAACAGCCAGATGTGCTTATTGACACAGTGAAAGTTAAAAACTATCACTTTAGTTGATCATTTGGTGCCAATGACACTGCGAACAGGATAGTCGATGGGGTAAAAAAAAGACAAACTCAGGCACTGCTATTGGAAGGCACAGCTCAATTATCAGATTGTCATTTCGACTCTTTAGAATGTTAATTGGATAAAATCACAAATTAAAAAATAAAGTGTTTGGAACTATAAGACTGTGTCTTCAGGTTTCGGTTCAAGAGAGATTGATGTGCAGGGTAACATTCAAACTTCTTAATTTATAATGCAAGGTCCTCATTTAACTGGAATGTGAATTGGAGTGGAAGATAGTAAGACGGAGGCAGGGAGACCAAGGATACTAATGTAATTATCTAAGGAAGAGATGCTAAGAGATGGGGTTGGGAAGAAGAGATGTAGGAAAGGAGGAGAAAAGATGAAAGCTGCATAATATGGAAGTAAAAAAAAAAATGGGGGAGAGTGAAGTACAGCAACATCAGAGGTAGATGACAAATGGATTCTTTTATATTCATGTTACAGGTAAAGACATAGAGTAGTGGACTGGCTGCCTGAATTTGGAAATTTTTGTGTGTTACTTGTGTAAGGATTAATTAATTACCTTATAGCTTTAAGAGAGTATGGTTTGCTAATGTGTCTAAGTGACTTATTGAGAATAGCTAAATTATGAGCCTAAGCTAGATAAAGTCATGCCTTCTGTGGTGTGTAGACTTGGTACATTTGGATAATCCTTGACTTTTGGGAAAGTGTAAATCAATCTCATGGTTGAAATAAAGCCAAATACACCAGGAATCACAACAAATGTAAAGAAGATTCATTCTATGTGTCAATAGACACAGATTTTTAAGTTGCATGGGGAAGAAGAAACAGTTACACTCTCTTTACACACTGTTTATAAGGAATACCCCTATTAAGAATAATGGCATGGGAAGATTGAAAGAAGATAGAGGGAAATTGATATAATATACCATGTAAATACCTTTCAAAAGAAGGCTGGTGACACTGTATTAATATCAGACAAAATGTACTTTAAAAAATGTTATTATAGATAAAGAAAGTCATTATTTAATGATAAAAGAACAATTCACCAGAAAGATATATTAATCCTGAACCTGCATTATTACCTAGTCACATCATTTCAAAAATATATAAAGTAAAAATTGACCATATCACCACGAGGTATTGAGAACATAGGTAATCATGATTGGGAGGGTTTTTAAAAATATTTATTTATTTGGTTTTGCCGGGTCTCAGTTGCAGCAGGTGGGCTCCTTAGTTGTGGCTCACGGGCTCCTTAGTTGCGGCTTGTGGGCTCCTTAGTTGTGGCTCGTGGGCTCCTTAGTTGCGGCTTGCCGGCTCCTTAGTTTCAGCATGTGGGCTCCTTAGTTGTGTCAGGTGGGCTCCTTAGTTGCGGTTTGAGGGCTCCTTAGTTGCAGCACATGGGTTCCTTAGTTGCGGCAGGTGGGCTCCTTAGTTGCGGCAGGTGGGCTCCTTAGTTGTGGCATGCAAACTTTTAGTTGCAGCATGCATGTGGGACCTAGTTCCCTGACCAGGGTTCAAACCTGGCCTGCATTGGGAGCTCAGAGTCTTAACCACTGTGCCACCAGGGAAGTCCCCGTAATTGGGAGTTTTAAACATTTTCTCTAAAACACTGAAAAATCAAACAAACTAAACAAATTAGAAAGGATAAAGAAGATTTAAATAACATAACTGATTAGCTTGATTGAATAGACATACATAGAACTCTGAACTCCTGAATTCCACTACCAGAGAATATACACACATTGAAAGCCTTACCACTGATTGCTAAAAATTATATTTCCTCTTATCTCGGAAGAAAAAATATTAGGAGACCAAAAACAAGTAGACCTCAAAAACTTTATACATTTGGAAACAAGATCATACTTTTAAATCTTGTCAAAGAAAAGTGATGATAGAAATTAGTTGATACTCTATTTTAAATCTTGTGGGTTACAATTAAAGAGGTACATAAAGGAAAATTTATAGATTAAAATGCATATATTTGAAATGAAGGAGGACTGATAATTAGTGAGTTAAGCATTCAACCAAAAAATTATAAATAAGATAGCAGAGTAAACCAAAATAAAGCAAAGGGAGAAGATAATACGAAGTACTGCAAAAAGAAATGAAATAGAATACAAAGGAATAGCAGAGAAGATCGACAAAGCAAAGGATGATTCCTTGAAAGACTAACTAAACACATCTGGCAAACTTGATCAGCTACAGAGACAAAGACAGAAGGAAGGAAAGAGAGTAAGAGTGACAGAGAGAACACAAATAGTATTAGAAATGAAAAGAGGAACCTAATATATGTATAATAGAGAATAAAAGGTCAAAAGAATGTACTATGAGTAACTTCATGGTAATATATTTAAACATACATTTTAATAAATAGGGGTGCCCAATACATTTATGGTACACACATTCTAAGCTCATGTCACAACAGGAGACTGAGAAACATGATTTCTAACTGAGTTTGAATAAATGAATGGAAGAGAAAAATCATTCACTCATATGAAACGTATTTATGGACATCTGCTATGTACTGGGAATTGTGCTGGTGCTACTTTATATTTTCATGAGGGGGATGGACATTAAACAAATCATTACAAAAACAGATATTTACAGTTGAGGTAAGTGCAGTATAGGAAAGTTTAGAGCATTTAACAGGGAACTTAATCTTATTTGGGCAAAGGGCAGATTAGCGAAGGTTTCCTGAAGAAGTGACATTTAATCTGGGACTTAAATAATGGGTAGGAGTTACCCAAGCTAGAAGGGGTTACAGGGTCCAAAGACATAGATCATAGAGTGGATGGTTGGAAAGGTGTGGAAATCGGTTTCAGCAGTTGCCTTTGGAATATGGTAAGGATTTATACAAGCCAAATACATTAAATGCACATGTCTAAGTAGAGCACAAACATATTTCCCCTTCTTAATAGCTTTATGTAGATGCTTAAGAATGTAATCTGTAAAGAAAGTATTAAAACAAGGATGGGAAGGAAATAAACCAGCTTCATTCAGAGTAGTGGTTGCTTCTAGAGAAAGGAGAGCAGAGGAGGCTTCTGCATCCATCCCTTGTTAATGGTGATTCCCTTCCTGAAAGGGAGGATAAAGTAAGCCACAATCATGAGTGTGCTAATTTCTTTAAGTGTTGGCCTTATCTGAAATGGAGACCTCAATTATAAAACATCAGGCAGAAAATCACAGAAGAGAAACTTAGAGATGGTATTCTGAAGGGAGCAGTGGTTTAGACAGTACTACTCAAAATGTGAAGAGGGAGGTCAGACACTGAGAGTAAGGATTTAGGACTGCCTTGTCCAGCACAGTAGCCACATGTGGCTATTGAGTACTTGAAATGTGGCCAGTCTGAATTGACATACTGTAAGTGTACAATACACTCTGGATTTCGAGGACAGTATTAAAAAAGAATGTAAAATATTTCAATAATATTTTTTATTGAAGTATAGATGATTTACAATATTAAAGTGTACAACATAGTAATTCAATATTTTTATAGAGTTTACTTCACTTAAAATTATTATAAAATATTGGCTATACTCCCTGTGCTGTGCAATATATCATTATAGCTTATTTATTTTATACATAGTAGTTTTTGCCTCTTAATACCCTACCCCTTTTATGCCCCTCCCTGCTCTGGTAACTGGTAGTTTGTTCTCTATATCTGTGAGTCTGTTTCTGTTTTGTTTTATTCATTTGCTTGTTTTACTGGGTTGGCCAAAAAGTTCATTTAGCTCTTTCCACAAGAGTGTATGGAAAAATCTGAACGAACTTTCTGGCCAACCCAATATTTTTTAGATTCCATGTAGAAGTGGTAACATATAGTATTTGTCATCAACAATATTTTTATATTGATTATATTATATGAAATGATAAGATTGTGGATATATTGGGCTACATTAACATATTACTAAAATTAATATCACCTGTTTCTTTTTACAGTTTTTAACATGGCTACTAGAAAGTTTAAAATTAAACATGTGGCTGACATTTTATTTCTGTTGGACAGTGCAAGTTTAGAAACTTTTATAGCAATTTGGCATTGCCACAATATCCAAGTGTATGTCTCATCAGCCCACAACATATTGGAAAGGAATAATACAGTCAACTAGTATTTCATCACAGATAATTAGTGAAGCACTGCTTGAAACCATTCATATCTTCCAAAGTGTTTAGACACTATGCTTACTATTGGAAGATACGTATATTGTCAATTTCTCAGAGGTTTGTGAAATAGTCCAAGGAGGCAACTCTTAAATTGATGTGGCCTTCTGAGTATGAAAAAAGTGATTGATAAAGATGTTATCATATAACCCTTCAGATTTGCTTGTATTTATTTTCAATTGGCATAACTTGTATATTGGAGTTGGACAGAATATAATAAAAACTGTGGTAAATAATACATTTTTAAAAGTCCAATTGAAAGACCAGTTTGGCATCAACTAGTTTTTTTTTTTTTTTGAGAATTGAAAAAACAGGGAGTGGGGAAGCTCATATCTCAAATTAGTTACATTGCAGCATTGATAATATACTTACGTAATTGTCTTCTTTAGATTTTGTTCTATAAAATTGACTTATTTTTCATCAGAATGGGCTAGTTAACATTGGACTTGGAATTGGCACAGGTGAGCTTGTGATTTACAGGGCAATTTTTCTCATCAAAACCTGGGCAGAACCATTTATTTTAAAACCAATATTTATTTTACAATGGGAAGATGGAGCAGATTAAAGGAGCATAAAACCATGATAAATCACCCAATCTTTATCCCATAGAAAATCTTTTAAATGGCTCTTTAAAGTAATGGCAGTAAAACCGGCTCATAGAGTTTGTATTTGGATGGCTTTCTAGCATATGGTATAGTCATGTAGATTAAAATCTAATTAACGAGGAATTTGTAAATATTCAGACGTGGTCTGTGTGATTCTTTTTCAGTGAAAAGTTAAATGTGTTCTTTCCGTAGCCAAGTTTCTGAGTCTTGCTCATGAGTAAAGGGAATCCAGCCTCAAATTTTTAGCTGTTTGAAATCAAAGGCCAAAGAAATGAAATATCTTTTAGTCTTTTTATTTAATAATCAATTTTTATATTAAATGTTTAAGAACATGTTTATCTATGTTTACTATAGATTATTATACAAGAAAGGAATTTTTGTAACATCTTGTTTGATTTGGTTCCCATTTATATCTTAGGTTACAGTAATTTCTATGGTTAAAAATAATGGAGTTAAATTTCTCTAATAGTATTCTTTAACACTATTCTAATGATAAGTGGACTTGTATAGAACCTTTGGACTGATTAAAAAATGCTAAAGAGTAGAAAACATTTGAAATGGATGAGATCTGCTTGTAATCATGGTGAATTTTACAAATGGGGAGTCTGTGTCCTGTGGATGTTCCATGTGGGTGTTCTGTCTCTACCTAACTGAAGACTCCAGGTCAGCAGTTGGCAGACTTTTTTGTAAAGGATCAGAGACTAAATATTGTAAGCTTGTTGGGTCCATATTCCAACTATTCAACTCTACTGTTATTGGGTGAAAGCCGCTGTAAGTAATATATAAATGAATGGGTGTGTGCACACTCTCTGACCCAACAATTCTATGTCTAGCAATGTTCCCTAAGGAAATAATCAGAGGCTTTGGCAAAGAAGCATGTACAAGAGTATCTGTCATGATATTACTTTATGACATGGAAAGCTATTTATGGGCCCTGGTTAATTAAAAGAAAAGCAGCAAAACAATGTAATATGTGATCCTACTTTGATATAATGTATGTACAAACCCATATATTAGGTTGGATCATGTGAAATTGATGTTAAATGGCTGTTTTTTATCTGCAAAATGGAAGTTTTATATGGTCAGCCTAAGAAAGAGACTGAAAGATTATCCACCTGTAATTTCTTAGGTGGAAGAAATAGAATAATTTTTATTCTACTCTTTTTCATATGTTCATTTGTTACAAGGAATATATTTTACTTCACAGTGAGAAAATGATGCAGGTTTTTTAGGACAAAAGAAGGATTTTGCCATTCAAATTGTGGGTACGTTGCAATGGAAATGCAGAAGGCATGTGCATGTAGTCCTCTCTGGAGGAGATGTGTCTCCTGTGAGGAACTAGGAGCTTTGTTTTGTTGGCAAGGCCGTTCCTGTTATGGCAGTGGATACAGGGAGCTGCAGCCAGCGCACGTTGTGTATTTTCTCCCATTGGTTGACTCCATTCTCCTTGATGCCATTTAACATTCAATTCATCAAATGAGCTCCTCTTGTTCAGATTGCTTTCACATCAAATTGCTGTCTGATTAGGATTTGGCTTTGCATGGAGGACATCTTCAGGAAGGGAACGTTCTGGTCATTCTCATGTCTGTGCGGCAGTTGTATTACAAATTGTAGACTTATACTTCGATATTTTGGGTTCATGTTGCTGGACTCGTGAGCTTTGTTTAATGAAGTCCACCTCCTGAGAGAGGGATTCTGTCTTGTGTGCTGAGAACTCCAAGGCCCAGGATGCCAAAACCTAGTGAAGGAACTTCCTAAGGTATAGATGACCTTCAGTTGGGTCTCTGGGGAGGGAGCCTGCTGCCCTTCCTCAGATGGCATTCTATATTTCTGCACAGTAAGTTGCTTGAGTCTTTTCTTATTTGAAACTTTGCCCCTTTCCAGCTCTCAAGTTCTGCACTTCTTCAATTTTTCTCTCTTCAGCCCTTGCTTGCTCCGTTTTCCTCACTGTTTCTTGTCACCAGGCAGAAACACAGTGGGGAGAGACTGGTACACAAGAGACGTTTTGCTGCTGGTATTTAACTTTCTCCTGAAGTTTTTGTTGGTTGACATTGATTTCTAGTGCAAAGGGCGCTCAGCTTTGGAGCAGACCTGTAGTGAAATAGAGTCCCTCAGGCCTGCTGTGAGGCTAGAACCCCCTTGTCCCAGCAACAGGGATTGGCATTTGTGTGGGACAGTGGGACATGCCCCTGATGCCGGGAACTTCTTGCAGTGACAATCAGCGTGAAGAAAAGCGGTGAACCATTTCTTCACCTGAGGGAGGCAGACATTTTGTGAGCTCACATGTTTTTCTCATCAGACTCTGAAAGGGCGTTTTACTGTATTTTGATACAATGTTCAAACTACACATTAGGGGTAATTTCTGCCTTATTTGGAGCACCAGTCAGAATGATCTTATCTCCATCAGAGGACATGAAGAGGCCTCTATATCTGACACTACTTTGTTAAAGAGAAAATATTTTCCCAGGAGGCAAAAGTTACTGGCTAAATACAGCCCCAAATCAAAGATCTTTTCTACCAAGAACTCTTATGTCAGCTTTCTTTTTCATAAATTAATGTGGATCTGTGGAATTTACATTTCCTACAAATTGTTTACCCATTTTCCCTTTTCATAAGGTGAGAAAAGATCCTAATTCAAGATACATTCTGTCACTTTGGAGGCTGATTGGGGATGAGAGTTTTTTTGTATTCAAAGAAATCCCCAAAACAATTGGTAAAACTGCTTGTAGAATTTGATGTTATACATCTTGAGGAAGATTTAAGTCTGAAAATTTAAAAGACTTCAATTCACAAAGTGTTGATTGCATCATTTTGCTTAGTAGTACAGTTAAGTCATTTTTAAAAAGTCAAGTGAATACGTTTTGGCCTCATCAATGAAATGTACCAAGAACCATAAAGTAGTGAAATGGTGTTAAGAAAAACAACATTTCATTTTTTTCTTTGTATTCTTTGTATTGAAAAAAGTGAAAATTACCCTCTTTCCCTTTGAGTTCATGCTACAAAAGCTTATACATTTTATGTTGGGTATTCAGATGTTTATGTGAGGGGAGCTCAGTTTATAAATCTGAATGCTAACAATATGACGATTAATTTTAGAAAATTGTCAGTCAGCAGACATGCTGGACCTAGAATAAGATGATTCATTTGCTATATAGGCAATATTGTATGTTATAAAAAATCAGGGGATAGTCACATAGAAAGGGGGAAAATGAATGGATCAATAATTTAATTTAGCTCTGACCTGGCTGAGTTCTATAGCATGGTTCATAATTTTTCAATGAATGACCCTTAACATTTTACATATAGTGCCTCAGTTTTGTATTGATCTTCCCTAATGTATTCTTCATGTCAAAGAAGGAATAAAAACAAACAAAACACACTGTTTAACAAAAACACATTGTGTCGCCTGCAAATGTTAACCAAAATATGACAACATATTGGCATTATTTATTCTGTTTTCAGAACTACTTTTTTCCTGGCTAATTAAAAAATTTAGAAGAGAAATGGGTAGTAAGTGAATGATAACTTGAAGGGCAAGTTCATGGAGTTCTCTCTTAGTTAAAAGATTCTTAGCCCCTCTGCATTACTTAATTGCTTATTAAAAGTGGAACCCCTGATGTACTATGTGTAGTGTGTATTTATTCCATGGAAAATTATTAATTTTTAATTGAACTAAGTGAGTGCTTGGACAAGGGACCCTAGCTATCAATCAGGAAGCAAGTGATTGACTGATGTTCATGTTCATTAATTATTCAAGGAAGTTCAATTTTAAGGTCTATAACAGTAGAAGAAAGTTTTTATAAGTGAGTGTGTTTGTGCTGGTACATTTTAGTACTGTATTTATTTGTTCATTTAACAAATATTTAGTATGTGCTATGTGCCATGCAGTGATGAGTCAGTGATGAGCAAGCCCATGGGCCCCTGTACTCACAAAGCTTCCAGGGCAGTACGTAAAACAGAGGTATATCAGTGCTGTTTAGGAGACTCAGTTTTGCTTGACTCCCCTCTATGTACAGAAAATGATTCTTCTCTGCACAAATTTCCTGAGTCTCCTGGAAATTCAAGCTATCAAGTTCTAATTACCATCTGAGACAATATTTTCTTTAGAATGATAGAATCATAGTTTCTAAGAGCTGAAAGAGACCTGCAAAGTTGTCTGGCACTGGACCCTTTTGTTCTCCGGCCTCAGCCTGGGCCTGTCCAATGTCAGGAGGGGGAAGTGTACTCATTCATGGGGTCATTTCTGGAATGTGTGGATTATTTCAAAGTTCTTCCAAATAATGAACTGAAGCTTATTTCCCTGCAAAATCTCTTTATCGATTCCAGTTTTGTGTCTTGAACAAAATCATCACATCTTATTTACCTATTATTTGGAGTATGTATCACAGTTTTCCATATATTTCTGTGATCTTTTTATTATGAACATGTTATCCCTGTTAGATGCATGTATCCTGACAGCAGAACTGTGTCTGGTTTTGCTCACTGCTATTTTCACTAGCACTGTCATAAACTAGGCAATGAGTGAAGGAAGGAATGTTTTATCTTATTCCAAAAAGGCTTCAGGGAAGAATACATAGATTTAAACCATACATCTTAGTCCATTAACTATTTGACAACTATCATGGTTCTTTTACTTCAGTTTTTCTCATCCTTAGGTTCAGATTCTCCTTCCTAACTTTCTTTACATGTGACATGGTGTCCAGCCAATTATACTGAAGTTATCTCCTTCCTAATGCCTCCCACCTTGTTAATATAAAAAGAAAGTGCTGGTCTCACCAGGAGGTTTGGGAAAGGCTTCACAGACGAGGTGCGGATTGACCTGTGCTGAGTCTTGAAGAATGAGGAAGTGTTCTCCATGTCAGTGAGGCCAGAAAGGGCACTTTTAAGGTACACTGAGAACAGTGGTACCAGAATGTTCACCCACCTTGCAGATTTCCATTAGGTCACCTAACTTCCTAGTTAGATCCTCTTTGGGGAATTTTTGCTCTTTTCTTTCCATCTTCCTCATGAACTTCAGTATTCTTTCACCTTGATCACTTCCTTACCACTACCGCAAAGCTGCAAAGCTCAAGGCAGAGCTGCCCGAGGTTTAGAGCTTACGTGGGGGAGTTAGTCTGTATTCAAATCCGGGTTCAACCCATATTTTGCATGGCCTTCGGTGAGGTAGGTACTTCTTTGAGATTTAGCGTTTTCTTCTTTAAAATGGAAAAAATAATAATACCTTATAAAATAATTGAGAGAATTATCAGGTAAATTATATGTGAAGTGCCTGACCTGTAACTGTTATTCCCCACCTCCCTCCCTGGGAAACTCCTGCTGTAGTTCACTTCTGCTGGTATAGCTATTGGTCCAGAGGCCCCAGCACATGCACGTGGCTCAGACATATTTTCCACAGAAACCCATCAGGTGTTAATAGTGACAGAGCTATTTCAGTTTCTTTCAGGTCCTCAGTCCAATGGATTTACATCTTCACCTTTATTTCTCTCATCCTCCAGGCTCCTGGGGTCCAGTAATCTTTTAGTTTTTTTTGGTAGGACTGTAAAGGCATCAGATTTGACACATTTTCCTCTGATTTCTCTCCTTTCGGGTCTCCATTTCTCCTGGTATAACAAGAGCCTGGATTTCTCTGATCTCATCTCTCTCAGCTTCATCTGGGTAATCAACATACTCATTTCATTCTGGTCAAGATTTCTCTCAATAGGTTTATTGCAGATGGCTGCAGCTGCGATCAGTGTTTACAATCTGATGACAAGTTGGAGATTAAGGCTTGTCATCACTATTTAATTAACCTCAAATTAAGCGCTTTCCGGTCCCATTCCATGCCCTTCCACAAGCCCAGGAGAGCTTCTAAAACAGTGCTTGGAGTCTTGATAGATTCGGGGTCACATCACTGGAAAGCAGGGGCTTATTTAGCTGTGACTCTGAAGAGCAACACTATTTGATCCTTAAGTCACTTGCCTGAGGGCTGAAGCTAGGTAGCTACTCAAAGTCTCTATAAAGAGAGGGGAAGAAAGGAGAGCATTTTTCTAATTCTAGGAAGCAGGTAGTCTGTGAACTGCAGAGATGATGAGACAAAAAGCATTCCAGAGACAGAAAAAAAACCTCTGTTCTTAATATTTAAAAACAACTTTGTTTTTGTATCACAGAAGTAGTATATGTCAACAGCAAAATTATACATGGTAATTGTAAAAGGATGGAGAAACGAAAGAAGAAAGTAAAAATCATTCAAATTCCTACTCTCCATACCTGCTTTTAAGGCTTCCCTGAGCTGTCCAATCTGGTAGCCACTAGCCACATGTGGCTCATAAATATTTAAAATATGGCAAGACTGAATTGACACCACGTGCTAGAAGTATAAACTACACACCAAATTTCAAAAAGAGAATTTAAGCTATTGTTATTTTGTGTATGTTGGATTAATTAAAATATATCTTTAAATGAATTTCATCTTTTACTTTTTTTCATCTTTTACTTTTTAAAATATGACTACTAAATACTTTAAAATTACGTATATTTCTATTGGACAGTGCAATTTTAGACCTTTTTCTTATATCAAAATTTTTTTAAAAGAAAAATTGCGTTATTCTACGTAAAACTTTGTATCCTCCTTTTTCAGTTAATGCGAATATGTTCATGTCATGAAATATATGATATGGCATTATGTTTAATCATTTGTAGTATTTCATTATATGATGTGCCTGAATAGATTAATCCAATCCACTGTTGCTGAACACTTAGGTCATTACCATTTTTTAAAATTTCAAATTATTCATAACATACTTATAACTATATCTTTGGACTCATCCTTAATTGTGCTTCTAGGATTTGTTTCTGGAAGCCAGTTAGCCGAGTCACTTGTTTGTGGTGTTTAAGCAAATTGCCACATAGAAAGGTAGCACTGATTCATACTCAGTACAGTGGTTTATAATAATGCTCATTTCACCTCATCTTTATCAACACCAGATATCATCATTGTTCTTAATTCTTATTGTAACGAGCAGCACTGTTATGGGTTTGCTCAGCAAATTATTGAAAAAGTCTTAGTTTTAAGCTTTGTGCAGTGGTAGTATCGTAGCCAATAAGGTTTATCCGAGGCACGATTACTGCTAATTGAAAAGGTCTTATTAGGCTTGGTAGCTTCTATCCTGGTCCTGCAGATACTTCAGATGATTTTCTCTTATCCATCAATCATTCTTTTATCCATCCACTCTTGAGCATCCGTAATGTGTCCAGGCCTGCCCAAAGATTTGTAGAAGACATGGTATTTGATTTTAGGAAATCCCTTATATTTAATATTTAAGTTGGAAAAGAAAGGAAGAGAAAATAAATAGGGCAAGGGCCACGTGAGTCTTACTTACTACAGTATTTCAGCACCTAAATAGAGTGTCTGGTACGTGATAGACTCCCAGTAAATATCATTGAATGAATTCATGACTAAGTGTATGCTAATGTTTACATAAGTGATGAAGAAAACAAAATAAAGGGGTAATGATTTTAAGGTAGGGACAATAAGGGAAAGCTGTCTGCCTCCTGTCTTAACCCAACAGAAGCCAGAAGGCATGAGAGCTGCAGAGGGCTGCAGAGGAGAGGCCACCACAGGGCAGACAAAGGGTCTGCAGGGGCAAATAGAGGATAACCAGGACACCAGCTCTGATACCTGCCCTCTGGGGTAGGGCACTCACCCTTTCTGAGTTTGGTTTCCTCATCTGTAAAATGTGCATAATTTTACCTACCTCAGAAAGTTGTATTAGAAATAAATGGAGAGCACTTAGCACAATGGTATTTTCTTCACTTGTATTCATTAGTGGCTTAGCTACATCAGTTTCTAAGCATCTTGTTCATTTATCATTTCTTAGAAGTTATCATAAGGAAAAACAGAGAAGAAACTTACCCCGATATACCTGGACCTTATATTTAGACTTGAAAAGTTCTACATCCCCCCAGTGAGGTAGCCGTTTGCGTTCTGAATTGTGCATATCAAACCCTTATACTCTGGTTAAAAATCCATAGAAGTTTTCATGTAGTTGGATAATTAGGCCACATGCTGTTGGCTCTGCTCAAAAACGGTCATTTAAGTGTCCTTTTATTTTTTTAGCATCCACTGGGAAGTTTAAATAGCCACTGCCAGTGTGATTTCTATATGCTCTTTAAAAAATGCTGAAATTGAAAAGAGTTTAATAAAATTGCTGGACTGTTAGCTTTAGCAAGCTGTCCCAGACATAAACCTGAGAAAACAAACCCCAAACCCCAAAGTAAATACTTCTATGAATCAGGGACTTTCACAAGTGCTCCCTGGAGAGTGTAGTTTGACTCATATGGAGTTAGTTGACAAGCAAGGGTGGAAACCAGCAGCTTCTGAGGTGATTTGACTCCTTTATTCTCCTTTGCTTAACAGATATCTGTACTAAATATGAGTGGCAGCATTTGGAACGAAGGGACCCTGAAGTATCATCTGCCTAATTCTTATGTAGAAAAATGAGTAGTGCAATAGTGTAAAACAAATGAATATATGTCAGGTATATGAATGTTCTTAGATTACCAGACCCTTAGGGAAATATAGTTATTAAATGAATAAAGTGTCCAAGAAGAGGAACAGCTTATATTTATTCAGCCTTTACAAGGTCCTAGTCACTATTCAAAATGCTTCATGCATGTTATCTCATTTAATCCTCACAGCAGCCCTAAGAGTAGAGAGTGTTTTCTCCATTTTGCAGATAAGGAAACTGAGACTCCAAGAAATAAAGCCAAGTGATTACAGTCTCACGTTTAGAAAGTAGCAGAGGCAGGGTTGAAACACAGCATTTCACTCCAGAGCCTGAACTCTCTCAGCTGCTGTTCTGTACTGTTTCTTTCTTAAATGTTTATGGAGTAAGCTGAGAGTGTGAGGAAATCTTGTTGAAGATAACAGCTCGGGTAAGCCCGTGTGGGATATTCAGGTACAATTTTTTTTTTTTTTTTTTTTGCGGTACGCGGGCCTCTCACTGTCGCGGCCTCTCGCGTTGCGGAGCACAGGGTCCAGACGCGCAGGCTCAGCGGCCATGGCTCACGGGCCTAGCCGCTCCGCGGCATGCGGGATCTTCCCGGACCGGGGCACAAACCCGTATCCCCTGCATCGGCAGGCAGACTCTCGACCACTGGGCCACCAGGGAAGCCCCAGGTACAGTTTTTATTCCCATAAATTCCTTGCAGATTATAGACATGTTCCTTGGTTTATTACTAGAAAACACCTTTTTAATTGATCTCAATATCAAATCTATTGCACTAGTTGAATGAAAGGAGTTTTATGGCCAGTGTAGCAAGATGTTTACTGAATATTCTCTTCACGTTCATGATTTTTTTTTTTTTTTTTTTGCGGTACGTGGGCCTCTCGCTGTTGTGGCCTCTCCAGTTGCGGAGCACAGGCTCCGGAAGCGCAGGCTCAGCGACCATGGCTCACGGGTCCAGCCGCTCCGCGGCATGTGGGATCTTCCCGGACTGGGTCACGAACCCGCGTCCTCTGCATCGCAGGCGGACTCTCAACCAGTGCGCCACCAGGGAAGCCCCCACATTCATGACTTTTGATTTTTAATAGCCAACTGTTATTAAAAAATGTGACATATTAGTTACATCATGTGTTGAAATGTATCCTTAATTGTAGTACTTTTATTGACTGTGAGAGGATGCAAAGTGGATTCCACAATTTTAATTAACTGTTCCTCCTCTGACATTTCATTACCAGTTTCAGAAGTGATAGAGGATGGCAGTTACCTGTGAGAATTTTTCTATAAAGAAGCTAAGATGGAGGAATGTTAGAGTTGTCTTGGTGATTGAGAGGAAAAACAGAGAAAGGAGAGGATTGGCTATTATCCTCACATGTTAATAACACGGTCAGTAAACAAAGCTTCTGTTATTTTAGGTAAATTTTTAAAATTTGAGCAGATAACAGACCAGTTGAAATAAAAAATAAAGAAATCACTTAATTCAACTATGATTTTTATGCTGCAAAAATGGTGTCTTTTTTCTGAAAGTGAGAATTTCTCAGACATCACATATCTTTCCCTTAAAGAGTTTTTGAGGATTTTCTATGAGTCAGAAGAGGCAAAAACATGAAGGTCAAAGATAATGGGTCCCTATCTAACACTGGACTGATTTGCCAAGAACCCATGACACATTTTTTTAAATAAATTTATTTGTTTGTTTATTTATTTTTGGCTGCGTTGGATCTTCGTTGCTGCGCGCGGGCTTTCTCTAGTTGCGGCGAGCAGGGGCTACTCTTCGTTGTGGTGCATGGGCTTCTCATTGCGGTGGCTTCTCTTGTTGTGGAGCATGGGCTCTAGGCACGCGGGCTTCAGTAGTTGTGGCGCATGGGCTCATTTGCTCTGTGGCATGTGGGATCTTCCCAGACCAGGGCTCGAACCTGTGTCCCCTGAATTGGCAGGCGGATTCTTAACCACTGTGCCACCAGGGGAATCCCTCAGGATACACTTTTATTTCCTTTTTATGGTAAAAGCCAGAGAGAACGCTGTGTAGTTTAAACACGGTTTCTGTATCTGGTGCCCACACGGGAAGTTGAAGGTAAGGAGACCAGCTTATCCAGCAAATGTGCCCAAGCACATAATTACCTCCCTTGATGTCTGTCGATACTTTACCACATCCCCCGGGAAAATCTCTGGGCAGTCCTTCCAAGTCATTTTCAGACATCTCATCATGGCAGGTGAGCTTATTTATTTATTTCCATTTTGAGAGCTTTACCTTTCCTGACTCCCTTTTAATGTTTACCTCTCGTATTAAAGAATGGAGACTGGGGTATTTCATTACCAGCTATCTCCCTGCTGCAGGCACTGCCTGGAGAAGTTTCCCTCTGTTTGGCTTGCAAGCCTCATTTATTTCCCCGAGCTTTCTAATCTGGGCAGAGCCCAGCGGACGGCATTATTAAATTACCATTATTACACTGTGTTGTCTTGGCACGATCAGGGGCTGAGTTGGAAAAGTTCGTGTTAGGCAGGGAACACATTTTCTCCCCTTCTCAAGCTGCCCCAAATGGACCTTAGCTGACTTTCTGGGTCTGTATCAGCATCAAGATTCTGTGACGTCAAAGCAAAGATTTAACCACATTTGAGGCATTTCTTCTGATCAGTGTAAACAATGGGCATTCCCCTTTTAAGTACGTTGCTTTGATTTGGGATCAGCTGGACAATTCATGATTGTAATTTTTTTTTTTTTTTTTTTTGCGGTACGCGGGCGTCTCACTGCCGTGGCCTCTCCTGTTGCGGAGCACAGGCTCCAGACGCGCAGGCCCAGCGGCCGTGGCTCACGGGCCCAGCTGCTCCGCGGCATGCGGGATCCTCCCGGACTGGGGCACAAACCCGTGTCCCCTGCGTCGGCAGGCGGACTCTCAACCACTGCGCCTTCAGGGAAGCCCCATGATTGTAATTTTTTTGATGGAGGGGGTAACATTTGACATTCAAAGTTATTTGACATTTCAGAAGTTATAATGTCATTTTAAAAGCTCTAATATCACTAGTATATTTGTATGTAATTCATTTACACAGGCTTTCAAAGATTGTCTATTCTCAGTAGAGAAGTTTTAATTAAAAATGTTTTATTGCCACTCCAAGCGTCTTTAAATTAAGGCACTGCTCTTTTCTGTTTTTCTTCCTCACGTACTCTTGATAATCAACCTAGTGTTGTCTGCAATGATAAAAGTTATTCTTGTCATATTTTAAGCATTTTCTTGTCCATCACTGTGTCACCAATGGCTGTACAATGCTAGCACATAGTAGGTACTCACTAAATTCTTATTGAATGAGTGTTTCAACACTGCCCATGCACTGTATATTCTAACCATTCTGGAATATGTTTTATCACATGCACTCTGCTTGCTCCCACCTTAGGAATTTTACCCACCACTCAGAAATGTCCTTTGCCTCTCAAATCTTAAGCACTTTTATACTGCTTATTTGTGAGTTTTCTTCTCCTGTCCCTATTTAAGCACAATTCCTGGTATATATATTAGGTGCTCAATAAATGTCTTAATGAATGTACATGAGTTATTGAATGAACACACATGTATAGTTAAGCCAAGGAAAAGTTATGTGTGACATTTATAAACCATTTTTATAACATTTTACAACAATTTTAGTTTTAGGCATTCACTAAAATGATAAAAAGTAAGTTTGAAACACCATTTTTCTTGTCCAGTCCTTGACTCAAAACTCTTCAATGGCTCTCCATTCCCTTTAGCAGTGGTTTTCTAACTATGACAGTCTGATCATGGGATTATGTCTTTTCCCAGTTTAAAGCCCTTCAAAGGTTTCTCACTGCCCTCACAAAAAATATGATTCAAACTCTTTAAGCATGGCTGAGAGTTCTACCTCTCCAGCTAGAGTCTTCCCCAAGCTCCCTTTACTCTTTCACGTCTAGATCATTTGGTTCATTAAACCTGTAATGTTTCCTCTTCTCCAGGGCCTTGGCACTTTGGGTGCCCCCTGCTCCCTCTTCACCCACCTCTTTCTTCAGCTGACTCCTCTTTGGCTTCAGATTGGTCTCGTTTTAAATGTTGCCTTCTCCAGGAAGTCTTTACTGTCCACTCCCTGCTGCTGCCACCACCATCACCCCTACCTGCCTCTACTAGTTTAGATAATTTTCCTAAACATTTTGGTGGCTAACATGACCCTCTCCCACCCCCTGACGTGCACAACACATTTATTGCAGGCAAAGTATGCTAAGTGCTTCATATACATTTACTCATTTTCTCTCACACCAGCCTTATGGTGAACTGCTATTGTCCCCCATTTCATCAGAAAAACTAAGTTCAGTGTCATAAGAAACTCACATAGCTGATGAGTGGCAAGCTGAAGTTTAAGTCCAGGCTGTCTACACCCAATCTCTGTAGCCCAAAGCCCAACCTAAAGCTAGTGATTAGACAGTAGTAAATAATTACCCAGCAGGTATTTGGAAATAGCCTTATTTTTGTGCTGGGTATCTTCCGTTTATCCCTTCATACCCACTTTCTACTCAGTTCTGTGCCTGGGAGGTTCTTCTCTGTTGGCTTTATAAATGGGCTCCTCCCTCAACTCCACATACTGCCTTAACCCTTGGTTTCCCCACACCATTACCACACCTTTGTAAAAAGTTCTGCAGCTTACCCCAGTTGGGTGTTTTGTGTATACTCTGTTTCTGCCCAGATCCTTATTGATACAGACAAAAATTTTTTAAATTAAAACTGTAGTTATGGTTGTGCTTTTATATTTCTCATACAGTATGGAGTAATGTTAGCTTTTTTCTACTTTGTCTTTAACTTTTTATAATGGAATTGACGATTGTCATAGTTCATGCAGTCTTAAAAATAAGAGGCATGCCACACTCTTGTGCAAAGGGCATGTTTCCAAGGAATTTGTAACCAGTTGGAAAACAGGCCTACATAATATTTTCTAAAATCCTTAGCCTGCCATGAGGCCTCTTGCGTTTTGACAAGAGTTTCCCTTTCTGCTTTTCTCCACTGAGCACCCTTTGCTTACTTTAAAGCTGGGCTCTGCTGTGTCTGGGCAGGTAGTGTCCCAGCCACCTGGTCCAGGATTGGTTTAATGTCTGGCTTTAAAATAACTCATTTTACTTACTTAAATGAGTTTATATATAAAGAAACTCACATAGTGTTCCATAAATGGAAAATAAAATCCATTACAATAAATAAGGGAATGAAACTTTAAAGGGGAATATAACAAAAATAAAATGATGCTATTCATGGTAGCCAAGTGTTAGGAAGGTGTTTTGACATGTTAGCACTAATAAATATTTCTCATTGGATGAATTAGAAAGATTGAAAGAGAATTGAAAGGGACATAACTTTATTAGTCTTTGTTTTGTCCTGTCAGTGACCATCTAGCACCAGGGTTCCATGCCCTGAAGTCTGAGGATCACTGGTATAATCTGTTTTTCCCTATGCTGTGAGCTTAACCGGAATGCTTTCCTCCTTCTAGTTTCCTTTTCCTGATCCTCTCCATCTTTCTTTTTGAAACTTTCCTTCACCCTCTTAGCCTACACAAGTCTCTCGTCAGAATTTCCTGACATTTATTATCTGCCCTACTTATGTTGGCTTCTGATTGTTAATGTTTTGACCTGGTATTTCAATAGCTCATATTTTGTGTCTTGTCTCCTAAACACTGTAAAGTTCTGTCTCCAGGAATAGACACTGGGACCTGTGCTTCTGGAATCCCATATTAATTAAATGTTCATTATATAATATATATTCTGTTTATAATATGTATTACATCATATAATATATATTATTTATATATAATATTATATTTATATATTATTAAATTATATATTATATATATTTACATATACATAATATATAATACATATTATGTAATATAATGCATATTATAAACAGAATATATAATAGCCTCATATGTAACTAGAAGTTCATTAAATGTTTGCTGTGTTGAATGAATTTGACCCAAAGTAAGTTAAATGATGTTTTAACAACTATGGATATAATTCACAATCACAGCATGATTTTGTGTCTGGTTGGGATGCACAATTTGTATTTTTGCTTCTTCTTGCCTTCATAGAAATTATATTTAGAATCTAGGAGATATAGATAATAAATTGATACACATATGCATATTATAATGTAATGTAAAGTGGAGTAAGTGGTGTAAGGAATGTAAATCAGCATGCATTGTGAGAGCTTTGGGTTGCTTTTTGGATTGGGTAGTCAAAGAATACCTCTCTGATGAGGTGACATTTATTTACTACTGTACAACGCTTTCAAAGCAGCATTCTCCGTTGGTATTTATTTTCATCTTATAATTCTATTTAAGGCAAGTATTTTTTCAATTTACCAAACATTCTTTTATTTATACTTGCTTTTGGGATAACACTTAATGACTAATTAGTCAATAAAAACCAGAGTTCTATCTGGGGCAAGAATGTGTTCCTGTGGTGAATTTATTTATCCATCTTTTTCAAAAGTAATTGCATTTTTGTATTCGTTCTTGAATACTATGTCATTTCCCAAATAACTATTTGGGAGGTGGAATTTTTTTATGCTATTCTAATTTTGTATCCTCTTCCTTCTAATATCCCCATCTGTACTTTGTATTACAAACTTCATCAGACCACTGCACGCTATTATAGCTGTCGTCACCATGGGGAGAAAATGACTAATTGAAGCTGCTTATTGATATAATAGAGCAGGTTGTGACGCGTGGCGAGAATACTGGAATGATGGGCTCCAGCTGATGTTATGTAAAAATATTCAGCCATGAAGTATGCACTTGTGGATGGCTTTTTGCAGATGTCTGCAGAATGCAGATAATCTGTATTCTGAGGAGATCTGCAAATTAAAGATCTATATGACCAGTTAGAATTATAGCACAGTGAGGAGAGAGCGGTGCGGTAGGTAATGATATAGCCTTGAATCTTGGGTAATAATAATTATAACCTGCCTATACTTATAAGCAAAAGTAGATGATATTTACCCCCAACCCCCATTTCAGAGGGAATGGAGCAATTGGCAGAAAAATGATGTGAACTTTTGGATATTTTGGAATCCCTTCAATGCAAGATATATTGGTATCATGAATGGAAGTATAAATTGGTATATTGTCTTTGGAAAGTTATTTGGCCGTAACTATCAAAATAAAATTCACACAACCCTTTGACCTAGCAGTTTCATTTCTAGTAATTTATTTTAGAAATATAGTCACTAGATGCACAAAAATCTCTGTATTAAAATATTCATCATGGCATTTTGTTTAATAACGAATGATTTAAAATAGTCTAACTGTACAAGAAATAGATTAGGTGAATAAATTATGGAATATTTATGCACTGTAATATAGTTAAGCCTTTATAAAGCCTGTATCTATATAGAACCATCTCTAAGTGAAAGAAGGGTTAGAATATGCTATTATTTGTGGTCATAGAAATGTAAAGTATATGTATATATATTTATATATGCATATGTTGAAGACTGCATAAGAGATTTTTTAAAGCATGGGTCAGAAGACATTTTTCAATGTACATTGCTACTTTGGTATTATTTCAATTAATTACTTCTTGGATGTATCATCTATTCAAAAATTATAAGTTAAGAAAATTATAGGGGTGGTATATTTGTATGTTTTTACTCCCCTCTTAGATAAAGATGTCTTTGCTTGATTCTCTGCTGTATTGTACCTGACTTCTCTTTTGAGAGTTTTCTTATAATTTCTGTTAGAACACCTTTTATTAGGATATCATTGCACTGACACTTTTAGTAATGAGGTGGCAACTCCCCTTATTCCTTTATTGCTTGCCATGACTCCACAGAATATAGCTGTACCACTTTCTTCCAAGGTTCGGGTCCTTCCTGTCCAGGAGAACTATTTAGAAATTTGTTTGTGCCAATAGTTTCCGCCCACAGCGGGGGCGGGACCAGGGTGCAGCGAGAAAATCAGCGGGAAACGCGTCTCCACTTCTGCTTGTGGTCCCACTGCTGGGGTCTCGCTGCTCCCGCCATGGCGCAGTGCCATGTGCAGAGTGATGCCATCATTGGGCATTATGAATGCGAGACTGAATAATTAACAGCCACCCCTTAGACGGAGGACCAGGTGCAAGGTAGACTCTTTCTGGATGTTGTAATCAGAAATAGTGCGGCCGTCTTCCAGCTGTTTGCCTGCAAACATGAGCCTCTGCTGGTCAGGGGGGATGCCTTCTTTATCCTGGATCTTGGCCTTCACATTCTTGATGGTGTCACTGGGCTCCACCTTCAGGTCTTGCCCGTCAGGGTCTTCCCGAAGATTTACATACCACCCCTTAGACGCACCAAGCCGGTCTGGTGCACCCTGAGCCCTGCGCCCCGGCCCCGGCTGGGCCCAACCCACCGAGCCCCAGCGCGATGAGCCTGCTCTGCCCCCGCGCAGGAGGCTGCGGCTGCTGGCCAACGCAGTCTCTGGCCCTAGTTCCCCAGCTGTCCCTGGCTCCCCAGAGCACTCTTCTCCCCAAAGCAAGAAGACAAAGGCCACCCTCTCAGATGGTCAGCGACCCTGACTGGCAGCCCAGGAGGACACAAGGTCCCTACAAAGGTCACCCTTTCTGAGCTCAAGTCTTGCCTGCAGTGGGCGCAGGAGCTGGGGGCACGGGTCCAGGAGCTGAAGGCAAGTGCACAGAAGAATGCTGGGGAACCCAGAGCACCGGAGGACAAGGGGCACCCAGCGGGGCTACGTGGTGAGCAGATGCCTGCCTATCAGCGCTTCCTCGCCCTGGCCCAGCAGGGGCCCCTGGGCCTTGTGCTGCCCTACAAGTACCAGGTGCTGGCCGAGATGTTCTGCTGCATGGACACCATCGTGGGCATGCTTTACAACCGCTCTGTGACTGTGACCTTTGCCAGGGTCAAGCAGGGAGTCCAGGACATGATGCACAAGCGCTTTGAGGAGCGCAGTGTGGGCCGGATCAAAACCGTGTACCCTGGCTCCTACTGCTTCCACCAGGAGCGCTACGCCACCACATTCAAGGACGATGGCAGGAGGTCTGATTACCAGCTCACCATCGAGCCGCTGCTGGACCAGCAGGCTGGCAGTGTGGCTCCCCAGCTCACGGCATCGCGCCTGCTGTGGTGGTGCCAGATCTTCAGCCAGAATCTGGTAGCCTGTGTCCGGTAGTATCACAGGGCCTTCCTGGCCTCCCTGAAACCCCCCCACCCCCCGCCGCCCATGGAGGTTCCTGAGGACCAGCTGGCACGCTGGCACCCCCGCTTCAATGTGGACGAAGTGCCTGACATCGAGCCGGCCAAGCTGCCCCAGCTGCCCACCGTGGAGAAGCTGGCCACCGCCCAGGAGGTGTTGGCCGGTGCCCGCAGCCTGGTGTCATCCAGGATGGAGAAGGCTCTGAGTGACCTGGCCCAGCTCACGGCCGAGCCTAGCAGCCCCTGGTCCCCCAGCCCGGCACTGCCAGCCACCCTGCCGCCATGCCGCCTGCCGCCCTGAAGGGGATGTCCCAGGTCCTGCTGGAGCGGATCCGGCCCAGGAGGCGCAGAAGCAGCTGGCGCAGATGACCCGGAGCCTGGAACAGGAGCAGCGGCTGCAGGGGCTCGAGCGGCTGCCTGAGGTGGCCCGCGTGCTGCGCAGCGTCTTCAGGTCAGAGCACAAGCCAGCGCTCAGCATGGAGATGGCCTGCATCAGGATGGTGGGCAGCTACCGCACGGCCACGAGCCCCTGGGAGATGGAGAAGCATGTGCACCTCCTCTCTGAGCTGCTGTCTGACTGGCTCAGCCTCCACCGCATCTACACGGACACCTGCGTCAATCTGGGCAAGGCCGCCAACCTGGCGGATGTCTTGGCACGGCTGGCCCACCTTGCCCGTGCTGAGGAGGCGCTGTGAGCCCGGCGAACAGGTGCCAACACAGACGGGCCGCCAGGCCTGTGTCTTACTCTCTTTAGGAACACGACACACTTTGCTTTCCCTGTCCTAAGTCCCCATGAGGGTCAGGGCTCTAGCTGCTGGGCTTGAGGGCCTCTGATTAGTGTGGTGGAGGCCCCCCTCGTATACAGGGTGCAGGGAAGTGAGGTGGGGGAGAGGTAGTGTGGTTGGCAGAATAACCCTCCCAGGTGTCCACGTGGGATCCTGAGGTGGTCCTGGAGTATCTTGGTGGGCCGGGTGTCACACAGGGTCCCCATAAGAGGGAGGCAGATGCAGAATCTGAGATTGGAAGGTGCCGGCAGGAGCCACGAGCCAAGGAACATATTCTCCCTGGAGAACCAGGAACCAGCCCTGCCCACCCACACCCTGATTTTTGTACTTGGCCTCTAGAACTGTAAGATAAAGTCAGAAAAAAAAAAAGAAAAGAAAAAAGAAAAAGAAACTTGTTTTAATAAATGGTAAAATCATTCAAATGCACTGGTTCTGAATTTCTGATGGGTGCATTTGTGAAAATGCTGAGGAGCTTCTGGAGTCAGAGGGCTGGTCCTTTTCAACAACAGATAGAAATTAAAGGCTATTAATGATGCTTATTATTAACTTTTAAAAAGCTCTCTCTACCCCCAAGTTAAAAAGCTATTGTTTGAAATGTATGACCCGAAACTATGTAATTCTCTATTACATGTGATCGCATAAAGCCCAAGAACAATGTTTAAAATTGTCTTAATCATTGTTATAAAAGGAATTAATGAGTGGTAACATTCAGAAACCCCGTTGTTCATATTATGTTTTGGGGGTATGGAGGAGGAAAAAGGAGAAGGAAGAAAAATACATTTAAAAGAAAGTTAAACAACAACTTGTAAGTTTCATTCTCTGTTGCTGGAAAACCAGCTGATTATACATGAATGTATAATAAAACAAGTGTTTGGCACATTGAGGTGTATGAACTATGTAGCGTAATCAGAGCTTATTTTCCTGCAATGGAGATTGAAATTTATGCTTCTTCTAAGCAGTACCTTTCATTCCATTTTTATTTTCTAAGGGAGAGTGAACTTTACAAGTTGCTGCTTAACAATACCAGAAGTGCTAATTCCTATACAATGAATAGTGAAGTTTACAAGTTGCCATTTGACATGCCCACATTTCTGTTTGTTTGTCCTCCCTCCTCACCCCCCAACAAGGTATAGTAAAATTTATAAGGTTAGTAAAAACCCTTCATTATTAATACAAGGTTACATTGCTGTTGGGAATTCCATAAATGGCATATGAACATATCTAAGGGGGAAGCATAAAGGTGGACGTTATGAGGCAAGAAATTCTTTCAGGAACATTGAATTTATAATCATCACTCAAGAAACAACATGCAGAGACACTCATTCATGGCTTTGTGTCCCCATGACCCCATTCCCTTGGCTCCTTGGTTCTGTTATCCTTCAAGTATGTTTCATTGGGTCTTTTTTTTTGGAAATCTATCTAACTCTTCCTTTGCAAATCTTCCTCAGCTCAGGCTATACATCCCTCCTCTTCCATGGTCCCTTTTTCTCCACTTCCATGCTCTTTCCTGAGCACTCAAAGTGGCTACTGTGTACACAATTAATTAAATGAATGGTTCACAGCCTTAGGCCATCACTTCTATTATTATCTGGTACTGCTACTTAAATATTTTATTATTACAGCATTTTATTGTTATTAAAATTTTAAGATATACATGCCTTATTTCACCAATTTTATTATAACAAGATCCTTGAGGGGAGATATCAGGCCTTAAAATTCCTTATGCTCCCAATGGGGGCATGTATATAATTGTGTAATCGAAATGAAGTGGATGTTTTTACCAATCACAAGAACCGGGAGAGAAAGGAAATGATAAAGGAATGGACACCCTGTCGTACGTAACTGGTCTGAGAAGATGGTTGCAACAAATTCTTCCATTTCTGTCTGTGCATGTCTCTTCTCCCGTAAGGAGATAAAGTCCTCTTTCCCTCCCCGTGAGTTTTGGTTGACATTTTGACTTTTTTTGGCCAATAGAAAATGGCAGAAATAACACTGTCAGTTCTGAGTCCAGCTAGACTTTAGGTTGGCTGGAGATAAACACTCTTTAGAACCCTGTGCCATCTCTTTAAGAAGTCTGGTTATGCAGCAAGAGAGAGGTCATCGGGATTGAGTTCGTGGAGGATTACGAAGATATGGAGAGAGGCCCAGCCATCCCCCAGCTGTCCCAGTCATATCAGCTGAGGGGCATGGAGGGAAGGGAAGCCAACTTGGATCTTGCAGTCCCAGCTGGACTGCCCCGGTCAACATTATGTGGAGCAGAGAGATGAGTTGTCCCACTAAGGGCTGCCCAAACAGAAGATGTAGGACAAATAAATGGTTGTTATTCTTATTGTTTTAAGTCACTAGTTTTGGAGTGGTTTATTGTATAGCAGAGATTACAGAAACACATCCAAAATGGGTTAAGTTGTATATTAAATTTTGTGGTCTACAATAGTGCTTTTTGAGCTTTAGTGTGCATACAAATCACCTAGGGTTCTTGTTAAAATTCTGATTCTGTAGATTAGGGGTGGGGCCTGAGATTCTGCATTTCTAAGAAGTTCCCTGGTGATGCTGATGTTCTGGTCTGTGGGCCACATTTTGAGTAGAAAAGGTCAAAGCAGGGAAGTCCATTCATCCAAAGATTAACAAGTTGCTTATTACAACCAGGAAGGTTATACTTGCCTTTCTGTTGAGATTGCAGATCCTGCACAGGCTGTATCAGCTGCCCATTAGACATGCCAATGCCAAAAATATAAAGTCAGACAAATGTGCATTTTAACCAAAGTACTAGGCAAGTTCTATTTTCTTAAAGTCTAACTTTCCTGAGAGTGACTTTATTCCCCTAAGCTTCGTGTCTGTTTAACCAAGAAGCATGCTCTGTGACAATTGTTGATAATGGTAATAATGACAGCAATTACTCTACACTTCACAAGTGCTTTGTTGTGAGCCAGAATCTGTACTAAGTGCTTTATATACATTTCATCATTTAATTCCTATAACATACATGACTGTCACCATTTTGCAGATGAGGAAACTGGGGTTCAGGGAGGTTTAGTTACTAGCCCTAGTCACCCAGTGACTAAGATAGGATTCAGTTCTGTATGATGTGACTCCAAAGTTCAGGTTGATAACTACTCTGCCACACTGCTTCCAACTACAAGCCTAACACAGGCCTCAGGTGAGTGTATTATGGCTCACATTCTTTCTTTTTGGACTTGTTTCTTGGTAGTAGTGGTGGTAGTAGGAGGAGTATAGATATTTTCGTTCCATACAGTATAGTTGACTTTGGGAAATCCTAACAGAGATACCCGAAATGTTCTTGCGCATGTGCACGTGTGTGTGTGTGTGTGTGTGTGTGTCTGTCTGTCTGTCTGTCTGTGTATATGTGTGTAAGGCAGGAGCGGAAACACCTTTGAAACCCATTAGTTGGGAAATTTAATTTTTTGTAGCAACATTCACATAATTATTGTCAGCATTTTACAGTGGTATTTAAAGTGCTGATATGAGGAAAGTCTTTACCAGAATAAATATAGATGATTTGTTTAAACTTCAGTAGTCTCTTGTTTTCACTGTGTTGCCTATTGCAGCAAAATAATTTCACCCCCCTCCCTTTGCTTTAGACTTACTGTTTCCCCCTCTATGGCATTTATCAGACAGAAGCTACTACTGTTTTAGGTTTCCATCAGAGTAGCATAAAATACTTCTAAAAACCATAAAAGACTCTGATATGACCTACTTTGAAATTAGACGGCCAGGACATCTCTTTACTCGTCGGTTTGAATGCCTCTTCTCTGCTCTCTTGAAGGTTAAAGGAACTGGCAGTGCTGGAAATGGCAGTGCTCTGTGGCACCAAAGCCAGTGCCCTGCAGGGACCTACTCCATAGTGACTTGGGATTAGATGAAGACACCAGGACACCAGGATCTCTGGCTAGAAGGTTTACTTAACTCTCAAATCTCTTTACTGCTGAGGTGGCTGTTCTGCAACATGATGGTGGTGATGGAGGGGTGTGTGTGAGAGAGAGAGTGTGTGTGTGTGTGTGTATACAGAGTTCTTTAAAGTGAGATCATTTGGCTGCACACTTTTTGGAGGGGTCAGTACAAATTTTATTGTCTTCTTTAGGTGAAGAGGCAAGGTGTACGGGGGTGGTGACAGGACTTGATTGGGACTTGAATCATTGCTCGGAAGTAACAGTGATTTTCTTCAAAATCACAAAATCCATGTTTCTCTGACTGCCTGCTTTTCTTCAAAATGAGCTGGTCACTTCCTGGTACAACAGTGATTTTCTTTGTCATTCTGAATGAATCATTTACAAGACAAATGGTCCATTTCGATTGATTTCCTGATCTTTTGGACATGAAATATTTCATGTTTCTTTTAAGATAAATATCTAATTTTTCCAACAAATGTAGTATTGTAAGTACCTTTTGAGAAATATTTAATAAGCACATTTTATTTCCTTGGAACTACGTGGAAGAACTCTCTGGGCCTTTATTAGTTTGCATGTTGCTATTCAGAAAAGTGTGGAATATCCTCCATTAAATTTTACCACTTTGTAAATTATGTTCTTCAAAGAAAAATTCCAAGAAGGCAGAGGCTTGCTTAAGTGAAACATTGCTGAATATGCTTTTCTTGCAGGTTTCCAAGAGTCTTAGATATCTAATGTAATTTGTTTCGAGGAGACGGTGGGTGACAAAGCACTGCTGGTAGGGGTTTGACACATATAGTATTACGAATGGATTCCTTAGCAATCATGTGGATTGGCCAAGAGAGGAGAATTTAAATGGAACGCTCAGTAGAAAATAAGTACTCTGTGCAATGAAGAAATAAAAATACATTTGGTAAACACACAACATAAAAAGGTTACACTTATTATTATCATTATTTTAACTAATTTATTTATTTTTGGCTGTGTTGGGTCTTCGTTGCTGCGCACGGGCTTTCTCTAGTTGAGGTGAGCAGGGGCTACTCTTTGTCGAGGTGCATGGGCTTCTCATTGCAGTGGCTTCTCTTGTTGCGGAGCACGGACTGTAGGTGCGTGGGCTTCAGTAGTTGTGTCGCGTGGGCTTCAGTAGTTGTGTCGCGTGGGCTGTAGAGCGCAGGCTCAGTAGTTGTGGTGCACGGGCTTAGTAGCTCTGCAGCATGTGGGATCTTCCCGGACCAGGGCATGAACCTGTGTCCCCTGCATTGGCAGGAGGACTCTTAATCACAGCTCCACCAGGGAAGTCCCAAAAGGTTATTATCAAATGAGACTTTTTGTAATGTCAGCATAATCTTTCTTTTTTTCATTTATTGCTAATTAATTAAAGGAAAAATATCTTTGAAAAATCTGTAAAGGTTGTCCTATGGTTTGTTTTATTAAAATTGCTTAAATCTGATGTGGGAACTTTCTGTTAGCAACATTCTGAAATTTGGACAAAAGCAAAGTAATAGCTTATAATATATATATTTTGAAAGTTGAAAGTAGTATTGATTCATACTATTTTCCTGAGAGGAAGTTAAGTTTATTGTTTTCATAAATTCTCCAAATTCTTTTGGTTATGTAGAGGAGGAAAAATAATTTCCCCTCTGCCCTTCTGAATTCTTAGCTGAGACCACCCCAAACCTCCCAGTAATAAAAGATTAACAGGAGAAAAACCAACAGAAATTTATTAACCTGTATACTTCCTGTATACATGGGAGATACCCAGAAAAACTGAGTAACTCCCTGAGATGGTGCATCTACTACCTTAAATACCATCTTCAGCTAAAGACATAAGATAAGGAGGGTTGGGGTAGGTAGTTATGGAGTTTACTAGGAAAAGCGTGGTAAACCAGGGTAAGATTTATTCTGTAGATTTAATGCCTTCTCCATTGAAAAGATTCTCTTGTGATTTAGTCATCCTTCTCTTCTTGGTACAGAGAGGGAGACACTTACTAATGGAGATTTCCTTTATAAATGTAAATATCTCTTACAAAAGGGCAAGTTCTACTCTATTTTCAGAGCTTCTCCTGTGTCTGCTGTTTCTTACAATAATTGGCTCAAAATAATCCTTATGCTGAAGAGTCATATTTTGGGGTGACATATTCTCCTACCCTTCAGTTGTAAGTGGGTAAAACTGAATTCAGGATATCCCGAGAGAAATGAAAATGGGAATTTAGGCTCACATAATTTCAGTTTCCAGTGGGATGAACCTGACTTTTGTCATGGATGGCTATAGGTGCTTCATTGTATATTCAAAACTGTTTCTTCCAGGGGTGAATCTAGGTTTTGTGTAGCCTGAAGTTTACACAGTTTGAAGAAGCTTCTTTATTAAAAGATCATAAATGGGGCTTCCCTGGTGGCGCGGTGGTTGCGAGTCCACCTGCCGATGCAGGGGACATGGGTTTGTGCCGCGGTCTGGGAGGATCCCACATGCCGCGGAGTGGCTGGGCCCGTGAGCCATGGCCGCTGGGCCTGCGCGTCCGGAGCCTGTGCTCCGCAACGGGAGAGGCCCGCGTACCGCAAAAAAAAAAAAAAAAGATCATAAATGACCATATTGCTCTAAAAGGACCTGGAAACTTAAGTTGCAATAGCTTCATGGTTAATTTGCCTCTGCTCCTCCCCATCTCATAGCCCATTTCTTCTCTACATGCTCTTAATTTTCCTTCAGTCTAAGTCCTTGTGGTGGTGTGAATTTAACTACTATTAAAAAACAAAATTCAACTGAGTGAATTTGAAGATCTCATTGGCTTTATTCAGCGATTCATGAATCAGGCAGCATCCCGTCTAGTAGATAGAAAAGGGCTCCAAAGAGCCTCAGACAAGGAAAGGGCAGAAAGCAGGTGGGATAAGAAAGTCATAAATAAAAGAAAGGATAGTTTCAGGCAAAGTTACCTTCTTGGGGGATGGCAGAGTTCCATCAGATGGATTATCTCACCAGTGATGGCCAGGAAATTTCAGACTGAGTCGTTAAGATTACACTTCTACGAGAGGCTGAAACTACAATTAGATTAGGTATTAACTCTTGATTTGTTGACATGGGGCTTAGCGCAAGTGACTCCATTCTGGGCCTGTTTTCTTCTTCTTTTTTTTTTTAATACTACCCACGTTCTCAGAAGAGCCATTCTCTTACAGCTGATTCATATAAATCCCCCCAGATGACTCAGATTGGTTAGCTTGAGTCACATTCCTACCTCTGGTGAGGGAGATGAGACACCTCAGTTGAGATCCCAGGAGAAAACAATGAATTGGGGAGGCGCAGTGCCGTAAGGGAGTCAGATGTTGATCAGTCTAAATAATGGGTGTTGACTTCCATGCTCTTCACCCTCTTTTGTTGACCTGGGGTGTAGAGGTGGGTCCTCTAAATTGGATGTATGAAACACCCATTTAAACTTGAATTTTCAGCTCTCTTCAGGGATTAAGCTGACCTTAGTAAGAGCAGAAACCATACACAGGCCAGCTGGGAGGTCAATTTCTGATTTTCTTTCAAGTAAACCTCACTTAGGTGTTTTCTGCCTGTGAGATACTGGGAAAGGATATCTGGTTGAGAGCCTCTCCCTTGTTGTATCTTCCTTTACCCAGAATTCGTTCTCAGACACAATATGAAAAATACTCCATTGGTCAGTATTGCTTTTTTTCATAGAAGTCCTGTGGAAAATTACAAAGAAAGTGAAAACTTGATTCCTAAACTCCTTATCTGTCTTTCTGCTTCCTTTAGATTTCCTTGTCCTTTGCCGATGTTCACCTTTCTGGAATAAGATAATGAAAAGAAAATGGATGATATGTTTCCAGAGTTGAAAGTATCTATACATCATAGCACCACTTTATGATGCTGCTTTAATTAATGATGATACTATCAGTATATCAGAAATGTGAACACATCTCCTTTCATAATAAACTCCTTCAGTACAGCAGTTGCCATTAAGAAGTACCCTCTTTTATGGATGATGTAACTGCTGTAATATTTGGAAGTACGTGCTGAGTATGAGAATATTAGTGTATTAAGGTTCTTCTGAAAAACAGAACCAATAGGAGGTATTTGTGTGTGTGTGTGTGTGTGTGTGTGTGTGTGTGTGTGTGTTACCGAACTCAGGTCCAGCTGCTCGCTGCTTGAAAATCAATACTCAAGAGGCAAGTGTTGGTAGAAATGGAAAAAGTTGTTTTTAATCAGAAAGCTGGCAATCTGGGGAGAAGGTGGACTTGTGTCCCAAAACCAACTCTGAAGACTCTGCTCAGCCATGAACATTTTTAAAGAGAAAAGGAGAAAAAATCTCAGTTAATCATTGAGATAGGGGATCAGACTCATTGCCATTTTCCACTACGTGCAGGCTTGTCGACTTCTTGTGATCTTTCTTTAGATGCTATTTTGTTCACACAGTTTGTTCACAAGATTACCAAAGGGGAAGCTAGGGAAGAGATTTAGTTATCTGTTAATTACTTATTCTTCATTTCTATTTCTTTGATGTAAGGAAAGAACCAACAGGTTAGGCAAGGTATTGTGTGATCAAAAGATTTGAAAGTGTGCTTGGGCCAGAGATGAATAGTGCCTGGCTTAAGGTTAGTTACAATATAGCAGTGGTCCCCAACCTTTTTGGCACCAGGGACTGGTTTTGTGGAAGACAGTTTTTCCACAGACCGGGGTGGGGGAGTAGAATGGTTCAGGCAGTAATGGGGAGCGGCAGATGAAGCTTCGTTTGCTCGCCCACTGCTCACCTCCTGCTGTGCGGCCAGCTTCCTAACAGGCCGTGGACCACGGCCCATGGGGTTGGGGAACCCTGCAATATAGCTTTGCTAAAGTGACAAGACAAAAGGGGCCTCCTGCAAAGTGCTCTTTCCTGCCAAAAGCTGTTTACCTGTGTGTGTGTGTGTTTATTTATAAAGGAATAAATAAATATATTTATTATATATAGGAATTGGTTTATATGATTATGGAGGCTGAGAAGTTGCACAATCTGTCATCTGTAAGCTGGAGATCCAGGAATGCTGGTGGTGTAGTTTTAAGAACCAGAAGGCGGATGGTGCAAGTCACAGTTGATGGCAGAAGACTGTCCCAGCTTAATCAGTCAGGCAGAGAGGATGCATTTCCCTTTTCTCTGTCTTTTTGTTCTATTCAGGCCCTCACTGGATTGGATGATGCCCTCTTATCTAGAAACACCCTCAAAAACACACCTAGAAATAATGTTTAATCTGGGCACCCTGTGTTCCAATCAAGTTGAGATATAAAATTAACAACCACAGTTAACTAAGGTATGGCATCAATAATTAAAATCACATTTAAAAAATAGGAACATGCAAAAATGAGAATATCTTGAGCAGCTAGGCTCTTTGAGGACCGGGGTCCCTGCTTATCATTTTTGTGTCTCTCAAAGGTCCACAAAGTACCTTCTATATTCTAGATGTTAAATGAATGAGTAAATGAGTGAGTGAATGGCACTGCTAATACCACTTCTTTTTGTCTGTTGCCTTGTGTTTTCAGGCTTCAACTCTGGTCATGATTTTTATCTCTCGACTTGTCCCTTTTCTTTTATAAGAGACTTGAATATCTTTTTTTTTTTTAATCCTGATCTTTTCTCTTTTAACCTTTGATTCCTGACATTTCCCTTTCCATTTCTCACTTTCTTTTATAGTGCAACCGCTTTTGTCTGTTTCAGTCTCTCTTCTCCATAGCTTTTTGTGTCAATTTTTTTATTCTTGTAACTTTTCTCTTTTTTAGATACTGTTGGTGAGCTGGTTACTGTATTGAGTTTAAGAAGGCACCCCATTGAGTCATTGTGAGAGAAAGCTGATTAACTGACTAATGATGTAATTTTTACTGTGTTAGGGTCTTTAGCTGCTACAATCTGGGGAAATGGATTGCTTTATAATGGCATTTTTATCATAATCCAAACCTCAAAGCACCTGTACTTTTGTTCCTTTTTCTTTGATTTTTTAAACCTACTAGTTATAAATATTGATTCTTTAACTTTCTCTATATTCTCTGTTTTAAAAATAATACCCATAACTGAAGATACTATGGTAATAAAAATCAACCCTCTACCCCACCCCAGGATGTTCGTTGGCCTCCAGTTATTGCTGGTCTTATTTTCCAGCATAGGAAAGAGAACTAATCAGAACCAATTGAACCCTCCAGAATTCTGTGTTGGGCATGTAGGAAATATCAGATAGGTATAATCATTAGGCTGATGTGATTAACATATTTGTTCTACTAATCATATTATTTCATATTATACAATAAGTATGTTTCAATAATCTGATTTATTATTTATTTGAAGGGCAGAAAAATATTGTGTCTATGATAATGAACTCTGAATCTAAATTTCTTAGGTTCAAATCCTAACTACTCTGATTACTAGCTTGGGCAAGTTATTTTCTCTCTATAGTATTCAATTTCCTCATCTGTAGAAGTATTACTATCAATCACATAGAATTATGAGGATTAAATGAGTTATTATTGAAATCCCCTTATGAATAGGGCCTGACACATAGCAAGCATTTAGAAAATGCTAATTGTCCTTGATTTTTTTTTTTTACAGTCTATCCCAATTATTTTCCTCCCAATTTTTTACTTGGAAAATATTAAAACTTAAGAAAAATTGAGAGAACAACAGATACCCAAATACCTTTCACGGGAATTTAGTTATTCATTAATATTTTGGCACTGTTGTTCATTTGCTTTCTTTTTCTCATTTATATACTTTTGAAAACTAATTGCAGTTCAGCTGTAGACATTGTATTTCCACCTGACATTTAACCTTGTGTCTCCTAAGATCAATGTGTAACCATAATACTATTATCACACCCAAGAAATTTAAACACTATGTTATCAAATATAGTCAAATGTCCCCATTAATGTCCCTTGTACCTTGTAGTGTCCCTTTTTCCTTATTTCTATTTTCTTTTCTATAAATCCACTCAGATTACACATTTCTTTAGTTGTTGCACTGCTTTGGACTCTTTAATCTAGAATAGTCTCCTGCTTTTATTTATGTGTCGTGAGTTAATATTTTTGAAGTTTCCAAGCCAGTGTCTTGGAATGCCACGCAATGTGGATTTGTCCAGTTGTTTCCTCATAATTAGATTTAGTTTAAACATTTTTGGCTAAAATACTACCTAGGTGATATTGTATACTTCACATTGCATCATATCAGAGGCACCTAATTTTTTGTATCATTCTTGGTGATGCCATATGATCACTTGATTAAGGTGATATTCTCCAAATACCTCAAATTTTGGAAGGTATGTGTTTTATTGAGATTTGTTTTTTGCTTTGTAATTAGTAAGTAATCTGTGAGGTGATATTTTGAGAGTGGGTGAATATTCTGTTTCCCAAGAACTTTTCATCTATTGGTTTTATTATTCATGGATGAATCTTGCCTGTTGGTGTTCTTCTAATTGTATTAGGCTTATATATTTATTAGCTGATATTCTTTGGTAACAAAAGAGCTCCTCCTCCCCATACCCGTAGTAGGATTGGATTATTATCATCCTAGCTGGAACAATTTACTCATACAGTATGGTACTTCTTTCAGCTAAAATAAAATATATGTTTTCTTTGCTGCTTTTATCACAGATTTTTTTTTCAAACTTTGTATTAAGTAAAGTCAGCTTACAGAAGATGCACAAATCATATGTGTATAGCTCAAGGAAGTTCCACAAATTAAATATAACTATATAAACAGATCCTTATTCTTTAGTGATGCTCAAATTGTCCCCAGGTTAGCCAGTAGGATCCCCTCTAATCTAGTTCCTGTGTCCTTTTGACATGTCTCTGTCAGTTTTGAGTATGCCCTTGAAGAAAATAAGATCTTTTAAGCTTACATTGTATTTTCCCTAGTCCTGATCAAGAATAAGTCATTTCTTCAAAGAGTACTGCCTCCCTTTAGTGGGGAATGGAATTTAGGAACAAAGATTTGGCTACTAGGTGGGATCATTGATACTTTGGTGTCATTACTTCTAAGATATATGTATGTATTTATGTGTATATACATGTATATACTATATATGTAAAAACCTACATTTCAAATCCAACATCACAAAATTCTTCTTCAGCTACCCTCATTCCTTATTCGTATCTCCTTTATTCCACTGTGAGAGTTCAATGTATTGATTCATTTGCTCTATCCTATAACATTCAGAAAATAGTGTCAGAAATACTACATCAATACTACTTCCAACAACCAATCTACTAAGTAAAGTTCAAGATTAATTTGTACTTCTTTTTGTACTAATGCTCCACTGTGAATATACATTCAGAGTACCAGACTCAAAACTTATTGGAATTCATTTTCTGTCCTCTGTGTTTATTTTTATCAATATAGCATACCTTCTACTTCTTTTCCTGTTTGCATGCAAGTTTAGGTTTTATTTTTTCCATCTTTTTCTATTTGAATATGTAAAACTTTACATGGTTCAAAAGCCAAACTTAGATGAAAAGTTGTCCAAGGAAGTCCTATTTCATGCCTACCCTTTCAACCCAGGTCTTACCTACCCTCCATAGTAAATGTTTTCATTAGTTTCCAGTTTATCCTTCAGGTGTTTATTACAAAACTAGCAAATACATACATATATACAAATGCTTACTTTCTGTCCTTTCTTATGCAGAAGGTAGTGTACTATACATATTCTTTTTCACTTTGCTTTTTTTTAGCCTGGCAAATTTTCCATATCATTTTATAAAAATCCTCCTTATTCTTTATTACAGCTGACTAGTATTCCTTCTTGTGATATACCGGGGTGGTTCCTGTGGATGGCTTAGATTGTTAAGTATTTTGTTATTAGAAATAAGGCCACAGTGAATAACTTTGTGTCTATTGTTTCTCCTTTATGGTTGAAGGTATATGTTTATAGCGAATTGCTGTAACTGACATTGCTGTTAAGTAAACATACAGATAAATAGGTAGATGGATATATGAGTAAACAGATACATAGTTTTATTAGCCAATACCACATATCCCTTCATACAGGTTATACCCTTTTGCGTTCTCACTAGCAATGCAAAAGAGGGACTGTTTCTCCACACCCTTGACAACAGAGTATATGGTCAAGCTTTTGAACTTTTGCTAATCTGGTAAGTGAGAAACAGTATCTTGGTGCAGTTGTTTTTAAATAAATGTCTTATTTTAGAATAGGTTTATATTTATAGAAAAGTTGTAAAGATAATACAAATTGTATGAGTTCTCATGTACTCCACACCCAGTGTTTCCTATTGTTAACCTCTTACATCAGTGTAGTATAATTGTTGTAATTCTAACTGTAGCTTTAATTTGCTTTTCTCTTATTAGAAGTGAAGGTAAGCATATTTTCATATGTTTAAAGGCCATTTCTATATCCTTTTCTGTGACCTTCTTGTTCCTTTATTTTGCTCATACAAAGAACTGGGGTTTTGAATACCTTTTTTCCTTTAACTTTTAACAAGTGATTGGTGCTTAATCTATTATATATATTGTATATGCTTTTTTCTAGCATGCATTTGTTTTTTGACTTTGCTTATGGGTTTTTTTTTTTCCTGTGCAAAAGCGTTTTAAAATTTTCATATAGTCAAAATTTTCAATCTTTTCCTAATTTTTTATTAACATTTGGATTTGAATCATAGTTAGAAAGGCTTTCCCCGCATCGAAGTTGTAAAGAAATTAATGTTTTCTTCTAATACTTGTTTTATTATTGATGTTAGTAGTTGCCCTTGATTTTAAGACTAATCATGTTGAATCTCAAGGGCTGCCACAACTCACAGGATTAATGCTAACAGAAGCTGATGGCTGGGGAGGAAAAGGGGACGATGGAGACTCCAGACTCCTTATCTTTCCTAGTCTCCTAGGCAGGGGTGTTTGGGATTTTGGATCCGTAGTCCAGGGCTCAGCAAATAGAAGTCGTCATAGAGTAACTAAACGAATGAATGAGTAAAAGAAGTTCTAGACAGGAATGATGCGTGGCTTAAAAATTAGGCTCTCTCTCTGGAGAATCTGATGCGCACCAAAGCTACAAAACTAGCGCTGGAAGAGCAAACAAGAGACACTCAATTTTGGTTTATAGGCCAACTTGCCAAGGATAAGAAACTACAGGTTCCTTATCCTGAGGGGAAGTCTCAGCCTTTAAAGAGGGCTGGATATAACTTATTCATTCTTGTCTCCTTTGTGCAATCTCCTTTCTTGATCGTGGTTACTTTGGAAACAGTTATATTTGGAGTATTTATACTCTGGAGGAAGTAGGATAGACAAACATGATTTACTCATCGTAAGTCGAATTCTTGGAGCCATCTTCGTGCCAGATGTACAATCATTTTTTTCCCTGTGAATTTTTGCTATGTGTTTATGACACCAAATAGCTGAATTAAATGTGTAAAATTGGTTTAGTAATCTAGATGTCTAGAAAATAGTGCAACTTTGTTACCTTGTGATAATATTATATGACTAGACTTTGTGTCTTAATGAGTTAGATACATTATGCACACTTATGTGTAAAGCAATAGAATTGCTAAATTAATTATATGATGATTTTTTTTTTATAACTGAATTGTGCTGTACAGAGTGTTTGCTTCATGCCTTTTATCTCACTTAGACGTGTTCAATGGCTTTGGTGGCCCAAATCTGGGTTTTTATTTTGCTTCTCCCAATTACTTTTTTAACTTAAAAAGTGGCTTTTGTTCTCTAAGTCTCATCTAAAAATAGGCTTTTAAAATTTGTTCTATATCTTCATTTTAATGTTGGTTATGCTGACTTAAAAAAGAAATGCACAACGTGAGAGTTGTGAGTTAAGTTTTATCTGGGGCAAAGTGAGGACTATAGCCTGGGAGACAGCATTTCAGATAGCTCTGAGAAACTGCTCCAAAGAGGTAGGGGGGAAGGTCAGAATATATGTGATTTTGGTGAAAGGGGAGTACATGCAATCAAGCACATGTTTTTTGCAGAAAGTTTCTGCTAGTCTCATGAAGGTTACTGCTAGTCACGAGCAGACGTCACCATGAAGCAATTTAGTGCTTTTCTAGATATGAGGAGAGACAAGAATTGGACTCATAAAATCGGCCCATAAAATATCTAACTATCTGAAGACCTGTTCTGCCAGTTTTTCCCAGAGCACAGAATGCCTCATGTCTGCTCTCCACCCTGAACTCCTTTCAGAGGGTGTTGAAAGTCAGCAGCTGCAGCAGCATATGATTTAATCCTTGTAGAGGTGGATGGCAAGTGCCAATTTATAGCTGACAGTTATATGACTGTATGTGTTCATCGAAATTCATAGAAATGTACACTAAAAGGGGAAAATTTTACTATTTTTAAATTATACCTGCATAAGCCTGGTTAAAAAAGCAAACAAAACGATGTTTGCTATTATTGAAAAGAGGGAATACTGACCACGTACTGAAAAAACCTCAAAACAAAACAAAACAAAGCAAAATGGTGCTCAGTGACACATATTGTTGAGATGCCCATGAACTCCCTTGAATCTACAGTGGTTGCTTATAATTCCCAGTACATTTTCTCTGAAATTAAAAAAATGTACCTAGCTACAAGTGAGTGAGAATCACATTGTTGTAGGGATATTTCAAAGATATCAAGATTAGCAAAGAATAATGCTTTAGTTGTTATTATTGATAGTAACATGTTACTTGAGCACCTAATGTATTATTTTGCAGTAACATGATTGAGAACCTCTTGCCTCAATGACTAAATTCTTTACCCTTTACTGAAATGGAGCAGGACCCTGTGGGGCCCTCTGAGGTACAAATCTTTTCCGTGTCCCCTCTTTCTTGTTTATAGGAAATAGTCTTCATTTAGCCTCCTTGACCCTCCCTGAGTTCCAAAGGGCAGATTCAGACAGTTGCTAATCAGAAAAGGCAGAACACAGAAACAAAGGAGGAGCAGTCAAGAAACTATAGTGCAGCCATGGGGCAGGGTCCTGGTTCCTCCTCAAGGAACCATAACAGTATATCTTTGAGTTCTTCTCTTGGAACTAAGGCCACTGCCCAGGTGGAAGGTGGTAACTTCAGGCTGATCACAAGATTCCTGGAGCACCACACTGTTACCTCACCACCAACCAATCAGAAGAAAGTCTGCACACAGTGAAAAATAATGAAGACTCTGACCACCTCCTCAAATGATTAACTGTGATTAACTTCCCCTTTCTCCCTTTAAAAACTTTAACGGTTGAGCAGAATCTTTGGAGTTGGTTTTCAGACATGAGCCCACCTTCTCTCCAGGTTGCTGGCCTCCTGAATATAGCAATCTTTCTTTTCCAATCAACGTTTGTCTCTCGAGTATTGGCTTTCAAGCTGCGAGCGGCCGACCCTGAGCTGTGTAACATTACCATCCATGTATATTTGTTATATTATGACTTAGAGTTATTTAAAAAAGAAATTAAGCACAAATGAGCCCATAGTTACATATTATTCTGCAGGATGCTTCTCTCACTTAACATGTCTTGTGCTCCTGTCCACATTTAGAGTCATTTTTTTATTTATGTTGCATATCTGAAATGGCTATAGCTATAACTTTGACTTGGATGGAACAACCATTGCACAATTTAAGAATGTCAAAATACTCAGTGATCAAGAAAAAAGATATTTTAGGTCAATATTATTTTCAAAATCAAATAAATGCCAAAAAAATCTATGATGAACAAAATATAAAAATTTTAAATAAAGACCAGTGCTGTGCTGAGCCATATTGGAGCCCAAGGCAAAAGAAAAATGAAGTTAATTAAATGAATGAAACTAAGTAAATTAATTTAAAATCATTTAAGATCATTACTACTGAGAAAATGTCAAAGATGACAATTCTCCCCATTGAAAACAAGATAAAGAAATAAATGTTGAAAATGTTATATACTTTGTACCCATTAAAGCTACAAATTGACATTGTAATAAATTCTGGCTTCAGTGTCCTCCAAAAAAATTAACAAAATACATGAAAACCTATAAATAGGAGTGCATATGCAGGCTTAAATGTGATTCAGCATGGCATTAATCTTTATTTAAAATTTTGATATTTTGATCACCATTAATTTTTTCACATCAATTTTGATTTTTAAAAATATTGCATTGAAGTTTCATCTTGGTCTATGGCCATGCCACCCTGAATGTGCCCAATCTCATCTGAAGTATAATCTTGATTACTGAGGGGTTTTGGGTTTTGTTTTGTTTTTTTGTTTTTTTAGCGCTCCTTAAGTTTTGTACTTGAGGTGATTGTCTCACTTGCCTCACTCTAATCCTGGCCCTGAATCCCATTACTCTGCTTCTTGACCAAATTGGAGATGAACTTCAAGTAGAAGAATAAATGAGAGCTGTACGAGGCATGGTAGAAAGTGCTTTCTGACAGGGTATGGGGTATTTATCCCAGGTCAGGTATCTTGAAGTTGCCCCCAACTTTTCCTTCAGATTGCCGTTTAGGTTTCCTGGCCTTGACTAAATTGTCAACTAGACAAAGCAGCTGCTGTGTGTGTGGGGGGGGGGGGAGGTGGTAAAGGGGAGCAGAATGGGTAACCCCAAAATATGCCTCTTTGACATAAGGATTATTTTAAGCTGATTATATTTAAGAAACTGCAACACAGGAGAAGCTCTGAAAACAGTAGAAGTTAGGGAATTCTATCATTTGTAGATCTACATTTTTGTAGGGAAAAAGTACATTGTAAGGGAAATCTACATTTTATAAGGGAAATCTACCTTTTTAAAGGAAATTTACATTAGAATGGAAGATACCTATTGCCAGAGAACTTTTTCACCAGAGAGACTTACCTGCCTGGCAAGATGACCTTTGTTTTCAAAACATCTCCTCCTCTCACCTTCCTGTGAATTGCCTTCCTGTTTTTGAAGCATCAGACCCCTATCCCTTTCCTTAGCTCAGGATGGTGCATTGGCTTCAATCCTCTGTCTGCCTTTTGAGTCTCATCTTTGTGGACTCCTGTACCTATGTATGTAATTAAATATGTTTTTCTCCTTTAAATCTCATTTTATAGGGGTCTCAGCCAAGAACTCAGAAGGGTAGAGAGAAAATTATTTTTCCTCCACTACAGGGCAGATGAGTGGGGGATGATCCTTTGAGGCCTCCAGTGACCTTTGTCTAGTGTGGTATGTGGTATTTCCAAAGATTTCCATTTTCTGCCTTTGATTTGCTTTGTGGAGCTTCTTAGCTACTCCTGATGTTCCTCTTTTCTCAGCCTCTACCATCCACTTTCTTTGATTATCATCCCATTTCCACCCCCATGTGCCTCAGGTGGAATTTTAAGAATCCTGAAATTATGGTCAGGTTTTAATGTTTGACAGAGATGTATCCTTGAGAGAAAGAGGTCTAGTTATCACCAGCTGGGTTTTGGTTCTTGGTGATGAAGCCACTCTTGCTTAGACGTTGAGCAGTTGTGGAAATGTTCCCTTCTTTTGAAGGATCTCTGGCAAGCTGTTGGATGTGACAAGGGCTCTGTGAACCCTGGCCTTTGGCTCCAGTTTTAAGAGTTTTCCTTTATTCACTGGGCAGCCTTTACCATTATGAATCTTGCCTTTTTGCAAGACCAGTGAATTCTGCAAAGGTTTATTAATCTTGATTTAATGTATTCATATGAAGAAATGTAACAGCGAGGGAATAAAGCTTATGTAGGCATTGCAGGGGTCCCTTTGGGGGTCCACTCTATATTACTCATAGCAATGAAAAGTAGAAATGGCAAGTTATAATAGCTAAGTTCAAGATACAAAAGGCAATATTAATTTCACAGGAAGTGTAAAAGGATATGTAAATGTGATCAACTCCCAGGAAAACATTGCAGTATACCACTTCAGGCTTTGAAATTATGCAGTTTAATAAACACTTGTTAAGAAGCATCACATACCAAACATTGAATTTTAAAGCAGATGTTTCTGATCACATACTGTTTTTATGGAACAACGTTATTTTCCTAAGTTTTTCGAACCCTAAACATAAAGATTGGGGTGTGCAAAGTAGTAGATTTATCAGTAGCAGTCACATGTTCTTGGGAAAGCACAGATGGCTGTGAAAAGAAAAATTCCATGTTGTTGCTTTTTAATTAAAAGTGTAATTTGGAAGTGTGGGCCATTAGACTAGAACCTGAAGTAAAAATTTCTAAGGCAAATGTGTTTAGCCAGTAACTGATGAGGGAGAATTATCATGGAGTTTTAATTAGTTCAGCTCTAATGGGAGAAGCTTTCATGTAAGTTTCTTCTCACAACTTCCTTGGGTCTATGCTTCTTGGCTAGAAACCTTCCTATTTATTTATAATCAGAACCAAGCTTGAGCTCCTACTAAATGGAAAGGGCTGTTAGAAAGTTGCACCGGATTTTAAAGTCTTAAAGACCAAGCTGTATAGGCAGAGTAAAAAAAAAAAATCTTCATCTTTGAATGAAGTGGTTTCTCAGATGTTTCAATAGATTGTTCAGAGATCAATAGATTGTTCAGAGACTCGGAGGAGTTTTACAATGTTTTAGACACGCATCAGTAATATTTTGTTCTGAATTTGCTCGTCTTGTACTTTCGTGGAGCTTTTCATTGCTGTTCAGTCTTGTGTTAAGAAATTGAGATAAAAAAGCATTAGGGAGAATGCTTACACTAAGTGGGTGAGGTGTGAGTGAAGGAAACAGTTATTTTCAAATACTGCTGGTGGCAAGTCAGCTGTGTATATAAAAAAATCTTGTATACTGTTTGATCCAACAATTCTGTGTCTATATATTTATCTTAAAGAAATATCTTGACAAATTCACAAAGGCATGTGTCTTTAAGTAATTTTGTTGTAGAGCTGTTCATGATATTAAGAAGAAAAACCAAACATCCTAAGTGCAAAATACATGGTTAAATGTTTTCTGTCTTTTGTTGGGGAGGAAGAAATTTTCCTCTACCCTTCTAGGTCCTTCCAGCTGTTCTAAGAATTAAATCGAAGTGAGAAAGATTAAGAGGAGAAAGTCAAAGAAAAGTTTAATAACATGTTTACATGGGAGAGACCCAGGAAAATTGAGTAATTCATTAGGGTGACTGAAACCCTCACCTTAAGCAGCATCTTCAGCTGAAGACAAAAGAGGATGTTGAGGGTAGTGGTTTGGGACTTCAAAGGGAAGGAAGGCCATTGACATGGATTTGGAAAAGCAAAAGGTTGGTAAGTAAATGTTTGCTGGGCCAGGCAGTGACAGTGGGACACAGAGTGGACTGATCTCTAGACCCTACCCCCACCATACCTAGCCTACGTTCTTTGCGGATATCTCTGGAGATAGCTCTATTCTGGGAATAGGTCCTCTATCTACATTCTTTTAGCAGTTAGGGGGAAGGTCGTAGTTTCTTCCTAAATCTTTTGGGCCTTGATTGTTTACAGCTTGAAATAATCCTCATGCCAGAGAAACATTTTGGGGTGGTGAATTTTGCTTCCCTTCTCTCCCCTACACTTTATACAGTGGAATACCATGTAGACTTTAAAAATGCTATTTAAAAAATTTTTAATTTAATTTTTATTTTTAAAAATTTATTTACTTTTGGCTTCATTGGGTCTTAGTTGCGGCACGCTGGCTCTTTCGTTGCAGCACAGGCTCTTTGTTGCAGTGTGTGGGCTTAGTTGCCCTGTGGCATGTGGGATGTTAGTTCCCCGACCAGGGATTGAAACCATGTCCCCTGCACTGGAAGGCTATTCTTAACCACTGGACCACCAGGGAAGTCCCGAAAAATGCTATTGTTGATGACTCAATAACATGGAAAGATTTTTATATGAAGTGAAAATAAAAATAAACTACAAAATAGGAAGTATAGTAAATATAGTCTTATTGAATAGAGTTTTTAAAGAGGTATATATTGATACAGTAATATGTCCTAAAATGTTAACTGTTCCAAAATTTTTCTTTGAATTTAACTATAGTTTTTTTCTATAATAAACATGGATTACTTGATGATAAAAATAAGAGAAAATGCACCATCAATGTGAGATAATAAAATATAACACAGGTGATCCTTGCTTTATAAAAGTAGGTGATTATAAAACAGATTTGCACTACAAATTATTATTTGCTCTAGAGAAAGATTCCTGTGGTTATGATGAGTTAGTATCTTCTTTAGTAATTCACGTTTAGTTCACAGCTCTCTAGTGAAGCTAGCCTGCTGAGGAAACCTGAGGTTAGGGAAAATGAAAGCTACTGCGTTAGGAGATGAAAGGCCTGCAGAAACAAAGTTTATGCATCTTTGAATTTTCCCTGAGGTCAATAGGCAAATAGTATTTTATTCCTAGAGCAGGCCCTTGATGCCAAAATCTCAGCCTCTGTGCATCGGTGCGGAATCAAGTCTCGGAGACAGAGTTTTGGGTGAAGTAGAAAAGAATAGTTTTATTGCTTTGCCAGGTAAAGGGGGACACACTAGGCTCCTGCCACGAAAAACTATGTGTCCCAACCAGGGAGGATTTGATGAGGAGTTTTATAGCAATGGTTCAAGGGTGGGGTTGCTGATGAGATTAGGGTGTGTGCAAGGCCTTCACTCCTCTAATCTGGTCTCAGCTAATCTTCTTGATAAACTTCTCTGGTTCCTTTAATGTAGCCTCAGGTGGTCTTTCTATGGTATGAAGAATGCTGACATCTTAAAGAGCTTAAAGACATTGTTATGTGTATCCCTTGAGGTGGAACCAGGACCCTGCCCCAAGGCTGCACTATTGTTTCCTGGCTGCCCCTCCCTTCCCAGTCTTTGTATCCCTTCCCTTCCCAGATTAGCAACTGTTCAGATCTGCCCTTTGGAACTCAGGGAAGGTCATGGAAGCTGGAGTCAAGAAACGGACTGAAAGGCTTCCATGCCCAGGTGCCCCCACAAGGCCCTGCTCAGTTTCACCCTTTTATACCATACTGAGGGACACTTAAATGTATTCAATAAAGGGAATTCCTTTATATAGCGAGCACAAGGAGAGCCTTTCTGTAATTCAGAATTCAGATACCATTAAACTTGACTCTGTGTAATTAAAAATTTAAAAAAAATCCTTTTGCATGGCAAAAAGCATAAAGTCAAACCACAAGTGATAAGCTGAGGGAAAACATTTGCAAGATATGTTATGATAAAGAGTTAACATTCTTCATATGTGATTTGAGGAGTTATTACAAAGTACAAATTGAGGAGGAAAAAAACCATAAAACCAGTAGAAAAGTGGCAAAAGACCTACACAGTACACAAAAATTGATATAAAAATGGTCTTTCAGCATATGAAAGTTATGTTTAACCTCACTCATAAGAAGAGCTATGCAGTATCATCTGTACTTATGAAATATTGAAAACATCCTAAATGCCTGTGTATAGGAGATTATTTGAATGAGTCATGGCATAACTCACACAGTGGTGTGCTTGTAAAATAGAATCAGAAGGATCCTTATGAATTAACATGGAGCGCTTCTCAGAGACGTTGTTAATGCAAAAAGCAAAGTATGGAAGGATATAGATAGCATGCTACATTTTATGTATGAAAGAAGGAGAAATAAGAATCTCTGTCTATCTATCTATCTGATTATTTTTGCAAAAGGAAACAAAGAAAGGATAAAGTGGAAAAAATGAAATTGGTGATCTGTAGTGTGGGAATGGGATTAGAAGAGTTAGGGAAGGGAGTGATACCACCCTGAAGATACCTTTCTTTATAGTTTTGACTTTGAAACCATGTTAATGTTTTGTATACCCAAAAGATAAAATTGAACTACAAGACTGGGAGTAAAAATGGAATAAAAACAGAGGTAAATGAATCTAACTATATATCAAGTGAATGATATGATCACACATAAGGGAAAGAAATAATAATTCAAGTTATTTTGAACACAGTATCTTGACTGTACTTTTGGCTCAGTTTAAAGATAACTAGAAAGAAATCTTGAACTTTTTACATTTACAATTGCTGTTGATAGTGGTAGTGATGGAACATTCTGAAATTATTTTTATGTGTTGTAGGACTGTACAACTGAGTATATATATATTGGGGGGGGGGTAGCCTGTATATCACTGTGGAAGAATAGTAATACAATAGTAATACAAATAAATATGGAGTGAGGGAAGGGAAGGTAGAACAGTGTACTATTGGATTAGATTAGAAGTGTCAATATGAACACATGATTAAACATACATATAGATTAAACACACATATAGATTAAACATACATATAGATATAAATATATATTTATAATTCATAGTTCTGTCTTATGAAAAGGTCTCCAAGCAGTGACAAGCCCAGCACCAATGAGCACACCTAGTTCCTGGTTCTTTGTTTCTAAATACCATTTCCCATGAAAAGGAACTTGGAGAAATTCTCATTCCAGGTCCCAAGCGGGAAAGTACAGGAAAACCTGGAACATTTTGTTGTGCCAGCAAATAAGAAACTGCTAGAAAAAAAATGGATGAGGACATGTCTGAATGACACAGAAGCCAGCTTCAAACAGGATACTTAAAGGTCAAGCTAATAAGGTATACTTAAGCCACAAATAAATAAAGAAAGAAGGGAGGAAGGCAAGCTCTTCTTATATAGAATACCAACTAATAAATGTGGAAGAAATGATGGAATTAGAAAATCACTATTTTACAACTTCTCTAGTAATAATTAATTCAGACTAGAATTATCAGTAAATGCTAAAATCATCGAGCAGAAGCTTTTTTGGGAACAGGATATTTGCATAGTTTCAAAAAATCTCGCCACACATTATTTATTATATGCATTTATACTGTAGGGGAAGAAAAAGTTTTCCTCCACCCTCTTGGAGTCCCTGGCTGGGTCTGAAAATTAAAATGATAAAGACAGGTTAACAGGAGAAAAGCATACAAATTTATTTAATGTAAGTTTTACACGATGTGGGAGCCTTCATAAGGAAATGAAGACCCAGAGAAACAGACCTGCGTATTTTTATTCTAGCTTTGATGACGAGTGGGCAGTCATGTAGAAGTATGATAGGTCAGAGAATATGAGGTAAGTGCAGTTAACTGGGAGCAACTTAGCAAGGCCTGTTTGTAAGGATTCTTCTCAGTGTCCCTTTGTCTTCAGATATAGGAATGATCCTTTCCTCCAGAAGGAGGACACCTCTCACATGAGGGTTTTATGCTCTGTTTCAGGGGAGAATGCCAGGGGCAGCTTTGAGACTTTCCTACTGCCATTTTCTCAAACTCCTTCACTTTAAAATATGCAGTATACCAAGGTGCCATATTTTGGGTTAGCATGAACTAAATCCCATCAATACACACAACAGGCACAGACACAAAGACAAAGACACACACACACACCCATGCAAGGAGTAATCAAGATATCATCTTATGCAAAGGATCAAAGTTAACATCACCAACAATGGGAACAGCTTCCATCAGGTGCCTCCTGATATAATGCAATAAGAAAGACATAAAATCACTTAAGTAGTATGCCTTTTAAAATGTGTAATGTGAATCTAACCCTGAGGACACAGTCAGACTAGCATAAATATCTTAGCCACGGATCTGTCCTCTTCAAAAATGTTAATGACATTATAGGCAAAGAAAGACTGAGGAACTACTCTAGATTCAAGAAGACTAAAGGGACATTGCAACTAAAAGCATTGTGACCCTGGCTTGGGGAAAAATGGCCATACAGGATATTCTTGGGATTGAGAAATGTAAATGTGGACTATATGTAAGATAGTATTTTATCAGTGTTCCCTGAATTTGATCATTGTACTGTGGTTATGTGACTATCCTAATTCTTAAAAGATTTTGAGGGGCTTCCCTGGTGGCACAGTGGTTGAGAGTCTGCCTGCCAATGCAGGGGACATGGGTTCGTGCCCCGGTCCAGGAAGATCCCATGTGCCGCGGAGTGGCTGGGCCCGTGAGCCATGGCCGCTGAGCCTGCATGTCCGGAGCCTGTGCTCCGCAACGGGAGAGGCCACAACAGTGAGAGGCCCGCGTACCGCTAAAAAAAAAAAAAAAAAAAAAAAAAAAAGATTTTGAAATCTCACTGCAGGAGACGAAAAGCTTATTTCCCTCTACCCTTCTAGGTTCAGTGGCTGGGGCCCACAAGTCAAACTGACAAAAGTCAGATTAACAAAAGGAAAAACAGTTTTAATTACTTATGTATGTGTCAGGGAGGAAGAAGTTGTCCTCTTCCCTTCTTAGTTCTTCTGAGTGGTCTAAGAATTAAGTAGACCTGAGGCAGATTAACTGGAGAAAATAAAACAAAAATTTAATAACGTATACATGGGAGAGAGTCGGGAGAACTGAGTAACAAACCAAAATGGTGGAAGCCCACCCTAAATACCATCTTCTGCTGAAGACAAAGAGGATATTGAGGGTGGGGAGAGTCAGTTATGGAAGGTTACCAGGAAAAGCACGTAAACAAGGGTAAGGATGTTATGCAAATTTAAGTCATTGCCCTCTCCGTTGATAAGAATTGTCCTGGTATAGCAAGGGAGACACTTTACAAATAGAGATTTCCCTTGTATAACATGTAAATATTTCTTACAGTAACTCCTGCTTGGTTTTCAGAGCTTCCCCTGTGTCTGCTATTTCTTAAAGATAAGCAGGTTAAAATAATCCTTGTGCCAAAGAGGCATATTTTGAGGTGGCAAACTTTTCTCCCTTACCTATGCATGCAGTGGCACTGGAGTTCACAAAGAAAAAATATGGCTCCAGGAGGTGGCCAGATGATTGAGGCTTATATATCATTCTAGTCTAAACAAAGAAAAATGGGGTTTGGGACTTCTGGGGAAGGGAATGGGGGCAGGTTATGGTAAAATGGGGAAGGAAATGTATGGTAAATGAAAGTTATCTTGTTATGCAGATAAGAGTCTCTCCCGGTGATAAAGTTGTCTCCAAGAGCTGTTCTCTTCCTAGTAGGAAGACATCTTTACAAATGGAAATTTTCTTTATAAATTTTTGGACAGAAGGATGTAAAGAGTCTGGATGTTCTCAATTGCCTTCAGCTCAAAATAATCCTTCTGTCAAAGTGGGTGTTGAATATACTATTTTGGAGTGGTATTCTAGGACCATATTCTGGTGTCCGTCCAGCACTTATACTCAAATGGTTTAGGAAAAATCTTTTTTTTTTTTTCTTCCCCTTTTCATTTGAGGAAGAGGGAGTATAGTATATAGGGAAGAAGAGAGAAAATAAATATTGCAAAATCGTAGCAATTGATGAATCTAGTGAATGGTATATGGAAGTTCATGGTATGATTATTACAAGTTTTCTATAGTTTTGCATTTTTTTTTCAAAATAAAAAGTTAAAAAAAATACTAAAAGCCCAAAAGCCTTTAGTCTTTGAAATTTCTGCCAGGCCACAGAGCTTTGTGTTATTAGGGATCCTATCTTTCCAGATGCAGTGAATGCATTTCATCTCCAATTCAAGTTACCTCAGAAAGTACTCATTACATTCACTTTAACTCTCCCACCCAAATGGCACTCAGAGGTATTTGTGCATCCCACATCATCTCTTGACTAACAAAATTATTTTACCCATTCTTGTGAAATTGGGTCCTGTTGGTCAACAAGTGACAGAATTTATATGCTCCTTCCCTTCTGTAGATAGCACAATTGTGTCCCTGAGGCAGCATTGAGTACCTTTGCTTTGGAAAGGATGGGGTCTCTGCTGAAATAAGCAGTGTGTGCAGTTTTGGCACAGGGGAGAAAGTGCCTGATAATATCTATCTGAAATATAACCATTTGGAGCTAATGTATATTAATGTTTCATTGTATCTAACTGTAGCCTTCTTTGATGCGGTTAATTACACACAGGTTAAGAAGAGATTTCATCCTTTGTCATCTTGAGTTTCAGATGCCAGATAAATCAAATCAAACAAAAGTCAACTTCCAAAAAAGCATACTGGAGGTTTGATGCGGTTGTTGAGGATGAATTGGGAAGTAGTCAGAAACTAAGTGTTGATTTCAGGGCAGCCCAGCATTCAGGAGAATTCGATTTTGACATTCTGAAAACGGTGAAGCTTTTCCGTTATTCTAGAATGGACCTTGCTAGGGAAATATAAATTGTATACTACCCTTCTGGGATTTCTACCTGAATTTGATTTCTTGTGCTAACTCCTATGAAACTCCTTGATTTCTCTTTCTTGGTTTGTGCTAGTCTAGTGATTGTGGATGGGATCCTTGACCTCACTTTGGTTGGAAGGTACCTGCCCAGTATGGCTCCTTAGATGGACATGCCCTTGGGCCAAACGGGAGAGTCAGCCCTGGAGCTATTCAGGTGCAGTGGTGGCCATCAGACATTAAGGATGGCCTTGAGAGAGGTGGCTGCTTGGCTTAGTACAAGTTATTCTTGCTGGCAAGAAAAAAATAATGCCAGTATTACCTAAATCTCTGACAAATCTTGTCTCGCAGAGGAAGACCTTTGGCCTCCACATAATGAGTACTCAGTAAATACTGGCTGCATACATAAATGGAGCTAAATTTAATGAATGTATTTCTTCTACATTTAAAAATAATATGTTCCCATTGTGGAAAATCTGGATGACAGAGACTTCTCTAAAAACAAAAATAGATATTACCCATAACCCACTGTGCAATTAAATCTTTGTGGACAATGTTATAGTTTATCTATGCCTGGATATTTTAACACAATTGTATTTTCATAATTACATATCTTTTTATTGTATCTAATTATAAGCATTTCCCCATATTATTACAAAGTCTTCATAACCATAATTTTAATGACTATGTTATCCTCCCACATAGGAGAATTTCTTCAGTCATTCCTTTATCATGGGGGCACTTAAGTTGCTGTCTGCAATTTCTTGTGCCCTGCATAAGTGTGGCCAAACAAACCAAAAAGTCAGAGTTTGAAGCAGAGAAAGGTTTATTGCAGGGCCAAGTGAGGAGAACAGCTAGCTTGTGCTCAAAAAAACAAAAAAACAAAAAAACAAAACCACTGAACTCCCCTATGGTTTTTGGGGAAGAATTTTTAAAGGTAAAATTTGTGGTGAGGGCTGCAGGGTGTGTGACTTTCTTCTGATTGGTTGGTGGTGAGGTAACAGTGTGGTGCTCCAGGAATCTTGTGCTCAGCCTGAAGTTACCATCCTCCAAGTGGATGGGGGCCTTGGTTCCTGCAGAAGAACTCAAAGATATATTGTTATGTATATCCCTTGAGAAGGAACCAGGACCCTGCTTTATCTCTGCACTATTGTTTCTTGATGGCTCCTCCTTTATTTCGGCATTCCCTCCCTTCCTTAATTAGTAACTGTTTGAATCTGCCCTTTGGAACTCAGGGAAGGTCTAGGAGGCTGAAGTCTTTTCCTTACAAATGAGAAACAGGGACACGGAAAGGCTTTGGTACCTGGAAGGGTCCCACAGGGTCTTGCTTGGTTTCAACTTTTTGATGCTTTGTTGCTTTAGGTAATGTTGGTATTAATATTTATAAATTTGCTTGTTTGAGACTAACAAGCGTTTATTTGTAAGTATTGTTGTGGATGTAGAAAACTTTATTCTTCTAGGTTCTTCTGGCTGATCTAAGAATTAAATAGACATGAAGCAAATTAACTGCAGGAAATCAAATTTAATTGCTTACGTATGGGAGTCCCACATACAAGTAAGGGTCAGATATCCCATATACATGAGAGGTTCAAAAGCAGAAAGGTAAAATGAGGTAAATACGCTGTCCTGAGCTAAGGAATGGAATAGGGGCCTGGGGCTTCCAAGGACAGGAGTGTCATTCACAGGACAATAAGAAGAAAAGCAGATGCTGGGAGAATTAAGCACTGTCCATGCAACTCCACTCAGAGAGCGTAACTGGAAGCTCCCACCTGGTTTCTCCTGGACTCTGCCCCATGTGCCTTTCTCCTTTGCTGACTGTAATTTGTATCCTTACACTGCATTAAACCACCATAATGGAGAGGATACCAGCTTTTCTGTGAGTCCCTCTAGCAAATCATCACAACCAAGGGTGGTCCTGGGGACTCCCAACACAGGTAGAGCAGAGAGAACAAGGGCTGTGGGGGAGGGGAACGACTGAGGTGAGGAAAGAGATGGAGAAAGAGACTGGAAAAAATAAAATAAAAAGAAGAAAAGCAGATGTTTGGTAATTAGATGTTTACCCTGCCATATAGATGGGACCACTTAGATAAAATTTATCCTTGGTAATAACTCTTTTTTGGGGAAAGTCTCCAACTTAAATTCTTCTAGGTAGTTAAAGGCGGGGGACAGTAGTTTCTCTTGAACCCGCAGGATCTCGACTGACTTTAGCTCACAATAATCCTTAATCAAAATTGGCACATTTGGGGGAGGCTCATTCTGAACCCCTATAGTATTTATAATTTCGCCCTTTCCCATGTTCTCAAGAGGAAAGACAGCTTCTTCTTGCATCTGGCCTAAAAAGGTGCTGAGCAATAGGAGGAAATCCAGATTTGGGGAAGCCAGAAAAAAAAGGCCACTCTAATCTGCATTATAAAAGACAAAGGAATTACCCAGTGGAGAGTGGAGAGCACTCTGTTGAGGTGGCCTGAGAAAGAGGGGGAGAATTATAAGGAAGAAAGCAAGTGTGTCTGTCACTATTAAAGCTGAGAGCATTGGGAGAGAACTTGGATGACTTACGTGCCTGGTGGTGGGGGAGGGTGGGGGGGCTGCCTGTTTTATATTTCACCAAAAAGAGTATTTACATGTATTGTTATCATTTCACAAAAGAGAACATGTTAGCCCCAGAAAACCTGAAAGGATGACATCTCAAAGTGTAAAAGTGAAATCAAATAGCTCCATTAAAACCTATTAGAAAGTATGTATTTTTCTCATTACTCTGTGGACTGTTGATGATGTGGCTGCACCCCCCCAGTCCATGGACTGACATTGGGGAGCCATACAATCAAATGATCTGTAAGGTCCATCGATGCACGCTGAAGAAGCTTGCATTTAGTGAAGAGCTGGGTTCCAGTCTTGACCTGATAGATGATTTTTGAGCCATACATCCCATGAATATCTCAGTTTTCTGTTTGGCCAACTTATGAAGATCAAGTAATATATCATTTGTAGAAGTGCTGTGTGTCTAAATGCCTTGGTACTTGGATATGAGGCTCAGAAAAGGAGTGTGATAAATTGTACAGTCCCAGGAAATAAGTGACATTTCATTAACCCATAGTTTGTGCAATAACCCGTTTTTTGCAGTTTCTGAGAATGATTTCAAGAGATAAGAAACACAACTAAAAATGGAAAAGGTATTTTATTGGCTTATCTACTGTAAAAACACTGACACGTGACATCTACAACTCCTGGATCTAGGAGATCAAATGATCTATCCATTGTTTTCTCTAAGGCAGTGTCTCACCTAATGGCAAGAGGGCTCCCAGGAATATATACCCATTCCATCCTACCAGTTCAGTAATTTCAGTAGGAAATGATAAAGTTTTGTATTTCTAGTAGTTCTAGTGAAAGTTCAAAGTTTCAGTCTTATTGGCACTGTCCCAAGGTGATTGACCAGATCTAGGAGCCTATTCTTGAAGCTGTAAGTAGATTCAGTCCCTCCTAAACAGCATACACTAACAATAGGGGTGGAGTAGTTTCTCAGAGAAAAATTGGGTTTCTGGTAAAAGAAGGTGGGGTCTGGATGATGGTCAGGCAGAACAAGAAAGACCTACTGTAGAGTTGAAGTAGCCTTCCAAGCCAGTAAATGCAGCCAGTAGAATTGCCTGGCATATCTGGGAAGGCCTTTGTGTAAGACATTTTCTACTGATTGCCACAACATCATTGTTTAGTGGCAGGCAGTGTCTCTGCCATCAATTAAATCCTGATACCACTAAGCAGAAATTAAAGAGCTTTAATGGGATGTTGGACCTATCGATGAATGCGCAGGACAGTAGCTCATGCCATTGATGTGTAAAATCAAATATCTTTACCCACTGGGGATGTCATCATTTCAATGGCCCTATTGATTTTAGGTTTTGGCAGGGCTTCTTTGACCCTGGAAAGCTCCACGTTGCCTGAGGGGACATCACCTAAGGTGTAACTCCACATTATGTTGTCCTGAATTGGACCCACACTAACTTAACCATCTGTCCTAGGGTGGTCTGGCCTAGACAGGGTCTCTGGGAAAACTAGAGCAATTCATTTTGTTTTATGTTTATTGATGAATTCATTTGGAAAATCTGCTTCTAGGCACTGAACACATTCTAGTCATGTAAGAAGGACTACTTGTTTGGAAAATGTTTAATTTTATATATATATATAGTTTATTTTTTGAACATTCATTCACTCATTCATTCATTCATTTATGGCTGCATTGGGTCTTTGTTGCTGCACGTGGGCTCTCTAGTTGCGGGAAGTGGGGGCTACCCTTTGTTGCAGTGCACGGGCTTCTCATCGTGGTGGCTTCTCTTGTTGCAGAGCATGGGCTCTAGGCGCACGGGCTTCAGTAGTTATGGCATGCGGGCTCTAGAGCACAGGCTCAGTAGCTGTGGCGCACAGGCTTAGTTGCTCTACGGCATGTGGGGTCTTCCCGGACGAGGAATCGAACCTGTGTCCCCTGCATTGGCAGGTGGATTCTTAACCACCGTGCCACCGGGGAAGTCCTGGAAAATGTTTAATTATTGTATCAACAAGTTTTAAAAAAAAATTTCCATCTTTATTGAGGTATAATTAACAAATAAAATTGTAATATATTTAAAGCATACAATGTGATGATTAGCTCTGTGTATATGTTGTGAAAAGATTCTTACCATCAAGAATTAACACATCCATCACACCTCACATGTTTATCTTTTTTTTTTCTTTTTTTGATGAGAATACTTAAGTTCTGTTCTCTGAGCTAGTTAGCTAGTTTTAATTATACAATACAGCATTATCACCTATAGGTGATTCACATTGAATGTTACACATTGGATCCTCAGACCTATTCATTTTATAACTGAAAGTTTGTATGCTTTTACCAGCGTCTCCCTATTTCCTCCACCCACCCCGCCCCCCCCAGCCCCTGGCATTCACTATCCTATTCTCTGTTTCTATGAATTTGAATTTTTTTAGATGCTGCGATGAACATGAGACTGCAGATATCTTTTCAAGATAGTGATTTTGTTTTTCTTGAATATATACTTAGAAGTGGAATTGCTGGATTGTACGGTAGTTCTATTTTTAATTTCTTGTGAAACCTCCACATTATTTTTCTTGATGGTTGTACCACTTTACATTCCCATCAACAGTGTACAGAGGTTTTCTTTTCTCCACATCCTTGCCTGGATTTATTATTTTCTCCTGTCTTTTTGATAATATACATCCTAACTGGTAGGAGGTGACATCTCACTGTGGTTTTGATTTGCATTTCCCTGATGATCAGTGTTGTTGAGTACTTTTTCATGTACCTGTTGGCTATTTGTATATCTTCCTTAGAAGATGTCTATTCAGGTCCTTTATCCATTTTTAAATTGGGTTATTTGTTTTTTTTGCTATTGAGTTGTATGAGTTCCTTTTGTATTTTGGATATTAACCCCTTATCAGATACATGATTTGCAAATATTTTCTCCAGTTCAGTAGGTTGCCTTTTCATTTTGTTGATGGTTTCCTTTGTTGTGCAGAAGCTCTTAAGTTTGGTGTGGTTCCACTTCTTTACTTTTGCTTTTGTTGCCTTTACTTTTGGTGTCAAATCCAAAAAATTATTGCCAATACCAATGTCAAAGAGTTTACTCCCCATGTTTCCTTGTAGGATTTTTTTTAAAGTTTTGACTCTTATGTTTAAGTCTTTAATCCATTTTCAGTTAATTTCTTTTGTTGATGTAAGGTCGTGACCCATTTTCATTGTTTTGCATATGAATATCCAGTTTTCCAGCCAACTTTTATTGGAGAGACTATTCCTTTCCCCATTGTATATTCTTGGCTCCTTTGTTAAAAGTTAATTGACCATATATACACAGTGTGGATCTCTTTTGAGTCATCTTTCTTGGAATTCTTATGTCTTCCTGGACCTAGATGTCTGTTTCTCTCCTCAGCTTAGGGAAGTTTTCAGCCATTATTTCTTTGAATAAGCTTTCTGTCCCTCTCTCTTCTGCTTCTCAGACTCCTATAACCTTATAGTATGTATATTGATCTACTTGATGTATCTCATAAGTCCCTTAAGCTATCTGCATTGTTTTTCATTCTTTTTTCTTTTTGCTCCTCTGTTTGGTTGAATTCTACTTTCCTGTATTCAAGTTCATGTATCCTTTCTGCTGTTTGATCTAGTCTGCTATTGAACCCCTATATTGAATATTTCAATTCAGTTGTTGTATTCTTCAGTTCTACGATTTCTTTTTGGTACTTCCTTATATTTTCTGTATCTTTGTAGAAATTTTCAGTTTTTTCATGCATTGCTCTCTTGACCACAGGTAGAATCTTATGACTATTATTTTGAACTCTCTATTGCACAAATCACTTACCTCTGTTTCATTATGATCAGCTTTTAGAGATTTATCTTCTTTTGTTTGGAACATATTCCTCTCTTTCTTCATTTTACTTGGCTGTTTGTGTTGATTTCTGTGCATTGGATAAAACAGCCACCTTTCCCAGTCTTGACAGACCTGTCTCATGTAGGAAATAAACCTCATCAGTCAGCCTGGCCCAAGCTCCTGGCTGCCTCTCAAACCTTTGTGGTTGTCTAAGCCTTTTATCTTTGTTCTCAGTGACTCCTGATGCTTGAGAGTATGCCAAGACCCATCAGTGTCCGAAAGGGAAGGATTGCAGTGAGCACCTAAATGCAGGTTGATTAGAAGCCAAGCCCTCAGACAGCAACTGGGAAAGTATGCAATTAAATCCTTTCTAGGGAGAAACTGGGAGATGGGCATTTTTGCCTGCTGTATCTACATTGAGCCCAAGTTTACAACGATGGGGTGGTGTTCCTGTGCCTGTTTAAAAACTGCTTTATTTTTGCTATACTCCTGTGGACTTATGAATGTAGGTCCTACTGGCTATCAGAGATAGGTGATTTGGATGCCTGTCCCTCGGGTGGTAGCCACAAAATCTTTGGACCCTAGACTTGTGTACAAGCTCTTTCCAGAAAGATGCTGAAGACCTTATTTTATTGTTGGAGTGAGCTGGGGCCAGAAGGTGGGGAAAGTGCCCAGTGGCTCCTGAGGGCTCCAGGTGGGTATCATGGACAGTCTCTACATGTGTGCATCTAAACTTGTAAGCTTACAGAAAGAATTTTCAGACTATCAGTTTTGGTTATTATTTCAGTTATTGATTGCTTTTAACAAACTAACCTAGAACTTTGTGGCTTAAACCAATGATTCATTATTTCTCAAGGTGCTGTAAGTCAGGAATCAGAGCATGGCTCAGCTGGGTAGTTTTTCTGCTCCATTTGGTTTAGGGCGGGTCGTTCGCTGGGTTGTATTCAGCTTGTGGCTGTGCTGGCCAGGAATGATGGTCAAAAAAGGATTTATTCACATTTCTGATGTGTCAGACCAACCTCAATCTCTCCACAAAGTGTGTTATCATTTGGTAGTCTAGGCTGAGCTTCTTTACTTCAAGGCAACTAACTTCCCAGAAAGCTCCAAAGTGGAACTTGCCTGACTTCTTAAGTACTACATATGGAATTAGAACACTGTTACATTTGTGCATTCTGTTGGCCAGAGGGAGTTGATAGGTCAGTCCAGCCCATATTCAAGGGGAAAAGGAATGGAATGAGCATACAGGGAGAGCATTGATTATAGTCATCTTTGGAAACTACCACAGTTTTAAAGCTTAGTGGAGTATACTGTTTAAAAACTGTTTTTACTGACGTATTAAGTATGCCTTGGCAGAGTTTTATTTTGGTTATGTATGAACCCTGACTGAATTTTAAAAAATGAAATGAAGCAAACATAGGCATATACACATACATATATACATTTTAAAATTTCTGTATCTTGAGGAATCAATGATTTCTTTGACAACCAGGATTTCATATATCATCCTCCTTACCTTTTTACTCTGCCTACCAAGAAGCTCAGAGCTAAATTGAATCATATTAACCCAGTTTGCCTCTGCTTTTGATTCATGTCTTTGATATTCTTCTTTGTTTTACTTACTGTTTGTGTCAATATTTCTTTTGACTCTTTTGTGGAATAGCTATATACAGATTTTTGAAATGAACCAAACACATATGTAGACTTCTCACATCTATAGTGTAGCATAAAGAGCTCTGCCTTCAGAGTTAAATGGTAGAGGTTCAAATCTTCATTATTTCCTCTTTGTCTCACTTTCCCCATCTGTAAATTGGTTTTTGTAAGGAAGAACTGGATCATAGACATGCCCAGTAAATTGTAGCTATTAAAAACAGACCTCTACACAAATGAGTGCATGATGTAAAACTGTTGAAATCTGAGTAAGGTTGATAGATCATCAATGTCATAATCCTGGGTGTGATATCTTACTATACGTAGGCATGATATAATCATGGGGAGAAACTAGGTGAAGGGTACACAAGATCTCTCTGTATTATTTCTTACAACTGAATGAGAATCTATGATTATCGCGAAATAAAAGGTTAAAAAAAACGTTCCAGGACTATTGCTTCTATACTATCCAAAGTAAATCATTGTTCTTTATATACTACTTATAAGATTATTGAATGCAATTGAGTATTATCTGAAACGTGTTTTATATGTATCAACCAGTTGGTTGCCAGCTATGAAAATTTTCATTTATACAAATACCAATGGCTTTGTTTTCCCTGTTAAGTCAAGACATAAAAATAGCTTAACATGTTAACTGTAAAGCTAACATTTAAAGGACATCACTAAACCTATACATTTTTTTCTTGGAAAAAATATTAAAAAGGGATCTGAAGCTCAGGATGTCTTCAGGAAGAACTGGGAGATGCTGATGCTGATCCCAGAAGAAATTCAGTATGATTAGAATTTGATCTGTGCAAATTTGATTATAGTCTTAGTATTCGTACACTGAATGTGAGGCAGCTTTCCCTTGTACCTTTACCTCCTGGCTTCCATTTGAAACATTCAGGAAATCTAGTTTATTTTTATTTATTTATTTATTTTTAAAAATTTCATTTATTTTTGGCTGCATTGGGTGTTTGTTGCTGCACATGGGCTTTTCTCTAGTTGCAGCGAGCAGGGGCTACTCTTTGTTGCGGTGCCTGGGCTTCTTGTTGTGGTGGCTTCTCTTGTTGTGGAGCATGGGCTCTAGGCATGCGGGCTTCAGTAGTTGGGGCATGGGCTCAGTAGTTTTGGCTTGCGGGCTCTAGAGCGCAGGCTCAGTAGTTGTGGCACATGGGCTTAATTGCTCCGCGGCATGTGGGATCTTCCCAGACCAGGAATCTAACCCATGTCCCCTGCATTGGCAGGCGGATTCTTAACCACTGCACCACCAGGGAAATCCCAGGAAATCTAGTTTAATGAGACAAATAGATAGTAAAATTCATACATTGAATGGAATTGGAGAAAAATAATGTACTTAACATGTTTTTTTAACTGTTAATGTGCAACCTAAATCTTCCTGATCTCTATATAGCACAGAACATGTCCTCAGGAATTGAAAGTCAGACTAAAATCTTCCCTCCAATGCTCACATTTCTTCAAGTATTAGCAATCTCATAATCTGGAAAGAAAGAGATCCAGATTCCAGGCATGATTTAGTTACTAGCTTCCTGTTTCTTTGGAAGTCATTTAATCTCTATGGATTAAATGGATTTTATGGATTTATACTTTCCCTAGTCCAAATCAAGGAGATTGGATTAGAGGTCTCTAAGATTCCTTTTATCTCAGATATTCAGTTATTTTCCATATAGAAAATAGGGTCTTAGTTGAGGCATGCGGGATCTTTCCTTTTGGTGTGGGGTCTTCATCGCAGTGTGCGGGCTTCTCTCTAGTTGTGTCATGCGGGGTTTTCTCTCTCTAGTTGTGGCATGCGGGTTTTTTCTTTCTCTAGTTGTGGTGCACGGCCTCTGGGGCATGTAGGATCTGTAGTTTGCGGCACGCGGGCTCTTTCGTTGCCGTGCGCGAGCTCAGTAGTTGGGTGCACGGGCTTAGTTGCCCCATGGCATGCGGGATCTTAGTTCCCCGACCAGGGATCGAACCCGCATCTACCCCATTGGAAGGCATATTCTTTACTACTGGACCACCAGGGAATTCCCCAACCTACCTTTATGTGAACATTTTCCTTTTATGTTTTCATAGAAAACAATACTTATAAGGAGGTTAAATATTCTTTGCCCTTCCCTCCCCCAATTCTCTGATGATACCTTGGCTCTGAGCAATTTCTGGACATTTACTGCAACCTGGTGAGAACCCAGTACATACCTTTTTTGGTAAAAGGGAGTTGTAAAATTTTACTAAGTTAGTCATTGTTTTTATCACAAACACTTCCGTAGCAAATTTTAACCATCTCGTAAAAAAAGACACGTGCAAAAAACCAAAGAATAATGTAGACAGATCTGTGGATCAAGATCAAGGGAGGGACAAACTGTTTCCTAGCTGTAAGAAACACTTTCCTAGGCATTCTTATATAAAAAATACATAATTGATAATGTTTGCAAATGTAGTCTAACAAAAGGTGGTGTAAGATTATTGATCTAATTGTTTCTTAGATTCATGCTGGATAACAGACCAAGACATGCTGTAAACTGGAATTTTGAAAAGACATTTCTACACATTGCTGACGTATTGTAGCGTGGATGATACCTGCCTTTCTTGTAAACGAATTTGATATAGGGATAGAATGTTGAGAAAATGGAGGAATAGCTTAGCAGGCATTTAAGACCAGTTTCTTCCTGACCTAGTCAAGAAAGAACTATTAAGGAAGGTACACTAAAGATGCTAGACATGTTATTTTCTTTTTTTTTGAATTTTATTTTATTTATTTGTATACAGCAGGTTCTTATTAGTTATCCATTTCACACATGTTAGTGTATATATGTCAGTCCCAATCACCCAATTCATCATGCACACCACCCCCCTCGCCACTTTCGCCCCTTGGTGTCCATACGTTTGTTCTCTACATCTGCAAGACATGTTATTTTCTATGGCCCATGAACACTTGGAGTTTGTCTCTTCCCAGGCATCTGCAGAATACGTTTTCCATTTATAGGTTAGGTTGAATATCCTACCTTTCTGTCTTGGTGTCAACTTCTCCTATCTTCTTTCTGTTTAGTAGGTTTCTAGTATTTGTTAGCCTCAGATTTTGGATTATTTTATCACAAGTCGCTGTGATATTTGCTAAGTACCATTGTCCCTATAAGTGTTGTTATATGAAGCAATGCTTTTATCATCCTTGATGCCTTAGTCTTCTGATGATAATGACATATTAATTATGGAAAAGCCAAGACAACTGCAGGTAAAAACAATAACTTTTCAAATTCTCATGAATATTGGATCACTTTCTTATTAGCATAGGCATCTTGCCAAGAGTTTTGAATGCTTATAATTTGGATGGCAAGTGTCCTGGGGAGGGACCATATTTGCTTGTATGCTCTGCTTGGCATTTGGCCTATCTTCAGCAATTCATGGGCATTAACCCCAAAATAACATAATCGAATTTGTCAAATAAACCCTAGATAATTGGGTCTTATGCACTCAATATTATGTAGGGATATGTTTTTATTTATTTATTTTTTAATTTTTATTTTATATTGGAGTATAGTTGATTAACAATGTTGTGTTAGTTTCAGGTGTACAGCAAAGTGATTCAGTTATACACATACATGAATATATTCTTTTTCAAATTCTTTACCCATTTAGGTTTTTACAGAATATTGAGCAGAGTTTATGTAGGGATATGTTTTTAAAATAACTGTTATTAAGGCAAAGATGGGTTTTATTTATTTTAATTTATTCATTTATGTAATGGATATTTATTTATTGAACACCTAATATGTGTCAGGCAATGTCTTAGGAAAGACAAATAGGGTTTTATTCTTACTGAGCTTTTATTTTATTTGAGAGAGAAGGAAAATAAATATGCAAACCAAAAAGTGAACAAGGTAATTCAGACATCAAGGATGATTCTAAGACTTTAATGTGTCAAAGGTTGTTGGAGGAAGAGATAATTAGGCGTGGCCTTTGGAAGGGGTGACATTTCAGCAGAGAATTAAATGGTAAGCAGGAGCTAGCCATGCAAAAGATTTTGGGAAAAATATTCTAGGTAGAGAGAACAGTGAGTATGAAGACCTTGCTGCGATAATGAACTTGTGATGCACCATGGAGAGAAAAAAAGCCAGTGTGACTGGAGATGGTAAATGCATTGGGGAAGGGGAAGGATAACTGAAGATAACGTAGGAGAAGTGAGCAGAGGTCAATTTTGAAGGGCTTCATAGGCCTTGCTTAGGAGTTTGGAATTTCTCCTCAGTGTAGTGAGTGACCAAAGGGGAACTTTATTATTATATATTTTTAATTGTGGTAAAATATAACATAAAGCTTACCATCTTAACCTTTTCTTTTTTTCAGGTAGCTTTAGTTTTTATTTATTTATTTTTTTAGCATCTTTATTGGAGTATAATTGCTTTACAATGGTGTGTTAGTTTCTGCTTTATAACAAAGTGAATCAGCTATACATATACATATACATATATCCCCATATCTCCTCCCTCTTACGTCTCCCTCCCACCCTCCCTATCCCACCCCTGTAGGTGGTCACAAAGCACCGAGATAATCTCCAAAGGGGGACTTTAGGTATAGGCCTGACATGACCAGGTTTATGTTAGAACACTTGCTTTTGATTATGAGTTTGTCAATGTGAGTTTTTTAGTGGCTAAGGGAGCACTTTTTTATGCAGAAGGGCCTATTTACTATAACTTGGGTTTTTAGTTAATGTTTAATTTATTAAAGCTATATATTTTAAATTTGTTTTTAAAATATTTAGATTAATTCAGAAATCTTGTGCAATTTATGAATGTCATAAAGAATAAATTCTGCTTAAATAATCCTTTGCATTTACTTAGTTAAATTTCTCCATTGATATTTTAAAATACATTTGCAAGTTTAACACTTCTACTTTCTTTGTAAATACTTCAGACACTTTGCAAAACCTTTCCAAACTTTTCAACCATATTTTGACTCAAATATTCTAACCTCAGAAATATAGTAAATCCAATTATCTTAAACATTGCAGTTCCACTTAAAAACAGTTAAATTATCTTCAACCTTTCTACTTAAAATCAGAAGTTAATGATCAATTACACATTTAAAACTGGAATCACAGGGCTAATCTGTCAGATTCTTAAATATAATAAATTCTCTTAAAACATTACAGACGCTTGTCACCAAACATTCAAATTGCCCAGTGCCCGACTTAACCCAAAATTATGAATACCATGGGTTTCATTAACTTTATGATCTCTCTATTTAATTTTTATCTGTCCCAGGATTGAAAAATCCCTTACCTACTAACGGAACAGTGATATCCTCTCAAGTGGGTTGAGGTTAGGTTTCCTAGTAACGTGAGATTATATTTTCACGTAAAGTTGCAGACTCAACTGTATATGACCACAGTACGGTCACTTCTTCAGAGAGCTCTGATTGGAATGAGCACTGGGGCATATATATGTAATGACTTCCTTAACTGGAGATTGATACCCTGAAACATGCTTTATACATGTTTACAATGAGGATTCTCTTGTCAATCCCGTGTCTTTGTCACTTACTACTTGTGTAACTTTTGCTCAACTTTTGTAAGTCTCAGTTTCCTCATCTATAAAATAGAGATAACAATCACAAACGCTGCCTACAATTGTTATGAGGATCCTATCCAAAAATATACATAAAGTGTTCAGGACAGTGTCTGGCATACACTAAGAGCTCAAAAAGGTTATATTTACCATTATTACCCTCAAATAACCATGGGCTTTTTAGACTTAATTACCTGGATTTTTAAAATTTCATGATATGTGAAAAATGCCAGAGGCCCATTAAATCAAAGATCCCTTTATGCTTAACAGGCACAGTGAACTGGTTAGCATTGTTATTATAGGGACTGAAGAAGAGGGGGATCTGGGGATTGAGTCTGCAAACCTAACATGGTATTTCAAGAGTTTGCAGGTGGGTAACAGTTCAAATAAGTGATCAGTGTGGGAGGCGGGAGTAGGTTAGTCAGTCTCACACAGTGTAGAAGGATGGCCCTAGGGGTGGATAGAATTCTATGGTAGGGAATTTAGAGGCCACAAATGTGATGCAAAAAGGTAAGTGTCAGGCAAGTAGTAAGCATCAGAAAAGAGTCCCAAGGTAATAAGGTCTGTGGCTCTGAGTGGGTTTGAGTGTGTATGTGGGAGGAAGGATAAAGAAGCCAGTGAGGGCCAGAGCTCATTCCTAGAGGGATTTAGGTCCTAGGCAGGTGACCAGAGGATTCAGGTTGAAACCCAGAAATGAGAAGAGAATATTATTGAGCGTCCACTGTTGCCTGACATACATTCCTGTTTTTCTATATTCTCTGCATTATCTCATTTTTCTCCTGATAGACTCAAAAAGTAAATCTTATTGCTTGTATTTTATAGATGATGGGAGGAATGACTAAGTAAACATTTCCAAGGTTATACATCCAATAAATGGTGGAAAAGAATTAAACACAATCCTTCTTATTTCAAAGGTCACGACTTGGGACTTCCCTGGCGGTCCGGTGGTTAAGACTTTGCCTTCCTGTGCTGGGGGTGCGGGTTCAATCCCTGGTTGGGGAGCTAAGATCCCATATGCCTCGTGTCCCCCAACATAAAACAGAAGCAATATTGTAACAAATTCAATAAAGACTGAAAATGGTCCACGTTAAAAAAAAAAAAAGTATCCTTTAAAAAAAAAACACAAAGGTCATGACCTTTCCATGAAAGCACACTGCTACAGAGGTGACTTGATATTGCCCAGAGTGTTGGCCTATATAGTCTTAGATCTCTCCTGCCATGTGTCATGGTTAGTCCTGAGATAAGGATGGGTGGAGACTGCAGAAAGGAGCTAGGTCTAGGACCACAAATATTGGGAGAGGAGGCCTGAAGAAGCTGGGATAGGGTAGAGCCTCAGCAACAACCCGAGTATGGGCTCCTTGCTCTGTCTTTGGCCTGGTCACTCTGCCCTTAATGGGACTCTGGTTCTCCACTGGAAGTAGAAGGGAGAGAAGTTAAACTAGATGACTTATGGCAGTGATTCTTAACCTCTGAATGTGATGAAAGATATGAGGTTTCCTAGAAAAAATGTATTTAACCTCACAGTCATACTATTCTACATTCAGTCTCAGAAGGTTCGAAGAGCCCTTAAAGCTAATCAAGGATTTGGTCACCAGTCCAGGAGAATCTTTAGACTAAGAAAATCTTTAGACCAAGGACGCAGAGCCTTTTCAGAAGTGTTTACTTAAAGGAGAGCTGGTATTATTTCAAGATGATGTTTCTGCTGCTTCTGGCAACAAACATTTATTTAGAGTTTAATAAATAGCAGCCTTTGTTTTACTTAATTCTTTTTAAAGCCTCACCACAATTCTACAAGGTAGGTATTATCATTAGCCTTTTTATATAGATGAGGAAATGACTCAGAAGAGTTCAATAGTATGCTCAAGGTTACAGAGCTGTTAAGTGAGATGTGCTCAATATTATTGTTCAGTAATGTCCTATCTTAAAAAAATACTTGTGAGTTTTTGATCTGGCATAGCTGGGAAGTGGGGACAATGTTTAACACATACCATGTAAATAAACTGTGTTATTCGGTTTTTATTACAGACACTCGCTTGGGGTGACAAACGGCACCTGCCACGCTTTAAAATTCCGTAGCAGCAAGCTCTGCTGCTTAGCTTTCTGTTTCTTATGAATCATTTTTTATGCATCATAGAAGTTTATCTAAATTTTGAAAAGGGATTTGCCAGTGACAAATACTTTATGAAATGGGAAGCACTCATTAACCAGGTAACATTTCTTTCTGTTAGCAAATTATACAATGAATACAGAGCATTTTAAGTAGTGCTTTTACCTTGAAAGGTCTTTAAAGCTACGAGCCAGTCAAGCTTTACCATATCCTTATGGGGTCAGTCAATATGAATTTCACCATTCCCATCCTGTGGGTCACTGTTAGGAACCTGCAAATGCCAGGACCATCAGATAGAGAGCCAGCTTGGACAGCATTCACGCAGAGAGAATGGTAAATCCGTCTGTAGAAGAAGGCAGGGCCTTTGTGGGAGAACACACAAAGCAACTTGTTGAAAGACACAAGACTAGAAAGCAAATCCACAGCTCCCTGGGGCAGCTGTGAGTACTTACTTTTACAAGGCTGTTACTAAATATTTTCCTGACAGAACAGAAAACAACCTGCCCAATTTTACATGTGTCTCTTTGGAGAAAGCCATAGGTGGTTATCAGATAAAACATTCAATGGTTTCAAATCTTTCTTCCTGCTAGTATAATCATCTAGAGGGAAAAATTGTATCTTTGTGCGTTCTGGTTTACCCACTTGAGATTTCTTTATGAAGCTGTTGCGGTGTGTTTCTCTCTCCGCCCCCCCTGACTTTTTCTCTCCCTCCAAAATCAAACCAAACAACAAACAACCACACAAACAAAAAACCCCAAGTTTGTTGGCTTTGCTACTCTACTAGTTTCTCATGCATTTGGAGTCTTTGAAGCTCAAACCTGAGAACACAAGAGTTACAGGCATGTTGCAGGAGTGTCTGATGCGCAGGAAGGGAAATAATAAATAATCTTTATTTTTCGGAGGGGAACAATTTAAGCATCTTTGCCTACAAACTCAAAGGAAATACTCTTCTGGACTTTTGTGAGTTGTTGCCAGTCCTTGGTTATATTACTACCCTATAATTTAGAGATTCTTGAAAGGAGTTAAACATTTTTAAGGCCACCATAAATTTTATTACTATTTCCTGGGATGTATTACTTGGGCTCTCAGGGTGGTCATTAAATTTGTATTCTCTTTGAATCATTCTGAGTGAGGGTTTGTCTCCAAAAATGATCATAATTTTTTGTTATGTTTTCAAAAGGAAAATTGGCGTTATGGGCTAATGACTGTGGAAAACGATTTTTGAGAATAATGTGGGATTATGTTTGAGGTATAATTTTCTGAGTTCAGAAACCTGGAATCAAAACTGACCAGCTTATAAAAATGCAGAGAGGGACATGTTTTTGCTCCTTGAGAATTTTTCTAAGTAGAAGAATTAAAGGCAAAAGTAGAGAAGGAAAGAAAATAGGAGGGCAAAGGGAGAAAGATATTCCACTGATGAAAAATATTTCATTGCCCTTTCCCCAGGTGTTGCCCAGAAAGTATGTATTTATTGGAGTCAAAGTGAAGTGGTATTACACTGAGTTACAGTTTTATAGACCCCTGAAGTGGAGAATTAATGTTAGAAAATCAGCTTCCTACCTTCCTGCTACAAGTTTTTCAAATGTGTCAAGTTGTTTACTGCCTACAAATATTTTTTGCAACAGGTGCTCGTGAGATAGAGAAACAACTGAAAGATTTCCTTATAGCAGGGAATTCATACAACAAACAAAACAAAGCAAGCAGTTATGGCAAATTAAAGCCCCTTTCAGGAGTGTGTGACCCTTAGAGACACACAGCAGGTAAAACGTACAGCCCCTTTCAGCATGATTTTGTAAAATGTGTTCGCCTGCTTATACTGCAAAAGAGATTTTCTCTAATCTTTTCAACCCCACTTGTATTTGCCTCAGCATAATCCTTTTAAAAAACACAGTAGGATATTTAGAGTCCTGAATTACACGTTAAATGTGTAACTGTTCCTGGACACCTTCCTAATTTATATAGAGCCCTTTCAAAACAGGATGGCATTTTGAAAGTTTCATTGTGATCTAAAATATTCACTATTTCAAAAAATGGTAGGATTTAGTAGTGCTGAGAACATTGTGGTGAAACAGTTAGCTGTTTAGACTACTGGTGACATTATGGGTAGGTGAATTCCTTTTGCTGAACAGTTTGACAGAATTTTGAGTCTGATCAAAAGAGATGATCCTCTGAGATAAGAACTCTAGGGGAGTTTCCTAACGTAGTAATGTAGCAGAAGTGGAAGAGAATATTCATTACAGTGGCATCATAATGCTATCTATAATTTCATTGTGAAGCCAATGATAAAAATATGCAAAAATGGTTCTGATATAATTTATTAAAATAGTTCTGATATAATGTGAAGAAAGAAAATGCAAAATGGAAGGTATGCAAGATTCTCAGATATGCAAGAATACGTAGGTATGTGAATAAGGACAGGAAGACAAAAATCACAAATGGAAAATGTAAAAAGGTTTACAAGGGATTTTATTTCTTTTAAAAATGATACTATTAACGTTACTGTTGTGTTATCTTTTTAGAAAATTACAGTTGGTTCTTCCTATCCATGGGTTCTGCATTTGCAAATTCAAGTAATCATGGATCAAAAATACTTGAAAAAAATTCCAGAAAATTCCAAAAAGCAGAACTTGAATTTGTTGTATTGGCAACGTTTTACATTGTATTTACAACTATTTACATAGCATTTACCTTGTGTTAGGTTTTATAAGTAATCTAGAGATAATTTAAAGTATACAAGAGGATGTGCATAGGTTATATGCAAATACTCCACCATTTTATATAAGGGACTTGAGCACCTGTGGATTTTGGTATTTGTGGGGGATTGCAGAACCAATCTCCTAAGGATACCCAAGAACAACTGTATATGACAGTGAGCTTACACATGTATAAATTAATAAGAAAATACTCCAATGGGGCCATGTTGACACTGTCCAAGGCATCCCCACGAGAACAGGCTAAGTGACTCTACCTCTGGCAGCTGTCTTGGGGGGCACTCATTTACTATGGTCCACAGTCTAACCCGTGGAAGATTCTTCTTTTCAAGATGTATTCACATGACCCAAGCTTGTGCGACTGAATACTAGCCCAGAGTGCCTCGTTGTGATTTACAATGAGCAGCTGAATCACTGCACAGAATATTGGGTCAGTACAACCAGTTCATTCTGTCCTCTGTGAAGGCCTGAGCAATGTGGGGAGCCAGAGCATCAGAAAATGGCCTGTTTTGCATGAGAAGAGAACAAAAGGAGTTGAGTGACGTGGCTATATGTTCATATGACAGGACTGTCAGGCTTTAGATAGCCTGATACCAGAGTCTCACAATGAGGATGGTGTAGGAGTGGAAAAAATAATTTTCCTTCTACCTTATTGAGTTCTTAGCCGAGATACTTGTAATAAAAGACAAATTGACACAAGAGAAAAACAAACAGAAGTTTATTAACATGTATACCTCATATTTACATGGGAGATACCCAGGGAAAATTGAGTGACTCCCGAGACAGCTTAAAATTCAGACTTAAATACCATCTTAATAGGGAAAGTGTGGAGGGCAGAGATGTAGACCTCTTGGGGAGGATAAATGATTTTTAGGAAAGATGAATGGGCCCTTAGAAGAGTTGATAAGAAGTATGATCGTCTGTGACAAAGTTTGTCTGGCTGTGGTGTTGACTTTTTGTCTCCTCACCTGTGGCAAGTCAGTCTTCGCTGGTTGATGAAACTGCCACAGAGGGAATTTATGACAATTGAGCTTCTTTAGGGGGATTTGTCTTTAGGCAGGTAAGGGGAGTTCAGAGAAAGTCTCTCCCTGCACTTGCTGTTTTTCAAGTGCCTACAGCTCAAAATAGTCAATATACCAAAGTGGCACATTTTGAGGTGGCATGTTCTGCTACCCTTCAGTGGTCTCGCCAGAAGATGGCAAATATAAAGAGTAAAATCAAAGTTGCTTCATTTCTTCTTTTGTCAGAACCCATGCTGAATAGTAGGGTAAGGTAATGGGAGCCCCTTGGGACCTTTGGAAAAGATACCAAGAAAGGATGGTCCCTCTTTGTTGGTGTCAGATATGAGTATTTGAAGTTGTATCAACTCCTGTAATAGGAGAAAAGGGATGGGACAACTTGTAGTAACAGTAGCCTTTGCTTAAACTCTGGCTCCCGTTTATCTATACTGGCACTCCTGGAGTGGCTGTGGAGTCTTCAGACCATCTCTTCTATTCAGAGAACTCTCTTCCTTCTCTGTAAGAGTGCTCAGTTGAGCCTTAGCAATCATCTTTGCTCACCACATGGTTCCCTGGCAAAAATTATTTCAGTTAGAGTTGGATGTTTAATCCAAGCTTGGCCCACCAAAGTCTGTCTTCCTGGAATTTGAGATGCATAGATAGGCAGTCATTTTCTGTGTGTGGCTGGAACTGTGACAGGTAAACCTGAGATCTATGGGTGGCCATATATCTCTTTGAGGATTGAGGAGTAGAGAAAGAAGGCGACTGTATTTCCTAGGTTCCTGCTTACCTTCTGTTCTCTGGCATTAGGGGAACTGGCTGCATCTCTGCCTCTGAGTCCTTTGGGATACTCTTGTGTCCTTCTAATAATCTCTTTCCTTCCATTTTATCCTAGTTTCTGTTACTTAGAACCAAAGAGACTTAGTAATACATTCCCACTGCAAACCAATGGTACAAGAATAATATTCCTCAAAAATCAGAAGAATTGATATTACACATGGGCGTATAGGATTTAGGTGAAATAGGTATTTTCTTCAAATTTGGTATTTTAGGGGTATTTTTTAATCTCTGGTAAAACTTTGCAAATCCTTCCTGTTGAGTTGTCAGAACCTTTCCTTAGATAAGGGACCAATCTGAAGTCAGTTCCATGGGAATTGGTTAACTTGGGAAATCCCTTCAAAATGACAGAAACTGGACTTTAGTACAATGTTTAAAGGCCAAAGACTGAGACACTCTAAAATGTGCATAATTAAAATAAGTTTCTCTTCTCCTCCTTTGCCCCCCTGCCTGCCCCAAAACACACAAATATTCAAAGACATCGGAGACTGAGATGGGCCTTTGAATTTCTACTTGATGTTGTATTGCATATCCTGAAATGACTTGGCCTGGAGCTTTGCTTTGAGAATAATAGTCAAGAATGGCTATTTGATTATATCTTTAGACTCTCAAATTCTATTTGCAAATCAATTTCAAAGAGGTTTGATTTGAGGAGGTAACATGGGAGATAATGTCTGTATGAAAAAGTTTAGCTAAAATTTATCACCATATCCTCATCAAAGACCATTTGCTACTCATTGAGAAACGTTACAAAGAAAATACATTGTCAGTGAATCCCACCCACGGATTGATTGGAAAATGTCATTTATTTCTAGAAAAAAGGGAGCTCTGGTTGTAAGAGAAAGGGCTTCTTGAGGCTCTCTGCTTCTTATTAGTAGTTTTAAAGTGTTGAATTTAATAAGGCACAAGCAACTAGGAAGAGAATAGGGAGTGACAGGCATAGAGCAGTAAGTGTAATATACAGCGAGAGGGGGAATCCATCACGCTGGAACACTTTCTTGGTAGAGAAAGAAAGCATTGCTGTGTAAAATGGGATAGCTTTGAAGGAATTCCAAGTCTTTATTTTTGGCCGTTCAGCTGTCGACTAGGGTTTCACAAGACTCATGTTGGGTTTAGAGGTTATGAAATACTGTTTTCCAAATGGAAATATATGGCTTGTAATCTCAAAGGAAAAGAAAGCAAAGAGAGAGGAATGCTCTTGGCCAAGGTGTCCATAATCCTGTTACTCTGAGATCTGTAGTGATCACCCAAGGGCAGTAGCTCATTCTCCTGCTGCCTTTCCCACCCTCTTCATGTTGTTATTTAAAAAGCTTTGATTCTATTAAGATATATCATAACAAGCTATGTCCTGGTATGCGCATAGATTTGTCACTGAGAAAGGTCATGTAACACATGACTTATAAATTACCTGTACCATTTACTTCATTTCTCCGCCTTTTGGAATCTTTCTGTTTTAGTGAGGACAGGCTAGGTTATGCTGCAATAACAAATTCATCCCCAAATCCCAGTGGCATAACATGAAGGAAGTCTTATCTCCTATCTCCTGTTCAAGGTACATGTCCAACACAGGTAGTCGGGGGCCTCTGCTATTTGTAGTCACTCAGGCACCCAAGCTGATAGAGCTACCACCATCCTGTGGTGCCCTGGCTAGAATATGTGACCTTCTTAGGGAAGAGAAACTGGAGAATTAAACATGGATTTTTGGGAGTTCCCTGGTGGTCTAGTGATTAGGACTCGGCGCTTTCACTGCTGTGGTCAGTGTTCAATCCCTGGTCAGGGAACTGAGATCCCGCAAGCTGTGTGGCCAAGATTAAATAATAATAACAATAATAATAAAAAAACATGGGTTTTTCCCTGACTTAACCCTGAAATGAAGTATGTTACTTTTTCTTACACCCCATTGGGTAAGAGCTGGTCACATGGCCCTGCCAACAAGAGACTGAGATGTGCAGGCATGTCTATGCCCAGGGCCGAAGGAGAACTGGATGAAATTGGTAGAATCTATAATAATATTTACCACAGTTAAACTTTCTTAAGGCTTTTTTCCTCCATAAATTCAGCTCACAGCAATAACTTCTTCCTTTGAAGATCTGTTAACACTTGAGTATACATTCATCTGGCCCTTAGCTTTCACTCTCTTTGATGTGTAAATGTACTAGTGAATATGAATAAATATTTGTATCTTTATGACAAGCCTCCTATATTTGATTATAAGTTCCTTGAAAATAGACAATGTATAGTTTTAGCATCACCCATAGTGCTTTGCATGTCCAGTAAGTGTGGAACGAATATAGTTTATGGGTGAAGCAAGTGTTCAAATGACAGGAAATAGATGATAAGCAAATTTGTTTATTTTATTTCATTTATTTCACCATGTGTAGCAGCTTCCTAATGGGAGGAGGAGTTAATGTCAAATTAATTGAGAGTCTTTATAATCTTTCTCTGGTCATTGAAAAGAGTACTGTGGGCTTTTGTTGCTGAGGGCCATGAACACTTTGTGATAGAACATTTTTGATTTTTCTGGCTTTTGATCAGCTAAGAAGAAAAAAAAAAGGGGAAGAAAATCTGAAGAGAAAGGACCTAAGAGTTGAGGAAAATGCTGTCAGTAGTCAAAGGGGAAGGAGGAAAATCACTGGAACCCAATTAATCAACAGGCATGAGAAGAGAGAACACAACAAAGTATAAGACTTGGTACTTGTCTGCAGCCTCGGTGCTAAGACGAGACATAATTATGGAGAAAGAGCTAGATGTATAAAGCAGCACGTGAGATGTTCCATCTGCAGGGTTGCTACTAGATAAAGCTTGAGAAACCCTCTGTGTTAGTGATCTATTGCTGCCTAACAAATTATGCTGAAATGGCGTGGTTTAAAACTGCAGTAAACATATATTATTCCATTCTATTTCTGTGGGTCAGGAATTTGGGACAGGCTTAGCTGGGTCGTTTTGTTTCTAGGTTTCATATGTTGGCTGGTTTGACAGTCATCTGAAGGCTTCACTGGGTCTGGAGGATGCACTTCCAAGTTGTCTTACTCACATGCTTGGCAGGTTGGTGGTGGTTGTTGGTGGAAGGCCTCAGTTCCTCTCCATGGGGACCTCTCCACAGGCTGCTTGAATATCTTCATCATGTGGTGACTGGCTTCCTCCAGAGGTAGAACAAGGTGAAACCTTTAATGTCTCATCACCTAGCCTCAGAAGTAGCACATCATCAATTTTGCAATATCCTTTTAGTTACACAGGTCAGCCCTATTCCGTATCAAAGATGACTGAAGGCAAAAATCATTGGGGACCATCTTATAGGCTAGATATCATCCCCTCCACATTTTCGGGGGAGAAGCAGATTAAAAATAAATATCAAGCACATTCCTTCCAGAGACTGGAGAGGAGAAGTCATATAAAAGTAACTTTGGGTATATTTGTGGCAGAGGTATGGAGCCTTTGGGGACTGATGACATAAGTATCTGACTCAGTGTTTCCAGCTGCACAGACTTCCTCTCTCCTCCTTGCCTTGTACTTCCCTGAGTCACTTCTTAACCACTGCCAGAACAGGATGATTTTGACAATTAAAAAAAATCTTCAACTGCATGAAAGAGAACTCTGATTTCCCTCTAAGTAAACCTCATTTATGGAAAATTAACTGTTCAGTCTATGTACTGTATTCCTCTTAGGAGCAGTGGAGCTAGTTGGGAAGAAATAAGTATTTCTTAGGTTTTGTAAGTGAAAAGACGTGGTGCCTTCTCTTGGCCTCAACCTTCTCATCCGTATAATGGCGACAACCATGCCATCTTCCAGGGAGTTATGAGACTTAAGTGACATAAAAGATGTGAACACAGTACAGAGCTTTAAACAGCTGATGCCTAATAAATGCTTTGTCTTGTCTCCATGGAGAGTCTCTTGTTATAGAATCTCTCCATACTTAGAGGAATGAAATACATATGAATGATTAAAACAAAAATTCAGAACCTCATAAGACCTTGCAATAGGTGAATTTAATTATATGGATTTAAAATAAACTAAGTCATATTAGGTGTGCCTAACAAATCACTGCTTTTATCTAAACAAGTACCTTATTTCTTTCCAATGGGAATTTCTACAATGATGTAAATGTTTTATATGTATGTTGACCATAGCCTCATTTAGCTATTGAGCACTTGAAATGCAGCTAATGACACTGAGGTGGAATTTTATTTAATTTTACTTTTTAAAATTTAAACAGTCACATATGATTAGTGGCTACTGTATTAAGCAGAACGAGCTAGAATGCCAAATTCTCATGATGACTCTACATCAGGCAAAAAATGGAAGAATTTTTGAGGGTTTAGATCCACAAATGCCTTTGCTTCTATATGCTGTATTTATGTATTTATTTCGGGTGGTACTGATTTGAACAGTTGGTCTGTTTCTATCGAGAAATGTTCTCAATGCCAATATGTAGATTTTCCACCTATTTTTTTGTGAACGAACTCAGATGATTCAGAAGCTGAGCAGTATCTTTGTGGCTTTAGACATGAAGAGCTTTCTAGATGGAAGACAGAGCTGGATTCTTACATGCATCTGTACTTTATCCCAGTTTCCTTGAACTCAGAATCATTTAGGGTTTTACTATGTTTTCAAAGGTTTTTCCAAGTTGTATGGATAAATATTATTACACTTGAGGGCTGTATGTTGGATGCCTGATGGTATCCACTAATAACAATGTTAAAAATCATACACAATTTGATGGAAATTATTTGCCTTATCATGCTCTTTAATAGGTCCTTTTGAAAGCTTCAGAATGAAATTGAACAACTAATTGGTCTAAGACTGTCAAGTCAGGACAACTTACGCTTCAGCTTCATCTGCCATCAGCTCTCCTTCATCCTGATACAGGTTCCTCCTTTGTTCCCTGGATATGCCACACCATGCACCTTCTTCCTAAATCTATGTCTTTACTAATGCTGTTTCCTTCTGCTCACCCCTTCTTCTTTCCTTGATAAAGGTACCCATTCCAAATCTCAGCCCTTCTCATGAGTGTGCCCACTCTTCTGCATTGAGAGAGCGCACAATGAAGTGTATAAAAGCGTAGGCTCTGGAGTTAGACTACCTGTGTTAAAATCCCAGCTTCGCCACTTACTGACTATGATTTTGGGCTGGTTTCTTCACCTGCTTGTGCCTCAGCTTCCTCATCTGCAAAATGGGAAGGGTCAGGTTCTACCTCATAGCCTTGTTGTAAATATGAGTGAGACAAGTACTTGATAGATGTTAGCTGTGATTTTTATTCCATGCTCCTTTGTATTTTGTTCATACTTTTTTTTCATATTTATATTAAGGTTGAGTTATACATTCTCTGCATTATTGTTGGGTGTACATGTTTCCATCCTCCACTTCCATTATGAGCAATTAGAAGTAAAAGACAATATCTTTTTCACTACTGTATCCTCAGCACCTCTTCCAGGGACCATCAGAGAAGAGGTACTCAATACATATTATTAAACAAATGAATGAAAATATGAATGAATTATTTTATTCTACAAATGAGCACCTGTCAAGTACTTAGCAAACTTGAGATTGATGAAGGATAAGGTATATTTTAATATCTATTTTCTTTGACCCACTCTCTTCTAAAATATCTAAGGCACAATGGTTGATTAGTTTTTTACTGAGGCATAACAAATTTCATGAAATTAGTGGCTTAAAACAACATACAGTCATTATCTCACAGTTTCTGTAGGTCAGAAGCCCAACACAGGGGCACAGGGCTAAAATCACGGTGTCAGCTGTACCACGTTCCTTTCTGGAGGCTCTAGGGAAGAATCCACTTTCAAGTACATTCAGATTGTTGACAGAATTCAGTTCCTGTGGTTGTAGGACTGAGGTCCTTGTGGCCTTGCTGGCTGTTAGCTGGGAACCACCCTTAGTTCCTACAAGCCCCTCTCCAATCCTCACCTTTAGCTCTTACATCTCACAACCATTAATAGCGCATCTAATCTTTCCCATACTTGGAATCTCTCTGACTCCCCATCTGCTGCATTGCTTCTGCATCTGCTTCTGTCACTTCTCTCTGACTGTTTTCCACTTTGCACTTACACTTTTAAGGCCTCATGTGACTACATTGGACAAACTCAGATAATCCAGGATAATCTCCCAATGTCAAAGTCATATGACTAGTAACCTTAATTGCATCTGAAAAATCCATTCACAGAAGCACCTAGATTAAAGTTTGATTGAATGACTAGGGGCAGGAATCTTGCAGGGACATCTTTAGAATTCTGCCTGTCACAGTGGTCAATTAATGACTTGTGTTTAAACTGTTAGAAAAATTTACCATATTTTTATTTACCTTTCATCTCAGTGAGAGCAGGGATTATATCTGTTTTATTCACCAGTGTATGTTCAGCACAGTGCCTATCTCATAGTAGGTATTCTACAAGTATTTGTTAAATATTGAACTTCCTCTACCTGTGTATTTAGTCTTCTTCTTCTTCTTCTTCTTTTTTTTTTTTTTTGATGCGGACCATTTTTAAAGTCTTTATTGAATTTGTTACAATATTGCTTCATTTTATGTTTTGGTTTTTTGGCCCGGAGGCATGTGGGATCTTAGCTCCCTGACCAGGGATCAAACGTGCACCCCCTGCATTGGAAGGCAAAGTCTTAACCACTGGACCACCAGGGAAATCCCTAGTCTTCTTTTTTTAAAAAAATAATTTTGTTCTGGGTTACCAAAATGATCAAACAAGCTTTTGAAAAAAAATTATATTTGTTTTGGTTTTGACTTTGTTCTTTGGTCCCTTGTAACTCTGGGTTTACCACTTGAACCCTTATCTTCTTTTATGTTTTGGTGCCATTTGATTTTTTCTCATAAAAAAATATGCTGGGCCTATATTTGGAACTTTGGGGTTGTGATTATAAGGGGGTAATGAGAGACTAGACTATCAGTAATGGTGATTGGGATGACAGTGGTCATGATGTTGTTTTGGTCAGGGTAGGCCAAAGATAGTTTTGCCCCCCTAGGTGACACTTGACAATGTCTAGAGACATTTTTGGTTGTTACAGTTAAGGGAGAATATACTACTGGCATCAAGTTGGCAGAGACCAGGGATGCTGCTAAGTATCCTATAAGGCACAGGACAGCCTCCTCCATAACGAGTAATTACATAGTATAAAATATCAGTAGTGTCCAGGTTAAGAAACAATTAGGTAGGCTAATTGCCTTAATGAACAACATCAAATATCAATAACTCAACAGAAAAAACGTTTATTTCTAACTCATTCAGAATCTGTTACAAACGTTTCTGGAGGGTAACTTTCCTCCAAGGTTTTCCTAGGATCCAGTTTCCTTACATCTTGTAGCTCTTACTTCTTCAATAAGTAGCCTTCAGAGTTGTTGAGAAAAAGAAAGAGTTAAGGATAGAGCCTGAAAGATTTCTGTGGATCCATCCAGGAAGAGGTGTACATCATTTCTGCCGTATTACACTGATTAGAACTCAGTCACTCGGATCTACCCAACTGTATCAGAGCTGGTAAATGTGGTCTAGCTGTGTGCCTGGGTGGCTACTAGTAGTTTCTACCAGAAAATGACAATAACAATGGCAACAATAACAACATTAATTCCAGTAACATCTAATATTTTTTAAGTTCTTCCATGCCAGGCATGTGTAATATAATTTATCAGATGGTGTAACTCAGGCTCAAAAAGGTTAAATACCTTGTCTGATTCATGCAAAGGTCTATGGGGAGCCCAGAGGTGAACCCAAGTCTCTCTCATTCCAAAGTACGTGCGCTTAACCACTACGTGATACTCTAGTTAGAGCAAGAATTGAATACTGCTCTCACTGGGGCTTAATTTTTATGAAATAGAAACTAAACCCTTAAGTACCATAGAGGCAAAATGTTTTGAGGCTTACACTTAAAATTAAAACTGCTTAAACAGTCTTTCCTAAAGAGCTGCTGAAATCCTTTTCAGGAAATATCAATATATAAGTTGCATTCCAAGTTTTTGTCAGGATCATAAAAGAATAGACAAGAAGAGATGAATATCATGGGTGAAGGCTATCATAGCACTTTCATTTCTTTATTTAGTTTTATTTTTCAATTATTACTTATTTTATCTATTTATTTTTGGCTGTGTTGGGTCTTTGTTGCTGCTCACGGGCTTTCTCTAGTTGTGGCAAGCAGGGGCTACTCTTCGTTGCGGTGCGTGGGCTTCTCATTGCCGTGGCTTCTCTTGTTGTGGAGCACGGGCTCTAGGCGCACAGGCTTCAGTAGTTGTGGCACGCGGGCTCAGTAGCTGTGGCTCATGGGCTCTATAGCACAGGCTCAGTAGTTGTGGCACACGGGCTTAGTTGCTCCGTGGCATGTGGAATCTTCCCAGGCCAGGGATTGAACCTGTGTCCCCTGCTTTGGCAGGCAGATTCTTAACCACTGTGCCACCAGGGAAGTCCCCTATCATAGTGCTTTTAAATCATCTTGTTGCCCTTAGGCATTGCAGCCCATGATTATATATATTTCATATAAGTCTTCAGTAGTCCAGAGGGACTGCTGGCCGAGGTAATGAGCACTGCTAGGAATCTTGATAGCGAACTCTAAATGGTTTCAATGCTGCAGAGTTTCAAGAACATGGGCCTTCCTTGAAGTGAATGGCTATTTCTGTCTCATTTAGGTAATTTATTCTTGTCCAGCTCACATTAGTGGCGAGCTTTGTGTCACATGTGATAGTTATATTAAGACACTCTTCCTCTTAGGGGTGGAAGGTACTTTGGGTTTTATCGTCACAGAGGAAGAAGGAAGAGAGAACAGAAGCCCTCGCTTCAGAAAGGCCACACTGGTAGACAAAGCAATGTGAGTGGGTAAGAGATGTGAACAGAGTTCAGAGTCTTCTTTTAGAATAAAACTGCAGCAGTTTCCTGGAATGTTCTAATCGACTTTCCAGGGTCTGAAAAGTTTTATTGTCATGGCGCAACATGGAAGAGAACAGAAGCCCTCACTTCAGAAAAGCCACACTGGTAGACAAAGCAATACGAATGGGTAAGAGATGTGATCAGAGTTCAGAATCTTCCTTTAGAATAAAACCGCAGTAGTTTCCTGGAATGTTCTAATCGACTTTTCAGGGTTTGAAAACTGGTCATAGATGTGATGGTTCTGAATGCTGCTGCCTTCATTATCGGCTTCTGCTTTGAATGTAATAGCAAAAAATTCTCAACGAGTTCTCTATTTTGTGCCATTGCAGTTGAACTTCTAACCTTATTGCTTAAAAGCTTTTATTATTAAAAAAAGAAATTCTATTCTTATTTCCTATCTCCTCCTCTGATGATCTCCTCCTCTTGTCTTTCTCTTTCTATTTTCTTACAAGAGTATCTGTATTATCACATTGGTTTAGATCTTTGATTCAATTACTCATTCAGAAAGTGTCTATTGCATGTGTGTACCATGTGTTAAGCACTATGCTGGATATTGGGTCAGAGTAGTGACCAAAACAGACATGGACCCACCTAACTTCAAGGAACACATGTGCTCAGAGGAGCGCTGGTACTTTTTGCCACAAATAACAATGACATCATACATAACATGCCACAAATAACAATGACATCATCCATAACATGCCACAAATAACAATGACATCATCCACAACAGTACTATCTAACATTTATTAAGCACATAGTTTCAATCCAGTTGAATTTATGTTTTGTCCCTAATCATGATGGCCAGAACATCGAAGAACCCCCACTAACATTTATCGTGTGCTTACATGTGGTAAGCACTAGGGTAAGGGTTTTCCATGTATTATCTCATTTAATTCTCACAAATGCGTATTGGAAAGGCTTTGTCATTATCCCCATTTTATAGATGAGGAAACTGAGTCTTAGAGGGATTCGAGATTTATGTCAAATCACACAGCTGATAAGTAGAAAAGCTGGGATACGAATCCAGGGCCATCTGGCTCCTTAGCTTGTGCTCTAAACTCAGAGCATGTTAGGAAGGACACTAATTTTTCCTTGATGTCTAACTAAAAGAGTAAAAGGTATGTCCCAGTCATTAAAACCATCCTTAATAGCTTTTTTTCCCCCTGTTATTATTAGTGTATCATAAGCCTGTTTTTCATATGTGTCCTTCAGTTGTTAAAAGCCCTCCCTCCCAAGATGGTATCAGCACAATGGTAAATTACAACTGGCCATTCATTGTATGCACAGTGAAGCTTACTATATGCCACAAACTGGGTAAAGGACACAGACATGGTCCTTGCCTTCATGGATCTTCCAGTTTAGAGGAGAAGAAAGTCATTAACCAATTACTGACAAGTGTGAGGAGGAGTATTAAGGGAGAAGAAGAGAGTGCTATGGGAAGTGTACCACACCGGTTTTAGTGTGGAGCGTGGTTAGGGATAACCTCCCTGTTAAAGTGGGTATAACCTTCAAAGCCACATATGAGGAGACCTCAGATGAATGAAGAGGATGCTCAGGATACTGTGCCTTTCTGAGGCCTCAGAGAGTGTGGTAGGATCTATGCACTGAAAGAAGATGGCAGGGGGAGCATAGAGAGAGCAGTGTAGGTGAAGATTAAAGGAAAAATAAGCCTCAGATAGGGAGGTAGGCAGGGGCAGATCATGAAAGGCCTTGCAGATCATGGTAAGGTTTGGGGTTTTTATCAGAGGCAGTTATCAGTCATCGAAAATCTTTAGGCAGAGGAGGGAAGTGCAATATTTAAATATTTGGCAGCAGTATGGAGAAGGTGTTAAACTGAGGAAAACTGGAAGCTGAGAGATGAGTTGAGGTCTTACATTAGGGTTGTTGTAATTCTGCTGTTCTTGGAACTGGTTACTCAGCTCTGTTTCCCCATATCTGTGCCTTTTGTCATTTTGAAGACATCAGCTATCTCACCATTCATTCCATCTCTGTCAACTCAGAAGCAAATTTACCTGCCTTGAATGCATCACCATTTCAGTTGATGACCTCTGAACGTTTTCCATTGCACTTGTTGGGGCCCAGGGTAGGCCACCTCAAAATGTCCCTCAGTGGATATTGATTATTTTGTAATGTTTTTTAAAAATATATTTATTTATTTATTTATTTATTTATGGCTGTGTTGGGTCTTTGTTGCTGTGCACGGGCTTTCTCTAGTTGCGGTTAGTGGGGGCTACTCTTTGTTGCGGTGCGTGGGCCTCTCACTGCGGTGGCCTCTCCCGTTGCAAAGCATGGGCTCTAGGCGCACAGGTTTCAGTAGTTGTGGCACGTGGGCTCAGTAGTTGTGGCTCGTGGGCTCTAGAGCCCAGGCTCAGTAGTCGTGGCACACGAGCTTAGTTGCTCTGCGGCATGTGGGATCCTCCTGGACCAGGGCTCGAACCTGTGTCCCCTGCATTGGCAGGTGGATTCTTAACCTCTGTGCCACCAGGGAAGTCCCATATATTGATTATTTTGAATTAAATTTACTTGAGAAATGGCCAACGCTAGAGAGACACTGACCCTCTTTTCTCTCTCCCTAAAGGCAGGAAATAAATCTCTCCTGTGAAAGGTGCACTCCCTGCATCTGGAGGTAGAAGGACACCCTTATCACCAGAGACAGGGAATTTGGGGCTGAGAAGCCTGTGTAAACAATTTTTGTTACATCTTTAATTTACTACCCCAAGACCAAACTCTGTTTAGTTTCTTCAATGATTGAACACCGAAAACCTGAGTTTCTTTGTCCTGTCAGTTCCTCACAAATGTATTGTATCTTTGTCTAAAAAGTACAAAAGTTTCCTGCTTTGGCCACTTCTTTGGTCCCATTTCCACGGGACTTCCATGCAGATGAATTAAAATTTGTTTCTTTTTCTCCTGTTAATCTGTTTTGTGCCAGTTTTATTATTAGTCCAGCCACAACAGCTCAAGAGAGGTAGAGGGGAATATTTCCCCTGTGTTTCCCTGCCCTCCTCCATACCCTCTGCCAAAATAAGTGTTGAGAACAATGTCTCTTTTCTCTTTATCAAATACTCTGGTACACCATCATGATTACAACTTAATTTCACTCGTCTAAGCAGAGGTGATGCATTTTCCTCCTAATAATAATAAGCCTTTTTTTTTTTTTTTTTTGCAGTACATGGGCCTCTCACTGTTGTGGCCTCTCCCGTTGCGGAGCACAGGCTCCGGACGCGCAGGCTCAGCAGCCATGACTCACGGGCCCAGCCGCTCCGCGGCACGTGGGATCTTCCCAGACCGGGGCACGAACCCGTGTCCCCTGCATCGGCAGGCGGACTCTCAACCACTGCGCCACCAGGGAAGCCCAATAATAAGCCTTTTTAAGCTTACACCCTCACATTCCCTAGCATGGATGTTTACATCATTCTTTGCTTTTCTTGCTTGTTTTTATTTCTTTTGGATTGGTTTCAGTTTGTAGCTCATTCATCTGTCAGTCGTATAAGAAGAGTTCCTTAGTGCTGGAGAGAGGGGAACATATATCCTTCTAAGCTGTGGAAGATACACTACTGAGTACCAGGACTTTAAATGGGTGCCATAGGGATAAAATAATGAATATAGTTAACTTTTGCTCCATAACAAATGGAGGTTGATGTTAGGGTGACGTATGAGTTATGAATGCTTTTGGTTACGAGTAACAAAATACTCAAGCAATATTAACGTAATCCATAGTGATATTTATGTACTTACAAGAACACAGGAGGTAGAGGATCCCAGGGTTGATTTGGTAGCTCACTGATGTCACTAAAGACCCAGTCTCTTTCATCCTCAGAATCTTTCATCTTTTGGCTTGTTGCCTCATGGTCAAAAGATGACTGCCATAGCTCCAAACACAAAATTTTTACGTGACAGTGTCCAAAAAAAGAAAGAAAAGGCAGGTGAAAAAAGCCTTCCTCCTCATACAACTCTGGCTTTTTATCCAAAGCGAAGATCTTTCATGGAAACTCCAGTGTACTTCCCCTCATTGGTTAGAGCTAGGTCACATATCTACTATAAACATCAATCAATAGCAAAGAAAAATGGCATCATGATTGGCTTAGACCAGTCATCATCCATTATCTAAAGCTGGGCACCTTGCTGTCCATCAAAATTTGGGTTCTGTTATCAAAGAAGGGGAAGACTTTTTATCACATTTGGATTAAGAGATGATAGTCATAAAGTTACAAAAGTAAGGTCTAAGAGGAAGACCATAGGAGGAACTTCCAAAGATGAGGAAATGGAAGCAAATGAGATGACTAGCTCCCTAGTTCCCTGGCACAAAAGCAATCTTGAGCAATTCCCTTTAACCCTCCCAGATATAGGTAAACATAAAGATGTCTTTGCTGTGTTATTGAGGACATTGAAGAGATGATGTTTAACAAATTTTGGGGGGGAATAGATGCTTGTTTGTACATTAAGCAGATAAATACATTGTAGGTGAAGATTAAAGGAAAAATAAGCCTATATCGTTGGTGTTTACAACGTGAAAAGAAAAAAAAAGAGGTACTTTGTTTTTCAGGAAGTTCAGGTTTACTAAATTGTTCATGAAATGAAGCACAGTATCAAAATGGTCATTAAATTAGTTAGCATTTTATCTTAAAAGCAGAGGTACACTAAAATACCTCACATATGCTCAAGTACAAAGGTGAAATTTGCTTCCCCCCAAATTTATTACCCCTTAGAAGAGATGACATTGCTTTCTATGTAGGTCCTTTCAAGTGCTGCTTTGGGAAGTCATAATGGGCTGAAATGGTTTCGCTCAATGTTTCTTTTGGGTGCTTGTGAAGGTCATCTGCTGGGATCAGTAAAAGAGGAGCAAAGAAACTGAATGCAGAGTTAGTCATGATACTGGGGGCTGTGACTTCACAATGGCAAATGTTGGATATTGTTTTAAACAGGCCTTCTGAAAATCACTTTAAAAAGCAATACAAGAGATGGGTATATCATGGCCATCAAAATGGTACCTGTAGGAGGATGAATTTTTACTGAAAAGAAGAAGTTGCTTATAGAAATGGGTACTGGTGCCTTTAGAGACAACTTCCAGAGACAGCTTCACACATGCTTCAAGGAGTGCCATGTCTCACACCAAGAGAATCAGATGTGTTCTAGAACATGCTGTTGGAGGAATGGAAAGGCATCTGCTGTATGCTAAAGATAGCCATGCCAGAGCTTGAATAAAACGTGTTTTTAAAATTCCAATTAAATTAATGAAATAAAAAGTATAAGTAAATGTTTGAACTATTTTTTTCTATATCCCTAAAAGTTTACATGTACAAGTTGGCCATCTTTCCTTTTGAATATTTTTAGACTTTTCTTTGAGAAAATGGAATATTTCTTTATATTCAAGATTGCCTTATATTTGGCATTACTAACAAACTTGTCCCAGTTAAGTCTTACTTCATCTTTCCTTGATGTTTTACATTTTAATAATATAAAAAGTTTTAAACACCTAGAGTGTTCTAGAGTGAGTGATGGAGTGCTATATGTTAGCTCATGAAAAAATTTTACATAGTTTATAAAGAGACGTGCAGTTAAGTGCCAGACTGATTAAAAAAATAGTTATTAGTCTTTGGGTTTGAGTCTAACACTTGTGTTAGTTCTCCAGAGAAGCAGAACCATAGGGGATGTGCGCGCGTGCGCGCGCACGCACACTCACACTCACACACACACACACACACACACACACACACACACACACATATACACAGAGAGAGAGAGAGGGAGAGAGAGAGGAATTGGCTCATGCAATTAGGGGGGCTGACAAGTCCCAAGATCTGCAGTCCGCAAGCTGGAGACCCAGCAGAGCCAATGGTATAGATCCAGTCTGAGTCCAAAGGCCTAAAAATCACTACAGCTAATACTGTAGTTCCAATACAAAGGCCAGCAGGCTCACAACCCAGGAAGAACCAATGTTTTGGTTTGAGTCCGAAGGCAGGAAAAAAACCAATGTTCCAGCTGGAAGCCAGTCAAGCAGGAGGAGTTCCCTCTTATTTAGGGGAGGGCCAGACTTTTGTTTTATTCAGACCTTCCATTGATTGGATGAGCCCCATCCACATTGGAGAGAGCAATCTGCTTTACCCAGTCTATCAGTTTAAATGTTAAGTTCATCCAAAATATCCTCACTGAAATACCCAGCATGATATTTGACCACATAGCTGGATATCCTGTGACACAGTCAAGTTGACATATAAAATTAACTATCACAACACTTATGGAAATGTGGGGTTTTAGTCTTTTTTTTTAGGATTTATATTAAGCCTAGTTCCAAGAAAGATATGTATAAAATATTGTAAGATTATGCCATAGAAAAGAAACGCTTGTTTGTTTCAAAAATTAAACTTGGGCTTCGCTGGTGACGCAATGGATAAGAATCTGCCTGCCAATTCAGGAGACACAGGTTCCATCCCTGGTCTGGGAAGATCTCACATGCTGTGGAGCAACTAAGCCCGTGCACCACAACTACTGAGCCTGTGCTCTAGAGACCTCGAGCCACAACTACTGAGCCTGCGTGCCACAACTGCTGAAGCCCATGCACCTAGAGCCTGTGGTCCGCAACAAGAGAGAAGCCACTGCCATGAGAAGTCCACGGACCACAATGAAGGGTAGCCCCTGCTCGCCGCGACTAGAGAAAGCCCACGTGCAGTAACGAAGACCCAACACAGCCAAAAATAGATAAATAAATACATAAATAAATAATTTAAAAAAACTAAACTTGGAAGGATATTCCTTTAGGGACCGTTCCTGAGTGTGCTGTCTACATTCTTTGTTTATGAAATGGGTCCAGGTGATGTGATAAAGTTCTGTAGGGTTAGTACTTTTTGATCTTTAACACAGAGGTATCATGACACAAAGACGAGTGGTCTTGAATAGAATGGAGTTGCATCCTGTGTGCATTGAACTTTTGCCAACTTAACCGTACAGAATTGGCAAACAAGAAGACAGTAATAGGTACCAATTTAAGTAATATAGATCATTCTGCTAGACATTTCCCCTCAATGAATATATGCTTCTTAGTGAATGTGAGATGGGAGCTGGGAGTCAGTCTTATCCTCCTGAATCTCCTAGTATGAGCATCTCAGTGCTGAGTGTATTCCAGTATTGACATATTCTGTTATACATTAGAAAATATATATGGCTAGTAAACTCACCCCAATGACTTCATCTGATCTACAGCCAAAGAAATAGCTCTATGTTCTTCTTTTTTTTTTTTAATACATTTATTTATTTATTTATTTATTTTTGGCTGTGTTGGGTCTTTGTTGCTGAGTACGGGGTTTTCTCTAGTTGCGGCGAGCAGGGGCTACTTTTCATTGAGGTGCTCAGGCTTCTCATTGCGGTGGCTTCTCTTTGCTGCAGAACACGGCTCTAGGCATGTGGGCTTCAGTAGTCGTGGCACGCGGGCTCAGTAGTTGTGGCTCACGGGCTCTAGAGTACAGGCTCAGTAGTTGTGGCTCATGGGCTTAGTTGCTCCACAGCATGTGGGATCTTCCTGGACCAGGGCTCGAACCCATGTCCCCTGCATTGGCAGGGGGATTCTTAAGGACTGTGCCACCAGGGAAGTCCCTAGCTATCTGTTGTAATGCTAGAAGAAAGCCTCTATTGTACCTCCTGAGAAGCTGTGCCATATTTTTGTGTGTGTGGAGAATTGAAGAGATTCCCAAGAGACGCTCTAAGCTTCAACTTAAAAACTATCCCTGATTTAAGATGCCACTGAGCTATCTTTGATTCTGTTGGGATTGTGTCTTTCTTAAGAAGAAATGTTAACTGGCAGCATTTTCAAGAGCCTTATGGTTTTAGGTTTGCTCCTTTTAAAGAACATTTCCCCTCACTCCCTGCTGGAGATTATCTGGAATGCAAATATAGGCTTTCCACTGTGTGCATGTATTATGGGACTGGAGGGCAGAGATGTAGAAAGACTTCTTTAGGACCATTTCTTTGGGTAAGAAAGGCATTAGCCACTGTCTTTTAGGTTTGCTGGGACATTCACTAAGCTGTGCCCTTTGTGGTGGGGTTTATTAAAAAGTACAAATAAGGTAAGTGGAATAAGATACTATTCAAATAAAGAGTAGGTTATATAAATTCTGATTAGAAGAAAGAAATTTATAAGATAGAGATACTTAGTCTAAAATTTAGAGAGCCCATAGTATACCCGCTGTTATCCTGGGTCAACTGAGGAGGAGAGCTTTCAAAAGATTTCATTGGACTTGGTTGGGCATAGGAGGTGGCAGGAGCAAGCCTGAGAGGACAGGGTAATGATAGCTGTAATTTATTGTGCATCTACCCGTTTGATAGGCATCCGACTCTGGATAAACCAGTGATAAACAAGACAGACAGCATCCATGCTCTCTTAGACTAACCTTCTAATAGGTATGTTTGGGAAGGAGGGATGGAAGGGCAGCAAACAAATAAATGAAGAAAGTAACGAAATGTGACGAGAACTATTAACAATACAGAAGATTAATATATCAGAGTGACTTGGTGGTGTTGAGGATGCTGCTTTAGATTGGGTGGTCAGGGAAGGCCTCTCTGAAGAAATAACATTTGAACTGAGACCTGAATGATGTAAAGATCCATGATTTAAAGATGCAGAACTTTCCAGAGAGGGGGAAGAGCAAATGCAAAGGCCCTAACATGGAAATGGTAACAAAGTGCCACTTTGTCACTAGTTGGGCCAGTGCCCAAGACCTTCCAGTGTAGAACACTGATAAAGGCAGGCTGGTGTGGAAGGAGTCTAAGTGGGACTGCCTCCCACTTTCTACTAAATAGTCCCCTCAAATGAACAGCATGCTTAAAGATTCTGACTGGGGGACAGTGGGAGGGAGTGGGGAAGAATGAAAGTGTTGCAGGCAAGACCTGGTGCTCTGGACATCACTTTGGCTCATGAATGCTATTGCCTAAAGTTGGAAAGAAGGCAGGACAGAAAGGAGGAAATGGTTACCCTTCCTTGAGGAATCAGACTTTTACCAACTTAGAGTACGTGTTGTGTAGTGACCTTGCCCTTAATTAGTAAGACTCAGTATGCTTGAATTTGGCCAGTTGGCTTAGGACTTGCTCCTTTGAGGGACGTGGGGGTGTAGGGAGAGAGAGAAAGAGTGGCAGGCCTAGTCCCCACCGCTTGCAGATGCTTTCTTATCTAGTTATTTTAGGTACAAGGAAGCCAGACACATAAAGGATAAGTAACTTGCCCAACAAGCAGGTGGCAGAAATAGCATTTTAAAGCAGGTCTGGTTTGATTCAGAAGTAGATCAGACTGCTCTTTTTACAGATCAGGGTAAATCAATGAATTTTTCATTCTTATGCCCTAAAATATTTTACTCACCTTCCAGAGTAAAAACCTCACTCTGTTGGATCAGACCCAGTTAGATAATTTCATTGAGTTTAGATATTTAACTTTATTCCTGGCATCATAATAATTTTGAATATATGTATTTCATTTAGGCAAAATTCCTGTAAGGAATTGACAATTTTACTTTCTTTGTATGAGAGGTAGCGGGTATCCGATTGTTCAGCCTGTTTCCATGGAGAGAATTGACAGCAATCATAAATGGTATGATCATCCTATCTGCACTGGATGGCTAAAAGCCAAACAGTAATCCTCATCAAACCTTTTTGCGTTCATTCTCATTGTCTCTCTCTCTCTCTCTTTCTTTTTCCCTCTCACCTACTCTTCCTCTCTCCCTCTTCTTCCCAGTGCCTTGATGAGTGTCTACTTTTTGTTCTGCCCTTATGTCAAAGGTTAACATGTGAAGTCTGTTCTAGGTATAATTACACAGTTTTCTTTTTCAGGAGACAGTTTTGCAACTGATGATAAAAATATTCAGTCTCCAGGGTTAACTGTAGTAAATATATTTTAAAAAGAGATATATGTTCTGAGAATAGAGACTCTAAATGATATGTCCAGATTTATGACTGGTTATCTATTTTTTGGTTCCAAATCCTAATTCTCTGTTTGTCCTCAATTTTTAATATCAATTAAAAATATTTAGTGACTTCCCAAGTGTGAAAACACTGAACTGGCTGGTATTTGGGACTGGGACCTATTAAATAATGTAGTAGTGTCTCCTCCAAGATCAGCTTTGTGATCTTCTATGAAGAGGAATCCATTCTATTCCACATTTTAACTCATAAGAATAAAAATAATAGCTACCAAGTTTGAATGCTTACCCTGTGTCAGACATTGTGTGTACCAATATTTTAGAAAGATTACCTCATTTTATCCTCACAACAATCTCATTAGTTGGATGTTTGTGTTCATATTCTTCAGTCAAGGAAATTGTAACTCAGAAAGGTTAAATGGTCACTCAAGGTTATATCCAAATTAAATGCTGGAGGCTGGATTTGAACCCCTGTCTGTCTAATTCCAAACTGTGGACCTCCAGTTTCCTAAAGAAGCCCAGTTGGAATCAGGGGGTTGAAGAGTGCCCATCTTTAGAGAGTTTGGCCTGGGTTGAAAGAATGTACTGTAACTCTGGTTATCATCTTGCAACGGGATAGAAGTTAGAGCTGAGATCCTTAACGTGGAGCTGTGGCTTCAAAGAATACTAAAAGTCTCCTTTTAGTTAATATTGCTAAAAATTACCTTGGAAAAGGCAGTTTGGTAGTAAAGTTCTCAAGAGTTTCTAAATTTGGAGATGTAATCCCCTATATATGTAGAGGAACTGTGCTTAGGGCCCAGGAGAGCTTGGAAATGAGAGGAAGAAATAAAAGAGATTCAACTTAAGGGAAAGAAAAGAAAGCTATAACATCTGATGAAAAATAATCGAGAGCAGATTTCAGTAAGGAAGAGGAATGGAAAATAGACTGATGCCAAAGGGGAGCTGAAGACAATGATGTCTGGATTAGATCATTTGGGAGCTACCAAGAGGCTACAGCCATGGGCACTCTTATAAATTTATGATGATGGTAATGATGGTGTGCAGCAATAAGTAGGAAGTGCAAACTAAGGAAAAGAAGAAAAGTGTCTGAGTTTCATTACCCCATAAATCCAGGAGAAAAATACTCTCTCTTCATATGTCAAGGGTAAAATTGTGCGTCCAGTTCTCTATTTCATTTGGCATACCTTATTCCCATAAAGGAGCACCCTGGAGGGAGTTCCTATGAGGACCAAAAAAAAATGAGTATATCACAGAAATGTCGACAACTAGGAAAATCCATTTTACTTTCCTTCTTGCTGTGGTTTTACCATAGGCAGAAATTTCAGGGAAAGAAAGAAGGAAGAAAGGAGAGAAAGGGAGGTAGAGAAGAAAAAGGGAGGAAAAATAATTCCAGTTTCCAAATATTTGTGACATCCCATTGTAACTAAGTACTGATAAAAGGGACTCATGGATGGATATATTATTAAAGATACGAATAAATGGATTTCATGGGTTCATGTGCTTTCCTGGTAGAGTTGATAGGAATGCCTTTTTGGAAAAGAAATGAATTCTCCTTGTTTGATAGCCCTGTGGTTTGAGCCTCATGTGCTGTGTTACAGCTTTGGAAAGGGAAAGCCCATTCCACAGGGAGCCAATCTACTGAGATGCGACCCAGGCATAAAGAAATGCTTCCCGTGTGCAGTGGATTCATCTTGTGCTCACTTAGAAGCCAGTGCAAGTGTAAGGTCTCCTCCATGCCTAAAGTATGCAAGTGATAGCTGTTCATGGGGCCTCCAACTGGCTTGGCAAGAAAAGCAGCTACCACGTTCTTCTCTACAAGATTTCACAGAGCAGTGTGTTTGTGCATCGAATGAAATAAGACTTAGATTAAAACCCAGCATTTTTATGGAGTATCTGCTCTTTGTCCCTGTGTCTAGTAGTTTTGCATACGTTACCTTGTTTAATCTTTTTTTTTTTTAGCCAATGTTTTTTTTTTAAATTAATTAATTTTTGACTGTGTGGGGTCTTTGTTGCTGCACGTGGGCTTTCTTTAGTTGCGGCGAGCAGGGGCTACTCTTCGTTGCGGTGCGCGGGCTTCTCATTGTGGTGGCTTCTCTTGTTGTGGAGCACAAGCTCCAGGCACGTGGACTTCAGTAGTTGTGGCATGCGGGCTCAGTAGTTGTGGCTCATGGGCTCTAGAGCACAGGCTCAGTAGTTGAGGCGCACAGGCTTTGTTGCTCCGTGGCACGTGGGATCTTCCCGGACCAGGGATTGAACCTGTGTCCCCTGCATTGGCAGGCGGATTCTTAACCACTGTGCCACCAGGGAAGTCCCACCTTGTTTAACCTTTTAACAGTGACAAATGCATCTGTTAATGCATTAAAGTTATACAACTTTTATATTAAAACAGTGAAACAAACCCTGTTGGAAGATTTACAAGTTTATACTTCATCACCTATGTGGTAAAGATTCATTGCTGAAGATTTGCTAGTTCCTTAAAGAACAGATGGTTTGAATACCCAGATATCTGTAGGTGGACTTTTCTTTGCTTACTTCCCTTATTTAGCCTAGTTCACTTGTTTGCTCTCAAATATTTATTGTCAGGTTTGAATACACAGAGCAATATAACTTGTACCCTACAGATGATTTAAATGATTTTTCACTGTTAAGTTTGACTATAAGCAGAGCCTTAGGCTCTGGTGTTAAAACTTAAGTCCCCTCCCTTATGATATGAGTTTACTATATTTGGGTATAGGCCGTTTAGATCCCTGGGAATGCCTTAGAGTTTTCATTTACTATATATGTATGTTTATTTCTGAATCCTCATTCTCTTTCACACATATGCATGCTATGTGGTACATCTGTATTGGTGACAAGTTTAGTTTACAAATATATAATATATTGGTGTGAATTGGTGTAAACTTTTAATTTAGTTCCAGGTTCTTCTCTTATTTTATGTACTTTCTTAAGAATAATACAGGTATACCTGTTTTATTGCATTTCGCTTTATTGTGCTTCACAGATATTGAATTCTTTACAAATTGAAGGTTTGTGGCAACTCTGTGTCAAACAAGTCTATCAGCGCCATTTTCCCAACAGCATTTGCTCACTCTGTGTCTCTTTATCACATTTTGGTAATTCTAGCAATATTTCAAAGTTTTTATGTTTGTTATGGTGATCTGTGATCACTAATCTTTGCTGTTACTATTACATTGTTTTGGCATTTTTTTAGCAAAAAAGTATTTTTAAATTAATGTATATATATTATGTTTTTTAAAGAAATACTGCTATTTATTGTATACTTAATATACTACAGCATGGTGTAAACATAACTTTTTGCACTGGGAAACCAAAAAATTTGTGTGACTCGCTTTGTTGCAATATTAGCTTTATTGCTGTGGTCTGGCACCTGACCCACAATATCTCGGAGGTATGCCTGTGTAGACTGTTGTGCTGTATTGATTTTTAATAATATAACTTAACTAAAAATGGCATGCAGAGACCCCATATTCCAGTTGAGGTTATGTCTGTCTACATTTTGGGGAGTCATCTGTATAGCAAAGCAGTAAAGCCATCACTGTTTATCACTTTCTTAAAAATTTTATGCAACAGGCTTATCATATGTTATAATGTTGTTCCTTCATATTCTTCTTATACTTTTATTTTAGATGCATTGCTAGTAGCTTAAAACTGCATTACTATATAGCAACCATTGCCTCAAAGTGTGTCTTTTATGTATTTGACACTAACAGATAGATACCTTTGTTTTCAATATGTTTACATATAAATTTATTAATTACTCAAGTAGTCCTTGGGGTTGTCCCAGACATTGACCTGTGAATTAACTAACAGAACTGCAATTTAAAGCTGACGGAGAGCTCTTGAGCATTTCTAGGATGATCACATTTGTTTCTGGTATGTGTTTATGACACTTAAAGGAAACCAAAGTCCAGATATAAATTATGTCCAGACAAACTAATGTCAGCTTTGGAGGATATTTGTATAACCTAAATAGGTGCTGGGGTCCCATATGGTTCAGTCTTAAAACAGCATAGCAAATGAAATAATTGAAAAATAATTCTAAATTTTACCCATGTCTCTCCAGGAACTTCAAAAATTATTTTATTCATTGCACATGGCAACACTTCTCAAAACCCCCTTCCATCCTTTTTTGTTCCAGTGATCTTTCACTTTGCACTCTCAGAAGCTAGGTCCTCTCTCTCTTTCACCCCTTTACTCTCAAATAGCTGTACTATTTCTATTAAGGCTGCAGTCTTTGACTTTCCCCCACCTCTTATTTTCATCCCAGTCTTCCAGTTCTGCTTTTGTTATCATTCACATAATTCATCATAAAAAATGAAATTTCTGGGACTTTCCTGGTGGTGCAGTGGTTAGGAGTCCACCTGCCAATGCAGGGGACATGGGTTTGAGCCCTGGTCCAGGAAGATCCCACATGCCGCGTAGCAACTAAGCCCGTGCGCCACAACTGCTGAGCCTGTGCTCTAGAGCCCACGTGCCACAATTACTGAAGCCTGTGTGCCTAGAGCCCATGCTCTGCAACAAGAGAAGCTACCACAATGAGAAGCCCACACACTGCAACGAAGAGTAGACCCCGCTCACTGCAACTAGAGAAAGCCCGTGCGCAGCAACAAAGGCCCAAAGCAGCCAAAAATAAATAAATAAATTTATTAAACAAAAAAAAAAGAAAAGAAACTTGTCTTAGAAAGTGGGTAAAGGAAAAGGCCGAGCAAAATAGAGTTCTTTTCTGGGGGGAAGGTAAGGTTTGGAATACTAACATTTAACAAACTTTGTCTTTAGTACATTTAAAAACTTGATTAAATGAAATTCATTGTTAATACCATAATTGCAAAGAATTATGAATTCCTTTGAAAATAAACTTCATTTTCAGACCAAATTTAATAAATAGGAGAAGTAGAAGCCAAAAAGAATGAAATTCATTAATTTAGGGCAACTGTAGAGTAGAATACCAGAGAAAATCCAGCAGATCACAAAATTGTAATATAGTTAGTGAGCAAATATGCACCCTCAGGGGAAAATGATCAGGGGGTCACAGAGGACATTGAATAATAAGGCAGCTATGTAGCACTACTGAAGACGAAGCTGAATTCAGAAATAAAGAGAAATGACAAAACTTTCTTTTCTTCATATTCATCCAGAAAATGTAGATTTTGAAGGATTCAGGAAAATTTCAACTAAGTTTGGAAGACAGTCACAGATATGATTAATCACATTGGAAAATAAAAAGCTGAAGTGTGATTTTTATATGGGAGGATGGCAAGTACTAGCTCTCTGTCTTTACTTGCAGCATTAGGAAAGGAAGAATTGATTTATATAACAGTGAGGCATATTTGCTTAGTCATTGGGAAAAAAAATCACATGGCATTAAATGGCAGAAAATGTTTTTTAAAATAGACAACGTGTTGAATCATGTTCTGGGGAAGTCTTAAGAAATAGGATTCATCTTTGTGCTGTTATAACTCTGGAATAGGAATAAAAATGCTCTGGTTTATGTATGTAGTGTTTTTCCTGCCCTGGAGTCAATGATTTTATGAAATACCTAAAAACAAAAACAAAAACAAAAAACCTATTTCCTGAGATTGCACGAAATACCTTCATTCTATTTTGAGGATATATACGATTTATTTCTTGCTGCTGGAACTTATTACTTATGCTTCTACTAAGTGCATGAATATTTTGAATCAATCACCTACTCAATAGAGAGAAATTTCTCCTATTATGTTTGGCTAATTTAACATTTGGCCAAATCAGAATGGTTGAGTAAGATTCTACCATATGCTATAGCATATCTTTGTGTTATATTTAAGTAGCGTATCTAAGGATCCATATTTCCTTATAGAGAGTTAAGTTTCTCCAGTACAGTTATCTTAAATCACAACTCATCTTGGGACTTCCCATCAGTACAGTGGTTAAGACTCTGCCTTCCAATGCAGGAGGTGTGGGTTCGATTCCTGCTCAGGGAACTAAGATTCCTCATACCAGCGGGGTGCAGCCAAAAACTCAAAAAAAAAAAAAAATTAAATCACAACTGCTCTTGCCTATTTTGAAATAAGTTGGATACCTTTTAAATATATATCCAAGTGTTTTTGTGTTTTTTTTTTTTACCACTTCCTCTCCCTCTTGATAACTAGGAAGATATACATACATATTTGCCTTAACTCCAGCGTGTTAGGATTGAGGTAGCCTATAAATTAACCTTATGTCCTGGAAGTATGCCACAGTGGTGTTTTCCAACCCAGAACCCTTGTACTGTAACCTTCCTTGGATGAGCAGAGAACGTTGTATCATTCTTTTTTGCTTATCATGGTGTGCTTGTGTCTTTACTTAACACAGAGAAAAGGAAGTTCGTGATTGACTTCTCTTCATTTCATTTCAGACAAATGTAGGATTTTTACTAAGCTTGCAAGAACTTATGCAAAGTCCATTTCGAGAAGTAGCCTGTGCTATCGATAGATAAGGTTTCTAGTTTTCCAGGTGTCACTATATTAGCCTTGTGAATATGAGTTTGGGGAGTGAATGCTCAAAAGGTTCAAAATCCAGCATGACAAGAAGTTGTAGACTGAAGGAACTTTCTTCTGGTTGCTTTAGAGGGCAAAGTATTTCCAAGACTTGCAAGGCTATTTAGGTTCGGAACATAGAAATGATAATTTTGACTCTAGGTGGCATTTGTGAGGAACTATTTATAGTGGTGGGAGTCTCTCTCTGGATTGTGTTCTTCTTTAACATTCTTCTATAGGATAGATTTATACCTTAATACCTCCAACATAATGAGGAGGTTGTTTCATTTTCCTTCAGTGAGGCAAAAAATCTACCTTGTAAGACTTGCCACCCTCTGGGACCACCTGAATACCTCAGAGTCATGGCTTCATTTCAGACCCCAAGTCAGAGGGGATTCTTTCTGGTTCCGTCTTTCAGCTTAAAGTTTCCAATCTTAGCTTACTACTATATTGCCTGGGGAGATTTTTAATTCCATTCCTACAGGTATTTTAAACCATATTCCCTTCCTTCCTTTCTGGGGGCAGATCTGATGCTCAGCCTGGCTTTGGAATGCCTGAGTACAGGGCACTCAAATGCAAATCTTTGGTGCCTCTAGGGCAGGGATCCCCAAACCCTGGGCCATGGAACCCATCTGTGGCCTGTTAGGAATTGGGCCACACAGCAGGAGGTGAGCGAGCAAAGCTTCATCTGTATTTACAGCCGCTCACCATCCCTTGCATTACCTCCTGAGCCCCGCCTCCCGTCAAATCAACTGTGGCATTAGATTCTCGTAGGAGCACGAACCCTACTGTGAACTGCGCATGCGAGGGATCTAGGTTGCGAGCTCCTTATGAGAATCTAACGCCTGATGATCTGAGGTGGAGCTGAGGCAGTGATGCTAGCGCTGGGGAGCGGCTGCAAATACAGATTATCATTAGCAGAGAGGTTTGACTGCAGAGACCACAATAAATCAGTTGTTTGCAGACTCACATCAAAACCCTATCAGTGAGTGGCAAGTGACAATTAAGCTGCATCTGGTGGCAGGCTTTAGAGCGGCAAGTGAGTTGATGTACTTCAATTGTACAGCTACATCTGGTGGCAGGCTTTAAGTCAGAATCTGACACTTATTTTAGCCCACGTGTCCCTCCCATTATTTTATTTACCACTTCCCATCTGCACCTCTTTCCCACACTGTGCCCTTGTCTCAGTCACAGTTTCGGTAAGCCCACAGCTAACCCTAGCCAAAATGAGTAAAAAACAAACGTCGCTGGAGAGCTTCTTTGAAAAGGGGGAAAGACCCAATGATGAGACAGCAGAAGACTGCCAACAAAAAGAAAGCTTCATTTAAAAGAATATACCGGGCTTCCCTGGTGGCGCAGTGGTTGAGAGTCCACCTGCCGATGCAGGGGACACGGGTTCGTGCCCCGGTCCGGGAAGATCCCACATGCCGCGGAGCGGCTAGGCCCGTGAGCCATGGCCGCTGAACCTGCGCGTCCGGAGCCTGTGCTCCACAACGGGAGAGGCCACAACAGTGAGAGCCCTGTGTACCGCAAAAAAATATATATATATATGTATATATATATATACCAAGAGTCCTACTTAAATTATAAGTTCATTTGCAATAGGTGATTCACATTCTCCAAGCCCGCTTTGTATAATATGTGGCGACCGTCTATCCAACGAAGCCATGAAACCTTCAAAACTGCTTCGCCATACGGAGACCAAGCACTCTGCATTAAGAGACAAGCCTTTGGAGTTTTTCAAAAGAAACACATGAACACGAAGAACAGAAGCAATTATTGAAGGCCACCACTTCATCAAATGTGCCTGCACTGACAGCATCATTCTTAGTGGCTAACTGCATTGCTAAAGCTAAGAAGCCCTTTACTATTGGTGAAGAGTTGATCCTGCCTGCTGCGAAGGACATTTGTCGTGAACTTTAAGGAGAGCCTGCAGTTTAAAAGGTGGCACGTGTTCCTCTTTTGGCTAGCACCATAACGAGATGAATTGATGAAATAGCAGAGGATAATGAAGCACAATTGTTAGAGAGGATTAATGAGTCACCATGGTATGCAATCCAGGTTGACGAGTCTACCAATGTTGACAACAAGGCAACAATGCTTGTTTTTGTATGATATATTTTTCAGGAAATTGTGCATGAGGATATGTTATGTGCACTTTTGTTGCCCGCCAACATCACAGCTGCAGACCTATTGAAGTCTTTGAATGATTACATACCAGGAAAACTGAATTGGTCATTTTGTGTTGGTATATGCACGGTTGGAGCGGCTGCCATGACTGGATGGCTTTCTGGTTTCACTACTCGGGTCAGAGATGTCGCTTCTGAATGTGAGTCTATGTGCTGTGTCATCCATAGAGAAATGCTGGCTAGCTGAAAAATGTCACTTGAACTTAACAGCGTTTTGCAGGATGTGATTAAAATTATCAGCCACATTAAAGTACATGCCCTTAACTCACATCTGTTCGTGCAGCTCTGTGAGGAGATGGACGCAGAGCACACACGTCTTCTCTTACACACAGAAGTGAGACGGCTTTCTCAAGGTAGATCACTGCCCAGAGTTTTTGAGTTACGAGAGCTGCTCCAGAGATTTCTTTTAGAAAAACAGGCACCACTGGCAGCACATTTCAGTGACACAGAAAGGGTCACAAAACTTGCTTACTTGTGTGACATATTCAACCTGCTCGACGAACTCAGTCTGTGACTTCAGGGGAGAACAACAACTGTGTTCAAGTGGGCAGATAAAGTGGCTGCATTCAAAGCCAAACTGGAATTATGGGGGCAATGAGTGAACATTGGGGTTTTTGACATGTTTCAAACATTAATAGAGATATTGAAAGAGACTGAACCAGGGCCTTCTTTCTCCCAGCTGGTGCATGATCAGCTATCTCAGCTTTCAAAAGAGTTTGAGCATTACTTCCCAACCACAAAAGACCCCCGAACTGGGAAGGAATGGATCCGCGACCCATTTGTGAATAAGCCAGGTGAATCAACTTTGCCTGTGCTAGAAGAGGATCAACTGCTTGAGACCACAAATGATGGTGGCCTTAAAAGTACGTTTGAGACAACTTCAAATCACCATACGTTCTGGATTAAAGTCAAGGCGGACCATCCTGAGATTGCCACGAAAACACTGAAAAGCCTGCTTCCATTTCCAACATCCTATCTTTGTGAAGCAGGGTTTTCTGCAGTGACAGCGACCAAAACAAGATCACGGAGTAGACTGGACATGAGCAACACACGTCGGTGTCACTGTCTCCCATCACCCCCAGATGGGACCATCTAGTTGAAGGAGAACAAGCTCAGGGCTCCCACTGATTCTGCATTAGGGTGAGTTGTATAATTATTTCTTTATATATTACAACATAATAATAATAATAGAAATAAAGTGCACAGTAAATGTAATGCGCTTGAGTCATCCCTAAACCATCCAACCCCCGCTTCCGGCCCTGGTCCGTGGAAAAACTATCTTCCATGAAACTGGTCCCTGGTGCTATAAAGGTTGGGGACCACTGCTCTAGGGTAATATTTTGCTTCATAGATCTGACCAGTCTGGAGATCAGAGTAGTGGGGAATCCTAAATTTTTAGTAACATCCCTGACAATTTAAAGAGGTGTTTCTATGGAAAACTATGTCTTCCCAGCTAGAATGGATAGCAAGCAGGGTTATAGGGATTCTTCTCTGCTCCTAAACTACCAGACTCCGTGGCAAATCTTTCAAATAGCTTAAGCTAATGATTTCTCCTTTAGATATTTTGCCCACATTAATTTGAGTTTTTATTTCAGTTTATGTGAACTTTCATTTTTTAAAAGGCTTAATTAAGTAACTTGGTTTTTTTTAACATCTTTATTGGAGTATAATTGCTTTACAATGGTGTGTTAGTTTCTGCTTTATAACAAAGTGAATCAGCTGTACATAAACATATATCCTCATATCTCCTCCCTCTTGTGTCTCCCTCTCACCCTCCCTATCCCACCCCTCTAGGTGGTCACAAAGCACCGAGCTGATCTCCCTGTGCTATGCGGCTGCTTCCCATTAGCTATCTGTTTTACATTTGGTAGTGTATATATGTCAATGTTACTCTCTCACTTCGTCCCAGCTTACCCTTCCCCCTCCCTGTGTCCTCAAGTCCATTCTCTACATTTGTGCCTTTATTTCTGTCCTGCCCCTAGGTTCATCAGAACCATTTTTTTTTAGATTCCATATATATGTGTTAGCATACGGCATTTGTTTTTCTCTTTCTGACTTCACTCTGTATGACAGACTCTAGGTCTATCCACCTCACTACAAATAACTCAATTTCGTTTCTTTTTATGGCTGAGTAATATTCCATTGTATATATGTGCCACATCTTCTTTATCCATTCATCTGTCGGCAGACACTTAGGTTGTTTCCAGGTCCTGGCTATTGTAAATAGTGCTGCAATGAACATTGTGGTACATGACTCTTTTTGAATTATGGTTTTCTCAGGGTATATGCCCAATAGTGGGATTGCTGGGTCGTATGGTAGTTCTATTTTTAGTTTTTTAAGGAACCTCCATACTGTTCTCCATAGTGGCTGTATCAATTTACATTCCCACCAACAGTGCAAGAGGGTTCCCTTTTCTCCACACCCTCTCCAGCATTTATCGTTTGTAGATTTTTTGATGATGGCCATTCTGACTGGTGTGAGGTGATACCTCATTGTGGTTTTGATTTGCATTTCTCTAATGATTAGTGATGTTGAGTATCCTTTCATGTGTTTGTTGGCAATCTGTATATCTTCTTTGGAGAAATGTCTATTTAGGTCTTTTGCCCATTTTTGGATTGGGTTGTTTGGTTTTTTGATATTGAGCTGCTTGTAAATTTTGGAGTTTAATCCAAAGGCTTAAGTAACGTTCTTACTTGCTATTTGAATATCAGAAATTTCATATATACTTTGAAAAGAAGCCTATATGTGTCCTTGGCTGCCTAGTTGATAAAATGTCTTGGTTAGGGAAAGTGTTGCCAATGTGTGAATGAATGATCCTGATTTGCGTGTCATTTGGACTAAGCTTGAAAAGAAGTCACACTCTGAATTATTTTTTTTCTGGTGGGAGATCAATACTGTCTAGACATGGTCTCATTACGACTTTGCATTGACTAAGGCAGACTCAGTCAACAGTGGGGTTGAGATTCCTGTAATCCGGGCTACTGGTCGGACATTTGTGTTACCCATTATTACAGAGAACTCCAGATTCACTGGTGTCAACACTGTATTTCAGCATCATTCCACTCAACTGTAGGGTTATCTTGAAGACAGTATATGCCAACTCATGACATTTTTAAAGATTCTGGATCCTGAAAGTCCTGGGAGCTGCTCTGTAGTATTTCCTAGCAGCTTTGTGATGGTTGCATAGGGCATGGAAGAGGCCTTGGAGCCTTTCAATTCCTTACAGTCTCTAAAACACAAAAAGAGAGGGAATAATTCAACTAATATCTAAAGGCCTCAGCCCATGCCTGAAAGCCAGATGTCTACCCTGTCATATGGTGTCCCCATTAATATCTGCAGATATTTTCTTCATGTATAGAAATATCACCAGTTTTTTTTTTTTTTACATTCAGTAGTCTTCTCATTTATAAGAAATTTTCATCTATTTGAATTTGTTTTTAAATTGAGAAAGTTTATGATTCTTCACCTGGATCAGAAATTTAAAATCTTGTCTTCTCCCTGTTAGATATTCAGACTCCTGGCTATGCTGCTCTGCATGGAATCTTAAATCTTTCATCTGTGGTTATTTGTTGGCATTTTGTGAGATAGTGAAGCAATGTCTGAGCCACTAACGGCCAGAGGTGGCCCAGCCTGACCAGATTTCCAATAGTGGAATAAATGTCTGTTATTTATCCAGCCTCTTTACTTTTCAACTGTGGGAAAGATGAGGATAGACATTGAGAAATAATGCTGATTATACAAAGGATTGCTCATGATAAAAGATCTCTTTCTGGGAATTTAAGTGTTCCAGTAAATTAGCATTATTGATCATTCTTTTTCCACATAGTCTACATCTTAGAATCCTAAAACTATTATTCTCCCTTGTCTGGTGTAATTACCAGAACAAGGAATAATCTAATTAAAAGACAACAAGGATGTGTTCTAATTGTTCTAATAAATTATGTTAATACACAATGCATGCACTTACTTTTCAACAGGAATTTATTTAATAGATTGACAGCTTGTCCTTTACTGCCACAATCTTAACTTTCATTTATTCTAAACAAGACAACTTAAAAAAAAAGGAGAGGGACTTCCCTGGTGGCGCAGTGGTTGAGAGTCCGCCTGCCAATGCAGGGGACGCGGGTTTGTGCCCCGGTCTGGGAAGATCCCACATGCCGCGGAGCGGCTGGGCCGGTGAGCCATGGCCGCTGGGCCTGCGCGTCCGGACCCTGTGCTCCGCAACGGGAGAGGCCACAACAGTGAGAGGCCCGCGTATTGCAAAAAAAAAGAAAAAAAAAAAGGAGAGTTAAGCATCCAAAAATCTGTTGGGTCATTAAGAAAATCTAAGGTTCCATGTGGTATGTATGGATGAAGAAATGGGTTTCGAGTTCTCTAGATAAAATAGTGACCCAAGACATAGGAGGGTAAAGTAAAGATCAGTAGAGTCTAAAGTCAAAATCAGTAACACACTGTTGCAGTGAAGGTAGTGGACTTTTCATTTGTTGTTTTATTGTCAAGGATAGTGCTGCATGATAAGGCAGTCCTAACTTATGGAATTGTGTTTTCATAGTTTTAGGCATTTTACACAAATCTATTAGTATATTGCATGTATGAGATGACGCCCTCAGTAAAGTCATGTCATAATATGGGCAGAAATGCAGGCGGTCACTTCTGATAGGCCATATGTTTTCTACAAAAACACGCCAGTATCCCTGATTATTTTTCATAATTGGGATATAGTTTGTTGCATAACTGTATGAGAAAGTCTTCAAGGCAGTGTAGAAAAAGATGTCAGGAATGATATGGCAGAAATAAAAATCTGTATAGAGCTTGGAGGGAAGCATATAGGTCAATTCTAAATCAGTATGGCCAATCTACATAGTTCAGAAAAGCAGATTCCCAGGTCGGTTTGTGTTGTTCTCCCTTGACATAACAACCTTTGAAATTTAACTGACAAGCCTACAGGTAGGAAGGAATCTCAGTACTTATCCAGATTGGAAAGTATTTCCAGAAAGGATACTTTCTCACAAGTTAGGAACTTTGTGGGAATAATTTTTCGCCTCTGATTAAACCATTAAATGGTTTAATCCATTTAAATTGTCAAGTTCATCAAAAAGTATGGAGCTGGAACATATGCAGATTCTAGTTTATATTCATAAAGTTAACGTATTGTAGAATAGGAGCCATAGAGACAAAACAGAAAACAACAGATACACCATAAAAGAAATGGGAATTAAAAGGAAATTATCTTTAATGGCAAGGTAATGCAAACAGTTTTCTTCCCATTTTGAAGTACATTGGCCTAAACGCCATGATTTTTGGCTCCTTACTCCCTGTCTTTCAATAGTCTAGTTCACATCTTCATTTTCAATGGGAAACTTGTATATGTTCTTTTTCTGTTTTAAAAAAGTTTGACATTTCTTTCAAGGCCATCAGGCTGTGAGGATTTCTTTCCTCAAGGAAGACTGAGAGCTGGTGAGCTCCTAATAACTCAGGAATAGAACCCGTACCACCAGGTCTAAATTAGATCAAGTACCCAAGTGGGTCTCGCCTTCCTTATCTCCAAGGCAAGGACAATGTCTGCCTTTGAAAGGAAGCATGAATGTGGCACTCAATTCTTTTCTTTTTAACTTTGAAAGAAAATTTTATTCTGAAAAAGTATTCAGTATTTTATTCTGAATAATATAAAATTTGCCATTTTAACCACTTTTAGGTATATAATTCAGTAGTGGTAAATATGACATTTCTTTTTAATAATTGGACTGAAAAGGGAATAAGGCTGTCCTAAGCACTTAGGTTACCATGTAAGATGTTTTATTCTGCTTTTTATTTGTTTCTACCCTTTCTGAAATTATTTTTCACCAAAAGTATGATACCTACTTACGTGAAACCGGAAAAGAATTCCATCTCAATTCTAGAACAGACTCTAGATGCTCATAGCAGGTGGGGAGGGGTATGTGGCTGGGCAAAGTGTCAGCATAATAAATGAGGTTGGGGCAGTGGAACAGTGCCTGTCTCTGAAGGTCCCCTGGGTATTTCTGGAGCTCAGAATGTGACCACTCTGTGCATAAATATATTTTTTTTCTGATCTACTGGTGTTGGAAATTTTTCATTTAGTAAATGATGCAAAATATACGTTAAGTGATGGTAAGGTTTTGACAAAAACTGACCAAAATTGGGAAATTCAAAGCTACAGAAAAGCTGAAACACTGACTTAATGTGCTGCCATCTAGCCATGATCTCATTCCATGCTGCTTCATTCACTGATCACAGAGACACTGAAATCATCCCCCAGGCAGGATGGAGCATGTTTACAGTGGAGGGTACTAGGCAGAGGCTTGGCTGAGTCTTCTGTTTTTACTGGCCATTAACACTTCCTACTTGCATGTAAACTAAATTTTGATAATTATTAAAATAAAGATAATGTTAATAATACATTAAAAAGCTACTTTTTAAAAGGGTAGAATAGTAGAAGCCTCTGCTTTGAATATTACGTTTACCAGTTTCATCTAGTTGTCAGCTCCCCCATGGTACATAGAATGAAGTCTAAACTCCTTAGTAGGGGATGAGGACCCCAGTGTCCCTCCCTTACCTTTCTTTCCACTTCATCTCCCTTTGCTCCTTCACATGTCTTGTACTTCATCCAGGCATTAGTTTGTATCATTTCCCAAATGTGCCATCTTTACTTCTCTCAGGGCTTTTGCATGTGTTTCTCCCTCTTGGAAACTCCTTTTACTACCCAGCCTTCAGAATCCAGCTCACACATCTCCTGTGAGAAGCTTCTGCTGATTCTCCCAAGCATTGCTGCTCACTCTTTCTGTGTCAGCACCATGACCAGTACATACCTGCAGTTTTGCACTTAATCACATATAATTGTAATGATTTTTTACATGTCTTTTCCTCCTGCCAGGATCAGAGTTTGTTGTAGCCAGGGACATTTCAACTCAATAGGATCCAGCTTATTGTATATATACATTTTTAGCTATCCCTACATGTTTTATTTTTGAGTTTCTGCTGAGATTCAGGACCTTAAGGCTTTCAAGTAATGAATGAAAATAGCAGTCAACCCAGAATCCTATGACCAGTGAAAATACCCTTAAGGAATGAAGGAGAAGTCCAGGTACTCTCAGATGAAGGAAAACTAACAGATTTTGTCACCAGCAGACCTACTCTAAAAGAATGGCTAACAGAAGGAAACGATAAAAAATAAATTAAAATAAAGAAGCCCTGGAACACCAGGAAAAAACACAGCAAGCAAAAGTATTGGTAAATATAGTAGGCTTACTTTTTCCTCTTGAGATTTCTAAATTATGTTTGAAGACTAAAGCAAAAATTACAACACTCTTTGATATGGATGGAAGTGTTGGAAATATTTAAGATAACTATATTATAAATGGACATTGGTAACAGGACATAAAGGGAGGTAAGATTTCTATACTTTGCTCAAACTGTAAGACAATACCAGTAGGTTGTGATAAGTTATGAATATATAACGCAGTACCTAGAGCAGCTACTAAAGAAGTTTTACAAGGAGATGCACACAAAAAACTTTAGATAAATCGAAGTAGAATTCCAAAAAATGTTCAAAGAGCCTACAAGAAGGCAGAAAAAAGAAAACAAAAATACAAACCAGGGAGAATAAACAGAAAATAAACAAAAATAAAGTGGTAGTTTAAGTCCTAAAATACCAATAATCACATTAAAGCTAAATGGTCTAAATATACCATGTAAAGAGTGAAAGAATTGTTTAAAAAACATGACCTAACTAGACACTCACTAAGAAAACTAAGAAACTCACTTTGAATATAATAGTAGAGGCAGACTGAAGGTAAAATGATGGAAAGAGATGTACCATACAAGCATTAATTAAAAGAAGGCAGAAGTAGCTGGTTCTTTGAAAAAGTTAAAAAAATTGACAAACATCTAGGAAGACTGATAAAGAAAAAAAGACTAAAGACACAAATTAACAATATCAGGAATGAAACAGGGGATAGTACTATAGATCCTGCAGATATCAAAAGGATAATAAAGGAATGCTGTGAAAAACTTCATACACATAAATGTGACAACTTAGAAAAAAAGATCCACTTTCCTTGAAAAAGAAACTGCCACAATTCACCAAATTTGAAAGAGATCATTTAAATAGCCCTATTATAACTATTGAGGAAATTGAACTCATAATTTTAAAATTCCCCAAAACGATATTTCCAGGCCCAGATGATTTTACTGGAGAATTCTACCCAATATTTAATGAGGAATAAGCACCAGTTTTATACAGACTCTTCCAGGAAATAGAAGAGAACACTTCTACTGCCCAATTCATTTTTATGAAACTAGTATTACCCAGATACCAAAGCCAGACACAAACAATACAAAAAAGAAAACTATGGTATACGAATAACTTCATCAATATAGACACAAAAATCCTTAACAAAATATTAGCAAGTAGAATTCAGGGGGAAAAAAAAGAGATATACATGTAACCAAATGGGGTCTATTCCAGGAATGCAAGACTGGATCAAAATTAAAAAGTCAATCAATGTAATGCACCATAATAACAGACTAAAGAGGGAAAAAAAATCACATGATTTTATCAATTGAAGCAGAAAAAGTATTTGACAAAATTCAATACTGATTTATGATAAAAACTGTCAGAAAAATAAGAATAAGGGGAACTTCGTCAACTTGATGAAGAGCCTCTTTTTTATTACCCTCATCTGACATTTATACAAAATGATGAAAAACAATGCTTACCCCCTAAGTGTGGGAAGTAAGGTAAGGATGTCTATTCTTGCTACTCCTATTCAACATAGTGCAGGAAGCTCTAGTCAATGCAATAAGGCAATAAAAAGAAATAAAAGGCATACAGATAGAAAGGAAGAAAGAAAACTGTCACAATTGCTAATGACATGATTTTCTACTTAGAAAATCCTTAAGTGATCTAAAAAAAAAAAACACAACCTCTTAAAAGTGAGTTCCACAAGGTTGTAGGACACAAGACAATTTTAAAAAATCAATTGTATTTCTGCATACTAGCAATGAACATGTAGACACTGTAATTAAAAATGCAATTTACAGTAGCTCAAAATTATGAAATACTTAGGTATAAATCTAATAAATCATTCACAGAACTTGTATGCTCACTGTGACATAATGCCGATGACTGAAATCAAAGAAAATCTAAACAAATGGAGAGACATACCATGTTCGTGATTTGGAAGTCTCAGCATAGTAAAGATACCAATTTTCCCCAAACTGATATACACATTTAATGCAGCTCTTACCAAAATCCCAGTATGATTTTTTATATGGACAAGATTATTCTAAAATTTATATGAAGACAAAGGAACTAGAATAGCTAAAATAATGTTGAAAAGAAGAATAAAGTGGGAGGAATCAGTCTACCCGATTTTAAGGCTTATTTTACAGTTACTATGTGGCTGTTCATGAAGTGATAGACATGTATATCAGTGGATCAGAATAGAGAAGCCAAAAAACAGACTCAATGAATATTCCCAACTGATTTTTGACAAATGTACAAATTCCTCAATGGGGGAAAAAAAAGAGAGCCTTTTCAAAAATGATCCTGGAGTAATCAGCAAAAAATGAACCTAAAATTAAGTCTTATACCTTATGTAAAAGTTACCTCAAAATGTATAGTGGACTTAAATGTAAAACACGAAACTATAAAACTCTTAGAAGAAAACATAAGAGAAAATCTTTGGGATCCAGGGCTAGGCAAAAAGTTCTTAGACTTGACATTGAAACACAATTCATAAAAGGAAGAAAAATCATATATTAGACATCATCAGAATTAAAACTTTTGCTCTTTAAAAGACCCTGATAAGAGAATGAAAAGACAGATACAGACTGGGAGAAAATATTTACAAACCATAAATCTGACAAAGGACTAGTATGTAGAATATATATAGACCTCTCAAATAATGGTTAAAACCCCCCAAGCAATCCAATTAGAAAACAGACAAAAGTCATGAAGAGATCTTTCACCGAAGAGGTTTTATAGATGGCAAGTAAGTGCATCAAAATATGTTCAATATTATTAGCTGCCAGGGAAATGTAAATTAAAACCACAGAGATATGTCACCATATACCTATTGGACTGGCTTAAAAAAAAAAGTGATAACACCAAATGCTAATGAGGATGCAGAGAAACTGGATTACTCATATATTGCCGGTGGGAATGTGAAATGGTACCCGTACCCTGGAAGATAGTTTGGCAGCTTCTTATAAAACTAAACATTCACTTACTGTACTCCTGGGCATTTATCCTGAGGGAATGAAAATTTATGTTCTCATAAAAGCTGTGCACGAATGTTCATAGTAGATTTATTTGTAGTAGCCAAAAACTGGAAGCAACACAGGTGACCTGTACTGGGTGAATGGTTAAAGAAACAGTAGTATATCCAAACCACAGAGCACTACTCAGCAATGAGCTATTGATAACGTGGAACTAACTACTTGACTGAACCTTCAGAGATTTAGGCTATGGGAGAAAAAAGGCAGTTCCCAAAGATTACATACTGTATGATTCCATTTATATAGCATTCTTTATTTTTCTTCTTTTTTTTTTTTGCGGTACGCGGGCCTCTCAATGCCGTGGACTCTCCCACCGTGGAGCACAGGCTCCGGACCCGCAGGCCCAGTGGCCATGGCCCACGGGCCCAGCCGCTCCGCGGCATGTGAGGACCCCCCAGACCGCGTCCCCTGCATCGGCAGGCGGACTCCCAACCACTGCACCACCAGGGAAGCCCTTCTTCCTTTTTTTAAAAATTTATTTTTGTCTGTGTTGGGTCTTCACTGATGCACGTGGAGTTTCTCTAGTTGTGGCAAGCGGGGGCTGCTCTATGTTGCGGTGTGCGGGCTTCTCATTGTGGTGGCTTCTCTTGTTGCGGAGCATGGGCTCTAGGGCACACGGGTTTCAGTAATTGTGGCATGTGGGCTCAGTAGTTGTGGCTCACGGGCTTCAGAGCACAGGCTCAGTAGTTGTGGTGCACGGGCTTCATTGCTCCGTAGCATGTGGGATCTTCCCGGACCGGTCCTCAAACCCGTGTCCGCTGCATTGGCAGGCAGATTCTTAACCACTGCACCACCAGGAAAGCCCTATATAGCGTTCTTAAAGTGACATAATTATATAAATGAAGAACAGATTTGTGGTTGTCAAGGGTTAAGGTAGTGTGAGGTGGGAGGGTGATGGGTGTGGCTATAGAAGGGCGGTAGGCGGATCTCTATGGTGATGAAAATATTCTGTATCTTGAGTGTATCAAAGTCAGTATTCTGCTTGTGCTATTGTACTGTAGACTTGTAAGATGTTACCATTGGGAGAAATTGGGTAAAGGGTACATGGAATCTCTCTGTATTTTTTTCTAACAACATTATCTCAAAATAAGAAGTTTAATTAAAAAGGGGGGACACGTGAACAAAAAGAATTGGGAAGATAACAGTGTAATTGTAGAAGCTGCCTTAAAGGGCCAGAGACTGATTTAGAAGGAAAAAAATGTGAAATCTAAGGAATTAGTGGCATTATAAATCTATGAAAGTGAGAGTAAAGGAATATGAAAAGAATGTTGAAAAACAGTAAATAATATTAGATCACCAGAGTCGTTGCCTAACCTACATAGCCTGGGAGCTGTCCCTCTCACCCTTCCTCCACTCCCCAGAATGAAGGCTGGAGGGGGGTGAAGCACAGGATCTGTGACTGGGGTCACTGGGCATAGCTGAGGACAGAGCTATGGTGATGAAAACAGGAGGATTAAGTGAAAGTCTGCATAATGGGGCTTCCACTCTTTCCCACACTTAAATCCCAGAACAATGGCAGCTAGGCACGAGATTGAAAGACACTTTTCTGGGGACTTTGACCAGCGCAAGAAAAGAGACCTAGAAATATGAGCCAGGAAGCCAGTCACTCTAGGCCTGTGTTGTCCACTATGGTAGGTAGCCACTAGCAACCTGTGGCTACTGAACATTGAAACATAGCTTGTCTGACTTGAGATGGGCTGTATATGTAAAACCTATTAAGATTTTTGAATATTGTACTTCATATAAAACATGTAAAATATCTTAATTTTTATTACTTACATGTTGAAATAATATTTGTATATACTAGGTTAAATAAAATATGTTATTAAAATAATGTTTTAGAAGATTAAGAGACTGAATTTCTCCCAGGTTGAAAGCAGAAAAGTAACTTTTATGGAGCTTTGGTGGTTTTATAAGTAAAACGAAAGCAACAGGGTATCAACATGAAGGGAACAATCAGCCCGGAAACAGAACAAAGAAAAGCTTAGCCATATATGTGTATACATATCTATGATACATGTAATGTGTCACTCTCTAGCTAGTTCCTATTTGAAGTCAAGGGGTTTTTCGTTTTGTTTTGTTTTCTTTTTTAAGTATAATTGGCTGACTGCCAGAAATAGGCAGACCATCTGGATGTCCATGTGGATTGTTCTCTTCTGAATTTATCTTGAACTCTGGGTGAGATTAACACAGATTTTGGGAAACAGCAGAGGTCCTTCATATATCAGTATGTGTCCAATATGCAATATGTCTGATTCGTTGAGTGAGTCATTCTGTCTGGATTGGAATCCCAGATCTGCAGTTTAGTAACTGTGATTTAGGTCTGGTAACTGTCTTTGCCTCAGTTTCCACATCTGTAAAACAGGAATAAAAATAATAGTATTCTTTAAGTCATTGTGACTGCATGATTTACTGTGTGAAAAAGGCTTAGTCCCTGACACATAGTAAACATTGTGTTAATGTTAGCTATCATTATTATTACTGTGGGCTAGTAGCTCTAGTATTGTCTCTAATCCTTAGGACAGCCTGTAAAGTAAATAGTGTTATCTGAGAATCCAAGGCTTAGAGAGAAGCTGCTCTCCTGGGCTACAAGTCACTTCAAAATCTGAGCTTTTTCCATTATCCTATCTTGCCTCATAAATTTTAGTACCTCATTGCTGATAGAAGCCTTTTATATCATCTTAGACAGTTACTGAACTTGTCTGCAGAATGGATCGTTAAAGGCTGGGCTCTGGGGTTGGAGAGGCTTGTGTTCGAATCCTGATCCCACCACTCAAAGCAGCTGGGTGGTCTTGGACAAGCTACTCAACTCCATGAAAGTTTCTCAGGTTCTAATAAGGATTACATTAGATAATGTATGGGAAGCTCTTGGCACACTATGTGCTGTGTGATTATTAATTTCTCATGATTATGATTTTTATTATAAATATGATCTAAGTCTCAGAGCTAGTTAGTCGTGGACGTATAACTGAAACTCTGGTAGGTCTTTTATTCAGTGCTCTCTCTTCTCTACTTTGCTATCTAATTGGTTAGTTTTCATTCATCCTTTTAGAATCTACATTTATAAAGTCAGAGCTGTTAGTGAAGATTTTATAAGAACACTTTCCAAGAGTTTTTTTGAACTGCCAAGTCCAGAGATTTAGGATGTAGCTTGGTGCTGAAGTAATTGGCTGTCTTAGTCTTGCATTATAAGAAGTTCCCTTTCAGAGTATAAGGTTGAGAACCATGAAAGGAACTCTCACGTTTTGGTAATTGCTTTAAGGAATAGCTTACCTTTTAAAAACATACATTATTCAGCTACAACTCCTTCTTTCCCTCACCTTGCCGTTTTGAGAATCTCCTCATCATACATCTTCACAAGCTTGTTTTCTGAGTTTCCCCTTTTAACTATTTTCTCAAGTACCATCCCATAATAATATTTTCTTTTCAGTTTATCAACTAGTTGGGGAAGTGATGTACTTGTTAGTATTGAAGAGTTTCTGAGTAATATAGAAATGATTCAGTTTTAGGAGCATACAGAAATGATTTAATCTTAGGTGAATACAGAAATGATTTAATTTTCTACCTGTCAAAGAACTGAAGCATCGTGAAACTGGTCCTAGCTAGCTACTTGAAGCAAGCTGTACACTATTTACTGCAGTTATATCACATCAACAGACAGTTTGTGATCAGAGATGAATTCAGAAAGTCTCATTAATATGTTGAGCTAACAACAGGGATGAGATGTATTAATACCTCCTTGAATGCAACATTTGTTGTTTTCTTGTGTGAATGGGATGGATTTAGCTATGAAAAAGACTGAACTCCACAGTGCTCTGATATTGATAAAGTGGGTGTCTTCTAAACTCTTTTAAATTTATTCCTCCTCTTCCTGGAGTTAACCAGATAGATTATAGTTTAATTTTGCCAATGGGGAGTTTTAAAGCAAAAGGACTAACAGTTTTTTCCCCCAAAATAAGTGAGAGAACATCAGGAAATAGAATTGCAAATATATTTCCATTTTGTCATAAAGAACCTTAACATTTTTCCCTGTTACTTCGACATCAGTTTAAACTATGACATTTCTCTTGTTTTGACTAGCACTAGAGTAGGAGAGAGTAATGTTCTATATTACAAGGACCTCATTGCCTGAAATAAATCTCTAAGGATACCTTAAAATTCTCTGACCCCTCTCTTCTCGTGGTCACCATGGCTCTTCTGTTTGGTTATTGAGCTGCTTCACAGTGGCAATCATGCTAAACTTTTCAGCTACTGTTTTGAGCTTTCCCTTTCAAACTGGAGATTAGAGAGAAGTAAGTTTCACTTCCTCCCATCCCCCATAATGGAACCCAAGTTGAGCCAGGAAAGCTTTGTATTCATCATTGATCCATTCATCAATGCAAAGTTATTAAGTGCTTTCCATTCAGCATCTGTGTAAGGTGCTGTGAAAACTGCAAAAGGCACTTTGGACCTCAAGAAACTCCCTTATTTTCCTCTTTTACTTTCCCTTCCTCTGCCTCTTTTACCAACTTCCCAAAGAATTTGAGGCTGTTTACTGAATCAAAGGTAGTGTGCAAGTACTAAAACAAGCATAAGACAGAAATGTGACCATCTTTACTAGTATAAGTTGGTAGGTCCATGGAGTGAGAGAACTAAATTTGGTTGTAGGTTTCCTGATCCCTAAGGCAGAATGGGAATTACTAGCTTATGTAGCCTTCTTTGTCACCAGAGAAAGCATTACAGTTTCTCCATGCTAGTAGACTCTTTGGGATCAAAACTGAAGGTGGAATTTACTGGTTTACAAAGCGAATGTTGACTTCAGTGCAGTTTTCAAACAGGAATAAGTATCGGGAGGAAAGATTGAGGGCATGGATTCATATCTGTCTTGCTTACTGTTATGTCCCAGGGCTCAGCACAGTGCCTGGTGCATAGTAGGTATTGGATACATAGTTGTTCAATTAAAATGGTCTATTCATTGGACAATTTGCACCGACTTTCAATAACAATGAAGACACTATATACTCTGCCTTTGAATGTTGTATTCTCTCTCCCCAGAAGGCCATCCTCTAGCCCTTCTTTACCTCCTTCTCACCCTTCAGGTCTCATGTTAAATCCAACTTCTTTTGTTTTAGTATCTCAAAAGGATCTGTTACTGAATGTCCTTTGCTGCAGTTCCTTTTATAAGGAGTTATCACATATTTCATTGTTCATTTGAAAGTCCAATGTTTTTTGCAGTGCAGAGCAGCCACGTTATTCTAAGTACTTACTCAGACAAATTAAATGATTCTGTGTAGCAGTTCTGAAAAGTCTAATTTCCATGTGCAGAATCATGTTTATCATCATCCAAATTCAAAGGCACAAAATAGCACATTTACATTGGTAACTTATTCATAACATTCCCTTTCTACCTTGTTTGTTTTATTGTTAGAAACCAACCCAAATCCCATCTGTAGGATGACACACATAAAAGGATGAAATTTAAATATCAGGGCTGTGATGGGGCGAAGCACTTGAGGCATATCCGGCCTTGAATTGGTGCCCTTTGCCTCCTGGCTGCATTATGTAAAGATAGGGGGATTGCCAGATTTTCCTTTAAGGGTTTAACTAACTGCTTCTTCAAGGCCTTAAGGTCTCTCAAGGAAGTGTACAGAGAAGGCATTTTTAAACACAGTATTGGCCCAGGAGGAAGTGTTTTGGGGCTTTTACTTCATGATTACTGAACTTTCCTGCAAGCTTTTTTCCTCCACAGATTCTCCCTCCAGGAAGAGACGGAACATTCTTTACAATTCTAGCCTCCTTAAAGAATGACCTCCTCACTCAACAAGCGTCTTTTGGTATTACTGGCAAAAATGAATTATCTTAAAGCTAACTTTTATTTTAAAGCAAAAATTCTCTTTTGGAGGGGAAAGAATCTAATCTCAAGCCCTAGAACATATAAGGTTAATGGCAAACTTGCTTCAAGGAGAGAAACAGAAAAAGCAAAATTGTTAAGTCAGCTGAAGAACTAATCAAGCGTATTGTTCCCTTGATTCTGTAAAATTATAACGAACCTTTTAGAAAGGTTGAAAAGATGTCCGTGGTGTGCTCTCAGTTTACTTTGTCTGTAAGTGCATGTTCCCTCTTCCCCTTGGTTCCAGAGGCACTGGTGTGTGCTGAACGGGTTCTCCTGGATGAGGGCTGAGTGTCTTTCCAGATGACAGATGGTTCCCTCTGCTGGCTGAACTTAAATTCAGTCCTCCGAGCTGAGCCAACCTGGGAGGAATCGCTATCCTTCTCACTGATTATGAAAACAGTTTTGAGATCCATCCTTAAAGAAACCAACCATCTGTGACCAGTTTAAGTGCACACTGGAACTGATGATGAGCTAGCTTACTTCCTCCTTTCCTCCCTCCCTCCCTCCATCCCTCTCTCCCTCCCTTCTATCCTCCCTCCCTTTTTTCTTACTTCCTTTATTTTGAGAAAAATTTAAAGATACAGACAAGCACAAAAGGTAGTATAATAAGCATCTGTATTTCTACTATCTAAAAAGGAGCATCTGTTTATGTCTAGTCAGATTTACTTCTGGTTTGTGTGTTTGTTTCTTTTTAAAGAAATTATTGATGAAACTAAATTCTCTTTTAACTACCATATCCTGTTTTCCTTCCACCCTTCACTCTCTCAGCTGCCTGTACCTCCTGCTGGAAATTCCCTACCATAAATTTAGGATGTAATATTTAACTAGTGTATTGTTTATATTTTTATGTACACACACATATATACCAACAACCAATATATACTATTTTGTTTAAATATTTTATGTTTAAATCTTTCCTTCTTGTTGCTTTTTTAATGTAACAGTATTTATGAAATTTATCTGTATTGATGCCTATAAAATCAGTTGATTTTAACAGCTGCATAATATTCCATCCTATAAATGTAGCACATTTTATTTGCCTATTCCCTTTCCAATGCAACTTTTAGGTCATTTCCAAGTTTTGCTATACAAAAACAAAAAAACACTGCAATAATCTTTTTAGTATATGTCTCCTTGTGTCCATATTGCTTGAGCCTAGTATACCCTGCAATGAGAATCAGTAAGCTGTAGGATATATGTAGTATTACTTTTGATAAATATAACAAAATTGCTCACCAGGATGATACCAATTCATGATTCGGCCAGAAGTAAGCTAGAATATTATGCTATTTTTTAATACCTCTTGGACAACACTGAATTTTGTCTGTCTTCTCCATGTTTACTATTCTAGTAAAAGAAAAATGGAATTCCATTATTTTAATATGTGTTTTCCTCTAGTGAGTCTGAGCTTCTTTTTTTTACCCTCTTTGTCCATTGAGATTTCTTCTTTGAACCACCATTTTTTTCTATATGTTTGTTCATCTTTGTTCTTGATTTTTGGAGTTCCTTATACATTCTGGTTACTTATTCTCTGTTACGTACGTTGCCACTATCTTTGTCTGGTCAGGCATTTGAGAAGATTACTGCTTCTGATGATAAGTAAGTTAAATTGTTATGGTTTCTAATTTAATTCTACGTATTATCAAGGAATTAGGCGTTATCTTTCTCCCCTCAGTCCATTGCCGATCCTTTCGGATCCTCTTTCAAAATATGCAGCAGATGACTGCCCACTTCTCCCTGTCCCCTGTGCTATCTGATGTTTTATCCTCATTTAAAAAAATTACTCTCTCGGGGCTTCCCTGGTGGAGCAGTGGTTAAGGATCTGCCTACTAATGCTGGGGACATGGGTTCGAGCCCTGGTCTGGGAAGATCCCACGTGCTGGGGAACAACTAAGCCCATGCGCCACAGCTACTGAGCCTGCGCTCTAGAGCCCGCAAGCCACAACTACGGAGCCCATGCGCCACATCTGCTGAAGCCCGGGTGCCCTAGAGCCCGTGCTCCACAATAAGAGAAGCCACCGTAATGAGAAGCCTGTGCATTGCAACGAAGCGTAGCCCCTGCTCTCCACAGCTAGAGAAAACCAGCGTGCAGCAATGAAGACCCAACACAGCGAAAAATAAATAAATAAAATAAATAAATTAAAAAAAAATTACTCTCTCGATAGATATACCCTTCATATATTATTATGCCCATTTGACAGAAGTGAAAAGTGAGGCTCAGTGAAGTTCAGCAGCTGTATAAGACACAGAGATGGTAAATGTATTACTAGAATTCAAACTCAGGTCAGTAGGACCAAAAACCCTTATTTCTTCCACTGTCAGTTTCCCTCAGATTCTCATGGACACCAAGGTTTCAAAGGAAAGGAAGTAGATTGACCCATAAAATACCTTTCAGACAGATGCTTCGGTATAGGCCGCCACAAAACCAGAGAAGTACTCTTCCTACCGACTTCTGGGTTGGCCTCATCTTTATGCAAAATGGAAAACCCTTGTTCCAGGACTGGCTGGCTCTGAGGAAGGGCAAATAATAATGCAGCCAGAACAGCCCAGGACTAGAAATGGGAAGATGGAATGTGAAAGCACCATTCTGCTCCTTACTTTATGTGATCTTGTAGGAGTCACTTAAGCCACTCTTGAATCGTGATCTCTCTTGTGCAGAGTAATGACAATACTTAGAATTTGCACATGTGCCTTTATTCTACCCTTTTAACAGTACCAATGCTGTCATACTAGCTCAGTTTTCACGGTGAATGTCCCTAATGAAGTTGTACTATAAGCCATCTAGATCACTGCGGAAATGATCATCTGAATTTCTTGTTTATGGTGTAGGTATCCCAGGACTGCCTGCTTGCCAAGACCCTCTGTAAAACTCCATGCACCCTGCTGTTGAGCGCTCTGAGGAGGTAACAGTATTCAGAAAGGTAGAGTTTACTTAATTTAAAAATTTTTCGTAGAGTTAGGTATAACTGACCTACTACGGGTATCCTTATAATAATAGGAAGATTTCTATGTACATATAAAATAGAACTCTTAAAATGGTATAATTTGGGGGCTCAATTTTCTTGGAGAATTTACCCTCTCCTGACTTCTATTTGTAGCTGCCATTTAAAACTTGGGGTATAAATATTATGTCAGTTAAATAAAGGAGTGATAACTTCACTTTCTGGAGAAAGCATTACCTTCCCTTTCATGAAATGTAGCTTTACCGTTACCTGATTGACATGCTATTATATTATTCTCCCTTCCACCAGACAGTTACACATATTTAATAATTTTTATGTATAAAAAGTAAGGTTAAGCGGTTGCAAAGACAAGTTGTTACGCTTTGCATGGTTTTGAGAATGATCGTGGAGATGAAATGACGTTAGTAGTAGCAGGAGGACACACTGATATGAAACATACCTCCTGAAATAGAAAGGGATTGTTCTTGGTCAGAGGAAATCCTAGTGGAATTCGCTGGGACAGTGAAGAATAAATCTTATAACAAGGCCTGAGGATAAGGCAAAATAATTACTCTTCTTTGTATGTCTTTGGATGGTTTAACTGGATAAGTTTAATATACATTAAAAAAAAAATAGCAATAAAAGAAGGGAATGTGCTAATGTGGCAAAACTTCCCCAGTTTTGATGATGTCAGTGGACAGTGTTCATTTAATCCCTCCCTAGAACTCATTTGTGTATACCCCTCTTCTTTTCTCTCACCCGTTCTCATCTTTACTTCCCTCATAGTATCTCCCATTCCGAGATCTCAACAGACAATTTAGCATGTGTAATAAATATAAATATTGAATAGCACCATGTGTCAGAACACAAAGATTTTGTATGCTTTCAGTCAAGACCCAGTCTCCTGTTTCCACTTTACATTGTCTGCTTACTTACTCTTGGCCCTGTTTTCTATTCTCTCTCGTTCCATAGTTGCTTGAAACTCATGGATTTATGCAAAAGACTGCCCCTCACATTTGTAGGACTGTGACACATTGCTATATTTTCTAGAAATACTCACCAAATGCAGATTATGGAGGGATGAGTCAGGCATCTTCACTTCTTAATGTGCCTGATTTCTTTCTGGTGAATCACCTTCCCGTCTAGAGTGTTTTTCTGGAAGATGCAGAAGGTTTAAGGATAGTAAATGAAATGAGCTGAAATGGAACCCTGGTGTTACGTGTTTCTTTACTATGAGCTTTGCATGGAATTGTTCGATCCTTATGTTATGCTTCTGTTTAGTGTTTTTGAGCCCTGAAGCAAGACTCTTTTTAACATGAAACGTGTCAATATGAAATATATATACCTGAAAGAGGGGCATTTTAATATTAATAATTAGCGGAAGGAGGAATTATAGGCTATAACTTTGAGTTTTAAGATCTCCACTTATTTCTCTTTGCTTAGAAACACTTCTCTTTTCTCTCCTCATAGTAAAAGGCATGTGCTTGTTGATTCCAAAGTCCCACACTTTGCTGTTTCTTTTCTTTAAAAAGACTGACTCAGATTTCTGCTATTTGCTGTGTGATCTCAGTTAACTCACTTAACCTCTCTGAGCTGTGGTGTCTTCCTCCGTAATATGAGGCTAATTATAGGAACTACCTCATAGAATGGTTGTAAAGGATTAAATGACAATTTTTATAAAATGATTAGCAAGATACCTGGTGTACAGAAACTCTCAAAAAATGATAAGAACTATTATCAGCAGGAAATGTGCACTTATGAATTCTGTATTGGTGTTTAGGATATCATTTTCAATATTCTGTTTCTCTTAGGATATTACCTATTGCAGTTTTCAATGAGGCAAGATATAGAGATATCTGAGACCAAAAAACTAAGGTAAAATAAATAACGTGGCAAAGTACCATGTAGATAATCTTTGGTAGTCATGATCCTGTACAAGCCTCATTGCTTTGAGATTACATGCTGCCAGTGTAAGAGTCAGATCTGATTGATGTTTTATATTTTATCATTTGACTTTATGCTGTACTTTCATTCCAAGTCTTCTCATGTATTTGGCAGGATGATCAAGGAAGCTCTGAGTGTGACTTACGTTTCTAGTTAAAACCAAAACCCAATATCACTAGGTGAAGTAATGAATGGAGGTTAAGTATTTTGAGGAGAGAAACTGCTAAATGCAAAGGAATATTTCCTATATGTTTTTACTTGTTTCCATTTCTAGGATGGCTAAGTGAACTCTACTGAACCTGGCATTTTCACAGATAGCAACTATAAAGTATGGGGGAAATATTACCTGAAAGCCCTAGAGAGTGAAAATAAGCAGGTAGATTCTGAAAGGGAATTGAGATTCAACACTTGGAAGCAGGGCCCAGTGCAGAGTGAGTTCCCCATTTTACAGCTTTTCCACTGAGGACATGTTGAGGTTAATTAATGTCACCTGGGGTGACTAATTCCAGTAGATAAACCACATTCTTTTTGGTTTGATGATCCAAAGAACAGGGTTCAGGGCAACCACAGCCACTGGAAAATGAAGCTAGAATTCTGGAAAGGAGAGAGGAAGACAGGGGAGGCTCCCAATTCAATGTATATATAGTACCCAAAGTTTTGACTGACCCCTTAACCACGAACACGTGGAGCAGATATAAAGTAGCACAGCTAAAGATGAAAGAACTGAATTGAGATTCGAGCTGCCACCCAAGAGATAGTTTTCAATTTGTGTATAACCGAATTAATTGCCTGCTAAAACAAATAAATCAGTGCTCTTCAAAGAAGTCTAACAGATTTTAGAGTCTTTACTCCATAATATTCACATTCATACATTCCCATGATACAACCCTGAGTTAAATAACATATGAAGAACCAAGAAAATGCGACCCCTTCTGAAGAGAAAAGGCATTAGTCTGAGACTAATTCCAAGATGACCCAAAGGTGGAAATTAGCCAAGATTTTAAAGCAGCTATTAAAACCATACTCAATGAAGACAGAAAGATACACTCATAATGAGTAAAAACGTAGTAAATAGAAACTACAGAAAAGAACCAAATGGCAATTCCAGAACTGAAAAATACAATATTTGAAATAAAAATTCACTGAGTGAGCTCACATCCATTGGAAGTAACAGAAGAAGGTGTCAGTGAACCTAAAGATAGAGCAGTCGAAATTTTCTTTCTGAAGAACAGAAAGAAAAAAGATTTAAAAAACTGAACAGAAAAAAATGAAAAGAGCCTCAGGGGCCTGTGTGACATAAGTAAAAATGTCTAATATACAAGTAATTGGAGTCTCAGAAGGAGAGAAGAAAGAGAATGGGACAGAAAAATATTTGAAGAAATAATGGCCAAATTTTTAAAAATTTGATGAAACACATACATTTGCAGATCAAGAAAGTCAGTGAACCTCAAACAGGATAAATTTGAAGAAAACTATGCCTGTGCACATCGTATTCAGACCGCTGGACACCAACAATAAGGAGAAAATTTTGATAATAGCCAGAGAAAAATGGCAGGTTACCTTCCAGGAAACAGTGCTTTAAATTAGCACTACCTTCTCGTCAGAAACTACAGAGTCTAGAAAAACTAAAATGATATTTTTGAAGAGAGGAAAAAAAACCCTGTTAACCCAGAAATCTATATATAGTGAAAATATCCTTTGAGAATGAAGGCTAATTAAAGACATTTTCAGATAAAAGTAAACTAAGAGACTTCATTGCCAGCAGACCTACATCACAAGAAATGCTAAAGGAAGTTATTCAGGCTGAAGTGAGATAACACCAGATGGAATCTTAAATCTTCAGGAAGGAATGAAGAATGTCAGAGATTGTAAATATAAAAGAGTATTTTTTTCATCTCAGTGTCTTTAAAATACACAGAACTTTTTAAAGCCAAATCATAACACTGCCTTGTGGTGCTTATAATGTGCTGTGTGTAGATGTCATACATAAGACAATTATAGCATAAATAATGAGGGGGGTGCATAGTAAATGGACTTATACAGTTGCATGGTTTTCGATTTTATATGAGGTGGTATGAAGTGAACTCTCAGTAGACTGTGAAAGGTCAAGAATGTATATTTTACTGCTTAGAGCTATCACTAAAAATCCAGTAGATAAATTAAAGTAGAATCCTAAACACCTTTAAAATGATCCCAAAAGAATGCAGGAAAGAACAAACAGAGAACAAGAAACAGAGGGGGCAAACAGAAAGCAAACAATGAAATTGTAGCTCTAAATGCAAACATATCATGCTAATCATATTTAATTATATTAAATGTTAATGGACTAAATACTTTAATTAAAAATCAGAGTTTATCAGGATGGATTAAAAAAACAACTATTTTCTGTTAAAAGATAAACTTTAAATATAAAGATACAGTTAAGTTTAAAGTAAATTGGTGGAAAAAGATACACCATGGAAATAGCATAAGAAGTCTAGAGTGCCTATATTAATATCAGAGAAATTAAACTTTAAGACAAAAGGTATTACCAGAGTTAGTGTTTGATAATAATAAATCGGTTATTACATTAAGATAAGAATTATAAATTAGTGTATATACCTGACAAAATTCCAATGAGATTACTTTAAGTATCTTTGAGTCTAGAATTTTTTGAGGACTCTCAATTTTGCGTCAAGAGACACAGGTGACTCATCACTTTAGGCTAACAACCATTTTGTAAAATTGTGGAATCAAAGCTCAACACAAGTGAAAAAAAGCATAGTTGGAGAGTGTGGATATCTGTATGTCAAATATATGTGAGGGTCCCTAGCCTGGAATCACGTGACACAAATCCTAGTTATTACTAGCTTCTGTATTAGCTAGCTGAGAAATAGTACCTCATTTGTGATGGTTTATAACCAATTTAAAATAAGATTAATAAAATATACATAGAAAATCAGAAAAGAAGTCCACCAGTCACTGTTGCTAACAGGGTTGCGAATATATACTAAGCACATAAATTCACTCGGGTTTTCTGGCAGGCAGAGCAAAGAGGGAAACACAGGAAGTTGCATATTCTTATGATCAGAAATGTTAAAACATGTCAGAAATTTCTCATGTGATCTTGAAGATCCCTTCCTGTATTTGAGATTTCATAAAAATGGGATAATAACATCTACCTTTCAGAATCTTGGTAGGAATGATTGAGACCACACTGGTACGTAAATGTTAGTTTTCTGTTGTCTTTATATAACTCCAGTAAAGGTTCATGGTAGAAATCTAAGGAGTCTGACTGTAGGTAACTTAGTTAAAACTCCAGAGTCTGACCTTCTATGGGTCATCTAGTTACTATTTATTTAAGTGCCCCTATATTGTGAGTAACCATGAAGCATTTTTACAGTCTTCTCCATACAAAGTAGATGTCACTGTCTGTGTTTCATAAGTTAGGCAGCTGAGCCCCAGAGAAGTGATGTCACTTGACTAAGGCCACGTATAAAGGTTTTAGTCAAAACTTGAACCCCTATCTCTATGTCACCAAAGCCCATGGTTTTTCTACTACATTACACTGCTTCTAAAATATGGACGAGTTTAACAATATTGGTATTATTTCCAAGAAGTATTCCAGTTTATAAAGCTGTCATTGTGAAGAACCAGCACACACTGGGTTAGAATTTGTGTTATGTGAAATCACAGACAGAGTCATGACTCAGAAGGCTCCGCATACCCCTGAGAGCATCAAAATGTCTATATTTTGTGTTTGTGTTTTGTTTTTTAAAAAATAATTTCTTGATCAAGACTTGAGGACTTGGAGAGTGACAGAGAGTAAGCTCACCCTGGGACCACTAGTGACAGCTTTGCCAATACGGTTAGAGCGTTCTTTAACCTTAAAGCTTGCTTAATGAAAAGAGACCCGCCCCCCAAAAACCTTTTTACTAACGTGTAGTGCTCTCTTGTCAGTTTGAAATGAGCAAACTGTCAGCCTGCCGATTACCATGCATACAGTATATGCTCATTAAATCATGCACTGTAAGTTTCTTCAGGTTGTCAAACTGCTTAATTGAAAAAACGTGTAGTGTCGCTCTTACAGGAAAGAGGCAGGAATCAAAGGGCTGGAGAGTTTACTCTTAATATTTCGGAGTTTGCTCTTAAGTGCAGCCAGAAATTGTTCTATTTTACAGTTTTGATTAAAGGACTGTTCCTTCTGCATCTTTTTTGGTTTCGTTTATAATTCAAACACTGTAATGATAATGCAGTTGCTTTTATAATAGAGCTACTAAATCATTCTGCCAGGAGATGAAAACCAAAGTAAAGGGCTCACCTTTTTGTGCTGTAGCTCTAAGGCCGACTTCGGTGTGTTGAGGCTGAAACAAACTAGGAATAAGAGATCTGGATGGGTTTTAGTTTTGCTAAATCTCTGCTGCTGTGTTTTCATTTTAGGAGGTTTAGGCTTTAGCATCACCTCAATGGGTGAGTTAATCCTGTATGAGAGCTGATACCCTTAGGCTATCATGGCCTATGATAATTAGGCTGTTTGATTTGTTTGCATGGTAGCTCTAAAAAATACCAGTGCCCAAGCTGCACCCCAGATCAAATAAATCAGAATCCTTGGGGGTAACTGTTTTTAAAAGCTCTCCAGGTTATTCTAATATGAGCCAGGGTTGACAGAGCCTGGCCTAAATTGACTTGACTCGTCCAGCATTTCAATTCAACTGATTCAGCAGCTCTTATCATCAACCACAAGGCATCAACCAACGACTTAGCAACCAATAAACACTTCAGGGTTTCAGAAGGTTAAAAACTCTGATTTCTGAGCTCCACTTAGATCTATAAATGAGATTCTTTGGAGACAGGACCCAGGAGTCTCCATTTTTAATCAGAACTCTAGGTGATTCTTATGCCCTAAGGTATGAGAATTTGCTAGAGAAGCAAGATGATCTTTATAAGTGAAGCTGAGTGGAACTTCAGAGGAAAGTGCATAAATCACAGTAAAATCAGGGCAGGCTTTTTTTTTTTTTTTAAAAAAAAAGGGATTTTGGTACATTCATTTAGGGTACCTGGGATCATGCATGGTTATAATGGCATTAGTTTTTTGGGGGGATAACCCCCCACAGCATCACCACCACTATTATGAGACCCTGGGATGCACACACACTTTGTAGCTTCTTTAACCTTTAGACACCTGGGCCTCACGACTAGGGCCAATGCATTTTTCAAGGGCTTAGAAAAATATTGAGAACTAAAAGGAAAAGAAAATGATTTTGGACTTGAAGTATGTAGAAATTGCAGAGTCAGATCAATTAGATATTTAATAAAATGTCAACAAAATAGAACATTGTGCTATTGCTATTAATTACTAAATTTAGTAATTATAAAGAGTCTATGTTTAGAGACATTTTATGAGTTTGCTTTTCTCACTTCTTAAGAATGTCTGAATTGCATGATGATTGTTGAGAAATTTTAGCCAATTTTAAAATTTAATAAACCAAATTGTATGTAAGCAAGTGATTTTAAATGGAAAAATACAAAAATCTTCTCAAAAATTTTTCATCGAACACTTCTTTATTGTAATGTATCATATATAATATTGTATTGAGCCTCCCAAAGAAAAGGTGCCTAGGACCTAGGAAGGTCGTGTACCCCAGAGTATATACTTAAAAATTAAAGGATATTTAATTGTGCAGAACTCCACTCTCATTGACAAGGCTATCAAAATATGCCTAAGCAACATTCTAAAGATATAGTTGAAACTAAATATTGTTGCTCACCTTCCCTCTAGGGGGGGAAAAAAAGCCAAAAAAGATAAAAGAAAAAAAAAAATTTAAGCTACATACCACACTGCCTTTAAACGTACATCACTTACATAAAAGTTGGGATAGTTAATGAGCATCAGATGAGACTTACAACGCCAGTTGCACACTATATCTTTTGCTCAGAAAATTACCCCTAAGAAATTGTGATAATAGTAGTGAAACAACACGTGACTAAAATAAAAGAGAAGTAGAAATTTGGAGTCTCTGAGGTCAGTCGGTAACTAGAACTAAGTGTCTTTTTAAAATTCCCCATGTGCCACTTTCATACCTTGGATTTGATTACATAGTAGGTCCCCAGTTTCAGAATTCTTCTGATCCATCGATTACGAGTCCCACTACTAACATCTTACTTAAGGTACATCTTCTCCTTTTCTTAGCCCCTTTTTGTTTCTTTTGTGAAAGTTACCACTGCTGTTTTCTTTATTTTTTGGTTTACCTTCTTTTTTGACTGTCTCCTTCCCCAGAATATAAACTCCATGAAATCATGAGTTATGGCTGTACTTTACCAAATCAATCATGGAGAAGAAAGGGTGGTGACAATTGATCACTTTGTCCTCGCCAGCGATGATTAGTCAGGAGCGTCATACTACTGGGACAGTGTTACAGATGCTTATGGTCAGGAAATATTTTAAAACACCTTTTGTAAACTTGGATTCTGTAACGCCAAGTCAATAAATGAGTGAAGGAAAGGAAGCTATATTTGAGTTTCATCTATATCTCTCTTACATCCTGCAGCGTCCAAAAGGAAAAAAAAAAGGGAAAGAGTCAGCTTTTCTATAAATTCTGTGACTTCTAGATGAATAAACTGGTTAATTGTTCACTTGAAAAATGACTACTTTATACTTTTGGAAAGGGGCCTGAATATTTCTTGGCAATACTTCAACTGATTAATAATTTAGAATGGTGATGGACTGGAGAATGGAAGTGGAGCTAATAGCCTCTCATTTTCCTCTTTATTATTTTAGACAAACTGGTAAGTCATGGTAGAGGTGTGGGGAGTTTCTGGGTCAACTGACTAGAAGCTTTGGATTAAAAATGGAGAGAGGTATTTGGTCTCTCTAAGGTGTTGACTTCACCCGTAATGGAGCTGGATGACTTTGTGATGTGTTGCTTCTGATACTTAGCTGCTTAGAGTTGCTATTACACTCCCAAAAAGTCTGTGTGAACTACAGGCAACTCCTACTGTGACTGCTGTGTGCCACATCAGACTAGACACTGCTTGGGAAGAAACAACGGGTCCAACACAATTCTAACCTTAAGAAGTTCAAAAATCTGGCAAGAGAGACACATATGTCTATAAATCATTATTCTACCAGGTAAAAAGTATTAAGTGTCTTAGGAGAGGGCTATGAACAAATACCATGGGGGCCATTAACTTATGGATTGATGTGAGGGATCTGCCTAATTGGGAATTAGTGATTTGAAAGAATGTGAGAACGTTAAACTATCTACTAGTAACTGTATATGCTGGTAACAGCAATCAGAATGAGAAAATGCCTAAGAAAGGAATGCTGGCATGAGAACCTCATTGGGATTTCCAGGGCTATGTAAAGCTCTGTGCCTGTATTCAGAAAGATAGGATTCGGATAAATTGTATCCTAGAAGGAGTGAAGTGAGTCTTCTCCTAGAAAATGCACAAGTGTTTAGCTGGAAATTTCTACGTGTTTTGGGGAGAGGCTGTGGCTTTAAAAGCAGCCAGTGTTATTGTGGATGTTGCCGGAGGTGCTGATGTTCTTCTGTCTCTAAGGGAAGAGTGTCTGGGCCCCCCAACTGAATCCCACAAATTCTGAAGAGAGTTGAGTTTTTCATCTAAATAAGACAGTGTGTATTTGAGTGCCAAATCTGCTTCCACTGGCTGAATGTTTTGCTAATATAGTCAGGGCCTGAATGCAATTAAGACTCACCTCAAGGAGCAATGAATTATGCATGCTTTCCCTGACCTCCCATCTCCCGAGGACTTAAGTAACTTCCAGAATACTCATGTTTTGAGTATTTGTATATGTTATTGTTATGGACTAAATTTTGTCCCTCCAAAATTCATATGTTGAAGCTCTAACCTCCAATGTGACTATATTTAGAGAGAGGGCCCTTAAAGAGGTAATAAAGGTTAAATGAGGTCATAAGGGTGAGGCCCTAATCCAATATGACTGGTGTTCTTATAAAACGAGGAAAAGACACCAGAGATGCAGCCACAGAGAGAAGAAATCATGTGCACAGCAAGAAGGTGGCCTTCTGCAAGCCAAGGAGAGAGGCCTCAGGGGAAATCAAATGTGCTGACATCTTGATCTTGGACTTTCAGCCCCTAGAGCTGTTGAGAAGTACACTTCTGTGGTATTTTGTTATGTCAGTCCTAGAAGACTAATATGGTTATTGACAAATCCTCCTGCGGGTTTGATTTGTGAGCCTAAGTCAACGACAAGTTAAATGGAACTCTCAATTTGGGCCAAAGCAACCATGAAAGTCCTTAGGAAATGATTCTGCTTCCCTTCTCATGAAGTAGTATCTAGCATAACCATGGTATAAAGCTACTCATTTACGCAGAGCAAATTTTTTACTCAGACATCTACTTATTCACCAAATGTTCATTGAGTGCCTACTATGTGCCAGTTACTCACAGATTATGATCAGAAGGAGCTGTCAGTCTAGAAAAGGAAATATAACAGGCACATAACATACTTTCATTTGTTTGTGGAAATACCGTGGGCATGCCAAGACTGAAGAGATTCATTGCAACTGAATGGCAGGGAAGACTCCTGGTGGAGGTGGAGTTGAAGGAGGGCTTTGGAGGATAGATGGGGTTTGGTCATGCAGGGTTGGGCAGTGAGGGAGAGAGGAAGGAATAGTGAGCAAAGGCTTAGAGGCGTAACCCTGGGAAGTTTATGGGGAGATGTGCACTTTGACTGAAATGTAGAATATGCAAAGGTAAATTTTCCTTCATAAGGATGAGCTATCTCAGACTCAGAGGGCTTCCTTCGTAAAGGAGTGATGATATGCTACACACTGTCCTTCACATATTGTTATGTTAACACATCCACACTCATAATAACCCTGCAAGGTATGTGTTAGTATAGTGTTATCCCAATTTATAGTTGGAGAAACTGAGGCATGGGTGGGTTAAATTACTTGCCAGTTACTAGGAAATTGTGGAGCTGGGATTTGAACCTAGACATCCTGGCTCCAGAGTTTTTGCTTATATAAAGGAGGTCTGAGCATCTAAACCAAAGTATGGGGGGGGGGGGAAGTACTGGATGTCCATAGATTTGCAAATGGGGCAAGATGCAGACCTTTGAGATAGTGGGCAGCTTCTCCTATTTCCTTGAGCAAAGAGAAGGGCAGAGCCTCTACTTCAAATAATCATGATGGGGGATCGCAGTGCCCTTGGCCACCTTCCTCTAAGTTATCCATGTTTGCAGCCATTAGTGGAGATAAATCCTCGGTACAGGGAAACAAAAGTGTTTTTCAGGCGCTTTGCTGCCATGGTTAGCCTAGGACAGGGTTATGAAAGGAGCTTTTCTGTGTCTGCTGCCTTCCGGGGTTACATTCTTAGTGAATCTACTGCCTCAAAATGGAGCTTGTTAGTTGCGTGTCATCCAAGGGTGGCAATTAGTTGCATGTGTTTGGTTGGGTGCCAGCTCCCAGGGCACCAGACCTCAGTGGGGGAGCCACTGTTTGTCATGAATTAGTCTTTAAATAAAAGCAAGTTTTTAAAATGGAGCATGCTAATTTGGGTTTTGCTAACCCCCTCTGAAGAAGGCTTGGCCTGTTCGGTGCCAGCTGGCTGAGTTGGCATTCAGCAAGAAACTGGGTCCCTACCAAAAATTGCATTGCTCCCCCCTCCCGCTTTGAGAGCAAAATGGCAGGAAGGAGCTGGTTGGCCCCGAGAAACAAGGTGAACCAAGGTGCAGGGACAACGCAGCAATCGGATGATGAAAGGGAATTGAGCTGCCCTGGTCATACCCGCTTCTCTCACCACCTTAGGAAGAAAAGTCCACCCCTCTCTTTCCCCACTCACGCTGTCCTCAGCCACCCATTCAGTGACTTTCTACATAAAAGCCTTCCTCATCCAATTGCTTATACACTGCACCTTTTATACTCTTCCAAGTCATACTTAAGGGATTATCACTGCAGCTTTTAACTTCCCTGAGAAAGAGCTGAATGAGCGTGAATGGGGCGGAAGAGTCTTCAGTGAGAAAGTGTCCCCCACCCCAAAATGCTCATAAAACCCCTAATCACGATGTAAGAATGCCATCCTGTTTTTGGTGGCGGCTGGTTACAAATGTGCTCATTAACAATTACTGTACATATAGGCGATAATTACAGGAGTCGTGTCGCACACACAACTCATGGTAATAGAATGTGGGGCAACAACGGGCCCTGGTCGCCTTACTAGGGCGCTTTTTACACACGAAAATCCATCCCACCGATCAAGGTTTTGATTCTTGAAACGCAGCACTTTGCCCAATAAGTGCTAATTGGAAGATTTGTTTTCTTACACTTTCCAGGTGGATAACCTGATCCTGAGTAATGGTGACTGTCATGCAATGAACTGTTGAAAACAGGAACTCTTCAGTTTTTTAATTATCTATTTCGGTTTTGTTTTGCAAACATCCCTTTGTCTTCCAGTAGGTTTGCTCTTTATTGGGAGAGGAGCCTTGTACAAAGGCAAGACAGAAAAGGAATTTAAATAAGGTTTACATTTGTTCTGAAGGTTCAGGAAAGATGGGAGCTTTTTCTCAATATAAATGTTATTTGTGCAGCAATTACTGAGAAATATGAGTCGTCCTAGTTACTAATGTACGTTAAATTTCCTGGAGTGAGATCTTTGTGAAATTTCCTGGAGTGAGATTTTTTTTTTATTTTAACTTGTTTATTTGATGCCAGTGCCTCTGTTCTGCTGAATGTAGCATATTAAGTTTACTAATAAACCCACACCCCATTCCTAAGAGACTCGGCCTGAAAGCCTTCTTGACAGGACAAGAATTTGTTTGCTTGTTTGTTTATAAACGTTGATGCAGAATTGACAATGATGGACATTTTGAATATTTGAGTACCATATATAGTTTTAAGGGGGATCTTATTTTTTCAAGGCAATGCATTTTTCAGTTTCTTTAAATGTGCATTTAATATTTTTGGTCTCGGCAGGACAATGTGTTGCTTTTAAGGATAAGAGCCCGTAATGAGCCCATGAGCTTTTCATTTATGATATATCTGACAGGATTGCGGTGGATCTGATAGGGGATGCATGGGATTATGTCTGCAATCTGAAAATAAACCAGCTGGTATTCTGAAAACATTCAGAGAACACCGAACACCCCCATGTTAATGGCCCATAGCTTGATCCAACATCTGGATCCAACATCTGGAAAATTCCTGGTAGGGCATTTACATAAGAGTAGGACAGATTAGCCATATTCTCCGTAAATCTAAGGAACCTAATTAATGTGTTGTATACTTCTTATGGCCCAATTCATATATATTTTTTTAACATCTTTATGTTAAACTAATATATTGTCATTTTTACCATGAAAGTCAGCACAAATCATTAATGATTCCAGCAGCTATTTATGTTCTTCTCTTGTCTAGTATATGCCAGTTAACGTGAAATTACTCCTATTAGAGACATGATTGAATGATAATAACCTGACTGTAACTTGTTGGCAGAAATTCTTTCATAATGACAATAATGAACTATGCTTTGGAGTCCTTGCTGGGCTGGGTTAAACAGGAAGGTTGGATTTTATATGTTTCTAACCATCATGAACAATACTTCCTTTTTTAAAAAATTAATTAATTTCTTTATTTTTGGCTGCGTTGGGTCTTTGTTGCTGCGCATGGGCTTTTCTCTAGTTGCGGCGACTGGGGGTTACTCTTCGTTGTGGTGTGTGGGCTTCTCATTGCGGTGGCTTCTCTTTGTTGTGGAACAAGGCCTCTAGGCACGCAGGCTTCAGTAGTTGTGGCACGTGGGCTCAGTAGCTGTGGCTCACTGGCTCTAGAGCACAGGCTCAGTAGTTGTGGCGGGCAGGCTTAGTTGCTCCGTGGCATGTGGGACCTTCCTGGACCAGGGCTCAAACCCATGTCCCCTGCATTGGCAGGCAGATTCTTAACCACTTTGCCACCAGGAAAGTCCCATGAACAATACTTCTTAATGACTGTGTGAATTGAAGGAAATGTGCTATCTTGTAAATTTGTTTCAGTGTGGGAACTTATCATTTTTGTTTAATTTGTTGGAGGAAGGAACCACTGTTTGCCATTAAAAATGGTGTTCAGGGACCACTTTGCAATACACACACGTTATGATCAACAACAGTATATAGAGCCTAGATGAGTTCATCATTGCTCTCCTTATAGACAATATCTGAATTTTTAAGTGAAATTTTCCATATCTAATCATCACTGTAGAATGAAATATTATCATCAATGGCAGTGACTAAGAAAAATACAGAGAGCTTGATACTGCCATGAGATTGATAATTTAATTATCCTTTTTCTTTCACCTAATCTTGATCTGCTAAGGCCACATGATGTGACTGAAAATGCATATCAGGCAGATAGTCCAAGATATCTAAGAGGAGCAGTAAAAAGGACAGCTTTAGCTCCGTGAAAATTCCTGGTAGGGCATTTACATAAGAGTAGGACAGATTAGCCATATTCTCCGTAGATCTAAGGAACCTAATTAATGTGTTGTATACTTCTTATGGCCCAATTCATATATATTTTTTAACATCTTTATTGAAGTATAATTGCTTTACAATGGTGTGTTAGTTTCTGCTTTACAACAAAGTGAATCAGCTGTACATGTATATATATCCCCATATCTCCTCCCTCTTGCATCTCTCTCCCAGCCTCCCCATCCCACCCCTCTAGGTGGTCACAGAGCACTGAGCTGATTTTCCTGTGCTACGCGGCTGCTTCCCACTAGCTATCTATTTTACATTTGGTATATATAAGTCCATGCCACTCTCTTACTTTGTCCCAGGTTACCCTTCCCCCTCCCCGTGTCCTCAAGTCCATTCTCTACGTCTGCGTTTTTGTTCCTGTCCTGACCCTATGTTCTTCAGAACCACTTTTGTTTTTTTAGATTCCATATATACGTGTTAGCATACGGTATTTATTTTTCTCCTTCTGACTGACTTCACTGTATATGACAGTCTCTAGATCGATCCACCTCACTACAAATAACTCAGTTTCGTTTTTTTCTATGGCTGAGCCAACTCATATTCTTTCGTCTCACTTTTTACTCAGGCCATTGCTGTGGAAACCAGCTTAGGGCAGGTGTGACCCGAGGCCTCTTGCCTAAGCTGAATTGGGTCTCCTCATTTTCTGCCTTAGAGCTTCTCTGATACCTTGTGTGAGAGTTACTCAACCATGAAGTAATCCCTGACTAGCGTGGGATGGGAACTGGTGAAGAATTACTGTCCTCTTCCATGCTTTGTTCGCATTATATATATACATCTGAAGCACGTAAGGTTTCTCAGAGAGTTCCAGCCTGACTGAGCCCCAGTTGCCCACAGTGGTGATCAACTTGAGAATATACCCTTCTATTGCATTTTACTCCACATACGATGCTGTTGGAGCCCCACCAAGATCAACTTTACTGAGTCAGCACATCATGACCCAGCTGCTTGTAGTATTGGATGCAAAGGCCTCACAGATGAACCCTTCTCAAGAGAATTACCTTCTGTTGAGAGGAGCCACCTTCCCCAGAAATATCCACGAGATTCTTCAACTCTTGACAAAGGGCAATCCATAGCCAGTGACTGAAGCTGTCCAAGTGGGATGATACTATGGTGCCATTCATATTCCAGAGCTCTTTGTGGGATCAGGCCAAGGCTAGACTTCAACTAAAACCCCAGATTTTCTTGGCTTCTTCTCACGCCCATCCCACTCCCTTGTTTCCTCACAACTTTCTCCCGAGGGCACTTCTTCAATCAATTACTTGCACAGAAATGCCCACCTCAGGCTCTACTTCTAGGGAATACGATTTAAGACACCTTTCTTCCCTGTTTCACTCTCTATGGTCCCCCACTCCTGTTATCTAGGGCCCTTTCTGCAGGTAAACCACCTTTTAGTAAGACTTTGCTTTAGGCTCTGCTTTCCAGAGTTGGGTGTTAGGGTGGGGTGGGGAACCCAGACTATTACGAAGAACAATTTCAGTATGTTTGGAAGCTTCACTGTGTGCTGCCCACAAGATTAAGTGCACATGGTCCCTTCTGAATGTCCTATTGAGGGAACTTCAATCTAGAAAGAATCAGGCAACGTAAGATTATGCTAGAGTGAATGATTCAGGTAATACATGCAAAAGTTGAGAGATTTATTTTGTGGGACTAAAGATGGTATCAAAGACTTGTTGGAGGAAGTGTACTTGAATCCATGAGAGAAACATTTCGAAGGAGGAGAGAGGTGGCAGAAGGAAATTCAGCTTGGAGAGACATCATGAATAAAAGCTTTGAGTGTGCTTGAAAATCATTAGTTCAAGAGACCCTGACATTGCCACCATCCCTGTGGGAATATAGGCTTCATATACAAGTTGGATATGTCCAGAATGTGCTTTTATTTGTTCTATAGATATCTTTTCTATAACTAGCAGTTCCAGGCATTATGATGGGCACTGGAAGTGATAAAATAGAAATTGTCTCTTCTTGAAAAAAACTTGCAGGAGAGCAAATACATAAGCAAACAGGTAAACACATATAATTACAGGGTTTTTTCTAAAGCTCTGAAGGAAATTAACAGTGCAGTGCCATGACAGAAAATAACAAGGGTCACATATGTTAGATTGGGTGGACCAAAAGTCATCCCTGAGAATATGATGTTTAAGCAGAGCTCTAAAGAATGGAAAGTAGTCAGTACTGTAAAAGGCAGTGGAGCAAGGAGGAACATGGCAGCCAGAGGGATGGCATATGCAAAGGTCCTGAGGCAAGAAGTACTTCAATGTATATGAGGTACAAAGAAGACCAGTGTGACTATGTAGTACTGAATAAGGGAGTGCACAAGACAAAGCTGGAAGGTAGGGAGGAGCAGGATTTTAGAGGGCATCATGCTTTTTTATCCTCAATGTAATGGAAAGTAACTGAAGGTCTTTAAGGGCAGAAGTGATAGTTTCCAACTTACGGTTTTAAAATATGACTATTGTGTGAAAAATAGATTGAATTGGGGGACACAGATAGATGTGGGGAGAGCAATAAAAAAGCTATTGCAGTAATCCATGTGAGAAATGATGATCACCAAGCCTAAGGAGAGTCAATGGATGTGAAGTAGAATTTACTAGAATGTAATTCAGGACAGCAGGGGCCTACTCCCGTGATCACTGTTCTATCCAGGCCTACACCTGAGGTCTGTGAGGGCCCGGGAAAGAGTACAAATGGAGGTCACATACCACCTGTCTAAATATCTAAAAATTATAAATCCAGCTAATAAGCTGTAAAAGAAATGCTTTTTTATCCTTCTACCATGACAATATAACTCTTCAGCAACAAAATCCAAAAGTATAGGTAAAGCTATCATTTTTATATGATTGAAAATTGGCAAAATATCAAAGATAACTGAATATGATTATTGTTGCACATGTTCTGTTATTAGGGATGATATTTGGATGGATTAAAGGCAGAAATAATTCATACATTATTACATATTTATTCCAAAGAAGTGATTTTTCTTATCTTCGTTTCAGTAAAATAAATATGGTGTTATAATCAACTTAAAAAAATTTTTTTTAACATAATTGTGTCCATTGGCAGTAATGATTTAATGCAGGAGTTTGCAGCTATGGCCTAGGGGCCAAGTTTGGCCATGCTCCTTCATTTACATATTACCTATGGTACCTTTTGTGCTATAATGGCAGAAATGAGCAGTTGCAACAGTCCAAAATGTTTGCTGCCGGGTCCCTTACAGAAAAATTTGCTGACCTCTGAGCTAAAGAATTAAAAACTAAACTGCATGTGTATTCACAATGTGTAAAATTTGAATTTATTTTCATTAAGCCTCTCAATTAATTATAAAAAAATTAGAAAGGTTATTTTTTGAATGTTTTTTAAAAAGTTACATTTCTTGTAAAATATTCAAAATTACTTATTAGAATTAAAGGGCAAAATGTAGAGTACGTTAACTAATATAAACATGTTAACTCAATTTAAATATGCTAGATTTTAATTTTTTACCGTATTTTGACATTTTAGTTAAATCTTATTAGTTTTATAAAAATAAAATAATTTCCAGTTTTATGTCAGTGTCTGTCTAGTTGCAATCTATTATCTAATATCAGTGTAAAGAACTGATATCAGATTTCATACATGTCATGCTGTGACCTTCATATATTCAAGTTTTAGAAAAGTGCGTGTTATTTAATGTTGCAAAATGTACATAAACCACTATATACTGCTGGAATTTGTGAGACCTCTGAAACTATGAAAGGGCACCAGAAGATTCTGATAAAAGAAGAAAATATACGTATAGCACGACTGGGAACTTAGTTTTTTTAATGCAAGACTGTTGCCTTCGTGCTAGCTGAGTGGAAGGATCTGACAAATTAATTTGTCTTTCTTTGATTTAAGCCCTCCCACTGCTCGAATCCTGCCCACACCACATAGCAGTGTGCATCTCTGTTGCCTGCAGTTTTGCACTTGCACAGCCCACAACCCACAACTCTTCCTGGCATTCAGACTCAGTCACCTTTTCTTCAATGATATCGAGCAAGAGAGGTCGAGAAGCACTTCCCCAGGGCATTAAACCTCATTAAGCACACGAATAGAAGTTACTACTTGTATTTTACAAGAACCAAGCACCAAATCCTAAGTAACAGGGTCGTGATGTGTTTTCTTATCATTTTTGGTGGAGATATGTTTGTGATTTGGAGGCCCTCTAAAGTGTGGGGTTCAGGATATATCAAATGATAAAGTAATGTAATACACAATGTGCAAACTATAGAAATGCAAGGAGAAATAAACGGAAACATAATAATAGAGGATATTAAATGCTGAATCTATGGAAAATCAAGTAGATAAAAAATAATCTGATCAAAATAATTGATAAAGATGTACTAGATAGTAATATCTAAATTTAGACCCTGATAAGAGAGAATGTATCTTCTTTTCATGGGCCTTTGGAAAATTTGCAATGCATGGCCTTTATAGGTTACAAAGACATCACAGGGGATTTCAAGAAGCCCTCATCACCTGATTACAATGCAATAAACTAGAAGTTCATTATCAAAATCTTATAATCTAGACATTTAAAATACTTTGATAAGCAACTCTTAATTCAAAGACACATTCAAAACCCAACTTGAAAAATATATAGACACCATTGAAAATTAAAATGTAACACATGTAAACTTATGGGCTACAGCTGAACCCATGTTTAGAAGAGAATCTATAGCCTTAAACACCTGAGTAACAAAAAAAATAACAAAAAATAAAGTGTATTAATTATTCTGTTCAGGCTGCTGTAACAAAATACCACAGACTAGGTTGCAGAAACAGCAAACATTTATTTCCCACAGTTCTGGAAGTGAGGACCCACTTCCTGGTTTACAGAGGTAGTCTTCTTGCTATTTCCTCACATGGAGGAAAGGACTAGAGAACTCTCTGGTGTCTCTTTCGTAAGGACAGTAATCCACTCATGAAGCTCCACTCTTATGACCTAATCACCTCCCAAAGGTCCCACCTCCAAATACCATCACATTGGGGATTAAGTTTCAACATATGGATTTTGGGGGGATATATTCATTACATAACATAAAGAAATTAAACATCAGATTTAAGAAAAGAGCAATAAAATAAACAAGGAATACAGCGAGAGCCAAATAATACAGACAAGGTCAAAAATTAAGTTTCCTAATTTAAAAACAAATCCAGTTTAAGTATTATGAATAAACCCAAGTGCTATTTCTTTGAAAATAGTGCTACACAATGAAATAATCCACATGATATCCTGATCAAGGGGAAGATAGGGAGCACAAAAATACAAAATTAAAAGTGTAAAGGGAGAAATGAATGTGGCTAAGGAAGCCTCTGAAAGAGTCAAAGGAGAACCTTTGCAAAATATTTTGCATATAACTTTGAAAATCTTGATGGAATGGATTTTTTTAATAGGTAAATAAGTTACCCAAGAAAAAAGAGAAAAACTTTAATAACATTGGAAAAATCTGAAGTTATCAAAGATCTGAAAAAGCCCCAGGTCTTTACGCTTTAAGACGCAAATTGTTTTGAACTTTTAAGAAATAGATAATGATAATGCTATTTAAAATGAGAACTGGTAAGAGTAATTTTATATCTGCATAATGGAATGCTGTGCATTCATTAGATAGGGCACAGAGGTCCTGTGTATGGCTGTGGGATAATCTCCAAAATATATTAAGGGGGAAAAACAGCAAGATACAGAGCACTGCATCTATTATATAATCACATGGGTAAATCTCTATATGTGTGTGGGGACATGTGTGTGCATGTATATGTATATGTAATATCTGTAAAGGAATACAAAAGCACCTGATAATAGTTGCCTCTGGAGAAGGGAACTAGGCAGCTGGAAGACAGATAGAAGGCAGATACTTTTTAATTTGTGCCATTCTGTACTTTTTTGAATTTGATATTATGTACATATACCACATAGTCAAAGAATTATAAAAACAAACAAAATTATCTTTAACACAAGGAAGGAAAACTGCTGATGTGTTTTAGGAAGTCAGCATCACACAGATACCAAAGTCTGACAAAGACAGCACAAAGTAGAAGACTATAAATCTTCTCCTTCATGGACTCATTATAAAAACTGACACAAAAAGTTAGTAAACAGGGCAGACAGCAGAAGCAAGAAGAACTACAATCCAGCAGCCTGTGGAACAAAAACCACATTCACAGAAAGATAGACAAGACTAAAAGGCAGAGGGCTATCTATGTACCAGATGAAGGAACAAGATAAAACAGAAAAACAACTAATCGAAGTGGAGATAGGCAGCCTTCCAGAAAAAGAATTCAGAATAATGATAGTGAAGATGATCCAGGAACTCAGAAAAAGAATGGAAGCAAAGATGAGAAGATGCAAGAAATGTTTAACAAAGATTTAGAAGAATTAAAGAACAAACAAACAGAGATGAACAATGCAATAACTGAAATGAAAACTACACTAGAAGGAATCAATAGCAGAATAACTGAGGCAGAGAATGGATAAGTGACCTGGAAGACAGAATGGTGGAATTCACTGCTACAGAACAGAATAAAGAAAAATGAATGAAAAGAAATGAAGGCAGCTTAAGAGACCTCTGGGACAACATTAAATGCAAGCATTCGCATTATAGGGGTCCCAGAAGGAGAAGAGAGAGAGAAAGGACCAGAGAAAATATCTGAAGAGATTATAGTCGAAAACTTCCCTAACATGGGAAAGGAAATAGCCACCCAAGTACAGGAAGCACAGAGAGTCCCATTCAGGATAAACCCAAGGAGAAACACGCCGAGACACATAGTAATCAAATTGGCAAAAATTAAAGACAAAGAAAAATTATTGAAAGCAGCAGGGAAAAAACGACAAATAACATAAAAGGGAACTCCCATAAGGTTAACAGCTGATTTCTCAGCAGAAACTCTACAAGCCAGAAGGGAGTGTCATGATATACTTAAAGTGACGAAAGGGAAGAACCTACAACCAAGATTACTCTACCCAGCAAGGATCTCATTCAGATTCAATGGAGAAATCAAAAGCTTTACAGGCAAGCAAAAGCTAAGAGAATTCAGCAGCACCAAACCAGCTCTACAACAAATGCTAAAGGAACTTTTCTAAGTGGGAAACACAAGAGAAGAAAAGGACCTACAAAAACAAACACAAAACAATTAAGAAAATGGTAATAGGAACATACATATCGATAATTACCTCAAGCATGAATGGATTAAATGCCCCAACCAAAAGACACAGGCTTGCTGAATGGATATAAAAACAAGACCCATATATATGCTGTCCTCAAGAGCCCCACTTCAGACCTAGGGACACATACAGATGGAAATTGAGGGGATGGAAAAAGATATTCCATGCAAATGGAAATCAAAAGAAAGTTAGAGTAGCTGTACTCATATCAGATAAAACAGACTTTAAAATAAAGAATGTTACAAGAGGCAAGAAAGGACACTCATAATGATCAAGGGATCCATCCAAGAAAAGATATAACATTTATAAATATATATGCACCCAACATAGGAGCACCTCAATACATAAGGCAACTGCTAACAGCTATAAAAGGGGAAATCGACAGTAACATAATAATAGTGGGGGACTTTAACACCTCACTTACACCAATGGACAGATCATCCAAAATGAAAATAAATAAGGAAACAGAAGCTTTAAATGACACAATAGACCAGATAGATTTAATTAATATTTATAGGATATTCCATCCAAAAACAGCAGATTACACTTTCTTCTCAAGTGCGCACGGAACATTCTCCAGGATAGATCATATCTTGGGTCACAAATCAAGCCTCAGTAAATTTAAGAAAATTGAAATCATAGCAAGCATCTTTTCTGACCACAATGCTATGAGATTAGAAATCAATTACAGTGAAAAAAAAACATAAAAAAAAACAAACACATGGAGGCTAAACAATACGTTACTAAATAACCAAGAGATCACTGAAGAAATCAAAGAGGAAATCAAAAAATACCTAGAGACAAATGACAATGAAAACACGATAATCCAAAACCTGTGGATGCAGCAAAAGCACTTCTAAGAGGGAACTTTATAGCTATGCAAGCCTACCTCAAGAAACAAGAAAAATCTCAAATAAAGGATCTAACCTTAACCCTAAAGGAACTAGAGAAAGAAGAATAAACAAAACCCAAAGTTAGCAGAAGAAAAGAAATCATCAAGATCAGAGCAGAAATAAATGAAATAGAAACAAAGAAAGCAATAGCAAAGATCAATAAAACTGAAAGCTGGTTCTTTGAGAAGATAAACAAAATTGATAAACCATTAGCCAGACTCATCAAGAAAAAGAGGGAGAGGACTCAAGTCCATAAAATTAGAAATGAAAAAGGAGAAACTACAACAGACACCACAGAAATACAAAGCATCCTAAGAGACTACTACAAGCAACTCTATGCCAACAAAGTGGACAACCTGGAAGAAATGGACAAATTCTTAGAAAGGTATAACCTTCCAAGACTGAACCAGGAAGAAATAGAAAATATGAACAGACCAATCACAAGTAATGAAATTGAAACTGGGATTAACAATCTTCCAACAAACAAAAGTCCAGGACCAGATGGCTTCACAGGTGAATTCTATCAAACATTAGAGAAGAGCTAACACCCATCCTTCTCAAACTCTTCCAAAAATTTTCAGAGGAAGGAACACTCCCAAACTCATTCTATGAGGCCACCATCACCCTGATACCAAAACCAGACAAAGGTACTACAAAAAAAGAAAATTACAGACCAATATCACTGATGAATATAGATGCAAAAATCCTCAACAAAATACTAGCAAACAGAATCCAACAACACATTAAAAGGATCACACACCATGATCAAGTGGGTTTTATCCCTGGCATGCAAGGATTCTTCAATATACGCAAATCAATCAATGTGATACACCATATTAACAAATTGAAGAATAAAAACCATATGATCATCTCAATAGATGCAGAAAAAGCTTTTGACAAAATTCAACACCCATTTATGACAAAATCTCTCCAGAAAGTGGGCATAGAGGGAAACTACCTCAACATAATAAAGGCCATATACGACAAACCCACAGCAAACATCATTCTCAATGGTGAAAAACTGAAAGCATTTCCTCTAAGATCAAGAACGAGACAAGGATGTCCACTCTCACTACTATTATTCAACATAGTTTTGGAAGTCCTAGGCACGGCAATGAGAAGGAAAAGAATTAAAAGGAATCCAAATTGGAAAAGAAGAAGTAAAACTGTCACTGTTTGCTGATGACATGGTAGTATACACAGAGAATCCTAAAAATGCCACCAGAAAACTACTAGAGCTAATCAATGAATTGGGTAAAGTTGCAGAATACAAAATTAATGCACAGAAATCTCTTGCATTCCTATACACTAATGATGAGAAATCTGAAAGAGAAATTAAGGAAACACTCCCCTTTACCATTGTAACACAAAGAATAAAATACCTAGGAATAAACCTACCTACGGAGACAAAAGACCTGTATGCAGAAAACTATGACACTGATGAAAGAAATTAAAGATGATACCAACAGATGGAGAGATATACCATGTTCTTGGATTAGATGAATCAATAGTGTGAAAATGACTATACTATCCAAAGCAATCAACAGATTCAGTGCAATCCCTATCAAACTACCAATGGCATTTTTCAAAGAACTAGAACAAAAAATTGCACAATTTGTATGGAAACACAAAGGACCCTGAATAGCCAAAGCAACCTTGAGAAAGAAAAACGGAGCTGGAGAAATCAGGCAGCTGGACTTTAGACTACACTACAAAGCTACAGTAATCAAGACAATATGGTACTGGCACAAAAACAGAAATATAGATCAATGGAACATCATAGGAAGCCCAGAGGTAAACCCAAGCACATATGGTCACATTATCTTTAATAAAGGAGGCAAGAGTATACAATGGAGAAAAGACAGCCTCTTCAATAAGTGGTGCTGGGAAAACTGGACAGCTACATGTAAAAGAATGAAATTAGAGCACTACCTAACACCATACACAAAAATAAACTCCAAATGGATTAAAGACCTAAATGTCGGGGCTTCCCTGGTGGCGCAGTGGTTGGGAGTCTACCTGCCGACTCAGGGGACACGGGTTCGTGTTCCGGTCTGGGAGGATCCCACATGTCGCGGAGCGGCTGGGCCCCTGAGCCGTGGCCGCTGAACCTGCGCCTGTGCTCTGCAGTGGGAGAGGCCACAACAGTGAGAGGCCCGCGTACCGCAAAAAAAGGAGAAAAAAAAGAAAAAGACCTAAATGTAAGGCCAGACACTATCAAACTCTTAGAGGAAAACACAGGCAGAACACTCTATGACATAAATCACAGCAAGATCCTTTTTGACCCACCTGCTAGAGAAATGGAAAGAAAAACAAAAATAAAGAAGTGGGACGTAATGAAATGTCAAAACTTTTGCACAGGAAAGGAAACCATAAACAAGACGAAAAGACAACCCTCAGAATGGGAGAAAATATTTGCAAACAAATCAATGGACAAAGGATTAATCTCCAAAATATACAAGCAGCTCATGCACCTCAATATCAAAAAACAAACAACCCAATCGAAAAATGAGCAGAAGACCTAAATAGACATTTCTCCAAAGAAGACACACAGATGACCAAGAAGCACATGAAAAGCTGCTGAGCATCACTAATTATTAGAGAAATGCAAATCAAAACTACAATGAGTTATCACCTCACACCAGTTAGAATGGGCATCATCAGAAAATCTACAAACAACACATGCTAGAGTGGTTATGGAGGAAAGGGCACCCTCTTGCACTGCTGGTTGGAATGTAAATTGATACAGTCACTATGGAGAACAGTATGGAGGTTCTTTAAAAAACTAAAAATGGAATTACCATATGATCCAGCAATCCCACTACTGGGCATATACCCTGAGAAAACCATAAATCAAAAAGACACATGCACCCCAATATTCATTGCAGCACTATTTATAATAGCCAGGACATGGAAGCAACCTAAGTGTCCATCGACAGATGAATGGATAAAGAAGTGGTACATATACATTGGAATATTACTCAGCCATAAAAAGGAATGAAATTGAGTCATTTGTTGAGACGTGGCTGGATCTAGAGACTGTCATACAGAGTGAAGTAAGTCAGAAAAAGAAAAACAAATATCGTATAGTAACACATGTATGTGGAACCTAGAAAAATGGTACAGATGAATCAGTTTGCAGCGCAGAAATCGAGACACAGATGTAGAGAACAAATGTATCGACACCAAAGGGGGAGCGCCACGGGGGGTGGGGATGGTGGTGTACTGAACTGGGCGATTGGGATTGACATGTATACACTGATGTGTATAAAATTGATGACTAATAAGAACCTGCTGTATAGAAAAGAAATAAAATTAAAAAATTAAAAAAAGCAAACTAATACTAAACCTTCTTTGGGTTATTTGTATGGAAATATGTTAATATCAATGTTTCAGACATTACATGAAATTCCTAAAAATCTTACATGTTCTGGTATAATGTTATAAGTCATAATTCTATTTAATACTTTAAAATGTATATCTCAGAAATAACTAAATTTCCTTGTCAATTGCATTATTATGAACTTTCATCAAATCTTTAACCGTTGTCATTTTTAAGTCTTTTGTCATTTACAGACAGTTCTGGGTGTACTCTGATTCTTTTGCAAAAATGTTCCTGTAAAAGGGTTTCATCTTCAAGGAATTCATGGAAAAGACTCTGACAAGTACAGGTTTCTGGTAACTGACTATACTGCTGAACTGAATGAATAAGCATTTTCAGAACTCTAATGGAAAACTGATGAGTTCATAAAAGTGCTAACAAACATCAAATGACAAAAAAATTAATTACATGGGACTGAGTGAACTGATGAGGATGATTATAATTTTTGTGACTTTCTGTTTGAATAATTAAAAAAAAGTTAGTAAATATGATTCACCACATTATTAAAAGAATATTAGCCCTATCAAAAAGGGTGCTTATTCCCAGAATGCAAGGATGTTTTGATAATAGGTAATGTATTAATATACTCTTTTTTATTAAAATACATTTGACTAATAACATTGTGTAAAATTAAAGTGTACAAGTTGATTTGATACATTTATATATTGTAATATGATTGCCTTTGTAGCAATAATTAGAACCTGTATCATGCCACATAATTATCATTTCTTTTTAGTGGTTGGAATAATTAATATCTAGTCTTTTAGCAAGTTTGATCATTATAATACACTATGTTGTCCATATTCACTATACTGTGCATTAGATCTCTAGGACTTACTACTTATTGCAAATTTGTACCCTTAAACAATATTTCAACAACATTAAGAATATTAATCTACTCTTAACCACTATCTACATTACCTCTCAAGTGGTAGAGTGCTGGGTGCTCAGCTGTCATCCATCTATAACTATAGTTATATATCTTCCTAATGCATTTTATCAATTCTAAAATGCTGTCAATTGTAAGATATCCTGATTTCAGAAATGTTAAAACGTGAAAAACTGTTTTTCTTAGAATCAATAAAGTTTAGTATCCATCCTTCCATCCATCCATCCATCCACCAATCCATCCATCCTTCCATGCACGCATCCATCCATCCTTCCATCCATCCATTTTTCCTTTCCTCCCTTCCTCTTCCCTATCTACCTATTATATCTATCTATCTAGACTATTTCCAAGATATGTTTTTAAGTGAAAAGTAAGAAATAGAACAGGGGCTTCCCTGGTGGCATTGTGGTTAAGAATCTGCCTGCCAATGCAGGGGACACAGGTTCAAGCCCTGGTCCAGGAAGATCCCACATGCCACGGCAACTAAGCCCATATGCCACAACTACTGAGCCTACGCTCTAGAGCCCATGAGCCACAAGTACTGAGCCCACGTGCCACACCTACTGAAATCCACACACCTAGAGCCAGTGCTCTGCAGTAAGATAGGCCACCACAATGAGAAGCCCGTGCACTGCAACGAAGAGTAACTCCCGCTCGCCACAACTAGAGAAAGCCCACACACAGCAACAAAAACCCAATGCAGCCAAAAATAAATAAATTAAATAAATAAAATTTAAAAAATAGAACAGTTTGTATACTATAGTCCAATCTATATATTTACAGAATAATATGTTTTATTGAGAAATAGTTGATGTACAATATTATATAAGTTACAGGTGTAGAAGATAGTAATTCACAATTTTTAAAGGTTATACTCTATTTATAGTTATTATAAAATATTGGCTATATTCCCTGTGTTGTACCATATATCCTTGTAACTTATTCATTTTATCTATAATAGTTTGTACCTCTTAATCTCCTACCACTATTTTGCCCCTTCCCCCTCCCCTTTCCCTGCTGATAACCTCTAGTTTGTTCTCTATATCTGTGAGTCTGTTTCCTTTTTGTTATATTCACTAGTTTGTTATATTTTTTAGATTTCACATATAAGTGATATCATACAGTATTTGTCTTTCTCTGACTTATTTCACTTAACACAATACCTTCCAAGTCCATCCATGTTGTTGCAAATGGCAAATTTTCATTCGTTTTTATGGCTGAGTAGTATTCCACTGTGTGTGTGTGTGTGTGTGTGTGTGTGTGTGTGTGTGTGTGTGTATCACATCTTCTTTATCCATTCATCTGTTGATGGACATTTTGGTTGCTTCCGTATCTTAGCCATTGTAAAGAATGCTGCTTTGAGCATTGGGGTGCATGTATCTTTTCAAATTAGTGTTTTTGTTCTTTTTGGATATATACCCAGGAGTGGAATTGCTTGCTGGGTAAACTAAACTATTTTTAGTTTTTTTAAGAAACCTCCATCCTGTTTTCCACAGTGGCTGCACCAATTTACTTTCCCACCAACAGTGTACGAGGGTTCCCTTTTCTCCACATCCTTGCCAACATTTGTTATTTGTGGTCTTTTTGATGGTAGCCATTCTGACTGGTGTGAGGTGATACTCATTGTAGTTTTAATTTGCATTTCTCTGATGATTAATTATATTGAGCATCTTCTCATGTGCGTGTTGACCATCCATATGTGTTCTTTGGAAAAATGTCTATTCAGGTCTTCTGCCCATTTTTTGAGTAGGTTATTTGTTGTTTTTTTTTTTGCTGTTGAGTTATATGAGTTTTTTATTTATTTTGGATATTAACCTCTTGTTGGTCATGAGCAAATATTTTCTCCCATTCAGTAGGTATCTTTTTCTTTTTTGTCAATGGTTTTGCTATGCAAAAGTTTTAAAATCTAATTAGGTCCCATTTGTTTATTTTTGCTTTTATTTCCTTTGCTTTAAGAAATAGATCCAAAAAAATATTGTACCATTTATGTCAAAGAGTGTTCTGCCTATGTTTTGTTCTAGGAGCTTTATAGTATCTGGCCTTACATTTAAGTCTTTAATCCATTTTGAGTTTATTTTTGTATATGGAGTGAGAAAATGTTTCAATGTTGTACTTTTATGTGTAGCTGTCCATTTTCCCAGCACCACTTATTAAAGAGACCGTCTTTTCTCCATTGTATATCCTTGCCTCCTTTGTCATAGATTAATGGATCATAAGTGCATGGGTTTATTTCTGGGCTGTCTATCCTGTTCCATTGATCTGTGTTTCTGTTTTTGTGCCAGTACCATACTGTTTTGATTACTATAGCTTTGTAGCATAGTCTTAAGTCAGGGAGTGTAATTCCTCCAGCTCTGTTCTTCTTTCTCAAGATTGTTTTAGCTCTTTGGGGTCTTTTGTGTTTTCATACAAATTTCAAAATTATTTGTTTTAGTTCTGTGAAAAATGCCCTTGGTATTTTGATAGGAATTGCATAGACTCTGTAGATTGCCTTCGGTAGTATGGTCATTTTGAGAATATTAATTCTTCCAATCCATGAACACAGTATATCTTTCCATCTGCTTGTGTCATCTTCAACTTCTTTCATCAGTGTCTTATACTTTTTTGTGCTACAGGTCTTTTGCCTCCTTAGGTAGGGTTATTCCTAAGTATTTTATTCTTTTTGATGCGATGGTAAATAGTATTGTTTCCTTAATTTCTCTTTCTGGTAGTTTGTTGTTAATGTATAGAAATGCAGCAGATTTCTGTATATTAATTTTGTATCCTCCAACTTTATTGAATACATTGATGAGCTCTAGTAGTTTTCTAGTGGTGTCTGTAGGATTTTCTATATATAGTACCATGTCATCTGCAAACAGTGACAGTTTTACTTCATCCTTTCCAATTTAGATTCCTTTTATTTCTGTTACTTGTCTTGTTGCTGTGGCTATGACTTCCAAAACTATGTTGAATAAAAGTGGCGAGAGTGGGCATCCTTGTGTTGTTCCTCATCTTAGAGGAAATGCTTTCAGCTTTTCACCATTGAGTATGACATTAGCTGTATGTTTGTCATATATGGCCTTTATTGTGTTGAGGTATGTTCCTTGTATGCCCACTTTTTGGAGGGTTTTTATCATAAATCGATGTTGAATTTTGTGAAAAGATTTTTGTGCATCTATTAGGATGCTCATATGATTTTTATTCTTCAATTTGTTAATGTGGTGTTACAAAATAATATTTAAATAGAGACATAGTATATATGTGTGTGTTATTCCCTTAGTAGTATTTACAGAAAACTTTAAGTTAAGGACCACTTTTGGAAAAAAGAATGGGGGTTAAGGGGGAGAGAAGGGAGTTTTTATTTTCTATCTTTCTGTACTGTTTGAATTCTCTAAGCTTATTCTACTTTCACCTTTATTTTAACAAATCAACAGAAATTTTTATGGCAGGGAGGTATTGGCCATTTGTTGCTTTGTTGCAGTAGAAGGTGCCAGAGAACCACCCAGATCACCTCAGATACCATTCACCACTTTTGGGAGTCCCACCACAGCTTCTGTGTACTTTTCTTCCAGTGGCTGCCCCTGCAGCCATTTTTGTAGGACCACCAGGAGGTACTGGTTCACTAGGCCTGCTGAAAGCTGGAAGGGCAGCCCTTAGCCAATTATTGAGTGGTGAGGGGGTGTGAAAGCACAGGTCTATTGCCCAGGCAGGAACTGTACCCCAGATCCTACCGTTGTGTGGCTTCCCGCTTTTCCCTTTCTTGCTTCTTGTCATTCCCTCAGGAGTTTCTCTTGGGAGCCCTTCCATAATCACTTAATAAATCCTGAATCCTCTTCACAGCATCTGATTCTGAAACCTAACACATGTGTGTTTTACTTTGATTTTTTACATTTAAGAAAACAAAATTTTAAATGTCCTATATATGTATACATATGTATATGAAAGAAATAACATAGAGTGGAATCAAATTATATTGAGACAGCAAGGAAATGAGAGGACTGGCTTCCTTCCAGTGGGCCTTCTTATGTCTTACAGACACTAGAATCTTTTACTTTTATTTTTTTAACCTGACTTCAGTCTCTGCTATTCTACTTTCAGTAAAAGGACATCTGCCCACCTTCAGCACAGCCATTCATTTTCCTGTACATACTTAGATAACTATTCAGCTACTCATAGCTAATATATTAGACAAGTTACTAACAACTTTTGCCTTCTGGTTTCTTCTTGGTAAAACAAACTATCAATTCTCAGAGTGAAAAAAAAAGAAATTGTGTTATTGAAGGATAGCATCAAGATGGAATTAGTAATGGCTACAAAGAACTCTCCCTACTTTAAGACAGTTCAGTATTGTTTATCAGTAGTGGGCCTCAGTGGGCAAGTGAATTACCAAGAAGCACTTTTCTTTTAGATTGCATTGGTGCCTGTGCGTCCAGAATCCATTGTCAAATAAAGCCTGTCATTTGGGTGCAGCATCTTTGCATTTTTAATCATGTTTTATCTCCCAGTTGCCAGTTTGCAACAGGTCTGCTGGTCAGTGTGGACTAGCAAGGCTATGTTGCAAATGTTTTATGCTCCTCAGGCAGTTTATTTATTCTGGTAATTGTTGCAGTATTTGTAATCTTCCTGTCTTTATCCTTAATGTGTGCCTGCACTTAGAACCATAAATTTCTCTGGATTTGAGTGGCTGTCGACAGCATGGTTTTAACTGTAACACACTCTGTGGGTGTGTGTATGTGTGTGTATACGCACATCTATATACATGGATTTTTATTCTCACACCCACAAACAGGGTAATTTATAGCATAACACACGTACAGGCTTTAAAAAAAAAAATCCCAGTGCCTATCATTAACAGCTGAGTGTTTTCTCTGTAGTGTAGTGCTGGGTATTACAGGGGAAACCCCCATCAAATGTGTTTATTTATGCAGAAGTAGGGTGAGGAGGTCTTGGGCAGGAAGCTATCAGATTGGAGCCTGCTTCTTCTGCTGTCGGGACATCTCCCAACAGCCCCTGAGAGAGGTCACCAAATCTTCTGGCCCACTATGCCTTTGTTAGGAACCAGACCGCCATCAGCAAGATCTGGAAACTGACTCATCAGTGAGTAACAATGGGGAGACACCAATTTTGAGAAGAGGCGTATATACAATTGAAGACAACAAAATAGTGAAGTATTGCTTACATTCTGTTTCTGTTCTTTTTATATATTTAATAAGGATGCTCTCTACTGCTGATGATCTGACTTTGTTAGAATTTACTTTGCCTTTTTAAAGGGAGACAAAGATTTAGGAAAGTGAGACTTACCTGGGGATTGTCTCGTTCATACTAGCCCTCACATTATTCAGGGTTGGCAGTTTGTGATTCTTGACTTGAAATCTATTTTTAGCTCATGAAGTTGGGTACTGGGTGCCTCAGGCATCTTCTCTTGTTTTCATATTTTGTTATAAGTACTAGTTTTATCTCTCCGGTCAGATTCTAAGCTTCTTGAGGGCTGGAACTATGCCTTGTATTTCGCTTGTATCTGCAAAGCATTGTTGCATAACTTAGCGGACTATTGGGTGCATGGTGGATGCTCAGTGAGTACTGATCGGTTGGATTTCTTACAAGGTATGTATTTAGCTTCTGCTTAGCTTAATCGTAGGTTGATGGTTTAGTGGGAAATTTGAGTTAAATGTTTACTTATTTATTCAGTAGCTCAGAGTATTAGTGTATGGGATGATTAGGTAGGTATTTTTGGACTTATATCAATGGTTTTAGTCTTTCACTTATTTTTCTCTTTAACTGAGGAATCCTTTCTTTAATGGACTCCAGTGTGGAGAATGTGTACAATATGTGTACAATATGTACAGTATGTACAACGGATGAAAGGGGAGTTGCTTTGTTTGAAATGCGTGGAAGTTGAGGTTCCAGCTTGAGTGGCCTCCTTTTCATTGCTCCCTCTTCTTTCCTGCTCCATTTCCCCAAACATCCTCAAACCAAGTGGTCAGTGAACCATCTCCTTGGACTGATAGGGCTCCTCTGAGTATCGCTTGTAAACCATTTATCTAAAGAAAGTGTCTTTGAGTGTTTAATTACATTTGGTCCATAATTTTAAAAAACAGAGTTTATGTTCTAGAGCAGGTTCACAGGAAAATTGAACAGAAAGTACAGTTTCCATATACCCCACCCCCACTGCTCACGGTTTCCCCTGTCATTAACATCTTGCATTGGTGTGGTACATTTGCTACAATTTGGTGAACCAATATGAACACATTATTATTTATTAAAGTCTCTATTTTACTTTAGGATTTACTGTTTGTATTTATAGTGGAACAAAATTCACCACACCAAAACATCTCTTTGGCATGCGGATTCTATTGAGCTGAAAACAATCAAGGCCCAAAACACCCAGGAAGAAATTTTGACTTTCCCCCTAACTGCCTAAAAGAATTTAGATAGAGGGCCTTTTGCCAAAATAAAGCTATCTTCAGAGGTATCTGCAAAGAATATGGGCTAGGTGTGGTGGAAGAAACTCAGCGGGGTCTAGAGATCAGAGTCACTCTGCATTCCATTTTCTCTGCATGTCCCAGGAAATATTTGTTTACCAAACATTTGCTTTTCCATCTCCATGTGAATTACCTTCCTCCTCTTTGAAATCCCAAACCAGTACCCTCAACATCCTCATTTGTCTTTAGCTGAAGCTGCTATTTAAGGTGAGGGTTTTGGCCATTTTTAGCAAGTTACTTAGTTTTCCTGGGTCCCTCCTATGTATACATGTTATTAAACTTTTGTTTGATTTTTCTCCTGTTAATCTGTTTCATATCAACTTAATTCTTAAACTAGCCAGAAGAACCTAGAAGGGTAGAGGAAAATGTCTTCCTCCCTTACATATTGTAGAGTTCTATGTGGTGTCTTTCTTCCTTCCTTTTCCTTTCTTTCTGTCTTTAAAAGTTATGCTCTATCCCTTTATCACAGCTGGAAAAAACTCCAGGTTTATATTCCAAAGAGGCAAATCAGGACTACAGATTATGATCATGATCCTCCTCTGATAACTCAGAAGACCATCCACTGCTTTTGTGCTTTAGAAGAGCTGTAATTTTTTTTTACATTAATTAATTAATTAATTTTTATTTTTGGCTGTGTTGGGTCTTTGTTGCTGTGCGTAGGCTTTCTCTACTTGCGGCGAGCGGGGGCTGCTCTTCATTGTGCTGCGCGGGCTTCTCATTGCAGTGGCTTCTCTTGTTGTGGAGCACTGGGCTCTAGAACGCAGGCTCAGTAGTTGTGGTGCACAGCCTTAGTTGCTCCAGGGCATGTGGGGTCATTCTGGACCAGGGGTTGAATCCATGTCCCCTGCATTGGCCGGTGGATTCTTAACCACTGCACCACCAAAGTCCCAAGAGCTGTAATTTATCAATGAAGCTAAATGTCAAGGTAAATTTTACTGGAACAATGCTATGCATTGTTAGAATATGTTGTGATATATTTGCATCTAATGTGTATTAATATGTGGGCAAAGGTTAATTTTGACTATTTTCATGTCTAGTTTTTAGACCTGTCCTTCCAAATACTGATTTGTGAAATACATTTTCCTTTCTTTGGGGGCCTGTCTTTGACTTTGACGCATTGCTAATTGTGCACACAATTTTTAGAATGACACTGACAATGAATACAAAATATTAATAAACCAACAAGGCAAGCAGTTTTCAAAAATCACATTATGTATAGTTAATGGTTAACTGACCTTTTCTGCAGTTACTTAAATCTTCTAAAAATTCATTTAATTTCAAAGCCTATTTATATGTAAATTGTCTTTAATTCAGACATTGATTTAAAAGACTCATCCAAAATATCTTTTACCACAAGTGACCTTTCTGACTCTACACTTCTGGGAAAACTGTGAGGTGGTTTCTTGGTGACCCCACATCCACCTGTTGTACAACATATGCTAAGTCTGGTCTGTATAAATCACTCACAATTGTATAGTTTTCAGCCAACATTGAATTATTAACGGTGTAATTGTTCTAGTTACTCTCAGAAGTTCCACAGAACCATTTATGGGGATTTTTTTTTTTTCTATTTTCATCCTCATCCAACAAATCTAATTAGAAGCTTTACTAAGAAATATTGTCCATTATTCAAAGAACGTAGAGTTAGGTACTTAGTAGTTACTGCCTCCAAGGAGGCTAGGTCTCAAAGAAAAGCTTAAATTTATATTACTGCCTGCCATACAGACATGATAATCCAGAGAATCTTAGGAAAGCAAACAGAACAGGTTAACATCAATATTCCTCGTGCCATATATATTCATTCAACTCTAGTTTTCTACCTGTGTTTAGTTCACCTTAGAGAATTGTCTGAAGACAGTGCTTCAAAACAAGTTCTCTTTCTCTGGAGAGGCATATAATTTGGAATTGTCTAGTGTTTGTTATTAGTGGGTAAAGTGCAAATAACTTAAATCTTAATCGATGTAAAACATTGGAAGTAGAGTTAAAATATGCTATATATACTATATATATATATGTGTGTGTGTGTGTGTGTGTGTGTGTGTGTGTGTATGTATGTACTTATCTATTCTAACTATCTGTCAGGGTTTTAATTGAGGTACATGATAGGAGGTCAGGCATGCCCAGAATCATATGCAAATGTGTGTATGTGTGTGTGTGTGTTTATTAAGTGTCACCACATTGAACAACCCTTTGCTGTGAGCGTGATCCCTTAGACTTCAATGTGAATGCCAGCACCACTCACCCGTACTCTGGAGCTGTGCAGCATAGGGCCATATATATGTACATACTTCCTTCCACATTTCCCCTTATTCCCCAGTATCCATGTCTTTATAAACTTTAGAATAGGTTGTATGACTCCAAAATGGTTAAGAATAACCAAACATACATACTTATGCACACACAAGCAAACTTATTAAATATACATATATATGTTCAGTATATATGCAGTTGATTGTCAATTTTTTCAGTAGTTATGTTTTATAAAGTTGCCACAAACATTGAATTAGTGAACTAAACTAGTGCTTTTAGTGGAAATTGGGGTTAGGTTCCTGTGAGCCTCCAGCTGCAACATTTTTGTTAACTGATCAGTATATACCTTGTTTTCTGTTTGTTTCTGTTTAAAGACACCTTATTATATACATTGTTGATTTAATAACGCTGAACTCTGCATGGCCAACAGCATTATAACTTGTGCCTGAATGAAACTTACCAAACATTGTATTTTCTCCAGAAGGCACATCACAGCACTTGGGAACATTAGATAGCATTTCAGCACTATACTTGGGGGCCATTTTAAACTTTTTTTTTTTTTTTTGCGGTACACGGGTCTCTCACTGTTGTGGCCTCTCCCGTTGCGGAGCACAGGCTCCGGACCCGCAGGCCCAGCGGCCATGGCCCACGGGCCCAGCCGCTCCGCGGCATGTGGGATCCTCCCGGACCGGGGCACGAACCCGTGTCCCCTGCATCGGCAGGCGGACTCTCAACCACTGCGCCACCAGAAAAGCCCCTTGGGGGCCATTTTAAACAGTGAGATCACCAAGAAAAAGTACAAAAATGTGAAAAAACATGGCACTAAATAGACCACAAAAAAGACACTTGTATACAGTATGAGAGCTGGAATGAGAAGGCAGGGTACCATCTTGCTTGGCCTCTATTGGGAACGGATATGTCCAGTGAAAAATTTTTTACCACTCTGCACATGTCCATAAATGGCTGTACAAGTGCCATGAGCATTGATTTTGGGGTTACAAATAAATCTGAGTGACTAGGCAAACTCACAAGTACAGAATCCAGAAATAATGAGGACCAACTATACATGTATATATTTGTTTATCTATTTCATGCAAGACATGTGCAAGTTTGGATGATTTCCGGGTGAACAGCAGACAGGAACACTGACTTCATAGAACTGGCTCGCATCCTCGCAGGGGATGCAGATATGAAACAATTACCCAAATAACTACCTAATTACAACAGTGGGAACTGCTCTAGTGGAAGGGTACCAGATACTATTAGAGCAGGTAACAAGGACCCACCCCAGGCTGAGGCATGAAGGAGTGCGTCTCTGAGAAAGTAACATTTAAGCAGTGCTCATACGGATGGATAAATGTGCCAGAAAACATTAGTATGTATAATAAGCTGTACCAGGGATTTCTACTAATTCACATTTCCTGATACTTAGCTCTTCCTTCTTAGAGTTGGTGCCATTTATATAAATATGTATTTTTCAATATAAGAAAGCATTTCCTTTTACACCTGTGATAAGATTTCACCTACATGGGTCATTACTTGGAAGCCCCTTCTCTTTATCCCTTCATAGCTAGAAGATGCTGACAAAATAGCTTATCACACGGGGGGGGGGGGGGGCGGGTAGTAAAATATGTCTCTGGGAGAGAAAGACCCTTTCTCTTCCCCATCTTTTGTTTTTTCTTCTCTTTTATCTTGTTTCCTCCCCTCTTCCCTCATTTCTTCCTTGCTTTCCTTTTTAAAATTGACTTTCCCTTTTAAGATGATTAACAGGATTCTGAAAGATGAAAGAAACCCTCTGATTTTTTTCCCAGTGGATTAAACGTCTCACTGGAAGTTGAATAACCAGGTAGTATTTTTAAGCTGTAAAAATGCCTCTGGCTTCTCCTAACCCTTACTGAATAAACTCGGAGAACTTGTTGAAATTAATTTTTAAACTCATTGAATAGAATTTAAACACTTAAAAATGTACTTTTTTTAAAGATCAATTTAGTAATATATAGACATTGCCCTTGATGGATTGGGAAAGTCAGCTCATTGATTCGTTCATTCATTCTTTATTCACAAGTATTTATCAAACCTCTGCCTTGTGATGTGCCCTGTGCAAGGCACTAGTGATATAAAGATGAAAAAGACGTATACCTCTTCATGCCTGTCTTCTCTCAGATTTGTCTGGAACAACTTTTTCAGATGATAACTACAATTGTATATAAACATCAGTTAGGCACGTATTCTATGCCAGTTACCATGACAGCATTTGATATGCATGTCTTCATCATGTCCCTATGAGGTAAATTCTATTACTATTCCCATTTTACAGATGAAGTAAGTGAGACTTTGGAAGGTGAAATAACTTACTTGAGGTCAGTAATTGGTAAGTAGCACAGCTAGAGTTTGAACCATCTCCATTCCAAAGCATATAACACTGCATTTCTTCCTGAAATCCTTGTGAGTAACTTAGTAACTTGAGGGATTTTAGTTTAAGATGCTGACTAAAATGAACTTATGAAACTTCAAGATTTTTATAATTCTGAAAAGTTACTCAAGAGTTATGGTGTCGTATCTTGGTTTCTTACCAGAAGACACCCATCTACAGGATTTTGTAGATGAGAAAATTTAGGAACCTGGTAGTTAAGGAACTTGCCCAAGGTCAAGTTGTTGGGAAGAACATGCCTAGGATTCAGCCCAGGGCTGTCTTATTTTGAACTATCAAGCTCTCCTTCTAAAAAGGAGCTTTTTTTTTTTTTAATATTGCTTTTGTTTTTTTCTGATTTTAGTACTCATACATGCTGAAGGTAGAAATGTTAGAAAACACATACACATGAATAACAACAAAAATAAACAAGACATTGAATTTTTCTTCTGTCTCTATCCACATAGATATTCCTATATTTTGTCACTAATTAAAAGTGCATTATGGGTTTTTTCCCCACTGTTGGTTTCCTGTGCATTGGTTTTGTTTCTAACCTGAAACTGTTTGCTCCTGGAGGAAAGGGAAGCTCTCACTTAGTGCTGTCTCCTACCGCACCTTTCCCCTTACCAAGCATATGATAAATTCTCAGTAAATACTTGTCACTTTAAATTGAATTGAAATCACCTACTGCCCATTATACACCCTTTTGCAGCTACAGGATGCAACAGCACAACCCCAGAGGCCTGAAGAAGGATGGGAATTCTGTTTTTCTGTCATTCTCAAATTCCGTCCCCATGTGCCTGGGGAATTGCTCAATTGCTGTGATTTTCTCCGGGATGAAACTCAGGGGACACGAAGGTTACAGCTTTCAGATGCAGCCGAGAACAAAGCAGCAGCGGTGAACAAATTCTCGACCAGTCCCTGGCTTATATCAGTAGTACAGTGAATGTTGGCAGAATGAATCGAGGAGGCACTTCCCTCCGCGGGGGTTTAACGGTGTGCTGTCTGCCTGTGGTGTAGGAAATGGGCTCATGGACTTCCACCAGACTACAGATTCCATCACTGCAGCAACTCCTATGCTTACCATCTCCCTGTTACCAAAGATCTCAGTCACCACATCCAAGGGCTGTTCTCAGTCTTGCTCTCTGACCTACTCCTTAACATTCTCCTTTTGGTTTCTGAACAATGTATTGTCTTTGCTTCTGCTTCTTACCTTTCCAATTATTTTTTCTCTGTCCCATTTTTCAACTTTCTTTGTGCTCCCTTACTTGAGCACTTCCTGAAGTTTATTCATTCATCTGCTACTCTTGTCTGTTGATGATGGGTGTTCTAGAAACCTTCATTCAAATTTCCAGTTTCAATGATCTCTATTTTGGAGTCCACTGCAACTACATCTCTGGCCTTTGTTCAGATCCCCATCTTACTAGGAGAAGCACAAGGGAGATTGCAGTGACCTGGTACTAGCAGGGGCTTTTATCCCCACCCTCACCCCCAACCCAAGTCTGAAGGGATGAGGGGAGGCCCCAGTTATAAACACCTGGCAGAAGGCACCTGGGTAGATCAGGAAGCATGCAGTAACTTTCAGAGGATGGAGATAGCCAGTCTTGGCCCCTTGTAGGGTGGTCCCAATCCTGGAGTCATCTAATCTGTCACCAAGGTCCCCCACTGACAGGACACATCTGTAGCCTTACTCCTCTGACCCTTTTGGATTATAGACCATATCAAGTCTTCACTAACTTGTCAATGTTCGATTGAAGAAGCCAGGTTGGTGCTTCTTGACCCTTTAGTGACCTGTTGAAGGGCCCACAAGGAAAAAGTGTGGCTAGTTCTCCCATGTTCTCCCCTTTCAGTTTGACTCCAAATTTCCCCTTCTAACCTGACTCAATTATAGCACCTGAACTTGGTACTAATGAGAGATTGCTCAGGTTAGCATTAAGCTTGTAACCAGCTTCTCTCTATCAAGATAGGGTTAATTTTCTCACTGTGGTGGTGTTTCCTTAATACTCTTCTCTCTCTAGCAAGTCAGTTCTGCATCTGGTCCCTGCCTCACAGCCTTAGTCGTTGAGTTTCCCTTGGACAGCTCTGGTCTGGGATTTTCCTCTCCTGGTTCCCTTTCATCATTCCAGTCTCACATGCTACCTCCCCTCATCACCTGAGCTAAAGGTCCATCTTTCTCCCCCACCCCTTGTAAGTCACTCTCTGTGACATCATCTGTTTTATGGACTTAATACTGATACATACTAAAACTATCTTGTTCACACATTTATTTCTTTGCTATTAGTGTCTCCCTATCCCTTCCTCTACTCACCACCAGCAGAATTTTGTTCCATGAGGACAGAGACAAAGTCTGTCTAGCTCACCAACCTCTTCTTAGAACTTAGAATAGACTGTGACACACAACAGGTTCTGCATCAGTCCTGCAATACATTTTGAATGATTGAACTTAACTTTCACTGGGTTTGGGGGCTGAGAACTAATGGTGGAACCCCTCTGCATGGGGTCCTAACATTTTCCTCTGACCAAGTTCTTCAACTTTGGGACTAATTTTTTTTTTTTTTTTGCAATGTTATCTTGAGTATTCTGTTTTTAAAAGTGATGATGCCTTTAAAATATAATAAAACAATTTTTGGATAAGTTATACAAGTGGTTTACTACCTTTACTACCTTCCATCTTTCATCATTCAGCCAAACAGTACCCTCTCCTGTTACTTTATTTATAGAAGAACTTGTACTTTTTAAAAGGCCATCAAATTATTTTATCTTGTGGTATTTTTACAGTAGACTTTACAAAGTCAAGAGAGCTAGTAATATCATATGAACTTTGACATGAGGAGACTGGGCCCTAGAGAGGTCAAGTGGCTATAAATTTGTCTCCTTTTTAAGTTGAAAGTAATGAACTGCAGGTGATGGGCCCTGTTTCCTGTGTTTCGTACACCCCTGCCCCTTTCTTACTCTTTCTGCTCTTTTAGTGTTAACCTCCTTACTAATCTTCCTTTCCTTAGGATCTGATATGCCATTTGTTTTACATTTTCAATGATTTTCTCTGGGTCTTAATTCCTTCATGGATGTCACACTGGTGTGCTTTGTGACTGGTGTAGAAACAGTCTTCCCGTTCTTCTGTGTGCCTTTAGGTGCCCAGTGTAGCATCGTGGTTGGAAAAGGGCAAGCTTGCTGGTAAAGGAATAACTTAATGAATCACTGAGAGCTCTCTAGCTTGTCTAAAGCCTAAGCTTGGCAATCAACAGCAAGACTATTTTAAAAAATATATTAAACTGATGAGAATGGGCTCACAAATGCTTCCTCTATCCTTTTGGCATTCTTCCTCCTGGGAACTATAAGTGTATTGGAAACAAATGTCCGTCCTTGGAGGCAGCGAACCTGGGTGTTGTCCCTTTATTTTCAATTATTCTCTATTTGGTTTTGGTAAACTCCTGTGCTGAGCTTCGGTTCCTTCTTCTGTAACAGAGGCTTTAAAACTTTCCTTATTTAAAAGCCAGTGTACTGTTTGTTGAAATGATGGTCTTATTTAGATTGTTTTAAAAAAAATGATATAAAAGGAGCTGTTCTGGTTGAAACAATGTCATGGGTTTGGTATACATTGACACAGTTTGGAAACCAGTGATCAGTAAAATGGGCATAGTAATCTCTACTCTGTCTAGCTCACTATGTCCTCCTAAGGATCAAATGAAGTATGTGAAAGAGTTTTATAAAATCTACTTTGTTCTATCAATTATAATGTCATCATGAAGATAATTTTACCACTTTCATACCTTCCTTAAGGTCGTCCACCAAACATGTAACTGCAAACCCAGACTGAAAATTTTAAAGTCTTAAAATTGAGCAGCCACATTCTTGTAGCAATATTTTACTTCAATGGGAGGACTGAGTGTAGAAACACTTGGAAAAACACTAATCAAGAAGGTTATTGAAGGCAAAATGAGGGTGCAACTATATGAAAGGAGATGGTATTAAGCCAGAAGTTGGGCTGGCATTGTTTAGCATTAATTAAACTTGTAACAAGTCACAGTAATTCCACTGTAACCCATCTGGGAAGCTGTAATCTAGTTCCCAAGTGAATAAACCATAAGGCCAAAGGCCAAATAGTTTAACAAAAGGGAATTAGATGATTATCTTGTAAACTAGAGGAGCCGTGATATTGCAGCTTAATTAGAGAGCTCGGTAGGAAGCTAAAGTTACAGCAGAAGTCTTAAAGCAGTTGCCTGGTCATTTGCAAGATGCTAGAATGGTTTAATTTATGAGAAAAAAGAAGTACCAAATGGCCACTGACATCTAGAGGCTAAGACTCAGGAAAAACATAAATGCTATGGCACACAAATGGTAGCTGGGGGAAATGCTAGGGAGAACGATTTAATATAGTGTTTTTATAAAGACTAATGGAATAAGCAAAGAGTGTTTCATTAGTGATCAAGGAAATTGCATTGACAGGTATTAGACACCCATATGATCAGGGGGATTAAATCTAAGGAGATGTTTAGGCTTAATTGGACACAGACCTAGAGAGTGCACTAATAAATAGATATTCTGGGTTTTGATCTTGGGTTAATTGTTGGGTTTTGACTCTTGGCATTTCTTTGATCTGTTGCTGAGCAGATCAGAACTGTTAATGTCTATCTTTTTCCCTGAAATATTTGATTAAAGTTTGATGATTTTCCCTTGAAATTCTCTCATTACTTTCCTATGACACTCCATAGGTAACCTGATAATTTTGTTCTGATTAGTGATTTACCTACTCTAGTTAGTGAGTTTATGAATATATGGTGCCCCCCCCAAAAAAACCAAACAAACAAGAGATGTGAACAAGACACATAGTCTGTCATCTGTATGTTTAATTTTTATCTCAGTGATAATCTTCATGCTTCTGGGTACTAAATTACTAACCCATGTCCTGTGTACATATCCTGGGGACAAAATCATTCTGAGTTTCAACTGTAACTTTTTTTGCCTGAAGAATGCAGCTTCTGGGCCACAGATAGTAATGGGACAGTCTAGATAAACTTATTGGTTCAGCTTTGGGTTAGAACAGAAATCTTTGTAAATCATTCTGTTCCACCTCTGTTTTTTTTTCTCTTTCCAACACTGTTAAGAATCTGTCATCAGTGCCTGCACTAATCCGCTGGTGCCTAGATTGGGCACTCCTCTGATCTTCCTACAGAAAAGTGCCAAAATTATATCTGCAGATTTTAGGCTTGATGACACCTGGCTTAATGAAAATTCTTGAAGAAGAGAATGTGATTTTTTTTTAAAGTTCCAGCCTGGTAAAAATGAACAGTTTTGCATAAGTAATAAATCCTTAGCATTAAGATAAATGAGAAGCACCGGCTGTGTGAAACTAAGTTTGCTTTGACATAGATAAGGGGGCTAAGTAGGATTCTATGGGAATTCACACTCTGGATCTAAACTTTTTTAAATTACTGCATCAAGAAATGTGCTTTTTCCCTCTCATGACTATTTAAATACTTTCCTTTAGCACTTTTTAAACAACCTTGTTCAGTGGCCTAGTTTGACCCTGTGCTCCTAAACTGGAAGCCTGAGAAGGCTCTGAGACCCTCCTCTTAGTGGGAGGTGCCACGGAGGCCCCTACACTTCGCCTGAGTTACTCAGTCACTCACCAAACTGGGAAATGGGACAATTCCTGGCATTCCCGTGTGCTCTAACACCCAGACCACTCAGCTCCTATTTTGAAATTACTCTGACAGATTTCTTAACACTTTGGAAGAGCTATGCAATGTATAACCCTAAAAAGCAGATGAAATGATTTTTGAAGAATGGGATAGAGAGGTAAATATTGGGTTCAAAGCACTGGTGTGTCCAGGGATGTACTTACAACTCAAAAGATAAATGAAGAGCTAGGCTTTGACTTTGCCAAAGATGTTGCCAAAGTATATTTCATACAATAAATAGGCTAGCCTTAGGCCAGGAAAGAAGACTGAATTGGAAAAGGAATGCTGGTGGGATTCCAGAACTAGGAGTCAGTCTCATTCACTACTTAGGGCTTGGAGGTAAAGGAGAGCAGTGGAGGGTCCACAGAAAAATATTGCTAGATTATAGTTTCCTGAAAGGGAAATGTTAGGTTGTGAATGGCTATAACAATTATTTGCCTGGCTGCTGGAAGTAGGAGAAGGGGTATTAGTTGCAAACACTAGAATCTGCTCTGGCTAGTTTAAATAGAAAATTATTTTATTAAAGTGTATGAGACATTTCAAAGAATCATTGGGAATCCCAGAGAATCAGGCTTGAAGGTAAGCTTCTGGGAACAATGCCCAAAACTATACTGCAGAACTGGCCTGGGGAGAAAATGTCCATTGACACTGCAGCTGGCTATAGAACGATGCTATGGAACTGACTGTTGAGGGAACTGTCACCATCCATTCACTGGATGTCAGAAAGTTTTCCTGACTGTAACCCCGGTAGATACCAAGGATTTGATTTTACCACAATTTTTCCTAATATTCATGAAAGCAAGACACCTCTCCCACTACCTGCACCAGCAAAATAGATTCCAGCACACAGCCTGTTTTTTTTTTTTTTCATTTCTCACTTTCTCATTGAAGTGAGCAGACAGAGACACTCTCAGTTTAGACAACATTTAGATTCACTTGCATTTTTGGTTAAAATACAATTTACTTTATATGAAAATGCTTCCATAATCATTATTTTATGTTAAAAAATGACAATTATTTATCTGTTTAAGCTTAAGGTAAAACCTTTGCTAACATTTGCAAGCTCATCTCAAGATGTGTGTTTTGCCAAAGCAGGTGGCTCAGTGATGAATTAAGTTTGGGAAATGTTGGAGTAAAGACACAAAGTTTTTTAAATTTAGGATTAAGATGGGTATGAAAAATATCCAGAAGGACATTGAGTATTGCACATTTCCTGAAGTATTTGGGCCGTGGAACCCTTTTACAAGGGTCACACGTTCTAAGGAATACAGTTCGAGAAATACTGCATTAGACTGTGACTTCTTTGAGGACAAGGATTGTGAATTACTTATCTCTGTATTCCTACTACCTAGCTCAGTGCCTGGCATAGAGTGACATTTATTGACTTGATCAAAATGATGTAGGGAAAAAGATCTCTTTTCAACCCTAGTTCCTGTTGCTGTCTTTATGTTGTAGGAAGACCATATCTCTGGAGTTAGACTTGAATCTCTTGCATCTCTTGGAGTCTTGAATTCCTGGTCTGCCATTTGAAACGGCTTCTCTGTTAAGTAATAGCTTTTGAGTTTGTTTGAGACAGTGGAATTCTAAGGGACAAAATGTAATAATGTGTTACGGGGTAAAGTTATTAGTGTATGGATATCCATGATCTTCACTGCTTCCCTAACTTCTACACAGGAAGAATTTGTGCTCCCTTGGTAAACTTCCAGGTCCTCTCAAAACTACAGAAAGTGGAAGAAAACTAAAGAAATTGAGAGGTTGTGTTGAACTACATAATAAAGAGTTGAGAGGTGAAGAGAGGGAGCAGGACAGGCTGCCCAGCTTAGGTGAGAGTATTTGGTTGGGTAAGGGCCAGGAAAGAGCTCTCTTGTGAGCCCCTGCCAAACACGTGAAGAAACTTGGGAAAGGCAGCAATTCAAGAGAATAATTTTAAAGTGTTTTATGTGCTTTAAATGCTTTATAAAAAATGGGCTCCTCCCTTTTACATTTTGTCATGTGTCTATGTGAAAACGTGAAGAACTTTCTGGATCCTGGATTGTGTTTCTCTCTCTGTAACATGGTACTATGACTGGATCACATGGGTCCCAGAACTTTTACTGAAAGCATATTTGATTCTCTCTCTATTTTTCTTTTTTTCTGGCTTTTCCTTCAACTTTTCCACTATCCTCATTCCCTAGGCAAAACTAGTGGGCTTCAAATCATTAGATGAAATCTTACTGTTTTAAGCACAGATATTAATTCTTGTTTGAAAAGAAACTTGGTCCACATTTGGAATATCCGTGAGTCTGCAGCAAATTCCTTTTTGAGAAGGTGACCACACTCCTGGCGTCTAAACTTTCTAAATTTCCTTTTGCTAATGTAGCAGAAAAAAAAGATACTTGAGGTTTTCTGATGATTTTCAAGGTAACACCATTCTAGGCGGTACAGCTTTTAGAGCCGCTCCTCACTTAATGGGAGGTTGCTGGCACTGGTTTTGACAGCATGTTTAGAACCTTCTTGTTTCAATTTCCTAGGAACTTCCATCCCCAGTGCCAGTCTTTTATCTTTGAGGTTTAAATCTTGCAGTTCGTCTTTTTGCCTTATGATGTCCACTCATCTGACCCACTAAGAGAAGCGAAGTTAACTTCTGCTTTGCTGAGGCCAGTGCGGTTGAGGCAAATATCTGACTGCTTGCCTAGCTTATGAAAGGCAGATGTTTCCATCTGAGAATCCTGGCTTTGACTCTGACTTGACAATGTGGTACTTTACTTCCATTTGTACTTTCTTTGGTTTCAAGTATGACTGAGTATGACCTTGGTCTCATGCTAGGATTTTCTTTGTAATCAATATTCCCTTGCTGTTTACTTTTTATAAATATCATATAGAATGAGTCAAAATATTCATTTGTTATTTCCAAAGAACTGTGTTTAATACCCTGCAATTTAGAAATAGAAACTCACAGAAGGGTTAAGGTGGAACTTTTCTTCATGTTCTTTCTTGGGCATGCCTCTTTCCCAGTCTGGGTTTTCGTTGTCACAACTTAATAGCAATGAAAGTTAGAAGAGCTTTTACACTGCCGTCCACTGTGCCATTGTTAATGCAGTCTGTCCACTGGTCCAACCACCCATCTACTCACAACTGAGGAAATCCTGTTTCATGATGAAATTGGCCCTCTGGATCTGTTTCTGAAAGGCAGCCTGGGAGTTTTATACATCTTTGACTGGACTGTTGCAGAACCATTTTGGCAGATGCAATTACAGTGTATCTAGTGTGTGCGCACACACACATTTTCTTACCCAGAGAGGACAGTTTTGCCCTGAGGAATTGATAGCATGCCCCATCGACTCTTAAGTCCCTCGGGGATGGTGGGAGTGACAGGTGGAGGGAGCACGGCAGAATGGAAAGTGCACTGGGCTGGATGTCAGGAGATAGACTTTCCAATCCTGCTTGTACCACTAATTTGCTGTGTGACCTTGGGCAACTTACTTAGCCGCTCCAGGAATCAGTTCTTTAACCTAGAAAGTGGAGTTAATAATACTTGCCCTTCTTGATTCAGAGCGCTATAGGGCAAATAAACTGAGATCGTGGATGTTTGGGAAGTTTGAAAGGGATAAACCCAGACTTCTACAGATAAACTTCAGGGTACCTGACAGAAGGATATGTTTATCTGAAGTAAAAGGCAGTGTTAGAAGGAGTAGCTAATATGGAATGGTCTTCCACTTCATTTCAAATTAAAACGCAATCCTGGGTAAGAGAGCTAGCAGCCCTGTAATACAAGAATCTTTATTTCTTTATGTGCTGGGCAATGTGCTGATACTGTTTTTACTTATGTAAGGGTTACCTGATCACATTCCAATTCTGTATTAGCAAATACATTATCAAAGAACATAGCCCATCATCTGCTTTGTAACATGGTGGTTAAGTGCATGGGCTTTGACATCATTCAGACCTGAGTTTGAATCCAAGTTTTGCCACTTACTAGCTGTATATCCTGGGCCAAATTTTTTTTTTTTTAATCAATCTAATCCTTAGTTTTGTCATTTACAAAATGGACACCAAAATAGTACCTACCTCCATAGGGTAGGGATAATGCATTAAAGTGCTTCACACACTTCCTGGTACATAATAAGAACTCAATAAATGATAGTTATTAGTAGGTAACTGTAGCTATGTGTGTGTGTGGGGGGGGTATGGTTGAATGTTTTCTTCCTTGTGCTTTTCTGAAATTCCAAGTGATCTATAATGGCTTTTCTTCCCAGCTTTGTTAAGATATAATTGACATATAATATAATGACTTTTTAATGGTCAGATTTAAAGGTAATTATTATTGTAAAGTAATGCAGCCATGAATGAAGAATAATTATGGTCATGAATTGGCACAGTGAGCCTGTCATGATGATGCTTCCTAACATTTCCATTGGGCTTTACAACTTACACGGTAGTTTTACAGATGCTGTCTCATGCAGCTCTTTTAACCAGTTTGTGGAGTCAGTATCACTCATATTCTCATTCTGCAGACCCGGAGGCTGAGGGCCACAAAGGAATGTACACAGTTACACAGCTCATGAAGTGGTAGGTCTCAAATGTGCCAGAGAGGATTGCATTTAGCTGCAATGAACAGACACCCAGTTATACCAGTGTAGTGGTCTGGATTCTCCAGACAAAGAGAACCAGTAAGGGAGATCTCTCTCTCTCTCTTTCATTTATATATCTTGTATATATTTTGTGTGTGTGTATGTGTGTGTGTGTGTGTGTGTGTGTGTGTGTGTGTGTGTAGAAAGATAGAGAGAAGAGAGGAGAGATTGATTTATTTTAAGGAATTGGCTCACATGGTTGTAGAGGCTGGCAAGTCCAAAATCTGCAGGGGAGGCTGGCAAGCTGGAGACCCATGGAAGATTTGATGTTGGAGCTCATGTATGAAGGCCATCTGCTGGCAGAATTTCCTCTTCCTCTGGGGAGATCAGTTTTTTCTTAACATATTCAACTGGTTGGAGGCCCATCCACATTACAGAGAGAAATGTGCTTTATTCAAAGTCTACTGATTTAAAGGTTAATCTCTTCTAAAAAATACCTTCACAGCAACATCCAGACGTGTTTGACCAAATATCTGGGAACCATGACCAAGCCAAATGAACAGATAAATTTAACTATCACAAGTGGCTTGATTAAAGAGGGGTTTACTTTTTCCAGGATACTTCAACAAATTCAGAGTCATCCGCTCTTACTGTCTTTCTGCCTGGCTGTGTCTTGCCATGGGACGTTTGGCCTCATGGTTACAAACTGGCTGCTCCATCTTTGGCCATCAGAGGCAGGCGGTAAGGGAGGGGCAATAGGCAAAAGGCAAAAGCTAACAAACTGTTTATGTCATCTGAGTCTTCCCTTTCCAGCAGACTTTCCTGGAGGCCCCACCTTGCCACCTCTTATTGAGCTTATTGGTCAATTAATATATTTTTGATGATTCCTAGATGCAAGGAATTCTGGGAGATGAGTATTTTTATATATGTCACTCTAAAAGAAAAAAAAATCAGTGTTCTATTAATAGCAGAAAAAGGGAGACTAGATACTCTATGGGAGTGTGGTGGTGTCACCGACGCAGGGTGTTTTGATGCCACATCATTACTCTTTGTGCTACACCAAATTGCTCACTGTACATACCTGGAAGTGTCTCCCCTTGGTTGCACTGCCCTTTGAATTAATCACGGAGTTGTCTTTGGATATTTGAGTCCGGGATCTAAACAAAATTACCTTAGATTAATGGAAGCCAGAAGAAAAATAAGGAGAAATTTGTTAGACGTTGGCTTTTTTTATCTCCTCATGGCCCAAGCAGATGAACTACTCTTTCTTTCATAATGTGGGTGGGAGGGACACAAAAAGGAAAAAAAAAAAAGATGAGGAATTAAGGCAGGGGGGAGACATGTAAATGTCTGTGCAGCTGATGTATCATATGATCCAAATGGTTTTTCAAAACTTGTTTGCATTATGTAATATATTTCTGCTATGGGGCACGAAACGGTTTACCTTACTTTCATTGTCACAGTTCAAGTGTTTTACTGAAGCCCAGAGAAAAAACATCTGTATATTGGTCTTCTGTGACAACTAGGAAGATAGGAAATAATAATTGGAAGAAAATAGTATCAGAGAGTATTGGAAATTTTATGTTGATAATTGCCTTGATTTTGTTAGTGTTTTAAATCAGGAATTCCAAAGGTCTCCTTTATATTTATTTTTAAGTAAATATTTCAAAAACCATTTAATGAAAAATCATTTAGAACTAAAATAGGAACCATGTGTCACATTATGACCCAAGTAGTGTTTTTATTTTAAACTTTGGTCAGAGAGAACAAAGCAAAGAAATAAATATTTTTTTATCTTGCTTTTTCATACACAGGTGTGCACATACACGCACTCACTTACATATACATAACTCCAGATTCTGTCTCTCAATATTATCTTGTATTCATTTCATATTCCTTTCTCAATATCACTGTGAAACTACTTTGTTGTATAATTTTCATGTAGCTCTTTTGGCATTTTTGCAATTCTAATTCTCGCTGGTTATTACATTACAAAAGAGTGGAGGGAAACTGGATTTGCATGCAGGACATTTTAAATTCTAATGTCAGGGGTCATTAGTCTTTTTTTTGTTTGTTTTTTGTTCTATCTGAGATCTGGGCTTTTACATACCAGGGATAATAATTTACAAGCAAGTTTTGTTTTGTTGTTGGGTTTTTTTTTGTTTGTTTGTTTTTTTGCGGTATGCGGGCCTCTCACTGTTGTGGCCTCTCCCGTTGCGGAGCACAGGCTCCGGACGCGCAGGCCCAGCGGCAATGGCTCACGGGCCCAGCCGCTCCGCGGCATGTGGGATCTTCCCGGACAGGGGCACGAACCCGTGTCCCCTGCATCGGCAGGCAGACTCTCAACCACTGTGCCACCAGGGAAGCCCTACAAGCAAGTTTTTAAAAGTAGAGTTTCAGATTTATTTTTCAAATTCTCATAACCTGAAAGGCTAAACGAGAAAGAACCTAAAATAAAGATCATTTCCATATATTTGAATGTTGAATTGCTCATCTGTTGGGGAAAGTGGGAATCCCTTTAGTTCCTCTCACTTTCGGTCACAGTGACTGGACTACCCATTCTCTTTACCCAGGTTGAATGAGAACCTCCCACGGTAACTCTAGGAGAACACCACCAAATGCAACATTTGGAATTCTCTTCTTGTAGCTTCAGATGACTGTATCTTCTGTATTTTCTTCACAAGAGTATCTTACTTTTTTTCCTCTACCTTAGATTAATAGTAATGTTTTTCATTAATATTAACAGAATTTATGGATTCATATCAAAGGCAGTTTAGAGACCAGCACACTGGCCAGCACCATCCTACTGCTTGTCCCTACTCCACCCACATGCCCTGGATGACTATTTCACACTCTTCTCTCCTGAGACCTCCAGTGGCTCCTCCTTGCTTCTCATGTTATGTGGACGACCTTGCTTGCTGTTTTACTGAGAAAAGCTCAGACAGGAAGAAACCTCCCCAGCTGCCACCAGTGTATCTGCAACTGACCACGTGTTCTGTTACAGAGGATGAATTGTTCTTTTCCCACCCATGGCCTTTGTCGTGTCCTGGACCCCATCCCCTCTTGTTCTTGCAATTACCTGCACTCTCTTGTATCATCCCGGTTCTTCTCTCTATTAGATAATTCCCTGCAGTGTTAAAAAGTGGTGTAATATCTTCAAATTTAATAAGAAAAAAAAAAACCTGCTTAATCCCTTCTGGGGTTAAGCACATTTCTCTGCTCCCCATTGACATCAAAGAATATCAGAAGAATTGTCTACACATGTTCTCTTCATCAGACTTTCAACTCCACTACTTCTCAAAACATTGTCTGAGTCACTGCAAGCCCCCTTCTTTGCCAAATCCATTGCTCCACTCCCAGTTCTGTTCTCACTTGATCCATCAACAACACATGACCATTTGATCACTTCTTTTTTTTCGAAATACTTTTTTTCAGCTGGCTTTGGGGATACCACCTCTCCTGGTTTCTCCTTCTACCTTACTGGCCCCTCCTTTTCAGCTTCTTTTACAGGCTCCTCCTCCTCCTTTGACCTGTCCACCTATAATGCCTCACATTCCATCCTTAGAACCGGTCTCTTCTCCGTCTCTTCACTCCCTAGATGGTCTCGTTCAGGCTTATGGCGTGTACTGTACAAATCCCTATCTCCAGCCAAACTCAGACCCCTTCTCTCAACTCCAGACTTTGATTGTTTGTATATCCAGTGCCTACACATCCCCACTTGGATATCTGAAAGGCTTACCAAACATAAATGCTTCCACCCTGGTTCAGGTCAACAGCATCTCTGTCCTAGACTTTAGTCATAGTGTGTTCCTTCTTTCTATCCTTGCCACCTTATTTGCAACACAGCAGCTAGAATGATCCTTTTAAAACTAAGTCATTTCCTGTTACTACTCTGCTCAAAATCCTAATGGCTTCTTTTACTAAAATAGAAGCCAAAAATACTAGGTGAAGCTAGTGGGCTTGTCCTGCCTGTCTCCCAGACTGGAGAGGCTGCCAGCTGTCCTCACCTCTTCTGCTCCAGCCACACTGGCCTTTCACTGTTGTTCAATTCCTGCCTCAGCCTCTGGTACTTCCTCTCCTGGGTCATGCTTCCCCTGGGTATCATCACTGCTTGTTTCATCTCTTCCTTTAGTTCTCTGCTCAAATATCACCTTTTAAGAAAGGAAATATTGGGCTTCCCTGGTGGCGCAGTGGTTGAGAGTCCGCCTGCCGATGCAGGGGACACGGGTTCGTGCCCCGGTCTGGGAAGATCCCACATGCCGCGGAGCCGCTGGGCCCGTGAGCCATGGCAGCTGAGCCTGCGCGTCCGGAGCCTGTGCTCTGCAACGGGAGAGGCCACGACAGTGAGAGGCCCGCATACCACAAAAAAAAAAAAAAAAAAAAAAAGAAAGGAAATATTCTCTCTCATATATAAATCTCCCACTCTCTCCTCCTTAACTTTTTTTTAATGAGCATGTAAGAGATGGTTGATTTATTTCCTGACTCTCTTCTAGAGTGTAAGCTCAGAGAGAGCAAGTATTTTGATTTGGTCTTTGCTTTAACCCTATTCTCTAAAATAGTGTCTCCCGAGTACTATGCACTCAATAAACATTAAGTAAATAAATGAAAAATTGAATGAGAAATATAAATTTAATATTTAAGCAAGAGCCCTTGGTAACTGGCCTGAAGTCAAGTATTGTTGACCATAAATTCTGTTTTGTTCTCTGAACTCTCACATCCATGATTTTGGCATTTTATCTCTTTGGTCCATTTATGTTATTGGTTTTCCTAAGGAAGTAAAGAGGTGTATGATTTCTTGCTGACGTTCTTGGGTTTGTGACCCTTAACATCACAGACACAAAGCATCAGCAGAACAGGATGTTAGTCAAGGATCACAGTAACTGAATTTTTCTAAATCAAAACTTGTCTTTTCCTGTATCAGTAAGGAACCCAGCAGGAAACAGATGGCATAGGCAAATTGGGTAATTTGACTAGAGTTTAATAAAGGTATCAGTTTCAAATCACAAGGCCTAAGTGCAGTGCCTTGAGACTAGTAGCAACCTTTTCTGGTTCTACCCAAAGACTGAAGGCAAAAAGAGAGGGAAGGTACATGGGGAGGGAAGGCCACTGGATCCCTGAGGGAGAGCTGTAGGAGAGACCACCTGATAGGACCAGCAGCCTCGGTTGAGGGAGACAACCAGCCCATGATAAACCCCGGGGGCTGGGCTGGTGGGGAGCTGAGGAAGTAAATCTCCCAGCTTCTCTCTCCTCCCTTCCTCTAATCTCTGGCTGGGGCTTCCCACTGGCTGAACACAACTGGAAGTCATAAGGCAAGGGAACCCTTGGCTGCAATCCATATAAGCCAGCCTCTGAGGTAGACAACAGGATAGGAAGGGGTGAAGGGAAGATCTGGAGGGCAAATGGCAGGCATCCCGCAGAACATCCAAGTGCTATCTTTCCAGCTACAGCCTCGTCTCCCACTTCCACACCAGTCCCCTTCTCACGCACACTTCACATATCAGCTAAAATAAAACCATCCATCTGTTCACAGTGGTCCCTAGTTTAAGACCAAATCATTCAACAGCTTTCCATTGAGCTTAGAATAAAATCCAGGCTCACTCCCGTGATGTATGAGACCCATGATGGTCTGACTGGCTCCCACCCACGTCTCCCCCTCTGCTCACAGTTCCCAGTCCGCCCTGGCTTGCTGCACCTACTCGCAGTGGTCTGCTTTTGATTCCCAGAATAAACTAAGCTCATTGTCCTCACTGGCTCTTTGTATACTCCTAACCCTCTGCTTGGAACACGCTTTCTTTCCTCAACCCATTACATGGTTGACTTCCTCTCCTGCTTCAGAACTTATCATTTGAACATCATCACCTCAGGGAGGTCCTCCCTGTCCTCCCTGTCTAAAGGATGTCCTCCATTTATTCTCTGTCAGAGCACCCTAGTATTTGCTTCACGGCGTTTATTGCAAACCATAAATGGCTCCTTCCTCTCTGTCTCCTTTGCTTTGTTTAGTCTGATTCTAAAGCAAAGCAAGTTTCTTCCAGGCGTGGGCCCTCTCTGTCTTCTCTGTCACTCTGTCATCCTCAGAACCTGGGACAATTTCTGACCCAGGTAGTTTCTCAATAAATATTTGGCAATTGAGTGAACAAACATTCCATTCAATGAAAATAGCTTTCCATTTGTGCACTTTTTTAAGAAAGGTTACCTTTGAGCTTATCTTGAGTGTATTTGAATTTCTCTCCCTCTAGTATCTGGGGAATCTTAAATATATTAAGCGCTTGATATATGTTTGAATAAAACACATTTACTAGCAGCAGGGCTGATTTTCTATAGCTTGGCAGATTGTTTTTTATGGTTGGTCTATTATGTCTTTAACAAAATTAAGTTAAAAAAAGGAACAATACCCTATCCCCAATCTGTAGTTTCACAGCATAACTAATTGAGTGCTGTTGACTGTCTTGGTGACTTGTTGGAAGCTGGTGTTATATAGTGACTAGGTTGGAAGCTGGTGTTATATAGTGACTAGGTTGGAAGCTGGTGTTATATAGTGACTAGGTTGAGCTTTATTTTATTTTATATTTATTTATTTGGTTGCACCGGGTCTTAGTTGTGGCAGTTGCAGCTTGCCGGCACCTTAGCTGTGGCATGTGAACTCTTAGCTGTGGCGTGCATGTGGGATCTAGTTCGCTGACCAGGGCTCGAACCCCAGCCCCCTGCAATGGGAGCATGGAGTTTTAACCACTGCGCCACAAGGGAAGTCCCTAGGCTTGAGCTTTAGAGCCAAAAAGACCTGGCCGAACTCCAGTTAGGCCAGTAACTGGATGGGAAAGACTGTGAACAAGTTACCTAGCCTTTCTGAGCCTGTTTCCATTATCTGTAGATGCAGGGGTAATGTGGTCTAATTCCTAGAGTTGTTCTACAACTACAGGTGATAGCGGAAATCTTTCTCTTTTCTCTGGGCCCATCACTACTTTCCCTTCTATAAAAACAGGCACAAATCCTCCCTCTTCTCTCTTTAGGCTGCTGCTTCATCAATACCCTCTCCCCAGTCCATGTTTTATTAGTCTTTGGATCTCATGTCCATATTCTGGTTACTGGGAATCTTGCTAGAAGGCTTTCCTGTCCACACCTTTCTTTATGAAGTTGAATTCACTTTCTGGTGGAAGCAGCCTGGAGCTCAGTTGTGCCTGTGACAGTTACAGACCCATCAGGCTTTCCAGCTAGCATCATATTGGCCAGACAAATGCAGACAGCACTTTCATGCAGCGAAGCACTTTGTTAATACTTTGAGCCTCTAAGGGACAGTTTGATTTGGAAAAAAAGGCATTGAAACCTTGTACAATACTCACCTCATTACACAAGGAAAACCAAATAAGTTTATGTGACAAAAAGGTATGGGTATGCTTTTGATAAAAGAAGCCCAAGCCACAGGGCACTCTACTCTGCAGAGAGACAAGAGGCATGGAAGTTTCATCTTTTGTTTATTTCTTTTTACTTAAGTTTAACTAATATGCTGTGAATGCATTTTTTGTGCCAGGCATTTTTCTTTACTCTGTTAGATGAATTTAGAACTATTAAGATTATAAAGTAAAAATATTTAGGTGCAGGTAAGATCTGGCTGAAGAACAGGATCCTTTGCTGATGGGGAATATATTGGTACTATATAGGCAGTCTTGCAAAATTAAATTTCTAATGCATGAAATGGTTGCCTGGAATCTGGTTCCTTAAAATATTCAGATCAGTTCCATTAAAACCTATATAGTTAGCACTCTTGATACATGCTGAATGAAAGAGGTAAGGGTATAGTCCCTGCCCTCCAGTGCCTTACCATCAGGCTCAGTGTTCCTGAACTTTTTTGACCAATGTCCTTCTATTTTAAATATAAATATCTCAGGCCCTTCTTACATTATTTGAAACTTAAGGTAAAGTTGAAGACAACTAGATAAAGCCCTGCTTTATTTTCAGGTTACATGTTACATAAATTTGTCTATGTCTTCCTAACTGGTGATCTAAGACACATGTACACCACACCTCTTTACACATGTGTCATTCATTGTTAAGCTTCATATGTTTGATAGAGACCAGAGGTTGCAAATTAGTGGTTTCACGGGTCCAGTGCATATCACAGAGTTGTTGTCTTCTTAACTTTCTTAATTGAGCCAACATTTACAATTGGGATATTTCACATAAAATGCAGATTTTTGACTTCTCTTAACACATTGGAAGATCTGGTGGCCATGGGCCCGCATTCCCATATGGCAGCAGTGGGTGGGGCTGACTGGCTTCTGCCCCCTCAGGCGGGGTATGTGCTCTCTGGTTGCCGTGTCTCCACTGCTCAGCAGTGAATGCATATGTCTGAAAATTGGCTTGCAGCAAACAAATTAACCCCCCTGGCTCTTGGAAGCTTGAGTTTGTAAGCTCTGGTAGAGTCTAGCGAGGGGAGTTTGAAGGATTTTCATTTATCAAGTAGATGGACCTTGAGATACTGGTAGGATTTATACAGTTGAAGAAGAGTGTGTGGGGGAGGGTGGGGGGAGATCATTCCAGGCAGGAGACTAACTTTGATGCTGAATTTCACTGGTGGGTAGTGATGGTTTTTCTAATAATATTTACATTGCTTAAGGATGAAAATGACTTACTTTTTTCTTACAGTTGAGAGCATGTTAACGGTTAAGATTCTGACTCCCTTGCATTCTAATATGCTTTCTTGAGAGAAATGGACAAGGGGAGAAGGTGTAGTAGTAAGAGCTAGGAATTGGACAGAACTGAGGTTGTAGCAATGGGCGACTGTCAGGTTTATGAATTCATTAATTAGAATTGTGTGGGGGGGGGATGTGTGTGGTGTTGGTGTATGGTATATGATGCTTGTGTATGTGTGCATGGTATGTGTATGTGTGTATGGTGTGTGTGCATATGTGTGTGGTGTATGTGATGTGTGTATGTGTGTGTAGAAGGTATTGATGTTCAGAACAACAGTACCACTGCAGGAAGCATTCAGATTTGTGAAGGAAAATGAGGCAGAGAAAAAGTGTCATTCATTGCCTGTCTCTCAAAAAGATAGTAAAAGTGCCCCTTCACAGTAGCTGAGCCAATACTTCACAAAGGCAGCTGGGCCTATTAGAAGAACAAGGTACGGTGGTTTGACCATCAGTATCCTGCAGTATTTTCCAAGCCAGACTCTCCTAATACGTGGGATTCCCCTGTAACATCACACTTAAGATGATGTATCTAAAAAGCCTTTTAGTATAAAATTGTACCTATGAGTAGTAACATGTTTATATTTGAGGACTTGTTTCTGTTTTTCAGGGTAATCAGCCTCTGGCTGTCAGGCAGAGGGCTGAGGAAGCGGGTAGGGTGGGGGTTAGGTTTGTTCTGTTTTGTCTTGACGTTGTTGGAGGATTTCAAATGGAGAAATTTTATTTTCCTGGCAAGGCCAGATCCTTTATACAGTTTGATGTTTCCTTGGTCTTCAGAAGGCCCACCATAAGGGTTTATTTGTGTTAAATTGAAAACAGATCTCTTTCTAAAGGAAAGGCCCTTTTATTGATCCTGACCTTTTCCTTTTGCAGGTGAAGGCTTGTTGAGTTGCCTTTTAAACAACCAGAAACCACTGTGTTTCTTTTTCTTGTAATCTTTTATTTATCCTGTTCAGAGGCCTTACTTGCTTAAAAATAAATTTCCTATGAAAATCATAAAACAGCCCTGCTCAGCCAAGAGTTAAGATTATAGAACACGTAACAAATCACATATGTGGCTTTTGAGGGGAAGGTGAACACCGAATCTCCTCACCCCCTGCCCAGCCCCACCTTCCCCTCTTCAACTTGTTTTTCCTCTGTTGTTTCCATCTGTGCCTTGTGAGGTCCCACAAGAGGTGCTTTAGACTTTATTTCATCTAGTAGCGCCCTGAGAAAACTTTAAGCAAACTTTAAGCGCTGAATTGGGATTACATTAGCTGGAAGAGTCAAGAAATTAATTTCCTTCAGGAGAAGAATGGCATGTCTGGCCAAACAGAATATTGCTTGATGTAATAGAACTCCCAAATGAAATTGGGGAGTGGATCTTTCCCTTACCTGTGGGATGTGAGATTATTGAATTCCAGATTCCCGTATGAATTACCATCCGACCAAGTGGGCCCACCCCCTACTGTGCCAGCCTTGCCTTTCTGGTCCCTGTGCATGGGAGTGTTTCTGTCGCCCACCAGAGGGCTGCACATTTTCAGCCACCTCTAAATCAGGGAATAAAAGAATTAGTGGATTGGAACTTAATCCATAACTCCCTAACTCTGCAGCTTTATTTTTTTAATAGTTCATAAACTTCTTATTTTTCTTTTTAGCCTCCGTTTCCTCTGTGGTGAAGGAGAGGTTTGCCAGCCTTTGGCTCTGCCTCATAAAAACGCTTTAGAGGACAATGCTAGGTTGTGTGACTGCCCATAATTCACCCTCATATAATATTCCGGAACCGCCTCAGAGTTCGTGTCTGACTTTGTTCTAATATAAAGAACCCTAGGGTCAACAACACAACTATTTCCAGATGGATTAAGTTGTGCATTCTTGAAGACCTACGAGGCCCATGTATATTGCTTCTCTCAGAGCTGTCACAAGTAATATTATTGGGAGCATGACAGATGCCTAATGGGATACACGGAGATCTCTATTTTGAAATTTCTAAAGTGACATAGTAGGCTTTCTTATTTTTCAGAATAACTAAATTAAGTGTCTGTCTTTCTGAATTAAACTCTCTGTGGGCTCTGCTTTGTCACCTTTTGCCCTCTTCTGGGTGATAGAATTGGGAGATAAATCAGTAACTGATTGCTCAGAGAGTTAAGTTTTGAGAAATATATTTTGTAGGTCACATGTGCCTTACACAAAACTTTCTAACAGCGAACAGGCACAAATGGGATTTTGAAACACCATCATTTGCTGTCAAGAGGTGAAAGCTCCAGGAGTGGGACTTATCAAAGCGTAGGTGTGAATAGTTTGCAAGGTCAAAGGCAAAAAATTAGCCGCTGCTGAGAACTCGGAATGGGAATCGCACTGGTCACCACTCAGGTGTCCTTTTCAGTCAGAGAGGGGCTGACCAGCACCTACTGAACCCAGGCTCCTTCAGGTTTTCACGGAGGCTAGGGGCACAAAAGCCTCAGTTTAGTATACGTACTTCCTATGAGAAACCCAGTGCATGGTTGAGTCCCTTCTTTCCAGGATTTCACATTTATCTGTCGGAAAACAAATATAAATACAAAATCAAAACATGCTGTTGGATTTGTGTAATTTCTTCCTGAAGTATACATTTTCTGTTTGAAGGGGAATATTCATTGCTCAAAGTATTTTTTTCCCCCAAAATGAGAAAGTTTTTCCGCCCCACCCTCAATTATTGTTATGTGCCTTTGGGATAAACTAAAGAAGAGAGTAAGACTCACCTGAAAATTAGATAGTTGTATATATTTGATATTTAAATTGTGTAAATTTCATTCCACATGTCCCACTATGCATGTATATAGAAATATACAAAATTTTATATGTATAATATTCCACACGCAGTTTTGTAAGCTAGTTTTTTTTTAACCTAATATCATCCTTCTATGTTGATAAATATGCATCTACCTCATCGTTTTAAAAGACTGCATAGTAAAAAAAAAAAAAAAAAAAAAAAGACTGCATAGTAATCCATTTTATAGGTAAAGCACATTTATTTAGCCAATGCCCTGTTGATGGACATTAAGATTGTTTCTGGGTTTTCAGTATTGCAAAGAACAGTAGAACAAACATCCTCATCCATACATCTTCATGGACTTGACAAGTTGTTTCTTTGAGATATAATCCTGGAAATTAAATTGTATGGAAATATAATTAACAATTTTATGGGAGTTGCTCCTCTGTCTTTCAAAAAGGTACTAATTTCTACTCATCCATCTGCATATGACAGTCTTCAATTCCTTTTAACATCACTAATGCTGGATAGTGTAAATCTTCTTAATCTTCGTTAACCTGAAAGATACAAAGAAATGGTTCATTGTGATTTTTGTTTGAATTTCTTTGATTAATAATGAGGTTGAACATTTCCCCATTATTGTCCATTTCTATTTCTACTTTTGGGAGTTAGCCATTCATATCTTTTTCCTGTTTTTCTGTTAGACTTTTTGCCTTTCTCTTATTGCTTATAATAGCTTTCTGTAAATTCTGGATACATGTGATTCTTATGCAGCATCTGGACAGGAGCTTGTCAAGAAAATATTGGAGAAGAACACAGCATTAAAATGAAAGAATTTACTACTGTGTAACTCAGGGTAGCCATCTAAGCCATCTGTCCCTTAGTTTCCTCTTGTCTAAAACTAGAAAATTCATTCATTTCTCAGATTTCTTCACTTGTAGTGAAGCTAATACTTGTTAAAGTGAAGCATTTTACCCATGTAACGTCCACAGGGAACACTTTGGAGTCCTCTATTGTTTTAATCACCGTCTTTTTACCCGGTTGGTGAGGGAGAGATTTCCACCCTAGGGATGTGGGGATGGCCAAACACACAACCTCCAACACTGGACAGGGGAGATTGACAGCCGTTTATCAGTCACATATGCTCACAGCCTAGGGGAAGAGGGTGCTGCACACCACACAAAGCCCCAAGATGGTTGCACTTGAGAACAGAGTGAAAAACCAGAGGCTGTGAGAGGCAGTATCAAGGGGGTGGGTGACCCTTGGTTCCTGCAAGAAGATGTAATTGGCTTATTTGAATCATTCCAGAGGCTGACAGGAAACTGAACCCCATTATTCAGGGTTAAGAGGAGCTGTGCCTGGTCCACATGATAAGGAGAGCTGCTTGGCTAGGGGACTTTAATCCCCAGGAGGAGAATGGGAAGAGGAACTTGTGGTTGGGCCATTGGAGGCCATCCTGATTTTCCCCAGATGTCAAGACAGCATATAATATTGAGGTTCAATTTTAGGTCTTATATCACAGCTCTCACTGAGAGGTGGGTCTCTAAACTCAGTGGCCTCTTCTCAGTCCTGATTGCCCTTGCCTGAGTTCATCCTGTCCACTCCTGAACATTCTTCCCCTCCAATGGCTTCCATACCATGGCCCTGTTCAGGGAGGCAGCATGACATGAGTGAGATGCTCCCCAAGTTAGATAAACATAGTTTTGAACCCACCCATGTCACTAACCAGTTATATGGCCTTGGGCAAGATACATTACTCCTTAGCCTGAGTGTTTATAAGATAAAGATAGTACAGACCTCATCAAATAACATATAAAAAGTTTCAGGCATAGTGCCTGGTTCATATTGGGCATTTAGATCTTATTCTTTAACATCTTTTACTTGTTAATCTTCATATTCCTGCCATCTAAATGTGAGTGTTAACTAAGATTTGTTGCACACTTTCCAACCCCCTTTTTCTATTCCTCAGCCCTTGAAGACATGGGCACATTTTCTATTGCTTCCATTTGCACCTTAAGGCAAATGGCCCCCAAGTTGCATTTCTTACGGTGGTCGTTCTCTGGTCCCACATTTCCAACTGTTCCCTGAAGATTTTCCCTGCAGTGTCTTTTTTCAGCATGTTAAAGTTTCTCATCAAACCAGTACCTTCTATGGTACTTCTTTTGTCTGGCTTCCTCATTAGTGTCCCTGTCATTTTGGCTTAATACTCTTAAGTCTCTTTTAGTTTCTTTCTCTTTCAGACCCACAGTAACTCAGCTCTCAATGGCTGTTTGTTTCTTCTCTCACAGGATGGCTTGCATGCATCCTTTCTACTCCATTCCCAGAGATCAGTGCCTTTAAAGAGTTGCACTCAGCTCTGAGTTTCTTCCTTCTCTGCAAACCCCCCTTTTGTCTCCCAGTCCAGCCTGTGTCCCACTGCTTGATAAATCTTTCAAAGACTCATCTCCAATCATGTTTCCTCTACTCTAAAGCTACCAGTGGTTCCTTGGTGGCCATAAACTGAGGCAAGTTCCTTAGCCTGGCACACAGGGTCCCTGACAATCTAGTTACTCACTTTCTAGCATTGGTGTCCTCCGTATGCCTACATACCATCAGCTTGATCTTTCTTTTTAGTCCCCAGGATATGCATGGCTCCAAAGTGCCTTTATCTATGTTTTCCCTTTTCCATGGGCTACTCACCTTCCAATTCATTCTCAGTGTTTTGTGTTCAGAATTCAAATACCGGCTTTGCTGGTTACTAGCTTTGTAACTTTGAAAAATCATTTAACCTCTCTGAACCTTGGGTTCCTCATTTGTTAATGGGGATAATAGTATCATGGTACAGGGATATTTATGAAAACAACTAACAGTGCTTGTGTTATAAACATGGAATTGTTCTTACTGCTGTTGCGCTCATCAGCCCAGCCAACAGTAATCTTTGCTTCCTCTGAATACGTGCTTTGTTACACAAGAGGCACTTGTTTTATATGCCTTGTGCTGTGTTATATTTCAAAAGGTTGTATCTTTATTAATTACACTGAAAGTTCCTTGAAGTTGGGCATCAAGTATTGCATATCTTTATTCATTCATCAGCGATTTAGTGGGCAATTTGTTTGTGTCTCATGGGGTGCTAGGGCCTGGGGATGCAAGAATGACAAAGACTTAGTCCCTGCTATCAAAAAGCTTCCCACCATCTAATTACCATTGAATGCTACCTAGACTAGGTTGAGACAAACCATTGAGAGCCCAGAGTAGGGGCACCTGACTCACCTCGGAATTCTGGACAGCGTTCTGAGGAAGTGACATCCAAACCGAGACAGGAAGAATGTAGGCATTGGCCAGGTGTAGGTGGGGAGGCTCAGTGCAGCTGGATGAATGAGGGAGAGCTTTCAGTGCAGAAAGAAACATGTTTATAAATAAAGAGGGGAAGCAGAACAAAATGTTCTGTGAATTGCAGAACAAAATGGCTGTGGTCTTGGTGTTGAAGGAGAAGTAGCAAGAGAGAAAACTAGGAAGGTAAGCCACGGCTGGACCATGAAGGGTTTTTCTATTATGTCTACCATTAATAGTGCCCAGTACAGTGCCTGCATCTGGTAGGTTCAATAAATGTGTTTCTAGCCTTTATAAAGAGCAGATGCACATGATTTAGTCTCAGCATTTCCTGTCAAGGAAACCCAGTTTGGCAAGAGAGCAGAGTTTCAAAATTGCTGAAACCCTTTACTTGTATTTCTTAGAAACAGTGAAGGAGAGCTATATATCTAATCCAGGCCATATTTATAAACAAACTGTCAAATGACAAAACTAAAATGATTTAGTAATAAGCTTGATGTCCTTTATTCAAGGGAAAACAATTCATGGATTGGGGGATTACAGTGCAGAGCAGTGGAGCACCCTTCCTGAGAGATTTTGGGCAAGGGCGAGTTTTACAGATGATTGGAAACAGTGACGCGGAAATGGCATGATGGGCTAGAAGGTCAGGGATTTCCTTGCAAGGAGAGCAGGTCCTATTTTCTAGGGTAAGGTGAGCTCTCTAAAGCTGAGTTGGAGGATTGTGATTTGGTGTGTGTTAGGTTCCCTTAACAGGTGTTTCCTGTAAGTGTGGGCTGACCTAGCTTTAGATTTATGACATGGGCTGGGCCATTGGGGCAGCCTCCATTTTGTGGGGTTTGATATATGAATTAACTTTATCAAAACAGACAAACCAACCAACAAACAACCCTACTGCTCCTATCCACTTTCATATGTTTTACTACACTGATGTCTGTTATTTACTAAAAGTAAAACCAAACAGATGTCCTCTCTCCTCCACCAGATGATACACTTGTTTCCTTCCACTCCCTCAGTACTTTGTCACACAGCTAGACTTGACCTCTCTCTAACCTTCCTCTCCATTTTTCTCTCCCTCTCTCCACCTTCACCAAAGTCTAGAGAAACTGGATTGGTGGACACTGAGCCCTCCTCAGGTGACCACAGTTTAATAAGGATTGTCCAAACAAATGTAAGGAGTGAGTGAACCATTCTGTGAAAGAACCAGAGGCTACCGCTGAGAAGCCCGGAGCCCTGTGTGTGGTGAGTTGGGTCTACCTTAGAAACTCATCCTTCCATTTTCAAAAGAAATTTTCTCATTCAGGATTCTGTTTCCCACCTCCCCCCTTCGTCCATTATTTCTCCCAAACCATGAATCATAAACTTCAAGAAAGCATTGTGAATAATTTATATTCTTACACTATGCATTGCCTAACTCCCTTTGGGGGAAATGAAGAGACACATTAGTCTTTTGCTGCTTATTCTCCCGTGGACTGAGACCATGTCAGCTGCAGGCAATAGCAAGGATTTATGACCACAGAAGCTGTCATTATGGAACAGTTGATTGACCCATAGTTTTGATTAACCAAAATATTTAAAAAAACAAATCAGGAACAGTGCTAATGACACTAGAATGGAAATTCAACATTTTACCGACTTCCACTGAGACCTGCTTGTTATCATCTTTCTTTCCAGCACTCAATGGTGTTTTCTTCCCTGCCTGTTTAATTGGTTTTTCTGTGGAATCTTTCTCAGAATTTGTAAATTCAAATACAGAGCTATGATGGCTCAGAACACATAGTGGTACCCTGCTGCTGGGGATGAGGGAGTCTAGATGTGCTCAGGTCCTATTTGGTTTGGTCCTTCTAAATGTCTTGGGAATTCCCTGGTGGTTCAGTAGTTAGGACTTGGTGCTTGCACTGCCTGGGCCCAGGTTCAGTCCCTGGTTGGGGAACTAAGATCCTGCAAGCCGTGCGGTGTGGCCAAAAAAAAAAAAAAAAAAAATCTTTACTCAGCTTCACAGCACCAGGCAGTATATTAATAGTTAGTACCTGTCTTGGGCCATTGAGATGCATCTGGCACATTGGGTTGGTCCCAAAGTATTGTTAGAATGTGTCACCTCTGCTCCATCACCTCCAGCACCATACCATCCAAATTCTACACTAGCTGGCCTACCTGAACTCATTCCGCCTCCCCTCTACCCAAATCCATTTTTTTTCAAAGCATAAATATGGTCATATCAACTACTACCACTGCACCCTGCTTAAAATCCCCAAAATGGCTTCCCATTGCTCAAAATTCTTGATGTGGACCATAAAGCCTTGCATAGTCACCATTAATACTCTTCTTCATCACTCCATCCCTTGTGGATTCTCCACTCCAATCAGGCTGGCCTTTATTCAGTCCCTATATTCACTCTACTCAGTTTCATTACAGGGCCTTTGCTTATCTGGTACCTACAGCCTATAAATTTCAGCTCAAGTGTTATTTCTTCTGGGACACTTTCTTTGCCTCTGTTATACCCCCTTAACTGGACTCCTTCTATGTAATAGGTCCTCCTGGTACCAGATACCTCTCCTTGGGCACCTTTCAGAAGGTCAGTTTTATATTGGAAAGGTCTTTTGATTATCTGCCTCCCCTGGATTCCTTGAGGGCAAGGCCTGTCTTTGTTTTGACTCACGTTTATATCTTCAGCACCTAACAAAGTGCCTGGCTCTTAGGAGGCAGTCAATAAATAGGTATTAGATGATTGGGTAAACAAATAAAATTGAGTATAAGTTTAATCAGAAAATAGGTCTTACCTTGTCTTTGAAGGATAGTTGACAAGAAATCCAAATGAATCCCTATTGGAACGGCTGAGAGTGAAAATGTCTTTAGATGCAGGAAGGCTAGAAACAGCCTGTAGCAGCCAACTGAATCCATTTCATTCTGTTTAAAATGAGGGGACACCATTGACGATAATAGTTTTGGGTGGATGTAGGAACAATCTCTGTGCGGTTGCTGGAAGATTGTTCCAGTCTCTTATAGTGTTCACAACTATGGAGCATGTATTTTTCTCTCCTATTTCTTTGTTTTTAAGGGACTTGTCATGCATTTCCTATTAGAATGAAGTTGTGGATACTTATTAGAAGGTTGTATACAAATGAGCGAGCCTCTGTAGTTTCACTGATCCATCCCAGTTAGTTCCCCTGCTTGTCTTTATCCCATCTTCCTAGGAAACACGAAATATCTCACTTGGGAGGAGGGATGCAATTTTGGGGCATAGAGTATTTTTTTCTGAACATTACTTCTTATTTGCAAAGGAGAGAAGTAAACAGTTTAAACAGGGAAAATGCATATTATGGGTCTGTAGGCTGACTAGGCATTGAAGTAGTGGCTTTCCTGGTCTCAGGTCAGAACATCTGTCTGTGTCCCAGGGCAGATTTGGTTTAAGATCAAAACAAATAGCTCCCCTTACATGGTTCTGACCCCTGTGGCGAAGAAAAGGAACTAAGCTAGTCCAACTGTAACCGCTGGGGAAGTCATTGTTCTCTCCAGCCTTCTGGGAGCCCCAAATAATTATCTGTGCATAGAGCAAGTTGGAATCAGAATTCCCCTCCAGGGTTTTCTGTGTCCAGCCAAAACAAAGCAAGCTGAGCAGAGAGACAAATAAACCCAGGGACAGAGGGTGGATGCCAGTCCTCCTTTCCCTCCCTGCATTTCAGTTCTGGTCCTCTAGGTCTGTGTCCTCGCTTCCTTGTCTCTCATGTCCCCCGGGGCCCCTCATTTCATGTAGCCTGAGCGCGCTCTACTCTCTTGATTAGAGAGACCAGTGAGCCCGTCTCAGGTGGAAGGCTGGTGCTGTGTTTTGGGACTTGTGAGGGCTTTGGAGGAGCAGGTTGGCCTGTCGAGAGAGATCTCACTTCCTCTCAGATTTTCTGATGTTTTCAAAACGAGCCAGAAATCTGGACTTCCGTGTGAAGTCACCCAATTTTAAAATGTTTGCTACATGTTTTGTTTTGTTTATAAACAATGTGCAGGCCAGTACGCGCGCGCGCACACACACACACACACACACCCCATAAGCTTCATAAAAGGGTAGATTGTATCTGTCCTGTTTGCTCCTGTGTCCCCAAGACCACAGTGCTCGCCACATAATAGAAGCTTGGTGGCTCTTGACTAACATTCATAGGAGACTCAGACTTGCTGATAGTTCCTTGGTAGTAGTAATAATAATAATAAACAATAATGGTATCAACTGCTTCTTATTGAGCACATATTAAGTCCTTTCCATAAAATTCAATCTGCACCCTGACCTTAGAAGCTGCATGTTTTTATTATTCCCATTTTTGAAATAGAGACAGAAGCTCAGAACCTAAAAAAGGTGACCGAAGCTGGTAACTCGGCTAAATGGGTGGATTCTGATTCTGGGTGCATGGCCTCCAAAGCCAGTGTTTGTAATCTTAAGGCTCCAGTGCCTCGAACTTTGCTCGGCTGGTGCTGGCTGGAGGGAGCCAGGATGAGCCCTCTAAGAGTTAGCCCTTCCAAACAGGAGACGCCAAGCCTGGTGTCTCGTCTGTCTCCCAGTTTAGCCTCCAGGGCGGACATCTGAAGGGGTGGATGTGGTAGGTGGAAACCTTCTTTTACTTCTGTGTAGCATTTTTTCTTCCCTCTAGCTCTGAGCTATGGAATGGTTCCTAGTTCCCCACCACCACCTCTTTATGGGGAATTATTCTGCAGGGGACTTTGATAAGTCCTGGCTGTCATGGTATCCTATTGTTTGACACCCTTAAGTGATACAAAACAGTCTATAATCAGGCATTTTTTCTCAAACTCAGGGGCAGTCTGAGCTGAGGTTTACAGAGTCATCCTTTGGCTTCCTTAACCAAAAGCCAGAGTGGTGACTCATCATCAGCTTAGGATACAATTAAACCCATGGCTCCTATAAGCAGAACACTGTGTTATAGCCTGCTGGTCACAAAACACATTTTTCTTGTGGTGCATATACTTTATTATAGGTAGTGAAGTGTTAAAGCATTAGTCTTTGAGAGACACAAAAGCCTGACTAATTTAACAAAGTGGGGTAGCTCTCCACAACAGCTACCATTTGATGGACTTAACGTTAATGGTTTCAGCTACTGGGAGAACCTTTTAATCAGGAGAAATGGCAATGGGAATGAAGAATATAGGCCTTCAGAAAAACCTAATTACGTGCTCATGTCCTGCTTTCTACATGGGCTCCTTCTCAATGTCTCTTTTGATTTTTCTTCAGGCTATCATCCTGGTTTGAAACCGTCTTCTCTTTGTTCTCTAATAGAGGAAGGTTTTGCAAACTGGGCTATTGGTTTTGAGAAGCGGAGAACAGCTTTTTAAGGAAATCCGTAGTAATCATCCTCATAGCTCCATTTGCTGAGGCATCATCGTTCAAGGATTTTGCACTCTTGCCCTCTGTGGGTCTTTTCCAAAACCTTGTGAGATGGGCATTCTTATCCGCAATTTTACAAATGAGAAACAGTCTCGGGGAAGCAAAGTGACTTGCCTAAAGACACACAGTAGCATGCCTGCCTACTGTTTCCAGTACTTTTGTACATCAGAATATCTTGGGAAGCTTTAAAACAAAATACCTTCTTGGGCCACAAGCTTGTGGCCTAATGTCTCAATCAGGGTGGGGCCTGAGAGTCCATATTTTAAAAAAATTCCCCAGGTCACTGTGATGTATTGTTAAGACTTGGAAAAAATTGCCATGCATTACGCCATACATCATACCACATCTTTTGAGATAAAGTCCAAATTCAGTTTGGAGATTTCAATGTTTTTGTTTATTTGTTTGTTTCTGTTTCAAAACAGCCATCTCCACTTCTGCCTTAGCGGGTATAGGAAAGGCTTCTCAAAGGAGGCAACATTTTGGCGAGGTCCTAATGCATGGATAAGAAGGGGAAAAGGAAAGGGCATGGAGACAAAGTGATCCACAGGTAGAAGTCACAGAGCTGCCACCAGATTGAAGTGCCTGGGGGCTGTTACAAGATCAATACGCCTGGACAGATGGTGACAGATGTACCATATATGTTATCAGCTGAGTGCAAGTGGAGATGCTCATCTCATTGGCCAGTTTCCTCGACAGTCTGCTTCAGGGCATCCTTAGCTGCATGCTTCTGCCTGACCACTTTGCTGGAAGATGATCAGGCAAGGTGCTGACAGCTCAGATAGGGTTCCTGTCTACAAACACCTTAAACTGACTTGCGATAGGATCAGGAATGACAGTGGATAGAAAATAACGTGCTACAGCTCAGTAGGTGCTGAAGCAGAGGTTTGAGGTGAAATTCGGAACTCTTTAGCTACTTTGTGAGGTTGGCTATAAACCAGAAGTTTTCCCCCTAGAATGCTTCTACAAAAGCACGTGGATTCTTGGCGAAGGAAGTTTGCCCACTTTCTATGGAAAAGTAAGTGCCTTTGATAGTTTAGGCCCAACGACTAGTCTTTTCCCACCAATTACAGGCTACCAAATGAATATGTCAACAGAGTTCCTTCTGGAATAATATTGTGTCAGGGAGGAGGAAACTTCTCCCTCTACCATTCTTGAGTTCTTATGACCAGACTAACAATAAAATTGACACAAGACAGATAAACAGGAGAAAAAGAAACACATTTTAATTCACATGCGTGGAGGTCTCATAGGAATGGGATTTAAGAAGTGGCCAAAGCAGGCAGCATTTATACTTCTTAGACAATACATTTGTGAGGAATTGAGAGGACAAAGAAACTCAGGTTTTGGGTGCTCAATTAGTGAAGAATCTAAACAGAGTTTGGGCTTGGAGTAGTGAATTAAAGAAGTAACAAGGTTTGTTTACATAGGGTTCTAGGCCTGAGTTCCCTGTCTCTGGGGATAAGGGTGCTGGTCGTTCCTTCTACCTCCAGATGCAGGGAGTGCACCTTTCACAGGGGAGACTTATTTCCTGTTTTCAGGAAGAGGGACAGGAGGGTCAGAGTGTCCCTCTTGCATTAGCCGTTTCTTAAGTAACTTTAATTCAAAATAATATACCATTAAGTCACAGTTTGGCGTCGCCCCAATAGTTGATTAGATGCTCCAGTCTTAACTGAAGTGGGGAGTGCAGTCAGTGCTTTTGTGATGGTAAATACGATGGGCAGGCTCCACAGTCAGGAGCCTTTGTGCTTTTGTTTGGAATCCTCTGTTTTTTGCCTCAAGATAGATGAATCACTTACATGTTACTCCTAGGAGGTGGCTGATGGATACTAAACTCATCAACATAACCCCAGATGGCCATTGTTAGTGCTGTTTCTGTTCCGTTTCTGGGGTACTGTGGGAATTGCCTTTAGTTGCATTTACATGTGACAGCTGGAGCCTGATAGCAGCTAAAGAGGTAAAAACAGATTTTATGCTGGCACTATTACAATAGAGGAAAAGAAACCTCAGTATAAACTGGGTTCAATTCCAAATGAAACATGGACAAGTGGGGATTTAGAGTCAAGGGGCAGAAGAGGGGTCAGTGGATGGGCACTTTTTAAGGCAAAAGGGTAATTCTTACTAAACTGACCTAAGGGTTCTTGCTGAAGGCCAGCCAAGGTGATCAGATACCAAGGGTGGGGGATGGGGAATTTGATCAGATATTGAGGGAGATTAGATATAAAGTGTTTTTTTCTTTCTTTGTTTGTTTGCTAAACTGATTTAGCAAGATTCTTGCTGCAGCTGGGCCACCAGACCCAGACAAGGTCAAGGCAAGGAGGGATTAGAGGAAGTTTAGTCAAGGAGAGGCTTTGTCAAACAAAAGCCTAGACTTCATTTCCTCGAAAGGTATTTTTCTGGATAAGATCTGGTTTAAATAAACACTCATGGGGGAAGGGAGGAAAGGGGAGTTTCAGTTTGGGAAGAAGAAAAAAGTTCTGGAGATGAGTGGTGTAGATGGATGCACAGCAATGTGAATGTACTTCACGCCGCCGCACTGTACACTTCAAATGGTTAAAATGGTAAATTCTATGTTATGTGTATTTTAGCACAATAAAAAAAGAACAGTCAGTCCATAATAAAATAGAGAGGTTACAATACCAACAGCAGTGATAATAGCTGTTGTTTCCTGAGGTTTTGCTTCATGGCAGGCATCGTGCTAACCACTCTACAATGATTATCTCCCTTTCATAGAAAAGGACTTGAGGATTGGAGGGGTTAATGCATTGCCAAGGGTCAGACAGCAAGTAAGAGTCAGTCTCTTTCCCGAGCTCTTTGTCTTGGCTTATGCTCAGGCTAAACAACCTCCTGGGACAGTCCTTTTGGTCGGAGGCTCCCCTGCCTGCCAATAAACAAACTGCAGCAAACAACTAAAATGCGTCCAAATGACCAAAAATTCACCTTATCAAATGACAGCATCTCTGATATATGTGCTAATCTTTTAACAGCAAAGAGGTATGCTCTGACTTCTTGCTTGATTAGTCACACAGAAGGGTATTCTCATACTTATTGGAAACAGGGTTAGCTGGACATTGCCCTTCTCTTTGATGTAGGACTGTGAAAATGCCACTTTCACTTAGTCTGTGACCTCCTCAGGGGCAGAGGCAGTATTTTCCCATTCATCTTTCTACTTGGCGCATAATAGGTGCTCAATAAAATTTTTGTCGAAATGAACTACCAGTGATGTTGAAGATGTCAGTGTAAGTTTTCTTAAAAGTTAGAGGTTACTATATAGTTGTATGGTACATGAATTTATCTCCTGGAACCTAAATACGTTAGAGGTGATGCTCAACCAGGAGCAGTTTTGTCCCCGAGAGACATTTGGCAATGTTTGGAGACTTATTTAGTTGTCATAACTGAGAGAGGGTATGTTACTCCCATCTAGTCCGTAGAGGCAGGGATGCTAGAAACATCTGAAGGGTAGCAGAATATGCTGTGCCAAATGTGCCACTCTTGAATAAGGATTATTTCCATCCAATTATTTTGAGAAACTGCAGACACAGGAGAAGCTCTGAAAACAGTAGAAGTTATGCTTTTGTAAGGGAATTTACATTAGAAAGGGGCCTGTACCTTTGTTCACCAAACATCTTCTCCTCTTACTTTCTCATGATTGCCTTCCCGCTACGAAGTCCCGAGACCCCTTTCCTTTCCTTAGCTCCCTGTATATAGTCGGCCCTCTGTATCCACGGGTTCTGCATCCACCAATATGGAGGCGCAACTGTAAGGGACTTGAGCATCTGCGGATTTTGGTAGTCGTGGGGGTCCTGGAACCAATCCCATGCAGATACCAAGGGACAAATGTATAAGCCTCCATCATCTGGCCTTTTGAGTCTCATATCTTTGTGGGGCTCCTGTAGGTATATATGTAATTAAAATAGTTTTTTTTTTTTTCCTCTCCTGTTAATCTGTTTTATGTCAGTTTAATTCTTAGACCAGCTACAGAACCTAGAAGAGTAGAAGGGAATATTTTTCTCCCCTACTCAAACCCCACAACAAAGAATTATCTGGCCCTAAATATCAGTGGTACTGAGGTTAGAAACTCGGCTTTAGGGTTTTCTATTCCCTTATTCATTCACTTCACAAGTATTTAATATTTGACTCCACCCTCTGATTGAAAGATGAGCAAGCCTGTTTGTCGGACATCACATAGCTAGGTGGTAGAGATCTAGGACTTAAACCAGTGTCTCAGGGAGTGTTCTTCACATGCATGAAGGTGGCCTCTTACAGCCTATTACTGATTAAAATGCCATCTCTGTGGTCACGGTGAACAAGTCTTGCCAAGACCGATAGGACTCTGAGCCTGTGCCTGGTGCCTGGAGCTGATAGAAAGGGCAGTGATCTAAGACAGCTTGTTCAGGCTGTTGAAATCCCCCGGGGCTCGGGATCCATCCATGAGCATTAGCTGGTTCTGCGGAGGCAGGGACCATTTCTTGGGCTTCCTGTGGATGCCACACCCCCTTGCTGGGCCAGTCTCTCTTTGCTGAACTGTAACACCATCTCACCACCCTGTTTTCACAGCACCCCTGGAAGCCATATTACAGACTTTGTTGAAAGAATTATTATGTTCACGCAGCTCTGTATTTGCAGTAGGCTTAGGACTCTTTTCAGATTTAAGCACTGGCAGTCTTTAATGCCATCTGCTTTTCAATACACATCACATGCTCTCCCCCGCCCTTCCCCTCCCGGTCTGAGTCTGACTCCTTGCTGCCCTCTGATTGTGCACAGAGAACCTGTAGCTGAGTGTAACAGGTGCTAACTAATTCTCAGGATGCTAGAGTTGATGGATTTTAATCGGGTGAGTACAGTTTAATGCAAATACTCCTTTAGTTGAGGCTCATAAACTGGGCTACTCGATATTATGGTCCCAAATATTAGTTCAACGCTCATGGCTTACATAAATGACTCTCCTTTGGGGTTAGGTTAGGGGAAAATCAATAACAAGCAGCTGGAAATGCAGAAAAAAGCTGTGTACTTACACTCCTTCATGAAGTACCCCTGCTCCCACCCAGCACCACCTCACACTTCTTTATTTATATTTTTCCAGCTCACATTTTTCTTTTTCTTTTGTCACATTTAGGGCTTTACAGTGATATGAAAAGCCACTGTGGTTCCTCCGTCCATTAAATGGGAAATGCATATGAACAAATAGAAGAATTGCACCATATAATACAGCTGAAATACAGTGTTATCATCATCCCACTCTGAGCATTTCTCAGGATGGTTTATGCCCCAGCAGTTAATCGTTTGCTATTGTTGGTGTACCAACACAATGCTATTAGCAGCACAGAATTCTCAGGCTTACTGTTCAGATTGTCTTCATGTAGGCTAGCCAGAATTTAGATATTTGTAAATGGGATTTGAACAGTGGCCTTTCTTCACAATATAAAATTCAGATAAATGTAACCGGTCACGGCCCAACTCTTGTTTATTAATTAAGGCTTCATAATATAGCGCCATTTTTGGAAGCTGTGGCTTATGCACAGAGGAATACTAATTACATTCTGCATCTTCTGTAATAATGGGGCAGCCTTTTGGACAGTGCAGTTTATCCAGACAATGCATCCAGCTCCTAATGCAGTTTATTAACAAGGAAACTCTGAATATTTAATGGGAGACCAATACAGCTGTGAAAGGGTGGCGTAAATAATACTCCCGGCCAGGCTGGTGCAGTGGCAATATGTTGCATGCTGTTAACCTCAAGAGGTCTCCAAATAGCTTTTATGTGCGCCTGCTAGCTATCTGTTGACCATTTCTTGATACAAAAGAAGCCAAGTGATCTGAGAAAATCTACTTGGTAATTTTGTTTTCCCATTCTCTTAACATTTGCTGAAGCTTTAAAAACAATAGATCTTTACACTTGTATAGATTTTTTTCTTAGTTTTTCCCAAGAATAGTCATTTTTATAATTATCATCATGGATTTCTTGTACTGTCCACGGTGAAACTCAGAAGAGACTATCATTTTTTTCCATTAAATTAAAAAAATTGAGATATAGTTCCTGTACCATAACATTAACTCTTTTAAAGTGTACAGTTCACTGGTTTTAGTATATTCACCAAGTTGTGCAGCCATCACCACTTTCTAATTCCAGAACATTTTCATCACCCCACAAAGAAACCCTGTACCAATTGGCAGTCCCCACATATGTGTCACATAACTACCAAAATTCCTCCCCAAGTCACAGTACCAGGTGAGGTTTATTTCTTGTCAAACTCATTTTTAATATGGTCCACAGTGTCCTTCTCTATGTTATATTTCTCCAGCGCCTGAGTAGCACAGTCCATCAAGTCCTGTTGCATTTCCTCCAACGTGTCGACATTTTTGATCGCAGCATTTCGGTGTCACGAGGTTACAGAAGAACAGGTGCCAGCTGACTGCAATGGTCTCGTGGTGGTGGGGCTGGCAAGGCTCAGACCCAGTGGGGAGCTGCCTGTGCTACTGTATATCTCTTTCTCTCTCTCTTTTTCTCTATTCTTGTGGGGGGCAGGAGGACATCAACTTTATTGACAGACACATGTATGTACAAGTGTTTTACAGTGCATGACATACCCGTGGGTAAGACAGGTCGCTCGTTATCCAAGGAATAAAAAGAGCAATGTGAGAAGGCACCAAGGGCCCTGAGTCTGCCGTCCACCCTGCCGCTGCCTCAGCCTTTCTCAAGGCATCTGTCTCTGTGGATTTGCCTCTTCTGGACATTTCATATAAATGCAATCAGACAATGTGTGGTCTTCTGTGATGGGCTTCTTTTACTTAGTGTAATGTTTTCAAGGTTCATCCATGTTGTAGCAGGTATCAGTACTTCGTTTCTGTTTATTACTGAATAATATCCCATTTTATGGATATACAACTTTTTGTTTACCTTTTCATAAGTAGACGGACATTTAGGTTGTTTCCACTTTTTGGCTATTGTGAATAATGCTGCTATGAACATTTGTATACAAATTTTTGTGTACACTTAATATATATTTTTTTCCTCTGGAGTTGAATTGCTAGGTCATATGATGACTCTATGTTTAACCTTTGAGGAATTGCCAGACTGTTTTCCAAAGCACCATTTTCCTTCCCATCGACAATATACTGTTGATGGGGTTTTAAATTTCTCCAGATCCTAGACAGTACTTGTTATTGTCTGTCTTTTTGATTATAGCCATCCAAGTAGGTGTGAAGTGGTGTCTCATTGTAGAGTTGATTTGCATTTCCCTGTTGACTAATGATATTGAAAGTCTTTTCATGTGCTTATTGGCCATTTGTATATCTTCTCTGTGGAGTACCATTTTTTTAAATCCCTAATTTATAAATGAGAAGACAAAGGTGCTGAGAGGAAATGAGAATTTATGAGGGTCGCTGCACAAGGTAATAGCCCGTCAGTACTGGAATATATTTTCTAATACAGTGATGCAAAAGCTTAGAGGTTCAACACCCAATAATGAAATAAACTATAAGCTATTTGCACTTAGTTATGACTCTTTTATTTGCAAGTGACAGAAACTCAGCTTTACCTGTGGCTTAATGAAAGTAAGGGGATATTGCCCTACCTATCTGAAAAGTTAAGAGCTACTTTGCCTTCAGGAATGGCTGGATTTAGCTGCTCAAAGATAGCATCAGAAATCTATTTCTCTCATCTTTTAGTTCTGCTTCCATCAGGTTGGTGTCATGCAGAGGCAGGGTCTCTTTTTGTGGTGGTTAGATGGTCACCAGAGGCTCAAAGTATATATCTTAGCAGCTTAGCATGCCAGCAGGATTTGGGTTTTTTTTTCAAACTTCTCTTTCTCAGTAGTTCCAGGCCAGATTTCAAGATAGAGTATCATTGGACTGACTTGAATTAATGAATAGCTCCCTGTATCATTCATCAAATGGAAAACACTGATTGGTCAGTGGCCCACTCTTGGTGGTAGGGTGTGACATTAGCTCCATCCATGCCATCTGGCCTGAGAGTTGGAAGGAGGAGGTTCCCCAGAGGAAAGTCAGGATGCTGACTCCAGTATAATGAGGAATGCATGCTGGGGCAAGCAAAACTCATAGATGTCCACTGTGCTACTCAGTCTTTTGCTTGCACCTTAATTTATCATTTACTGGTTTCTTATTGTCTGTGGATTTGGCTTAAAAGGCACAGAGTCTCTGAAAAGTAACTTTTGGTCTCTTAGGAGTGAAGGATTAATTAACCTATCCACATTTATTTTTTCTGGTATTGAGAGATCATTTGTTTTAATAAATGCTAATAAGTTTGCTTGTAGTTAAAGATAATTGGCTTTTCATCATAATTCTTTTCTTTTTTTCCTCTTTTTTTTTTCGGCCATGCCATGTGGAATCTTAGTTCCCCAACCAGGGATAGAAACTGTGCCCCCTGCATTGGGAGCGTAGAGTCTTAACTACTGGACTGCCAGGGAAGTCCTTCATCATAATTCTTGATGCTGGTCATTTTGTGTCTGAGTTGTTAAAAGTGGTTTTGGTTCAGTGTTTGAGAAATGAAACAGCCCCTTGAATATAAATATAAATAAATATAGCCATTTATTTATTTAAACTAGCAATCCCTGTGAAGTCATTTACCCTTTATATATTTCAGTATGTTTTATAAGGCATAACAAAAGCAGCTCCGTCACAGAATAAATCTTTTATACAGGATTAAAATTTAACAGATAAGGTGAACTGGCACAACCATTAAAGTAGAAATATTTTTTTCTTCTTTAGTTCTTACTAAACTCTTCAACTTTAGATACCTAACTTTCCCCATTCTAAGTCATCCAGCTTCTAAAATATAGAGAAGTTGAGAGGCAGCAGAAGTTACCTATTATGTTTCCTCTTTTCTGACCCCTAAAATTTATGTGTATCTTATCCTTTCGTTAGTGTTTTCCACTCAAATACCAACTCCACCTAGAATGCTGACCCATCTTAGAATGCTGTTAAAAAGGTTCTAAAGTTGGATTCAGACTCAGCAGAAAAGAATGCTGCGATCAATTAATGATGTGTGTCACAAGCTCAGGACATGAAAGAGATGACACTTGTGTCATATGTTTTCTCTCCACGCTACATCTTGAAACTAAGTTCCAAACTTGAACATTTGCCAGACTGGGACAGTTGCCTTGATGATTCAGCTTAATAGATGTCTTCTTCTTTTATTGCCTGGATAAACTGTTTTGCCTTGCCTGTATAGCTAAGTATTTGAATCCTCAAGATTGCCTTAACTGTGGAGAGTTGACTTAGACTTACTATTTTGATCCAAAAGTGCATTAGGTCTAAGAATATAAACTACTAGCCCAGCAAGATTAGGCAGATAGACTGTTTATTCACCCAAAGTATGCCTGTGGGGTATATAATACTCTGCTAAGTCCTCAGGGGGTGTGAAGGTGGTAGGAGACAGGGTCCTCAGCTTTAGAGATTTGTAGTCTAGGTGGAATTAGAGAAGGAGCTGGAGGGCTTACAAATGGATCACAAAGTGTATGTATAAAGGCTGAAGGAATAAACCAGTTTGATCACAAGGAAGGAAGAGTAGAGTGATCCAGGGAAAATTGTGTGGAGGAAGTATTTTCTTGAGTAAAGTCTTAAAGGAAGTGATGGGCGTAGATAGGTGGAAAGGATGGGTGGTTGGAGTAGGGGGTAGTGGTGAAAAAGACTAAAATTTACTGGCTGAAGGATGGTATAACTCAGAGGTCTCAGTATATCAGCTCACTGGCAGAAAGCAAACAAAACCAGATGTCTACTACACTAGACTATAGAAATAGAATAGATTGGAAAAATGGAAGATTTCATGCAAGATTGGAAAATAGTAGAAAATCTGGAGATTTCACAGAAAGTGCAGGTTTTCTTACTTTCCATAAAAAACTGGAAGATCTTACAACATGGAGCCTAAATTCCTAGTTGGCAACAAATGGCTGGAGGTGAGTATCAAATGCCAATCTAGACAGATATTTTGCTAGTCTCCACCTCTTCATGATGTCTCTTAACACTGAGGTCAAAGGTCAACTGCCATCTGGTCGCTGCTTGCACTATTGAGACTATTTCTTTATTACTATGTCTCTAGCAAAGTTTTGAAAATGAAAAATAAATTTTGACAAGCCTCTGTGACAAAAAAGGGGCAGGGAGATAGTGTTTACTATGCAATCAAGTGTATTGGTGTTTATTTTTCTTATAACTAGATTGCTTTACTCATTTATTTCCATTACATTCTAGTACAATAGGCATTTGGGTTTCCATGCCTCTTGGGATTAGCAAAAAGTAGAGTTTAGTGAGAAGAGTATAGGGAATGGAAGAGAATTCCAATCTAGCTGGAATAAAAACCATTGTTTTTATGATATTTTATCTGCAAAGACTTGAGGGCAAACCGAAAAATTTAGTTTTGACCTGTCTGAAAGAGTGGGTACAGAGGGTCAGAAATATCATTAATAGAAATGTTAATGAGCATTTGAAGAAATGAGTTAATGTGGATTTCCCAAAAATGAAGTGACCGGGGTAACCTTCCTTTTTTGACAGGGTTACTGGAGTTGAAGATAAAGTCAATTTTGAGAAATAGTGTATTTCAGCAATGTATATGTATCTCAAGGTATTTCTGTGGTCAAGACTGAGAAATATGACATGGTCGACAGCACCGCCATGAATTTCAAGCTGGGAAAATTTTTAACTTATCTTCAGAATTGTACAGATTTGCCACAAGGTTTAAACTCTGTTAGGGAAAACAAAATTGAGGTTTTCCTGACTATTTGGTTATAGACCCAGTGTGCTCCTTTTTAATACTCTTTCATTAATCAAATGATTTGATCCAGGTTGCAATTTATAAAATATATTTGGATGATATTTTAGTAATAGGATAAATGCTCCTTGATCTCCTGGATAAACTTTATTTTCTGGAGTCACACAGTAAGTTATCTTTGCCTTCCTATACTGGGGCTCCTGTCTCATTCACATTTTATATTGATACAGTTTTCTGACCATACAAACTATACATAGCATCACAGTAGAGTCACTGTCTGCCTCTATTGCTGGTAGCTGGATTAGTTTTATCGTAATTATGTCTTTGACATAGCCCTGGCTTCTCTATCTCTTTCTTGTTTATCTCAGTTAAAATATATAAAAATGTATTAGCAGCGCTATACACTGGATTCTCTGGAGGGCTGAGCCCTATATTAAATTCTAGTTTCCTAAATATGGGGAGAGAGCAGAGGGACTTGGAACATTTCTGATGCTGAGGTTTTATTGTATTGTGAGCTTTCCTTCAGCACTTTAAGGATCCATCTTTCTCAATATGGGTAGAAGTGGGGAAACTCAAAGGGAAATTGTTTTCTGCATTCTCTATAATGGTTTTTATTTAAGAATGATAAAGCAATACTTGCTAAGCCCAGACCAGTTCCACAACAGACAGTGCTGAAAATCCCAGGGGAGATGTAGTGATGTTTCTGTGTTGCAAGGAAATAAACTTCAAAATGTTTTTTCGTTTATAAAGTTATTATAAGTATATTGAAGACGGTTTGCCTAGTGTAAAAAAGACTCAACTTGGAGTTGGTCTAGCCAGGCTTAACCCTTATATGTCTAACTGCTTCTATTCTGAAACAACATGGAGACACTATGAAGAGGACAAAGTCTTCAGGGTTCAGGGTCTCATTCCATTTCCTATGCATGTCAACTAAGCTTCTAGCATCTCCTTTCCCTTCTATACAAAATAGGAATAGTAGTAGTATCCCTCCCTCTCTCACACACTTTGGATTAAATAAATTAGTTGCCATCTTTCAGGTGCTTAGATAGAGTGCTCTATAATGTAAGACTCAGTAAATGTCAGCTATTGTCATCATATTTATTATTAAGGACTCAGCTGGTATAGGGAAAGAGAATTAGACTTCAAGTGAGGAAAGTGGGATTTTCTGCTATAAAGCTATTTGAACTTGGAATAGTCAACTCATTTCTTTGTCCACATTTTCTCTGCTGAAAACTAACCAGAATCTCCCTACCAGGTATCCAAGTCAGGGAACAAAGTGAGTTAGTGAAAGTAAAAGTTTCAGACATCTGGAAAAATGTTCCCAAGATCCAGTTGCTCTATAGGGTCAGTCTTTTCAAAGCTATTTTTACTTCATTTTGCCCTGTGGACAAACAGGAACAGGGTTTCAGTTTTTGAAAATTGATGCTACCTATTATATCATTGGTAAATGAATTCCTAATTCTCAGATTGGAAGTAATCCACTTCATATCTGGATTTCTAATCCAGTTCTAATTGATTCACTTCATCGATCACCTAGTCACTAATGCAATTTTTGGAGTGTTGACAAAACCTTTTCAGCCATCAGATCAATCTTGAGTGATATCTTTGAGTGATACGGTTTCTAACCCTTTGTTGGATTAGAAAGGGAGGCCATCCCTTTTTGTCAACTCCCTGACCAGAACTGGAAACGTCACTGATTGGTGCTAGATTTGGGCTTTTTTATTTTTGGATAGTTTGCATATATGCTTACTTACTATTAGAAATTGTTATGAAACATTCCTTGGCCCCCATTTTCCAGTGGAGTTCCTTCCCTCAATTTGTTATCCTTCTTTGTGATAGCTCTGTGCCTTAAGGAAAATTACTTTACATTGGTGAGCCTCACCCTTAGGAGAGGGTGTTCTACCTTTCTCGTGGTGTTGGTGGGAACATTATATAAGTTAAAGCATGTGAAATGTTCATAAGTTAATACATGTTAAATGCAAGCATAGTGCCTGGCACATGCTAAGTGCTAACTACTGCTAAATACTATTATTATTAATAGTATATCAGTTAATAATAGTAGTACTAATCAGCTAGATATAATAGTGCTGCTTCCTGAAATAGTAGAATATTAAGCATATTCCTAAAGCAGAAAAGAAGACCAAATGCAAAAGCTTTAAAGAGGCTCTCAGGCTGTTGGTCATATTCCTAGACTCTGTGTACTGGTACCTGTTTCATACTTTGTGTGGCAAAAAATTACAGGAAACCATCTCTAAAGGTGATGCAAAAGATGCCACAGGACAACTGGATATGGATATCCACATACAAAAGAATGAAGTTGTACCCCTACCTTACATCGTATTACAAAAATTAATTCAAGATGGATCAAAGACCCAAATGGAAGAGCTAAAGCTATAAAACTCTTACACAAAAACAGAGGCATAAATCTTCATGACCTTGGGTTAGGCAATGGTTTTGTAGATATAATGCCAAAAGTACAGCAACATAAGAAAAAATAGATAAATTGGACATCACAAATTTAAAACTTTTATGCTTCAGATGACACCATTAAGATAGTAAAAAGACAATTGACAGAATGGAAGACATTTTTTGCAAATCATATATCTCATAAGAGACTTGTATCACTCTTACATCTCAATAACAAAAAGACAAATAGCCCAATTAAAAAGGAGCAAAGGATGTGAAAATACATTCATCCAAAGAAGATATGCAAATGGACAATAAGCCCATGAACAGATTCTCAGCATCATTAGTCATCAGGGAAATGCAAATCAAAACCACAATGAGATATCACCTCACATGCACTAGGATGGCTATAATCCAAAAGACAGATAATAACAAGGGTTAGTGAGGATATGCAGAAATTGGAACTCCCATACACTGTTTTTTATTTTTTCTTCAATTTTTTTTTTTTATTCCCATATACTGTTGATGGGAAATAAAATGGTTCAGCTGCCTTGGAAAACAGTTGGAAATTTCTTTAAAAGTTTAACGTAAATTTAACCCAGCAATTCCACTCTTAGGTACCTATCCATGGGAAAGGAAAGCATATGTGCACACAAAAACTTGTACATAAATGTTCATGGCCGCATTATTTGTAACAGACAAAAAGTGGAAACAACCCAAGTATCCATCAATTGGTGAATGGGTAAATAAAACATGGTATATCCATACAATGGGATATTATTTGGCAATAAAAAGAAATGAAGTACTGATAACATGCTTCACCATATATGAGCTTTGAAAACATGCTAAATGAAAGAAGCCAGTCACAAGAGAGCACATGTTGTCTGATTCTATTTATATAAAATGTCCAGAATAGGTAAATCTATAGAGACAGACGATAGCTTAGTGGTTGCCTAGGGCTAGGGGGCTGGGAGGAAATGGGTAGTGACTGCTAACAGGTATGGTTAAATGGTTAAAATTGATAGTGGTGATGGTTGCACAACTTGGTGAATATACTTGAAACCATCAAATCATACACTTTAGAGGGTTTAATTATATGGTGTGTGAACTACATTTGAGAAAAAGCTGTTAAAAAACAAACAAACAAAGAAGATGCTACGGGGCTTGTTTTCTGTGGAAGAAGCTTGAAGTATATATACTCCCCTGGTCACTACCACCTAAGTTCTGTGAAGACGAAGACTTGGTTTAATTCCCTGCTATACATCCTGTGTCTAGAAATAGAGGCATACAATAAAATATTTGTTGAATGAATGACTATATTGGTGGTCCCAAATACTACCCCCAGGTCTCCTAATTCTCTGGAAGGACTCAAGGGACTCCGAAGTTGTACACCCATGATTATGGTTTCTAACAGTGAAAGGATACAAAGTAAAATCAGCATAGGGAAAAGGTGCATGGTGTGAAGTATGAAGGAAATGAGGCGCAAGAGTCCTTGTCCAGTGGAGTCAGGTGGGATGTGCTTATTAATTCATGCAGCAAAGACCCGTGACATCAAGCGTTGTTTACCAAGGAGGCTCATTAGAAGCTCTGCATAAGGTTTCTGCTGGGGGCTGGTCTGCGCAGCACATCCGCAAATTCCAGACTCCCAGAAGGAAAGCAGGTATTTGGCATAAACTACTTTATTTGTATGCATATTAACGAACAGTGGCTACTCCTATCATTTAGGGAAACTTTTGTATCCGTGTAGGAACTGTTTACCAGCCCAAGTTTTCAGATGCCAGCCAGGGGCCAACCTTGCAAGCAGGCCTTTCTAAGAATAGGCTGTCTGTCTGAGGTCTACTATGTTAACTCTTTGCTGCACAATTAATAGAAGGATGACAGGTTTTAAATTTCCAAAAGATCTATAACAAGCCTATATATGCAAAAAGTATTAGGAAGGGGAGTCAGTGTGCCCTGGGAAGAGTGTTGCCTTGAACACAGCTGGCAGCTCAGTGCATGCTCATGTCTATTGAGGAAGAAGAGTCTACAGGTTGGTCTATACTCTTAACTCATTTTTCTTCCTGGCTTCCCAGAATTAAAGCCTTAGAGTAACAGTTCTCAACCAGTGCGGTTTTGTCCCCCACGGGACATTTGGCCAGGCCTAGAGGAATTTTCAGTTGTCACAATTAGGGAGGGGGTGCTACTAGCATCTATGAGGTAGAAGCTAAGGATGTTGTTAAACATCCTATAATGCATAGAGGACAGCCCTTCACAATGAAGAATTACCTGGGCCAAAATGTCAACAGTGCCAAAGTTGAGAAACTCTGTCTTAGAGAATATTTATAGGGAAAAGCAGAGCCTAAGATAGTTACCTATAAATCTACAGGGTGGAGTGAGACAAGGTAACCAGGCAGTAACTCCCCAGCTATTATGCCCACCTCAAATCCACACTCGCCTTTCTTATTTCTTGCAGTCTGTGACCTGACAGTTATAAATTCTTCCTCTATTCTGCATCTGTTGATAAAGGGCGCCATGGGCAGGGGAAAAGAAGGCACCTCCTTTTCTGAATAAAGTGGCCTTGATTTTAGGGTTTCAGATCTGTTCCTTTAGATGGGTTGCCCAGTTGCCGACTCTGAAGGAATGTGTAAGGATAGAAATACCAGCCTTCACGTTTCCATTGCTGAATTCCTAATAGCTGAGAGTTATTCCTGACCGTATCATCTATGAGTCCTTCCTTTTATCACTGCTGTTTATAGCCTTATTTCCTTCCTTTGCTTTTCATAATGTCTTTCGAAGTGGAAGCTAATATGAATTTTGGTGCTCTCCAGCTCCTAACTCGTGTGTCTAACGCCATCAGATTGAATTAATTTGAACTATTAAGCATGAAGTACATATTACCATGGAGCTTATTCCAGATGTATTATTGTTAGTTTAATTGTTATGGCTAATCATTGACTATGGTTTTTCTGGGTGCCTGAAATAATAACAATAATAATACTCTTTTTTATAGTGCCTTTCATATGAGAATCTTGAAAAGCCTGCATCCTGGAACCACTTATTGTAAAATTGTCATTATCTGTGTGTTCTCATTTGGCTGAGGTTTGAGGAAGAATATGCCAGTGTATGATTTTAAAAGCCAAGAAAAATTTATATTCATGAATCATGCTTTTTCTTTTTTCTTTTTTTTTTTTTTTTTTGCAATTTACCAGCATGGAAAAACAGGAGGAGAGGGAACTTAGCCCACTGAGATATTATTTCCAGAGAGCAATGCTGTGCCTTTTATAATAATTCTGTCGTCTTTGTGTTGGCTTAGTATCAGCTCTGACTTGGTAGGTTTTAATTTTAAATGATGCTCAGATTGAGACCTGCATTCTTCTTTGTCCAGCAGAGTAAGGCACTTTGGTTCAGTGTGTGTGTGTGTGTGTGTGTGTGTGTGTGTGTGTGTGTGTAAGGCCTTAAAAGAGATAAAGGTTCTTTGGATACTTCTCATTGCTTACATCACATTTTGAAAAGTTCAGAATCAGTGAGAAACATAGTATAATGCATCTGAATTTATATTTACATACACAGAGGGTTGGTCATTAGGAAGTGAAGGCCTATGAAAGTACAGTTTGGTCTCCTGATGCTCCAAATGTTTCAGTAGTGAAGGAGACAGAAGGTACGTTCAAGTGGTTCCCAGCCTACCTACTTCTCATAGCCTGGATGAATACTCGGGAGGTGAAACCTTTTTAACAGTAGCAATTAATTGCTCCCATAAAGCAATTGCTTCAAGGAAACAATTATGACAGGTTTTTAATGGAATCCTGATGAGTTTTGTTAAATCAACACTTAACCCTAAGGACCAGAATCATCTTCACATGTTACTGCATCGCCTCCCAACAGTAGTTCAGGCAACTTGGATTTCCCAAGAAAGGTTTCAATTTGGCTTCAGTGACACATGGAGAGTTTCCACCATCTGGATGCTGTCAAGGGGCCCAAGGGAAATGAATTGCTGGACTTTCCTTACATGGATTCTTACCGTTGTTCCTCTCCATGGGAGAAGTGAGTGTCGACTCATGGCGTGAATAATGAGGACTCTTCTCATCAATCAGCATGCATTCCTCTGGAAAGCTGGGTGGCCACAGTAAGAAAAAGGGTAAAGCAGTTATTCTCCACTGTGGCAGCACACTGGAATCCCCACTGGAAGTTTTAAAGACCCTCAGGTGCCTGGGTCCCACCACCAAAGATTCTGCTTTAATTGGTCAGGGGCAGAGCCTGGCCGTTGAGCAATTTAAAAGTTTCCTGGGTGATTCTAATTGTTAGGCACATCAAGCGTGACTCATTTTCAAAATACATAACAACTGGTCCAGCACTGCGCTCTTGCTCTCTACCAGGCATTGTGCTAAATGTTTTACAGTCATCAATCCAACTGTTTATCACAATAGCCACATGATTGACCATTCATCAATTCATACATTTATTTATTCAACAAATACTTACAGGGTGTAGGCAGTGGGCCAGGCAGTGTGTTGGTTATTGAGGAGGAGGGTCATGGAACATTTGTAGGATTAATGACATTTGAGCTGACATTTAAAGACTGAGGAGAAGTTAACCAGGCAAATAGGGGAGGGAAGGCACTGCAGGCAGGGAGGATGGCTTTTGCAAATGTACCGTGTTAGAAAGGGGGATGGCTAGTTCACGGAACAGAAGACAACAACCACAAGACAGTACTTCTGGAGCAGAGGAAGCTGGGAGGAACATGAGACAAGATAAGATGTAGAGGTGGACAGGTCTGGTAAAGGCTTTGGGCCTTTATTTTGAAACCAAATGGAAGCTCTGATTTCATTTGCATTTCCTACAAGATCTCTCTGTTTGCAATAAGGAAACAGATAAGAGAGAAGCAAGAGAGCATGCATTGTGATGACTTGGATGGACATTGCTATAGATCTGGACAGAAATGAGAATGACTTGGCCTAAGATAATGAAGGGAAAGAGAGGTGGGCATACTTGAATGGTATTTAGATGATAAAATCCTTCAGATTCAAAGGGGAGGAAAATGACTGCAATCTCCAACTTCACTATTATTTACTGTTATTACCCCCAATTTTCCGATGAGCTGATGAGAATTAGAGTGGTGCTTCTCAAATGTTAATGTGTACAGGGATCACCTGATGATCTTCTTAAAATGCAGATTCTGACTCAGTAGGTCTGAAATGAGGCCTGTGATTCTGCCTAATAAGCGTCAAATAATGCTGAAGCTGCTGGTCCATGGACCACACTTTGAGAATCAGGGGCTTAGAGAAGTGAAATAATTTACTCAGGATGTGGTAGAATGGAGCCTGCACTCTTAACCATGTTTGCCCACTGCCAAAGCCCATGATCTTAATCATAAACTCTATGTCTCCTGAAGGGTGGAGCTGTTGGTATAAAAAGTCAATTGGAGACAACCTGGGGAGGTTGTACACCAGGCTAAGAAATTTAGATTTCATCTGTAGGCAATTGACAGCCACTGAAAATGTGTAAGCAGAGAAGGGTCCAATCAGAAAGCTTGTATTACAGTTTCTGGATGTATTTCCTATGAGTATTTTGTTTGTTCTTTTTAGTGTAGATCTCTTAGGTCAAATTGAAGTGCAGTTAAAGAAAAAAACCAAAGTAACACTCTGAACTTTGTAAGTAATAGGGATGGTTTATTAGATCATCTGCTCTGTAATGAGGGCAATAATTGGCTCTTATTTAGTGTTTCCTGCCCAATCATCCCAAGGCACTTTACTAATCATCATCTTTCTTTCAGAGCTGAAGAAACCGATAGAGAGAGGCTAAGGGACCTTGATGTAGTGGGGCTGGCTGGTGGGCATGTGTTCATCATTTCTGTGGCATCTAGATTCTTCTACTACAGTTCAGGTATATACCTGAATATTTCACTTAACTGCTTTATATCAGTATCAGTATTTCCTGCCTGTGTCCCAGGGACCACTAGGCTAATAAGAAACTAAATGAAATAAAGAAGTGTCAAAAATTTGGAAAATGCTGTATGCTTTATCTCCTTCTTGGAAAGGTATAAGGCACAGAAGGGCTCTGAGAAGTCCCACAGTAAAAGAATTTGTTTAACTCTGTATTATTCAGTGGTGTTCCAAACTAATTTGACCTTAGAATTACCACCGACTCTTTTCTCCCTCCCAACTCTTGACTTTCCATTCAACAGTTGTTCTGTCTGCTGGAGATTATGAAATGCTGGTCTGTCCTCACAGACAGCGACAGCCTTTGAATGCATCAATATCAGTTGCCTGGGCCTGCGTTCTTGTCTTGAGTGACTGGCAGATTTGGAGTTTTGGCATCTAAGACAACAGCATAACCTCGTTTTTACTTTGCTTTTATTTAAGCCAGGTGCCCTCACAGGTGTTAAAACTACATGTCCCTACTTCTGTGGTTAGCTGGAAGGAAAGTCACTGACTTATTTGCATGTTTCCCTGTTGTCTGGAAAGGGCAAATTGTGCTTTTGTTTTTCTTTGTTTCCACATGTTTAATTCTGTTCTGGCAGCCATATAATCTTCCTTCCCACTCTATTTCATGTAAAAGATTTGGAATAGGATCATTGCCAGACGTGACATTTACATTGAGCTATTTTTTTATGTTAAGTATATAACATGATACTTAAATAGTTTTAAACAATCTGAGTTAATTTGCAACTTTGAAGGTAAACGAGGTGCTTCCCTGGTGGTGCAGTGGTTAAGAATCTGCCTGCCAATGCAGGAGACACGGGTTTGAGCCCCGGTCGGGGAAAATCCCACAAGCCACGGAGCAACTAAGCCCGTGCGCCACAACTACTGAGCCCATATGCCACAACTACTGAAGCCCGTGCACCTAGAGCCTGTGCTCCGCAACAAGAGAAGCCACCGCAATGAGAAGCACACGCACTGCAACTAAGAGTAGACCCTGCTCGCCGCAACTAGAGAAAGCCCGTGCACAGCAATGAAGACCCAACACGGCCAAAAATAAATAAATAAAATAAAATTTACAAAATTTAAAAGAAAAAGGAAGTAAGTTAAATTTGTCTTTTTGCCTAAAGGAGCTGAGGATCTTGCATAAGATAAAGAAAACCTTTTTCTAAAAAAACAATACCAGACTATGTATAGTTAGCATTCATATGAAACCAGAAAATTCTGGCTAAATAAGTTTTTAAGATGTTGGTGGAATAACATACATGGTGAGATACAATACCAAACTAAGAATGAAAACTACCCATTCAGATAAAGATTCATGCAGATTAACTTAGGTTGGCCATGCCTTTTTTGCCAGAGAGATCCCATGTTTCCATAGAGGCTCTGGCACTCCCAAGCTGCAGACAGACCAGAGTCACCAAGTATCTTCTTGTCCATCTTTGCTGTAGATAAGTCACAGCATTCATCATGCTACTTCTGGGTCTGGAGTCAAGAGAAGCACAGGGTCTTTGCCTGTTACCAGTCAAATAGGTTCTCTTTGGCCTTGACTCTATGGAATAGCATTGCTGCTGCACACGTGTGTGTGATCCTGAGAGGAAATCAAGAGGCTCTCAATACTAAGGACCAGATAGTGAACATTGCAAGAAAATGTGGATCTACCACCAGCCACTCATGAATTAACATGCCCAGGGAATGAGATATAACATGGTGACGAGAATTTCCCTTTGTCCCCAACTAATTGTTTTTTGTCAGATCCAGATTTTAAGTCTAGAATAGCACTTCTCAAAGTGTGATTCATGGACCCCTGAGGATGCTGAGACATTTTTAGGATACCTGCAAGGTCAAAACTATATTGCCATAATACTGTGTTGTTGTTTTTCTTTCTTGCTATGTTGACATTCGCACTGATGGTGCAAAAGCAATGGTGGGTAAAAGTGTAGTGTGAATAAAGGCAGTGGCACCAAAGTGTACTTTTGGTCTTTTATTTTTTACCACAGTGACTTACGGTTAAAAAAAATAATAAGCCAATTTCATCTAAAAATATCCTTGATGAAACAGTAAAGAGTATTAATTTAATTAGGTTTTTATTCTCAAAAACATCTCTTTAGCATCCTGTGTGCTGGTATAGGAAGCATACATGAAGCATTGCTGCTGTGTAATGAAGTATAGTTGTTTGAGGAAAAAGCACTTGTATGACTGAATTGTAAGCTGAACTTGTTGCTTTTATATGGAACATTATTTTTTTCTTGAAAGAACGATTGACAGTTGAAATATGGTTATTCAGACTTCGATATTTGACAGGCATTTTCTCAAAAATGAGTAAAGTGAGCCTGTCACTTTAAGCCATTGGACAGCATTTGTTGCCAATGATCAAATTCAAGCTTTCAAGCAAAAATTAGAATTTTGGAAAACTTGTATCTGCCACCATGAACTTTACAGCTTCCCAGTACTTAAAGACTTTTCTGATGTGATCGATGGCGATTCTTTTTTGGTAGCATGTAATGAAATGTGTCAATATTTGGAAGATCTGCCTAATTCAGTGAGCCAATGAATTCGACTAGAGCAATGCATGCTTTTACAAATTTTTGCATGGGGAAAGGATCCATTCAAAGTGCAACAGAGACCATGGATTTTCACATAATAGAGCACTAAAAGTTTACTGATACCGTTTCAGATTACACACTGCAACTAACTATTAAAGAAACTACCATTTGTCGAGTTTTCATGCAGTATTAAAGAAAAACATCCACACTTATTTGAAAAGGCTATTAAAATACTTCTCTTGGGGAAAGGGGGTTGGGCAAGGTAGTGGCAGGGGATTAAGAGGTACAAACTACCATGTATAAAATAAATAAGCTACAAGAACATATTGTGCAGCACAAGGAGTATAGCCAATATTTTATAATAACTGTAAATGGAGTATAATCTATAAAAATTTAGAATCACTATGTTGTACACCTGAAACTTATGTAATATTGTAAATCAACTATGCTTCAATTTAAAAAAACATTCCAGATTTTCTTGACATACTTCAATCCAAAACAGTAGATCATGACACAATGCAGAAGCAAATATGAAAATCTACCAGCTTTCTATTAAGCCAAACAATAAAAAGATTTTCAAAACTCGGAGACAATGCCACTCTTCTCACTAGTTTTTTCATTTTAGAAAATATGTTATATAGGTTAACATATAATGTGTTTATTGTTGTTATTTTTAAATGAATTAACAGTGTTTTGAAATGTGGTCATTTAATTTCTAATGCAGTAAATATCCATAGATATAACCTACATGAGCAAAAGCTCTTTGGGGCCTTTAACAGTTTTTGAGAGTGTGAATGGATCTTGAGACCAAAATGTTTGCAACTGCTGGCCTAGGGAAACATTTACTAAAGGTATTCTACAGAACGTTCTCCCTTGAGATGCTCAACAGAAACCCAGCAGCCAAATATAAAAGGTAACATAAAACAAGAAGAGTTTGGTAGTTAAGTTTCGAAATGCTACTAGCTACAGCCCCTTATGGAGAGTCACGGTTCATAATAGCACATTAAAGTTTCAACTTGAACTTCGTTCGGCTCTCACTCTTCCCGAAACTCATTTGAAGGTGAAAATATTTATACCTTGCCAACATTGTTATCATTTTAAATATTTTCCAATATGATAGGTTAAATAGTGGTATGTCATTATTCACTGACTTCTAAAATCTGACGTTTTAATTTAAGAGTCAATCACATTTTCCTTTAGAACAGCCTCCAGACAGTTAACTTCTCTAGTCACGCCATCTGGGGGGTAGGGTTTGGCAACTACAGAATGTTTCACAACGTTCTGGCTTTTCAGTTTTATAAGCTCAGGTTGGTTTTTTGGCTTCAAAAGACAGGCAAATTCATGCAAACCAGTGATGGTAAGAATGTGTTCCTGGGCTACATTAGTGGACTTGGGAAGAGGATTTTTGCTCTAGGACAAAAGATAATTAACTTAGCAGGCTGTGCCTTTGCTTGAAATGAATTTGGTAGGACCTGATTTGTCCTTTTTGAGTCAATGGTTACTCAGTCATACATGCTGTCTGATTTGGTTTCCTCAGAGGAATTGCCCATTATCAAGGCTGTGGAAATAAGCAAAATCAGTTTTAGCAAATATATTTCTCCTAGTAAACGATGATCTACTGGAATTCTAGTTTAGGAATTGGTTTGCTGATTACAATTCCTTAGTTGCTAGGACAAAATTATTTGAAGGTAAAGCTTGGTAAGCTTTTTTTTCTAGGTATCTATACTAAGGAATAAACAGAATGCAATTAAAAATGTATGTATAAAAATGCTCTCTATAGCATTATTTATAATAACCAAAATTGAAAACAACTAACAGTTGACAAATGTGGAAACAATGAAAAACTATAGTATATTCACATAATAAAATGCCATACAGACATTAAAAGTCTGGTGTTGAAGAATATTTGAAGATATGGGATAATGTCCACCAGATAATATCAGTGAATATAGTAGGATAAAAACATCATGATATGTATAATCAGATTGTTTTCCAAAAAGGTTGTTCCAATTTACATCCCCACCATCATCTTTGGGCATGCTTCTTTCCCTGCACTCTTGCCAACTATGGGTGCTATTTTAAATAATATTTTCCAGTGAGATAGGGTAAAAATGTTATGTCATTCTTACATTAAGGAGACATTCAACAGGGCAGGCAAAGAGCAGTAATTGGCATTTCCAGAAGAGACTTGACTGTAATTGCTACATTGTAGGCAGAACTTTAGGCCACACTGACTACAGATGGGCTAACTCTGATTACTGACACCTGACAGCTACCAGGGTCTGGGAGAAAGTTCCAGAAACCAGAAAAGTGATTTGAGTCAAATTAAAAATAACCAAGAAAATCCCACTGTTGTCAAATTTAGCCATTTATAATTCATCCTTGGATAGGTTAAATAAATACTATGTTAAGGTCATCTCTATCCATCTGTAAAATCCTCATATAAACATTTAAAGAGACTGAGAGGTAGAGAGAGAATGTATTCCTGTCAGTCTCCCATGTCTTAGAGACTTATCATTATAAAGTTATAGTAGATCATAGCATTGTCTGTCAAGTGATTAAAATTGTCATCACGGTTTGTACCTTTTATAGTCTTTCCTTAGAGCATGTCTGCAAAAGGTTTGCAGAATGCCTATGGGCTTTTTGGAGCCACTAAAGGGACTTGTTGCCTGTTTCCATTCCCTGCCACTCACCACAGATGTGCCAGTCATGCCTACCTTAATCTTTTGTCATAGTCACACTGCAGTTGGGTAGAATATTGAAGGAAATGTCAAAAATGTAGCCATGTGAAAAGAATCAGAAGGCAGTGTTGTTATTCAGAGTTTGCTTCCGGCTTGGGCTTCTGTCTGCATGGAGCAGGCTGGATGTCTAACTTCAGCAGTGCAATTAATTCTCGGACAAGATGAGAAAAGATGTAACTGCCACATTAGTATACACTTGGATGTTGCTTCACTAATTCATGTACTTATTTTCTTTGCGATTTCATCTGAAAGCATCTTTTCAGGGCTTTTTGTTGTTGTTGATTTTTTTTTATATTTTGAATGATGAAAATGGACAAAAACAGAATTCAGCAAAATGTAAATGAATCAGAGCAAATGGGATGCAAGAATATATTGTGCAGATCTGGAATGGAAATAGAGATATTTGTTCTTCCTTTTTTTGAGGAGAATCATAAAACTTCCCATGGTGCGTCAGACAGGGTGTTTTATATTCTCTATTCCCAGACGTTTAGAAAGTGACAAAAAGCATTTTAAAAATGTGGAAGTTATTATTGTGCATTCTGACAGTAAATAAGTGTGTATCCTAACACAGAGATTTGTCCTCTAACCCTGATATGATGTTTCACACCACTGTGAATTTCTTCTTTTTAAAATATTGATTTCACTTTTAATGTTTTTGCTTTTGAGCTTTTTTCTATAGTGCAGCCTCTTCTTAGAATTATGATGATATCCCAGATGCAGATTTTAAAAACTATTCTGGACTGAATCGTGGAAAATGGCTATTGTCTTTTGAATAAAAGATATTAGGGCCCGGCCATGCATTGTTGAGATATATTTTTGAGAATGATGTAACAGAAAAAATATACTTCTAATATATTTTCCTTTAAAGGAAAGATTATTTTCAAACCTTATTGTATAACAGAGGCCACACTATTAAAATAATTAACTAGGACTTGCTGGGATGGGAGAGTAGAGGATAGATTGAGGGTGAATGTGCAGGAAATGCATGAATAGCTTCTTAATTAAACTGTAGAATGTTTAGGCTCCTTTCTATAGTTATGTTCTGAATTTTAAGTTTTTGCGTATATGTGTGTATACTATTTACAACTACATGAATATGTTCTTCAAAGGCTTGCACATATTTACTGGAAACTATGAATTTCAAAATTTTATTTCTCTCTGAGGGATCTAGTAATGGCACAAAAACACCATAGCCAAGTGGTCCTTAGAGACCAACATTGAATTTCAAACTTTAGTTCAATAGAATTGCTTTTTAGGAAACAAAATACATTAATACATTTGCTCCCATCATGTTTCTCTTTCTTCTCTTATTTTTGTAACTCTTTTCTTGTAACCCTTGTGGTGACCAGTCTTCACTTTATTAGCCTTTCAGCCTGGCTGTGCAAGAGGGCAAAGGTCCTCATTTCACTCTGGTCTCCATTTTCTGATCCGTAAAAGAGGGTCATTGATGGTCTTTAATGTCCCTTTCATCTCTAGAGTTCTATGTTTATGTCTACTTCCTCTTTTATCCTGCATTCATTATAGACTTACTATTAGGATAAAATACAAAAAGTATCATGAAAGTAGTTTGAAAATTGTAATGCACTCTAGAAATATAAAGTATAACTGTTGCTATCCTGTATCATTTTCTGTGATTGTTCTTATGTATACACAAGACTGCATTTTTCCAGGTGTGTAGTATATTAATCCCAAAAAAATTTTCCGCTGTGGGATTAATACAGTATGTATTAAAGAAACACTCATGGAATGGTTCATTCGTAAGCCAGGGACTGTTTCACTCTTGGATAGAGTAGCAGTCATTTGAATCTCAGCACCTACTTTTAGGTATTTCAGGAGGCTAAAGTATCTGAAAGGTAAAGGTGAAGTATCTAAAGATAAAGGTAAAGGTAAAGGCTGGTGTCTGAAAGATAAGAATATATTCCCAGTCTTCCAGACAACCCATCAACAAGCAGTTGATGAGTTGATGGTCAGTTTTGAGAACACTGTTTTTGAAAAGTAGCTGTAATGATTTATCAGAGGACTAGCCAGTAGACCTGTGACTGAATTGGACCACTCTGTTCTCCCATTTGATTTGTGTTTAAAATCCTGTTGGACTGGTGTTGAAGAAATTGAGATGCAAAAGCTAATTGCAAAAAAAGTTTCATAGTTGTTTTTAATGTCTCTTTGTGCCTAGAGCAAACTCTTGATCCACGTAACAATAACCCCTTGAAATGCCATTTAGATTGGAAGTGCTGATGCAACACTAATGATTTTAGAGCAAATATGTTACTCTAATTTCCTCCATCTGCTTTGAATAAAAGAATATTAGTAGAAAGTCTGAGTTGTAAAGAAAATTGTTTCTTAGAAATATTGAAGATATTTTAAAATGCGTGCAGGTATAAAGGAAGAGTGATTCTTTTAAAAAAAATTTTTGTCAAGTGTTTCAAAAAATGAAAGCTTTATTGTAGCTTAATGGAAATGTCAAGAATTTTTCTGCATAGTTCTTTTAAGACTCCAGAAGAGTACCAAATGACTTGAGGACCAGCCATCTGGGTTTTATCGTGACACAATCCTGATGATTCACATGAAAACATTCCCTATGGGTTTCTTTAGTGGTTCTAACCAGGGATGAGAGCTACTTGTGTGCTCTTGACTGAGTAGTGGTTCTTTTCCTTCTTTGAGGATTGTCCTCTTTTGATTCAGTCCACATGTAGTGGTGTGGAAGGAAAGCGGTATGTACTCTCCTAGATTCTTGGTCAACTCTTTCAAAAGATGCTGATATCGTTAGATTTTTTGAAAAAATTCTATAGCCATTCATTTGAAAATCTAGAAATAGAGATTCTTTAAGAATGTATACAATATCAGTATTCATGTAAGAAAAGTAAAAAATTTTAATAATAATAATCATAGAAGAAAGTAGAAGATTGTTAAAGATATACCACTAAAAAAGGCACCAGGCCCAAATAGTTTTACAGCTAAATTAAGTCTAAGCTTTAAAAACATATACTCCCTATGGTTATCAAACAATTAAGACTATAGAGAACGAAAGAAGGGGCCTCAAGTGATTGTACAAATCTAGCATAACTTTACATCAAAACCTAATATAGATAGCTCTAAAAAGATATTTTGTACCACTTTTATTTTTGTATACAGAAATATATAAATTAAAAAGTAGCAACTAAAGTCTATCTGCTTATAAAAGTATAATAAAATACTTGAAATCAGGTTTATTTCAAAAATTATCAGCTGCTTCAGGATTGGAAATTTATCTATACCATTCATCACATTAGCAGATTAAAAGAAAAAAATAATATGATTATAAGAATACACACTTTGTTAGTTTCATAGGGCTGCTATAACAGATTACCAAACTGGGTAACTTAAAACAACAGAAATGTTTTTCTCTCACAGTTCTGGATGCTAGGTGTCTGAAATGTTTTTCTCTCACAGTTCTGGATGCTAGGTGCCAGCAGGATCAAGGTCTCTCCTAAGAGTCTAAGGGATGATTCTTCCTTGCCTCTTTCTAATTTCTGGTGGTTGCTGGCAGTCCTTGGTGTTCCTTGGCCTGTAGACACATTACTCCCTTATCTACCTTTGTTATCACATGGAGTTCTCCTTGAATATTGATGTCTCTATTTTCTCTTCTTAGGAGGACACCAGTCATTGGATTAGAGCCCACCCTAATCCAGTATGACCTCATCTTAGTTTAACTAATTACATATGCAAAGATCTCATTTCAAAATAAGGTTACCAGGTGGCCATAAATTTTGTGGGGACTCTCTTCAACACAGTACACATGCCAAAAAAGAATTTGATAAAATTTATTAGGAATTTCTAATAACTCTCTAAATAAAATGGGCATAGTAGGAAGTTAATGAAGCATAATAAAGAATATTTATAAAAAAACCATCATCACATTACATTAAACAGTGAAATTTAAAATCCATTTCTCGTAAGACCAGGAAAAATGCAGGGGGATATTTGCTGTCAACACTGTTACTTAGCACTGTGTTGTGGGTTCTATATGATGTAATTAAACAGTAAAATTAAGCAATATAAATATTGGAAAAAATCAAACACAGTTATCTTCATTTTCAGATGATATGAATTTGTTGCTAGAAAACTTAAGACTCTGTTACAGACTATTACTAAGAAAACATATAAGCTGGATGGCCATAAGGTAAGTATATAAAAAGCAAAGCTTTTTATACCTTCAATAACCAGTTGCATAGACATAGAAAAAAATTCATTTATGTGAACAAAAAAATATAAAATTCTTAGTAATAAACTTAACAAGAAAATAAATAGTCATACTATATTTTATAATATTTCCAAATATTATAAGATGTCATTCCTTTCTAAAATAACACATATGTTAATGGAATTCCAGTCAGAATGGCAACAGGTTTTTATTTTGACTCTTCCTTCTAGACATTAAAACTTAATATAAAGTTGCTGTTATAAAAACCGTATGTTATTGGCCATGAGAAAAATTGATCACTGGAGTCGAAAAAAGAGTCAGAAACCAATCAAAATATGTAATAATGAGTCAAATATATAGTAAAACTGGCTTTTTCACTCAGTGGGAAATGTATGTCTATTTAAAAAATGATGCTTTTAATATGTAATTTATAAATGATATACTTCTGTTTTCACTGTAAAATTTTTTAAAATTTCAGATGAATTAAAGATATAAATAATATAAACATAAGAAAACTAGGAACTCTCCTATACATTGATGAGATAAAGTTATACACCATATTTGAAAAACTGGCTAAAGATATTAAGTTGCAGTTCACAAAAGGGAAAACTTAAGTGACCAAAGACTTAGGAAAATCTGCTCAACCTCACTAGTAGTCATGGAAATACAAATTCATATCATAATGAGGAAGCAAAAAAGTTTTCATACCCTGATAGATCTGGCAGTAGCTATCAAAATTAATGGTATACCTGCTCTTTGACACTGCACCTCTACTATTGGGATTCTTTATCATATAAAAATGTCTAGTCAGGGATGCGTGCTGCATTGTTTGTAGTGGCAAAAACAAAACAAAACAAAACAAAGCATTAACCAAAAAATAACTCATTAATAGGGAAATTATTGAACATATTTATAACTGTACTGTGGAATATTTTGCAATGAATAAAAATAATTAGGTAGATCTATATGTGATATCCAACGTGTCCATGATAAAGTAAGTAAGTAGTCATTTGGTTGAGTAATCGAGAAAGTATGAGCCCATTAAAATGAAAAAGAGAAGAGTAGCTCTGTATACAAATCTATGTTTGTATATATTTTGTATGAAGCTAGAGAAAGATGTAGAAGGATGAACAAGTAACTGTTTGTATTTTTTGTTTTTGTTTTTTATTAGTTACCATGGGAAAATGGGATTGGGAATAGAGCTGAGGAAAGTATTGGTTTATTTTACGTGTGTGTGTGTGTGTGTGTGTATGTGTGTTTTTATTTAATTTGTTTAAGCAGAAACATATTTGTTAACATACATATGTATGTGTCTATTTGTTTTGCTGAGGATATATTATTTTTAAAATACTTATTCTCTTCAGCATTTTTTTGTTTTTGCTTTTATATGTGTGTGGACTTATCTTAAATCCTCATGGTTTTATTGTATTTTAAGATAACGCTTTTACCTCTTTAAAAAATGGGCAAAATATTTGAATGGTAATTCACAAAGGAGAAGATACAAAAACACCAATAAAACTTTCAGCTTCATTAGTGATCAAAACAATGATAAGTAGAGCAATAATGAGATTTTGTTCAGATTGTCAATTGTCCAAGAAGTTGATACTTTTCAATGTTATACAGAGTTTATGGTATTAAACATTGAGTATGTACAACACTTCTGGAGGGCAGTTCGGCAATATTAACTTAAAAACTTTGGTAATGTTCATACTTTCCTGTCCAGCCATACAACTTACAGAAAGTAATGCTAAGGAAATAATTGTAAAGATTTGCACATGGATGTTCACTACAGCTTTGTGTATAATAATGAAAAAAAGCTGTAAATCTCTATATTCATAAATAGTTGAGCATTTAAATAAATTCACTTACAGGTTGTATTACAACTGTGTACACACATACAGCCACACGTACAAAGTTACATAGTTATAATGAAAATTCATGAACGATGATGTAAATCTCCATTTGTCCACTGAAGCAAACATTGTGGGCAACATTCGTTATTTACTGGAATGGCAGGCAACATTCCCTTTCCACACATTTATGACATAGAGAGATATGCATAAAATAGTTGATTCCAGTTGTTACATAGTATGATCCAATCTTTATATATATTTATGCATTAAAATGAATGAAAATATACACGCCAGACTGTTAGCAGTGGTATTCTCTGGGTAATATGATAATTATTTTTTATGTTTTCTTGTATTTTTTTTAACTTCTGGAAATGTGCTTGCTGTCCTTTCCCTAATCATTGAATCTCTTAAGACATTCTGATTAAATAATAAAAAAAAAGACATGAAAGACCAAATTGGAAATGTTTAAAAAATTAAGAGGGGCAGGGGGAACACTAAAACAAGGTAAAAAATATATATAGACTCAGTGAAGAAAACACTGCTGTTAATAGTCTCAGAGTACAAGCTGTTAGTTGATAATATAAGGCCTAAGGAGAGGCCTTTGGAAGGTCTGTTTTGAGTCTGTTGTTACTTAAACACTTGACCTTTCTGAATTAGCTCTCCTGCCATAGGCAGATTAACAAGGGGTCCTTGGCTACTTGTTTGCTTTATCCCATTTGTTTGGGGGTGGGGTTTCCAGTTTTTCTCCAGGGAGTAAATGACTTCATGTAGCTAGTTCTCAAACACTTATCTGGGAAGCGGCACACCCTTCTGCTAGAAGGCAAATGTCATGACTGAAGGCATGGGGACAGAGCCTGATTGATATTCCTTAAATGCCTCTTTTATGTTCTAGAGGCCAAATCTGCATTCTTTTGAGTGGTGTAGAATGTCAGTACAAATGCTCTTTCTATGCTGAACCTGGTGGAGAGGGAAAAAAAGCCACATTCCACTTCTTTATTTAGAATTTGCTTTGAGAACTGGCAAGCACTGTTTGAAAGGTCATCCCATTTCAAGTAGCAGATGGATAGGAAAAAAAGACTGGCTTTTACAAATAATTTAATTGAATCCTCCTTGCCATTTCTGCAGGCAATTCAGGATATTTTTTAAAGCATTGATCCATAATTATCTTTCAGAGTGGTTACTATTGTTAGACAGATGTGTAATTCTTCATGTATGAGGGAGCGATATAGCATCCATTTTACCTATTTGATTGTCTTTTCCTTTCCTGTGCAAACAAATGCATGTAATAAAAGGCAAATCATTGCTTTAAAAAAAAAGAACAGCTTAAATTTTTTTCAGATTTGTTTCTGACTTGAAGTTCTCCTTTCTTAAAGGCATGACTGTATTTATAAGGGTCAGCTTCTTTGCCTTCCTATAAGCAAACTATAACTTGCATCTATGTAGCCTACCTTTGTTTATAGTCCCTGGACCCAAGAACCCTGGGGGATGGTCACATGCTATGAGACACAGATTTATCATATTAATAGAATATAAAACAGGAATGACCACGACTTCTAAGAACACATTATATCTGTGGTTTATTTTGCCCTTTTTTTAAAAAAAAAAAAGTTTTTGTTATCTAACTGCTATTCTGATTAGGGTAAGTTTGCCAGATAAAATTAAGGACCCCCAGCTAAATTTGAATTTCAAATAAACAGTGAATACTTTTTTAATATTAAGTATGACCTATGTAATAGACTAGAGAGTCACCTCAGAATAGAATATCCTATTTAAATAAAATTGTGACATATAATTGATATAAGTAAAGTATATAAGACATGTATGTGCAGTTCAATGAATAATTATAAATGAACACTCATGTCAAGGTTTACTCAGGTCAAGACATAGAATATTTTCTGTGTTCTGAGTCCCAGGAAAACCCTCCCAATCTCAGTCCTCTCTCTGACGACATTAGAGGTAGTCATTATCCAGTTCTTTGCAATAATCATTTCCTTTCATTTCTTCATAATTTTATCACCAATAGGTATACTTCTAATCACTATAAGTTTTGCGTATTCTAAATTTCATATAAATGGAATCACATTGCATTCATCTTTTAAAAGTAAAATATTAATAATTCAAACCAATTTGGGGATAAATACTAGTGCTTTCTCTCCATAAAATTATGAAGTAGACAACCGTGTTAAGCTTGAATGTACTTGGGTTTGCTATGTAGCAAAGACTGAAGGGTAGTTATTTAAAAAAAATCTTAATGAGTTTACTGACTTAATGATGCCAAAGATATTTGCATTTTTAAAATACTCTCCCCTCAGACTGTTCTCCCAAGCCTCATTGATTTTCCAGAATGTTGGGCCAATCCAGTGGTATTTTCACTGAGTTTCAGTTTCATTGATATCAGTGGAGTAAATCACATTGCCAATCTATCTAAGGTCATAATGTTCAGCCATAAATGGATAAAGAGCCTTTTGATTTATTATTCATGTAGATAACAGTACTCAGAATGATGAAGGAACATTCCCTTTTATATCATAAATTTTGTCTGGTGACATTTAAAAGATGTCTTCCAGTGCCCAGACCTCTGATCCATGGACTGTCTTTCCTTTTGTAAATGGCATCATATTGTGCTTTCCTCATTTCTCCTTAATCTCCTTAATGCTGAAGATGGCACATTTTCCAGGTTGCTTTGAAGAGCAACCATCATGAGAGCAAAATTAATAAAAAGCAATTTAAAAACAGATTTCTGAATGTTCTAGGAAATAGGCAATTTTGCATGGCAAGCACTTGAACTCAGGGGTGATTTATTATTCATTTGACTATGGTGAATATTCATGACTTGCATGTTAAATTAGAATTACTGAGATTTTTGTTTACCCTAAAGAAGTTTGGGAATGTATGTCTTTGAATTTACTGAAATTCAGAGAATTTTCTACCTAGAAGGAACCTTAAAATGATCTGGTAAAATTCTCTAGATAATGTATATAAAAACATTGAATGTTTTGTAAAAACTGGACTGATATAGATATTTTTATGAGGGCTCATTGATATAGGACCACGGTTTGTTTCCTTCTTTCCTTTTCTCCTGCCTCCTTCCTTCTCTCTCTACTTCCCTTCCTTTTTATTTGCTTTTCCTTTTCCTGTTTTTTCTAATACAGCAGGAACCTTTACTCAAAGGAAATCTTGCCCAAAAGCTCAATATGTAAAATAGAGTTACTGTACTCTATTTTACTCTACCACATGGACCTCCCCCCAGAGTACCCTACAGAGACCTTGGTTTTCCATGATCACAGTTTTAAAACTGAAGAGAGCCGAATAATTTATTAATCAACATATTATATGCCAGATGCTCTTTTAAACATTTTACAAATATTAACTGACTTAATCCTCAAAATAACCCTGGTATGATTATTATTATTACTCTCATTTTACAGATGAGGAAAGTGAAGCACAAAAGAGTTAATAAGTTGCCTGAGATCACACAGCTATTAAATGGCAGAGCCTAGACAGTCTTCTTCCAGAGTCCCTGTTCTTACCCAGAAGGCTTTGCAGCTTCTCCTTAGCAGCCGCAGTTATATGCAGCTATTATTAGGTGTTAGGCACTGTGCTAGGAGCTTTACATGTTTTAGCATAGCTGATGCTCTGAAAGTAGCCAAAGAGGTAACAGTATTATCCCCAGTTTACAGATGAAGGAAATGAGGCATAAGAGAGTTACATAGCATTCCTGTGAGGGGCAAGGCCCGGATTTGAACCTTTGTAGTTTGACTTCAGAGCCCATGGTCTTAACCACGTGTTTCATAGGCTCCCATAAAAGTGAAAATATTTGTTTTTAAAGAGTTGTGATGCTTTTCATTTTCCTTCATGCTGGGTTCACATTGGCTAACACTACCAAGAGAATATCTATATTTTGAGGAGCCCACCAGTTACCTCTACCAGGGCAGGGTCATGCTCAGAAAAAATTTAGTATCTTAGTGTTCCTTACTCATATCCTAATGTTTCTCAAATTTGCCTTCTGGTCCTTCCCAAATTAGCCTGCTTAATTTTTGCAGTATTCTTTGCAACTCAACTAAGCAATGAATGCCATCAAGTAATCATACTTATCTGACAAAGACTAATGGCTCTCTTCCTAGGTCAGTCTATCTATGTTTTGACTTAATCCTCCTGGAGATACAAAGTCTTTGTCTTGTTTGATGATTGCAATGGTAGAAATATTAGACCCTACTGCAGACTAATAGTAGAGGACCTTTCTCTTGATTCAGTGCTGGTCCAGCTAAACAACTATACGTCCAGAACAGTTGTGTCCAACATACAAGGATAAGGTGATTCTTATAGTAGGAGCAGTGAGAAGCCTGATGGTGTAAGATCTAGTACATGTGGATGAATGAGTTTATGCTATTCACTGAACTGTGTTGTGCTTTGGCCTTTTATCTGCTGTGCAGAAATTGTTCAGGGCAAACAAGGTCATGTGAAGAGTACTGGCTGCCATGTGGCCTTCAATACTGGCAAGGTAGAAAGTGGTGCTGTGTTAACTCTGTAATAATATGTTTCTTTTAGGACAGTATAGTTTATTCCTTAGAGCTTAATATACCTTTGTCGATTTCCTCTTAATTTTTACCCATGACTTTAGCCTCTTGACTAAAATCTTGGGTAAACATGGTGATTTCCAGAGACGAGTGAGTAGAGAGATACCTACTTGGGCAAATCAAGGTATATGGAAATCTCAGTCTTAGTAGCCTCCTATTTAGAGAGAGAGAAACATTTGAAAATGTGATCTTTTACTTCTTCCCCAAGGAAAAGTAGTGCTGCACAAAATTAAAATAGATAGGCCATGGTTCTACCAATGTAAAGAAAAAGAATTCTTGTAGTTAGAAAAACATGTTCCCTTTATATAAAACTATAATTTCTCAAGTTTGTATTCATGCATGAAGGAGTGAGTTAGTAGGATCAGCACGTTATCCAAAAAGAGATTTAAGAATACATGAAATTAAATTAATGCCTGATAGTAGCCTCTAATATATAACTTTTCCCAATTTGCTATAAAAATACTCTTTCCTCCTTCTAGTCATATCACAAGGGAAACAGGTGAAATTGTTCATTTTAGTTTCACCAAACTTCTAGTTAGTAGACTCCTCTATAGCAATAAATAAATAAATAAATATATATATATATATACACACACACACACACACACACATATATATTTCGCCTGGTGTTTCCCTTGTGCTATGACTAGAAGGAGGAAAGACCTTTGTCCTTTGGCTGCAGTCTTTCCCCTGGTTCAGAAATATGCAGAGAGTAATTACAAAAGTAAATGAGAATTCTTACACAGTGTAAGTACTTTTTTGAAGCACCACTGTTAATGCAGACTTGGATTTCTACATTCATGTTGAGAATGCAAATAGTGATTGACCAAAGAGATGGTCATGTATTAGTTTCTTATGGCTTCTGCAATAAATTACCACAAACATAGCGGCTCAAAATAACACAGATTTATTATTTTAAAGTCCTGGAGGTCAGAAGTCTGAAATGGACTTGGATTTCATCAGGATAAAATCAAGGTATTGGTGGGCTGAATTTCTTTCTGGCGTCTCTGGAGAGAATCTGTTTCCTTCCCTTTTCCAGCTTCTAGAGATTGCCCACATTCCTTGGCTTGTGGCCTTCCTCCATGTTCAAAGCCAGCAATAGCCAGTTGTCTTTCTCATATTGCATCACTCTGACTCTTCTCTCTCTCTCTCTCTTCGTATTTAAGGACCCTTGAGATATATTGAGTCCAGCTGAGTAATAGTGGAATATCTATTTTAAGGTCAGAAGATTAGCAGCCTTAATTCCATCTGCCAACTTAATTCTTCTTTGTCATGTAAACCTAGCATCACAGATTCTAGAGATTAGGATGTAGACATTATTCTGCCTACTACATGCGACTGTAATATTTTTGGAAGTACGTTTGTCAATATCTGTCATAGTTAAAGTTCCATAGCTATGCTAAAAGTGAAGGGGGCCTTGTGGATTCTTGGGTTTTTTTGTTTGTTTGTTTGTTTGTTTGTTTTTCTGTATTCAGATTGGACATAGATACAGGCAGTGGAGCTAGAAGATTCTACATAAACCCAAGGAGCTCCACAAGGTGGAAAACCTGCTAGAGGCTGGGAATTGGGATATAAGTTCTGTAAACTAATTTATGATCCACCAGTAGGGGATTCAAGTAAAGACACATAAGTAAAGACAATCGTTATCTCTTTCTTAACAAACACTGGCTCTTTCATGATAAACTAAAAATCTAAAAATCATGATGGACACAAAAAAAAGAACAATGTCTGAGAGACTCAGAGTAACAGTTGACCTCCCAGGATGATTTGCCACAGGAATATGAAAGAATTTTTAGAAGTTCAACATCCTCAATAACTTTAAGATACAGAAAGATAAATGAGAGAATAAGTTTAGACTAAAAGAAAGCAGGATGATTAGAAAAAGAGACAGGTTAGTCAAGAAAACATGGTAAAGAAACCAGAATGCCAAGTTAGAATATGCATTAGAAGCTGAAAAAAAATTATCATTTAAAATATATGTATATCACTATTGTTGAAGGAAAATTGTTACGTTCTATCAAAATGAAGAAGAAAAGAACAATAAAAATTAATGAAATAGAGAAGATTAAAAATAGAGAAGACAGAGATCATAGACTTAAACACTAGACAAAATCTAAGAATTATAGATGTTCTTGAGGTAGCAATAATTGGAACACAAGGAATAAACAAAAATTAATAAAAGTCCTTTTGGGGTAAAATAAAAACAAAACCAAGAAAGCTTCAGAACTCAAATTGAAAGGACTTTCCATACTCCAGGCAATATTAATCAAAAGTGTTCCATACCATTACAAATTGGCAATTTTTTTCTTTTAAAATTACAATAGTAAAGAAAAAAAATCCTTTAAATATGCCGGCAAAGAAAACAATTTACCTTACAAAGGAGCAACAATCAGACTGCCCTTTTTTTTGTTTTTAAATTTCACACTATATAATAGGTGCTCTTGCTATAAAATCTATAAAAATTTGCTTGGAACAGTTTACAGGAGTGTACCCAAGAAAGATAAATATAGTCAAGTTGTCTTTCACTTGAAAAAGTAACAGAAAGAAATTCTCAAATACGCAAGAAAAAAGAAAACATAAAACCTCTTTACTAGGGAAATGGCTTAAGGATATAGGCCAGGTCAGTGCTACTCAAAGTGTGGTTCAGGGTTCAGTAACATCAACATTATCTGGAAACTAATACAGATTCTCAGGTCGACCCCAAACCCCCTGAAGCTAAATTTCTGTGGCTGGAATGCAGCTATTTCTGTGTTAACAGTTTTTCTAGGAGATTCTTACATGCATTAAGATTCAGGAAGCACTGGGCTAGGTGAGAGAAAACAAACTTAAGAATTAAGTAACAGAAGTAAATGATATTAAGAAATTGACCATTAATACTGAAACCAATTAAAAGTGAGAGTTAAATAATTGTAACTTTAATTATAACACTGAATACAAATGTAAAACTATACTTTTGAAAGACAAAATATGTAATATAAAATAATGTTTAATCAGTATTAAGTATTTAATATTTTAATATTTAATACTAAATAATGGTATTATCCAAGATCAGATTTACAGGGTCCAGAAATAAAACTGATAAATCCTCCCTTTTTTTAGGGGTAGACTCAATAATTTCAAGTATTCAAAAGTTTCAGGGTTTACTTAATCATTCAACAAACATCAGAGAAGCAAGAAGAACTACAATCCTGCAGCCTGTGGAAGAAAAAACACATTCACAGAAAGATAGACAAGATGAAAAGGCAGAGGGCTATGTACCAGATGAAGGAATAAGACAAAACCCCAGAACAACAACTAAATGAAGTGGAGATAGGCAACCTTCCAGAAAAAGAATTCAGAAAAATGTTAGTGAAGATGATCCAGGACCTTCAGAAAAAGAATGAAGGCAGAGATCAAGAAGATGCAAGAAATGTTTAACCAAGGCCTAGAAGAATTAATGAACAAACTGAGATGAACAATACAATAACTGAAATGAAAACTACACTAGAAAGAATCAATAGCAGAATAACCGAGGCAGAAGAACGGATAAGTGACCTGGAAGACAGAATGGTGGAATTCACTGCTGCAGAACAGAATAAACAAAAAAGAATGAAAAGAAATGAAGACAGCCTAAGAGACATCTGGGACAACATTAAACGCAACAACATTCGCATTATAGGGGTCCCAGAAGGAGAAGAGAGAGAGAAAGGACCAGAGAAAATATCTGAAGAGATTATAGTCAAAAACGTCCCTAACATGGGAAAGGAAATAGCCACCCAAGTCCAGGAAGTGCAGAGAGTCCCATACAGGAAAAACCCAAGGAGAAACATGCTGAGACACATAGTAATCAAACGGACAAAAATTAAAGACAAAGAAAAATTATTGAAAGCAGCAAGGGAAAAATGACAACATACAAGGGAACTCCCATAAGGTTAACAGCTGATTTCTCAGCAGAAACTCTACAAGCCAGAAGGGAGTGGCATGATATACCTAAAGTGATAAAAGGGAAGAACCAACAACCAAGATTACTCTACCTGGCAAGGATCTCATTCAGATTCGATGGAGAAATCGAAAGCTAAGAGAATTCAGCAGCACCAAACCAGCTCTACAACAAATGCTACAGGAGCTTCTCTAAGTGGGAAACACAAGAGAAGAAAAGGACCTACAAAAAGAAACCCAAAACAATTAAGAAAATGGTAATAGGTACATACATATCGATAATTACCTTAAACATGAATGGATTAAATGCTCCAGGCAAAAGACACAGGCTCGCTGAATGGATACAAAAACGAGACCCATATATATGCTGTCTACAAGAGACCCACTGCAGACCTAGGTACACAGACAGACTGAAAGTGAGGGGATGGAAAAAAATATTCCATGCAAATGGAAATCAAAAGAAAGCTGGAGTAGCAATAGCCATATCAGATAAAATAGACTTCAAAATAAAGAATGTTACAAGAGACAAGGAAGGACACTACATAATGATCAAGGGATCAATCCAAGAAGAAGATATAACAATTATAAATCTATATGCACCCAATATAGGAGCACCTCAATACATAAGGCAACTGCTAACAGCTATAAAAGAGGAAATTGACAGTAACACAGTAATAGTGGGGGACTTTAACGCCTCACTTACACCAATGGACAAATCATCCAAAATGAAAATAAATAAGGAAACAGAAGCTTTAAATGACACAATAGACCAGATAGATTTAATTGATATTTATAGGACACTCCATTCAAAAACAGCAGATTACACTTTCTTCTCAAGTGCGCACAGAACATTCTCCAGGATAGATCACATCTTGGATCACAAATCAAGCCACAGTAAATTTAAGAAAATTGAAATCATATCAAGCATGTTTTCTGACCACAACGCTATGAGATTAGAAATGAATTACAGGGAAAAAAAGGTAAAAAACACAAATGCATGGAGGCTAAACAATACATTACTAAATAACCATAGATCACTGAAGAAATGAAAGAGGAAATCAGAAAATACCTAGAGACAAAACACAATGAAAACATGACAATCCAAAACCTATGGGATGCTGCAAAAGCGCTTCTAAGAGGGACATTTATAGCTATAAAAGAAACAAGAAACAAGAAAACTCTCAAATAAACAATCTAACCTTACACCTAAAGGAACTAGAGAAACAAGAACAAACAAAACCCAAAGTTAGCAGAAGAAAAGAAATCATCAAGATCAGAGCAGAAATAAATGAAATAGAAATAAAGAAGACAATAGCAAAGATCAATAAAATTAAAAGCTGGTTCTTTGAGAAGATAAACAAAATTGATAAACCATTAGCCAGACTCATCAAGAAAAAGAGGGAGAGGATGCAAATCGCTAAAATTAGAAATGAAAAAGGGGAAGTTACAACAGACACTGCAGAAATGCAAAGCATCCTAAGAGACTGCTACAAGCAACTCTATGCCAATAAAATGGACAACCTGGAAGAAATGGGCAAGGTATAACCTTCCAAGTTTGAACCAGGAAGTAATAGAAAATATGAACAGACCAATCACAAGTAATGAAATTGAAACTGTGATTAAAATTCTTCCAACAAACAAAAGTTCAGGACCAGATGGCTTCACAGAAGAATTCTTTCCAACATTTAGAGAAGAGCTAACACCCATCCTTCTCAAACTCTTCCAAAAAATTGCAGAAGAAGGAACACTCCCAAACTCATTCTATGAGGCCACCATCACCCTGATACCAAAACCAGGCAAAGATTCTACAAAAAAGGAAAATTATAGACCAATATCACTGATGAATATAGATGCAAAAATCCTCAACAAAGTACTAGGAAACAGAATCCAACAACACATTAAAAGGATCATACACCATGATCAAGTGGGATTTATCCCAGGGATGCAAGGATTCTTCAATATAAGCAAATCAATCAGTGTGATTCACCATATTAACAAATTGGAGATATGATCATCTTAATAGATGCAGAAAAAGCTTTTGACAAAATTCAACACCATTTATGATAAAATCTCTCCAGAAAGTGGGCATAGAGGGAACCTACCTCAACATAATAGAGGCCATATATGACAAACCCACAGCAAACATCATTCTCAGTGGTGAAAAACTGAAAGCATTTCCTCTAAGATCAGGAACAAAACAAGGATGTCCACTCTCACCATTATTCAACATAGTTTTGGAAGGCCTAGCCACAGCAATCAGAGAAGAAAAAGAAATAAAAGGAATCCAAATTGGAAAAGAAGAAGTAAAACTGTCATTCTTTGCAGATGACATGATAGTATTCATGGAGAATCCTAAGGATGCCACTAGAAAACTACTAGAGCTAATCAGTGAATTTGGTAAAGTTGCAGGATACAAAATTAATGCACAGAAATCTCTTGCATTCCTATACACTAATGATGAAAAATCTGAAAGAGAAATTAAGGAAACACTCCCATTTACCTTTGCAATAAAAAGAATAAAATACCTAGGAATAAACCTACCTAGGGAGACAAAAGACCTGTATGCAGAAAACTATAAGACACTGATGAAAGAAATTAAAGATGATACCAACAGATGGAGAGATATACAATGTTCTTGGATTGGAAGAATTAATATTGTGAAAATGAATATAGTACCCAAAGCAATCTACAGATTCAATGCAATCCCTATCAAATTACCAATGGCATTTTTTACAGAACTAGAACTAAAAATCTTAAAATTTGTATGGAGACACAAAAGACCCTGAATAGCCAAAGCAGTCTTGAGTGAAAAAAACAGAGCTGGAGGAATCAGACTTCATGACTTCAGACTATACTACAAAGCTATAGTAATCAAGACAATATGGTACTGGAACAAAAACAGAAATATAAATCAATGGAACAGGATAGAAAGCCCAGAGACAAACCCATGCACCTATGGTCAACTAGTCTATGACAAAGAAGGCAAAGATATACAATGGAGAAAAGTTTTCCCAGCACCACTTCAATAAGTGGTGCTGGGAAAACTGGACAGCTACATGTAAAAGAATGAAATTGGAACACTCCCTAACACCATGCACAACAATAAACTCAAAATGGATCAGAGACCTAAATGTAAGACCGGACACTATAAAACTCTTAGAGGTAAACATAGGAAGAACACTCTTTGACACAAATCACAGCAAGGTCCTTTTTGACCCACCTCCTACAGAAATGGAAATAAAAACAAAAATAAACAAATGGGACCTAATGAAACTCAAAACCTTTTGCAAAGCAAAGGAAACTACAAATAATATGAAAAGACAACCCTCAGAATGGAAAAAAATATTTGCAAACAAATAAACGGACAAAAGATTAATCTCCAAAATATATAAACAGCTTGTGCAGCTCAATATGATGAAAACAAACAACCCAATCCAAAAATGGGCAGAAGACCTAAATAGACATTTCTCCAAAGAAGACATACAGATGGCCAAGAAGCACAAGAAAAGCTGCTGAACATCACTAATTATTAGAGAAATGTAAATCAAAACTACAATGAGTTATCACCTCACACCAGTTAGAATGGGCATCATCAGAAAATCTACAAACAACACATGCTGGAGAGGGTGTGGAGAAAAAGGCATCCTCTTGCACTGTTGGTGGGAATGTAAATTGATACAGCCACTCTGGAGAACAGTATGGAGGTTCCTTAAAAAACTAAAAATAGAATGACCATATGACCCAGCAATCCCACTACTGGGCATATACCCAGAGAAAACCATAAATCAAAAAGACACATGCACCCCAATGTTCATTGCAGCACTATTTACAATTGCCAGCTCATGGAAGCAACCTAAATGCCCATTGACAGACGAATGGATAGAGAAGTTGTGGTACATGTATACAATGGAATATTACTCAGCCATAAAAAGGAACGAAATTGGGTCATTTGTTGAAACGCAGATGGATCTAGAGACTGTCCTACAGAGTGAAGTAAGTCAGAAATAGAAAAACAAATATCGTATATTAACACATGTATGTGGAACCTAGAAAAATGGTACAGATGAACCAGTTTGCTGGGCAGAAATTGAGAGACAGATGTAGAGAACAAACGTATGGACACCAAGGGGGGAAAGTGGTGGTAGGGGGGTGGTGGTGTGATGAATTGGGAGATTGGGATTGACATGTATACACTGATGTGTGTAAAATGGATAACTAATGGATAACTGCTATATAAAAAATAAAATTCAAAATTAAAAAAATAAAATAAGTAAGCTACAAAGATACAGCACAAGGAATATAGCCTATATTTTGTAATAACTATAAATGGAATATAATCTTAAAAATTGTGAAGCACTGTGTTGTACACCTGAAACATTTCATTGTATAATATTGTCACTCAAAGGAAAAAACAAAAAGAATGGAGGGAAAGTTGCTTTCAGTTAAAGAAAAACTGAGAAAATTTATTGCCTGCATACTAACTTATATCACAAGAAATGTTGAAGGAAGTTCTTTAGGATGAAAAGAAATAATAGTTGAAAACTCAGATCCTCAGGTAAGAATAGAGAACATTAGAAATCTTAAAATAGTAAGGAAAATATGAGCTCATTTTCCCCTCTTAATTTCTTTTAAATATATGTCTATCTAAGTAAAAATGATGAAATCTTCTTGTCTGATTTACGATGCATGCAGATGTAATTCGAATGACAACTTGAATGGCGAGGGGTTTGTAAATAGGCCATACAATGAGTAAGTTTCTATATTTTATATAAAATATAGTATAATATTTAGGTAGATTGTGAAAAGAAAAGTTACATTGAATTCCAGGTAGTCTGTGTAAATGTGAATGCTGGTTCCTAGAATGAATGAGAAATATTTGTACAGAATAGCACTTTGCAGATCCTTACTGGCCCACGTGTTAGGCAGGTGGAAACATCATCCGTTCCTACATGGATTCTAGATCAAGCAATCTCTTGACAAAAAGCAACTTGGCTTTGACTAACCTTCATACCGTGTGTTCTAGGACAATTTAGGAGACATAGCCTGGTTTCCTTTTTCTCTCCATTTTCATTCCCTAAGTAATAGCAGACAACAAGTTCAGAAAAAGAAAGAGGATGATATTTAGCATTCTTTTCTGTCATGTTATGGGGACACTAAAAAATCAGTATCAGTGGGAAAGAGATAATTGTTATTTCCTCAAAGCAAGGTTGCTTTTGTGATCCAGTGTGGTCCTTGAACTAGACTCAGGAAGCTGACTGAGTATTGGAAAGGAAGCCAAGAGTGTATGATAGAATTTGTTAATGGGAAGCTCAGCCTTTTCAGATTCTCCTTGGAAAGGGCCCTGGAGCTGGGAGAGCAGAATATTGACTTTGTTCTGAGGTAAGGCAGATGGAGGGGAGGCTGAGATATAGGGAGAGACGGAGATGACAGGTCTTGGAATATCATGGAAGACAACACATGGAGCAGAAAGAACATGAATTCTGGAATCTGCAAGTCCTACATCTGAACATCTACACCATGTCATGCTGGGTGACACTGAGCCAGTGTGTTAGGCTGAAAAATGGTCCCCCAAAAAGTATCCATGTCAAATTCCTGGAATATGTGAATGTGACCTTATTTGGAAAAAGATTCTTTACAGATGTGACTAAGTTAAAGCTCTTGAGATGAGGAAACCATTCTGGATTATTCCAGGGAGCCCTAAATGCTATCATATAAGTATCCTTATAAGAGAGGAGCAGAGTGAGCTTTGAGACACACAGAAGAGGAGGAGATGCAACTTTGGAGGCATTGGAGTGATATGGTGGCCCCACACCAAAAAATACCAGCAACCACCAGAAGGTGGACGAGGCATGGAGTGGAATCTCTGCTAGAGCCTCTGGAGGGAGCAGGGCTCTGCCAACACCTTGATTTTGGACATCTGGCCTCCAGAATTGTGAGCGTATAAATTTCCGTTGTTAAAAGTATTAAGTTTGTGGTAATTTGTTACAGCAACCACAGGCAGGAAAGGAATACAGCCAATGACAGACCTCCCTGAATCTCAGTGCCCTCATCTCTAAAATAGGGTCATACTAGCTACGTTGTAATGTTGTCAGAATTAAATGAGAAAATGTGTAAAAATAGAATGGAAAGAAAGAAGCGAGCAAAGGATAGGGAACATGCTAGGAAAAATAAAGGTATCCCTTGTTTGATGTGAGTAATTTGTACCTGATGATCAGATGTTTTACCCAACAATGTTTTCTAGGAGACAACTTCCCATTATTTTAAATGAGAAAAAAGATAACGTTTAATATGTCAATCCAACTCCCCAACCAATTTCCTGAAATGTTAGTAAAACACAGTGAAATACACATAATTGAACAATAAGCTATTATACTAGGATTTAAAATACAGATCTAGCCACTGTTCAGTTGACAAAAATTTAGATTTATGATACTAAAACTCAATACAAAAATTTTGAGAAAATGATATACAGGAAGATCCTTAAGACACTTTCCAGATATGTTCCGTAGAATGTGAGAACCACGGGTAGATACTTTGAAAAGCACACTGAGTGTCAACATGAGGGCTACACACTTCAGACCTCGCCAGTGCTAAAAGGCCATCATAGCATCAGTGTGAGCCACACTCTGCCACTGGGCGCTTGAACTGAAAACATTTCCACAGTGTCTTTCACATTTCGCGAAGAGTTAAGAAAATATTAAAGACAATTGCAGAGAATGAAGCAAAGCAAGTAAGACGAGTTTCTACATACAAAGCAAGTGTTTTTAGCAACTATATTTTTAGGTGATGGAGGATATAATTTTAAGTATTTTAAATCCTAATATAATAGCTTATTGTTCAATTATGTGCATTTCACTGTGTTTTACATTTTAAAGCATTTAAAAAATGCTTTGTTGTCGGGCTTTCCTGGTGGCGCAGTGGTTAAGAATCCGCCTGCCAATGCAGGGGACACGGGTTCGAGCCCTGGTCCGCGAAGATCCCACATGCTGTGGAGCAACTAAGCCCGTGCGCCACAACTACTGAGCCTGTGCTCTAGAGCCCGCGAGCCACAACTACTGAAGCCCACGCGCCTAGAGCTCCGCAGCAAGAGAAGCCACCTCAATGAGACGCCCATGCACCGTAACGAAGAGTAGCCCCTGCTCACCGCAACTAGAGAAAGCCTGCACAAAACGATGAAGACCCAACGCAGCCAAAAATTAAATAAATAAATTTTAAAAAATGCTTTGCTGTAATTTTCAAATCAGTGCAGTGAGCGGATCTTGTTTCCATAATCATAATGAACAGCTTTTTTTGGCCTCTTTCTAAAATGCCTAAGTTTTAATGAGGATTGTGGCGTTTTTCTTTCCCAACTGGACAGAATCATTTCCCTTTGTCTGTTCCTATATTGCCAGTTTCTGGCTATGCTTGAAATAGAGGGTGGAATTCTGTATGAAAGTGCTTAAAGGGGCTACAGGGCATAATCTAAGTCATACAGGAATTGTGAGGATATAATGAGATAATGAATGAAAAGAGCGTAACACAGTTCCCAGCACAAGTCAGTATCTAATTATCATCGTTATTATCATTGACAGATTACTGCTGTATTTTTATGTTACAGACGAAAGTTTTCACATGATTTTTTTTTTTAGGACCCAAAACAGGTTTCCATATTACCTATAAGTACAAAAGTCCTAAAGATGGAAAACAATAAGTTATTTATTGTATCACTGATATGTCTGAGACTAAAAGAGTTTGGGGAAGAGTAGAAAAAACAAATGGTAAATCTTGTACTTAAAAAGAAAGAAGGGCTATCTATCTCCATTACAGACAGCTGTCATGCACAGGCTGGAGCAACTCTTTAGGTAGAATCAGGGACACTTGAAAACTGCAAGTCTTTTGCAAATTAGGATCATAATCTATTTACAGCCACCCCCCCATGCTGGGCTTTCTTGTGGATAACTGATTCCATGTGTGCAACTTGCAGCAGGAAGGGCAGGATAAGGGCCTGGAAATTGTTAAACTCTAGATTGGATGGTACTTTGGAGACCTCCTTACAGGAAAATCTGTCAGTTACATGGCCAAGCAAGTTGCAAGGCTAATACTTGCTAATTTTGCATTCCATTGAATGATATATAATACACCTCGTGATTCTGCAGTAAATATTTCATTTCTCTTTTCTGCCCAATAGATTGGCTTGATGCAGTTGCTAGATGAAAATAGAATTGTGTTGCAAAAGAGATAAATGATTTAGCAAATATGATTTTATATGCCAAAAAAGGTACACTAGCAGTTTTTATGATGAGTGTCCTTGAAGGGAAATATGGTGATTTTGCATCTGATTTAGGTCTCCTCTAAACAACAACAATAACAAAAAAGTCAAAAACAAGCCTAAGACAGTTTTATCTGTTTGGGTGGTATTAATGGGTTCTTGTTGGGAGATCTGTGATAGTGATGCCTCCTGGTAATTTCTTGTGTGTGAAGGGTACAGGTAGGAATTTATAGGGATGGTTATGATCCAAACTTATTTGGTCTCCAAAGCATGTCCAGCAGAGGTTGTAGGCCTTTTCTCATCTTTCCTGGCATGTATATAACTGCAGATAGCAGCATGCTAAGTTGTTGGGTAACTCATTTTGGTTACCTTCTTTAGGTGACACATTAGACATTTTTGCCTATCTTGAGTCCTCCATTCTGTCTATTATGGTAGACTGTAAGCTCCATAATGAAACTGTTTCTAACTTGTTCACCTCCGTACCCTAGGCTGGTAGCACTCCAAAAAAAACATGTCGAATAAGTAGAAAGAATGAACCTAGTGGTTGTCTTATGCATCCATCCATTCATCCATCTATCCTTCCATCCATTTCTCAAGATTGCTGTTTTCTTAAGGTTTCTGTTGACACAAAGTGTCAGCCTTTGTTTCTGTGCTTTGGAAAGTGATCATTTAAATTCTCCACCCCTGAGAGATTGTCAGATACACATGGGCAAAATAAACATGGTCAAATGCACATTGTAAAATTAAACTTGAGGTGAAACTATAATTTATTAATGTGTAGAGTGATTGATAAACTTAAGAAAAGAAATTGTACCACTTTGGTCAGCTAGATATACAAACCATTTGGAAACCTCAGCAAAACTGAAAGGGAGCATCTGATGCCTCTAATCTACCTCTCCCTGCTCCCCATCCTTAGCTGCTATTCACACTTGCTTTTCTTAAACATATATATTGTGACAAGTTGGGAGCTACCTTCTCTTTTCTGAGGTGATCTTTGAAGAATAATGTACTTAACTGCAGCCTATTTAGATTGTTTATCTGTATTTAAATCCTTAGCTAGGTATTGTGTTTTGCCTTTAAGATAAAATCAATAATAAAAAGTTGAAAAGCAGCAGAGTAATCCTTGAACTTTCCTCAGCAACTATCCTCCCCTACTTCCAAAAAGGAACACTGCTTAATCTTAACTTTTTTTTGAATTTTTTTTCTCAGAGTTCATTTAGCTCTGGGTTCACCTTTATTCAAATGTATAGAAGCTAAAAATGGTACAAAGAAAGTTTATTCTAATCCAGACGCATTTGGGAGCCAGTGTCATTACTAAATGCTATTGGTCTTGATAAGCTCTTTGATGAGCTGAGATCAGCTTCTATCACAGAGACAGATGTAGTTCATTGTACAATAGTGTAAAGGCTATGTAAATAGTTGCTGGTGTGCAACAAATTCAACTGTTGCTGTTTGGAATTTCTGGATTTCTATTTTTTTTTTTTTTGATCCATGGTTGATTGAATCCTCAGATACAGAACCTGTGGATACAGAGGGCCGATTGTATAGGGTACAACCAATACGTAATTACCTCCAGGAAAGGGCTAGCTGTGGTGGTGCTGCTGGAAGCCGGTGAGTTAGACCAACTGAAATGTTTATGTAACCTCCAGATCTCATTGTAAAATTCATCCTACCCAATTGATCTTCAGAGCTTTGAAAAGAAAAATTGTGGAGTAATTTGAGCTTCCCCTGTCTCCTCATCTGACTTCCTCTGTTCCGGGAGCAGAGACATTAGATGTCAATCAGAGATCCAAGAACATGAGGAAAGGAGTGAGAAAAGGAAGGCTGGGTAATTCACTTGATAAGTATTATCCATCATTCATGTGTACTGTAGAGCAGTGGGTAGTTGGGGAAATAGGATCATTTGTAAAGTTCAGGTATTGGAGATGGTAGTGAAGAAAGATATTAAAGCATTATAGTTTTCAAAGGCAGTGATTGTAGAGAATTAAGGACTTCTGCTGTTAGCTGCAATTAAGTATCTGGTGCCAGTCTTGACCTCCTTTCACGAAGAGCTATAAAATTAGATAAAATGTATGAGGCAACTATTTCCAGGAATTGGCTAACAGGCAATGCAGGACTTTGGTCTTTGAGAGAAGGTAACACTTGAAGTAGGCCTTGGGTTCACCTTGGTTTTCTGCCTAGGGGTCCATTCACTGGACCAGAGAGTAAGCCTTATTCTTTCTTATTAAGAATACATTCAAGTTGGAAGAATTACAGTCTCCCTCACACCATACCCTAAAATTAATTCCAGCTGGATTAAGGAAATAAATGTATAAAATCAATCATTAGAAATCTAGAAGAGAAATGAGCATTTATCCCAACTACAGTGAGAGAGAACCTTATAAACTTAAAGACAAAAAGAAAAGATCACAAAAGAAAAGAGTTGTGGACTTGACTTCATTAAAAGTAAACTTCTGTTTGTCAAAAACCAAAAACCAAAATGGAGATACACATGTGCAGCAAACATGAGGTATGAGTGCCTAGGGATCTTAAAAGACCAAGAGCTCATACCAATTGATAACAATGCATGATTCCAGTAGTTAAATGGGAGGTCAGACATCCAATTTTTTCCATCCTAAAGCCTTTATTTTTAATTCTTTTCTGCTCAGTGGGAGAACTCAGTTGCCCAAGGTCTCTTCCAGCTTACTGTTTCATCACTCCTACTTCTGAGCCTCAGCAGGGACCTGGCCTTACATTCCATTGCATTCCCTGCCTGCGGCCCTGTATCTCTTACATGCAATCTTTAGTGATGTTTCTGTGAGATCTAAAAAATTGGGGTTTCCCAGCAACATTGTTCTGTGGCATTTGTTATCAGGTATCAGTGTTGCATACTCATCTTTTATTGGAGATGGAGTAGTTTCATTTCTAGAAAGAAAATGTGACATGTTCCCCCTTTTGACTTACTACCTTCTCTGAAAAATTGAGTGCTTGAGGTGTGTGTGTGGGTGTGGGTGTAGGTGTGGGTGTGGGTGTGGGTGTGTGTTCAGGGTATAGGCTTGAGGGGAGTAATAAAGGAAGTGATGGTGGGGAGGTCTACCCCAGCATTACCACATTTTCTGATCTGCTGGAAGCAGAAAAATGAGTGTGATGACCTGAGGGAGCTGATGACTAAGTCAGCATATGTTCTTAGGCACGTTTCAGTAAATCACATTGAGTTAGATTCTCCCTGTTACTCCTGTGTCCATTTACAGGGGTGGGCACTTAACATGTAGGTCTACTCCACTGTATAGCCCCAAAGAAAATATACATAAGCATTCATTCATTCATTTATTCATCCATAGAGAGAACCCACTATGTTCAAGGCACTGTAAAATATACAAAGAGAAATTCTCAAGAAGTGTCAAATCTTAGAATCTGTGGATGTACACAAATAAGTATAAGGTCAAAAAGGGTTAAGAGTCATAAGGGACTTGAATGGAAACATACAATTAAAAATATAGTAAGCAGAGATTCTGGCCCAGCAAAGATGATGTAGACCCATTTTTCCTGCTCCTCCTCCTAAGCACAACTATGAACTCTAGAAATGAAGCAAGAGGCAACCAAATGAGAATTCTGAAAGGTTGTAAGAAAAAGGTGAGCTGGTTTGAGACTCCAGGACTAGAGGAACAGCATAGTAGCAGAATGTCTAGAGTCCTCCCTCCCAAGAGAAGAAGCCACCCAGACCAGGTGTTTCCTAACTCATAACCCAATGACAGGGGGAAGCCCAGGGAGGTTGATTTTTTTTCCTGATTGAATGGGAGTATTGCTGGCAACATCAGAGAAGTCTGATCCCTCCAATAAGGGAAATGAGAACCAGAGAAAAGAAATAGAAAACAAGTAATGTGATAATAGACTGAGGTGCTAACTTATCAATAATGATCTTAAATGTAAATCATCTAAATCATTCATTGAAAGATAAAGAGTGACAGAGTGGATAAAAGAACTCAGTCCAACTATATGCTGCTTATGAGGAACTCACTTCAAAGTCAATGATTAGGTAAGTTGAAAGAAAAAAGATAGAAAAAAGTACACCATACAATTAATTTTCAAAAAGCGGGAGAGACTATATTAATATGTGATAAAAGTCGACTTCAGAGCAAAGAAAATATCAGAGACAAACAGAGATATTATATAATGATGAAAACATCAACCCACCCAGAAAACTTAATGATTCTAAATATATACACACCAAACAATAGAGCCTTAAAGTACATGGGGAAAAAACAAACAAAAACAAACAACCCAACTAACAGAGTTGAAGGAGAAAGAGAGAAATTGACAACTGTAGTTAGAGACTCCAATGCCCCATCTCAACAATAGATAGATCTACTATGCAGAAAATCAGCAAGAATATAGAAGATCTGAGCATCACAATTGGCTAATAGTATCTAATGGACATATATAGAACACTCCATCCAATAATAGCAGAATACACATTTTTTTCAAGCACTCATGCATCATTCACCAAAATATACCTTGTCTTGGGTCACAAAAAACCCTTTAAGTTTTAAAAATTGAAATCATGCAGAATGTGTTCTCTGACTATAATAAAATCTAACGAAATCAATTACAAGAAGATCACAGAAAAAGTTCTAAACAGGTCAAAGAGTAACTCTTAAAGGAAATTAAAAAATACATAGAACTGAATGAAAATGAAAATACAATATATCAAAATATGTAAACTGCAGCTAAAGCAGTGCTGAGATGGATATTTATACCACTAAATATGATATTAGAATTGAGGAAAGTTCTCAAATTAATAACCTAAGTTCCTACCTCAAGTATAAAAAAGAAAGAAAAATAAACCAATAGCAAGCAGACAGAAAGACATAATAAAGGTAAAAGCAGAAATCAATAAAATTTAAAACAGGAAAAATATAGTCAATGAAGCAAAAAGTTGGTTATTCTAAAAATTGATAAATGATTAGCAAGGCTGACAATAACAAAATTGCCAACATTAGAAATGAAATAGGGGATGTAAATACAGATCCTACAATCATTAAAAAGTAAATAAGGATACATTGTGAGCAATTTCATATTCACATAGTCAGCTACTTAGAAGAAAGGGATCAATTTTTCAAAAATTATAAACCACCTAAATTCAGCCAGGATGAAATGGACAGCTTGAGTAACGATTAAAGAAATTGAGTTAGTACTTAAAATATTCCCCCCAAGAACTCCTCAGGACCACACAGTTTCACTGGAGAAGTCTACCAAATGTTTAGAAAAGAATTAATACCAATTTTACATAATCTCTTTCAGAAAATAGAAGAGGTAGGAACACTTCCCAACTCATTTTATGAGCCTAGTAAAAGACCACAAAAAGGAAGGAAGGGAGGGAGGGAGGAAGAAAGACTATTCCAGTCCAATATCTCTTGTGAACTTTGACACAGAAATACTCAACAAAATATTAGCAAATCAAGTACAACAATGTGTAAAAAGAATTATGTACCATGACCAAAGGGGATTTAATACAGGTATGCAAGGATGGTTGAGTACTTTAAAATGAATCAATGTAATCTACCATATCAACAAGCTAAAGAAGAAAAATGATATGATCATATCAATTAACCCAGAACAAGCATTTGACAAAATCCAGCGTCCATTTATAATAAAAATTGTTGGCAGTTTAGGAATAGAGTTGAATTACCTCAACTTGATAAAGAGAATCCCTGAGTGCTTGCTTCAGCAGCACATATGCTAAAATTGGAATGATACAGAGAAGATTAGCATTGCCCCTGCCCAAGGATGACATGCAAATTTGTGAAGCATTCCATATTTTTATCTTTTTTGACTCCCTTCCTAGAGTAACGAAAATAAAAGCAAAAATAAACAAATGAGACCTAATTAAACTTAAACGCTTTTACACATCAAAGGAAACCATAAGCAAGACGAAAAGACAGTCCTCAGAATGGGAGAAAATATTTACAAATGAGGCAAGTGACAAAATATTAATCTCCAAAATATATGAACAGCTCATGCAGCTCAATATCAAAAAAACAACCCATTCCAAAAATGGGCAGAAGACCTAAATAAACATTTCTGCAAAGAAGACATACAGATGGCCAAGAGGCACATGAAAAGATGCTCAACATCACTAATTATTAGAGAAATGCAAATCAAGATTACAATGAGGTATCACCTCACACCGGTCAGAATGGCTATCATCAAAAAAATCTACAAACCACAAATGCTGGAGAGGGTGTGGAGAAAAGGGAACCCTCTAGCACTGTTGTTGGGAGTGTAAATCGATACAGCCACTATGGAGAACAGTATGGAGGTTCCTTAAAAAACTAAAAATAGAACTACCATATGACCCAGCAATCCCACTCCTGGACATATACTGAGAGAAAACCATAATTCAAAAGGACACATGTACCACAGTGTTCACTGGAGCACTATTTACAATAGCCAGGACACGGAAACAACCTAAATGTCCATAAACAGATGAATGGATAAAGAAGATGTGGCACATATATACAATGGAATATTACTCTCCCATGAAAGGGAACGAAATTGGGTCATTTGTAGAGACGTGGATGGACCTAGAGATTGTCATACAGACTGAAGTAAGTCAGAAAGAGAAAAACTAATATCATATATTAATGCATGTGTGTGGAATCTAGAAAAATGGTATAGATGATCTTATTGACAAAGCAGAGATAGAGACACAGATGTAGAGAACAAATGTATGGATACTGGGGGTGGGGTGGGTGAGATGAATTGGGAGACTGGGATTGACATATATACACTGTTTATACTATGTATAAAGTAGATAACTAATGAGAACATACTGTATAGCACAGGGAACTCTACTCAATGCTCTGTGGTAACCTAAATGAGAAGGAAATCCAAAAAAGAGGGGATATATGTATATGTATAGCTGATTTACTTTGCTGTACAGCAGAAACTGACACAACATTGTAAACCAACTATACTCCAATAAAAATTAATTTGAAAAAAAAAGAATCCCTGATATTGGGAACAACGCATGGATGTTCACTCTCATTACTTCTATTCAATATGGTACTGGAAGTTCTAGCCACTGTAATACAGCAAGAAAAAGGAATAGGTGGCATGCAGATTGGAAAGGAATAAAATAAAACTAGCTCTATTTGTAGATGACAGGATTTTCTACCTAGAAAATCCCTAGGAATCTACAACAACAACAAAAATCTCCCATAACTAATAAGTGAGTTCAGCGATTAATTAATCCACAAAATTAATTGTATTTCTATGTGCTAACAAGGAACATGCAGAAACCAAAATTTTAAACCCAATACCATTTACAACTGTTCCAAAGAAAATGAAATACTAGATATACACTTAACAAAATGCATACAGGATTTGTATGCTGAAAATTACAAAATACCGATAAAAGAAGTCAAAGAAGACCTTCCAATAAATGTTAGAAGTCTCAACATAGTACAGACGCAAGTCCTCCCCAACTTGATCTAAGGTTGAATGCAATTCCTAACAAAATTCCAGCCAGCTTATTCTAAAACTTATATGTAAAGACACAGGCCCTATAATAGTTAAAACAATCATAGCATAGAATAATAAAGTATGGGACTTCCCTGGTGGTGCAGTGGTTAAGAATCCGCCTGCCAATGCAGGGGACACGGGTTCTATCCCTGGTCCAGGAAGATCCCACATGCCATGGAGCAACTAAGCCCATGTGCCACAGCTACTGAGCCTGCACTCTAGAGCCCACGAGCCACAACTACTGAAGCCTTCGCACCTAAGCCCATGTTCTGCAACAAGAGAAGCCACCACAATGAGAAGCCTGCTCACAGCAAAGAAGACACAATACAGCCATAAATAAATAAATAGATAAATATTTTTTAAAAAAAGAATAATAAAGTAGGGGGGAATCACTCTATCTAATACTAAAGCTAACTATATAGCCATAGTAATCAAGCCAATGTGGCATCTGGCAGGGGATGGAATGGAACAGAATGGAGGACCCAGGAACAGATCCACACACATGCTCAGATGATTTTTGACAAAGGAGCAAAAGCAATTCAATGAAGGAACCCCAGCCTTTTAACAAATGGTATTGGAGCATTAGACATCCATCGGCAAAAAAATAACATTGATCTAAACCTCATACCTTATACAAAAATTAACTCAAAATGGATTACAGACTTACATAAAGTGTAAAATTATAAAAATTTTAGAAAAAATAAACATAAGAGAAATTTCTTGGGATCTGAGTTTAAGCAAAGAATTCTTAGACTTCACACCAAAAGCATAAATCCATAAAAGGAACAATAGATAGATTGGACCTCAACAAAATTAAAATTTTTCTCTGTGAAAGCCATGTAAGGAGAATGAAAAGACAGTGTATAGGCTAGAAGAAAATATTTACAAACTACATATTCCACAGAGGACTAGTATCTAGTATATGTAAAGAACTCCTAAAAGTCAACATTAAAAAAGCAAGCAATCCTATTAGAAAATGGGCACAAGTCATGAACAGACATTTCACTGGGGAAGATGTACAGATGGCAAATAAGCACACTAAAAGATATTCCACATCACTAGCCATCAGAGAAATGCAAATCAAAACCATAATGAGCTATCACTTCACATCTATCAGAATGGCTAAAATAAAAACTAATGACGACACCAAATATTGGTGAGGATGCAGAGAAACTGTTCACTCATACTTTGTTAGTGGGGATGTAAAATGGTACAGCCACTCTGGGAAACAAATCTGGCAGATTTTTACAAAACTAAACATACAACTACCATATGACCCAGCAATTGCACTCTTGAGCATTTATCTCAGAGAAATGAAAATTCATGTTCACATAAAAACTGGTACATAAATATTCATAACAGCTTCATTCATAGTAGCCAAAATCTGGAAGTAGCCCAGATGTTTTTAACAGATGAGTGGTTAAATAAACTGTGGTACCCATGGAATTCTACTCAGCAAAATCAAAAGGAACGAACTATTAATACAATCAACAACTTGGGTGATTCTCCAGAGTCGTGTTGCATGAAAAAAGCCAATCCCAATAAATTATATATTTTATTTTTTAGGGTTTCTTGTTTTTCAATTTTTAAAAAATTGAAGTACAGTTGATTTACAATGTTGTGTTAGTTTCTGGTGTTACAGAAAAGTGATTCAGCTATATATGTGTGTGTGTGTGTGTATATATATATATTCTTTTAAATTTATAAGTTATTTCAAGATATTGAATATAGTTTCCTGTGCTATACAGTAGGACCTAGTTTATCTATTTTTATATATAGTAGTTTGTATCTGCTAATCCCAAACTCCTAATTTATCCCTCCTCTCTTTCCCCATTAGTAACCATAAGTTTGTTTTCTATGTCTGTGAGTCTGTTTCTGTTTTATAAATAAGTTCATTTGTATCATATTTTAGATTCCACATATAAGTGATAAGATTACATAGTTTTTGATTCCATTTAAGTGACATTTTTGAAATGACAAAATGGAGGACAGATTAGTGATTGCTAGAGCTTAGGGATGGAGGTGAGGGAGGGCCGGGTGAAAGATGGGTGAGGTAATAAAGGCACAACATGAAGGATCCTTGTGGTGATAAAACTACTCAGTATCTTGACCTTGGCGGTGGATACACGAACCTGCACAGATTATAAAGTTGTATTGAACTTAATACATACACAAACACACACACACATATACTGAAATGAGTACAAGTAAAACTGGGATTTGGGGGAATTCTGAATAAGATCGGTGTAATTGTATTAATGTCAAATCCTAGTTGTGCTATTATACTATGGTTTTTCAAAGTGGAGGAAACTGGATAAAATATACACAGGATCTCTTTGTATTATTTCTTACAACTGCATGTGAACCTGCAATTATCTCAACCATGATTTCAATTAAAATTATGTATATAAAACTCTTTTTAAAAATTATAAATATATATACTATAGTAAGTGCTTTTTGAGCACTTACTATGTGTCATGCACTGTTCTGATGACTTTATATCATTAATAACTCCATTTAATCCCCAAACAGCAATATTATCCCCATTTTCCAATGAGGAAACCAAGACACAGTGAGATTAAGCAACCAGTCCAAGGTCACAAGCCTAGTCAGTGGCAGAATCTGTATTAGAACCCAAGAATTTTAGTTCCAGTATCCACAACCCTAATAGGTTATTTTCTCTCTTTACCTAAAGATTAGTCATAGCTGAGGTCATTAGGAAGGACTTTATGGAGAAAATGACATTTTAAGCTTCCTTAGAGGGGAGATTATGGTCTGATGTATATATTGCATTAATTGTACTGTCAACAGGAGGAACTTAATATGTATTTGTTGAATCAATACCTTCTTTAAACCACTAGTTGATTCTTTCAGTTACTGATTGTCTGTCAAGAGCCCAGGGTTTGCAAAATGAGAAAACACGGGACCCAGGGCAATGAGCTCATTTTGTCTTCTCTAGGCAGTTCTAGTCTATGTTGCGTGGAGATAACACACTGCAGAACTTTCAGCAACACTTAGAATGTCCCCCAGATATCAGTATTGCCCCCCAATTACTGGGACATTGAAAAAAGCACCCTCCCCCACTCCATTTCCTAGTTCCCCCTAAGGATCCCGGTGGAGAACCAGTATACTTAGTCTCTGGTTATCAAAGCTCAGAGAATTCCTACAACAGAACTGCGGGATTCACATGATTCAATAGGGACATTACATCTACCCCCTTGGCATGGCTCTGTGCATGTGATAGAAAGAAATAGAACTTCCTTGACTTCACAGTGGCTCTAAGTTTGAATCTGAATTGATCTAAAGTGTTCATTTTGTTTCTTTCTTTTTCTTTTTTTTTTTTTCTGGTTGTTATTTTTGATGGGCATAAAGAAATTTCCCCTTTCAGAGAAATGCTGCTGAGTACACACCGTATAGCATACCCCAAACCAAGCTCTTTCAACCTCAATAGAAGAAAAACATCTGAAAGGGAAACATATTAATGGATCATTTTTGTAAACATGAAAAATCTCTTGGAAGGGCAATTTTCTCTTGTTGACTGGCAGAAAAATAGCAGTGTTAATTATGTTGCCTTGTTAAATCTGAAAGAATGTAGTGAACATTGGGAACTATTCTAATTGCATTTGTGGAAAGACATCTAAGGGTCAGAAGCCATCTCTATCAGAGAAATGCCAAGGCAGCTGTGTCCCTTCAGAGCCACTGGGTCTGAATGTGCTCAGGGGAAGTAGTTGTGAGCTTGAGTCCATGGACTTTTGGGCAAAACTCATGGGGAAGTGAGGGTAGGGAAAGGCAGAATTTCTACTTCAGATTCTGAGCACTGGCTGTTTCTTTCCTCTTCCCATGGATAGAAGGGAAGGAGGTAAATTTGAACAGAATCGCAGAGGTACATGCATTCATTTGGGTGCCGATGTCTCCACGCTTGGCTTGGCCCATGTTGGCAGAGAAGCTTTCTAGCCATCAAAATGGGGAGAAAAAATCTTGCCCCCGGTAATACAGTTCTTTCAAAACAGCCCAAAGTGTGAGGTCGAAATAGAAAAACAAAAACCAAATGATGAGTTGCATAAAAAATGGAAATAGTATGTTGCTTTCCTATAAACCTGGTTCCAGGATAGAAATTTTGGAGAGCCCTAGAATGTAGAAGAATGCTGTTCGAGGTAAAAACAGGAGTTCAGAGGCCCAGCTTTTATACCCTGTTTGAATTTCAGATGAGATAAAACCAGCAGCTCTGCTAAGTTGCAGTACAAAAGCTTACATGGCTTCTGGAGAAAAGCAATTTATTTTAGATTTTAGTACAGCAGCTATCGTTTAAATTGCTAGCGAATGTAACTGAACTCAGAACCAGCCTTCTCTGTGAACACAAGGTGCAGTAATGTTACCCAGGCTGTGGGTAACATTACTGCACCATCATCGAGTCACTAGTATATTGCCAACCTTCCCACAACTAACCCATTCAAAAAAACATTCTGGGAAATGTACCTAGCTGGGTATTCAAATGTGCACTTGCTGTACATTTTGAGGGATATTAATATGAAACAGCCAGGAGGCAGCAATCTTGAGGAAATTAGAAATTAGAGAACATGCAATTAGCACTAGGGAACCTTTTCAATTTTCATCTTTATTTAAGGTCATGAAGGGGCTTGTGGGGTGGGGGAAGGAGGAGGTGTGTGCAGGGAGAATCCAGGAGAGAGAAAAGAGTCCCTCTTGGTACTGGAAAATCTTTGATTTGGTAATGAAGGGGATGTGCTTACCCTCCAAACCCCAGAATGTCGTCCTGTCATTACGTCCTAATGAGTGCTTAATTTTTCTGTTGGGAAAAAAATGTGTCTCTTTTCCGTACACTGCATTTGCTCCCTCCTTTTTATAAATAAATGTATAAATAAATCCAGTTATACAAAATTCACTGTTCCTCCAGAGTTATCCAGAGACTCAGAAGACAACATTTCATCCAGGCTCAATTTTTATTTTTGTTTTTAGTAAAAGAGCTTGTCACAGTGCACTTGCTCCTTTCGTAACTTTCTTTTTTGTTTTGTTTTTATGAAAGCAATAACCAGCACATGGCTTACAAATAAAATAGTTTAGAAACACATATGAAAATGAACAGTTCCCAACGCTAACTACCCTTTCCCCTTCTTATTGCCCTCCCTAAATGCTGTAAGCCATTCCTGGCATTATCTCCATATTGCCAATTAATTTTTTAAATCAATTTTACATGTTATATACTGATTTTCTTCTAAGAAAGAGAATTTATCTATCACCATTTCACATTTTCCCACTAACAACATGACGTTATTCTCCACTTCCATTGGTCTTGCCACTTTTTTTTATAATTTTTTAAAATTAATTTATTTTTTAATTGAAGTGTAGTTGACATACAATATTATATAAGTTACAGGTGTACAGTATAGTGATTCACAATTTTTAAAGGTTATACTCCATTTATAGTTATTATAGAATATTGGCTATCTTCCCCGTGTTGTACAATATATCCTTGTAGCTTATTTTATACATAATAGTTTGTACCTCTTATTTCCTACCCCTAGATTGCCCCTCCCCCCTTCTCTCTCCACACTGGTAACCACTATTTGTTCTCTGTATCTGTGTCTCCTCCTTTTTTTGTTATATTTACTAGTTTGTTTTATTTTTTAGATTCCACATATAAGTGATATCATACAGTATTTGTCTTTCTCTGTCAGACTTATTTCACTTAGCATAATGCACTCCAAGTCCATTCCATTGTGTGTGTGTGTGTGTGTGTGTGTGTGTGAATCATATCTTCTTTATCCGTTCATCTGTTGATGGACACTTAGGTTGCTTCCATATCTTTGGTCTTGCCACTTCTAAATCACATTTAAATCTCTCTTTACTGGTCTATCAATCTAGTCAGCATCTCTTACCTCTTTACCATAGATGAGATATGAGCATTCATACCCCTTTCTCCACTATTCTTTTCCCTCTTCCACTTTCAGTTCTCATTCAGTTGTACCATTATTTTTGCATTGTCAAGTTTAATTTACATTTTCTCTGTCACCAGAGATGTCTTTCTTTGTGATTTTTCCAAAGTTGACTATAATGAAAAAAGATTTGCATCATCAGGACTTTGCTAAATTATTACTTTTTTAATAAATTTATTTATTTATTCTTGGCTCTGTTGGGTCTTTGTTGCAGGGATCAAACTCATGTCCCCTACATTGGCAGGCGGATTCGTAACCACTGCACCACCAGGGAATCCCTTTGCTAAATTATTTACCGCAGACCCAAGTGGTTTCTATGGTTTCAGTGTCACAACTCCTGTGATACACAAAGGAGACTGTGTCTAGAATCAGGTTCAAATGGATTCTCTTCCTCTGTCATTTTGTCAGAATCATGCCATCTTTCAGTGTGTGTAATATATATTTTAAGTCTTTCTTATAAAGTTATCTGTGCTTGATTTTATTGGAGTTTCTGATGTCCTCTTGCCTTTCCTGAGTGTGTGCCTCCATCATATCTTCAGGTTTTCTAAAACTCATATTTGCACTTTCTCTTCTATTGGTTCTCCCTCTTTCTCATTAGATCTCCATTTTGCTCTCATTTAGACAGGTTGTTTTCTAGACCTGCTGGATAGACTTAGCCTGAGATTCCCATATTGCTCTCCAGAGTTGGATTTACCATTTGCTGGATCCAGTGGGCTTTCTCTCTTCGACTTACCTCCAAATTTTGCTAGTAACTTTCCAAGAAAGAGTGAATGGGAGGTAAACTGAGTCCTTGCAAGCTTGCAGTTTTTCATTTTTCCCTCAAACATGATTGATAGTTTGGGAATAGGACTTTTGTATCGAAAATCATTTTCACTGCTGTCTTGTAGCATCCAACACTGCTGCTGATGAATCTGATGTTACTCTGATCCTTCCTTTTCTGTAGGCTACCTTTTTAGGGGGAGGGTCTTTTTAGGAGGCTATTACGAATTTCTCTTTAACCTCAGTTTTCTAACATTTCACAGTTCATTCTCCTTGACACTGAGTAGATTCCTATACTTCGAAGATTCATGTGTCCCCTTAGCTCTGGGAAATGTTCTTATATAATTTATTTGATAATTTCCTCCCCTCCAGTTTTGTTTTTCTCATTCTGAAACTTCTATTAGTCCACATGTAGATCTCCTGGATCAATCATCTATATACCTTATTTTTTCTCACTTACTGTACATTTAGTATATAGTCTAGGAGATTTCTCAAGTTTGCCATTAAGCTGTCTATTGAATTTTTTATTTAAGTAATCATGTAATTCCCAAGGGATCTTTTTTTTATCTCATTATTCCTTTTAAATATAACTCTGCTCTTGTCTTGTAGTTACCAAATATCCTCAAGTGATTCTCGAGGGTATCAAATAGGTTTTCTTTTTTAAGTTTGTATCTTTTCCCTAAATGGTCTTATTTGCATGGTGTCGTGTTTTCTGCTGTTTTGCTTGCTCACTTTATTTTGTGTGCTGGCCTTTCTTGGTGTATTGGATTTCCAGTGATCTGTGGTTATATGTAAAAGAATGAGGTAATAGAAGGGCTGTTTGCAAGCCCTTCAACAGGTGGATTGATCTTGTAAATGGTGTGCTTGAAGGGTCAAAGTTTAGAGTGTGTGCATGGGAATGGGGTGGGGGGATTTTGACTTGGAAGAGTGAGGTTTTAACACCCATGATAACTGTCCTACTTCTCCCCACACACGTTTTTACTGCCTTGAACCTAGTGGTGGCTTCAGGCCAGCTCACATGGAGAGCCAGGAGGGAGGGCAGTCTATGTTACATATACTGACCTGTAATTAATACCCCGCTTTTCAGCTCTACCCACCTCTTCCACCCTCTGTTTTACCCACTATTTCTGAAAACTGAGTTTTTCTGGGGTAGTATCAGGCAGGTCTGTTTTCTCCTTTGCTGAAACCCCCTTTTGGCTTGTGGTTTCCTTTGCTGTGGTTTGTAAGTCAACAGACTTTTATTGAAATCACTCACCTTCTAACGGCTTCTTCCCGTTCTCTTTGTGGCTATGGGTTTACACCTTTGTGCTCCTTTAGTATCATTTAGAAAGTACTTTGGGTGAGAAAGGAGGTCAATGAATTTTCTTAGTCCACCAGTGTGAACCAGAACACATTCTTTTTAAAAAGAGAGTTTGTGATTTTCATATGCCACATGCTCCAGCTCTTCATTTATTTTCAACTGTTTGTTAATCTGACACTTGGAATCAGCAGTCACAGAAAGCTGCACAAACATATCACTTACTTGATGGAGCCCAAATAATATATACTCCGGGGGAAAAAAGTGTGTTGTGCTATTTTCTTTACATTTCTTAACTGATTTTGCCAGGAGTCTTTGTTTTCTTAGGCCTTAGTGAATTCAGCAAGGCTATTAACTTGCTTAAAAGTTCTATTTTAATTTTATTTATTAAAGAAAACATGACTGGATGTCTTCATTCAAAATGTTTCCCTTCTTCTGCAGTAGATAAATGGGCAGAGACCTCAAGAATAGATGTTCCAAATGAGAAACACAATGTGTAATGAATATATGATACTGTTCAATGACAGAGAGATTCAATAAAATAGGTATCTGTGTCACCTATAAAATTAACAAAGACTTAAAATTTGGTAATTATTGAAAAAGCACTATAAGATAGGAACTTTTGTATACCTTTGGTAAAAAAAAACAAAATTTGGTATCAACTTTCAGGTACTTTAAAATGTTTATAATATTTAACCTCATTTTAGGAATTAAAGTTATGAAAATAATCAGAAAATTAAGATCACGGTTTATTTTTCAAATGCTCATTATAGTATTATGTATAATAGAAAACCCCTAAATGACGTACATAAAGAAAAAAACTATAAAATTTGACATATCTATACCACAAAATACTGTTCATACATTAAAATGATGTTTATAAGTTGTTAATGAACTACTAAAATGCTTAAGTGTAATTTAGGTGAAAAGAAAATCTGGAAATGGTATATGTATGAAGATCTCAACCATTCAAAAAGAAAAAAAAAAAAAAAAACTAGAAGGAACTATCCTAAAATTTTAACGATGGTTGTCTTTTGTTCGTAGAATTGTATGGTATGTTTCCTTTTTCTGCTCATTAATATTTTGTTGTATTTTCCAGGCGTTTTATAGTGAATATGCTTGGTTTTGAGGGGAAAAACACTTTAAATCATGCGCTTCTGAAAGTAAACTTTTAAAAAATGTCACCAGATGACCCATATGGTTTTTCCCCCTGAACTTTTTACCCTTCTCTATCACAGAACCGAGTGGACTGTATAAAGCAATGTATGAAGTGTTTTCCATTATTGAAACTCTCTCTCAGATGCATCTGGAGAAGCTAGCCAGTGTATTTTGTTACTTTGCTCTCTGTTTCTCTGTCTCACAAAGTCTGATTTATGTCAACATTAGCTAAAGAAATATTCAGATTCTCTAGAAAGGGGAAACACAGCTGCATCTTTGACTGAAATTAGAGATGAGTGATAAACAGCGGACTGGGAGGCAGACCCTCAGTTTTAGTCCTGCCTGACTCACTTGGTGACTGGTCTGAGCTTTCTCTTGTGAAAAATGTGGGCATTGAATTGGATGGTCTCAAAAGTCCTTCTAGTTCTTTTGCTATGACTTTGCAGATATCTTACCCTGGCATAGAGCAAATGAAACTAAGATACAGAAATGACTCAGTGAGAAGCATGTGTTCTAATTGGTATGTTTCTTTGGTATTTTCTGGGCTTTAAAAAGAGCACCTTGTCTTTGTGAAGTAACAGTTTTACATGTCCATTTGGAAGGTGGGAAAACAGAGGGACCAACAAGCCCGGTGTAAAAGGCACAGTTGCTGAGGTTTCTACCTGTATTTTGGGTCTTGGAGGGACATCATTTGCTCTCAGAAGCATAGTACAGACCGAGGGGGTTTTTTTCCCACAGAAGGAAAAAAAGGTAAGGTGGACAGATGATTTGTTTTGTTGCATTTGTTTCCCCTCCTCAATAAAATGTACAGTCAGTGGAATTTTGTGTAAAGACAGAAACTGTTTTGGGACAGGTGCTAGTGTTTTGTGCAGGGAAAGCCTCGTGGGCTCTGGTGGGCTTCTGCCTTTTCTATATATTGCTACTCTTCCTCCTATCCTCCTTACTTTAAAAAAAAAATCCAAAAATAGAAAATACTGTAGTATTTTTTTCAGATTATGTAATGAACACCTGCCAGTTTTATAAAATTAAAACTCAAAAATCCAACACCACGGGAAAAGGTTTTTGAAAAAGTGAATACCATTTATCCCACCACACAGTAATGACCTTGACTAATATGTGAGGGCATTTTCTCCCAGACTTTCTTCTTCACCCATGCACACATACACATGCACTATACTCAAAATTGATATATCCAGTAACACTCTTTTGTAATTTTATCTTACAGTGTGCCATGTCCATAGAATTTTACATCATCATCTATATTTCCAGCACAGTATTACTCTGTAGGGTGAAATGCTTAAATTTACTTAAATCATCCCCTTTGATGGACTTTTAGTCTGCTTCCAACTCTGGCACTTAGAAGCAATGCTGAAATGAGGAACCTTTTATGTATATCTTTGCAACCTGGTTCAATTGTTTCTCAAGCAGAATTTCATGGAAATGGAATTTCAGTGTCAAAATGTATAACACGTGTGTGTAGTATCTGTGTTTGGGTGTGTATAAGATACATACACAGGCATCTGCAGTGCTGAACTGTCCTCCATGAAGGCTGTTCCTGCTGATACTTCTGCCGCCATTGCCGCAGCTTTATTCCACCGCCCCCTCCCTCCAGACAGTGTTCCCTGAGATGTTTCCAGTTGAACAGAAGGCCAACGAACCACCCTGGGAGGGGAGTCTCTAGGCTTCATGCAGTTGTGACCTTAGGCAGGCAGGCCTGGTTCTGGTGTGCTGTTAGCAGGAGTTCAAGCTCTCCCCTTACTTAGTATTTCATCTTACTCTTTAGCTCCGAGGAAATTTTTGCTGAACTAGAAAAGCAGTAGGAGTGTTTTGCTTTTACTCCTTTACCAAATAGCAGGTGCCCAGGTTCTGGCTGCCTATTACACGTAAGTGCTCCCACTCCGGTTTCCCCTGCGTGTGGTTGGCGTTTTGAGTATATTCAATGCTCTGTGTTTGTTAGTTTTGCCTTAGGCTTCTACCCTCCCCCAGTCACTATATCCACCTGGGGCAGTAGACCAGGGTGAAAAAATACCAATGCGCAATTGTTCTTAAGCTCAGAAAATTGATTTTCCCAAGTTTAAGCGGGCATCGTGAGTTGTTAACCCTGTTAGAAAAATACAAGTTGGATTTATGATTCCCTTACACAGGTAATTGGGCTCTAATTTTAAATTCTGAGCCAATTGATATACACTATATTGCATTATAACATAACAAAAATGCAATTGAGTTCAAGTTCAGGTATGAATTTGAGCCTCCAATTATGTGATAAATTATTTTTGGTTCTTTAACAAATGATGCCTAGGTTCACATCATCCTGTCGTGGTTCCCTCTGCCTCCCCCTACTCTGTAATTCTCTCCTCTTTCCTCTCACTTCCATTTTTTTCTTTCTAACCTTGCAAGGCTCAGGAATGACTTGCTTCAGAAATCCAAAACCTGCACATTAAGACATTAAAAGAAAAATTTGTGCCTCATCCCTCCCCACAAACTCTTACTAACATTTCATTTTGATCCACAACTTATTTCTGATGGGTCACTATTATTGCACTGCTTGTAATATTTGCTATTAAGCCACCAGTTATATAAATTGCTTTCTTGGTATAAGACAGTTTCTCCAGGAGATTCCTTTTGGAACATCTATACTTTGTTACCCTTTCCACAAGATCCTACCACTGGTGCTTTTAATAGGCTAGATTTTCCTATCCTTTTCCCCCCTTTGTGATAATTCCCCATTGTATTTATTTTTAGCTTGTTGCATTTTGTGTATTTCTGCAAAACATGTCGAGTTATTTTTAGAACAAGGGTTGGATGTAAATATATATAACACATGCTGCTGGAGTCAGTTTCCGGAAGACTTGAGTTATCCAGCAATCAGAGGCAGTTAATTGGACTCTGTATCTCAAACTTTGCCTTTCCTTGGCAAGCCCTTGTTAGGGGACTGTTTTAAGTGAGGCTTTGAGCATTTGTCAGAGAGATCAAGGGGCAGAAGGAGAGGGCAAAGGAAAAAGTGCAGTCGTGGAAAGAGCCCTCGACTGAGGGGCGAGAAACCATTCTTCTAGGAGGCTGTGGGCACATCACTTCCCAGCTATCTCACTTCCCTCTTTGCAATATGATTTCCTCATTGCTGAGGCCCTTCCTGATTTCAGGAGTTTATATCTATAGTTTCTAACTTTGGAGAAAATTCTAGCCCCTGATTTGTTATTACTCTTTGTGCTGCTTTTAGTTCTCATCCTTCCTAAAAATAAATTAAATTACCTGCTGCGGAGTATTAAAACACTCAGGTATTGGATGGCTACCCTAAAAGAAATATTTTCTGCCTTCTGCAGAAAGTAAAGATACTGGACTCTTTTACATGCCTCTCCACAGGGGCGAAGGGGGAGGTGTTTTCCTGGGTGTTCATACCTAAAGGGGTATTTCTATGGAGGACCACATAGGGTTATGAAAGAAAGATAAGAGGTGGCAGAGGAAAGCTGCTGGGAAAATCAGTGTTGCGTTAAACGAAGAGCTCCTGCTGCACCTAGGACCACTTCGTGCAATGCTGAGCTATTTTAAAAATAAACTAGAGCATCATAATTGCTGAATGATTACATTGCAGTTTTTGCTATATGTGCTCTGGGTTACTTGAAAAGGATATTTTGCTCTATTATTTTTCTTTTTTGGTAAATTGTTTGGAGTAATGCAGGAGTGGAAAGTGTTCTGATTTAAATTAAGGCCAGGTGAAGTGAGTGAAACTATTATTTTATGTGTTTTTCTCCCACCTTTACCCTCTAGCTTTAATTATTCTGAGTAATTAAGTAATTTCACCCCTACACCAGTCCACCTTCTAAGATCATTGGTGAGGTTTTTTTCCTTTCAGCGACCTGAATATTTTTTCCTGATTTCATATTTGTTGACTCCCTCTAGTTTAAAGAAATTTTCCTCCCAAAACATAATCAAATTCTACTTTTCATAAGGTCCTTTTAGAGAATATTTAAAATGTACTTTTTGGCTCATTAATCTAGTCGTTGTAGATCCTTGAGCATAAATAGATGAAAAAATCTTATATGGAGTTGAATCTGAAAGTATCTATATTTTATTGTGAATAAATGCAAAGTTTTTATTTTTCAACAGCCCAAGGTAAAGGATGATGATTAGACCTATAACTTAACTATTAGATAATTATTTTTTTTAAACTTAGGCAGTTTATAGAATGCTTTCAGATGAACATGGAAAAACTAGATTTAATATCACTTTTCTCACTTTGTGATTAAAAAGTATAAAAATACATATATATATGATTTTTTACATTTTTGGCCCACATTATTTCTCACCTTAGATTATAAGCACTAGGAATTTGCTAGTTTTTTCTGGTAATTACATATTCTCTTAGTTGAAAATACTAAGTAGCTTTTTAAAAATACAACTCTGAGCTGATTGTTAAAAAATATTTTAAATCATTCTATTAAAAAAGATGATCCAAATTTGGTAAAGATCTTTCTGACCATCTGGGCTTTTGTAAAAGTTGAAAATCTAGGGCACTATCAGGAATGTCACCAATAGCTAGTAATTTGAGAGTAATTTAATGTATGAGGAATATGTTGGAATGCTATTTTAAGTCTACATATTTCAAGTACGTTTTATTTTTTTCTAATCTGAGAACATATGAATTGGAAAATTCTCAAGGTATGTTTTTGGTTATAAAATCTTTTACGATGATGGCCACCACCCAAATCAGCAGTGATCAGTGAAAGTTGGAGATTATTGTTGAATTAGGGAGTGCTAAGGCTCTTAAATCACCCTTAACCAGTTGAAATTGTTGTAGGAAGTGCATATAAAATATCACATACACACATGTATATATGGGCCAGGTAGGGAACAGGATGTTAGAATGGGTCTCTTCTTGTCTCAGTTTCCACTGAGGCGCCTGTAAGCTAGCTATCAAAAGACCAACTATCCCATATGTAGAATGTCATGAGCCTGCTCCATGACTTTTGAATATATTAGTCAAGAGGAGATTAGAGACAACGTTTCTTTGGAGAGAGCTGTGGTCATGCAGTGAGTTGTCACCACCTTTTGGGAGAAACAGTGATGAGTACTGTCTTGTGACACCAAGGTTAGAGGGGATCATCAAAAGGACTAATCAGAGAGCTCTGAATAGTACTTATTATAGCTGGAGGACCTGGAGACCAATGCCTAAATCAAGCCTGAGCAATTTAGAGTGGTCCACACATTGGGGTCTGACTCACCCTAAGAAATCTGGAAGGCAAGGCAGAGGCAGGTTGGCCAACTGCGTGGGTGGCAGGATGGGTAAGCTGATGCTTGGGAACTGGCCTGCTTTCCCAGTCTTTGTCAGGGCATGAGATATGTGAGTGTTTCCTAGGGTCCAGATCTGGACTCTGCAGAGGAGAGAGCCAAGGAGCAAACGTTTTGAGTCTAGTCCAGTATGGTAACTGAAGGGATTATGAGACCACAGCATACACGGACCAAGGCAGAGCCTCCCCCACCCCCGGGAGAGTGTCACAAAGACCAACCCAGAACCTCTGGGGAATCTCTGCAGGGTCCATGAAAGTCCCCCAAGACAGTTCAGTGTGAGCTCTAACTATCTGCCAGATATACGCATGACTCCTAGATACATACCCAGATGGTACAGATCCAGAGAGAGCAAAGCCAGCTTATAACAGAAGCAGCACAAGGAAGAGCTCTCCTGTCCTTTAATTTCTTTAACCTTGGGAGAATCCAAACAACCGATAGTAAAGTGTATTAAAATTGTCCAAATACAAACAGAATTTGGGGTTAGTGTTAAATGCTTTAAAATAACTATTATGACAACACCCACCTGTCCATGTATGTAAGTAAGCATGGAGTTAGGCTAACCAAGGTTTAAATATACTGCTCCATTATTTATTAGATGATTAACCTTGGGAAATCTTCTTGGTATTTCAAGTCCAGTTTCTTAATTTATAACAACATTTACCAAATTTTGCTGCAGAGATTGCCAGAACTTATTTGGATGCAACATCAGAACTTGCAGAGGTTGGGTGGCATTCTAGGTTCATCACCCCCTGATAAGCTAAGAGCAGCTCTTCTTCATTCTACCTGTTATTGGGCTGTGTAGCCTTCAACAAATTACTTCATCTCTCTGTCTGGGCAAAATAACTTATCTCATTAGATTTTGGGAGGACCATGGGTTAATGTATATATTCTGCATTAGCACAGCGCCTGTGATATAAAAGTTACTAAGCTTTGTCATTGTTGTTATTATTAAAACTCCTTGCACAGCAGCTACCACATAATATGTTCAACAAATGTCAGCTCCCTTTTCTACTTTCCTGTCATTCATTCACTACACCCTTTCTGAGTGTGTCTAAGTGCAATCCACTCGGCTAAGTTTTATGGTGATTCAGAGATAAATAAGGTACCAGACAGAATACACAAGTACATAGCTCCCGACACATGTGACAAATAGATTTTGAATTGGAAATAAAACAAAATGGAAATTTGACCAAATTTATTAGCCATAAAAGAGACATTTAAGTGTTCAAATTGTAGAAGAATTTGTTGCTTACCATGAGAGTCAAAATTTTAAGACCTTTTTTTAAACTGGCTTTGAGGTCCAATAAAACCTCAGTTATCCAGAATAAAGCCACTCATTCTAGATAACTGAGATTTCTAAAGTCCTTTGGGTTTCAACTCTTGAAAACCCTTAAAGAATTGTGTGGTTACCTTCATGCATTAGTAAATAGGCCCCAGAATATGTGGTTTTTTTCTTTCCTGGAGCACTTATAAATAATTTCTTAGAGCAGAAGTACAAATTATGGACTATGAGATTAAGTTGGATATATATGAATCCTAAGCATAATTTATACATTTTTTAAAAAAAAACCCTCATTAAATATATTCTTATAAGGGATATAAGAAAAAAAGGTGGGGTGGCGAACTATCAGCTAATTGAGAGTCCCCTGTAATTTAGTTCTGGGGGGAAAACCCTAAAATTGTGTTGTTTATTAAAAGGATAAAACAAAATTCAGACTACCCCTTGAATGGAAAAATTTATCTTGTAGTGAAGACTCATTCATTCATCCACAATTGGGTGCCTCCCACGAGCTGGATAGTACATGAGGTCCTGAAAATATGATGGCACACAAAGGCACACACAGTCCTTACTACGTGGAGCTAACGCTTCAGCCGGGTAGACAGACAGTCATACCAAAATATGTGAAAGTGCTTCCATGAAGGAAAGGTTCTGGGTGTTACAGAAGTGTGCCTTAGGGTTTTTGACCTCATCATGGATGTTGGAAAAGCTTTCCGTGGGAAGTGAGAGTTGAGATGAGATGGGAGTAGGAGTTAACAAGAGAAGGGAGGGAAGCATGTTAAGGGTAGAGGAAGCCACAGATGCAAAGCCCGAGGTGGGAGGAAGCAGAGCTGGCATCACTAGCCAAGAAAGGCCCCCACACCCCTGGAGAGTAAGGGGGACAGTGGTGGGAGCTGCCCATGGGAAGGCAGGGAAAGGACAGTCCATAAGGCCTAACTGGCCAGAATGAGGATTCCATCCTTAGCCTCACAAGGTGATGCTCCTCCCCGTCTGTCCTTGGAGTTGGGTTTCCACCGTTGGTGACTTGGCTCTGAATTTTTTTTAATAGAATGATGGTTAAAGCTCCATAGAAAATACAACCAGGTTTCTCTTTTCTGTCCATTTAGTTTGGAAATGTTTTATATAGAAGGAAGGTTTTTATTTTACAAGTCCAAGTCTGAGCAGGAGTGGCTACTTAACCAAATGCTCTGTGTATATATTGTGAAATGATCTTTGATTACTCATTGTTCTCGGGCCTCGTATAAAATGCTTGGAAATATTCCCATTTTAACTAAGGATCTAAAGCCATAGGTTCAACTGAATTAGAGATTTTATCAAATGGCTATCAGTTCTCTTTGCAGACTTGAAGATCTTATGTACTCCATTGGAGGAGTGTGGTGGTAGTCTGTTAGACAACCTTCTCTGCCCTGCTTCATGACCCCGGAGACTGACCTCTGTAGAATGCATCACCTGAGCTCCCATGAGTGTGGCTTCCAGTTTGTTTCGGTCACTGGGAGATCCTGGAAGGAGATCAGGCGATGGGAAGAGAGAGAGAGAGATGGGAGGGCATTTCTTCTGTCTGTAGCCTGCCTTTCTCATCGTATCTCCTGCAAGGTCTCTATCCCTCCATGACTCCAGCTCATGGTGGTAGCTGCAGCCTCCCTTATCTCACCAGGCTCTGGTGACACATTTCCTCCCTTTGCTCTTTTAGGTTCAGGGAGGTAAAGGCATCATGCTGCAGCTAGTCCCAGGTGTCTCAGCATCCTTAACTTGTAACCCTACCTGCACCTCTGAAAGTAGTTCCTTCATTTAATTGTCTTCAAAGTTGCAGATGAATGTGACTTCTGTCTGCTGGGATTCTGACTGATACCATCAGCATCTGTTTTCTGCCTCCTGTTTTATTCTCCCCCTTCCAATACCTGCGTAGGCTTCTCAGATGGAGATAACTAGGGACCAGAAGAACAGTGGTGAAATACCCTGGATAATATGCACTCACTTTCCTCACTTTGGGCTCAAAATAGATCAGTCTCCACTGGAAGGAAGGCCACTGTTTGTCATCATATATCTGCCTGGCTGTCATTCAGAACCTAACTGAACTCTTTTAAATTTCATTCTATTCCTGCTTGTCTTGTTTCTGGGCCCCTGAGAAATTTCTTGCTATGTGTGTTCTGAAGCAGGACATTTTGATGCAGCCATTTTGATGTGAATGTTTTGATCTTCAGAGTGCAAATAATAGGATTTTGGTCATAGGCATGTTATATATCTGTACACCCTCTCTGACTCTGCCGCATCCCTGAACTTCACCCTCACTTTACATTTCTTTTACTTTTTAAAAAATGGAGATAACTACATATATATTTTCCTGAAATACTTCAAAGTGAATCCTATTCGTCATACTATTTCACTTATAAGTACTTTTTTAAATGTTTCTTTAACAGATAAGGGCAGTAACTATAGTACACATACAATGAAATTAATGATGATTCTTTAATATCTAATAAATAGTCCATGTTCAATTTTCCTCCATTCCCTCTAAAAGTTTTTTCAGTTGAGTTTTTCAAATCACAAGCTATACAATATCCACCCATTGCATTTGGTTGCTGTGCCTGTTAATTTCTAACAGCCCCCTACTTTTTATTTGTTTATCAAAGTAATAGAAATATAACAAAAGTACCCAAATTGAGTGCTTGATGAATGCTTAGAAAATGAACAGCCCATGTAACTACTACTCAGATAAATATAGCGCACATCACCAGCACCCCAGAAGTTTCCCAGTCATTTTGTGTGCACCTGCCCTCCAAGATAGCTACTGTTCTATTACCATGGATTGATTTTGCCTATTTTTTTACTTCATATGAATGGAGTCACACAGAATGTCAGCGTTTTGGTCTGGCTGCTTTGGGGGAAATCTTTTAAAAAACTCAGCTGAGGTATAATTTATATGCAATAAACTGTGCTCACTTAAAATGTGTAGTTCAGTGAGTTTTAAAAGAGGGATGCGCCCGTGAAACCACCACCACAGTTAAGATACAGAACATTTCTATCGCCCTGAAAAGTTTCCTCATGCCACATTGTAGTCATTCCCTCCCCACAGTCCCAGCTTTCAGGCAACTATTAATTTATTTTCTGTCACTAGGGATTATTTTGCATTTTCTAGAATTTTTAATAAATTAAGTCATACGATATGTACTCTTTTGTGTCTGGCTTCCTTCAGGGAGTATAATGATTTGGTTATGTGGTTGCATGTATTAGTAGTTTGTTTCTTTTTCTTTTTTTTTCTCCCCGGTACGCGGGCCTCTCACTGTTGTGGCCTCTCCCGTTGCGGAGCACAGGCTCCGGATGCGCAGGCTCAGCGGCCATGGCTCACGGGACCAGCTGCTCCGCGGCATGTGGGATCTTCCCGGACCAGGGCACGAACCCGTGTCCCCTGCATCGGCAGGCGGACTCTCAACCACTGCGCCACCAGGGAAGCCCAGTAGTTTGTTTCTTTTCATTGCTCAGGACTATTCTATTATATAGGCAGTCCCCATTTTGTCTATTTATTCATTTTGTGTATTTATTCATCGTTGGTTTATATTTGGGTTGTTTACAGGTTTGGCTTATTATGAATAAAACTGCTTGTGGTACAGATATTTATGTGGGCATATTTTCATTTCTCTTAGATAAATAAATGCCTGAGAGTGAAGTGTCTGAGTTGTACATTATGTATGTATAAAATTTAAAAAAAACAATCTAACTGTTCTCCAAAGTGGTTGTGCCATTTTACTTTCACACCATCAATTTAAGAGCATTCCAATCGTTTTACATCCTTGCCAACCTTTGGGAAGGTCACTCTTTTAAATTTTAATTGTCCTATTATCACACTGCAGTTTTAATTTGTATCTCCTGATAACTAATGATATTGTCAATGTTTACATGTACTTATTTGCCATCTGTATAACCTCTTTTGCGAAGAATCTTCAAATCTTTGCCTCTTTTTTCCCCTCTGAATTGTAGGAGTTCTTTATGTATTCTGCATACAAGTCCTTTGTCAGATATGTATGTTGCAGATGTTCTCTTATATGTCAGTGGCTTATGAAAAGCAGTTTTTAATGATGACTATGCTTTTAGTTCCTTTTTAAGAAATCTTGGTGTACTCCAAGATTGCAAAGATTTTTTTTCCTATGATTTCTTCTAAAAGTTTGGTCTGTGATCTATTTTGATGGAATATTTATGTATGGTATAAAGTAAGGGTCAGCATTCTGCCACTTCCCCCACCCTCCCAGTATGGTATCCAGTTGTTTTAGCCCTATTATCAAAAAGATACTCTACTCCCTCATTGAATTACCTTGGCATCTTTGTCAAAAAGAAATTGACCATTTATGTGGGAGTCTATTTTTGGACTCCTGATCTGTTCTCTTGATTCATTTATGTATCTTTTCCTTAATAACACACTGTTTTGATTAGTGTGGCTTTATAGTCAGTCTTAAAATCAAGCAGTGTGAGTTCTCCAACTCTGTACTTCTTTATTAAAATTGCCTTGGCTCTTTTAGTTAATTTGCGTTTCATATTATATAAATTTTAGAATCAGTGTGTCAATTTCTACAAAAAGTCCTGCTGGGATTTTGATTGGGATTGCATTGAAACTTTAGATTGATGTTTGAGAGAAATCCCATTTTGACAATATTGAATCCTTCAATCCATGAATATGCTATATCTTTCCATTTATTGAGCTATTTAGTTTCTTTCTACAGTGTTTTATAGGTTTCCGTACAAAGGTTTTGCATGTACTTCATGTTTTGGGATGGCATAATAAATGGAATTGTACTTTCAGTTTTATTTCCCAGTTGTTCATTGCTGGTGTTTAGAAATAGTAATGAGTTTTGACTTGTATCATTTGACTTTCCAAATTTGTTTGTTAGTTCTGGTAGCCTTTTTGTAGACTTTAAAGCTTTTCTACATACATGATCAGGTCATCTGTAAATACAGTTTTACTTCTTTCTGTGTAATCTTTATTTAACATTTGTTTTGTATTTTTTGTTTTATTAATCCAGTCTTAAATCTTTTTTAATGGAGATATAATTGATTTATAACATTAAATTAGTTTCAGGTGTACAACTTAATGATTTGATATTTGTATATATTGCAAAATGATCACCACAGTAAGTCTAGTCAACATCTATTGCCACACATGGTTATAAATATTTTTCTTGTGGTGAGAACTTTTAAGATCTACTCTCTTAGCAACTTTCACCTATACAATACAGTATTATTAACTATTGTCACCATGCTTGTACATCTCCATGACTTACTTTGTAAGTGGAAGTTTATATTTTTTGACCACCAAAAGATAACCTTTTGACAGTCTTTTAAGTATTTATTTCAGATGCAGGAAACTTATAATACTTCCATTTGCCACTATGATTCTGTCTTCTGTATTACTGTCGCCAAGTAATTCAACCCCTTGCCAAGACATTTTTGTTAAACAGTCAATATTTATTTAGATTTTACCACACATTTTACTCTTCATTCCATCCTGCATTCCGTGCATTCATCTGGGAGCTTTTTCTTCTGCCCAAATAACTACCTCTGTACTGAAGAGAAGTATTTCCTTTCATGTGGAATTTGTTTTCTTCTTCCAGAGAGATGTTACTATCTGGCAGGTGGATACTGAGCAAGTCATGTTGATCTAATCAAGAATTGAAGATTTTTTTCCCCCAAAGCTGTGCCTGGTCTGTTTCCCTTTTGTCCTAACAACTCTGGCCCTTACGGTTTCTCACGTGAACTTCTGTGGTGTTTACCATGGCCTTTTGTCCTTAGCAGGTACTAAGTTCCAATTTTTGTCTCCCCAACACTGTTAAACTAAGAAAATTCCTCCTTGGATTTTTAGTCTATTTGCAATTGATTTTTGCTGGGTTGCTTGGCCTCTTACTCCACACATGTGTAGCAAATGTCTTGAAGGGAAATTGCATTGGGAATGTTGGACTTACTCCTCTATGGTCTCCGTTTACCAGAAATCTGAGCCCCTTAAGTCCTAGCTGCTGCTTCTGAAGCCCTTAACTTCAGCTTTTGTCTCTTCAACTCAGAGAAACTGTTGCAAGATATAGGTTGCTTTTTTCTACCTGGTCTACTCTCCTGCAAGGCAAATTACTAACACCTTTAGGACAAAAAGCTGCCCAAACAATAGGGCTCATGTCAAAGGGCTTTCTTTCTCTGCAGAATATAGGCTGCTTGAATCCTGGCTACCTTGGTGGTTCTGCAACGCTTTCAAATAGCTAATCTCATTTTTTTTTTCATACAACATTATAATTGTTTTCTATGGGTGGATTAATCTCATACAAGTTACTCCTTTATAGCCAGAAGCACAGCTCTTCAAGGTATATTTTAAGAAAGGCCCTCTTCCCTCCTCCCCCACCCCCCAACCAGGTCACACATACCCCCATTTTTAAAGATGCCATTTGTTTGTTGAAAAATGGGTCATTTTACCCCCATGGAATATCTCACACTTTGGATTTCTAATTCTTTCCTTATAGTGTCATTGTTTAACATGTTTCTCTATTCCTCATATTTCTAACAAATAGTTAGATTTAGAGATTGTTAGGTAATAGCATATCATGGGGGCATTGTGTATCTCCTTCTGCATCACATCCTGAGCCACAAAATGCAATGGTTCCCAAACTTTCATTTACATTGGAATCACCTGGGAAATCTTTAAAAAGATTAAAAAAACCCAAAACTACTGATGCCCGATTTAATTGGTAGGGTGGGACGTAAACTGAACATTGAGATTTTTGAAAGCTCTCTCCACCATCCCCAGGTCATTCAAATGTTCCGCAGAGTTTGAGAACCACTGATGTAATGTCTGGTTATCCCACTTTTAGTTACGTTAGGATTGATTCATAGATTCCGGTGTTCTCAGTTTGATCCCTTCAATATCAAGTTCCCCCGTCAAGCTTTAAGCCAGTGTTTTAGTGTTTAGCCAGTGGTTGCCTAGCTCCATTATTTCATTAAAAGATGCAAAGTGGGGAGTTTCTAATTCTTTCATTCCTCCTGCTCTTATTAGTTGTGAATGCTCCATAAAGAAGAACTTTTAATTCCTGTTTGGTTAGCTTGAAGTGCAGTCCATTTAAGAGTAAATGCTTAAATTTTTCCCCTCCTTTTATATATTTTCTCAATTATGAGTTGCTACCCTAACAACTTGCAAAGGTAACCAACAATTTAAAAAATATCATTGTGGCACTCATGGTTTTTAATAAGTTAATCTATTTCATTTTTTCATATTCATTGTTTTTTTGATATTGAAATGGATTCATCTTTGGTCAGTAGGAGCCCCTTTCAAGTTGGCTTTAAGTCATTTTGATATGACTCTAGTAGTCTTTGATAGCTTCCTATGAAAAACTTCCCTGGCTCACTGTGTCCATGTCCTGCCCTAGATCTGGAATTAGCCATTTCTTCAAGGATCCTTGGTTCCTTTCAAAAGAAAGGAAGTGCTTAAGAGACCAAAGTAGAGGCTCCTTAATCCTCAGTCTGTTCCTCATTTCTCCCATTTTATTTGCCCAAGAGTAATAATAACTGCATCATTATTTTAGTTCTACCACCTGTTTCATGTTTGTCTTAGGATACTTAACTTCTCTGTGCCTGTGTTCTTATCTATAAAATGGGGATGGTGATTGAAATAATACAGGCATAATGCTTGCCCCAATGGCTTTTTAACAGAGAGCCAACAGGAGTAATGGTGTGGTGGTGGTGGTAGTACTAGTTGTTATGTAGCAATAATGGTAGTAGTGGTGGTAGCAGTTCATTTTTTTCAACAAATTATTATGTACCCACTGTGTGTAAGCACTGGTCATAGGCAGAAGTGGTAATGGTGCTAGTAGTAGAAGTCATCATAGCAGTAGTAGTAGTCATTTAGTTTTTTAATAAATAATTACGTGTGAGGTACTATACTGGGCACTAGGGATGCAGTGGTAATTAAGACAGCTGTCGTCACGTCTTCAAGGAGAAAGACAAAAGACAAGTACAGTGGCAAATATAAATTATTATTGTGGATCCAAAATTGTTCACTTACGTATTTGTCTACGTTAAGGGCTAAAATTTCAAGTAGTTGCATACCAGCATCAAAATCACTGCTTCAGAATGGTGTTGTCCAAACGGCCATATTGAAATGTCTTCTATCTAAGCGTCCCATTCATATCGAAGTCACTACATTTTTGTCCTGAGCACCTTTCCCTGGAAGAGAATTACTTTTAATAAAGGATGGTTCTTTGCAGTGACTTACAGGATTGAAACTGGGGCTTCTCTCTTCTTTCTGCTATTTCCCTCTGGTGCTGCCCGGTGTTCCTAGTGAGCGGCTGGTCCCCAAGGAATCTCACCCCTCCTGAAATTGGAAAAGTGCCCTTGCTGAGGACTTGGTGTCAGAGCAGTGGAAAGGTGCCATCAGAGGGGGAGTTTCTGCAGAGCCCAGAGGCAGGAAGCCACTTGGCTCTGTCTTACTTCAGAGTGAAAATGAGGTCACAGGATGTCCCTTTCTGTGAATGACTGTATAAAAGGCCAAGAGAAAACTTCCTCTTGTCCTGCAGCTAAAAGTATCCTCATGCTGTGAAGGAGTCACTTTTTCGGCTCTTTGTGCAGTCGCCAAAAGACAGTCTCAGCAGGGCAGGTGTGTAGGAAGCCAGCAAGGTGAGAGCAGTTATTTTCCTCCCTCACACTTCGGGTGATGCTTACTTTCTCTACATGGAGAAAGCCTCTTAATTGGAAAGGGAATAACAGATTTTTCAACTTCTTGCCATTCCTGATCCTTCTTTACTTTTTTTCCGACCGAATGGGAATTGCCCAGACTTCAGCCTCCTGTTGGGAAGTGTACCTACCAATCCACAGGAATCAATCCAAATCCCTGTTGTGGGAAATGGACTATTTTAGCTGCAGGAGATGTCTATGTCTGCTCTTTACCTCAGTGAGCTTGCTGTCTAGAGGATTGTATGGTCAGGTCACTCAAGGTGGCTGTTCTCTTACTCTCTGTATATCCCTGGCTTGACCAGTGCCTGCTTCACCTATACCCTACTCACATGACTGACCTCCCTACGTATTTGCCCCAGGGCCCAGCTGGTGATTGTTGTTATCAAAGGGACAGTGAGGGGTGTGCCCCTAGTAACCAGTGAGCCAGCCTGACTTCAATTCCCCAACTGGCAATCTCCTCCCCGCCAACCCGGCAGCAAAGACTGCCACCATGTCCCGCCCACTGACCACCGGTCGGGGTGTCGCTCCAGGACCTTGTTTCAGATGTGTAAGCTCCCCCATCCATTAAACGATTGATGTCTCTGTTGCTGACTCCAGGCTCTTCCTTTGGTCTTAAAGCTGGGCAAGCACAGGACTTGTAGGCCTGCGGGGTGCAGCCCAATAAGGACAGAGGTAAAAGTCATTCATTCTACAAATCTTAATTGAATCTGCATGGGGTTCCAGGACCAAAACACAAAGCCAACAATGTTTGCTGTCTGTTCCTTTACGATAAAGTTTACCAACCCTGCTCTCGGACATTTACTCTGTGGCTTCTTTTCTGTGGTATAATGGTCATGAGTGTGGGCTCAGTGTTAGATGGTCTTGGGTTCAAATCTTGGCTTAGCCTGAGACTTACTGTGCAGTCTTAGGCAAGTCACTTCACTCCTCTGAGCTTTAGTCTCTTCATCTGTCACGAGGAAAAACTAAGAGTCGGTCAGACACCAAATGTTTATGGAGTGTCCATGATATATTAGCAACTTCTTTCTTAGGCACAGGGATGAAGTCAGATAACAAACATGCACAGAAATAAATGAGATGGTTTCAAATTTTGATAAATAGAGCAAGGTAGTTGTGGAGGGATAGAGTAGTATGGTTGTGTGGTTTGTGTGTTTAAAAAAAAAAAGATGATTCAAGAAGGAGGGGGCAGGCTGCTGTCAAATACTGCTAAGTGGTTAAGTGAAGAGAGGCCAGAAATTGGCCACCAGCTTTGGCAAGATGTGGTTTGTTGATGACCTTTACTAGGGACCTGCTATGAATAGCCTCTGACCTTTATATGTTCATAATAAAGGCAAAGTACGTGCTGTTTCTGGCTTTTTAAAGAATCTAGAATGATCCTTTAAAGGAAATGAAACCTATAGTTAAGCTGAATTTTTAAAAAATCTGTAGGGAATGTTATATTTCTGACTCCAATAATTGCATTATAGATAATAGAAAAAAAAGTTAATGGCTGCTGACTACACTTTTAATTTGTTCTAGTTACTCAGGTCTGCTGCAGTACCTCCAAAATATCCTGTTGTTAGGGTACTTGTTAAAAACATTTTTTTAAATAAAAATCTTTTACATATGGGAGCATAAAAGTGACCAAGTCAAAATGAATCCCAGTGATTTTTAAACACACATTAAAGCCAAAGTTTACAAGCAGCATTTACAGCTAATTAGAATGGACTCGTTTCTGGGTGTCTGGCATAGGGACACGTTCTCCTGAAATTCTTTCTCCCTTTGTTATTTAACACAGTGTTTTTTTTCATCTTGTTGCTTATCTCCAGCCATCAGAGGAAACTCTGGCCAAATAGTGTGGCATCACTGGGGAGAAAACGCCATTTCCCTGGGTAAGGAAGGAGAAAAAAAAAGGCCAACTCCTATTGATTTCCATTTCTCAGACAGAGTGATGCCTTTAACACTCCATAATGAAAGTTTTTATATGTGAGAGGGATTACCAACATTGGGCCGTTATTGTCCTTTGATGTGCCCCAGAAATATTACAGTAGAAGTTATTAAGGAATAAACTGTGGGACACCAACTGTTCTGACAATGTGGCTTGTCACTTTGCCCCAAGCCAATTTATGTGGCAGCAAATTTTCTTTTTTTCCTTTTTCCTTTTTTTTATAATTAGAGAGGGATGTGAGAGTAGATTGTCAGCCTGTTTCACTTCAGGACAGAAAATAAATGGAGCCTTAAAATTAACAACAGTATCTAGGCATTGGTGTGGAATGTGCACATTTCCCCAGCTTTTGCCCATTTTATAGATGAGGAAAGTGAAGCTCATAGAAGTCAGGAGTTGGCCAAGGTCACAGTGCTAATTGGATGCCCACCTGGGAACATGAAGCTGGCTTATGCTTCTCATTCTGGTGATTTCCACTTAAAGCATAGCTGTCTCTGCGTCCACTCGGAAGGAAGGTTAAAATTGTTTAAAGGCTGGAAACTGATGAAATATGAGGAATCACGTGCTGTGAGACTGTGCGTTCCCCAGCTTTCCACTGAACTGGAAATCGTTGGGGCACCACTGTGGGTCTGAAACCGTTCCCTGGCAGCTGGACTTGGTGTCTGCAGAGGCGAATTGTGTCTCGTGTTTAAATCTCACAGATGGAAATGGGGCAGCGCCTCGGTGTGGGCTCATGCTTTCTCCTCGCTTACTCAGATTAAGCTGCCTAACTTTGCTCCTGGGGAGGCTGCAGGTTTGTCAGGGGTCAGCTAGCATTTCCAAACAGCTCTCCAGAATGCGGGGGGTATACATTTCCCTTTCCCAAGTGACAGCAGACACAGTCACTGCAGAACAGCTCGAAAGATTTTGGATTGCTTTATTTGGCACCTTTTGTTAATCTAAAGGACATCGCATCATGGCATTTTTTCTTAACTGTTTTGATCCTTGATTTTATAGATTCTCAGGTAAGGAATGTTCCAAGTGTGTAAATATCACCTTTATTATATTTAAATAGAATTATTATTAATTGTACTTCTTTCTTTATTTTTTATTTCGTTTTGGCTGCGTTGGGTCTTCGTTGCTGCACACGGGCTTTCTCTAGTTGCATCGAGGGGGGGCTACTCTTCGTCGTGGTGCACGGGCTTCTCATTGCAGTGGCTTCTCTTGTTGCGGAGCATGGGCTCTAGGTGTGCGGGCTTCAGTAATTGTGGCATGTGGGCTCAGTAGTTGTGGCTTGCAGGCTCCAGAGCACAGGCTCAGTAGTTGTGGCACACGGGCTTAGTTGCTCCACAGCATGTGGGATCTTCCCGGACCAGGGCTTGAACTTGTGTCCCCTGCATTGGCAGGCGGATTCTAAACTACTGCGCCACCAGGGAAGTCCCTAATTGTATTTCTAATAATAATAACTATTATTATTATTAATAATAGACTAATAAATGTCTATTGTGTGTTTTCTGAGGGTCTAAGCATTGTGCTAACAGCTTTACATGTATTGTTTGATTTAATCCTTTAATCCTTTAGTCCTGCCATATAGAACCTTTTATTATTTGTCTTTTATAGATAGAAAAATGGAGACTCAGTGAGGTTAAGAAATTTGCCCAAGATTCCACAGCTAGTAAGTGGTACAGTCAGGATGTGGAATCAGGTGATGTTACTCGTACCGCATGTTTCTAACCACCGTACATACTGCCTTCTTGGCGCAGGCTAATAAACTGAGGATATTTTGAGCAAAATTTTCTGCTTATGAGTTAAAGGCCTTTTAATTTATTTTTTAAATTAGAGATTGGCTCTTCTTTCAGACTTGTCTTAATCTACACTTGCATTTTCTAGAGGAGGAAACTGAAGCCCAGAGAAGTAAAATGTCAGCAGTATGGATCCATCTTCTTACCTGCTCCCTCTTTCCTCCCTTTTCCTTTGCTTACAAGGCACCCACTTTTGAGCGAGTTCAGTATCAAATTTCAAGGTTCTGCATTATCAATAACTCGCTTAGTGCTCAAAGGCTGAAGAAGCTGTGCTTTTTTTTGTTTGTTTTCTCAAGGTCTAGAATGAACCTCTGTTATATTGTCTGAGAAGGTGGGAAATCTTTTAAATCAATTCTTAAAAGAAAGAGAACTTTGTTTTTTAACTCTTTCCTTGATGACACTGACTTTTAGAAATAAAACATTCACTTTAAGGTTTATTAATTGAGAATAAGATAAAGACGTTAGGATTGTGTCCTTTTCATGATTTTGGGAATTAGGGAGAAATTATGGCTACTAGGTGGTTGTAGAATATATTATAAACTATCGCCACAGAGTTCTTTTGAGCAATCTGAGAGATGTGGGATGCATTTTTATCTGATTAGGTTTGTTGGTAAACCAGACCTGGAAACCAGGACCTGAATTTTATTTTGTGTCTGTCACCACTTTATCATGGTGGTAGAAATCATGTTTTCGCCCTGCATTTGAAGAAGAGGCACCTTCCTCCAGCACCTCGTCTGTACTCAGATTAATCAGGTTGTCTGTGACTACAAAAGCAAAAGACTTTGAGTCCTCCGGTAATGGGCCCATTTTAACTTTAATTTTGGAGCTAAGACAGTTATACTTTATCTGAAGAGATGTGCAAGTGTAAAAATCATGTGCTAAAAGTGTTTCCTGTGGATAACCTGGTCCTTCCATCCCCGGTGGTAATTGAGAGATTGGAACTCCTGGCACAAATCAGAAAAATCATCCTCATACATCATTCTCTCCTTGACTACTATAACCATTCTTAGAGGAACTAACAGTTTAAAACTTAGGTAACCCCTGAGAGATGCTTGTGGCTGTCTTCATGATTTTCCCCCAATTTTGGAAGTTAACAGTTCTCTTGTGATGATAAAAAGCAGCCCTGCGTCCCCAGACTCTCCCCAATCATACACAACACATTCCATTTGAAATTAGATGCTTCACCTTGATGTGCCAGAGACTTTGGCACAGTCAGTTCAAATTTAGGAGTCCTACCCATGGTGTTCCATGTATTCATCTCTAAATCGGGCTAGAAGATGCTGGTCATCTGTCCAGTTCTGTGTAGCTGTGTAGGACAAACAGTTACAACAAGCAATAGCTGACTCTTTTCCATGTTTCATCTTGTAGGAAACTGGGTTTTTGCGGTACCCAAAGAGAGTTATTGTTTGCTGTGCAAATGAGGAGAGTCGGGTTTTAAAACAGTTTTAAGATTGCTCTGGAGGAAAGGAACAGTCTCTGATTAAGTCAGTATCTGGGGGATGCTGTGTGACACACACATGGTGGCATATGGTGGAGGTGGATGGACTGAGGCCCAGAGAAACTTTGGAGGCTATTTGATGGATTTATCTGACACTCTGAATTAGACAGTGCCCCAGGAGATGAAAGCAGCAGATTTTTCATGAGGTTTTACCTTCCCTGCTAACTTCCCCACTTCTCTAAGGGTTAATTAATTTTTGTTTCTTTACCCAAGGAACCTGCCTCTGGATTAGGTTGATGACAGACTGATGAATGGACAGGTCTGACAAGCACAGGCATTTTTGCCATCTGCCTTCTGTGTTTCTGCTTGAATCCTCTTGGGGTAAATCAGAATCATAGTTTGTGAAACAATGCACAGGCGTTGGAAAGACAGGCCCCTATTTTTAGGCTCTCTGGAAATGTTTCCCGTTATTTGATTTTGGTGGTTTCAGTCATATCTTCTAATACGGTTTCATACAAATGTAATCTGGCTTCCCCAGCCTAGTACAACCCAAATCAAAATGATATTATACCTCTTCACAGCTGTAAATCCTTCCTCAAATTAAAGCTCTGAAACTTAATCTGCTAGAGGTCTACAGAGAAGGAGGGGAGCCTCCAGCACCCCACCATGAATAGCATTAAGCATCTAATGACAACTTGACAGAGACTTTTATCTTTTGTCCCCTGTGAAATAAAATCTTCAGAGTTATCTGCCTCTTCTTTGAAACTTAGCACAAGCTGTACTGGGCCAGGTGTCTCAAAGGTGATACCAAGAGGGCAGAAACTGAGAGCTCTTCTTTTTTTTTTTTTTTTTTAACCCATTTCTTTCTGGGTTGCCTTTTTTTTTATTAGCTGGGAAGAAATGAGGGTAAATCTGAGATGTGGCTACTTTCCAAAAAGGTTAAAGACACAGAGTCGCAAAATCCCAACAGGGACTCACACAGGAGATTGATGAATTAATTGACCCCACCAATTAACCAATGAATTAATTACTCAGTGTAAAGCAGAGTGAAGTCAAGAAAGGACAGGGGTGGGTAAGTCTTAGCTGAGAGGGAGATCAGAAAATGAGAGATCTGGATGAGGTGAGGTTCCTGACTGCACTCAGTTGACAGTGTGGGTGAGTGGGCAGGGGGCCAGGCAGAGTCTGCAGGCAAGGCTGGCGTGAGGCTCACAAAGAGGTGCACGTTAGCGCCAGGGTCCCACGTAAGAGACACGACCCAGTCCTTAGGTCTAGAACACAGTTAATTCCCAGGGAGGCTTGTTGTGGTGGTTCAATGGCTACCTTTTAATCCTTATTATTTCAGGAATTTTCTAGGGCTTCTGAACCAATTCCTCTTAAGGCAGGGCTCTGACTGCTTTGGGAAGAAACCTGATTCTTTCAGTTCTACATAAGAGGACAAGCCTCTATCCTCTGTGATTTTCCAGGGAATTGCTAGGCATTTAGGTCTCCCTGTGGCCTATCTGTGGGCTGATTATTCAGAATCATTTGCCTTGTTTTCAACAGCATCTTTCTGGGGGTGAACTTCCTCACACTGCTTTTCATTTACAAAACTGAAGGGACCACAGTCTGTTCTATGGTATCAGTTACAGATACCAGTATATACCTCTTGTTTCCTGAGATTACTTTGAAAATGAGGCCAGACCTTTTGGCTAGAAGACTCTTGGGTTATTTTATTGATACATAGAGTCCCTGAGGACATAGGTGTCAGTCAGGCAGGGTCCAATTCTGAACCAGTCTCTGGGAGGATACTTTCAGAAAAATACTGTAAGACAAACTGTCCTCTCATCACTTTCATCCCCAGCATGGCCAGTATGACAAAGGAACAGGAGCAGGTTATCATTCATTCAAAAACTATATTTTGAGAGCAGCTAACAAGTATCAGGCAAGCCAGGTAGTGTTTTAGGATCTGAGAAAACTGCAGTGAAGAAAATAGATAGTATCCCTGACTCGTGATGGTCACATTGCCATCTTTGCATGGATACTGTGTTTTAAACATTGTAAGTAGCCTGAAATAACTTGGGATTTCTCACTAGAGGGATGCAGTATGCAAATGCCCATTATGTCAATTAGTCGAGGCAACAGAAAGAACAAAGGAAAAACAGGAGAAACATTATTCTGAAATCTGACTAGTGAAGGCTATTCAGCTTTAAGGGACAATAATTTATCAGAGAAAGAGTTAGCAAATTAGTTTTATTTTATTTTTTCCCTTGAGTTTACTTCAATTCTGTGCTAATATTAGACATTGCTTTGGTCATGCTAAGCTAGGTTCTACTGTGATGATAAGCAACCTCCAAGTCTTGGACGCTTAAAGGGAAGTTTTTTGGAGTTTTACTCCTGGAATGACAGTGTGAGGAGCCCCACAGATCTATTCCCCAGCAAAAAAACCATAACTGGTGAAAATAGTAAATAGAAGCCCAACCATTTAAAGTCTCTGGAATTGTCCTAACCATATACAGCAAATGAAAAATTATTTGTTTAAGAAAACCTACTAAACCTTGGTAAGAGCAGCAGGGATCAGAGGCACTTGCAGTACAACCTGCTCCTTCCTCACCCCCACCCCATTCTGCCCTGCCCAGCCAGATGGAAGCTCTACTCTGGACAGATGTGGCCAAGAAGTTGGAGCTAACTTTTCCCTCAGATTCCAGTCAAGGGATGTGGTATCTCTTTGAGAAAGGCAGGCCACCAGCTCTTCTCATCCCCTCCAGCTCTGAGTTACAGAGGCTAATTCCTGGTGAGCATAGCTGAAAGGTTGGAGGCTACATTCCTCCACCCAGCTGACACTCAGAGGGCAGAGGCTCTGCTCCAGGTGCAGCCCACTGAGGGTACTGAGATACATATCACCTTTGCTCAGCTTTCTGGAGACAGTGGTTCCACCCTGGGAGAGGCCAGTGAATTCTTCCAAAGGCTGCCACCCCTAACCAGATCCCTGTTCACAAAGCAAGAGTATCATTCCAATCCAAATCTCCAGAGCAGTGGCTCAGAGATTTTGCTAGGAAGAGAGGCAGGCTTTAAGAATAGAGGGCTCTCATTGTTAATCAACTATGCTCCAATATAAAATAAAAATTTTTTAAAATTAAAACAAAAAAAAGAGTAGACAGCTCTGAAGCTTACTGAAAGAAACTCACTTGATTTGAAACTGGAGAATTTTAAGCCCAATGGTGCTCTCCAAAACAATAGGGATTGTGGTGGTGAACAATGAAGAGGAGGTTAGTAGCTCTATGAGACCAATGAGCTAAACCATAGCTCACCTAGTTTACCAGAGAGTATCGGGGAAGAACTACCCTCCTGGGGTCAGAAAAAACTGGCCTCAAAAACCACCCCTGGAAGCAGCAGCATAGCACAGGGAGGTCAGCTCGGTGCTTTGCGACGGCCTAGAGGGGTGGGATGGGGAGGGTGGAAGGGAGGCTCAAGAGGGAGGGGCTGTGAGGATATATGTATGCATATGGCTGATCCACTTTGTTGTACAACAGAAAAAACAAACAAACAAACTAAACAACACCCCTGCAAAGGAGCCAGAATTTAATTGGATCAAATTGTGGAGCAGTTTGTACTCCCAGGGCATTATTGAAAGCAATAGATCAGCTGGAAATTAGTGAAGCCTAACAGCTGGATGTGACACTAAACAATGCAGACAGCCTAACAGATGGCAGGGGGAGGGGGGTGGGGGTGGGGAGGAGGGTTGGAGATAATCAAAGAGAGCCTTGAAAGCACATTCTTTTCTAGTGTACATGGAATGTTCTCCAGCTACACTGTAAAACATACCTCAAAACATTTAAAAGGATTGAAATCATATAAAGTATGTTCTCTGGCCACAACAGTGTAGAATTACAAATCAATAAGAGAAAATGGGGAAATTTACAGATATGTAGAGATTAAACAACACATTCCTAAATAATCAATGGGCCAAAGAAGAAATTACAAGGAAATGAGGAAAACATTTGTGATAAATGAAATTGAAGACGTCAAATTTATGGGATACAACTAAAACAATGCTTAGGGGAAATTTATAGCTCTAAGCACTTGTATTTAGAAAGGAAGAAAGATTTCAAACCAGTAACGTATCCTTTCACCTTAAGAAACTGCAGAAAGAAGAGAAAAATGAATCCATAGCAAACAGAGGACAGAAATAATAAAGATTGGAGCAGGAATTAATGAAATAGAGAAAAGAAAAACAAATAGAGAAAAGCAACCTAAGGGAAAGTTGCCTCTTTGAAAAGATCAACAAAACTGACAAACCTTTAGCTAGACTGACTGAGGAGAAAAAAGAGAAAACTCAAGCTACCAAAATCAGGCATGATGAAGGGGGCATTACTACTGACTCTACAGAAAGAAAAGATTATAAGGGAATACTATGAACAAAAATATGTCAACAAGTTAGATGAAATAGACAAATTACTAGAAATATACAAATTAGTAACACTGACTCAAGCAATATAAAATCTGAATAGATTAATAATAAATAAAATAAAGAGATTGAATGGTAATTAAAAATACCCCACCAAGAAAAGCCCAGGTACAGATAGTTTCACTGATGGGTTCTAGCAAACATTTAAAGAACAATTAATACCAATTCTTTATAAAACTGTTCCAAAAATTAGAAAAAAGAGAATACTTCCCAATGCATTCTGATCACAAATATCCTGATATCAAAACTGGACAAAGACATCACATGTAAAGAAAACTACAGACCAATACCTCAAAGTATAGACACAAAACTTCTACTGGAAACTACAGCCAAGGCAATTAGGCAAGAAAAAGAAAGAAAATGCATCTGTAGTTGAAATGAAGAAGAAAAACTATCTCTATTAGCAGATGACATCTCATGTATATAGTAATCCTAAGGAATCTACTAAAAAAACTATTAGAAATAGTAAACAAGCTCAGTAAGTTTTCAGGATAAAAGATCAATATACAAAAGACAATTAATTACATTTCATTTCTCTTGAAATAAACAATCAGAAAAAGAAATTAAGAAACGGATTCCATTTATAATGGCATCAAAAAGAATAAGATGTTTAGGAATAAATTTAATAAAATGGTGCAAAACTTAAATCTGAATCTACATCCTATTATTGAGAGAAATTAAAGAAGACCTTAGTAAACGGAAAGATGTTTTTGTGTTTGTAGATAACAAGACTTTATGCTGTTAAAATGGCAGTACTCCCTTGAATGACCTACAGAGTAAATTTATGCAATCCCTTCGGAAATCCCAGCTGGGTTCTTTGCATCCTAAAACAACGTAAAAAAAAACTTCAGGAGGGGCTTCCCTGGTGGCACAGTGGTTGAGAGTCTGCCTGCCAATGCAGGGGACACGGGTTCGTACTCCGGTCCGGGAAGATCCCACAAGCCGCGGAGCGGCTGGGCCCGTGAGCCATGGCCACTGAGCCTGCGTGTCTGGAGCCTGTGCTCCGCAACGGGAGAGGCCACAACAGTGAGAGGCCCGCGTACCGCAAAAAAAAAAAAACTAAAACACTTCAGCGGAACCAAAATAGCCAAAATAATCTTGAAAAAGAAGTATTTGGGCTGGCCAAAAAGTTGTTTTGGGTTTTTCCATAATCTTATGGAAAAACCCGAACGAACTTTTTGGCCAACCTGATTCAAACTTGGAGGACTTCCTGATTTCAAAAACTTACAAGTCTACAGTAATCAAGACATTGTGTTATTGGGATAAGGAAAGACATGTAGATCAATGGAGTGGAATTGAGATTCCAGAAAGAAACCCTCACATTTACGCTCAATGATTTTCAAAAAGGCTGCCAAAACAATTCAATAGAGAAAGAATAATCTGTTCAACAAATGATTCTGAGACAACTAGATATCCACAAGCAAAAGAACACCCTACCTCACACCATATTCAAAATTTACCTTGAAATGGTTCAAATACCAAAATATAAGAGCTAAAACTATAAAACTCCTAGATGAAAACATAAGCATAAATCTTGATCTTGGATTAGGCAATGGATTTTTAGATATGATGTTAAAAACACAAACAAAGAAAGAAAAATCAGATGGATTGGATGTCATTAAAATGAAAACTTTTGTGCTTCAAAGGATACCATCAAGAAAGTGGAAAGATAATTCACACAATGGGAGAAAATATTTACAAATTGTATATCTGATGAGGGAGTTGTATCTAAAATATATTAAAAAATTATACAACTTAATAATTTAGAGACAACCCAATTATCTGTTCTGTTCTATAGATATTTATCCAGAAAAGTTATACAAATAGATATTTATCCAGAAAACGTACACAAATAGTGAATTAGCCCATGGAAGAATGTTTAAAATCATTAACCATCAGAAAAATGCAAATGAAACTTACAGTGAGATACCATATCATATCCACTGAGATGGCTATAATCAAAAGGAGGATGTAGAGAAATTGGATACACTATTGTGTATCGCACCTTATGCACTGGAGGTGGGAATATAAAATGGTACAGGTGGAGGAGCTTCAAGATAGTGGAAGAGTAAGACAGGGAGATCACCTTCCTCCCCACAAATACATCAGAAATACATCTACATGTGGAACAACCTCCTACAGAACACCTACTGAATGCTGGCAGAAGACCTCAGACTTCCCAAAAGTCAAGAAAATCCCCATGTACCTGGGTAGGGCAAAAGAAAACAGAAAAAACAGAGACAAAAGAATAGGGATGGGACCTACATGCAGAGGTAGGGCCAAATCCAAAGCTGAACCCCAGGAGCTGTGCAAACATAGAAGAGAAAGGGAAATCTCTCCCAGAAGCCTCAGGAGGAGTGGATTAAATCTCCTCAATCAACTTGATGTACCCTGCATCTATGGAATACCTAAATAGACAGCGAATCAGTCCAACCTGAGGAGGTGGACTTTGGGAGCAACTATATATATATATATATATATATATTTTTTCCCTTTTTCTCTTTTTGTGAGTGTGTATGTGTATGCTTCTGTGTGGGATTTTGTCTGTACAGCTTTGATTTTACCATTTGTCCTACGGTTCTGTCTGTCTGGTTTTTTCTGTTTGATTGGGGTTTTTTTAGTATAGTTTTTAGCTCTTGTTATAATTGGTGGATAACTTTTTTGGTTTGGTCACTCTCTTCTTTCTTTCCTTTTTTTTTAAAATCACTTAAAAATTATTTTTTACTTTTTAGAATTTTTTATTTTAATAACTTTATTTTATCTTTTCTTTCTTTCTCTTTCTTTCCTTCCTTCTTTTTTTCTTTCTCTCTATCTTTCTTTCTTCTTTCTTTCCTTCCTTCCTTTCTTTCTTTTCTTTTCTTTCTTTCTTCTCCCTTTTATTCTGAGCCATGTGGATGACAGGTTCTTGGTGCTCCAGTCAGGCTTCAGGGCTGTGCCTCTGAGGTGGGAGAGACAAGTTCAGGACATTGGTCCACCAGAGACCTCCCAGCTCCACATAATATCAAACGGTGAAAATCTCCCAGAGATCTCCATTTCAATGCCAAGACCCAGCTCCACTCAATGACCAGCAAGCTACAGTGCTGGACACCCTATGCCAAACAACTAGCAAGACAGAAACACAACCCCACCCATTAGCAGAGAGGCTGCCTAAAGTCATAATAAGGCCTCAAACACCCCAAAACACACCACCAGATGTGGACCTGCCCACTAGAAAGACAAGATCCAGCCTCATCCACCAGAACACAGGCGCTAGTCCCCTCCACCAGGAAGCCTACACAACCCACTGAACCAACATTAGCCACTGGGTGCAGACACCAAAAACAACGGGAACTATGAACCTGCAGCCTGCGTAAAGGAGACCCCCCAAACACAGTAAGTTAAGCAAAATGAGAAGACAGAGAAACACACAGATGAAGGAGTAAGGTAAAACCCACCAGACCTAACAAATGAAGAGGAAATAGGCAGTCTACCTGAAAAAGAATTCAGAATAATGATAGTAAAGATGATCCGAAATCTTGGAAATAGAATGGAGAAAATACAAGAAACGTTTAACAAGGACCTAGAAGAACTAAACAGCAAACAAACAGTGATGAACAACACAATAAATGAAATTAAAAATTCTCTAGAAGGAATCAATAGCAGAATAACTGAGTCAGAAGAACAGATAAGTGACCTGGAAGATAAAATAGTGGAAATAACTACTGCAGAGCAGAATAAAGAAAAAAGAATGAAAAGAATTGAGGACAGTCTCAGAGACCTCTGGAACAACATTAAACACACCAACATTTGAATTATAGGAGTCTGAGAAGAAGAAGAGAAAAAGAAAGAGACCAAGAAAATATTTGAAGAGATTGTAGTTGAAAACTTCCCTAATATGCGAAAGGAAATAGTAAGTCAAGTCCAGGAAGCACAGAGAGTCCCATACAGGATAAATCCAAGGAGAAAAACGACATGACACATATTAATCCCAGTATCAAAAATTAAATACAAAGAAAAAAAAATTAAAAGCAGCAAGGGAAAAACAACAGATAACATACAAAGGAATCACCAAAAGGTTAACAGCTGTTCTTTCAGCAGAAACTCTGCAAGCCAGAAGGGAGTGGCAGGACATATTTAAAGTGATGAAGGGGAAAAACCTACAACTAAGATTACTCTCCCCAGCCCGGATCTCATTCAGATTCGACGGAGATATTAAAACTTTTACAGACAAGCAAAAGTTTAGAGAATTCAGCATCACCAAACAAGCTTAACCACAAATGCTAAAGGAACTTCTCTAGGCAGGAAACACAAGAGAAGAACAAGACCTACAATAACAAACCCAAAACAATTAAGAAAATGGTAATAGGAATATACATCTCGATAATTACCTTAAATGTAAGTGGATTAAATGCTCCAACCAAAAGACATAGACTGGCTGAATGGATACAAAAACAAGACCCGTATATATGCTGTCTACAAGAGACCCACTTCAGACCTAGGGACACATACAGACTGAAAGTGAGGGAATGGAAAAAGACACTCCATGGAAATGGAAATCAAAAGAAAGCGGGAGTAGCACTTGTCATATCAGACAAAATAGACTTTATAGCAAAGACTACTACAAGAGACAAAGAAGGACACTACATAATGATCAAGGGATCAATCCAGGAAGAAGATATAACAATTGTAAATATTTATGCACCCAGCAAAGGAGCACCTCAATACATAAGGCAAATACTAACAGCCATAAAAAGGGAAATCGACAGTAACGCAATCATAATAGGGGACATTAACACCCCACTTTCACCAATGGTCAGATCCTCCAAAATGAAAATAAATAAGGAAACACAAGCTTTAAATGATACATTAAAAAGATGGACTTAAAATTGATGTTTATAGGACATTCCATCCAAAAACAACAGAATACAGTTTCTTCTCCAGTGCTCGTGGAACATTCTCCAGGATAGATCATATCTTTGGTCACAAATGAAGCCTTGGTAAATTTAAGAAAATTGAAATCATATCAAGTACCTGTTCTGACCACTATGCTATGAGACTAGATATCAATTACAGGAAATAATCTGTAAAACAAACAAACGCATGGAGGCTAAACAATACACTACTTAATAACCAAGAAATCACTGAAGAAATCAAAGAGGAAATCAAAAAATACCTGGAAACAATTGACAATGAAAACAGGATGACCCAAATCCTATGGGATGCAGCAAAAGTAGTTCTAAGAGGCAAGTTTATAGCAATACAATCATACCTTAAGAAAGAAGAAACATCTCAAATAAACAACCTAACCTTACACCTAAAGCTATTAGAGAAAGAATAACAAAAAAACACCAAAGTTAGCAGAAGGAAAGAAATCATAAAGATCAGACCAAAAATAAATGGAAAAGAAAGGAAGGAAACGATAGCAAAGATCAATAAAACTACAAGCTGGTTCTTTGAGAAGATAAACAAAATTGATAAACCATTAGCCAGACTCATCAAGAAAAAAAGGGAGAAGACTCAAATCAATAGAATTAGAAATGAAAAAGGAGAAGTAACAACTGACACTGCAGAAATAAAAAGGATCATGAGAGATTACTACAAGTAACTATATGCCAGTCAAATGGACAACCTGGAAGAAACGGACAAATTCTCAGAAATGCACAACCTTCTGAGACTGAACCAAGAAGAAACAGAGAATATGAACAGACCAGTCACAGCATGGAAATTGAAACTGTGATAAAAAAATCTTCCAACAGACAAAAGCCCAGGACCAGATGGCTTCACAGGCGAATACTATCAAACATTTAGAGAGGAGCTAACACCCATCCGTCTCAAACTCTTCCAAAATATAGCAGAGGGAGGAACACTCCCAAACTCATTCTACGAGGCCACCATCACCCTGATACCAAAACCAGACAAAGATGTCACAAAGAAAGAAAACTACAGGCCAATATCACTGATGAACGTAGATGCAAAAATCCTCAACAAAATACTAGCAGACAGAATCCAACAGCACATTAAAAGGATCATACACCATGATCAAGTGGGATTTATCCCAGGAATGCAAGGATTCTTCAATTAAGCAAATCAATCAATGTGATACACCATATTAACAAATTGAAGGAGAAAACCCATATGATCATCTCAATAGATGCAGAGAAAGCTTTTGACAAAATTCAACACTCATTTATGATAAAAACCCTCCAGAAAGTAGACATAGAGGGAACTTACCTCAACATAATAAAGGGCATATATGACAAACCCACAGCCAACATCATCCTCAATGGTGAAAAACTGAAACCATTTCCACTAAGATCAGGAACAAGACAAGGTTGCCCCCTCTCACCACTATTATTCAACATAGTTTTGGAAGTTTTAGCCCCAACAATCAGAGAAGAAAAAGAAATAAAAGGAATCCAAATCGGAAAAGAAGAAGTAAAGCTGTCACAGTTTTCAGATGACATGATACTATACATAGAGAATGCTAAAGATGCTACCCGAAAACTTCTAGAGCTAATCAGTGAATTTGGTAAGGTAGCAGGATACAAAATTAATGCACAGAAATCTCTTGCATTCCTATACACTAATGATGAAAAATCTGAAAGAGAAATTAAGGAAAGACTCCCATTTACCATTGCAACAAAAAGAATAAAATATCTAGGAATAAACCTACCTAAGGAGACAAAATACCTGTATGCAGAAAATTATAAGATACTGATGAAAGAAATTAAAGATGATATAAATAGGTGGAGTGATATACCATGTTCTTGGATTGGAAGAATCAACATTGTGAAAATGACTCTACTACCCAAAGCAATCTACAGATTCAATGCAATCCCTATCAAACTACCACTGGCATTTTTCACAGAACTAGAACAAAAAATTTCACAATTTGTATGGAAGCACAAAAGACCCAGAATAGCCAAAGCAATCTTGAGAAAGCAAAACGGAGCTGGAGGAATCAGGCTCCCTGACTTCAGACTATACTACAAAGCTACCATAATCAAGACAGTATGGTACTGGCACAAAAACAGAAATATAGATCAATGGAACAGGATAGAAAGCCCAGAGAGAAACCGACACACCTATGGTCACCTTATCTTTGATAAAGGAGTCAAGAATATACAGTGGAGAAAGACAGCCTCTTCAATAAGTGCTGCTGGGAAAAAATGGACAGCTACATGTAAAAGAATGAAATTAGAACATTCCCTAACACCATACACAAAAATAAACTCAAAATGGATTAAAGACCTAAATGTAAGGCGAGACATTGTCAAACTCTTAGAGGAAAACACAGGCAGAACACTGATATAAATCACAGCAAGATCCTTTTTGACCCACCTCCTAGAGAAATGGAAATAAAACCAAATATAAACAAATGGGACCTAATGAAACGTAAACGCTTTTGCACAGCAAAGGAAACCATAAACAAGATGAAAAGACAATCCACAGAATGGGAGAAAATATTTAGAAATGAAGCAAGTGGCAAAGGATTAATCTCCAAAATTTACAAACAGTTCATGCAGTTCAACATCAAAAAAAACAAACAACCCAATCCAAAAATGGGCAGAAGACCTAAATAGACATTTCTCCAAAGAACATATACAGATTGCCAACAAACACATGAAAGAATGCTCAACATCATTAATCATTAGAGAAATGGAAATCAAAACTACATTGAGGGCTTCCTTGGTGGCGCAGTGGTTGAGAGTCTGCCTGCCGATGCAGAGGACATGGGTTTGTGCCCCGATCTGGGAAGATTCCACATGCCGTGGAGCGGCTGGGCCCGTGAGCCATGGCCGCTGAGCCTGCGCATCCAGAGCCTGTGCTCCACAACAGGAGAGGCTACAACAGTGAGAGGCCCGCATACCGCCAAAACAAACAAACAAACAAAAAACTACAATGAGATATCATCTCACATCGGTCAGAATGGCCATTTTCAAAAAATCTACAAACAATAAATGCTGGAGAGGGTGTGGAGAAAAGGAACCCTCTTGCACTGTTGGTGGGAATGTAAATTGATACAGCCACTATGGAGAACAGTATGGAGGTTCCTTAAAAAACTACAAATAGAACTACCATATGACCCAGCAATCCCACTACTGGGCATATACCCTGAGAAAACCATAATTCAAAAAGACTCATGTACCACAGTGTTCATTGCAGCTCTATTTACAATAGCCAGGACATGGAAGCAACCTAAGTGTCCATGAACAGATGGATGGATAAAGCAGATGTGGCACATATATACAATGGAATATTACTCAGCCATAAAAAGAAACGAAATTGAGTTATTTTTTGAGGTGGATGGACCTAGAGTCTGTCATACAGAGTGAAGTAAGTCAGAAAGAAAAAACAAATACCGTATGCTAACACATATATATGGAATCTAAAAAACAAACAAAGAAGTGGTCATGAAGAAATTGGGGGCAAGAAGGGAATAAATAGGCAGACCTACTAGAGAATGGACTTGAGAATACGGGGAAGGGTAAGGGTAAGTTGGGAGAAAGTGAGAGAGTGGCATGGACATATATACACTACCAAACGTAAAATAGATAGCTAGTGGGAAGCAGCTGCATAGCACAGGGAGATCAGCTCAGTGCTTTGTGACCACCTAGAGAGGTGGGATAAGGAGGGTGGGAGGGAGGGAGATGCAAGAGGGAAGAGATATGGGGATATAAGTATATGTATAACTGATTCACTTTGTTATAAAGCAGAAACTAACACACCATTTTAAAGCAATTATACTCCAATAAAGATGTTAAAAAAAATGGTATAGACACTTTGGAAAGTAGTTACTTAAGTGGTTAATTATAATGTTATATAATTCAGCAGTTCTACTGCTAGATATATTCGCAAGATATATGAAAATGTGTCCACATAAAAAGTGTCCATGAATGTTCATAGTAGTGTAATTGCCAAAAAGTGCAAAAAACTGAAATGTCCGTCAACTGGTAAATGTATAAATAAATGTGGTATATCCTTTCAATGAAATATTATTTGGCAATAAAAGAAATAAGGTACCAATGCATGCTAAAACATGGATGAACCTTGAAAACATTACATGCGACTAGCTAGTAAAGAAGACCACATATTTGACAATGAGATTCCTAGTAATTCTACCACAGGCATACTTAAAATTATTAATATTGCTCAGTAATTTCCTTAATATTCTGACCTCTCAGTTCTAGTCCTGCCTTTTTGCTGCTTTGTTCTTTTTCTCCATGTTAAAATCCCCTCCCACCCTTCTGAAATATTTTACATTCTGAGTCATTGTCAAATCTTTTCTCTTTCCATTCTCATTACCCCTGTTCTTGTTCAGGTTCCTATACTTTGCTGAGATTTGGCACCAGCTTCCTAACTTGGCCCCCTGGCCTTCTGTCCTATTGCTTTCAAGTCTGCAGTAGCTGTAGGGATTTTCATAAAATTGATATCTACTCTGTCAGTCCTCTGCCTAAGCTCTCCAAAAATATATCTATCACTGTCAGATGAAATTCAAGCTTGTCAACATGGCTTACTTAGAAAGTAAGCCAACCTTCCCTGCTCATCTCTCACCTTGACTCCTTCTTGCTTTGTGTTCTGGCTGCATTGAACTGCAGGAGGTTCTCTGCATACAGCATGCTGCTTGTTGTCTTTACCCTGCATAGATACCATTCCTTCTCCTTGGAATGCTCTCCTCATCAAACTTTCAGCCACTTGACTCCACTAAGGCGTAGTCTAAACAGCTCTTCCGACAGTGCTGTGGCTGGGTCAGTTTCTCTCTGTGTTACTCTAGCATTGCACTAACCGTGTTTTGTCCTAACTATCTTTTTATGTGTTGTACGATTTTTTTTAAAAAAAGCAAAGATTGTGTCTCACTCATTACTGTACAGCACATTGCCTGGTGCATGGGAGATACTGAAGGAAGAGGGTAAGGAGGCAGCGAGGGAGACATTGGCCCTGAGAGAAGCCTTCCACCCCTTTTACCCGGCTTCAGGCATGCTAAAGACCAACTCAGGTAGGACAGATAGTTTGCTAGCCAATGTTTTCCCAAAGAAACTCCAGAATGAACATTTCCTTGCTCCTTCCGGGATTTTACCACCATGACAATGCATTTCTGACTGTTGTTCAATTCGTGTTTCACCAATATCATATCCTCATGCTTGTTCCTTTTGTTCTGGACTAACTAAGTCTGTGGATCACCCAATGTCTTCCACACTGTAGTCCTTCATAAGACATAAAGATTCTGGACTTAAACACTGGTATCTGCAGTTGAGTGATGCAAGTACATGGAACTTCATTTTAGGACAGAGCGCAGTCCATACATATGAAAAGAATACACATTTTGCAGTTAAAACAGAGTGGGGTCTAAATCATGGTTCCATGATTTATAAGCTTTGGGACTGTAACTAGATTACTTGATTTCTTTAAAGCCCTGGTTCTCATTGTAAAATAGGAATACAGATTTACATAAGTATTACATGGAATTAAATGAGATGTCATGTAAAATTTAGAGCATACTACTAGCGAACAGTTGTTTCTCGAGCCAGGAGGACTTGAGTTTGGCACTGAGAATACAAGGGTGGTATATTGGCCCGAGGAAGCTGAACTTTGGTTTCAAATAGATCCAGCCATGTAATTAGATAACAACACAGGAGATTATTTTTTGCCCATATAACAGATTAATGAGTATTTATTATATGTCTACTACGTGTGTCAGGTACTGGCTTAGGCACTACAGATATGGAAATGGTCAAGATAGGAAGGTCTCACAGTGCTCCTAAAGAGGGGCTTCATGGGGAGGAAGACTGTGTTTTCAGTCACTTACAGGTTAAGGTATATGACTATCAACAGCAACATCTCCAAGTCATGGATGGGGACACTCTTGGAATTATCTGATTGTTTGATCCCTGCCTGGTTGGGCAGAGGTGCCTTATGGGACAGTTAGATGGCTAGGGTACGTGGAAGAAGGGAGGATGCTTCTTTAGAGCACAGAGCTCAGAAATGTGGCAAAGCCTGAAACTATCAATGCAGGATAAGGTTTGAAGTGATGTAGTTTTTAAACCCTTGCAGGACACAGACACCACTCTTCCATGAGCTTCCCACTTTAAAGATGTCATGCCTTCTCTGAGACCCCACTCCTGCCAAAAAAAGAACCACCCCAAACCAACCAAACAACAACAATAGCAACAACAACAGACCCCTGAGAACATCAGGGGTCTTAGTATGAGTTCCAACACATGAATCCAATCAGCTGAGGCTGAGGCGTTGACATTGGATTTATCTGCATGACTTAATAGCTTATTTCAGAACCCACTCAAAAGCTCCTTTCTCCATTGAGTTGTGATTATTTTGCTATATTCCCTGTGGATGAAATTCATATAGACTCTGGATTTCCTATATATTCTCTTCTGCCTTTCTCTTACTTAACATTGTGCTTGTCCTACCCACCTAATGACAAAAACAGTTTCCTAAGTGACTGAGCACCGGGTTGTGTGAAAATCCTGTCTAGAATTCTTTAAAAAATCCACATGATGAAATATGAATCACCTTAAAGCAAGAGAAAGATGGAGTCATGATATTGAGTGAGATGCGGAGATGATCCTGACCCTGTTGGATGCAAATGACCTTATCAGCCAATTTAGGATTATGAGAATAGGGCCAGTGGGTGCTTTTTACCTGTGGAAGGTACTTTGAAGTGGCACCACGAGACTTGGAGGCCTGACTGGTTTTGAATCTTGGCTCCATTGCCAGCCAGTCAAATTATTTTGAGCAAGGTATTTAACCTCTTGAGCCTCAGCTTTTTCATCTCTAAAATGGGGATAACAATCCCTGCATTATATATAGCCCTGGAGGCTCAAATCATTATGAAAAAGGAAAAGGTTTATTCTCCCTGCAGAATGGACACTCCATTGGCATACTGGTTGTTCAGTCAAAGGGCTGATTCCCTCCAGAGTTAAACTGTCATACCATGTACTGGTATTTCAATGGCCTAATTCTTTTTCATACTTTGTCAATTGCCCAACAATCTTAAGCATTTCTGGAGTTCCTGCTACATGCCTATCACTATACAATGGTCTTGGAAGACAAAAGAAGTTTCAGACTACAGAGTGCCAACCATGGAATTGTATTTTCTGGAATATTTTTTCACATAATGCTCTGCATGATCACTGGTGGATGCTTTAAAAAAAAAACAGTGCAAATTTCAGAATAAATGTATGAAAGGATTCATATATGTTCAGAAAATTTAGTCAACATGCACACATATATAAGTAAATATATTAAAAAGCAGAATGGAATCATGCATTCCAAGTTATTAATAGCATTTACCCCTGGATGTGAAAAAAGGATTGGTATGAAAGAATCACTTGGGACTTAAATGTTTTAGTCTGTGGGCTTCTGAATGGTTTGAGATTTTTGCAACAAGAATGTAATCATGTATTACTTTGATTTTTTAAAAAATCAATACACTTTTCTTGAGAAGTTTTAGGTTTACAGAAAAATTGAGCAAAAAGTACAGAGTTTCCATATACCCCATCACCCTCCCCAGGTCCTCTATTATTAATATCTTGTGTTAGTGTGGTAGGTACATTTATTACAATTGATGAGCCAATTTTGTTACATTATTTTTCACGGAAGTCTGTAGTTTATATTAGGTTTCACTCTTGATGTTATACATTCTATGGGTTTTGACAAATGTTTACTTACATGTATCTAACATTATAGTATGTCACTGAATAGTTTCACTGCCCTAAAAATCCCCTGTACTCCACCCATTCATCCTTTCTTTCCTCCCACTGAACCCCTGGTAACCACTTTTTTTTTTTTTTAACTATCTCCATCATTTTTCCTTTTCCATATGTCATATAGTTGGAATCGTACAGTACGTAGCCTTTTCAGATTGGCTTCTTTCACTTAGTAATATGCTACTAAGGTTCTTCCATGTCTTTTCATGACTTTGTAGCTCTTTTCTTCATTGTCTGGATGTTTATCCATTCACCTGTTGAAGGCCATCTTAGTTGTTTCCACGTTTTGGCAATTATGAATAAAGCTGCTTTAAACATTCATGTGCAGGTTCTGTGTAGACCTAAGTTTTCAGATCATTTGGGTAAATATCATGGACTGTTGAATCATTTAGTAAGAGTCTGTTTGATTTGAAAGAAACTGCCACACTGCTCTCCGAAGTGGCAATACCATTTGGCATTCCCACCAGCAATGAATGAGAGTTCCTGTTGCTCCACATCTTCCCCAGCATTTGACGGTGTTAGTGTTTTTGATTTTCTTCATTCTAATAGATGTGTAGTGGTATCTCATGTTATTTTAACTTGTAACTCACTAATAATGTATGATTTAGAGCATCTTTTAATATGCTTATTTTTGATCTGTATGTCTTCTTTGCTCTGGTACCTGTCAAGTCTTTGGCCCATTTTTTAGTTGGATTGTTCATTTTCTTATCACTGAGTTTGAATTCTTTCTGTGTTTTGGATAATAGTTCTTTATTAGATACAGCTTTTGCAGTAGTGTTTCTCCCAAGTATTTTCTGCCAAGCTGTGGCTTATCTTCTTGTTTTCTTGACAGTGTCTTTCACAGAGCTGAAGTTTTTAATTTTAATGAAGTTCAGCATATCAATTATTTCTTTCATGAATTATGCCTTTGGTGTTATATCTAAAAAGTCATCACCATACCCAAATCATCTGTCTTTTCTCCTATGTTATTTCCTAGGATTATACATTTTATATTTAGGCCTATGATCCATTTTGAGTTAGTTTTTGTGAAGGGTGTAAGGAAGGTCTGTGTCTGGATTTTTTTTTTTTTTCCTCAGTATTGATGTCTAGTTGTTCCAGCACCATTTGTCGAAAAGACTGTTCCTTTATCCATTCAATTGCCTTTGCTCCTTTGTCAAAGATCATTTGACTATATTTCTGTGGTTCTGTTTCTGACATCTCTGTTCTTTTCTATTGATCTATTTGTCTGTTCTTTTGCCAATACTCTACTGTCTTCATTACTGTAGCTTTGTAGTAAGTCTTAAAGTTTAATAGTGTCAGTCTTTGACTTCGTTCTTCTTCTATTTTGTCTTGGATATTCTGGTTCTTTTGCCTTTCCATATAAACTTTAGAATCAGTTTGTTGATGTCTACAAGCTACCTTGCTGAGGTTTTTATTGAGATTGCATTTAATCTGTAGATTAAGTTGGGAAGAACTAACATCTTGATAATATTGTCTTTTTACCTATTTACGTGGAATCTCTTTTTTTAAGATCTGCTTTGATTTCTTTCATCAGAGTTTTATAGTTTTCTCCAGATGGATCTTGGACATATTTTGTTCAAGCTATACCTAAGTATTACATTTGGGGCAGGGGGGTTGTTAATCTAAATGGCACTGTGCTTTAAATTTCAAATTCTGGCATATAAGAAGGCAACTGACTTCTGTTTATTAACCTGGTATCCCACAACCCTGCTATAATCACCTGTTAGTTTCAGGACAATATTGCTTGTACAGTTTTACTAAAAAAAGAATCAAAGGAGATGGAGGAGAAAACTGATCCAGCCCACCTATATACATCATAATCATTAAAATGTGATGAAATATTTTGACACCAGGTATGACTTTTGTGAATTTCCCATAGTGGCTTACAATTGCTTTTGTTTATATTTGCATGTGTACAGCGTCATATGATAAATTGACATACATCAACACATCTGGGGTGAATTCATAAAAGTATGGTGTGATAGGTTATAGACATCCAAATGGGTGACAATATATAATATGTATAGATATGTAAGTCAGTTAACATGCAAACAAGCAAAGCATGTGAACAAGTAGAATCTAGAAAATGACAGTTCCAACAATCATGGCTCAGTGACAAGAGATATAAGTGACAAAGTTGTAGTAACCCAGAGACACGTCACAGTTTTAATACAGAAAGCAGGGCCATGTTGAATGAACCTCTCCCCTCTCATCAACTCTCTCAGTGTACAACAGCGAGGAAGATCTCATTTGTGCACACTTGTCTGACTTCCAAAGGACGGCTTCTCCATCTCTTTGCCTTCCGCACCTTCTCACTTCCCCTCTGGTGGGCTGACTCCACTTGGAACCATACAGAGAAGAGTGGTCTGAGCAAAGTAGGTCTTGCTGTCTGCTTTGCAGTACAGATTGCCAAGAAGGAGTTGATAATTCAGGATTGATAATAGATCATCCAACTTAGGCATGTTATTTATTTATTATTTTCTAAAATTTTATTGGAGTGTAGTTGATTTACAATGTTGTGTTAGTTTCAGGTGTACAGCAAAGTGAATCAGTTATACATATACATATATCCACTCTTTTTTAGATTCTTTTCCCATATAGGCCGTTACAGAGTACTGAGTAGAGTTCCCTGTGCTATACAGTAGGTTCTTATTGGTTATCTATTTTATATATAGTAGTGTGTATATGTCAATCCCAATTTTTATAACAGGGATGCCCTTCCCTGCTACTTTGGCTTCTCCAAAGTCTTCTCTTTTTTTAAACACATGTGCAAATGATTTTTTAAAATACAGCCTTACTTGACTTCACCTATAAAGTGACCATAGAATTCAGTTCTTCTATAGTCTTGAAGCATTCTCTCTGTATATCTCTTATAATACATAAGCATATTTCACATTGTATGAGAGTTCTGCAAAATGTCTTTTTCCTCTGTTGGATTATAATCCTCTTGACAGTACAGATTCTTTTATGTCTGAACATGCCATGCGGCATCTGACAGTGTAATGCACATATTAGGTACTAATAAAATGTTTGCTTAATTATTAATGGATAATATTACTTAAAATACTGTTATGATCAATTTAACTCACTGTATAGGTGAATTGGACCATCACTTTGTTCTAATAACTGTAACTAAAATGAATACCCAGTTTAAATTTCTGATTTAGTAGTCCTTTTTACTGCTGTTTTTTGTTTGTTTGTTTGTTTTTTAGTGTAGTAGCCTGGTGGTTTGCACTAGTCATTAACTTTCAGTTAGAATCATGAAACCTTAGTAGACTTGGTATGTTCAGCCTGCCGAGTCATGTTTCCTACATCATCATACCTGGTGTGTCTGAGAGCAGTCGAATGGTTCCTCTAATGATTTTAGAACACTGCAGTGAATGACAAATTACTGGTGTCTAATATCATATGATTGGTAGATGACTGCTATGTGCTTTATTTCCATCCCTCCAGGAAGACTAGATTATTCCCAAGTAGCAGATTGCCATATGAAAATGCCAATATTCACTCTCTGTTGATCCAAGGTAACAGTTCAGGAACAGTCATTTGACATAAGAAATTCTTAGGATTTTTTTACAAATTGGTAACTAGTTAGGAAGAATGACTCTCTAAGGAACCTGTTATGATTGGGTTGACCTTCAGGTTCAATAGGGTGGGTTTAACAAAGAATTTTTGTGTGGTTAGTCCACATTATTGTCTGAAGAGACTAGATGTTTGGTTTTATTTGGGTTCCCAACTTGATTTAGGTTATTCTTACATCTCAGAATAACAATTCTGTTTCCAAAGTAATATTAACATAGAAAATTCAAATAAAACCAAGAAATATGTACTGAGTTTCATGTGGTGCTGCCATTTAATTGGCATACCTCTTCTCCTTTTCGTTAAGCGTTACAAAGCCACAGTTTGTCACTTTGGTTTTTGCTTCTTGCTCTTGGTGTGCACCTACTTTTTAACATACATCCCCCCAGGTCTGTTTCTAGTCATAGCTGCTTATTAATGCTGCTGCTTTGCTTGCTCACCTCAGATTTCTCTCTGTCTCTTTCTAACCTGCATCTCTTCCTGCTTTAAGCTATTTTCTGCTGTGGTGGTTTTCTGCCAGCCTTATTGCAACGATGTTCCTGAACTTCGTTGATCCTACATGTGGACCTGCACACACTCTCCACCTCGCTTTCTGCTTCATTGCTTCCTTCCCTCTGGTGACTTGCTCTCAGCTCTGCTGAGGAACATCCAGGGGCCCCCAGCTGCCATCTGTCCTTGGAATCCCCTCTGTGCTGTGCTGTATGGGGGGTAAACTACAAGCACCTTAGCCCCCCTGAGGGCTGCCATGGTGGCTCTTTAATGCCTAAGGGCTGGTGGGCAAGGGTGTCTAAAGCTTGGACAAGGGAGAATAAGAGAGAAAGAGAAAGATAGAAAAAGAAAGAAAGAAATGTATGTTAAAGAGGAGGGAATGGGGAGAGAAGGGGGGGATGCAGGAAAAAGAGGATGGAGAGTACAGGAAGGAGGGAAGGGCTGAAGAGTAGAGAAAGGAAGGATACACTCATCCTTCAGAATCCATGGGGGTTGTTTTAGGACACTTTGCAGATACCAAAATCCAAGGATGGTCAAATCTCATAGTTTGGACACTCAGTATTAGCAAGTTCCACATTTGTGAATTCAACCAGCTGTGGGTTGTAAACATAGTACCCTATCTGCGGTAGTTTGAATCAGATGATGTGTAACCCGCAGATTCCTGGGGCCAGCCATCAATATATAAGCAGGAAAGCTATTCCAAGCTCCATGAAAAGGTGCTCTTCATTTAAGAGCCAGTATTTTCCCATTGCTTTGCTAAACCCCAAGCTTCACTTACTTTGTACCATTGTGGTTTTGACTCCATTCTCTTGGCCCCTTTGTCGCCCACCTTGCTCCCCAGCCCACCTCCCACCCTTCCTGCTTATCGCCAGACCATCCTCCCAGCCTCAGAAGCGTGGGCTGTCTTTCCTTTTCTCTCACACTGCATTCACAACCAGCTTTCAAGGTTACACTCATCCTGTGAGGTGTGAGACTCTTAGATGCTACAAATTTTGGCCAGACTCAACCCAAAGACTCTTATACTTTATAGGAGGGTGGGTAGGGGAAGTAAAAGTCAGACATTAGAATGATAAGAAAGTTCTGGAGAGTTTCAGGGTTGACATCTCCTACTAATATTCAGAGCCATGTTCCTGCAGGCAAGATCTCCTTCTTATTTTATGTAAGTAATGACATTTTGATATTCTTGGTTCTTAATACTGGAAATGGCAGTGAGGGTAATAGAGTCAATTTCATAAAGCAGGGATTCCAAATAGCTTTTGTCATTCATGCCAAGTATAATTTGTTGCCAACATATACCTGAGATGCTGTATTGAGAAGCATTTGAAGGCTGTGTATAGACACAGTGAAAAGAGCTCTGTGATGGAAAAGCAATGTCTGCTGTAGTACGAGGAGGTGAGAGTGCTCTGTGTGCCATGCATTTGTTCATCTAGTCTTAAAGTTTATGTAAGAGCATTTGGTATTCTCAGATAGACATTTCATAGATTTAGCTAGTCAGAGAGGAATGGAAGCCCTTCAGAAATTTTGGAATGTAATGATCCTTCACCACCACCCTGATTTATTTTCTTCAACTTTGGCACAGGTAACCTAGCTGTAAGAAGGGTACAGATGTTAATAAGCAACAGACATACCTTTTCCCCCCATATTAAAAATTACCCAATAACCAAATATTTATCCTCTACTGTTAATGCAGAGCACATGGTTCATTATAACAGTATAAGAGAGTATTTTGCTTGTTTGTTTGTTTCAGCAAAGTTAAGTGTCTTTCGATAGAATAATCTACTTGGTGTAATTGGAGAAGGTGAGATTTGTTTGACTTGTATAACACACGTATTTGCTGTGGTGATACATGTGTGTACTTCCATAGAGTCTCAGAGCTGTAAGGTAATTTAGATGACTCTCAATTCACATGATTTGGAGAATGAAGATCAGAGACTACGTGACTTATTTAGGGCTTCACAGTTAGTTCATACCTCATCATTCTTTTGCATAAAGGATTAACCACTCTTTTTTTTTTTTTTTGACCACTTCTCTCTGGAGACCATGGAGAGCCCACCCAGTCTAACTACCAGAGAGGGAGCCCTATGATTGGGTGTGGAGCCATGATTGGCCGGTATCATTTCTGAGCCCCATTCAGTGGGTGAGAGTCATTAGGTAGGGCAGGTGAGGGCTAGGTGAGTAATGGGGCATCTCACCAAGAGCTTTGAAGGTAGGCAGAATAGGAACCAGGATGGGATCAGGGTGCACCGCAGGAGAAAAGTAAGCGGGGGTTGTGTGACTGCCCAGAACAAAGCTGGAGTGTCTCCGGCCCCCAGTCCACGCAAACACACAACTAGCTTTCACTGACTGTCATCTCTGTGGTGTGTGGGTAGAAGCAGTTTAAAGATTCAGGACAAGAATAATACCAAACTACTGGATAACAAATTCTATGCAGGCATCTTTGTTAGACATCATCTCCCTGGTAGATGGACTCAGTTATTCACAGATCGGATGGTGATATTCAGATGGGTAAATCTTTAGATCTAATCTAGAATGGACTTGAAGGTTAGGAGATCCTTGTCCTATTATACATAAAAATGCTTCAGAACTTCCAAAGTACTATAAAAATAACAGGTATTACTTTGTTGCTAATGAGTAAACAACAGTTTCTTTCCTTATACATATGAGGAGGTTGGACTAAGGGGCCGTTCCTTCTTTAATGTCCTATGGTGTATTTCCGTGACACTTGGCTTGATCTTGGTTTTAACAGAAATATCTACCTGGGCATGTTTTGTTTAAGGCAGATCTAGTCATCCTCTTTCTCTCTGAACAACTTGACTTTGTGTTTCACACTGGACCTTCAGTGTTGTGTTCCAGGTGCCTAACCCAGGGCCTGGCCCCCGTAGGTGCTCCATGAACATTTGTTGAGTCCCTGCCCCTCAGCAGGATGAGGAGACTGTGCACTGACTGTGCTAAAGAAGCCTCAGAGATCCTAGCAGCTCAGGGAGCAGCTGGACCCCTTGGCTAGCGCCTCGTGGCATTATCTCATTTAATCCCCACACCAATACAAGAGCAGGTGTTATGACACCTGTTTTACAGGTGAGGAAATTGAGGCTTGAGAGTAAGTGGCCTGAGGTCACATAGTGGGGATATAAACGCTGAGACTGCAGCCAGAGGTGGGTGGGGCTCTGTGATGGGAAACTGTCTTGTCTTCCCTCCATTGTACCATGCTCCTCCCGAGAGAGAAGCAGAGCTCTCCAGGGGGGCATGGGAAGAGGCCACTGTGTCCCTGTACAGCCCGAATGCAGGGAAAAGCAAAAGAGAGCTCTTGGTAAATTACCTCTTAAAAACAGGTAGCAATCTAAAAGAACAGCCTTGAGTTATTTTTATTTTATTAACATTTTTTTGAAGTTTGCCATCGTTATCTGAGACCTTTCAGGCAGGCACTATGTGGGTCCTTAATAATTTTTCATGTTGATTCTGTGACTGTCCCTAATAGTTCTCTCAAGAAACTGAAATAAGGTCAAGTTGTTCAAATACTTACACAGGACTCTGGAACCTATTTTACCCATATTCAAAGTCTCCTAAAACACTCAGAATTTTATTAATGCTGTTATGCCTCATTCTACGGGGAATTATGTGGAAACTCTAGCATGGAATTGTATTTCAGGGCAATCAGGTCAGATTCTTTTTGTGTGCATTTGAATTTGTTCTGTTTTTTTTTTTTTTTTTTTTTGCAATACGTGGGCCTCTCACCGTTGTGGCCTCTCCTGCTGCGGAGCACAGGCCCCGGACGCGCAGGTTCAGCGGCCATGGCTCACGGGCCTAGCCGCTTCGCGGCATCTGGGATCTTCCCAGACTGGGGCACGAACCCGAGTCCCCTGCATCGGCAGGCGGACTCTCAACCACTGCGCCACCAGGGAAGCCCTGTTCTGTTGTTTTTACTTCTGTGTTTACTTATTCCTTAGAATTGAACTCCAATATCTTTAATTAATAGAAACAATGTCAGTAATTGAAGCACTGGATAAATATTTAAATGAATCACAAGATTATTTGACAGATGAAGGTGAGTACAGCTCAAAACATTTTATATAACTTAAATTTGGCAATAGACATTTCTAACTGTTCTCACCATGCAAATGCACAGTAATGGCTTAATACAAACAAATTACTAGGGGAGTGAAAGTGAGTATAGTTTTGACACAAGTAGAATAAAACTCATGCATAAATATAATAAAAATAATAATGCATTTTATTTACTTGTGTGGTGTCTAGCTACAGCTGCATTCTAGCTGCTTTGTCATAAAATTAAAGCAACCGATTAAATACCAGTTAGCTGGTTAGAGACAGATCAGATTATAGCAACAATTAAAATCAGCATAGAACAATGTATTCAATCAGTCTGCTCTTCCTTCTGCAAACAAAGTCTTGGAATAAAGTTCTTTATATATGTGCTTTGTGTATACAGTCAGGGTTGTTCTGGTAGCAAGAACTCTGGGCTTGATACAAGGAGAGTTGGAAGCTTTACCCAGCTTGGCACCTAAGAAGTGAGACCTTTGAAGCACATCCAGCTGGGGGTACAGCATAAACAGGGTGCCTAGGTAGAAATGAATGGGTGTGCTATATGTGGGGCAGGGTGGTACCTGCCTGAGCTGAGTGGACAGAATCATGAAAAATGCTCTTCCATAAGAAGAAAAGGTTGAACTCCATGGAAGGGAGTAGGGAGCCATATGCAATACCAGGATAAAAGCAGTGCTGGTGGATTTTTTGGATTACCAATGATGGACATATTAATGCTTCCCATACATGGGAAAGGCTTGAGTTTACACACCTATTGGGTAGAATGCTATTTGCTTTTGAGTAGGTTTGGAAGCAACAAGATCTAATTAATCGTGCATCAATCTTTAAAGTGGCATAACAGTCTATCCATGTGCCCCTTATAGTGTTGCCATATCTGTGTATGACCTGATATGACATTAATATATTAATATATATTTAATATATTTAATATTTCTTCAAATTGACTTACTTTTAAAACATAACTTTGTTTTTAAAGGGAACTCTGCACCATTTTAAATGGAAAACCATGCCACCTACCATGAAAAGAAGGGAAACATAAAAATGCTCAGTGAATTTAAATTATCACAGGTTTACTCAAGGTAGATGCTGTTGCCTGTTGGTGGCTCTGAACCTGAGGCCTATTCTCCCTTTGTTAATGGGGAGATTCACAAGTATTATCTGATTAAGACAGATGGCAACACATCGAGACTTGCTCCTTGATATAATAAAAAGGATTGGACAGGAATTTAAACAGAAATATATTTCTCACCACGTGATTCGATTATTTAATACCAGGACTGTGTGGTGCCTAGAGTCCCCTGCTGTGTGTTCCTGGTGGTGTGTGCCCTACCTGTAGGAACCAGTTGTCCAATACAACCAGCCCTAGGCTGGTGGTAGGAAAGCAAGGCTCCTGTTTTAGACCTGCTGTTCACTCTCTGTAGCATGTCTAGCTTTTACTGTGTCTTGGCCAGCTTATAGGACTATTTCAAAGATGACACACGGAAATATTTGCTCCAGACCAGAGCTGCTGGCAAGTGAGTGTATTTAATTCTGAGGGTCAGTATCAGGGAGCCTATTCCCCTGCTCCATTCTTCCTCTCTTCTCTTAGGAGCAAGCCTGCCTGTTGAAGACACAGTTTTGCTATCTCCTCCAGGCATAAACTCAAACCTGGCAGGAACGGGCCCATAAGTTTCAAGGAGGGGGATAAGGTGAAAGAATCCAACATACTTTACTTACCGCTATTGTCAGTCAAGGCATTCCTCTCTCTCATAGGCCATGATGAACACCTTCTAAAAGCCGCATGGGAGAAAATTTCACCAAGAGAAGGAAAAATATGTCAAACTTGTGCAGGCTTCCCTGGATGGATTTAGGACATTCTGGTTTCTGGTACAGAGGTCAAAGGATAGAATTTACCAAAATTTATTAGTTCTGTGATAACATGAATTGTAAAATATACCAATAATGTAGTTATTAGAGAATTTTTAAATCTCTACATTAAATATGCACATCACTTGAAAAGAACCTTCATTTATGAAATATTAAAACATGAAGAAAAATGGTGATTTTAGCATTAAAAAAACACTTCTGTCATGGTTTTCACTGCATCATCATCCCATTCCTTTTAAGTCTTATCTATTCATGTGTCACCTAAATATTCAGCACTGGTCTCTCTGTTTATGTGATTCTCACTGAATTGCAAAGCCAAATAAGGATGTACATCATTTAGGATTTATTTTTTCTTTTGTATTACATTTTTTTTTAATCAGCCTAAAGAATAAATTTGGTATGTGGCAATGGGATGGAGGATGAACTTGTGATATTGTTATAATATCAGGTCCAGTTCCTACTTGGCCCAACTCTTTTTCTTCCTGTAAAACACACACACACACACACACACACACACACACACACGAGGCCAAAGGAAAGCTAAGTCATCCTTTGTTATTAGCTGGATCTATGAGAACCTTGGAGAGCTGGACTGAACCTTTGGTGTATTCTTTTTCCTGCATTAAAGTAGCTTCAGTGGCCTGGATCCAGAGCAGACACATTCTCTTCTGCCCTAGTTAAGAGTCAAATCTCACCTGAGCAGTGAGAGGGGCCATCGACCGAGAACACCCATAGCACTAGAGGAAATGGAGCCAGAGAGGGATAGAGTGTGTTCACTTCTGGTTGGTGTTGGTTCAAGCTGCTTGCCTGAGGCCTGCTCAGTCTGGGGTATTATCCTCAGGGCTGGTGGCCACTGGAAATGAAGAGTTTAGAGAGAGACAGAGAGAGAGAGAGAGAGATTGATTGATTTACCCACTGCATGAGCAGACAAGAGAGAGATGGACACTGCCCCGTGCACCTCTGAAAGCTCCATCACAAGCAAGCAGAGTACACTAAATGGAATCCCTTTGTCCCTGGAATGGGGGAATCACTTGCCCTTAACCCTCACTCACCGTGAGAAGATACAAAGGCGATGGAGGCAGGAGGATAGAAGCCTTGAGTGGAGGCAGATAAGCTGCTTGAGTGTTAGACCAGAGGGGAAAAAGAGGATAGGACTCTTCTGTCCCCATCCTTTCTGTTTCTCTTCTGATGTTCATAGGAATTTAGGTTTCTGACCTACTACTCAAGAGTATAGTTTTCAGACAAATGTTTTTCTAAACTAGTGGAATGTGTTCAGATAAACTTGTAGTTAGACTGAATGTTAGAGTGAGAAGGAGGAATGATTGGATGGGGGGAGGAGTGACTTTGTGTGGAAGTATTGAAGACGTGATGTTTATCAGACACGTGGTTTGGGAAATTGTAATCCTTGCAACATTTACTCAGTGCCCAGTGAATGTTCAACACCTCTTCTACCTCAATTAAAAATAATCAATCTCTATCATCCTGATGAGTTGCTCTGAAAATAACCACCAATTATCCCAACTTCAGTAGAGAAGATAATATACTTTTAATTGGGGCAGACTGGAGAGGAATATAGAGATACTAATAGATATTTGGTAAGAAAGCCTTCTGCATCCTACAGAAGAATTCTACCATTCAGCCACCCTTGAAGACAATGAACAGGAAAGTGCCCTCTTCCAAGGAGACTCACTGAGGAAGTGACTTCTTACCTCCCTGGGCACCCATGAAAATGAGAAAGAAGTCCGTCAGCAATCCCAGGCTTCTGGGACTTCCTTGGTGCTCCAGTGGTTAAAAATCCACCCTCCAATGCAGGGGACGTGGGTTCGATCCCTGGTCGGGGAACTAAGATCCCACATGCCGCAGGGAAACTAAGCCCGAGTGCCGCAAAGGAAGATCCCGCATGCCGCAACTAAGACCCGTCGCAGCCAAATAAATAAATATTTAAATAAACAAGCAAACAAAAGCAATCCAAGGCTCCTATTTCTGTGGTCTTGGTATTTACATCATGTTAGAAAAAACGCTGGTGGTTTCCATCTTGAGAAAGGGATGACTTGGCTTTTGTGGTGTGGTAATTGGTGATTATTTACAGTCATCAGATATGAAAGTAGCTGTCATAAGGAAGAGGGACTAAATTTATTCTTTCTAGTTCCTGACGACAGACTCTGGTAATAGGGAAGCTGATTTTAGCTTGAATTAATAACTTTGCAGCAATCGCAGACGTCTACTGGTGGAATAATAAGCCCCACAAAGCAGTGATATTCCCATTAGTGGAAGGATTTAAGCTGAATTAAGGTTCTTTGGAAGCAAGTAACAGAGATCAACTTGAGCTAACATACGTTTAAAAAAATTATTAGAAGGCTATCTGGGAATTAACAGAATCAAGATGGGAGGAGGAAGGACCAGGCTTAGAAATAGGAGAGGAATCAAGATTGAGTCTACTTGGCTATTGAGGTGCCACTGTAGTAATGAATGAATGACTGAGTGGTGTGTCACCCTACTTAGGACTTAGTCCTGTAAGAGAATGGCCAGTTGGCTGAGCTTAGGTTACATGCTCATTCTTTGTCCATATGGTGTGGGACAGCAGAACATCTACCAGAGGTCTCCAGGGATCCTTTCAAATTTTCTAGTGGAATGGTAGGGCACCCAATTTACTATCCTACAAAGACTGCCTACAGTATGGAGGAAATTCCCCCCAAAGGAATCAGGATGCTCTTACAAAAAGGGAACAGGGGCTGAGGAGCCAAGAATTAACGAGCAATATTTACTACAGAAATTGGATGACTGTTCGTTAGGGACATCATAAAGGAGGATTTTTCATTGAGCAAGAAACTAGGTAGAAAGGCTTGGTCCCTCTGACTCCAGTAACACTCATGGGCAAGAAAAATATCATCCCTGAGAGATTTGGGCTTGGGCCTCCGTAAAGATACCCAGGTAAACTTGGGTAATAACATCCTCAGCTTTCAAGGATGATATCTAGGAGTGGCTTCCATTTGCATGTTTCTATCTGGGATAGAGTGACCAAATATATATCAATTTAAAAAATTCATATGCCCCAAATTTTGGAATTCCTTACCATTTTCTCTCTCATCCTCTCCCATCTCCTGTGAAAGTTTCTCAACTCTACTTCAGGCAACCTCCTCAAAACTCCCCTAGGCAAAAATAGGTGCCCCTTCGTTGTGTTTCCATAGCACCTCTGTGCACATCTGTAGCAGAACATAAATAAAAATCATACTGTTTCCCACTGGACCAAGAGCTCCTTGTTGCAGGGACCTTGTCTTTTATTACTGGAGTTTAAACACACAGCATAGGGACAAGGAGATGAACAAATTGAAAGATAAATAAAGGAATAGCGACCAGAGGCCTCACACGGTTGGGTTCTATACTGTGTCTTCTCCCACTGCCTTCTCAAACATGTCCTAATCCATATACTTCTTGGTCCTAAGCAGTGTGAATATTTGATCTCCTGGTATCTGTCAGGTGGAACCTTTCTCTGAGAAGCTGAAAGCATTTCACTCTATTGATTTGTTCTCACCAGAGGTGAGCTGTGAGTGATAAGTAGGCATTTGTTTCTATTATGACTGTCAGTGGTATGATTTCAAATCACTTTTATCCTAGTGGTTTCAAGGGATCACACCTTTAATTTACAGAGCCAGCTCCCTAGAACTGAACCAAACCAAACCATATTAAGCTAAGCCTAAGCTTTCAGTTTATGGCCATGACTATTGGGGGAAAATCATCTTTCTTTCTTGTTTATTGTGTGTGCTATTGTGTGTGTGTGTGTGTGTGTGTGTGTGTGTTTGAGTACAGAATCCTTACTTTAGGTAAGAACAAAGGTACATACAAAAGAATAGAAATCTACAACAACAACAAAAACACCTAGAAAGTTTTAGAGAAGAGAGGAATCACAGGAAAACAGAGGGGAGTCTGAATAAAGTCAGAAAGCTCTTGTTTCGAATAGGCTGCAGATAGATCACTTACCCTCTGATTACTGTTCCTCCCAGTAATTGTGAAATCTGTGAAATGGGGATGATGATAACAATGTAATTCCTAAGGATGTTGTGAGGATTAAATGAACTTGTTGGTTCTTGATTTATTCTCCATCCTGCATAGATCCAGACCTCCTGGGCAATAGTAGGGGGAGGGAGAGTGAGCAGAGGTCTCCTCAATCCTTTGGCTCATCACATAGGACACCAAAGGCCTGCCACTCCTTGATTCTTACTCTATGCTGCTCCCTACAAGGAGGAGAAGCTGATGAGTGGAATAGGGCTATATGTACCTCCATAATTTGCTACCTGCAATTACTTGGTCAGAGCTGCTAGGAGAAGCAACACTCAGAATAGCAGTACTCTTGAGCATGTCATTTTAACCTGACCCTTTCATACTTAAACCACATTCTTCCTCTTCAGGACTTAATTATTTGTGGCAAAAATACATCTTAAGCTCCTTTTGGATCGTCTCCTAAGATGGAATTGGTCTCTCTGTGTGGCCCCAACTCTAATTACTGTTTTCTTTATTAGCATGTGGTTTTATCTCATTGTAATTATTGGAATCCTGTTTCCAGGACAACCAGAAGTTAACCAAGGTCTTTGTACCTACAGTGTCAGAGTCCTACTATAGTCTTGATTCCTCTCACTTTTGTGGCCAACAGTATTCAGTTAGTTCCATAATTCTGCCAGCTTTCTTTCTTTGTGTTTTCTCTCCACACAGGATCAGGTTCACCCGTGCAGTTTCTTTAAATACATATACTAATGTAAATCCTGCTTTTCTAAAAGCTAACCTTGATGATTTTCTCTTCTACTAACCAATGGCTCCTATGGTAATAAGGACGTCCCACTTAAAATTGTTGCTACATACAAATCACTTGGAACAGCATTAAGCACATAGTAGGCACTCGATAAATCTGAGCTGCTATTACTCTCATCATCATCATTATTACTAGAATCACCTTATAGTTACTTTGTGGATTAAATAATGAAATATTTATAAAGTATGTTAATATATTGCCTAGCACCATTGTAGACACTCAGTAACGTTAGATACTGCTAGTTACAGGAGCAGAAGCCAGAGATTTGTTTAAGAAAATAAAACACAGCATCTTCCAGGGTGATTACCTTGGCTCCATTCTGTTCATTCTTGTATACCATTTCCTTCTAGGGTACTTTACAATGAGGATGAGTTTTCAGAATGATGCTTTATTCAGAGGTACTTCGAGATGTATGGTCATAGAAAAAATTCACTTATACTCAGTAAGTCAGAAAAGTAGCATCATATTTTATGTATTCATTTTAGAGTGATGATTATCTGTTTTTATAAGTAACTTATGCTCATCATGGAAAATGTAAGCAATTCAGAAAATTATAAAAAAGAAACACATCCTAAATCCTACCTCCCAGAAATATTCGCTGTGAATAGTTAAAGAGCATCTCCTAATATACATATACAGACAGGAAAATAGAAAAATAGGTAGATAGTAAGAATTAACCTTATAAGAATGGGAGAAACTCAGAAGTAATTCCTTTCTTCCAACTTCCTCTGTCACTACCTTCCAGCTTTGTTGCTTACATTATATTTACTCTGATGGGTTTATAGCATCCTCATTGTTTTGCAAATGTAATTCTCCCATTTGTTTAGTTCTGGTTCTATTTTTCTTTGGACCCACTGCTCATTACTAGTCTTGTTACTGTGGTTTGTACATCCCAGAATTATTTATTTTGACTTTTCTCTTGGTTGGATAACTTTCTTCATCAAGATTTTTTTCTAAGGAAGTCTCATGAGAGTTCTATTTTCTTAGGTTTTTCACTTTTCAGAATATTTGCCTACTGCTTTTATAGTTGAATAACAACTTGGCTGATATGGCATTCTCAGGACACCTTCTCTTTCCCTCTGAAGGTTACAAATTTTGCTGCATGATTTTCAGAGATTGGATGTTGCTGTGGAAAGTATGAGGCCAGGCTGATTCTTTTTCCCTATTGGAATTGACTCGCTTTCTTCTTAGATGCTGGAATAACTCTAGTTTTATTGATGTGTAATAGGTTAATTAGGGTATTTTAATACTGATTGTTTCATTTTTTCTCAGTATTATATGTCATTTTCATCTGTGTATTTAGTTCTTTCTCTTCTAGGGAAATGTTTCTGTGTGATAACTCAGTTTTCTTTTTCTGGTCCACTGTTTCAGGGGACACAAATAATATTTTTGTTGTGTTCCTTTATCTGTCTTCCACTTTAATGTGCTTTCTGTTTGCTTTAACAAGTTCCTTGCCTTTTCCTTAAGTATTCATTATAATTATTTTGAATTTCTCTGTCATTCTGTAAATTTGGTTTTTAGCTTTGACTTTTTTCTAGTTCTCTTTTTTTTTCTCTAGTTCTCTTTTTTTTACTTAAGAGATCTTCAGTGGTACATAATATTTTTCAGTGTGTCCTTAGCTCTGGAATTTCCTTGTACATTCTCCACTTTGAACTTCTATTGAATATTCTTATTAAGCTCTTTAATATTAAAGAATACTCATTGGGTATTTGTTTCTGTTCCTTGAGTTATATTTTCTTCCAGCTGAGTTCTTCATCTGTCCTGTGTGTTATATTCCTCTCCACCCTCACCTGTCCATCCTCTCCATCACATAGTATGTCTGCATGGTGGTCATGCCTTCTCTTTTTGTCCCACTCACTATTAAGATAGGTACGTTTCTGTTTTTTCTTTTCTTCTTTTTTTTCTGAAGTGATGTGAGTGGATCTTCCTTGATCCCTTTTCAAATTATTTGGGACTAGTTTGTCTTCACCATTCTGAGCCATTGTTTGAGAACTGAATGCTGTTTTCTACCTATTTTTCTAAAGATTGATTTTCACAGTGTGGGCCTGGGACCAGCAGCATCAATTAATGAAGGGAATTCTTGGCCCCAACTCACCCTAATTAAGTCAGAAACTCTGGAGATGAGGCCCAGTAATCTTTGTTTCCATAAGCGTTCCAGGTGATTCTCGTACATTTTAAAACTTCAAAGCCACTGCAATAAACATTGTAGAGATGTGGGACAGGAAAGCTGTGGTGGAGCAGAGCACACTTCATGCCGGGGGGGACCGGAACTCTGCTCTATGATCCTATTAAGTATCCTGTCCCTGGGCCTATTCCTCAACCCTCATTGTTCCCACTCGTATGGGCTTTAACACATCCCCTCACTGGCCATGTTGCACTGCAAATCAGCAAGTTCCGGTGTTCCTTCTGCCTCTGTTGACAGGGCTGCCATGAAATGTCCTGCAGGTTGTTTCTGCAAAAGGACACCTGGTTGAGGGGATGGAGTAGGGACTAAACTCCAGTCTTCACTCTGCTCACAAAGAGTGTGCCTGGTGCACGGCTGCCTCAGCCCAGAGGAGGGGATGCCATTTTCTAATTGATCTGCCCAGAGGGGGCATCTTTTCATACCAGGAAAATCTATAGTATGTACTGGCAGTCTTGATAAGGTCTTTTTCTTTCTTTTTTTTTTAACATCTTTATTGGAGTATAATTGCTTTACAATGGTGTGTTAGTTTCTGCTTTATAACAAAATGAATCAGTTATACACATACATATGTTCCCATATGTCTTCCCTCTTGCATCTCCCTCCCTCCCACCCTCCCTATCCCACCCCTCTAGGTGGTCACAAAGCACCGAGCTGATCTCCCTGTGCTATGCGGCTGCTTCCCACTAGCTACCTATTTTACATTTGGTAGTGTATATATGTCCATGCCACTCTCTCACTTTGTCACAGCTTACCCTTCCCCCTCCCCATATCCTCAAGTCCATTCTCTAGAAGATCTGTGTCTTTATTACCATCTTGCCCCTAGATTCTTCATGACCATTTTTTTTTTCTTAGATTCCATATATATGTGTTGGCATACGGTACTTGTTTTTCTCTTTCTGACTTACTTCACTCTGTATGACTCTAGGTCCACCCACCTCACTACAAATAACTCAATTTCATTTCTTTTTATGGCTGAGTAATATTCCAGTGTATATATGTGCCACATCTTCTTTATCCATTCATCCGTTGACAGACACTTAGGTTGCTTCCATGTCCTGGCTATTGTAAATAGTGCTGCAATGAACATTTTGGTACATGAGTCGTTTTGAATTATGGTTTTCTCAGGGTATATGCCCAGTAGTGGGATTGCTGGGTCGTATGGTAGGTCTAATTTTAGTTTTTTAAGGAACCTCCATACTGTTCTCCATATTGGCTGTATCAATTTACATTCCTACCAACAGTGTATGAGAGTTCCCTTTTCTCCACACCCTCTCCAGCATTTATTGTTTGTAGATTTTTGGATAATGGCCATTCTGACTGGTGTGAGATGATATCGCATTGTAGTTTTGATTTCCATTTCTCTAATGATTAATGATGTTGAGCATTCATTCATGTGTTTGTTGGCAGTCTGTATATGTTCTTTGGAGAAATGTCTATTTAGGTCTTCTGCCCATTTCTGGATTGGGTTGTTTGTTTTTTTGATATTGAGTTGCATGAGCTGCCTGTAAATTTTGGAGATTAATCCTTTGTCAGTTGCTTCATTTGCAAATATTTTCTCCCATTCTGAGGGTTGTCTTTTGGTCTTGTTTATGGTTTCCTTTGCTGTGCAAAAGCTTTGAAGTTTCATTAGGTCCCATTTGTTTATTTTTGTTTTTATTTCCATTTCTTTAGGAGGCGGGTCAAAAAGGATCTTGTGATTTATGTCATAGAGTGTTCTGCCTATGTTTTCCTGTAAGGGTTTGATAGTGTCTGGCCTTACATTTAGGTCTTTAATCCATTTTGAGTTTATTTTTGTGTATGGTGTTAGGGAGTGTTCTAATATCATACTTTTACATGTAGCTGTCCAGTTTTCCCAGCACCACTTATTGAAGAGGCTGTCTTTTCTTCATGGTATATTCTTGCCTCCTTTATCAAAGATAGGGTGACCATAGGTGTGTGGGTTTCTCTCTGGGCTTTCTATCCTGTTCCATTGATCTATATTTCTGCTTTTGTGCCAGTACCATACTGTCTTGATTACTGTAGCTTTGTAGTATAGTCTGAAGTCAGGGAGCTGGATTCCTCCAGCTCCGTTTTTCTTTCTGATGATTACTTTGGCTTTTGGGGTCTTTTGTGTTTCCGTACAAATTGTGAAAATTTCTTTTCTAGTTCTTTGAAAAATGCCACTGGTAGTTTGATAAGGATTGCATTAAATCTGTAGATTGCTTTGGATAGTGGAGTCATTTTCACAATATAGATTCTTCCAATCCAAGAACATGGTATATCTCTCCATCTGTTTCTATCATCTTTTTTTTTTTTTTTCTTTTGCGGTACGTGGGCCTCTCACTGTTGTGGCCTCTCCTGCTGCGGAGCACAGGCTCCGGACGTGCAGACCCAACGGCCACGTCTCACGGGCCCAGCCACTTCATGGCATGTGGGAACTTCCTGGACTGGGGCATGAACCTGTGTCCCCTTCATTGGCAGGCAGACCCTCAACCACCGCGCCACCAGTGAAGCCCTATTTCTATCATTTTTAATTTCTTTCATCAGTGCCTTATAATTTTCTGCATAAAGGTCTTTTGTCTCCTTAGGTAGGTTTATTCCTAGATATTTTATTCTTTTTCTTGCAATGGTAAATGGGAATGTCTTCTTAATTTCACTTTCAGATTTTTCATCATTAGTGTATAGAAATGCTAGAGATTTCTGTGCATTAATTTTGTATCCTGGTACTTTACCAGATTCATTGATTAGCTCTTGTAGCTTTCTGGTAGCATCTTTAGGATTCTCTATGTAGAGTATCATGTCATCTGCAAACAGTGACAGCTTTACTTCTTCTTTTACAATTTGGATTCCTTTTATTTCTTTATCTTCTCTGATTGCTGTAGCTAAGACTTCCAAAACTATGTTGAATAATAGTGGTGAGAGGGGGCAACCTTGTCTTGTTCCTGATCTTAGTGGAAATGGTTTCAGTTTTTCACCTTTAGGGATGATGTTGACTGTGGGTTTGTCATATATGGCCTTTATTATGTTGAGGAAAGTTCCCTCTATGCCTACTTTCTGGAGGGTTTTTATCATAAATGGGTGTTGAATTTTGTCAAAAGCTTTCTCTGCATCTATTGAGATGATCATATGGGTTTTCTCCTTCAATTTGTTAATATGGTGTATCACATTGATTGATTTGCATATATTGAAGATTCCTTGCATTCCTGGAATAAACCGCACTTGATCATGGTGTATGATCCTTTTAATGTGCTGTTGGATTCTGTTTGCTAGTATTTTGTTGAGGATTTTTGCATCTATGTTCATCAGTGATATTGGCTTGTAGTTTTCTTTCTTTGTGACATCTTTGTCTGGTTTTGGTATCAGGGTGATGGTGGCCTCGTAGAATGAGTTTGGGAGTGTTCCTCCCTCTGCTATATTTTGGAAGAATTTGAGAAGGATAGGTGTTAGCTCTTCTCTAAATGTTTGATGGATTCGCCTGTGTAGCCATCTGGTCCCGGGCTTTTGTTTGTTGGAAGATTTTTAATCACGGTTTCAATTTCATTGCTTGTGATTGGTCTGTTCATATTTTCTGTTTCTTCCTGGTTCAATCTCAGAACGCTGTGCATTTCTAAGAATTTGTCCATTTCTTCCAGATTGTCCATTTTATTGGCATAGAGTTGCTTGTAGTAATCTCTCATGATCCTTTGTATTTCTGCAGTGTCAGTTGTTACCTCTCCTTTTTCATTTCTAATTCTATTGATTTGAGTCTTCTCCCTTTTTTTCTTGATGAGTCTGGCTAATGGTTTATCAGTTTTGTTTATCTTCTCAAAGAACCAGCTTGTAGTTTTATTGATCTTTGCTATCGTTTCCTTCCTTTCTTTTTCATTTATTTTTGGTCTGATCTTTATGATTTCTTTCCTCCTGCTAACTTTGGTGTTATTTTGTTATTCTTTCTCTAACTGCTTTAGGTGTAAGGTTAGGTTGTTTATTTGAGATGTTTTTTGTTTCTTAAGGTATGATTGTATTGCTATGAACTTTCCTCTTAGAACTGCTTTTGCTGCATCCCATAGGTTTTGCGTCATCATGCTCTCATTGTCATTTGTTTCAAGGTATTTTTTGATTTCCTCTTTGATTTCTTCAGTGATCTCTTGGTTATTAAGTAGTGTATTGTTTAGCCTCCATGTGTTTGTTTGTATTTTTACAGACTTTTTCCCTGTAATTGATACCTAGTTTCATAGCATTGTGGTCAGAAAAGATGCTTGATACGATTTCAATTTTCTTAAATTTACCGAGGCTTCATTTGTATCCCAAGATATGATCTATCCCTGAGAATGTTCCATGAACACTTGAGAAGAAACTGTATTCTGCTGTTTTTGGATGGAATATCCTATAAATATCAATTAAGTCCATCTTGTTTAATATATCATTTAAGGCTTGTGTTTCCTTATTTGTTTTCATTTTGGATGATCTGTCCATTGGTGAAAGTGGGGTGTTAAAGTCCCCTACTATGATTGTGTTACTGTCGATTTCCCCTTATGGCTGTTAGTATTTGCCTTATGTATTGAGGTGCTCCTATGTTAGGTGAATAAATATTTACAATTGTTATATCTTCTTCCTGGATCGATCCCTTGATCATTATGTAGTGTCCTTCTTTGTCTCTTGTAATAGTCTTTATTTTAAAGTCTATTTTGTCGGATATGAGAATTGCTATTCCAGCTTTCTTTTGATTTCCATTTGCATGGAATATCTTTTCCCATTCCCTCACTTTCAGTCTGTATGTGTCCCTAGGTCTGAAGTGGGTCTCTTGTAGACAGCATATATATGGGTCTTGTTTTTGTATACATTCAGCCAGTCTGTGTCTTTTGGTTGGAGCATTTAATCCGTTTAGATTTAAGGTAATTATTGATATGCATGTTCCTATTACCATTTTCTTAATTGTTTTTGGTTTGTTATTGTAGGTGTTTTCCTTCTCTTGTGTTTCCTGCCTAGAGAAGTTCCTTTAGCATTTGTTGTAAAGCTGGTTTGGTGGTGCTGAATTCTCTTAGCTTTTGCTTGTCTGTAAAGGTTTTAACTTCTCCATCAAATCTGAATGAGATCCTTGCTGAGTAGCGTAATCTTGGTTGTAGGTTCTTCTCCTTCATCACTTTAAATATGTCCTGCCACTCCCTTCTGGCTTGCAGAGTTTCTGCTGTAAGGTTAGCTGTTAACCTTATGTGGATTCCCTTGTATGTTATTTGTTGTTTTTGCCTTGCTGCTTTTAATTTTTTTTCTTTGTATTTAAGTTTTGATACTGGGATTAATATGTGTCTTGTTGTGTTTCTCCTTGGATTTATCCTGTATAGGACTCTCCGTGCTTCCTGGACTTGATTTACTATTTCCTTTCACATATTAGGGAAGTTTTCAACTGTAATCTCTTCAAATATTTTCTCAGTCCCTTTCTTTTTCTCTTCTTCTTCTGGGACCCCTATAAGTCGAATGTTGGTGCATTTCATGTTGTTCCAGACGTCTCTGAGACTGTCCTCAATTCTTTTCATTCTTTTTTCTTTATTCTGCTCTGCAGTAGTTATTTCCACTATTTTATCTTCCAGGTCACTTATCTGTTCCTCTGCCTCAGTTATTCTGCTCTTGATCCCTTCTAGAGAATTTTTAATTTCATTTATTTTGTTGTTCATCACTGTTTGTTTGCTCTTTAGTTCCTCTAGGTCCTTGTTAAACGTTTCTTTTTATTATTTATTTATTTATTTTTTTTGTGGTACGCGGGCCTCTCACTGTTGTGGCCTCTCCCGTTGCAGAGCACAGGCTTCGGACGTGCAGGCTCAGCGGCCATGGCTCACAGGCCCAGCCGCTCCGCAGCATGTGGGATCTTCCCGGACCGGGGCACGAGCCTGTGTCCCCTGCATCGGCAGGCAGACTCTCAACCACTGCGCCACCAGGGAAGCCCTTAAACGTTTCTTGTATTTTCTCTCTTCTATTTCCAAGATTTTGTATCATCTTTACTATCATTATTCTGAATTCTTTTTCAGGTAGACTGCCTGTTTCCTCTTCATTTGTTAAGTCCGGTGGGTTGTTGCCTTGCTCCTTCATGTGCTGTGTGTTTTTCTCTCTTCTCATTTTGCTTAACTTACCATGTTTGGGGTCTCCTTTTCGTAGGCTGCATGTTCATAGTTTTCATTGTTTTTGGTTTCTGTCCTCAGTGGCTAAGGGTGGTTCAGTGGGTTGTGTAGGGTTCCTGGTAGAGGGGAATAGTGCCTGTGTTCTGGTGGATGAGGCTTGATCTTGTCTTTCTGGTGGGCAGGTCCACGTCTGGTTGTGTGTTTTGGGGTGTCTGTCGCCTTATTATGATTTTAGGCAGCCTCCCTGCTAATGGATGGGGTTGTGTTCCTGTCTTGCTAGTTGTTTGGCATAGGGTGTCCAGCCCTGTAGCTTGCTGGTCGTTGAGTGGAGCTGGGTCTTGGTGTTGAGATGGAGATGTCTGGGAGATTTTTGCCGTTTGATATTACGTGGAGCTGGGAGGTCTCTTGTGGACCAGTCTACTGAACTTGGCTGTCCCCTCTCAGAGGCACAGCCCTGAAGCCTGGCTGGAGCACCATGAGCCTTTCATCCCCATGGCTCAGAATAAAAGGGAGAAAAAATAGAAAGAAAGAAAGAGAGAGAGAGAGAGAGAGAGAGAGGGAGGGAGGGAGGGAGGGAGGAAGAAGATAAAATAAGATAAAGTAAGATAAAACAAAATAAAGTTATTAAAATAAAAAATAATTATTAAGAAAAAAAGTTTTAATGTAAAAAAAAGGACCGACAGAACCCTAAGACAAATGGTGAAAGCAAAGCTATAGAGACAAAATCTCACACAGACACATACTTATACACACTCACAAAAAGAGAGAAAGGGAAAAAAATATATATATATATCTTTGCTCCCAAAGTCCTTCTCCTCAATTTGGGATGATTCGTTGTCTATTCAGGTATTCCACAGATGCAGGGCATATCATGTTGATTGTGGAGATTTTAATCCGCTGCTCCTGAGGCTGCTAGGAGAGATTTCCCTTTCTCTTCTTTGTTCGCACAGCTCCTGGGGTTCAGGTTTGGATCTGGCCCCGCCTCTGCGTGTAGGTCGCCAGAGGCTGTCTGTTCTTCGCTCAGACAGGACGGGGTTAAAGGAGCCGCTAATTCGGGGGCTCTGGCTCACTTAGGCCGCGGGGAGGGAGGGGTACGGATGTGGGACGAGCCTGCGGCGGCAGAGGCCGGCGTGACATTGCACCAGCCTGAGGCGCGCCGTGCGTTCTCCCGGGGAAGTTGTCCCTGAATCACGGAAACCTGGCTGTGGCGGGCTGCACAGGCTCCCGGGAGGGCAGGTGTGGAGAGTGACCTGTGCTCGCGCACAGGCTTCTTGGTGGCGGCAGCAGCAGCTTTAGCGTCTCATGCCCGTCTCTGGTGTCCGTACTGATAGTCGCGGCTCGCTCCCGTCTCTGGAGCTCCTTTAAGTGGCGCTGTTAATCTCCTCTCCTATTGTTTCTCCATGTGCTTTGTTGTTCTGGATAATAAGTCAAGTATTTTTTCCAGTCCATGATGTCTCGTCTATTCTACTCATCAGCCTTACTGCCTGGAAAAAACTTTGGCCAGAAGATTATTCTTGTAAAAACATATATGTTATTATGTTATTTCAAACACTGTGCCATATTTGTTTCTTCTTATGTCTCCTCCTCGATTGAACTGTGTGCCAGGCAAGAACCAGGTTTTTTTTGTTTTGTTTTGTTTTGTTTATATCTCCAGGGCTACCTCAGAGCCACAGTTGTCCCTTAGCTCCAGAAAAGCTTGGCCCCATCCTCCTGATAAGGTCTTAAAATGATATGTAGGAGCTTCTGTAATAAAGCTGTATTCCTTGAATTTGTCCAGGTTTTCTAATCACTCCCCTTCTCTCCGTCTGTACCTTTACAAATTTTAGGGTATTTTTGAGAATTCTTAGAATTCTGTCTATTTTCTTTCTTTAGTGTTGCCTCTAGGTGTATGTAGGGCTGGGGTAGGAAGAATTAAGGAGATAACTTTACCAGAACTTCATTTTCTTTTCTTAGCTTATAGTTTAAAAATTTCTAGCAGCAGCTCATAGCACTTTGCTGGTTTTATAGCTGCTTGTAAAATTTTAGCCTTTAAAAATGCTATTTCCTTACTAGTTTTGTTAGTTTGTTATGGGGGGTGTGTGATTCTATGTTCCTGCCTTATTCTACTATTAATATACAACAAATACATTATTATTTTTTTACCAACATGAATGAAAACAATTATTTTCTACTTAGCTTTTTTTTTTTTTTTTTTTTGTGGTACGCAGGCCTCTCACTGTTGTGGCCTCTCCCGTTGCGGAGCACAGGCTCCGGACGCGCAGGCTCAGCGGCCATGGCTTACGGGCCTAGCCTCTCTGCGGCATGTGGGATCTTCCCGGACGGGGCCACGAATCCGTGTTCCCTGCATCGGCAGGCAGACTCTCAACCACTGTGCCACCGGGGAAGCCCTCTACTTAGCTTTTTTTAAAAAGTTTATTTATTTTTAATTTTGGCTGCATTGGGTCTTTGTTGCTGTGGGCGGTCTTTTCTCTAGTTGTGGTGAGTGGGGGCTACTCCCTGTTGCGGTGTGTGGGCTTCTCATTGCGGTGGCTTCTCTTGTTGCAGAGCACAGGCTCTAGGGCCTGCAGGCTTTAGTTGCTGCAGCATGCGGGCTCAGCAGTTGTGGCTCGCGGGCTCTAGAGCACAGGCTCAGTAGTTGTGGTGCATGGGCTCAGCTGCTCCGCATCATGTGGAATCTTCCCGGACCAGGGCCCGAACCCGTGTCCCCTGCATTGGCAGGTGGATTCTTAACCACTGTGCCACCAGGGAAGCCTATCTACTTAGCTTTTTATCAGGTAGATTTCTTTGGTTGTTATAGTTGTATGCTTTGCATAACTTAGCTAGGAAAAAAAAGAAATGAGGTTTGAGAGGATGCTGGGTAGAATATGGGATTAAAGGACAAGTTCTGGAGATGAAGAGCTGGCAACTTGTGCCCTCAGCAGGACAGATTGGTGGACATTGGGAAGGCCCTGGCCAGGAGATTACTGAGGTCTAAGTAACTACTAGGCATATGATGTGAATGGCAGGCTGGCCAGTGCAGCAACGAGGGGTTTTCCCTTAAAGCAGTGGTTCTCACCAGGAATTGATTTGTCCCCTTGCCACCCACCACCATCTGGAGACATTTAGCAACATCTGGAGACATTTTTGCCTGTCATGACTAGAGAGGTGATGTTACTGGCGTCTAATGGGTGGAGGGCATACATATCTACAATGCAAAGGATAGCACTCCACAACCTGGAATTATCTGATGCAAAATGTCAATAGTGCTGGGGTGGAGAAATCCAACCCTACAGGAAGGGAGTTTAGATAGGCAGGAACAATAGCTGTTCATTATACTTTTCAGTTGGCAGATGAACATTCACATTAATCCAGGAATGAGTATACATACTGGTTTCATTCAGACTTTGAGTATTGCATTCCTTTTTTTTTCCCTTGTCTCTTTTTAACTAAAGAACTTAGCATTTTACTTCCTTGCAGGTACAGTCACTGTGATATTGTCTTACCCTTGTATCAGCACCCAGAAGTCAATTTTAATTCACTAAAGAAGGTCATGTTAATCCTTCTCTTAATGGTTAAGTTTGTAACTCTAATGAAGTTTTTGAAATTAGATTCCTGCATAATAGTCACAATAGAAATTATCAAAAACATTGATTTGGTAATAATTTAAAGTTTTAGCTCCATACTCAAAAGGATCTTATCTTTGAGCTGTATGGGCTGTAAACATTCCCCTTCCTCTCTTCTAGGTTCTTTGGTTGGTCTAATAATTAAATTGACACCAAACAGATTAACAGAAGAAAAATAAATTTTCTGCATACAGGAGCCCCAAAGATGTGAGACCAAAAGGCAGACAATTAAGACTTATATGCCCTTCTGAGCTAAGGAGAAGGGAGTAGGGATCTAGGGATTCAAAGGGGAGGAAGATGAATCACAGGAAGATGAGAAGAGCAGATGTTTGGTAAACAACTGTTAGCCACGCCATGCAGAGAAGTCTTTCTAATATAAAAAGTTATCTTTGATATTAGCTCTCTTCCTAGTACAGATCCTCTATCTAAATTCTTTTAGGCAGTTAAGGGGAAGGTAAACAGCTCTTTCTAACTCTGTTGATTGTCTTCAGCTCAAAATAATCTACATACCAAGTGGTGTATTTTGGGGGGTGGGGGTGGGAGGGTATAGTGTATTCTGCTCCCCCTCAGAGCCTCACATCCTTTGTGCAAGACTGACAGGTAAGAACTACCTTTTGTTTTCTTAATCAAATGGGTGTTTGCAAGTGACCACATTGTTTGTCACTGGACAACTGACCATGTGACTATGGACAAGTTGCTTAATCTCTCTAGACTGCAGTGTCAATAACAAACATATCTCAAATGGGTGTGGAGGAGTAGATGCGCCCCTTTCTGTTCTCATACTCTATGGAATTATGCAATGTAAGTTATGCAGACTGGATGAGCCCTCCCTTCCGGAGACTGGGGGCAGGGGAGTCTTCTGCTTTGAATGGATCTCTAAGTTTTTGTGAGATACCCCAGTGCCAGTCTTTCCATAACATCTCTTTTGCCAGCATGCCCACAGCCAGGTATAATGCGACACTGTGCATTAATACATTTTAACAGATTTTAAATGAACTTTCTCTAAGCAGATAGAAGACAGAACATTCCAAGGGAAATCCCTTGGCAGACAAGCACATCTGTTGGCGATTTGGCAGCCCTGGAACAGTTTCATCAGGCTGCATCAGCAGTTTCTCTCAAAATGTGAACAGTATGTTTGCTAAAGGCACACACGATTATGTCTGAACCTCATAAACTTCTCTCAATTATGAGGAAATGTCACTGTCAAAACTCTAATGCCTCAAATGACCCCAACCACAAGCTGTTAGAGAAAAGAGAAAAACCACCACCAAACGCAAAAGTGGTATCTGAAAAGCCATTTAATACTTTAGAAGTTTCTTCCTGCAATCTGTAAGCAAAGCAAAATTTGACAACGTTTCTCAGTGTTGATAGTGTGCAAAGATGTTTATCTTTATTACTTGCTGGCAGTGTGGTATATCATTATAAAACTTGGTTTTACTTCTAATTAAACATTTAAAATGAAGTTGCTCTTCTGTGCTCTTGTGAAAGATGGAAGAGTATTAAGTAACTTTCGTTGCCCAGTGGAATTACCTATGTTCAAAAACTCAACCAAATTAATGTCTGTTGGTGAAGTTCATTTTAAAATAGTATAACCCTAACCATTTGAGGAAAATTAATATTCCCTGTGAACGAATATTTTAACCAAAATGTGGTAAGTTTATTAATAACTCTGAGTGGAGAGAAAACACAATTTGAAAAATGGTCGACATTTTACTTGAGGGTTACCTTTTATGCCAATAATTATTTCTGGGATTTCTAAGCAAAAGAACACATTTACTCAATTGCTATCCATTAATCTGGAAGATGTCCTCTCTTTTAATTGTTCAAAAAAAAACCCCATCAAATTGTTTCTGAATGTTAAGTTTTGGTGGGCTCTGCAATATGAAGGCTGGAATTAAATTTCTACTTTGGCAGTTGGTTGGTAGGTAGTTATGGTACATCTTTCTAGATGCTTTTGCAATTTTAAGATGAAAGAATGTGATCTAAACATTCTTAGTTCTAATGCTAATTTCTCTGTGAAGCCTTACTGATACCAATAGCTGTGAACACGCCTTTATTTTGTACCTCCGTTGTGTTCTCTCTTTCTTTGCATCTGGCAATCTGGTGGTGGTGGTGGTGGTGGTGTTCCTCTCACCAATTAGACTGGGGCTCCTTGCTCAATATCTTGGTTGTTTTATCTCATTCACATACACATTGTATAGGCTGGGCCATTGGAACTTCAAGATGGGGTCTGGGTAAAGCAAAGAGAATGAAGCTTTGAAGTGAAGTTGGTAATATAGGTTTTAAAGAGTGAGCTTCCATTTAAACTTCATTAGAAGAGGAGTCAAGAGTGACCCTTTAATGTGAACCCTTGATGGTCTTAATCCCATCAGTTCCTTGGTGTTGGAGACTGAGGATTTAGGCTTAGGCTTCACTTGGAGCCTCTAACCCCATGTTTGTCATGGAGAAAGAGCTGTATAATTTCTTTGGATGATGACTGATTATTTTCTTACAACACTTTTGGGGAGGTAGTGGACATGGTTAAAAATGGGTAAGTGTTCCTGAGTCTGAAAGATCAGAGTTCAAGTTCTATTTCTGCTGCTTTCTAGATATAGGACTTTCAGCAAGCTATTGGACATCTATGAGTCCCAGTTTCTTATCTGTAAAGTAACAGTACTGTTCTCCTACATATGTTATAATGATTAAACATTTAATGCTTGTTAGCTGCCATAAAAATACTTTTATAACAAAAGTTCTCACTATTGTTAGTGGAAGTCAGGAAAAGTGTTTAGGGCTCTGGGATGCAGGGTTGTGAGAAAAATCTTCCTACTGATCCTTTCTCCCAATACCAATGTTGTCCAAAGTTACCTGTGATTATTTTCTTTGCACTTGCCCCTATTTTCCCCTCATGACCTTAGTATTCCTTCCCTTTTCCTTCTAAGATAAATAGGCATACAGTGGTTCTACAGGCTTTCTTTCTCCATGAGTACAGAAAATGAGGTGGGGATAGTGCCGTATAAAATAATTTAAAAAACAGTATGCTTGTACAAAACTGAGACTACCAGAAATAAATTTGAGCTTTCATGTCTTCCAGGTAACTAGAAGCACTTTTTTAAAAAAATGAAATTTCTGAAATCATACAGTAGAAAATTCACAGGGGGATAATACACTTTTTTTTTTCACATTATTAGGTTCAGTAGAATTTAACTCTCATCTCTTGATGATAATGATGATAACAGCCAGCATGCTGGCATTGTTCCATGAGGTAGATACTGTTGTCATACTTACTGTGTAAGTAGCCAGACTCCAGAGCCCATACCTGTTATGTGTCCCGTTCTGTTCTTAGACCTGGATGAGACTTAGTCTTTACCTGCAAGGAGCTAACAGGCTAAGGGAGAATAGAACACAGGGGTGCAGATCACCTTACCATGAGGCTGCATAGGAGACTGACTCAAACACCAAGAACAACAGAGGAGAACTTGGTGTTGTCTGTTTCTGGAGAGACAGAGGAAATGGCAATTTGGCATGGATTTTGGAGACAAGGTCAAGTTTCCAAAGCAGAGAAGCCTGGGGGATGGGAAAGGGGACTGGGCAGCACTGCAAGAATAAGAAATAGCTGAGCTGAAGGAGGGTCCTGAGGGAGTGTGGTGCCCGAAAAGTCAAGGTGGACCAAGAGAGTCCTGCAGCATGTGGGGACTGCAGGACAGCATGAGATTTGGGCCCGAGGTCGTCATTAGTGACCTTGGAAAGCAATTCTATTAGAATGGCAGAGGGAAGAAGCCAACATTGTATTTGACTGAGGAGACAGTGCAGATTGGGTGTTCAGAAGATTCCTTCAAGAATGTTTGTGGTTAAAGAAAGGAGAAAAAGAAGTTGGTAACTTGCGAGTTTAACATGAGTGAGAACACTTATTTGTAAGAAAGAGAAGACATAAGGATTAGCAGAGGAATCAACAGAAAAGGGGAGACCGAAGACAAAACGGAAAGAAAAGAGTGTTCTGAGCCTTGGAAGAGGAAGTTGGTGAGAAGTGTTTTATTACCCTTATGTGTGGGATTTGAATGCTTAACTAGAGACTATATTGCAAAGGAAAATACATTTTGGGCAGAAATGCTTGGTGACCCTCCACATGCTTTTTCTTTAAGATGTGGCTTGCTGAGGTCCCAGAGCTCAGTATAAAGAAAACAGTGGTTGACATGGTGTCCTCGGCTTAATCTGGACAGTTGCATTCTTCCCGATGAGTTTTCTCTTTCCTCTGATTCCTCTTCTCCTGGCTTACCTCTGTCCACTCCACTCTCTTGATACTGGTCACTTCTGACCCCTCAGTCTGTTGCTATTGGCTCCTGGCTTTTTGCTTTTTTTCTTAGCTTCCAGATTGGCTGCCCAGTTTGGGCTCAAAATTTAATGCAGGTCATTCAATCTGTAATGATCCCTTTTCTTGGCAAGGCCAAGGTCTTGACTTTTCATATCCTGTCCTCACAGTAGCTCCACCGTGCTTAGCGTAGTGGATGCCCTGTGACTCTTCCCCCGCTGTCCTGGTGACGTCTGTGGGACACAGGAAAGGACACAATAGATGGCAATAAAGGGTGCAGGAAGGAGGAGGAGAAATACTGAAAACAGATGCAGTTGGAAGCATCAGCCTAGAATAGAGGAGGAGCAGGTCATCTCCGGAAGGACAGCCCCAGGCAGCAGGGAAGAATGAAGATGCTGTAAGATGGAGAGGAGAAAGCAGAGGGAGCTCCTAGCACAGGGCCCAGCGGGCTAGATAGACACCAGGAAGAACAGGGGGTGGAAATAAACGAAGATCACCCGAATAAGGACAAGCAAAGGCTATTTAGCCAGAGCTTGCTAATGCAAGGGAGTCTGCCACCATTACCTGCACTTGGCAGAGACTCAGAGGCAATCATGGGAGTGGAAGCTTTAGAGAGGAAAGAAGTGTGCCCCGACTAGAGGTTGTTGACATGGGGAAGCTGGAGCCAGGCTAGATAGAAGCAGGACATCCTCTGTGGCTGGTTAGGGGAGGTTATTTAGCTTTCTCTGGTTGGTCCTAAGTTGGAGGCCAGAAGCAAAAATTGGGGAAACCAGGCACTATATATTAAGTACTGACCATTTGGGGCCAACTGTTACAGAGGTTGTTGTTTGGCTTCCTGGAATGGTTGCTGCAGACTGTGGGCCAGAGTTCTCTTTTTATATATAGTCTGGCCATCATCCCTTGTGTATTCAGTCTCTCATGGGTTAGAGTTACAGAGGTCATTTTCACTGTGCGTAGGTACTGTATTTTGCAGGACATGCTTTGAGTTGTGGCCTAGTCAGATCTGGATTATCACAGAATTCTGCAGTATTCCATGTGGCAGGATGCCAGTACACTTCGTTTCCACAGACTTTCATACATCCCCCTTCAGTAACTAAGGGGGCTAGCTTCTAAACATAAACTGCAAACAATATTTTTATAAATGTTAACTTTTATGGAAACTTTAAAAGTAACACTCAAAGTACTTTTCTTTTGTGTTTACTCAAATATAGTTCTCAATGCAGCTGTGGCTTTCAGAGCAGCCTAATTACTTTCATATACCATGAACAGTCGATAGAGCAATGGGAAAAGTCATAGCTATAAATTTATATTACTTGAGGGAGAATATTTGGTCTTAGAAATATTAATGCAGCTCCCCAGCTCATATTATAGGAATTAGTTTTATTCGTGAAGTAGAATTTGATAGACTTTCTGACCCACCTAAGAACGTGGCACTGGGGAGAAGTGTTTTTGCACATTGGCTGGCTCTGAGTTCTTCATTCTAGACATGTCAACTCAAAGGAAGGGCAGTGTGTTCCTAAAAGAAGTGTACTTGGATATCCCTACACTTTGTTCAAGGGAAAGTTCAAAGTATGGAGGAACAGAAAGTCAAACATGGTGTCAGACAGTTGGAGATGACAGTCATTTCCAATTAACACAGAGCTATAATGTACTCCGAGTGTATTTTTTTAAAATTACTAAGCTATTTATTAATTTCATAGAGCAGCAAAAATTGAAAGTTACCAATGTAGAAAGCTAGGGCACAGGGGTAAAATTCTGTCTGTGAATGTTTTTCAGCACTAATTTCAGGTCTGTTGTTCTGGTAGAAACTCCAAACACTTTTCTTCAGTGATATGTGTTGCATGTATAAATTAATGTGCAGGGAAGAAGTGTCTTGTCATCTGGGTTAGAGCTTTGTTTATAATATCAATTCAAAGTAATACTTTCCTTGGGCTAGGTAGTATCATAAGGACAAAAGAATGGGTCTTCTTTCCCTATTTATGATCGAAACCAGTCTTGCCTGTGGTCTCAATGGTGCAAAGTGAGAGAGTACAACTAAGTGGAACCACCTGTAGATTACTACTAGAAGAACAATTCTTGCCCACTTACTGAAAGGTTATCAGTTCCCCAGAACTTGGAGAAAGGCTCTGGTCTTCAGGACACCCTGGTGATGGCCAAGCTGCCCATTGTCCTAGTTGAACCATTATTTAAGGTCAGGCTTTGCTATTGCAGCAGTTTACTTCGTACATGTCAAGCACTTCCCCAGGACCTTTGCTATAGCCGTCAGGGCAGTGCTGAACCCCAGGCACATACACAGCGACCACTCTGAGACCTGCCAATGCTGGGAGTTGGAAGAGGGCAAGATTCCCCTCACTGTCTCCATACTCAGGTCACTTTCCTACATGTGATACCTTTCCTTCTTAAATTACCCAGCTATATTGCTTCTGTGAGCCTACCTAACTGCCTAGAATAAACACTATGTTTCCAACCCTCTTTGCTTTTTAGTATGGCTGTATAACTAAATTCTGGACGGTGGGAGTGAGGAGAAGCGATACATGCAACAACTAAAACATATGCTTAAAGGTTGGAGGTCTGCCCCGCCTCTAACCTGCTGCCTAGAGAGTGGATGGGATGGCTGGACTGCCATCTCAGACCGTGAAAGTAAGGACCATACCCTAGGGGTGGTAGAACACAAATCTGGAAGTAGCCCTGGTTTCAGATGTCTGCAGAGCTGGTGGCCAGACCACTTCTGGTCTGCTGGTCTCAGACTTATGTGGGAGAATAAAAATATGTCTGCTTAAACCACTGTTATTTTGAAGTGTGTTTGTGTCTGTGTGTGTCCATATGTCTGTATATAGTATTGTATCGTTATATAGTTATATCTATTTCTAACTAATAGACTATATTTTTTCTTTGCCTTTCCTTTCAGCATCTTGATAAATTATTATGTCACAAATACATGGCGTATCTATAATATCTATATGTATATATTGCAGTTATATGTGTATATATATAAAATTATATGAGCATGTATGTATTTATATGTATAAACTTTTTTTCTAACCTAATTTTAATAGGATGTGTGGAATTCAAAATGTTATAAGAATACGTACAGCTTCTAATTTGAAGGTCACTTTGTTAAGATAAATCACTTTAACAGCCTTTCATTAAAGGACAGGTTTGAAATCTGATTTTCCTTTTCTTTTTCCCCCCTTAAATTCTGAAAAGAACACATTGGAAGCTGTTCCACTTGGAACACAGACCACATAACTAGGGTGACTGTAGCAACCCAAACTGATACCTCTTAAATCACTTCAATATGGTGGCAGTAAAAGTTCCTGTTCTTCAGCCTACCCAAACTCTTTCTTCTCCCAAAGCTACATAATCTGGGACTCTGGGAAGTGTCTGCTATTAGCTAGAACCAGGCAATTCTTCCCCAAACAGCACAAGTTAGTGTTCAAAATTGAATAATTTCTTTATGGAAATCACGCTCTCCTACAGTATATTTGAATGAACAAGCTAACAAATGAATCTCAGAAGGCTCATTTCATTTTCCCGTTTGCCATTTTCATCTTGTTTCCTAGCATCGCATATTGAAGAGCTAACTTTAGTCCTCTAAGATGTGGAGAGGGCCAAATCAGCATACCTGGATTTTTCATTGTTTTCCTGTAAGGATTAAACTTCATTCCTGGTTATTATGTGTGTGTAAGTTTGTAGCAAGTGGATTTATACAGCTCAGTGGCTATTTTTCCTTGTTGATATCCTTCGGGGAGTTTGCTTGGAACCAATTCCTACTTTAGGCCTCCTTGCTGTCAAAATAATATAAACACCAGGGACAGAAAATATATCTCAGTCCATCAAGCCTATCCTCTTCCTCTCTGACTATCTCTAATTAGATTCTGAAAGTTTTAAGTGCTGAGAAGGTGGGCCTCAAAACCAGACGTTCATGCTGCAGTTTAATGGGGGTGGGGACACAGGGAGGGAATTAGGGAGCACATTCTAGACTCTGTAAAATGTCCATTGGATTTTTCAGAGTTGGTGAAAATGTATGGTATTAGTATTTGTAATATGTTTCAGTTTGAGTATGTGCATGTGTGGTGCTAAGCTTTTCTTTTATTCTTATTTGAGGGCTCAGATTTTCAGAAAACTTTTTAGAGGTTTGTTTTCTGTCATGAAGGCTGCATATATTCTAACCCTGGCTCACGGTATATCCGGTGGATACCATCCCATTGTCAACTTTCATTTGGTTTTAGGTGGACTTCTATGGTAAAGCAGTATTTCCTTGATTCTGTTCATTTTTTCTCTTGGCTGAATCCTATTTAGGAATCATTTTAGATTGCCTCCTCCTAGAAGCCTCCCAGATTCCCTCAAGCCTTGATTAGGAGCTCTTTTCTTCTGTGATCCTACTATGTATATCCTGTGCTCTAAGTCATCTGTCAACTTGGCTGTATCTTGCATCTGGCTATTCCTAACTCAAGGGCAGGGACTCTGCCTTATTTCCTTCGGGAGCAATGGTGCCAGCTCAGTGCCTGGCCCATAGTAAACACTCAGGAAATATGTGTTGAATTAATGTATTTTTCCAGAGGGACTTATTTTACTCATGGGGTAACATTTTTTGGCATGTGCTTAGAAGTTGCAAAATAAATATTAGTTGATTGGATTTCCAGTACTTAAGTAATTCTCTGTTGCAAAGCAGGCACTTCTGAAAGACTCATTAAAGCAGTTTTCTGAAAGTGCATATATATTATACCCTATTTCCTCCTAAGTGCATGGGCTTAGTGAAAGATAAATAATAAATCGATAACATCCTAAGAATTACTGGAAGAAGCAGCACATTGTCTGTTATTCCCTGTAGGTAGTGTACAGAGTTGATGGGTGAGGAAGGCTTCTGATTTTCTGTTGTGACAATCAGTGACAACATCTGTAGTATGAATTTTTTATTTTTATTTATTTTTTATTTTTTTTTTTTGCGGTACGCGGGCCTCTCACTGTTGTGGCCTCAGCGGCCATGGCACGGGCCCAGCCGCCCTGCGGCATGTGGAATCTTCCCGGACTGGGGCATGAACCCAGTCCCCTGCATCGGCAGGCAGACTCTCAACCACTGCGCCACCAGGGAAGCCCTGTAGTATGAATTTTGATTAACTTTTGAATCCATGAAGCAGAGTGTTGAGTATGGTAGATTTTGTTTGAACCAAATATCTTCTGTCCATTAAGGAGGTTTTGTCCAAAGCATCCAACAGAGTTCCTCCCCTCTTGCAGACTTGAGCTAGGAAATTTTGTTTGTAGTCATTTTTAAACTTTTTAGAGTTTACTTACATTTTAAGTGATTAACTGATGAGAAGAAATATTTTAGTTTTGAAATTTATTTCTAAATTTTCAAAGAGCAAATTAGACGCCGACTCCTTTCAGCATCTTGTAGGTGTGTAGTTTCTTGGTGCATCACTATGTACCTAGGTTTGCAAGTCTAGAAACTGAAGTTTGTACATTTACCCAGAGTGGAAAAGGGTCAAGGCCACTGCCTCATGCTTACCTAACTCATAAGAAGATGATAAATTAGAATGCCAGTGTGTTCATTCTCCAGGAGAAATATAGCTGCCAAGTTACATTCATGTTATCCGGTCAGCACTTTCTCCAGTAAGAAGTCACAGTGGCAAATTAAATTAAAATCAGAAATACACTGTACTGGGCTTCCCTGGTGGCGCAGTGGTTGAGAGTCCGCCTGCCGATGCAGTGAACGTGGGTTCATGCCCCAGTCCGGGAGGATCCCACATGCCGCAGAGCGGCTAGGCCCGTGAGCCATGGCCGCTGAGCCTGCGCGTCCAGAGCCTGTGCTCCGCAACGGGAGAGGCCACAACAGTGAGAGGCCCGCGTACCGCAAAAAAAAAAAAAAAGAAATACACTGTACTGGTGAGGGTGTGGGGGAAATAAGCAGTATCGTATGCCATTAATAGAAGCTTAAATTGCTACAACCTCTTTGGAGGGAAATTTTGGCAATATCTCATATAAAAATGCATATATCCTTTGGGACTTCCTTGGGGATCCGGTGGTAAAGAATTACAATGCAGGGGACACAGGTTCGATGCCTGGTCAGGGAACTAAGACCCCCACATGTCTCAGGACAACTAAGTCCATGCACCACAACTACTGAGCTCATGTGCCTCAACTAGAGAGCCTGTGTGCCACAAACTACAGAGCCCGGGTGCTCTGGAAGCCACGTGTCACAACTAGAGAGGGAAAACCCACACGCCACAACTAGAGAGAAGACCGCATGCCACAAAGAGCCCGCGCACCACAACAAAAGATCCTGTGTGCCTCAACGAAGATCCCGCAACTAAGATCCAACACAGCCAAAAATAAAAATTAAAATAAGTAAATAAATAATAAAAAAATAAAAATGCGTGTATCCTTTGCCTTTGCAATTTCGCTTGTATAAATTTATCCTCAAGATAAATCTTGACATGTGGGCAAAGACATATGAATAACAGTGTTCCTTGTAGCATCACTCTAGGAATCGAAGAAATCTCAGTATCTATCCAATGTAAACTGGTCAGATGATTTATGGTATATTTATATGATATAAAACTGATGCTGTTAAAGAGAATTATATATGTAATATATATGTACATGTAAGGTAGAAAACGGACTCCAAGATATGTTACTGAGGTGAAAATGAAAGATACAGAGCTATCTGTACAATGGGCTTCCTTCCACTGTATTAAAAGAAAGGAATACACACATATATGTGTTATATATGTTATACGTGTTACTCTGCAAAGTGCGTTTCTGAAGTGCAGGAGACAAGTGCTGGTGTGGGAGGAAGACTCATTTTTTACTTTAAGTGCTTTGCATCTATTTGAATGTGTTACCCTGTGCTTGCATGATTTATGTTTTCTACGAAACAAGTTAAAATGATGCTCAAATAGTTTCTTGTTGAGTTTTGTTGATTTTAAAGTTAGCACCAAGGAAGGTGGTCTCGTTGCATAGCCTTGTTCTGGATGATCTCCTGCCAGAGTCACCTGCCACGCAGATCCCATCCAGCCCAGAGAGCAGTCTCTCTCAAGAGAATGTTTTCATCACTCTCTCTGGACTCAGCAGACATTGTCTCCCACTCCTGTAGCTGAAATCTGGTTTCTTGAAGGAAGCTTGGGAAACACCTGAGTCCTATAAGCAACACACAAGTCATTTCTTAGGTTAGGTTGACTTTGGTGTAAATTATAATCGCCAGGGGAGCTTATTCAAATGCCGAGTCCTGGATTCCGCTCCAGAGATTCTGACTGACTTAGTCTGGGATGGGATTGCGAGGCCCCAGTTTCAGGGGATTCTGATGCAGATGATCTATCTGTACACTCCTCCTCCCCCTCTCCTGTCTGAGAAATTTAGAGAATGGTGTTTTTCAGATCCTGTCCCTAGATTCCAAAGTCATTTGACTGTGTGCATCCTTTATTGATGAAATATTTTAAGGAAATCAGTAATAAATTATTAGCAAGTTCTTCCATTCTGTATCAGTTGATCTTTAGTAGATGTGGGGAGAAAGGAAATATGACCAAGTTCAGTTTCCTTAAGGGCTAAGAGAATGGTCTCTCCAAGGTGCCCAACTTGTGGCAGATTATTTTATGCACACTCATCTCAGCCTAAGTCCTTCTTGGTCGATGTGGATGATGGAAGATAGTAACGTGTCTGAAAGCAAGGAAGAAAGAACATTTGAATTAAGTTATGGGCAGCTGACCTTTGATTTTAATCACAACTGCTTTTAAATGGAAATGGAAGGAGAAGGAGTGGTAGAAGCATGGTGGTGGCAGGGTGTGGGGGGAGGGATGGGAAAAAAGAGAAAGTCAAGTGAAGTGCATGGGCTTTGGAGTTAGGCTGACTTGCCTCCTGATACACATTCTACCCCTGGCAAGCTGTGTGATGATGGACATAGTATGAAACTTCTGTGTCATAACTGAAATAAGGATAAAACTGACCACATTACCATGGTCAGAAGATAAAATGAGAGAACTTTTTTTTTTTTTTTTTTTTTTTGCGGTATGCGGGCCTCTCACTGTTGTGGCCTCTCCCATTGCGGAGCACAGGCTCCGGACGCGCAGGCTCAGTGGCCATGGCTCATGGGCCCAGCCGCTCCACGGCATGTGGGATCGTCCCAGACTGGGGCACGAATCCGTGTCCCCTGCATCGGCAGGCGGACTCCCAACCACTGTGCCACCAGGGAAGCCCAATGAGAGAACATATTAAACAGCTTAGCTCAGTGCCTGGCATTTATCAGAAACTTAATAAATAATGGCTAATTATTTTAATAAAGGGTTAGGAAATAGAAACAGATAATCAAATGGGCTTGTCAGTCCCTTCCTTTAGCTCAGTGGACCCATTAGTCAAGAGATCTGAGTAGCAATCCCAAATCTGCCATTAGCTAATGTCTTGCATGACCTTGATCAAACCTTTAAATTCCTTGAGCCTCAGTTTTTCCATTTGTGAAATGAGAAACTTGAACTATATGGCTTGTTCATCTCTACTGTTGTTTTACCTCCAAACTGTAGGGACAAAACAAAACATTTTTTAAAATTCCTTTCTTTATCCCAATATATATCAGGCAATTACTTTTCTTATATAGAGCTTAGATGGAAGGAAGTCTTTTCTCTAAATTTGTGATCCTTCCTATGCAGGATGTTTGAATACCTGTCTCCAGTTGACTCTCCTTAACTGCAAATCAAGCTCAGATCTTTATTTTTAATTCCTAACTTTGAAGTTTTTGATGAATTAGCACACATCTGACTATCTTGATGCGTAAATGGTAAGTCAGGGGAACTATCAAATAGTTGGGGGGCGGTTATCTTACAGGACTGCTGAGCTCTCACCCTGACCCCCTTTCTTTATTTCTCTGTTAGGGTCTGGAAATGGGTAAGGAAGAACTCAGAAGTCTCTGTTGTATTAATCTCACTGCTACGGATGTGCTCACGTGAGAGGGATCTCAGATGATTCTCCCCTCTCTTTATTGCTCTAATTTTGGTGCTCATATTTAAATCTCAGCTGTGTCCTATGATCCAGCATTCCCCCAAGTGTGTTTCATGGGACACTCGTATCTTGAGGTGCTCCATGAGAAGAAAGTTCTTTCGATTTAAAATGTGTGGAAGGGACTTACCTGGTGGCACAGTGGTTAAGAATCTGCCTGCCAATGCAGGGGACACGGGTTCGATCCCTGGTCCAGGAAGATCCCACATGCTGCAGAGCAACTAAGCCTGTGTGCCACGACTACTGAGCCTCCACTTTAGAGACTGCATGCCACAACTACTGAGCCCATGTGCCACAACTACTGAAGCCCTCATGCCTAGAGCCCATGCTCTGCAACAAAGAGAAGCCGCCACAATGAGAAGCCCACGCACCGCAACGAAGAGCAGCCCCTGCTTACCGCAACTAGAGAAAGCCCGTGTGCAGAAACGAAGACCCAACGCAGCCAAAAATAAATAAAATAAAATAAATGATTTTATAAATAAAATAAAATGCTGTAGGGCGTCCCTGGTGGTGCAGTGGTTGAGAGTCCGCCTGCTGATGCAGGGGACACGGGTTCGTGCCCCGGTCCGGGAAGATCCCACATGCCGTGGAGCAGATAGGCCCGTGAGCCATGGCAGCTGAGCCTGCACGTCCGGAGCCTGTGCGCCACAACGGGAGAGGCCACAACAGTGAGAGGCCCGCGTACCGCAAAAATAAATAAATTAAAAAATAAATAAATAAAGTGCTGTACACTATATTGCCCTTCTTGGGGGAATCTCAGTGCACATAGCATATTAAAGGCTCTGAGAACTCTACAAGGAAGGAAAAAATGGCTAAACTCAGCATCTCCCAGACTTACTCAAATTCAGAACTTTTTTTTTTAATACTAGAGAAACTGTAATCTCTCTCATAATCGTGTTACACAGAACGCCCACTGGAAAATATTTTCATAGACTATGAACGGGTTCTGGATTATCGATTCTGCTCTATTACTTGTGAACCAATCAAAGAAGTAGAAAAATCAGGTTACTGGAATATTTGTCTTGAAAAGCAACTGGAGTTAGAATTTCTGTACTGAAGTGATAGCTTTATGCTGAGATGTGCATTTGAGTACCAAGCCTGGTTTAACCTCTAGGTGCCCTCTGTTAACTCACAAGAGTATTGATGGACCTTTCTTGCATTCACTGCACGACTTTGTGAGTCTCAGAATTTCACTTAAATATTTTGTTGCAGAATGTGTCTGAATGAAAAATAACACCGGGTGAGTCCATAAATAAATAATTAAAAGTGTATGTGAATAACCCCAGGGTGAATACCACCATGGCCATATAACGTAAAGAGTTTCAATAGAACTCCAACGAAATACATCTGTGTCTGGCTCCAAAGATTGCTTTCTGAGGATTGGAGAGGTAGATTTATGAGAGCCTACACATTTCTGACTACGCATGCATATGTTGTCGTGAGGTTTCAGGAACGTTAGAGTCCTGTGTATTCTTTTCTGCTGCTTAGAGAGGCATTTGTTTCAGAATTAGGTATGACCACTGAGCTTCAGCCTACTCTTATATGAACTGTTATCATATTTACTGACAAACAGGGACATAATCCCCCTTTAGATATTCCAGCTCAACTAGTAACTGTAAATGTTCTTTTTATTTTCTAATCTGGCAAAGCTAAAGGGAAAGAGCTGTACTAAAGTGGTTTTGTTGATGCCTGAAGTGATGCAAAACTAAGATGAAGGTAGCAAATACAGAAAAAATAAATTAAAAATGATTTCTTTAGAATAGGTTTATGGGCTCATGTAGTTTAGTGGAGTGAGACCAAGAACCAAAAATAATCAGAGAGCCTCCTGCCTAAAAACAAACACATATAGTCAGGAACATTAGGGCATTGCTAGTTATTACATTGAAAGGATCTTCATTCAGCAATAGCAAAAATAAAGAAAAGGGGAAATGGGCTGGATCTTTGTGGATAGTTAGCTAGCATTACACGGAAGTGGAAATGGCACATTCTGGATCACAGTTGTACAATGGAGTGAGGTCCTCTGTAATTTCTTTCTCCTTTTCCATGTTAGATGAACAAATATAATTAGAGGAGACAATAGGTTCTGATAAATCTTTAGTCCTGGGCAAAATGTTTGAATTCCTTAGTCTTCAGTTGACCATATTTAATACAAAATGAGAGTGCATTTGGGATTCCAAAGGGAGCAGTGACTTAAGCATGATACAAAAACAGTGCTTGATCTTGTATCCACTTGTTTATGGCTTGGGGCAATATTACCTACCTTCATTTGGACTCACTGATATTGCCTCCCTAGTTCATGAGTGTAGTGTGTGTGTAAAACAGATCTAAGAGGAGCTTCTTTGTTGGAAGCGGGTAATGGGCAGTGGTGGTGCTGATAAATTATTAACAACTGGCTCTCAGGGGGAAAAAAATCTTGATATGCAGCACTAGAGGATTTGGAGATTTCCACAGGGCAAATGCTCCCACCATGGCCAATTTCAGTTTATCAACCTGACATCAGCGGGCTCACAAAATCCTGAAAATGTAACACGCAGTTCTGATGAGCCAGTGGGAGCCGGCTCCAGCACACCCCTGCTAGATTTCTTAACCCCAGGCCATTTTGTACGGCTGTTTCTGCAAATACCAGTAAGGCCCTTGCAGGCTCTGGAGAATGCCTTTTGAAAACAACTGGCCTTTATGACCTTTAAGATCCCTTTCAGAGCCCAGATTCTAGAATCCTTTCTCAAGAAAAGTTTATAAGGTGGAATGCGTTGTAACTGTGTGAGATGAAGTGTTTTAAAATATCAGTTTATACTGATACTATTCTTTCTAATACTTCCTAGAGAGCTGGTGATTTAACTCGGATACTTTTAGAGAATATGTGTAAAATATTTAAAAAGTGGTTTTAGGGAAGGCAAGTGATTCTGACTGGTACCTGCGGATACTTCTGGTCTTTGAGCACGGAGCCATTGCCAGATGAGATCTTTGAACATGACAAAATGTTGCGTGTCATGTAGGACGGAGGCTAGCAAATGTCACTCCATCAACCGAATCTCGCCTGCCGCCTGTTTCTGTGTGGCTCATGAGCTAAGGATTGTTTTTACATTTTTGAATGGTTAAAAAAAATAAAAGGTGTAATAATAATTTGTGACACATGAAAATGATAGTTTCAGTGACTATAAATAAAGTTCTGTTGGAACACAGCCTTGCCCTTTCATTCATATCATCTATAATATCATATCATCTCTGACTGCTTTCATGCTATACCAGCAGAGTTGAGTAGTTGCAAAAGAGAATGCGGGGCCTGCGGAGCCTGAAATATTTACTATCTGGCCCTTTGTTCAAAACGTTTGCCAACCCCTAATCTAGGGAATAAGTCTCTGAGGAAATATGACCAGCTGGTACAAGGTTCTGTATGGTGACTGAAGACATAGCAATAGGAAAGCCAAATTCATCCATAATGAGATTGAGAGGAGTTGCACATTGAAATGGAGAGAGCCACAAACGTCCCAAAATATGAAAAACATTAAGGAGAAATAAGGAATTTCTCACTCTGCCCAAATCATCTCCTTTTAGGTTTTTTTTGTAACCTAAGACAAAGAAACTTTTCTTCTCATGCTGTCATGTTGATGTGTGCTGAGTTAGATGGTCTCCTGCTGCACAGGGACCCTGATGCTTCTACTCAGTAAAGGAGTGTCATTGGTGGTTCCAAGGGCTGGCTTTGGAAGGCAGCTATGCTCACCACTGTACCGCCTACAGCACTTACAAGGCCTGGCTTTGGAGTCAGACAGATGGGGATCATGTCCTAGCTCAGCCCCTTATTTGATGTATGATCGTGGACACATTTCTTTTAAAAGTTCTCAACTTCCATTTTCTCACCTACAAAATACCAGATTATTCTGAGTATCAAGTAAAATATTTAAATTGCTTAGCACGGAATCTGACACATAGTAAGTGTGTAATAAATGTTACTTTTTGCTTGTACACTGTTGTTATTGGTATTATGTTATTGGTGTTATTATGCTTGTATACCTCAGGGCCTCCCATACATGTACATATTTATGTTTTGGGTTAAGCTTTTATTCTTTTAGTAGACAGAAATAAATATTTAATTTGGCAGTATCTTGACATATAACACAAATTCTTTTCACACCAAACACTCCATCTTCTGGATATTGTCTCAAAATGAAATTCATGCAAGTGTTACAGTCTCAGTCAATATTTCAAACTTTGGTTTGGTGAGAAGGTGAAGTGCCACATTCATTTCTTCCCAAGAGGAGGCTGCCCTCCAGTGGAAACAACTCTGGTAAGGGGAGAAAATCATTTTGGTAGTTAGGACTATGCAACAACTGTTCTGTAAAATTCTTTTCTGTTACAATATATATGTTTATGAAATTTAAGCATATCTGCAGGGGAGAAAACGCTCCCACTGTCCTAGTACCTACACAGTCTGCTCTAATGATGGCATTCACCAATTAGACATTCATTCCTTTGACATTCATCTTCTGTCCCCCCACGTGGTACAGGCATTTCTTTAATCAAGTAATTCTTTTTTTTTTAAATTTATTTGTTTATTTTATTTATTTTTGTCTGCGTTGGGTCTTCCTTGCTGCGTGGGTGCTTTCTCTAGTTGCGGCAAGCTGGGGCTACTCTTCATTGCAGTGCGTGGGCTTCTCATTGTGTTGGCTTCTCTTGTTGAGGAGCACGGGATCTAGGCACGCGGGCTTCCGTAGTTGTGGCTTGTGGGCTCTAGAGCGCAGGCTCAGTAGTTGTGGCGCCTGGGCTTTGTTGCTCCGCGGCATGTGGGAGCTTCCCGGACAAGGGCTTGAACCCTTGTCCCCTGCATTGGCAGGCGGATTCTTAACCACTGCGCCACCAGGGAAGCCCAATCAAGTGATTCGTAACCTCGGTTTCACAATAGAAAACTAAGGTGCTTTAAAACATCCCGATGCCTAGGTTGCACCTCAGTTCAATTAAATCAGCATCTCTGGGGGTGTAGGATCTAGGCATCAGTATTTTAGTTTTAAAGTCCCCTGCACACACTGCACACAAAGTTTAGCCTACAGCGAAGATTAATAATCACTGCTTCAAACCTTTTGGTTTTTAAACAAACTTGTTTTTGAACAAAGTAAAGCAAAAATACTGCTCTCAAGTCAGTATGGTGTCTGCTCTTCTTAAGCATGCATAAGTGTGCTTGTATTGGAGTCTCATCTCCAGGGAAATTTACTGGTAGAATCTTGTTTCATTAGCTTGTTAATAAAGAAGGATCTTATAGGTAGTAAAAGGGGGTGATAAGAAATGAATCTTTGCTACTTCTCCAACTGTAAATCCCACCGACGGGTTCTGTTTGGGACCAGTAATTATTTAGACTTTGATAACCTCATGGCTAAAGTGTACAGAGGCATTTGGGCTCACCTGTCAAAAATGCATTGACATAGCATGAATTTATAAAAGAATATTTTCTATGTATTCACTGATAGTCATGTGTTTTTCTTTAGCCTGGTGATTATACATGCTGCTAAATTTTCTTCTCATTAACATACGGTTTCATGTGTTTAGTTCATTATAGATATTTTATTGATCTAATCTTTTACTTAAATAAGAATTGCTATAGTTGTTTCTGAGTTTGAGGCTATTGAAGGAAGGTTAATTAATTTTGTTATCTGTGAAATAAAAATAATGATATTACCTACCTCCTCGGGTAGTTAAGAAAAGGGAAGAGATAATGTGTGTGAAACCTCCTAGTGGCTGGCACGAGTAGGCATACCAACGTTGTTATGATATTTAGGCAAAGTATAATAGAGGTCAAGAACAAAGGTACTGGTGTTAGTCTCCCTGGGTTTAAATCTCATCTAGACTACCTGTCAGTTCTGTGTTGTTAGGCAAATTAGTTACCCTCCTTAAGTCTTCATTTCCTTTTCTGGAAACTTTTAGGCAACTTTGCTTTTGGGGGGGCGGTAAGGTAGCTGAAAATTAAATCAGTTAAGTGAAATCATGAATTAATGTGCTAATCACTATTCCTGGCATTTGGTAAACACCTTTTCGTATACATACCAAAGGAAGAAAGTGTATGTGTGTGTGTGTGTGTGTGTGTGTGTGTGTGTGTGTGTGTGTGTGTGCACGTGTGCATGAGAGAGAGAGAGAGAGAGGTTATATATTCAGTCAGAGCTGGAAGCGACCTTACCTTGCTCCTTGAGGTCCCTGAACCAGCAATATCAGCATCACCCGGGATTCTATTAGAAATGTGTAATTTCACCACCCCAGACCTACCGAATCAGAATCTGCATTTTAAAAAGATTCCTGGTGATTTGTGTTCACACCTGAGCAGTTCTATTCTAGTCAACGGATGGCAAATACAGGGCAAAATTGCCACCACTCCCTTGTAGAACACCCTTGGCAGGCATCAGTCATCAAGCATGGCACTCTATCCCTCAGCATCCTGCCTAACTACTCCAGACAGCCTCAGCTAGTTGATAGGAATTGTCATGCGAGATGCGACCTGTAGGAGAAGAAACTTATTGCATGGAAACAGCGACTTGCCTGAGCTAGAAAGGCAGCGAGTTGTCCAAACAATACTCAAATTCAGGGTGTGTAACCCTCAAACTGGTAAAGCTGTAGATTACACTGCCTCCACGGCGCCATTCAGCAACTCATAGCTACAGTATAGCTGGCTTTCTGCAACAACTGGCACGTCAAAACCAGAAGGACAAAATAGGATTCCGTGACACCATGGAAGCTGAAAAGAAATTGCTTAAAATCAAATTAACAGTGCTACTGTGTTTAAAACCCAAAGCCTAATGGTAATCCCTGTGGTGATAATCTAGGCATTGTGAATTAAAAATATCTGTGATATTCGGTTAATTCCACTGATTTCCAAAATTCATTTCTTTTTAAACTTTTTTTCACTTAAGCATTTTCTTTTTAACAAAGGCTTTAGTACTTGAAAGTGGAGTCACTGAAGTGACCAGTGAATCCATTAGACACAATTTTGCAAAACTAACATTGAACAGGGCACTGAATGAGGACATATGTATACTGCCTTTGCCTCTTACAATTGTTTTTGCTTGAAATTTTAAATCTTAGGCTGGAATGAGCCTTGAGATAGCATACGATCCAGCTTCTGTCTCCTGGGAAGGAGGGAAGAATTTTGTTCATCACCAGCGACAAATATGTTCTGCCTAGAGCAGAAATGGAAACACCATCCTAATACCTCTGAAATTTATCTTAAGCATCACGTCTGCTGTTGCACTGAGGCTGCTAAACATTTTCTGACTCATTACTCAAATGACTCATGCTCCATTTAGTGTGGTGGGAATACATGGAGAAGCAGCCAGATCCAACCGAGTGAGTAAGCAACTGGCCAGAGTTCCTTGCATTTTGTTACCTGGGCCGTTAATTTGCTAGAAATCTCAAGATGTTAATGTTCCTCTGAAGCGTCTGGCTGACGTGAAGAGGCTTCTTCTTCTACTCTGGAGAGTATACCAAAATTTCTCCTTCTCAAAATGAAACAAGGGATTCCCAATTTTCACATTTCAGGTTTATCCCAAGCCGTAATAATAGTTTAGGCAATGTAGGACAGACTCTATCAATTAAAAAAAACCTACATATTAATATATCTGTATATATACGTATATATAATGCTATATATTTATATATCTATGTCTATATATATATTTGCATATATATGTATGCAGTGTATTTTTGTGTGTACATATGTATAGGTGTATATGTATGTATGTGTGTGTGTATATCTGTGTGTATATGTATATGTGTGTTGTTTTACTTTAATCAAAACTATAGTCATTTGTTTCAAAATTTCCAGGAAACAGTTCTTTCCCCAGTGCATTAAATTAGTCAATATACACATCATTTTTATGATTTGGAAGTTTTCCATATACAAGCATATTTGACTCTCTGCCACAAGAGATGGGTGAAAGGATAATTGCAGATGCATGAAAACCAGAACCAAGGATCTATGACAGTGTCTCTTGAAATAACATTAAAGGTCAGATCATAAAATTACTTTCCTTTTTTGAGTATTTTATTTCTTTGCTTGGAATTAATTTCATATCCAAAGGCATGGTATATGAAAGAAGACATCTAGGAAATGTTTTCTAGGAATTAGCTCTCTTCAATAGTCAAAAAGGAAATTTGGAAACATGTCTGTATAAATAAATATAGTCACATTTATATAAATTCTTTGTGACTCTCTTCAGTGGTGATGCAGTATGACTCCCTCATTAAAATTTTCATTTATTTTAGAATACTAACATAAGGATCAATGAAACCCATTTTCTCCTTGGAGTCAACTACTTTGTTTTTGGTTTGTGTGTGTGTGTGTGCTTTATTGAAGTAGAGTTGATTTACAATGTTGTATTAGTTTCAGGTGTACAGAAAAGTGATTCATATAAATATATTCTTTTTCAGATTCTTTTTCATTACAGGTTATTACAAGATATTGAATGTAGTTCCCTGTGCTATACAGTAGGTCCTTGTTTATTTTGTATATAGTTCAACTACTTTGTTTTGTATTAACTTTTCAACTGATTTTCTTTTAAACTATTCTTAATATGTATGCCACATGAAAAGAATGTGTTCTGCATAAGGTAGAAATTAAACTGGCTAATTTCCAGCAAATGAAATTATGCAGGTAATTTATAAGAATAGGATCTTTTTTTCCCATTTTAAACTATAGGCTGAATAAGAAAGGGCAGATAATGTAAATATTTATAAACTAGATACGTAAATGGATTGCAATTCTCTATCCCTATCTATGTATTTAAGTGTCCATTCTCTGTGTTCAGAAATGGATTTTGGAAGATATGTTGGTTTTCTTTCATCATCTTCCTCCCCTTCGTGCATGATGTTGGGCTGGAGCCACACAAAGTGATTTAAACACACTTAGTCTCAAGCCTTTAGGAACTTAAGGTGATCTCTTTAGCCTTTCAAAGAGCTTGCTATGAAATTGGAGTCACCTGGAGTTATTGAAGCAATTGAATTACTGTTAACTAATATTAGAAAAGGGAAAGCAGAAGACTGAAGTCTGTTTTCCTAGCAGCTAATGAGGCATCTAATGATTCAAATGTCACTCTAAAGCTCGCCTCATTAAGACCGCATCTTCTTTTCATAAATGTCCTGGGGTAGCCGAACAAGTATATATATTCATTTACTTGAAATAAGTAACAGAGCTTTCCAACCAAATTTAAATATGAAAGGAAGCTTCTTAGCATTGATATCTTCTAAATGTGTAAACACATTTCTTAAGAACAGCATCAGAGAGGTGGACTCTGTGTCTTTATTCTTACAAAATTCAATTTTTGGATTATTTGAAAGTGGAGTCTGCCATCAAATTAAATGCACCATCGACTACATGGTTATTAAGAGATTTATTACCAGTTGCCTTATTTACTGTACTTTTATTAAAATACTACTGCAACTTCCATCTGAACACTCCTAATTTAGATATTTAATGGGAGGTCATAAGGCACTGAATTGTCCCTGTTATTTTTGGCCTACTAGATAGCATGGGGCACCTAACTTTAGGGGAATAAATTAAAGGGAGGGAATCTAGGTAGCTTCTGGACATTTGGGAAGCCTGTGCACTTGATTTTTCAAATTGCTGCTGAAATGCAGCTCCAAAATTAGATATATGAAAGCTTGCTTCCTGAACTGGCTCAGTGTTTATTTAAAAGAGCCAGAAGAACCATGAAGTTCTAGGCCCTGTGCTTGGGTAAATGCCCAATAAATATCTGTTGAATAAATGAATGAATCAATGAATTGGGTATTACAATTTGGGGTCAATACTCTCTTTTTTATTTCTTTGAGAAATAGCAATAAAGGTGTTTTTCCATATTTACATCTATATTTAAAGATGGTGATCTCCATGTTGGATATGTACTTATCAGTGGATGAGAGCAGTGTGTATACATAAATCTACCTATGGATACAAATATGTAATTAGATTCACAAGCTCTAGGAAATGGGGAGAAGTATACAGGTTTTCAGACTTTCCAAACTGCCTAGAAAAATGGGTATTAATAGTGTTGCCTCCGGAGAGTTGGTTTTTCATCAATCACCATCTCCGTTCTGAGGAAAGCCCTTTTCCCATTACTTTTCTATTTTAAATCTATTCCCCTGCCCTGGCTGATTGAACCTTTCTGAAATGTGCCAGGCAGAGAATCTCGCCTCTTCTCTCAGCTTGGAAATAATAATGTCTTCACATTTTCATGGCCTTTTCTGAAATGGGAACCTTTCATTTATGTTTCACCCTCAATTGAAATAAATTGATTAACGTCATGGAATTGTGTTTCACCACAGACCTTTCGAAACAAAAAGCTGCTTTTCTTATGTGGTAAGGGAACAGATTGTCCTAGATTTCTTTATGCTCCAAGGACTCAGGAGCAAAGGATCTGTTTTATCATTACATGTTATTGAATCCTAAAGAATGATCAGGTTTCATTGCATCCCTTTTGCTGTGTTTTTCCCTGGAGCAGTCCCAGACCCCAGGCCCTTGGCATTTAGTAATCACAGAGCTCTCTCTGGGACCCCTCTTCCAAATCTCTCAGATTTTCCATCTCCTTATCTTTTTGCCCTATGAAAGGTTCTGTACCTTGCCTTCCACTTCTTGTTTTTTTTTTTTTTAGTTGTAATAATCATATTCTTAATTTCCAACGATCACCTTGCCTCTTACACTTGCATTTTCCCCCTCTCACAGCACTTGTGTTGATTAATCTCTGTTTCACCAGGTCCATTCCCCTCTCTTCCCTGCCCTGCATCCCCTGAACTTCCTTGCTGGTTTTCCCAGTGAGAGGCATCAGGACAAGTTTGGAGGATGAGCTGAGAACAAAGTCAGGATATTTTTTACCTCCTCTCTTTTGCCTCTCAGCCTCATCTCTAGTTGTAGGTGCGTCCTTCTGTTACTGCAGCTCCCTCTGGGCAGCTTGGTCTCCAGGGGTAGCGCTCACTGACCTTGAGTAACACTATTCCTCCCCTGGCCCTTCAGCATTAGGGGTCGTGATGGCTCCCCTTGTTGCTAGTCTCTGGTGCCCACCATCCATCATTTGTTTTCTAACACTGTCCATGCCTTTATTCAAGACTCTTCACCTGAACCGTCAGGAATGAATTCTGTTCTCTGATGGATAGACAACCTGTTCTCAGCTTATAGATGTGGACTGTTCTTGATTTCTCTGAGGATTTGAATTAGAATTTATATTTGTAAGTTCCCATTTGACTCATGACTTCTGTCTCTGTTGCCAGTTGTTCTCTCAATGTTAATTTTTCTTAACTCTTTTATTCTTTCAAATGAAAATCTCATTTGATTAAATAGGTAATTCGTAAGGGTTTCCTCCCCTGCTGTGAACGCCGATTTCTACAACTGATGGGTCTCCCTGCCTTCAGTTCCAGTCCACTGAGCCCTCCTGGACATCATAACCAGATGAATATTCCTTGTACACCTCTCTCTGATGTCTAAACAACAAAAAAATCAGATTTTTTGGTTTGGTATTGAAAATCTTTGAGCATCTGGATCTCAGCTTACCATTTTGATTCTCTTGTCTCAGTAGACCCTCGACCTAGATTTCCCTTCCTCACAAGCACATCTTTCTCATCCCTCTTTCTATGACTGTGCACATCTAATTTGTACTCATGTTCCTAACTAGCTTGTCATCTACCTTCTCAGCCAAGTGCAGAGATCCCTTCTTCCTTCACTCTTATTCTGACCTTTATCACTTACCTCCTTGTCTCACATATTTCACTGCATGTCTTGTCTTACCAACTAGAAGGTAAATTCTTTGGAGACTAAGATTTTTAAAAATTTTGTTTCTCGTTCAATTATTCACTCTCCACTCCTTCAAACACTTTTGCTATTATCTCTGTTCTCGGGGCTATCAAGATGAGACAAGCAGTGTTCCCAGCTTCAAGAAGCTCACAGACAACTGGGGAGACAAGCACATAAGTAATGGGGACACAGTGTGAGAAGGGCCATGATAAGACACAGATGAGGCAGGAAGAAGGAAGGAGGTCTGGGAAGGCTGGGATGTCTTCCGTGGGTTTTCTTACCCTGGCAGGTGGAAGGAATGACAGAAGATGAGCAAGGGGCGCTCTATAAATATTGGTCAACTGATGGAGCTTTGTTTTTAACTTAGGAATGGGGGCATCCAAAGCTACACGTTTAAGTAAGGCCTTGGTTCCAAAGTGACCAATTGGACCATGGTGTAGCCAAAGTATGGGTTGTTATCCCAGACGGACTCTTCACAATCCCAAAGTTTCCATTCCCAGGCTGCGATTCTTGAGGGGTTAGGAGGGGAGTATAAGACTCACAGCACTCCACAAGGCGTCCTTTTCAGCTGTGGCTGGCTGCTTTTCTGAGAGCTTAGCACCTGCCTCAGCTGTGCCCAGTTACCAGATGATGGACAGGTGGTACTGTTTGAAGCTAATGTGGCACTGATCAGCCTCACTCTGGTCTATGCTCAAAGCTAGTTGTAATAGTTAGGGCTTCAAAAAAAAGCTAAGGTAAAAAGAGAAGAGGAGAAGGAGATGCAAGGATGCAGCTGATAATTTGTGAGCAAAATTGCAAGCTTACGTGGCTTTGCTGAGGTTGCTTCCCTTGTTGCTCTGCAAGAAAAGGCAGAAAGTGAGAAAGCGGAAAGTAGGAAAAAAGGAGATGGCTTGGAAGTTTTGAAGAGCTCCTAGACTCCTGGCCTTTTCTAGCTCTCCCAGCCACTGGGTTTCATTTTTAAATTAAGAAATAGAACACAGTAGTGGAAAGTACCCAAGACATAAACGAACACACCACGAATTGTCTCCACTGGGAGAATCTTCAATTTTCTGCCTGGAGGGAGAAAGGTCAGAATCCAGGTGATGAGAGTTGTTTGACCCCGCCCTTCCTCCAGCCTTTAATTGGGGGCAGCTGACCTTCCTTTCATTTTCCCTTTTGGAAAAGCCAGAGAGTGGAGCGTGTGTGTCGTCTCTCCTGTTTCCTAGAGCTGCTCTGGATCCTGCAGGTCAGTCCTCTGCTCAGGAAGGGCACATGTAGATCCTAGGGAACAGGAGAGTTCACACTGGAGGTGGGTGAGAGGGGCACGAGTCTTTCAGGCAGAGTTTTGCAGTGCTCTGGCCTCTCCTTCCTGTTCTCACTGTGGATATTTAGTTTGGGGATCTGAGGCGGGGAGAAAAAGTGCAGGAGGTGGGACTAGGATATGGCTGGGACATTTGCTAGCAAATATCTGCTTTTCTGCAGAAATTCAAATCCACAGTGAGATTGGGAAGGGACTTCTGCAGGGGAAGGGAAAGTATCTGATGGAAATGGTCATAATTCCTAACAGTGCGCCGTGGTAGCCTCATGATTTGGGTCCACCCTCTGCAACTGGGTTAGTGACTTAGCCTTCTGAGGTCTATACTTTGTGGTACAAAGCCAGGCAGTTCTGGGGAAGAGCTTGTTCTTTGGCTTTGGACAGACATGAGTACAGGTCCTGGACCTGCCACTTAGTAGCTTTGGGACTTGGGCAATTCATTTTGGTTCTTTCAGCCTCAGGTTTTTTTTTTTTTTTTCTTTGGTACGTGGGCCTCTCGCTGCTGTGACCTCTCCCGCTGTGGAGCACAGGCTCCGGACGTGCAGGCTCAGTGGCCATGGCTCATGGGCGCAGCTGCTCCGCGGCATGTGGGATCCTCCCGGACCGGGGCACGAACCCGTGTCCCCTGCACCGGCAGGCGGACTCTCAACCACTGCGCCACCAGGGAAGCCCCAGTCTCAGTTTTATCAACCAAAAAGTGGGAATAATAGGAGCTATCTCACTGAGAGGATGAAATGAAATACTACACATCGAGCAAATTGGTGGTGGTGGTGATTAAATAGCTCCCCTAGTTGCTGACCAAATGGTCCCGATGTTTTATCCCACTATCGCTTTCCTTTTTACATCTCCTCAGCCAGCATTCTGCTCTTTTTACACTAGGATGTTTAAGGGACTTTTGACTCAGGTCAAAAGAAATAATGTGGTAAATCTGTTCCTCTATCCCATTTAAAGTCTTCTATCCTTTCTGTCAATGGGCCACATGTGTTTTGTATATTCTAGGACGTGGGATGGTAGGAGTTATGCAAGGGGTAGAAAGAGAAACCACAGGGCATGGGTTACATGGGGTATACTAATGGACCTCACAGTTGGCTACCAGTATAGGGTGGGATGCATGGTCTTTTTGAAAATGTTGGCTGTGGACTTTTTTTTTTTTTTTTTTTTTGCGCGTTACGCGGGCCTCTCACTGCTGTGGCTTCTCTCGTTGCGGAGCACAGGCTCCGGACACGCAGGCTCAGCGGCCATGGCTCACGGGCCCAGTCGCTCCGCGGCATGTGGGATCTTCCCGGACTGGGGCACGAACCCGTGTCCCCTGCATCGGCAGGCGGACTCTCAACCACTGCGCCACCAGAGAAGCCCCATTGAAAATGTTGGCTGTGGACTTTTAAGCTATTATGTTATCAGCAATCTGTTTTTTTTGCCATTGTTATTTGTGAATATGCCTAGAGGTTAGGATATGATAGACGTATCCACTAAATAGAACAAATATTAATTTTGAAATACAGAGAGGATATAGCCTACTGATGCTCAGCTTGGGGTAATTAAAATAAAAGGAATTCTCTATATATGTGCAGAGAAGAATGCCACTTACTACTTTTTTGTACTGCTTTGAAATTGGAGATTTTACATCTAATTTCTGCCCAATTACTTCTGTTACCTTAGTCAGTTGGCTATTGATGGCTTATCTTGGAGTGTTGGTTTCAAGTGACCATGATGGAGAATTCAGACTCTAAACCCAGAAAGACCTGCAAGATCTTTATAATCCATATTTTCTAATGTGAGTTCAGAAAATCCTAGTCACTTGACATGATCTATCCCCAAAGAATTCTGTACGTAGGGAGATGCTGCAGATTATAGTGCCTCCTGGAGCCAACAGTAAAATAGTTAATCTTCTGCCAAGTCCTAAAACCTCTGTAAAACCTGTGTAGTTGGATTATTCAGCTCTTTCCCAAATCCCTTTGAACATGGAACCTTTTCTTCATGTAATGCCTGTTCAATCTTCCAGAACAAACTTGGGGAAACACTATCTTGTTCCAAGCCTTCATTTTGGAAATGAAAAGCAAAGGCCAAAGGGGCGATTTGCCCAAGTTTGCTATATGGTGAGGCCCTTGAATTTTCTGCCTGTGTTCCAAATCAAACATTATTACCTTGTAATTGAGGGAAGATGCTAATGAAAGGGAATTCTTCCTCTCATGGACCTTACCTAATAGCTTTTGTTAACTTGCTTTCTGATCTTTCCTGCATTTTGGTTTTCAAAGAACACTCTTTCCAGAGAGCGTACATACTAGTATTGTTTATTGTGTAACCATGTAAGTTCTATTGTAATTATAATTTTTTTCTTTTGAATCCATAAGCTTTCTCTTTTCCCTCTAAAGCTCACCTGTCTTTTATTTCCCCCCAACCCCCAACTTTACACTGGCAGAAATGTCACCGTCCCTTGTTCTTCGTCTTGAGCATTACCCCAGGTAACCGATCTGAGGACCTGCTTTTTGCTCCCAGAGAATATGCACATTCCTGTGTGCTGCAAGATTTTCTCAAATTCTCCTCAGAAGCCGAACGACTTCTGCATAATCTACTACTGCAAAAGGAAATTAATTGATATTATTAATGTTTTTCCCCTTGATGACAATTGTTTTCTTGATCTCAGTGTAGGTAATACATTATGCAGGGTTCTGAATGTTGGCTTGTGGATGTGCCACTCACTGGGGTCATTAAGTACCCTAAACCACGCTCCTCAGGATGCGCCTTAAAGAGCAGAATTGCAGGGCTTGCTCGCCAGTCTCCTGCAAACTATGATGGCCACTAAGTGTTCTGAGAACTCTGGAACGAGTGTTCTCTTCAGTCCCGGGTTGGCAGTATTTGATGTGAATTCAGTGTGGTTCAGTCCAGCTAACGTTTGCTTTCTCAGAGTCAAAACATGTGCTCTGTTCTGGAGATTATTTTTTTTAAACGTATTTTGTATTGTTGCTGCCCGTGAAGAGTTCACCTTCTAGTGAAAAAGACCAACTTCTAAATGAACATGACACAGGGTGTTAAGTGCCGTATTATATGGTGTGCAGAAGGCTAAGGCACAAAAAGGAGTAAATTCAATGGGAAAAGGCTTTATGAAGCACTTTGATGGCATCTTGAAGCACATCTCTTTGAAGGCCAAGAAGCTTGGTAATTGAAGTGTGATAAATACGTTGTAGGCTTCCGTGCCCTCACGGTCTCTGTCCCACTTCCAAAACTCTTGTTTCAATTAGAACTCTTGCTCTCAAAATATGCCATATGTGGAAATGTATTAATATCAAGTGTATTGATGTAAAAATTCACCATTTCAGTCCAGATTATATAAGTTTCAGTGTAACTCTTTAAATAGACCATCCTATTATCTTCTTCCTCTATATGATTATTCCTACCACCTCCTTAGTGCTTATTATTATAGGTCAGCCTCTGTACTGAGAAGCTCCCATTTCTTTTGTTTGTTTGTTTGTTTTTAATGTATATATCAGTTTTTACTAAGTGTTTTTTTTAATACAGCAGGTTCTTATTAGTCATCAATTTTATACACATACATGTCAATCCCAATCGCCCAATTTAGCACACCACCATCCCCACCCCACCCCGGGGTTTTCCCCCCTTGGCGTCCATACGTTTGTTCTCTACATCTGTGTCTCAACTTCTGCCCTGAAAACTGGTTCATCTGTACCATTTTTCTAGGTTCCACATACATGCGTTAATATACGATATTTGTTTTTCTCTTTCTGACTTCACTCTGTATGACAGTCTCTAGATCCATCGACATCTCAACAAATGACTCAATTTCGTTCCTTTTCATGGCTGAGTAATATTCCATTGTATATATGTACCACAACTTCTTTATCCATTTGTCTGTCAATGGGCATTTAGGTTGGAGAAGCTCCCATTTCTTGCTGTGTTTATTTTCCATGTAATCCTGACAATGATCCCATGAAACATTACTTTTCAAACTTGTCTACAGATTAGAATTCTCTGGGGAGCATCACAAACTACTACTGCCTGTGTTCCAGCCCCAGAGGCTGATTTAATTGATCTGGGATGTAGCCTGGGCTTTAGGGTTTTTAGAAGATCCCCAGATGGTGACGAATATGGTTTAAAATTGATTGTGGTCATGGTTGTTAAACTCTGTGAATAGATTAAAAACCATTCAATTGGATACTTTAAATGGGTGAATTGTATGGCATGTAAATTATATCTCAATACAGCTCTTATATTTAAAAAATCCTAGGTGAATAATTTGGGAAGTACTGCTGTAAAGTAAATGGAGAAACTGAGACTTGGAGAAACTTAGTGACGTGCCCAAACCCTCATAGTTAGCCAGGGTGGAGTAAGAACCTAGGCAGTCTGACGCTAGAGTTTGTTCTTACCAGTTACTTCATCCTATTGTCTTAAAACATGAAGATGATTCTGCTATCCCATGACTCCACAGTATATGCTTGGAGAAGTAGTGATGGATTTGCTCCCATCTATCCACACACCCTCAACATGTCATGTTGTATAATCAGTGGATCTAATTTGCAAAATCATTGGCATTAAGACAAGATAAAGGAATTAGCCCGTTTGGGAATAACATTCTGAGTCGGTTTATCACAGTACTGAAATGAGCTGAGCTAGCCTCCTTTGGTGGCCAGGAGGCATCCTCCGAAGCACATTGAAAGAAGAACACATGGGTATCAAAGTTATAAATTCAAAACCAACTGTTCCACATCCTGGAACCTGAAAATAGAATTCTATTTAAGAGATACTGCCTGGAATGTTACCTTGCTCTTTGTCAACCCTCTACTGAATTTGGGTATAAAACGCACATAAAAATAGTTCAACTATAATGGGAGAAATGTTTGGGTTTTGTCTGCAGATTGGGAATAAGAAGGCAGGCCTGCTTGGAAGGCCTGCTTTTACCATTCCCACGAAAACACAAAAGGAAATGATGAGCCTCTTCATAATAAATTGTCATAAATGTGTTTTCTGGAAGGAAGGCTGAAGGTGTAAGTCCCTAGAGCATCATGGTGACTTTCCTGAGAGGAATGCTTTGTCTCTTCTATGTAAAGATGATCACTGCTGACCTCTTAATGGCTGCTGCTGCTCTACCTATGTGCTCCCTTTCTGAATATAGATTGAGTTCTAAAGGATGAGCTCAGCTCAGAGCTGAAAGGGAGGGAACTCATTAAAAATGGCCTTTCTAGAGGCTTAAAGGTTGAGTTTCAGGGGATGAGTTTAGTTCATTTTGCTTTAGTAGTTAGGTGCCAACTATCTTCTCAAGTGTTGAGAAATGTAGCAATTTGCAATCTATTTCTTATAGACAAACATCAGCTGGGAGACTAAGTTATCTTAAATACTAACGATAAAAAAACAAACAGCATTGTCTGTAGTTGCTGGAGATATTTGCTTGGATTAGTGTTTGTTTTGTTTTTAAATTAATATTAATTTCCCTCTTTTTTAAGTCAATGGAATCCATTGTGCTAATACTTTTCAAGGAAGAAGGAGTGCCTATTAGAATCCAGTAGGGAGGAATAAAGTAGGAGCTAGGCATTCTGGCATTCTCTAGCAAATGAAAAGGTTGTACTGTTGATGAATTCTTTTATTCTGTATTTGGGATCAGCCCAGCTGATTGTTCTGGATCATCAGGCTGAGTTACCCTGTGTCCTGTAGGGAGGTGGGGGCTTGGGGAGCTGGGGTGGTGTGTCCACCTGGAGGCTTCCCAGTGGCACTCACGGGTACTCTGACCCCCTTTTTCTTAGTTGTTCCGTCATATCTCCATCCATCAGTAAGTACTTTTAGCTCTTCTTCCAAAACATGTCCAGTATATGACCCCTTCTCACTCTCCCTCTGCCGCCTCACTAGTTGAAGCCCCTGGCTCAATTGTAGAGCCTTTCCCCTGTTTGGGCTGCTTCTATCCTTGCCTAGCTATAGCCCGTTCTCCACACAGCACCACGGCACTCTTTAAAATCTAAATCAGATCATCTTACTCCCTCGCCTGAAAACCTTCAAAGGTTACCTATTTCAATAAGAGTAAAATTTAAATGGCTTAGCCTGGCACTGCCCGTCTGCATCAACCTTCTCTTTCTGTCTTCATCCTGGATCACGATCCTCTATTTCACCAGGCTCCAGCCAGGTTGGCCATCTTTCTGTTTTTCATTCGTGATTCAACTTGGTCCACATCAGGGTCTTTGTGCTTGTTCTTCCCTTTAATTAGAGGGTCTTCAGTAAATAGCAACCCTTTTCCCTGCTGTGTTTCCCAAATTTGTCATTGAAATGTCATTGAACTTGTCATCGAAATTGTGAAAGGAATGGCAGATAGAGGCCAGGCGTGGTGGACATGGCATTAGATCTTAGGCAAGGTGGCTAGCTCAGGAATTCTCAGAGTCTTAATATACATATGAATTACCTAGGGATCAAGTTCAATGCAAATCCTGATCCAGTAGTCAGGAGTGGAGCTGAGAATTTGCATTCCTAACAAGCTCCCAGGTAATGCTGACGCTGTTCCTCTCAAGGCCACACTTTGAATATTAAGGGGCTGACTGGTATTGAACCCCCCAAATTTTAGGCCAACTAATGTATGCTTATAAAATATTCAGTGCCAGGCTCCTCTTAACACCTGGGAGTGGGGAAAAGCAGGCCACCCTCACTAACACCCTGGATGGCTGGTCTCTTAACTAATCGATCTCAAGTGAGACTTTTCTTCTCAAGTGGGTCAGAGGGATCCCACCTGACCATCCAATCTTGATTAGTTATCCCACTGCCCATCCCTTTCAGCTCCATTATCCCACGTTATTATTTTTTCCAGCTCTCACGATGATCTGAAAATCTTATTTTGTTTATTGTTTTTCTCCTGATTAGAGAAGGAAGCTTAGCTTGTCTTATTCACTGCTGTATCCCCATAGTTATGAAAGGCAGTGCTCACTATATATAGTTCCTGAATAAAATAATATGGAGTAGTTAATCTAAGACAGATTGTCCAGAAGTTCCACGATGGTGGAGCCATTTCTTTCCTGTTAATCGTTGTGTCTCTTAACACCTAATGTAGGACATGGCACATGGAAGATGTTGAGTAAGTGAATGAGAAATCAAATTAGAAATAGGGAAAGCATATTTTAGAGTAACTAGTGGATCAAATCAACTAGCAGGTGTTACTTTACCTAGGGGTAGGATCATCTCCATACTTTCCCAGCCTTTGTTTTAATATTAAGAATTGTGCCTGAGTAGTTGGTAACAGGCCGTTTTGGGGGGATGGAGGGGGCATTCAGAGTCCATTATCAAGAGGCTGCTGAAAACTGTACCACTTGATTGGAGGCCATTGTCCACTGACACTTCTGAGCAGAGACACAAACATTCCTGAGAAAGAGTGAGCCATCTATTTCCACCTCTCATTTTTCTTTCAATGATACCAGAACCACAAAGTTCGGTTGCTGAGTTGCCTTTTCAAGTCATAGTGGATAATGGCCTTAACTTTTTTCCATCTCTGTGAGAATTGGGCTATTCACCTGTCCTCTGCCCAAATGGCTATTGCAGATTTTCTCATTTCAACATTCTTGACAGAGGTTTTTTTTTTTTTTTTTTTTCTTTTCCATTTCATCATCATCTGAAGCTAGGAAAAATGGCTCAAATATTCTTTGACTAGCTCTTACTCTGTCAGTAGAGGTTTTGAGGATTCCACTTCTATAACTTGGCTGTAACTGGATTAAACAGAGAAGAAGAGGGAAAGAAGGATTGAACTAAAGTTTGTTGAGTGTGTCTTGTAGTCTAGGTGCTTTGGAAGAATAGCTATGTGGAAAGCTTGGCCTTGAATGTTGGCTTTGTTCTTTGTTTCCAAAACGGGATTGGCTTTTATGTAGGTCCCGCTTTGTATCTTTCTGACTGGTAATTTGAGGTCTAATGCCTACATGTAAGCTACTGCTTTAGGGCGTTCTACTGTATTGGTTTGCTTTGCTTTAACAGAGTAGGCTCTTACAGGATACATTAAGTAACTGTTAAATTCTAGAGATAGGGACTTTGAAAAGTGCAGGGACTGAGTCCATTATTCAGCTGATGTTTACTGGCTGTCCACCATTTGCTAAGCACTGTGCTGGCTGCTCTGCACATGGGAATGTCAAATGGAATCTTATTTCTTTCTAGGAACAGTCTGTTCTCTCTAATCTCTGCCTCCTTCCTTCCCTTCGTCCCTCTCTTAGACACACACATACACATTCACTCTTTCCATTAGGAAAAGCAGCAACTGCCCTGCCTGGTGACAGCCTGGCATCCCCTCGGCTGTGGCCTACATGCTAGTAGAGAAAAGGTCATCACGTAAAAGTGGAAACGGGGCTCCGCCCTGCCATCTTTCTCTTGGACTTGCCCATAGCTGTGAGGTGTGCACGATCATTCTCTTACTCAGTATGTGGCCTGCCTGATTCTTGCCAGTTATCATTTTCAACCTTGGACAGGGAAAGGAAGTCAGATCAGACCAGACCTGGGGCCCTGGGGTCCCATTGATATTAACGAGATTGATATTAACGAGTACTTGGAGAGGAAGACCCATTTGGTTTTTGACTTGAACTAATTTATGTACCGTTGACTGAGAGAATTCAGAGACTACTGGGAACTGCCCAGCTATTCACAAAGCTGTGTTTGCCTCTCTATGTGGCTTCTGGGTCTGCTTGGGGAGGGGGGGTTAACAGATAACCCTAATCTCACACAGTGTTCCCTGCCTGCAAGATGATGACCTAGTACGTGAGGTGGAAAATTGAATGCATAATTATAGTATGAGTGAGGGGTACTGTATTAGGAGTGTGTCCGAGGTATGTTAAACAAGGCAGAATGGTAGGACAGGCCCTCTGCGTGTGTTTCCCTCATTCTTTTGCAACAGATTGCATCTTTGATAGTCTTGATAATGGAAGGAAGTTACCCCTCAATATAAGCTACAGTTACCTGTGCACTGTCTTGTTTGTAAACTTATAAACTGCAGTTTCCTCATTAGAGTGTACCATGTTACAGTTTAATTTGCGTCTTACTTACTGTGATCTGAAACCTTTGGGAGTCATCATCCTGAAACATCCATACTTAACTTCTCTGGACATAGGTGCCCTGGCCTGTCCCCAGCAACGTAGCATGCCCAGAAAAGTAAACCACCAACACAGGAAGACTCCAACATTTTAGCAGTAGGCTTAGGCAGTTGAAGGAGAGTTTGAAAACCAAGCAGATTTGTCGTAACAGTGTTTGTAGGATGGCTTTGTAAAGAAGATGCGTTAAGTGCCTGTAGGACAGAGGTGCCTGTGCCTTCTCTCTTGCCCTGGAGCTGGCAGGTTAAACAGCCTCCCAGAGAGATGTGTGTTTTTCACTCTCTCAGTGAGTTAATGGAGAAAGTGAGATTGATATTAACGAGTACTTGGAGAGCAAGAGACCCGTTGTGGAGCAGTGTTTGAAGATCAGAACTTTGTAAGGTGCATTGTCCTCTAAAGCCAGAGAAAGTGCATCAGCAACTTGAGTGGAAACATCAATAAAGAAATAATAAAACCTTGTTAAGCGGAAGACTTCTGGGAAAGTGCATTTAACAAAATTGAAAACAAGAAGGGTAATCTTAGCAGCAACCTGAGAAAATGTCATCGGAGAATTTAGCTGTAACCGGGAGTGCTCTACAGCACATGTACACTGCACTCCTTCTCGGTGACAGTGACACATCTTTTGTAATCCTTTCTCTGTGCACCCTCAAAATGGGGTTAATGTTTTCTTTGTGCTGAGTTTCATAGAAATAAGTGCCCCTAGAGAAATCTTAATTATCTCTTTATTTCTTTTTTTCTCATGTTAATTCCCTCTACACTTGAAAATTAATACCACTGTGGATTTACAGAATTTGCTAATTAGTAAGAAGCTTGACATTTATTAATACAAAACTATGAATAAACCTACTAATTTAAAAATTATGTCACCATCAGAATGTTCCCATGGAAGCTGGAAGCCCCAAGAAAAATGTAGTCTTTAGATATTTATTAACAAGGTGATTAGTTAGAGGATTACCATAGGACATGTTATTTCAGTGCTAGAAGTTTATTATTCATGTTCCTAACTCAGAGAGTTGAGATTCTGGGAGATTACATGTGCTACCACATCTTTAGCTTGAAACGGATGGAACCATCTCAAGGCTACCATGAAAGCTTTCCCTGGATCACTAGACTAAAGGCTAAGAATGAAAAGTAGGTTTTGCATGTCATGCAGCAACTGGGGTTGATTGGTAATGACAATCTGGAAGGCTCTGCTAAGAAGCTCCTGCTGGATAACACGTTATGCCTGGTCAGTGATGTGAGCCATGTATAGGAGCAGGAAGCCACAGCATGAGTGCTAGGTGTGGGCCCTTCCTGATATAGACCAAACCAGGCAGTGAGCTTCCCAAGCAACTTTTGTTCTTTTCATTGGGTGTCAAAGCTCTTGGGAGTCTGGGTTTAGCAGCTGAAATGTTCTTCCTGGATGATGTGGCAGGAAGAGTAAATAATGCCATGCTAGAACGCTAAAAAGCACTCTGAGCAAAACTCTGACCTGAGCCATGCAAAGGCCTCCTGTGGCCATATGTGTACAGGGAAGCCAGTCAGGGAGATCACAAGAGGCTGAGTGGCTCAGTTTGTTTCCTGAAAAGAGAAAGGAACTGGGGCAGGGCTTAGAGGGCACCCCTCTCTTGTCAGCAGTGATTCCGCAAGTGGCTTCTGACAGTCTGTACCCTGGCACACAAAGGCAAAGACTGTAAAGATAGGAGTTTGGTTGTGCCAGTCAAGCTCTGTCCCAGGAGGGCTCTTGAAGTCGGGATCATCTAAACAAAATCCCTTGAAACTGGGATAAAACTTTTCAAGAGAATTTTTTTTAAGTCTATTTGTTGCCTTTTTCAAAAAGCCATGGCCTTTGCTCACATTTGTCATCAAACCAAGGTTCAGATGTGTAGGTTACTAATCACTGGCATTTGAAACGTTACTTTGAAAGCAAGAGCCTTTAAGGCTACGGAGCTCTAGAGATGCTGCTCGGGGAGAACACTCATCATCATTTTCCGAGACTGGAAATCCACTCAACAGTACATATGCACTTCATTAGTGACTGCTTGTCTGCCTTTTAAGTACCGTGTTGTACTGCTCAGCCCAGTTGGCAGTGAAAGGTGCCATAGATCACCCTTAGCAACGGCACAGGCTGGAAGGAGAGTTGCCCCTTCCTCTCCATGTTTCTCTCATGTTGTGGGCGAACCAAGTGAGCAGGTGTGGCAGAGCCATGGAGAGAGTCAAGGAGAGCTTGACTATGCCCTTGGCCTGTTCCTTTGGCCCTCAGAGAAATGGCGTGGCCACCCTGTGGGCTCTGAGTAATCTCCTTCCACCTATGGAAAACCAGACTGACTCATGGTTTTCCATGACTGACTGTAGGCAGCAGCAATTGTACACTTGAAAATTAATTCCTTTCCTGCCAACACGTTCTTTTGTGTGTTCTTGATTTCACCTCCTCTTCTCACCCACCTGGATGTAGACATTTGCAATGATCATTTACATTAAAGGAAGGTACAAGTGATGTCACGGGGGCAGAAGATCTCTCCTAGCATTGCTGGAGGTAGACAGCAGGCCCATGTCAGATGCCCCAGTACAGATCTTATGTCTGCGTTTTACTTGCTGTGTGGGCTTGGGCAAGTGACTTCCACTCTCAGTGCTTTCCTCTTCTGTAAAATCAGGATGATGAAAATACCTCCTTACAAGGCTGTTAAGAAGAATAAGTGAGATATTTACATGAAGCATTTAGCTTAGTGCCTGGTTTATACCAAGAGCTGCAGGACTATTAGCTCATTACTAGTATGATTAACAAATGCAAATTTTTAATAAGTTAACTGCACAAGTTTTCTGACTGTCTCTACATGGTGGGTGTCCGTGCGAGGTGTTCTTGCTGGCTTCACATGTATAGAAATGCTGACCCCGAGTACTCTTTTCAGAAGCGGCACCTCTGAGCTTTATAAAGCTGTGGAAAGAACATTCTTATCCCTGTGCCATAGTCACTTCTAGACAGTGTTCAGCATGGTGATCGTTGTGGATGAGGGAGCAGCTACACTGGACACAGGTAGAGTGTCACACCTGGGTTAGGCCACTGCTTCTCACCTCTGATGCTGGTCTCCATCACCTTTCCTCAAACCCCACCGTAAGCCCTCATCTTGTCCTGCCCTTCTCCGAGTAGTGCTTGGGTAGCCAGTTTGTTTTACTGAGACAAGCTTTGAGGTCTTAGCTGATAGGTGACCTTGATCAAGTCATTTCACTTCTATGGGTTTTGTTTCCTAAATATCTACTGTATAGGCTGTTGGGGTTTAAATGAGCTAATGCAGGTCAAGGGCTAACATAGGCCCTGGCACACAGGAGGATTCAATCCATGCTCATTTGTTGTCATTGGTGCAAGTCTCCTGTTGCTGTTGAAGGCTAGGAAGTCCAGGAAGGAATGGATTTCAGGTCAGTCCTGTCTTCCTTCATTAACTACAAAGACCTCCCTGTCATGTTTCAGGGGGGACCAGCTCATTCTTCAAACTGTATCTTTCTGTCTCCTATGGATCTGGGCCTGTCCTTAGGTGCTCAGAAAACTGTATAGATGTCAATTAATATTTATCCAGCACCTCTCGTGTTTGAGGCCAACATGCTGGACACTGTGGGAGATGTCAAGGAAGGTTTGTATAGGACAGATCACCCAGATGATTGTTTTTTCCTTTTTTTTTTTTTTTTTGTGGTACGCGGGCCTCTCACTGTTGTGGCCTCTCCTGTTGCGGAGCACAGGCTCCGGATGCGGAGGCTCAGCGGCCATGGCTCACGCGCCCAGCCGCTCCGTGGCATGTGGGATCCTCCCGGACCGGGGCACGAATCCGTGTCTCCTGTATCGGCAGGACAACTCTCAACCACTGCTCCACCAGGGAAGCCCTCACCCAGATGATTGTAAGAGCCTCATTTTTTCTTTTGAAGTCAGGTGGAGATCAAGAGAAGTAAGAAAATGACCAATTAGTCTTCCCTTTTGAGAACTCTCAGCTCCAGTGAGCCCTTATACAAGTGAGGAGGAGGACAAGGAAGAATGAAACAGTACAGCCTTATTATAAGGGAGGCAATAGCCAGTATGTAAATGAGTACACCAGGCAGGAAAGCTGCTTTGAGTCAGTGTGAATCATAAGACCAAAGTGAATGCACAATAGCCCCCCTGCGAACTCCAGCTCTCCTGAAGAAGCTTGCCTATAGAAAGAAACATGCCGCCTGGCCTGAACAATGGAGCCACGTGATGGGATTCAGGTGTGGATCTCAGTCTGCATGCTCGTTAGTGCTCGATGATGCTCCCCTGTAGGCAGTTGGAGCCTCATTACTGTTTGTAGGAGTAAGCTAATAATTAAGAGTTCTGAGATTCCAAATGGTGACAAATAGAATGAAGCAGTAATGAGATGGATGGGAATGGAGATCCCCTGATGAGTGCCGATCATGGTGAGGGACGAGGACACGAAAAAAGACACCATTGCCACTCCTAGAGATACTGAGAAATACCTGTTGGTCTGTGGCACAGGGAAATGGGAAGGCATTTATCAGGCACTAAAAAGTGAAGCTACCCTGGATGGAACCTTGGATAAGGCTGTGCTGCAAAATCCGTTCTGGAGGGAAGATGGGTTAAGACTTGGACTGACTTCAAATTCATGTTTTATATTTTGTGGTAGTGAAATATGCAGACGTGGGAGTGGGGAGGAGCCCTGCTTCAAGATCCTGTGAGAATTTCTCTTGATTATCTGCTGCTGCAACAGGTCTGACGATGTTGGTTCTAATGAGAACCTAATATCGAGACTATAGTTTGACTTTTTGTGATTTCATTTAACCAACATCTTCTGAGGACTGGGAGAAGCCAGTTGGATGGGTGGTCTGGAGTGGCTTTGAGTTCAAGGCCTTGAACTTAGATCTTACCATTAAATGAGCTTCCCATATGCTGTTGAACAGGATTGAAGGAAGATCCTTCATACAGTTCTGAACTTGTACCTTCACTGGATCATACAACCTGAGGTAGACTGTTAATAGGTTTTATCCTTCATGTAATTATCTTCTGAATAGCACAATTAGAAATTGCAGAATATGGTAGCACACTTAAAATAGAAGTACGTCCATCTATAAATTGCTAGTGACACGTAGCTGTAATCGACACTGTAAGTAGCCTTACCATTCCATTTTTAGTGAAAACCTATGAGTGGCATCGCTTCACCACAAAAAATCAGGAATTCCACATTAGTTAAAAAAAATTGTTTTAAAAAGTAAAGAACCCTGGATGTCTCTTAACCTCTGAGAGGCCTGTGCCCTGATGAAGGGATGCTAACATGTGGTTCCAGCTTCTGGAAGATTGCGGTTGATAGGTTTACCATACCAGCCGTTGGCACCAGTTCTAAGTTGATGTCCTCACATGTCTATCCATAGAGATGAACTCTTAAAAATCTTTTATGGCTATGTAAAAACTACAGTATTAATGGGAATGCAGTAGAAAATGATTACTCCAGAAAGATACATGACATTAAGGTGATTTTTCAACCTGTAATTCTTTTCCTTAAGTATTGTTTTAATATCATAACCTGTAAGTTCTCTTCTGCCATTGCTGTTCCTATGAAGATACAGTTTGGGTTACTTCTCCTGTTAAGATGAATCTCAGCTTGCATCAGACTGAGAAGTCATGCCATACTTTGTCCTTCAGTTGAGAAATCTTCCTTTTTATTCAGGCTTCTCTCTTTGCCACCCGAGCTGGCTATCTACAAGCACAGGCTGTTGATTTTCTAAATGGCTCTAGGCCTCGATGCTGGTGTTAAAGACCTTCACCATCTGTATTTGCTTTGACAGGATACATTTTTTAAATGACATAAGTAATTTCAAATTTTATACATTTTTGTACGCATGGTACTGTGTTTAATACTCAAGGTCAAGTTGAAATGTAAAACACATAGAAGTCACTCATTCATTCCCTATATCTTTCTCTACTTGATGAAAGGAACTTTAGGAGCAATTTTTTTTTTTTTTTTTTTAAAGGTGGGCTCTTTTTGAAGAGCATCCCTCCAGTGGATCAGTGGGAGAAGGGGGCTGGCAATTCACATTACACAAGGGTATTTGAAAAAATTCCCTTCAAATAGATTCTCCAGTGCCTAGTCATAGTAGAAAGTAAAAGTATGCAGAAAAGGTAGTAGAATTGATTCCAAACCCATTTTCTCAGAGGAAAATCATTCTTAATTTTTAAATTTCCTATATGTACATGTATACACAGAAATGATTTTAAAATAGTTTAATATGTGTGCTCACTATTCTTTGAAAATAAATGACATATTTATGTAGCATGAATATAAAGCTCTATTATATCTATATAAATACAAGGTTATATATAATTATATAAATACAAGATTATACGTGTTATAATTATATAAATATAAGGTTATGTATTCCATAAATACAAGGTTTTATCTTCCTTATTTGTATTTCATTCTCTCATTGGATGAATTACCTACAAAGCCGATGTCATTATTGAGGGGTGGGTGGTGGCAAGAATGTAATAGGTCCAAAGAGCTCTGGGGCACTTCAGGGAGTAGGTGTAAATACTTGTCTGGAAATTGGCAATGAATGGGCAGGAATAAGGGGCTCTTGGCCCTCACTGCACATTAGAATTACCATGGGAACTCTGAAAAACAACAAAACTAAAAAAGACCCTGATGCCCAGGTCTCAGCCAGACCAATTAAAATGAAATATATGGGAGTGGGCTGTTGGTGAGTATGTTGAGAAATTGGTGCCTTAATTCATTGATGGTGGTCATGTAAAATGATGGAGTCACTAAAGAAAACAGTTTAGCCATTCCTTAAAAGTTAGAGAGTTTCCATAGGACCCAGCAGTGCTACTCCTAAGTATATCCCCAAGAGAACTGAAAACATAGATCCACATAAAAACTTGTGCCTGGGCTTCCCTGGTGGCGCAGTGGTTGAGAGTCCGCCTGCCGATGCAGGGGACACGGGTTCGTGCCCCGGTCCGGGAAGATCCCACGTGCCGCGGAGCGGCTGGGCCCGTGAACCATGGCCACTGAGCCTGCCTGTGCTCTGCAACGGGAGAGGCCACAACAGTGAGAGGCCCGCATACCGCAAAAAAAAAAACAAAACAAACAAAAAAAAACTTGTGCCTGAATGTTCATAGGAGCACTGTTCATAATAGCCAAAATGTAGAAACAACCCAAATGTCCATAAACTGATTAATGGATTAAAAAAATGTAGAATATACTTAAAATGGGATATTATTCAGTCTTTAAAAGGAATCAGCTACTGAAAAATGCTACATGGATGAGCCCGGAAAACATTATGCTAAGTGAACCAGACACAAAAGGGTACATACTATATGATTCTGTTTATATGAAATGTTTAGAATAGGCAAATCCATAGAGACAAAATAGATTAATGTTTTCCAGGGGCTGCAGGGAGGGGTAAACGTGGATCAACTACCTGGAGTTTCTTTTGGGGGTGATGAAAATATTCAGAAATTAGATAGTAGTGATACTTGCACAACTTTGTGAATGTACTGAAAACCACTGGATTATACGCCTTAAAATGGTAAACTTTATGGTATAGGAATTATATCTGAAGTTTAAAAAAATCTTAGGAAAGGAAACTTGAGCATGAGGACCTTTTGTAAGCTCCTGAGATGATTTTAATGTACAATAATAAATACTTTTTTTTTTTTAAATTGAAATTTGAAAACTGAACACACTGTAGCTTAAATCTTCTTCATCATGAGCTTCTCATCGCTCACTGACTGCAGCACCAATCAAGGCCCTGCATGATCTGGTCCCTGCCTACCTTTCAAACCCATCTCCTCACTTCTTTGTCTTGCTTTTTATTCTCAGACTCCACCATCCCACTGTTCCTTCCATTCCTCTAAGACCTTAAGCTCCTTCTTGTGTTGGCATTTGCTGTTTCCTCCACTGGGAACCTTCTGTCCGCAGATACTCAGATATAGTGGGCTCTTCCTCATTCAAATCCCAGATCAAATGTTAGGTTCCCTTTCCATTGACATTAAACCAGCCACTTCCACCTTGTTCAAGTCACTACCTGTTTTTGCTCCCTGATTATTTCCTTCACAATCAGAAATGTTTTTGCTTGCTGACTGGTTTGTGGTCTCCACCACTTGCCGTTCCTCCTTACCCTACCCCTAGAATGCTCCGTGAGTGTAGGGGCTGGTACTTTCACCCCTAGAATAGTACCTAGAATATTACAAGTACATAATATTTGTTGAATGAATAAATAAGTGATGAGAGTTTAAGGAGCAACCATTTCAAGGAAAGATTATTTCAGTGTAATCAATCCCTGAAAATCTTTGTTGGAGAAGGGGAAGGACCAGTGAGAGTAAGATTAGAGATGCTACATAAGCACATGTTGGAAAACAAAGTGATGGGAGGGGAGCAGAGTAGTTGATGAAGTGAGATCTTGAAGAAGTAGTTTGCATTTTCAAATACCTGTGTGTTTCCTGTTTATAAATAGTTGAGCTTGAGTATTTTTTTCTGACTTGTTAAAAATTGAAAAACTTTCTTCAGTGACACCATGGGTTGATGACTTAATACACTTTACTAAAATTTGGGTTTTTTTCTTTGTATAAAAATGTTACAGGTACACTTCTGTGTGCTTGAATTCTGAGACACTTTAAGCTGTCTTCTCTTTTTGTTCTTGTTATCTTCCTGTGGGGTGTTCTTAGGCTGTCTTTTGTGGAATTTTGATGTGTGCCTGTAAGCTTAGAATGTTTTATAAATTATCTAAACCTGAATATATGTCTCCAGCTATCCATTTATGTACGTTGATTGTTTTCCAAGTCATCAATAAAATTTGTTTGAGAGCCTGGCCAGCTGAAAGCGTCAGTTAGATGACAAGTAATTTTTCCTGTTGTTAGTCTTGGGATCCATTAGCCAGCAGCTTTCAAATGTATGTACTTTTTTGGTTAACATTTGGTTGCCCTGTTTTTAAATGAAGTGAATTGAAATAGAAACATATTTACTCATCAGTAGAAGTGTCTGGAGTTACTTGCGGTATGGCTTCTTCTGACCCCCAAAAAGGATTGGTCATGCTTTCTAGGGTTGGTTTAGAGTTCTGCTATTTGCTGAGTCATGTCAGGATATAAAAATGACAGATTATTTTTAAAGTAAGTCCTATCACTCCCAGCCATAATGGAATAACATGTTTATTTTTCAAGGTAAAAAAAATATATACAAGTTTTTCATTCTTTAAACCAGAAGAACATTATTTCCTTTTCATCATGTCTGGCTCCTTGGTTGCCTAGGAGATGTCAGTTTTCATGATTGCTAAAGCAGATTGCTTTAGCTAGGATAGTTAGAAGAAGTCATTTCTCACTATATCATATTCCTAAATAATAACAAATTTTTGTTAGTGATTTGGAGAATCAGAATGCCCAGTGCTGACAAAATTATGGGGAAATGGCCCTTCTCCCTGTACTACTACCAAATGTAAATTTGTGGAAGCATTTCCTGAGAGATATTCGGCAGTACATATCAATAGCCTTGAAGAGTCAGTATCCTTTGAACACAGTGATTCTCAAATCTAGGAATTGATACATGAGAAGTAAAGAGTTGCATAAATGTCGATGTATGAAGGACTTTCCTCATAGGATTTTTAGGAGGATTATGAAGAAATTGCTTAGAATGAGGTAAGTAGGGAGTAACTGTTAGCTGTTACGTCTATTTAATCAGATATTGCTCTGTCTGTAGAATAGAGAGGTTGACAATCATCTAATGGTAGTGTAGTGCCAAAATGTGTTTTTTAAAAAAATTTTGCTTAACTAAAAATTATATGCCATTTATATGAAAAGCACTATTCCAAGCAACTTGCCATTAACTTGCTTACTAGCTGACAAATCACAACTGTTTACTGAATAAAATTGGCCTTTACTTTTTGCCAGGGTAAAATACTAACAACAATACGATGACTGGCATTTATCGTATACTTATTAAATGCTTTACGTGTGTCCTTGGGAAGTATTATTGTTATCTCCATCTCACAGACTGACCCTTGAGCTGTATTCTTTATTATTTTTTTAATTAATTTTTATTGGAGTATAGTTGCTTTACAATGTTGTGTTAGTTTCTGCTATACAGCAAAGTGAATCAGTCATACGTATACATATATCCCCTCTTTTTTGTATTTCCTTCCCATTTAGGTCACACAGAGCACCGAGTAGAGTTCCCTGTACTTTGAGCTGTGTTCTTAACCTCATCACCCTAGAGGTTCTGCTAGAGAGTTGGGCTAAGGATGGAGAATTCTATGCAAAAATCTGTTGTTTTAGAAAGCTCCCAAGATAATTTCAATAAACCTAGCTTTGGAACTAGTGCTTGGGGGAAGTACTTATCAAACTTTAATGTGCATATAACACAACTGGGAAGCTTGTTAAAATACAGATTGATGCAGTAGATTTGGGGTCGAGCCTGGGAATATGCATTTCTAACAACTCTCAGGTAAAGCAGAGGTGGTTGACAAGCAGACCACACTTCGAGTAGCTAGCCTGCTATGTGGCTTGTGAAAATATTCAGACTTTTCACTTGTCGCAAAGAAATCATTCACTGTAGGGAAAGGTAATCATGGGATAGTGGTCTGTGGTCTGGTGGTTAGGATTTCACATCCTCAAGAGCATGGCCTGTTTTGCTGCAGTCCTGAGTTTCTCAAACTTGAGTTGTTGGGTTTTGAAGATTAACATTCGCAAAAAGGAGCTTATATTTTGCGTTTCCATTTAGTGAAATAATATGAAAATAACAAACAGGCATATATTTTGGATCACCAGTTGACTGTCGTAGAGTATTGCCCTGTGGTTTTGGCACCAAGGAATCCCCTAAAGTGACAATTAACTTTAATTCATCATTTCTGAAGGTGGGGTTCCTGAAGTCCTAAATTCCCAAGTTTGAGAAATTCTTAAATAGTCTCCTGTATAAATAGTATCCTCTAAAGGAGACCTTCTAAGGGTCAGAGTGACTTTGACTAAGCCATTTGACTTGCTAGACTTACTCAACATCTCTAAAATGAGAGGACTAGGTCTAAGTCATCTTTTTGGTCCTTTTCTGCTCAAAAATTCTAGGGTTGACTTTTCTTTTTCTTATTTTTTTTGTTTGTTTTTAATGAAGTACAGTTGATTTACAGTGTTGTGCAGTCTCTGCCGTACAGCAGAGTGACTCAGTTATACACATATATTCTTTTTTTTACTATTCTTTTCCATTATGGTTTATCACAGGATATTGAATATAGTTCACTGTGCTATACAGTAGGACCTTGTTGTTTATCCATTCTATATATAATAGTTTACATCTGCTAATCCCAAACTTCCAATCCATCTCTCCCTCAACCCCCTCCCCCTTGGTTCTCTATGTCTGTGAGTCTGTTTCTGTTTTGTAGATAGGTTCATTTGTGCCATATTTTAGATTCCACATATAAGTGATATCATATGGTATTTGTCTTTCTCTTTCTGACTTACTTCACTTAGTATGATCATCTCTAGTTGCATCCTAGGGTTGACTTTTCTTTTTTGAGACAACGTTAGGAGAGTATGGCACTTATCTTAGTTGGACATTAACATAACATTTGCAGGCATATCAGGAAGAAACCTGATCTACTCCGAAGTGAGCCCTTGTTATCTACTGTTGTTACTGGGGGAAATTCCACATTCTGGGACATTTTCTTTTGTGGCTGTTGAACCTTTTTCCACTGCAAGTTAGGTTGCCTATCTAGCCCTATCAAAAAATGGCCAATCAAATTCACCAACTCACAAAATTAAGTGTGAATAGTAGAGACCTTTTCATTACTTATAGAAGGTAGAGAGGTCAAGAGAAGGTACAGATAACTTTTGTAGCTGAAAAGATGGGAAATGGAGACTCATTAAATACCTGGAAGTCACATATTTTTAGTTCAAAACAAGTTGTTACTAAGGAATACAAATTTAAAAATTAATTGGCTAAAAACATGACTTTTGTTTTCATTAATATACTCTGTCATTGTCTATATAGAGACTCATGCAGGCCTCAGTCACTGTTTCTGGAATGAGCCTAGTCCCTTCTATGTCTGTCTTAGCTAAGGCCCAATAATAAGACCAAGACCCTAAACCTTAGACTGAGGTCCCAAACTCAGTACTTTGTTCTCTGGATGCCAGAAGCCATCATCTTCACATTTATTAAGAAACAGATCCCAGGAGAGGATTTTCCCCTGAGAATCCCACAGAATATTGGTACATCCAGCCTTCTTGTTTGGTTAAAAAAAAAAAAATCAGCAATTTTACTTTAGCTTAAAATAAAATTGCTTTCTGCAGTTTTCATGTGAGAGGAAACTATTTAATATTTATCTCAGCCTTGCAGACAGTTTCCGATCCTGGAGTTGCAGGAATCTTCCCATCACACAGTATTGGCCCTTATACTTCTCTCTACCTTTGTTCCGTTTATAGTTCCTGGAGTATTTTTTTCTCCACTGAAATTAAAACTTGAGGAAGCATGTCTGCTAGCAGCACAAGTGGGCAGAATTTTACCACAATTAAAGAAGAGGCAGAATTGGATTTGAGCAAGGAAATATTAAAATATTACCATTTGGGGCTGCCTATGTCATGTGACAGACATAGTGAGATTTGCATCATATACTCTGTCAACCATTTTTTAAATTTTTATTTTATTGAAGTATAGGTAGTTTACAATGTTGTGTTAGTTTCAAGTATACAGCAAAATGATTCAGTTTTATATATATAGGGTTGGCTAAAAAGTTCATTTGGGTTTTTCATAACATCTTAGGGAAAAACCTGAATGAAGTTTTTGGCCAACCCAATATATACATATATATATATACATATATATATATATATACATGTGTGTGTATATATATGTATATGTGTATGTATGTGTATATATATACACATGCACACACACACATATACAAAAATATATGTATATATTCTTTATCAGATTCTTTTCCATTATAGGTTATTACAAGATACTGAGTAAAGTTTCCTGTGCTATACAGTATCTGTCATCCATTAGTTTCAGGTGAGATATCTGAGGGTGAGAAGTTCAGTGAATTGCTGAGGATCAGGGATTGATAAAACCAAGACTCAAGTGCGTGTGCTTTGAATACTCATTCCACCTCTTCATGCTTCCTCTCGACAAAGGGTAGTTTGTGAGTTGTGTAGGCATACCAAAAGGGAAGGAGCAGTGAAGAGGGCAGTTAACATGTCAAATTGTTGGCAGGCTGAACTCATGAGAAGAAATGCACTAGAAATAAATGAGCTCATTGGCAAGAGTAATGCCTGAGAAGGAGGGAAGTGAGAGACAGGGTAGCCTCGAGTAGAGGACAGATGGGTCATAATTAAGCCTAATATGTAACACTAGGAACCAGCATTGTGGATGGCTTATATTCATGCTGATATTCATCAGCAGTCAGATGGATTGAGGCTGTCTCCCAAAGGTGTCAGGAAGAAAAAAAATATGAGAAGACTGAAGAAAGACTTGAGAGGGAGAAGGAAGAGAAGGGTTAGATATGTCGGAGAGGGAAAAATTTCCCCCTCTACCCCTCTTGAATTCTGGTGGCCAGACTAATGACAAAATTGATAACGAGAGAGATTAACAGGAGAAAAAGAAACAAATTTTAGTTCATGTGCATGGTGGTCTAGGACCTAAGAAGTGGCCAGAGCAGGCAGCTTTTATACTTTTTAGACAAAGAAACAATAAATTTGTGAGGAACTGAAAGGACAAAGAAACAAGTTTTGGATGTTCAATCAGTGAAGAATCTAAACAGAGTTTGGGCTCCGGGTAGTAAATTAAAGAAGTAACAAGGTTTGTTTATGCAGGCTTCTTGGCCTGAATTCCCTGTCTCTGGAGATGAGGGTGTTCTTCTACCTCTCGATGCCAGCAAAGCACCTTTCATAAGGGAGATTTATTTCCTGCTTTCACGGAGACAGAAAGGAGGGTTAGAGTGTCCCACTTGCATTGGCCATTTCTTAAGTAGCTTTAATACAAAATAATCCGTATGTCACTGAGGCACATTTTGGGGTGACCTTCCAGAACCCCAGCAGATAGAATCCCTGAAAGGCAGAGGAATAAACTGAGGTCAGGGAATATTTGAAAAAAATAATGACCAAGAATATAAAGAATCCCCTGAAAACTGAAGACCTTATATGGAAAAGGTTAATAGACGTCCAAACAGTAGGAATCAGGAAAGTTTTCTGTAATGGGTTGAATAATATCTCCGCTAAAAGGAACCTCAGAACTTAACCTTATTGGAAAATAAGATCTTTGCAGATATAATTAGTTAAGATGAAGTTATACTGGATTGGAGGGGGTCCTAAATCCAATGACTTGTGTCTTTGTAAGAAGAGGACACACAGAGAAGACAGCAATGACAACTTTAGTTTCTAGGAATATTATAGGGTACATAATTGGAAAATTGTCCACTAAAAAAAATTTTGAAATATACAAATATTCACTCAAAGGCATAGTTGAGCTTTGGAAAAAAGGTGTGGGATGGGAGGCAAAAACCAAAGAGGGAGCTAAAATTCATAAGGGGAAGTAGTCCAGAGCCCATTGCTGCCTGGTGTAAGGGGATGTCTGTGGACCTTTGAAAATAAGATAAATGAAAAATATCACTGGAGTGAGCAGTGGCCAAAAAACAAAACCAGCATATCAATAACTATTTGAAATTATAACACTATATTATTTTAAAAGATCAGAAATTGGACAAGGGGAAGGTGGAGGATGAGATCTGAGAGATCCAAGGTGGTAAGTAGATGCTAAGGACAGAGATAGGGATCTACTTTTAGATATTGACAGGGAAATTGAGCGTTAGTATGGATTGTAATAAGATAATAACCACTACTGAAACAAAATAGAATGTTTTATTTTTGTACAGTAGGAAAAAACTTGATCTACCTGGAAGGTAGGAAGGAGAAAAAAGTGGAACAAAAAGATGAAATAGTATGGAGGTTAAACTAATCAAGACAGATTGTCCAATGGATAGAAAGCTAAATGCTATAATGTTTATAAAAAATTTTTAAAAGGACACAGATTGAAGATAAGGGGATGGAAAAATTTACTGTTGTAAAATACAAAATGAAAAAGGAACAATAGATCAAGGGAATAAAATAAGCAGGGACTTATGCACGTGCCATAATATAGTAAGCAGTAATTTCTGGCATTTGACATTGATTAAGCAATTGCAGTTAGAAATCTAACGCAGTGTTTTCAGAAACTGATGAAACAATTAAGACAAAAAGTAAGCAGAGGAAGATTTGGATGACAAACAGTGAATTTGCTCTACCACGTATGTAGAACTGCTTAGTCAACAAATGCAGCATATATTTTGTAGGGCATGTGGATTAGGCCCATGCTTCAACTTTTAATGCACCAGGAAGGAAGCCTCAAATTCTAATAAATCAACACTGTCGAGGTTCTATTCTCTAACTATAGTGCTTTAAAATCACTCATTATTAATAGAAAGATAGCAAATGCATTCCGTACGTTGGAAATGAAAAGACATACTATGAAATAACCCTCAGGTTAAATAGGAAATGATAACAAGAATAGCACAGTTTTAAAGCTGAGTGATAATAAAAGCACAATAGTTCACAATTTGAGAGAGATAGCTAATGGAGTACTTTGATGGCAATATATAGCTTTTGTTACCGAAGAGAGAACTAGAAAGTCTGCAACTTCACAAGCTCAATGTTTGACTCGAGTAATTAGAAAAACTGCAACATGGTAAATCTTAAGAAATAAGGAAGGAAAAAAAAAGGGGGACACAAATATAAACACAGAAAGTAAGGAACAAAATAGAGAAAATTAATAAAAACAAAGAACCAAAAAATGGTCCTTTGAAAAATTTCATAGGCTAGATATAATAATCTGTTAAAAATATATATAAATTTTTACCAGTACAGATGAACACAAGTGAAAAGGATATATGGCTAAAAAATTAATGCAAGAAAACACTTAACAATCATTAAATAAATTGTAATGATAATCAGAACTACACATCCCTGAAATATAAAAAGAGGCCCAGACAGTTTGACAAGCAAGTTCTATTTAATTCTTAAGGAACAGAAAATCCTGTTCGTAAAACTTCATATAGAGCAAAGAAAGAAGCCAAGCCATTAAGTTTAATTTTGAAAACAAAAAACAGGTAAAAAATATTGGCCAACTTGACTCATGACATTGAAAAACACAGAGAATTCAAATTTAGCAAGTTATTAAAAAATAGTACATTGTGACTAAGTTGAATTAATCATAAAAGTGAAAGGATGTTTCACTGTTTAAAAAAATCTTTCACTGTAATTTACCACATTAATGGCAAAGAATGAGAGATTGGGTGATCAATGATATAGAAAAAGCATTTAATAAAGTTAAGTTTTTTTTTTCCAGATGAAATCAACTCTTTTGAGCAAACTTGAAATAGGGAATTTTTTAGCTTTTTAAAGGCTTTCTCCTAAAAACCTATTGCAGATGTCATTTTTAATGGAGAAAACAAAACTTGAAACTCATTCCTGTTAAGATTGGGAGCAAGACAAGAATGCCTGTGTTGCTTCTACTTACCAACGTATTACCAGATACCTGACCAATGCAGTAAGACAAATACAAGTAGGATAAGTGAAATGAAATATATAATTATTATTTCTAAGTAAAATCATTTATATAGAAAACCAAAGAGAATCAGCTGAAACTATTAACAGCAATAAAAGAGTTCATCTAGGTTGCCAGCTTATAAGAACAACATAAAAAAATCAATAGCTTTTGTCTGTACTGGGAGTAACCTATTATAAACTATGATGATGATAGGATACCATTTACAATACTGACATAAACTAAAAGCTATCTAGGAATAAATCTAAGAAAGAATTCATAAAACATATAAGGGAAATTTAAAACCCTATTACAAGAGTTTTATTTTAGTATTATAGAGCATAAATGTAGCATTTATAAATGGATTGGTTGAATATTGTGAAGATGTCATATTTAGCCCATTAAAATTTAAATTCAGTGCAGTTCTAATCAATGCCTGAGCAAGAGTCTTTTTGAAGGGGTGTAGTTGAATCTAAAATTTATTTGAGAGAATAAATAAAGAAGCACTTTCTCTTTACAAAGCATGAACATTATACAGCAGGAGTTGGCAAACTACAGTCCACAAACCAAATCCAGGCTGCTGCCTCTTCTTACAAATAAAGTTTTATTGGGACACAGCCACATCCATTCCTTTATTTATTGTCTATGGTTGCTTTCATACTTCCATGATAGGGTTGAGTAGTTACAACAGACTGAATCTGACCCTTTAGAGAAAAAAAATTGTCTCCCCTTGTTCTCCAGCATCTAGCACAGAAACAGAATATAATAAAGTCCAGACTCACCCCTGTGTACATATGGGAACTCAGTGTTATCATTCACCCCTGTGTACATATGGGAACTCAGTGTTATCATTCCCAGCAATTGGTGCTAGGAAATTTGGCTCACAAAATGAGAAAAATGAAACCATTTCTGTACTTCATACCATAAACAAAGCTCCAAGTAGATTAAATACCTAACTGTTAAGAATGAAAATATTTATAAAGCTGATAGATGAAAATTTAAGAATACATTTTTTTTTTTTTTGGCGGTACGTGGGCCTCTCACCGTTGTGGCCTCTCCCGTTGCGGAGCACAGGCTCCGGACACACAGGCTCCAGACGTGCAGGCTCAGTGGCCATGGCTCACGGGCCCATCCGCTCCGCAGCATGTGGGATCTTCCCGGACCGGGGCACAAACCCGCATCCCCTGCATTGGCAGGTGGACTCTCAACCACTGCGCCACCAGGGAAGCCCAAGAATACATTTTTGTAACCTTATGGTAGAGAAGTGTTAGTTTCACAATATTCACAGAGAACAAACCATAAAAAAAATTGAATACATCAAGATGAATGCTTTTTGTCCAATGGAGTGTACGATAGAAAAACTAACAGATGGTGAAAATACAACTGTCATGTTTAATAGACCAAGATCAATATTTAAATATATAAGGGACTCCAGAAAAATCCAAAAATAGGAGGGAAGAAACCAATACAAAAGAGGGCAAAGTACGAATTGGCGATTCATAGAAGGAGAAACATGCACATACACATATCACATTGGAGACAAGCTAATTAAAAATAAAAGATGCCTTTTGCCTATCAATAAACCTTGGAAATCAGATACTGCCAAGTGTTGGCAAAGATGTGGGAAAATAGAAATCTGCATATATTGCTTCAAGGATTGCAAAATGGTGCATATTTTTAAAAATCTAAGTATGTATCAATACCTAAGGTAAAACCCAATAATAGGACTCTAGCTTAGACACCCAGGGAAATACATGTAAGTATGGTCATTAGTGTTATTTGTGGTGAAAGACTGGAGAAAGCTAGTTCTTCAGTACTAAAAGAATGGACAAGAAAAATGACAGTGGAATGCAGTGAGAGAATAAGCAGTGAGAAAGAGTAAGTTACATCTGTTTATAACAACATGAATGAGTCTGTAAAACAGTGTTGAGAGAAAAAGGCAGAATGAGTTTTAAAGCACGATACAACTTCTGTACAAATTTAAAAAGTACGTACAAGAGCCCTATATATGTTTGATGTATAAAATATTTATAAAACTGCTGTGAAGCTTATAAATACATTAATTATATTTAAAAAAATGAAGCCCTGTCGTGGGAGAGGAAGGAACGAGTTTGGGCATAGAGGAAGAAATGAAAATGATGATAAGAAGAAAAATGAAATCTAGAGGAGAGCCTTTCATGGACTCATAGTAGTAGCTCATCAGCTAGAGCCTATGCTTAAGTCAACTCTGTACAATTATCTGTTAGAGGAAACAAACTCCAGGGGCATAGAATCCTTCCAGCACTGTGAGATCCAGGTGCTCAAACAGTGTCGTCAGGTATGGGTCTCTGTGTATCTTGGCTTTCCTAGCCTCCGTGTTGGCTCTAATATCAGACAGCCTCTTGTTGGTATATCCTCTAGCTCTTCCAGGTTCATGTCCTACCAGTTTGGCATCTTAGAAGAAAGAAAGCCCTTTCCCCATAGTATCAGCAGTAATCCTTCCATGGATATCCTTCCTTTGATTGGCTCGTTTTTTGTCCTGTGTCCACTCCTGAATCACTCATGTGACAAAAGACTACTGATGCCTGGGTCACTTTCCCATCCCTAGAACCAGGCAGTAGGAGTGGCCCAACATATGGAATATGGTGGGGTATTACCCACGGAAAAATTAGGGTGGTATGGCCAAAACTACAGAAAATGGATGCTGGGCAAGCAAAAAAAACCCCCAAAAAACCCCACACAAATAGCTTTAGGGCACTTGAATCAATGCTGTTTGTAGGATGATTGAAATGAATTGCATGTTTATTCTAGAAAAACTGGAGGGAATAAATAAAGGTTAAATTCAGATATCTAAAGCACTTTCACTTGCATGATACTTGTTTCATAGAACCCTCAAGGCATAAATCCATCACAAAAAGATGGACTTAGTATGGAGGGCAACCTATAACTGCTGGAGCTGATAATCTTGGAAGGAATGGATAGTGAATGTCCTGTCACTGAGTATGTTCAAGCCTGGGCTAACAAGCTACCAGGCAAAGATTCTGCAGGAAAGGATTGGGAGAATAGTTGGGTTTGATCAGTGGTTCTGAATCATCCAGGCAGATTAAAGCATAGATTTCTGGGCCCTTCTCCCAGAGTTTCTGGTTTGATAGGTTTGGAGTAGGACTCAAGAATTTGCCTTTCTGATTTCCCCAGGTGATGTTGATGCTACTGCTCCAGGGAACACACCTTGAAAACCACTGGGTTAGATGATTTTCAACGTCCTTACTGACCTTTCTTTTTTGTGAGATGGTTGTAATTGTTCTAGAAACCAGTATTTGTGTCACTGAGGCAAAACTTCCATACTATTCCTTTGTACCTGAAATGTGTTAAGTTCCGGCTATTTGAGTGCTTCTAAAGTAGATGAATTTTGCATAGCCCTCTATCTTTTGGGTCATTGAGAATATTAGCATCATTAAACAATTGCACATTTATTGGTATGCTTTATAAAATGGTTCTCCATTTTCTGATGTCATCCTTTTTGTAGTCTTATTTCTATTTTCCCATGAGGGGTTCGATTTTCATCAGTTTTGTAGTAGGATGGTTCCTGAATTAGAAAAATGAAGTGATTTCCCAAGGAAGGTGCGTTTTAGTCATTCAGAAAGTAACGTTGTCATGTATAGGCACTGACTGATGGAAAATCATTCCTTGGTACCCTAGATGCCAAGTGTCAAATCTTGCTTTTCCCCTGTCTTCTCCCCACCACCTCAACCCATGGCTTTCTCCAGAAAACAGGATATGCAACATTTCACATACCTTGCTGCATAATACATCTGCATCAACCAGGAATTGTTTTCATCTTGAACTCTATTTTGTCCCTTCTTTTTCCTCAATTTTTTTCGCTTTAAGTTTTGAAATTTTACTGTAATTCTCTGGGAGTACCCCACATGCTTTTGTAATTATACACAAGGTCAAACAGTGTTTATACTTTTTCTAAATTGCTTTTGTATAAACAAAGATAAAACCATTTGAGAAAAGGGAGTCCCCACAGGTACCTATTTAAGAATGAGAAGGTTTATAGTCAATGCTTAACCATAAAAATTTTCAGCTTAGCGAAGATGATGAAACAGATGGTTAAAAATAGTACCTGACAGATTGGACCTAGTGGATTTGGGTTAAGGTGGCTCCCCGAAGTGCAGAGGGGTTTAAGAAGACACATACAAGTTTTTGCTTGAAAACTGTAAATCCAACCAGCATAGAGAGAGTGGAATATTTTAGGAGGACTTACCCAGAATGCATCTTAGTGGACATTAAATGGGGAACAGCTTTAATGATGTCTTCTTTACAACTAAGAATCTGTAGTAATGGACTTTGTTTTCTTTAAAGTGGTATATGCGCTGAGTTTCTCAACTGAATTTTATAAATGTCCATTTTCTACATCATCTTCTCTTCCAGAATTCAAACCGTGAGGAAATGTCATTCAGATTCGGCCAACATCTCATCAAGCCCTCTGTGGTGTTTCTCAAAACAGAACTGTCCTTCGCCCTGGTGAACAGGAAACCTGTGGTACCTGGACGTATCCTTTTTTTTAAAGAGAAAAATTAGAAAGCCTCTGATTCTAACAGACCAAGTAAATACAGGATTGACCTCGAGGATCTGTCCGAAAAGCTAAGCAAAGATCGTCCCCGCTCCCGCTTTGGAGGAACCAGGTAAGATGTTATTCACATTTATTCTGAATCCGGTTGGTGGCACCAGTAATATGCTTGATCACTGTTGCAGAACTTCTGAAAAGAGTTGCTTAGCAACCGTGGCTTTGGAGGTGATTTTTTGCTTGACCTTTTCACTATGGTAGCTGTGTAAATAAATAGGTGCTTCTAAAATGGACCCAATGAATATCCTGAGCACTTTGTTTTCAGTTATCAATTGGGAATTTTAATAGCAAGATAGAGATTGGGTGGCCCTCTTGTGATGTGGAAGTAAGGTTATGTGAAGATTATGTGAAGATTTGAGACTGACTTGGTTTGTTTACCTCTTGGAGATCATTCAAGCTATGAATTTTAATTAAATTCAAACACATAAGTATACTTACAAAATATTTTTTTCACGTTAGGGTCTGAGATGGCATTTTCTCTTGGAAAACATCCCAGCTTCTAGATTGTTGCCCAGTGTCATTGGTGGTAGTGTATTTTATTTCCATTGACCATCAGTTTCAGTAGAAGCTTCATTCTTTGCAGTGGGAGAAGCAGGATTTGGTGAAATGCTCTGGAGAGTTATTTTTATGTTACTGAAATTATCCCTCGTGACTGTATGCATATGACATTTGTATTGATTCCTCAGAATTTTTTTTTTCTCTTTCCCCCCTAATTTAATTTACTATGCAGAGGGCAACAAAGTATAAAATTTCATATTCGAAGATAATGATCATGTCCACATTGAGGCATGATTCTACTTTGAAATAGATTTCTCAGTTATTCTGAATCTACAAATGTGTCAAAATTTTTTCCAGTGTAAGTTATATTTTTTCCGATGGGATTTTTCAAAATGCTTGAAAACTTTATGAATAATCTTCTTTCTTGGCCACGTAACTATTGTACACTGAAAAAAATACAGCTAACAAAACATGCACCAAAAGGTAACTGTGATTTCTGTGGTAGACTCTCAAATTCCTTGAATGGAAATTTTAACCTAAATTTTGTAAATCTACAAAACTAATGATGATAGCAATAAACTAGTAAATAATATATACATTTTTCTTGATAATACTTAACTCTTAAGTTTATAAAAATATTTAAAATTATAAGTATACAAGATTAGAAAATTACATTCTTCTGTTTATTGAAGTAAAAAAACTAGAATGATTTAGAAAGGATAAAAAACAACAATTTTTAAGTTGTATACCAATTTTATATTGAGTTTTTCTAAAAGACTTTGAAGTTCTTGAAATAACAGAATAATTTTATTTTCTCATTTGATATTGTTGCAAGTTTGTGGTTGCCGTTTTCCTTTGAGGAATATTTTTTTAAGCAAAATGTCTGAGAATTCCAGTGTTGAAAGAATATTGTTTAAATGCCATCTCTCGTTGGGTGCCATTTTTAATTGACTTTTGTCGGAGAACTGAGGGAACTTGGGATGAAAATGTGAATTGAGATGAACAAATCTTAATGCCTTGGACTGAAAGAACATGAAGTTGCAGAGTTGCACTTTTAAAAAAATGGTTAATAATGGAATGAACGTTGCTTTGTGATTTTTTAACTTGTTTCTTGATAGTACGAAACTTGATTTTTCATGGTCTTTTTAACCAACTCTGAAAGTGTGATGCATAGACGGGTCATATATGTGTTTGAACTCAAGTAAAGTTGAGGTGTCTACTTCAAGGAAAATGTTCATAGTGAACAGTTAGTGAATAACGACTAGTTTTGTTTCAGACGGCACTGGGATTGTCATTTTGGAAATGAGTCCTGGTCAGTCACCATCTCTTGAGTAAATGTCAAGGACAAGGGGAACATTGTATTAAATGTTTGGAAGTGTGTTTGGAAGGTAGCAAGAAGGACCCGGCCCTTTCTGGGGATGAGAGCAGTGAGAACTGGAACTTCTTTGTAATCAGTATAGTCTGTAAAGCTGTTTTACATCTACAGTGTTTAAAGTGGTTTCAGGGCATGACCCAGCAATCCCACTCCTGGGCATATACCCAGAGAAAACCATAATTCAAATAGACACATGCACCCGAATATTCATTGCAGCACTATTTACAATAGCCAAGTCATGGAAGCAACCTAAATGCCCATCGACAGATGAATGGATAAAGATGTGGTACATATATACAATGGAATATTAGCCATAAAAAGGAATGAAACTGGGTCATTTGTAGAGATGTGGATGGACCTAGAGACTGTCATACAGAGTGAAGTAAGTCAGAAAGAGAAAAACAAATATCATATATTAATGCGTATATGTGGAATCTAGAAAAACAGTACAGATGAACTGGTTTACAAGGCAGAAATAGAGACACAGATGTAGAGAACAAACGTATGGACACCAAGGTGGGAAAGTAGGGGGCGGGGTGGTGGGATGAACTGGGAGATTGGGATTGACATATATGACATATATACACTAATATGTATAAAATAGATAACTAATAAGAACCTGCTGTATAAAAAATAAAATAAAAAAAGTGGTTTCAGGGCCAGTGGATAATGGATTCAGGCAATCCTTTTTATATGATGATTCTGAAACTTTATATTTTACTTTACCTTGGTACTCTGTTAGGTGACACCTGTGAGAAGAATCTTAATAAGTTACTCATTTGCTTGCAGAAAGCGATATTCTTTTGTCCCGAGATTTGGGAATTGAAGCTGTGGATGGCTCTGCCCACTAATGTTTCATAAAATAAATGGGGAGATGGCTGCAGTGGGCTTTAATCCCCGAGTGCTCTAACCCTACCTGCCCTAGGTAAGCCCCTTGCTGTGGGTCTTCTAGGTCATCTAGCTTCTTGTACCATCTCTACCCCTGGACTTCCCCAGCCCAGCCTACACCTCACTCTAAACCACAGCTCCGATGCTACCACTCTCCTGTTCTTTTGCAAACAAACCACTGATGAATATAATGAATCTCCTTTTATTTGAGGATAAAGTCCAAATTCCTTAGCATCCTTTTAAAAGATTTTCATTATCTTGACTTAACCTCCCCACTTTCCAACTATTTCCTTAAACAAGTGTTGTATTTCCCTTTACTTGTTTTTTTCCCCATCCTTTACCCTGCCTCTCTCTCCACCTTGAGATCCTTCCCATCCTTTTCATTTCAGCTAAAGTGCATCGATACCTGTTCTGCCCTCTTAGGAAAAAAATATTCCATCCTTTGTGTGACACTTGGTTCCTTATTGTCATGTTGATTCATTCAACAGTTTATTACTGAGCTACTCTGTTCCAGGCATCATGCCAAACACTGATCCCAGTCTGCATCAGACCAGAAATGTGTTCATTTCTGTCTGTCTCTGCACTGAATCGTTAGTTCCTGAGAAGGGGTGGGGGCAAAACCTACTCTTTGCACGTTCTCGTTTTCTTAGTACCCAAAAGTATTATGTTGGCTGAATTTAAAGTGAATCTGTAAACATGAGGAGCATGTGGATAGTTTCAGTTAAGACTGAAATCCTGCTTTTTCAGTCTTCCCATGCACAAAGCCCTGTCTTGTCACCATTTTATTCCAGATTTTTTAGTATCTTATTCAAGCTGTATTTTCCCAACTTTCCCTACATGCTCTGTCAGTTACAGTCCTGTTTACTTTTCTGTTATGAGTGTGCTGAGTTAAGTCTAAATGCAGTGAATGGGAAAAGATTCTTTTCCATTTTTTTTCTTTTTTAGCGTGTTAATTGGCCAATGGACAAGTCTGTATTTTAAGGGCAGTATATTGCTATCTTATGTGAACCGGAAAATTGTATTTTGTAGTTTTGATGATCTCTTTTTAACAAGAGTATTCAGGTGGCCTTTGGGGAGTGTGCCATTCAAGAGAGACTTGTAAATGTCATCTTTGAACTTGTGTTCTCTCTAACATTTTGCTCCCCCCTCTTCTACCCTTTTTTTCTTTTGACTTTGCTCACTGACTTTTTTATATCTTTCTGAGGAGGAAAAAAACTGTAAGATCAGGGACTGCAGATATGTTTTTGAAGCAAGACTATTTGCTTCATTCTCAAAAGAGCCACAACCCCTCCTTGTCCCCACCTAAAGCAAACACTCCTGCTCATTGCAAACAGTGTTTAAAGCCTATTGAATAGGCTTTGGCTTCTGTGGTACAACACCGTGGAAGCATATGTCAGAATGTCTTTAATCCATTAATTTCTTGTTACTGGAAAATGCTTTACAGCGAGTCTTGGTGAGAGAACAGAAGCATTTTGGAGATTGCATCTTCAGAATTCGGCGGCGAACGTTTTATTCATGTACCTTGGTGCAGCCCAGCTATTGTTTGTGGCTTGAAAAAATTTGAGCCAATATAGTTAATACTTCACTCCCCTTCCCTTGCATCGGGCTGTGTCTACCTCTCTTCTTGAGTTCAGCATGAAAAATGAATTTGAACATTAGTGGAATCCATTTGGGGACTGGAGCTTTTATTATAAATAAAATTATTCATTTGTTATGTCCTGTTGTTTTCAGCAGACAGTGTATTGATCTTCGGATTGCTCTTCAGAATGGCATATGGAGCTCTAATGTAAGGGGAACACAGCCACGTTTGCAGATGGGTCGAATGTGTTGTGTAATGACAGAGACAAACCTTGCTTGCTGGCCATACTATATTATACAAATCATTTGTCAACTCTTTATTGAATCAGTTGTTAAAAAGAGCAGATTTTTCCAAGCGGGAGCATCGCACACAGAATGTTATCTGGGCCAAGCCACGTTAGGATAATGCATTGAGGACAGCCTTACAAAGTGTATTTGTGAAGAATTAGACTATATAACTTAAAGGACATTTCTGCTGACATATTAGAAACAAAAGTTTGGTACAAGGGAAATTGTGTTCTAAGGTCCAACTTCAATAGATAAAAAAGAAAAATCTGGCAAATGCCTTTTAACACAAAATTTTACCTTGGTTTCCCAAGCAGTGTTAAATTTTCTCTGTTTTCAGACCATTGCCGTATTGAATACTCTTGAAATAAAGAAACAGATAATAAAAATAGCTTCATTACATAACAGTGCTTCTTATGGAATAGATGCTATAGATAAAAGTGCCCTTTTAGTCCTTCCGTAAAAATCAGAAATATTTGTCATTTCCTGAGTAGATTGTAATCTTGTGAATTTCTTTAATTGTTCAGGAAACTGCAGTTATTAGCGATCTGATGATCTTTCATTTCTCAAAAGAGCTTCTTTTTAAACCTCCCTGTACAAATAAAGTGACTGCAAGCACTATTTTAATCTTTATTACTAAAGATAGATATTTTGCTCTTAAAATGTCCCTAAGCATATGCCTTTTTTTTTTTTTTTTTTTTTTTTTTACCCTGTGTAAGCCTATTGTATATTAGCTAGCTTAAAATACCTTGGAGAGATATTCAGAGCCGATCGTGCGTCCTTTGTCCTGAGCTCTAATGGGGAAAGTTGGTTTTCTTGTGGTCATATTTTTCTTGATTTTATTTGGCAGATTTTTGTGTTCAAAATATCTGCATGTAGCAGTGATTATTCAGAGTGTTCTTATGCTGTTTCTATGGGAAAGAGTTCCATATAAATGTGCACCTACCTTTGGGTTATTAGAGTACATTGCTTCCAGCTAGAACCAGTTTTTGATGGCATTGGTCAGGAGGAACACAGGAAGCTCTTGGATGCTTTCATCATTCACTAAATTGACTGACATCTTTTTTCAGTGTCCAGAACCTGCCACAGAGGATCCTGCCAACCCCCATTGCAAGGCAAACCTTGTGTGACTGTCATCTATCTCGACCTGTCATCTGAGGAATTACTGCACAGAGAGCAAATCTGTTTTATCTCAAATGCCATCTCTTCAGTTGGTAGTGAGCTCACAGTGTTGAGTAGGATTCTGAGGCTGCATGCAGGGTCAGTGGGCAGTAACTGTCATGGGTAGCAGAGGAGAAAGAGGGGCCCTCCTTGCCAAGGCTCTTCCTCTCCCAAGTTTCTTTTTCATTCTTGGAGCTGAGACTGGCGTCTTTATAATAATAGACAGACTGATAGATTGTTGGCCCCTGACACGAAGGGATTAATAGATGCTTTAATAGATGTGTGTGTGCGAGGAACATTTGAAATTGGATGGAGAAAAATGTATGGATTTTATACCTTTTGCCCTGGCCCCTTCAAATAAAGGTGACTCACCCATGAAACAGTGTGCCTGAGGCATGTACATATTGGTCTCTAGACCTCAGCCAGGCCCCTTCCTGTTGTCCACCATCTCTCCCTGGCTCCTTGTAGCCTATCGGTTGGTGAGGATACTGGCTAGTGGTGGTCTTGTGGTTCACTTGGCTCCTGTGCTTAATTACTTAGTTGTGACTGTTTTCCTTTGACCTTGACTGCTTCTCCATTATAGGATTTACCTCCTAGCTTCAGGCCCTGCTGTGAGTGGGGTGAGATGAGCTGGCCTGACCGTGGTTATGCATTTGAGGAGGAAAGTCCAGCTGGCTTTTTAATGAGAGCTTTTAGGAGGTTTCCTGTATTCTCTTAGAATCACACAAAGCCTACAGAATCACTTTTACAACCAGAAAAAGATATCTTTACCATCTGCCAATCTCTTACAGAATATAATTCTGCTAGTGTGTGTGCGAGTTAGGCGGGGGTGAAGGACCACATTTGGGATGCTCTCCCTCCAGCTCTAGCAAATGGTAGGGTGATAATTATATGTATTAAAATAACACTTTGAATAGTTCTCATATTAATTGCAAAAATGAGTATCCTGTAACATGGAAAGCCATTCCCCATTTCTATTTATTTCTACGTGAAACTTTCCTCAGGTAATTTTAAACTGTCATGGTTAACAATATCTGAACTCTTTTCATTATATTCTGGGCATATTTTTGACCTGCTTTCCATGCAAGCCATCAGATTGTGAGGAATAGGAAAAGGCTGGTTGTGGTGTTGCCAGCCTTGCACTTGTAACGGAACATAATTAGAAGTAATGAATGGAATAACACATCATTATTCATAAGAAATGTCATGTAATTAACTCAAATAATGCAAAGTATATCCTAATTTCCATTTGGAATGAATATAGATTTGTTAGAACATCAGTAGGCAGTTCATGTTTATCCTATATTTTCATGCACATATCAAAACTGTTAAAATCTATTGAATGAATATACATGGGTTTTCTACAATACAATAAGTCAAGATGCCTTTCTTTTGCTAATAGAGCCTTATGTGTATTCCTTATATATTACATATATATAATTTATGTTCAGTTCTTAGAATTAGCATAATTTATATTTATTGCAAATTAATGATCTAATTTATGTACTTAGCTCCCATTTCCTTTCTCAAACTAACTGACTGAAAAAATACCTATAAATTTGCAAATAGCTCTTGGGCACAAATTGGCCTTATCCTAAGAACCCTCTACAATACTAGATACCTGAACTAGTTTCGCAATCTAAATTATTTCCCGGAGATTTCTGTTCTAGGCTTTAAATATGCCTCAAGAGTCTTGGTTTGGCTTAGATCGACGCACAGTTGGGAGTTAGGATTGGCTGGATATATCTTAGGTAGAGGAGTTATTTTTATATGCAACAATTAGTATGACACGTGGCGCTGACCAATGTGAGTGTAGTTCCTGGAAGTTCTCCGCTCTGCCAGAAATCATCCTCTTAATTTCTCCATTGTGGGGAGATCTGGAGAGTCCCAGGGGAGGAGACAGAGAGGTGTGAGTGGCCCTCAGGAGGCAGTAAGGACAGAACTACTGCAATATTTTAAAAACAGGAATGGCCAGCCCTGGTTTTAGAGACGGACACTGATAGGAGGAAGCTGCCGCTACGTCCTAGGGCTCAAGCCTGGTATTTGTTCTTCCACACCATAGAGTCTGGCAGAATAGGAGAGTCACCAGGGAAGTAAAAACAGCAAAATTCTTTGTTTTAAACGGCCGGCTTCCTCGCAGTGAAATGGTAACTGCCTAGCACCAGTTAAGGGGAAAGCTTTAACTGTAGCAAGAGGAGACTGTGGCAGTGTTTTCTCGGTCTGTTTCCCGTGTGTGAGTGTATTGGGGGTGAAGAGTGTGTATGTATACACATTCAACTTGCTTATATCTTTTACTGAAAATAATATCATAGAAATAAATTAAGTAAATTAAAATATTTTATGATGGGCAATCATTGTTGGGGTCACTATTTTGTCCTGTCCTCTCTGTGGGCACTTGGAATGGGAAAGCTGAGTGTCAGGCCAATGCTGGCCCTACTTCATGGGAGTCAAGACTTCACCCAAAACTCTTGATCCTCATTCTGTGGCTCTTTCTGCCGCTTCTGGTTACTGTCCCATGTGCAGCAAACCTTTTTGTATCTTTGGCTGGGAGTTATTTTCCCTGGAGTCTTAAACGTCCCCATTATTCCTACTTTCCAGTGCTATATTGCTGTCAATCTATACTCTGTCATTTATAATTTTCACTGATAATTTGGTGGCTTTGTTGTTTGGCCGTAACCATCATTTTCATTTAGGACTGGGACTAACCTTGATGACCTCTGAAAATCTATGAGGCTTAAGCCTGACTCCGCTGTGCTGTGAGTGTGGCACCAGACACTTACGTTGGCGAGCAGCCTAATTTGCTCCCAGGTAAAATGAGTCCAGGAGGAGTGAAATTCATCTGGCTCTCTAATTTTTCTCTTTTCTAATAGGTTTTGAAATGACAGTAGTTATCAAGAAATCTTTTCATCTTCAAGATTTATTTCCAGTTCAAGATTTGTTGGAACTAAGCATTATCTGTTGAGTGCTAATGCTTTAACGGTAAACCACGATCCCTTTCCATTCACCAAAGATGATTGCTTTAAAATTTGTTAAATAAGATGTGTCAAGATAAAATAAATCAACAGAAATCACATTAAAATCTTTAGTTTCTAATGTAGATATCTAGAGCACTAGTTAGTATTTTCTATTCTGTTAAGGGGCCAAATGACTCCTAGAAGCTTTTTAATCATGGAGCTATATCTGCAATAATGTAATTGAGATTCAGGGTTGGAAGAGACATTGAGTGGGACTTTTCATATTGTCCTTGAATATGAGCAACTAGGGCCTAAACAGAAAGGTTGACATCCTTTCTGGTGAGATACGCGTATGTGAGAGAGAGCCACACTCCCATTACTAAGTGGCAGCACCAGAACCAGACCCACCATGTTGAATCACATCCCCACGTTCCCAAACTCTAAGGGGAGAACTGGTCAGGGGAAGTATAGTGGATAGAGGAATGCCAAGAGTGTATTCTCTTCCCTCTTTCTGGCACCCCCTACTGGCCCGGAAAGTCATGTGCAGGAGGTAGCTCAAAACCCTGGGCGGGATGATTCCATGAAAAGGTGCTGGCATCCTGTTCCCTGGCTTGATGTTGGCTGAGCTGCAGACCCCGCAGGCCGTGTAGGCACTGCTCTCAGGTGGCGGTGCTGTGCAGCGCTTCCCATTTGCCCTACGGAGTGTGAGATTGCACAGGAATACAAAGCGGTGCTTGCCTCTCATCTGCCTATTTCTGAGTAGTGGGTAAGTGGATAGGGAGAGGCTTTTTGCAGGGCAAGAAGAGACTGAGCAGTAATGTTCCTGAAAAGAAGATGGGAGCAACTTTTCTACCCCATCCCAATTTTCCACAGCCCTTGGAGGAAACGCACAGGTACCTGCCCTGGTTCTTGTTTAAAAAAAACAAAAAACGTGAATATCAGTGGGTAGGTGCCACGAGGCTGGTCAGGTAGATATTGTTCCAACTGAGGCATGGCCTTTCCAGAAAGGGGATTGGATCATAAACCACTGGCAGAGTTACAAAGGGAGACATGACCATCCTTTTGTGAATGGGTTTTGAGAAGCGGATAGAGTGAAGGTGAAACTTGAATACCTCCAAGTCTGTCAATTCCGAACCATGCAGAGACCACCATATTTGCAGAAGTTCTCAGCAGATGGAACTGGAAATGGACCAGGGGAAACTGCCTTTCACCTGCTGACAGGCAAGTGTGCCTCTAATAACGGAGTAGCTCAGTCTCAGGAGCGAGGGAAGAAGTTGGTAGAGAGCTCTGAACACTCAAGGTTGCATCTCAAATCTGTGTTAGACAGGACTTGAAATTTTAATCTGAGGTCGGATTGTTAAACTAGAGATGCTTTTAATTATGAAAAGTGACTTGCAAAGTTATAGGTTCTGCCCAAGATGTTGTTAAAGGGCCTGGGAAGGGACTTAACTTAGTATGACTGGAAGAGCGATAGCAAAGAACACAACTGGGGCATGTCTTTGCCCCCACTGAGCTGAGTTTCTTCAATTACTCTTTATACAAGCCGAGTGATGACATAAATCCTCAAGAAAAATGTGGTTTGTCACTCAATGCCATGTTAGATAGTATGTGATTTGTTGATTGCTTTCATTCTTAGCAGTGGAACCTTGAATATAGTAGATGGTTTATATGTTTTGGGGGGATTAATTTTGTTTCAAAACAGGGTGGTTAGGTAAAGGAACATTCATTTTTTAATGGATATTTTCTGAAGGCCTATTATATGCCAGGTTCTTCTCATCTTTTCCAATTCTAATCTAAATTTGGCACAGTCTTGAGCTGAAGAAGGACCAATTTAAGGGTTGAATGCTGTTGGACTTTTTTGCAATACAGTGGCCAGAATGATCGATCCTATTAAACGTGTTGAATCCATGTTACTTCTCTGCTTATATTCCTTAATGGCTTCGTAGTTTCTTCAAACTCAAGCCAAAGTTATCATAATTATCTATAAGGGTCCTACATGAACTGCATACGTCCCCGCCCCACCACCACAAATTGTCACTGATGATTGCATCTACTGTCATCACTGCAGTAGGAGGTTGAATGGTGATTTCCTAAAAGATATGTCCATGTCCTAATACCTGGAACCTGTGAATGTTACGTTACGTGGAGAAGGGTCTTTGCAGGTGTAATTAAGTTGAGGATTTTGAGATGAGAAGCTCACTCAGGATTAGCTGGGTGGACTCTAAATCCCATGGCGAGTGTCCGTATAAGAGTGAGGAGGAGGGCCTCCTTGGTGGCGCAGTGGTTGAGAGTCCGCCTGCCGATGCAGGGGACGCGGGTTCGTGCCCCGGTCCGGGAGGATCCCACATGCCGCGGAGCAGCTGGGCCCGTGAGCCGTGGCTGCTGAGCCTGTGCTCTGGAGAGGCCACAACAGTGAGAGGCCGGCGTACCAAAAAAAAAAAAAAAAAAAGGAGGAGGAGGCAATGTGACCAGGGGGTCAGAGACGAGAGTGATGTGGCCACAAGGCAAGGGGTGCTGACAGCTACCAGAAGCTGGAAGAGGCAAAGACCAGATTCTTTCTCTCCAAGAGCCTCCAAAAGGAGTCTAGCCCTTCTGACACTTAGATTTCAGACTTCTGACTTCTAAAACTCAGAGAGAATCAATTTCTGTTGTTTTAAGCCCCCCAGTTTGTGGTAATTTGTTACGGCAGCCACAGGACACTCCCTCCGTGCCTACCACAGCCATGTCCTTGTTGTTCTTTGAACGTTCTAAGCACACTCCTCCCTCATGGCTCTTGAACCAGCTCTTCTGTGTCCTTGGAATGCTAGTCCCCTGATGCACGTATGCCATGCCTTCTGATCTCCTTCAGACCTCTATTCTAATTGTATGCAAACATCATCTCAGGATGGTCTTCCCCTTTATTTAAGATTTCAGTACCCCATTCCATTTCTTTTTCTTTGTGGCATTAATAGTCTCACTTAGTGTGTAACTCATTTTTTGTGTCTCAGACTGACTGGAATGTGAGTTCTATGAGGGCAGGAATTGCTGTCTGGTTTGCTCACGACTGCATTCCCACGTGCCTCGCACATGACAGGCAATCAGTAAATATTTGTTCAGTGAGTAACTGTGGTTGACTACCTGGACGTTTTAGCTTTAAAACTTAAAAAAAAGACAAGGGTTCTTAGCAACCAGAGTGATTTCATAAATTCTTACACCTGGCAATCATTGCAGTTCTTAAGAGTGTCAGGCTGGGGCTTCCCTGGTGGCGCAGTGGTTGAGAGTCCGCCTGCTGGTGCAGGGGACGCGGGTTCGTGCCCCGGTCCGGGAGGATCCCACATGCCGCGGAGCGGCTGGGCCCATGAGCCATGGCCGCTGAGCCTGCGCATCCGGAGCCTGTGCTCCGCAACGGGAGAGGCCACAACAGTGAAAGTCCCGCGTACCACAAAAAAAAAGAAAAAAAGAGTGTCAGGCTGGATTTTTACACACATGCACACACTCACAATTGGATGCATAGTTAATATTTATTGTTCCAAAGTGGACAGCTCTGAAAGAGAGAACTAACAGTTGGTTTCAGCATGAAAACCCTCTCTCTGCCCACCCCAGCATAGTTTTTGTAGATTTCCATGTAGATTCCAGCCAGGGCAGTGAAATCAGCCTTTCTTGGCTCAGCCCTCTGCCTGAGGTGATATTTAATATATGCCTAAATGTTAGAAATTAACACAGGGTTTGGTATGTCATCAGCTGATGAACTTTGATTTCCCAAGATTTTATTTGCCAACATCTTGCCTTCCTCAGGGAGAGTAGAGCAGATGTGTGTGCAGTTTCTTCGGACCTTCAGTCAATTTTTATGGCCCCATCTTCTTGGCTTCTTACGCACACAGGTTCTCTTAGGTGTATACTCATTTGTAAATCTCTCTTTCTGATGAATTCCTTTGATAAAACCTTCTTTAGGCTTATAGTTATTTATACAACAACCAAGGCATAACCAAGGTGGTTTGTTTACTCGTTTGTTTCCTGGAATGTTTAGAAAATGACTTAAGTTGACTAATAAAGTATAGTAAGATTAAGTGCTTTAAAAATAAAAGCAAACAAAAGTAAGTAAGATGGAGCTAAAGTGAAGGTAGTGCATGAAATAGATACCAGATATCCATATAGTTGTTAGAGATGGGTCACAGAATTGGCCCTGAACTTTCTAGCACCAACCTAAAGAAGGAAAGAGAGATGCTCTCCTTGAGGTAAAAATAGGCTGATTGTTCAGGAAATGCAGAAACATGACCAACAGCAGGGATCAGTTAGAGTTTCTGTGGCTCTTTCCTCATGGAGACGATGCCAGAACTTGTAACCGAGAGAATCCTCAAAACATCCTTACAATACACACAGAGGCTCTCCCTCAGAAAGATGTCCTGAGTCTGCTGCTCGCCATCTGCACCACTCCTGCCAAATCGTGCCTGGACCAGGCACAATCATTTCTCTGCTTCCTTGTTTACACCACCTCCCAACCACTTCCCTCCCCCGCCCTTCAAACTAGCATAACATAGCAGCTGGCATGGTCTTCCTAATATAGACATTAGACCACGTTATTCCCTTGCTTTAAGAATTGTTAGTGGTGGTTGCTTTCAATTAGAATAAAATCTTGAGTCTTCACTTTGGCCTCCTGGATTTCTGGCCCCCGCCTCAGCGAGCTACTCCCCCCTCTGGGCCTTGGCACCAGGCTTGTCTCCACCATGAATGTGCTTCCCTCTGACTCTCACATGCCTCCCCAGTTCTCATTTTCTCTGTTCTAGTTCCTGCGTCGTCACCTCCTCACAGAGGCCTTCCCTGACCCAGTACAGAACTCAAACCACAGGGAAACGATGATTAGTGAGTCTCTGTCCCTGTCCTGTCGCCACCATTGTTGAACTTGCGGGAAGGAGAAAGAGTTTGACTGCTAGTGGGTCTAGTGTGTTGTTTATCCTCTTTGGGTGCAGAACCATTTATACCTATTGAAACTACCAGTGAGTTTGGGACAGGGAGTTGGAGAACTGGATATTAGTCCCATCTGGGGGACTCTAGTCAAGTGATTTCATCTTTTTTTTGTTTTGTTTCCTCATCTGAAAATAAAGATACCTTAGCCTCCTGGACTATTTTGAGGACTAAATCGAGATGATGTGAAAGTCGGAAGAATGAATGGATTTGGCTGTGGAACCATGGCATAATAATAATTCTTTTTTCTTTGTCCTTTATCCTGATACTTTGAGGCTGATCAAGGGCTTGGTATTGGATAAGGGGTGCCATTAATTGTGGCCCTAAGTTCATAAAACTGAAGCTTAAATCAAATTAAGGAAATTTCTGGATTTCTTTGTGAATATCACATAGCAACTGGAATAACCCAGAACCACTTTTAAAGTACTCAGTTAAAAATGGCATTAAAATAATACCCAGGATTTAAAATAAACCTGAAAAATGATGGGAATTTGACATTCTATGAGCTTTTTTTTTTTTTCCTGTGAGGTGTGGTTAAAAAAAAAAGTTATTCTTTTCTACTGTCTTTAGTGCCTGGAAAGAGTAGCTAAGTGAACAAGCGTGGGGTTCATTCATGGGTGAGAGTTGCTTTGCCAGGGTTGATTTTTAAATTAAATCCTCAGGGAGTTTAGATTAGTCTAGATGCTCCACTCTGATTAATTGTAATGGGAGTTACTGTACTCATCTCTCTCCTCCACACACAGCACTGAAAAATGACCCTCTCACACCACCTTTGTGTCCTTCTCTTTGAACTAATTTTAATGGAAATTTTTTTTTTTTTGGTAAGTCAAGCATCTCTGTGCAATCGTCAAGGTCATGAGACTGCTAACAATTTGCTGATAAACAATAGGCCTTTGTTTTGCAGTGCTTGACCTGCACATGCTGGAAGGGTTTGGGCCAGAACTGACTCACTTTCTGGACTGTAGGCTTCTCTTTTTATTGTTTCAAATGAAGCTACTCTTTTTTTCTTCGTTTTTTTCTTCATCTCTGTTTTTGCACATCTCAGCCTCCTGATATAATAATAATCAGTACACAGTAGGTACTTAGCACTCATAGAGTCCTGAAACTACTGAAATGTAATGGAGAAAATGAGTTAACCTATAACTAAGAGATTGCATTAAGAATACCAAATGCTTTAAGCAGCTAATGAATTGCTTGACTAAATAAATGTTTTGTTTAAATTATGTATATGTAAAAGCAATCTAGTTTATACTAGGTGTAACAGATTTTTAACTCTTGCATTTATTTTTTCTAATTATAAAAATATCTTCCCATTACACAAAATAAAAATTATCCATAATCTCATTACCCAGAAATAACCCCAGCTAAAGTTTCAGTTTATTTCTTTCTAATGTTTAAAAATTTTTTAATGTCTCTTTAGGAGAGAGAAATATTTTATAACTTGATCTTTTTAACCTCTTTTGACATTTTCTGATGTTTTAATAACACTAGGATTTTTATTGATGGAGTTGTAGTGTACCGTATGGATCTACTATAATTTATTATTTACTGTTCAACCTACATGTAATGAATATTTTAGTGAAGGATCTTTGGTCACATTCCTGATTAATTTCTTAAACTGGAATCACTAAAAACGTTAAATGCTAAAATGTTACGCACTGTTTAAATTGACAAATATTCGAGCCTGAACCAAGATGGTGGACTAGAAGGACGTGCTCTCACTCCCTCTTGTGAGAACACCAGAATCACAACTAACTGCTGAACAGTCATCTGTTATCATACAATAACAGAAATGAAAACTACACTAGAAGGAATCAATAGCAGAAAAACTGAGGCAGAAGAACGGATAAGTGACCTGGAAGACAGAATGGTGGAATTCATGGCTGTGGAACACAATAAAGAAAAAAGAACAAAAAAAAATGAAGACAGCCTAAGAGATCTCTGGGACAACATTAAATGCATCAACATTCGCATTTTAGGGGTCCCAGAGGAGAAGAGAAAGAGAAAGGACCCGAGAAAATATTTGGAGAGATTATAGTCGAAAACTTCCCTAGCCTGTGAAAGGAAATAGCCACCCAAGTCCATAATAATCAAATTGGCAAAAATTAAAGACAAAGAAAAATTATTGAAAGCAGCAAGGGAAAAACGACAAATAACATACAAGGGAACTCCCATAAGGTTAACAGCTGATTTCTCAGCAGAAACTCTACAAGGCAGAAGAGAGTGGCATGACATACTTAAAGTGATGAAAGGGAAGAACCTACAACCAAGATTACTCTCCCCAGCAATGATCTCATTCAGATTCGATGTAGAAATCAAAAGCTTTACAGACAAGCAAAAGCTAAGAGAATTCAGCACCACCAAACCAGTTCTACAGCAAATGCTAAAGGAACTTCTCTAAGTAGGAAACACAAAAGAAGAAAAGGACCTACAAAAACAAACCCCAAACAATTAAGAAAATGGTAATAGGAATATACATACCAATAATTACCTGAAACATGAATGGATTAAATGCTCCAACCAAAAGGCACAGGCTCGCTGAATGGATACAAAAACAAGTCCCATATATATGCTGTCTACAAGAGCCCCACTTCAGACCTAGGGACATATACAGACAAAGTGAGGGGATGGAAAAAGAAATTCCATGCAAATGGAAATCAAAAGAAAGCTGGAGTAGCAATACTCATATCAGATAAAATAGAGTTTAAAATAAAGAATATTACAAGAGACAAAGAAGGACACTACATAATGATCAAGGGTCAATCCAAGAAGAAGAAATAACAATTATAAATTTATATGCACCCAACATAGGAGCTCCTCAATACAGAAGGCAACTGCTAACAGCTCTAAAAGGGGAAATCGACAGTAACACAATAATAGTGGGGGACTTTAACACCTCACACCAATGGACAGATCATCCAAACAGTAAATTAATAAGGAAACAGAAGCTTTAAATGACACAATAGACCAGATAGATATAATTGATATTTATAGGACATTCCATCCCCAAACAGCAGATTACACTTTCTTCTCAAGTGCGCACGGAACATTCTCCAGGATAGATCACATGTTGGTCACAAATCAAGCCTCAGTAAATTTAAGAAAATTGAAATCATATCAAGCATCTTTTCTGACCATAACCCTATGAGATTAGAATGAATTACAGGGAAAAACATGTAAAAACCACAAACTCATTGAGGCTAAGCAATACGTTACTAAATAACCAAGAAATCACTGAAGAAATCAAAGAGGAAATCAAAAAATACCTAGAGACAAATGACAATGAAAACACGATGATCCAAAACCTATGGGATGCAGCAAAAGCAGTTCTAAGAGGGAAGTTTATAGCTATACAAGCCTACTGCAAGAAACAAGAAAAATCTCAAACAATCTAACCTTACACCTAAAGGAACTAGAGAAAGAAGAATGAGCAAAACCCAAAATTAGCAGAAGGAAAGAAATCAAGATCAGAGCAGAAATAAATGAAATCGAAACAAAGAAAACAATAGCAAAGATCAATAAAACTAAAAGCTAGTTCTTTGAGACGATAAACAAAATTGATAAACCATTAGCCAGACTTATCAAGAAAAAGAGGGAGAGGACTCAAATCAATAAAATTAGAAGTGAAAAAGGAGAAGTTACAACAGACACCACAGAAATACAAAGCATCCTAAGAGACTGCTACAAGCAACTCTATGCCAATAAAATGGACAACCTGGAAGAAATGGACAAATTCTGAGAAAGGTATAACTTTCCAAGACTGAACCAGGAAGAAATAGAAAATACAAACAGACCAATCACAAGTAATGAAGTTGAAACTGTGATTAAAAATCTTCCAACAAGCAAAAGTCCAGGACCAGATGGCTTCACAGGTGGATTCTATCAAACATTTAGAGAAGAGCTAACACTCATCTTTCTCAAACTCTTCCAAAAAATTGCAGAGGAAGGAACACTCCCAAACTCATTTTATGAGGCCCCCATCACCCTGATACCAAAACCAGACAAAGATTCTACAAAAAAACAAAATTAGAGACCGATATCACTGATGAATATAGATGCAAAAATCCTCAACAAAATACTAGCAAACAGAATCCAACAACACATTAAAAGGATCATACACCATGATCAAGTGGGATGTATCCCAGGGATGCAAGGATTCTTCAGTATACGCAAATCAATCAATGTGATGCACCATCTTAACAAATTGAAGAAGAAAAACCATATGATCATCTCAATAGATGCAGAAAACATTTTGACAAAATTCAATGCCTATTTATGATAAAAATTCTCCAGAAAGTGGGCATAGAGGGAACCTACCTCAACATAATAAAGGCCATATACAACAAATGCACAGCAAACATCATTCTCAATGGTGAAAAACTGAAAGCATTTCCTCTAACATCAGGAACAAGACAAGGATGTCCACTCTCACCACTATTATTCAACATAGTTTCAGAAGTCCTAGCCACGGCAATCAGAGAAGAAAAAGAAATAAAAGGAATACAAATTGGAAAAGAAGAAGTAAAACTGTCACTCTTTGCAAATGACATGATACTATACATAGAGAATCTTAAGGATGCCACCAGAAAACTACTGGAGGTAATCAATGAATTTCGTAAAGTTGCAGGATACAAAATTAATGCACAGAAATCTCTTACATTCCTATATACTAATGATGAAAAATCTGAAAGAGAAAATTAAGGAAACACTCCATTTACCACTGCAACAAAAAGAATAAAATACCTAGGAATAAACCTACCTAGGGAGTCAAAAGACCTGTATGCAGAAAACTATAAGACACTGATGAAAGAAATTAAAGATGATACCAACAAATGGAGAGATATACCATGTTCTTGGATTGGAAGAATCAATATTGTGAAAATGACTATACTACCCAAAGCAGTCGACAAATTCAATGCAATCCCTATCAAACTACCAATGGCATTTTTTACAGAACTAGAAAAAAATATCTTAAAATTTGTTTGGAGACACAAAAGACCCCAAATAGCTAAAGCAGTCTTGAGGGAAAAAAATGGAGCTGGAGGAATCAGACTCCCTGACTTCAGATTATACTACAAAGCTACAGTAATCAAGACAATATGGTACTGGCACAAAAAAAGAAATATAGATCGATGGAACAAGACAGAAAGCCCAGAGAGAAACCCACACACCTTTGGTCAACTTGTCTTTGACAAAGGAGGCAAGGATATACAATGGAGAAAAGACAGTCTCTTCAATAAGTGGTGTTGGGAAAACTGGACAGCTACATGTAAAAGAATGAGATTAGAACACTCCCTAATACCATACACAAAAATAAACTCAGAATGAATTAGAGATCTAAATATAAGAGCAGACACTATAAAACTCTTAGAGGAAAACATAGGAAGAAGACTCTTTGAAATAAGTCACAGCAAGATCTTTTTTGATCCACCTCCTGGAGTAATGGAAATAAAAACAAAAATAAACAAATGGGACCTAATGAAATGTCAAAGCTTTTGCACAGCAAAGGAAACCATAAACAAGACAAAAAGACAACCCTCAGAATGGGAGAAAATATTTGCACACGAATCAACAGACAAAGGATTAATCTCCAAAATATATAAACAGCTCATGCAGCTCAATATTAAAAAAACAACCCAATCCAAAAATGGGCAGAAGACCTAAATAGACATTTCTCCAAGGAAGACATACAGATGGCCAAGAAGCATATGAAAAGCTGCTCAACATCACTAATTATTAGAGAAATACAAATGAAAACTACAGTGAGGTATCACCTCACACCAGTTAGAATGGGCATCATCAGAAAATCTACAAACACATGCTGGAGAGCGTGTGGAGAAAAGGGAACCCTCTTGCACTGTTGGTGAGAATGTAAATTGATACAGCCACTATGGAGAACAGTATGGAGGTTCCTTAAAAATCTAAAAATAGAATTACCAAATGATTCAGCAATCCCAGTACTGGGCATATATCCAGAGAAAACCATAATTCAAAAAGACACATGCACCCCAGTGTTCACTGCAGCAGTATTTACAATAGCCAGGTCATGGAAGCAACCTAAATGCCCATAGACAGACGAATGGATAAAGAAGTTGTGGTACATATATACAATGGAATATTACTCAGCCATAAAAAGGAATGCAATTGGGTCATTTGTTGAGATGTGGATGGATCTAGAGTCTGTCATACAGAGTGAAGTAAGTCAGAAAGAGAAAAACAAATATCGTATATTAATGCATATATGTGGAACCTAGAAAAATGGTAGAGATGATCCAGTTTGCAGCGCAGAAATTGAGACACAGATGTAGAGCACAAACGTATGGACACCAAGGGGGGAAAGCGGCAGGGGTGGTGGTGTTGGTGTGATGAAATGGGCGATTGGGATTGACATGTATACACTGATGTGTATAAAATGGATAGCTAATAAGAACCTGCTGTATAAAAAAATAAATAAAATTCAAAAATTCAAAAATCCAAAAAGTAAATTGACAAATATTCCCAAATTTGTTTTATACCAGCAACACGTGGAAATACACATCTCATGACAGTCTCATCAACTTTAAAAATTTAAGATTTGGGGGTTTGTCTTAACCTTTTCCACATTGATAGATTTTACATATGTCATTGTTTTCCATTTGAGTTACACAATTGATAATAGGATGAACTTTTAAATGTGTTTAATCAGTTTTCTGTTAATGTCCGTTGCTCACTTTTCTATTGGTGTATTTGTTAAAACTCAATTTCTTAGAGATCTTTTAGGAATTAACCCACTGCCTATCATATTTGTTGCAAATATTATTTCTGTTTTGACTCATCCTCTTCAGTTTGCTTACGATGTTTCCATACAGAAATTTCAATTTTTTTTATAGTTAAGCTTGTCAACTTTATCATTTGTTAGTTTTTCCAGTTCTTTTAAGCTTACAAAGCCTTTCTATCCAGAGATCAGTTAAATATTTATATGTTTTCTGCATCTTTTTAAAAAGATTTCTTTTTCTTTCTTTTTTTCTCTTTAGTCTACTATCACCAAGAATTTCATGGTGCTTCAAAAGCATGCTTTAAAAATTCACTTTATCTTCCTGGAAGCCCTTTGGAGGAGGTAGAGAATGCTATTCCCAAGTTATAAATTAAGAGACTGGGGGTGTAGCAATGTACCAGATAGCGTGTTTCCCAAAGCAGAACTGTGCTTTCGTATTCTACAAAGAATAATACAGATGGTCCCTGACTCACAATGGATTGGCTTATGATTTTTTGACTTTAAGATGGTACGAAAGTGATACACATTCAGTAGAAGCCATACTTTGAATTTTGAATGTGACCTTTTCCCGGGCTAGCAATATGCTCTCTGGTGCTGCTGGGCAGGGACAGCTGCTGCAGCTTCCCGTCAGTCACATAATCAAAGGAGTAACAAGTGATACACTTAAAACCCAGACAACCATTCTTTTTTTCACTTTCAGTACATTATTCAATAAATTACATGAGATACTCAGTACTTTATTACAAGATAGACTTTGTGTTAGATGATTTTGCCTAACTGTAGGCTTTCATCAAGCCATTCATGAGAGCTTGACAAAACTTTAAAAATCGCCACTCTTCACAGTAACACTTTTTGTTTGTTTTGGAAAATAGGCTTATTATAAAAATATTATGTTGACATGATGTAGGTTTATTGTTTAAATCATTAGGTAAAATTTTCTCAGTTCTAATTTCTAATTAAATATCAATAGATATAATCCCCATGAACAGGAGCTCTTTGGTGTTGTCAATAATTTTCATCAGTTTTAAGGGGTATGGAGACCAAAAGTTTTGTGGACTGCTCCCCTGCACCCACTCCTTTGCCTCAGCTCTAGCTTCTCCCTTTGTCCCCACTATTTCTGCTTTAATTTTCACTTAAGACTCAAAGCTTTGTTCTCTTTTTATCTCCTAAGGGTAAAGGTGATTTGGAACACAGAGACAGTAGCCGTGGGGCTGAGGGAGCGTGAGCTTTGCAGCTCATGCCTCCATGTGAATCCTAGCTCAGCTCCTCACAGGTAGCACAACCCAGGAGTTACTTCAGCTGTCTTTCCATTAGTTACCTCATGCTTAAGGTGGGGTTGCTCTGAGCATCATGTGAGTTAACATATGTAATATGCTTAAATGGTCCCTGGAAAGTATGAAGGGGTCAGATATTAGCAGTTACCAGAGTTCTAGAAGACTCAAATGTGATGTACTGTTTGAAAAGGTTCTTAAAGTTTTTCTCTTCCTCTTTGTGAATATTTTATTATTGAAGCCCAAACTTCCCTTTCTAGTCTGTTTTCCTTAGCAGGACCAGGTCTGTGAAAGTGGACTTTTTTTTTTAAATTGTGTGGTTAGTTCCCTTTGGGGTGGGGTTGCTATCAGAATGGATTTCTCTTCCTGTAAGTCCATAAATACTAAAGCTACCATTCCTCCTCCCCCAGCGAATTCCCTCAGTTGCTTGCGCCTCATGTCCTGTAAACCTATAGATTTTCCTTCCTCCCTTGTCCAGCATGTCAAGGGTCACTGTTTGTATTTTGTACCAGGGATGGAGCAGGTTCTCCTGTGCAAGCAGGAGGCTCTGCAGTCTTCCTGCCAGCTGGAATCAAAGTTGCCTCCCGCTCCAGGGCACACGGATGTTTTTCTTCAAGGCTCCAGCTCCCGCTAGAATATTACCTTTGCCTAATAGCTTGTTTCTCAAGCTGCAATACTGTGCTCCAGGTCAAAGGTTTTTCTCCAGGCACCACTGGTCTGTCTGTTCATCTGTAGTGCCTACTTTTCCCATCTTGTTTCACTTTGTCTTTCAGCAGTTCCCTGTCCCCTCTGGGGACGCGGCAACCAGCTGCATTTTATCGAGCCAGGTGGCCTCTGTTCACATGCTTTTCTGTCAGATTAAGGCTGGTCTTCCCACAAGGGACCCCTCAAATGAGACACCACAGACTAGTGTCAGTGTGGGAGGCAGAGGGAGGCCCCTCAGGGTCCACTGATGCCCTTGGCATCTTTGTGTGTCCGTCCGAATGCATCGAGGCAGCCTCCCTTTCTCCTAATGAATCTGGGAGGATTCTCCTCTTGCCAACTTCCAGTGGCATAACTGACACTGGAGATAAAATGCTTATGATAAAGACTGAAGGGTATTTAAAGTCCAAAGGGAATCTTATCTTGGCTATTCTTAACGGAAAAACATTTGTCTTTTTATTTATTTTTTTATGTGGGAGGAAAATCATTTTGCAAATTAAATGTTTTGGACTTTGCTTATTTGGGTTGTACCTTCTGCCAATAAAGGTATGAGCTGACTTACAAAAATAGTTACAGCATAACAGATTTATTTTGATAGTAAGTGAGAAATTGGGGCAGCGGGAAAATATCTGGGATATTCCAAATGTATTATGGGAATGTAATTTTCAAAATAAAAATAAGTGAGAATCAAAAACTTTTAAACTTATAGAAAAGTTGGGGGGAAAAAACCAGTTTTGTGACCACCTGTTTCTCTCTAAGCAAGATTCATTAACTTTACGTTCTTGATATACTTGTGCTGTTTCTGTATAGTCGGACATTTCCCTTTTCCCAAAGCATCCAACAGTAGGCTGCTGAAGACATCAAGACATTTCACTCCTATAATGCAGCATGCATCTCCCAAGAATAAGGGCACCATCCTATACAACTACACCACCGTTGCTGCACCCAAGAAAATCCACATCAACTCGGTGATAGCAACGTAGTTTTGATGCTTAGATTTTCTCAGTTGGCTTCTTGCCTCCATGATTCATGATCCCAGTCAAATGAATTGCATACATTGCAATTGGTTATCAAATCCCCTTAATATCTTCTAACCTGTAATATGTCCCTACCTCCTCCCTTGGTTCTTCATGGCATTAAGTCATTTAATGATTCCAGGGCAGTTGTCCCATGTAACATTTTACTTTCCTGATCCATCTGATTTTCTCATGATTCAGATGAGGTCAAACATTGCTGGCAAGGACACCAAATAGGTGATGTTGTCTACTTACCAGTGCATCGTACCAGGGCACATCATGTCTGGCCAACCGATTTACCTACTACTGGTACTGCCAAACTTGACCACTTGGGTAGATGGTGACTGTCAGATTGTCTTGTTGTAAAAGACACATTTTTTCCTTTTTAATTAATATGTAGTGGGGTAAGAGTGCAGATGACCACTCATTACCTGAAATAAAAAGATAAAGCTGAATTTATTGTAAGGGAGAATGGTGCTGGTCAGCTACAGTCTCTCTGAGCCAATTAAACTAGGAAGTGTAGAGCGAGGGACTGGCAGATCTTTTGGAGCTATAAGTGGATTCATATGATATATGGGAGCATGTTTATTAAAGTGAGAGGGAAGTTAGTTTGATTAGTTTGTACTTGGAGATGTGTGAGTCTGTTTCTGAATGGCTGACTTTCAAGGCTGTCACTGGTTGACTAGCAAAAGAGGGTCATTTGAATAGGCTTCAGTCTGGTTCTGGAAGCTACTTGTTACCATAGCTACAAAGCAATCTGTCTTTTCCTAGGCTTATGGCAACTTTAATTCTCATCTGAATATCTTGTTCCCCAATAAAATTTCTTTTAGTGGTTTAGTTTTAGCATTCATAAGTCATCTTCACCTGAGTCATTTATAATATGGGGCTTACAAGATGTTGGCTATCTAATTCTATCATTTTTTTATACATTTATTGTCTAGAATTTCTTTGCCAGGGAGAACTTGACTCTTTTTTTTTTTTTTTAAACTCTGTCTCTGACTCTTTCATCTAGTCAACTCAGTTTTTAAAAAATTCAAGGTATTATAATACATAGCTTTATCATTTCAATGTACCAATTAACTCATTTTTGCAGCAGATACCCCTGATACAACTTCCTATGTCCTTTTGACATGCCTAAATTAGTCTTTGAGCAATTCCTTATTTTCTGGCACACAATGTTTCACATTCATGTTATACTTTCCCTGCTCCCGCCATGGAATTAGCGATTTCCAAAGTGCCGTGGCTCATTTTAGTAGAGAATGATACTTAGAAACCAAGATCTAGGTGCTGACTGTGCTCATTGCTCCTGGGATAATGTTGTTTCTAGGCCATTTTTATACATATGTATGCATATAATTTAAATCATGGGTTCATACTGATGTCCCCATTAAAATCCAGCACTATGGGGAGGTTCTTTTTCACATTCCTCTATCCCTCTTCTCTCTTATTTACTCTACAATCCCACAGTACACTCAAAATAATTTCAGAATTACAGCACCAACATTTGTAAACTTCTGATCTAAAGATGAGTGGTCTGAGTTGAAAGTATCTTTAGAGATACCTTAGATTTTGTTCTAGTTACAGCTTGAATGGCTCAAAACACACAAAGAAATGTTTGCATGCTCAGAAGGAGGCATTCTGAAGGGTGACGACCATTTCTGTAAAGCTCAGAATTATGATTGTGTTCAGTACTGACAGAATTGTGGTAGTGCTAGTGATTAGGCTTAACATTTACTGAAGGTTTAAGTACTTAATCCAGCACTGTTCTAAGTACTTTGAATGTTTTCTCTGTTAACCCTCATAAAAAATGCTAGTTTTTTTATGTTACTAGTATCTTTTATTTCACAGTTGAAAGTTCTTATGCAAAGTCACACTGATATTAATGAGCAGACATGGGACTCCAGCCCAGAAGGTCTGAAAATAGAGTCCAGATTCTTAACTTCTGTGTTGGATATGTGTTTTATAATTAATAAAAATAGCAACCTTTAGTCTCCCTATCAGAACACTTTTCATCCCTTGTGGAAATTGCTTCATGTTTTGTCTTTCACATTAGATGTAAGACCTGAGAGGTTAGAGATCATCATTCTATCATTTACTATTGAATCTGCAGTATTCATATGGTACATGGTACATAAATGCACTCGATGAATTTCTGATAATGCAGTATCAGCATGATTTCCATGTGCCATACATGGTGCTAAAACCTTATATTTATTATTTTGAATTTTTAAAGCAGTCATTCTGAGTAGGTAGTATTATCTATGTTGTGAGATAAACAGGTTCAGAAAGGTAATGTGATTGCCTGAAGTATTTCAGCTAGTAAATACTAGAGTTGGCACTTGCTCCCAGGTATCTTTGTGTTAGAAGCCTGGTCTTTATTGTCTCCTATGGCATCTCTTTTTCAAATGAAATTCTTTCCAGTTCACTGGTACTGATCCTAGTGGAAGGGTAAGTGTTTGACTGGCTTTGCTACAAGTGACAGAGATAAAAGGCCCAAAAGGTACCATTATACTGAGCAGATACTCTATGCAAAGTCAAGGAATAAAAATAAAATGTAGAAGAGATAAGAAGTCCTAGGGGTCCTGAAAGCCCTGAAAGGAGAACAAAAATGAAGCGTGGCTGTTTTAACCAAAGTCTTGTAGAAACTTAATGACCATTGGACTATTCTGGGCTTACAGAATATGTGAAATTGGATTTGAATTTCAGATGATTCATGTATTGCAGACATTGCCCATAAATCCTGGCTTAACTGTGCTTGGTTTTCAGTGCTGATTCAGTCTTCCCTTCTCACTAAGAAGATGCCCTGCTCAGGCCTCTGATTTCCTTTTCTAACCTGGATCTCTTGCATTCATCATTTATGACCTTGGTTTTATGAGTTTCACAGTATTTTGCTATCAGAGCTGTCATTGCATTCACTGTTGGGAGACAAAGGTGTAAAGGAGGCATAATAAGAGTACTGGTGACCTCTGGGAATGAGTGTTCTTGGTGGTCAGCCTCACCAAGCTGTAGCCTGAATCTGTTGAGATTTGTCTCTCTCATTGGCGTCTCTGTGAATGGTAATGTTGATAAGCGTTGAATTAGTAGTAAGTCCTCCTAACCAGGCACATGCAATACTCAGTGAAAGAAGAATCTGTCAGAAAATGAAAACAAACATCACATCTTCTTTATCTCTATTTCCAAAGGAAAATTCTATCCATAATGGTAAAAGGGCTTATTGGACAGTTATCTCTGAAATTGAAACAGATCATTGTGAACAGAGGATGAAAGATCGTTCTGGATTAGTAAGATAGCCACAGAAAGGTCATCTGAAGGTAATATGAAAACATAAATGGTTTTAGAGGACTAGTTAAAATGGACGTGCTTTTTAAGTCATATATCACTTGCAAATAGCAAAATAGCCGATGTAGTTTACATTTCGTTGTGAGTCCTAAATGGTGCACTAGGGCAATAAACAGATGTTACTGGGCTTTTTACAAATTCCATTTGAAATATGATAGTAGGAAGCAGTATAGTGAATATATTAGATCATGGGTCTGAGATCAGACCAACAGAAACGTGACTCCCAATGCAGCCATTTCTTATCTGTGTGACTTTAGGCAATTTAGTTATCTTCTCTGAGAATCACCCTCCACTTGTGTAAAAGCAATGGGTTGAATACTATGGGAAACAGGTCACAGAATCCAAAGCGAAAGCTGAACAGTAGCAGGCCTCAGAAATAGATGAAATCAGGGCGGCTCTGGACATCTTGGTTGCAGAAATGACGGTCTCCTCAGGATGGTGCCATTGCAATGATGTAGCTCCAGCCATGCACGTCCCTGTGTCACTCGGAACCGCCAAGAGTCAGATTCCCAGAGCAGACCATCTGTTTGGCCTAGGCTTGGTCTCTTTCCTGGGGCAGGTGAGGTGTTTTGTTTGACTGCCTTACCAGAACTACATGCTATGGGTAAGGGCAGGTATCCTAAAAGAATTTGGTTGGGAATAGAAGCTTAGTTAGTAGGTACCACAGGTGTCTGCTCTGTGGGTTTGAGGATGAAAAGTTGAATCAGAGGTACTTGTGTGTGTGTGTGCGTGCGTGCGTGCGTCCACGAGTGTGCGCGGGCATATTCACTCTATCAAAATTATCCTTCTCTACTTTCTGATCCAGGTGTAGAATTAGGATTTTTTAAAAAACCAAGTGTACAGAATTTAGACAGATGACAGCTACGCTTTATAGCCCGAAGCCCGTCCCTGACGCCATGCCATGAGCCATTACTCCAAAGGTGGTTGGAATTCCTCTTTGAATTTTTAGGACACGAGAAAAAAGCCACATAATTATTTTCCAAATCTCATGTAACAGGAATAGAATTTCAGCCAACTCAGGTAGCAGAGTCTTTGGCATGTTGAGGTACTTTTTAGTACCATTGGGATGATCATTAGAATTATGTCTATATAGTTATATTTTTGTTTACTTATTTTCTAAAATGATATATATTATATTAAAGTAGAAAACTCAAACTGAATTCCAAAATAAATCTGTATTGATATTCATCTACTTATTCGAAGTTTCTTCCTAAGATTTACAAGATTCACAAATGTGATTTATGTATACACCATTATTCAGTAATAAAATTTTCCATCTGTAACTGTGGTGGCAGGGAGTTTACCATTTTGTGTTATTTTAAAGTAGTCAAAATTAATTGATAAAATTAGTCAAACTCATAACCCAGAGACATTATTTCTTATATTCCTTCTTTAGTGTAAGATGTGTCTCTTCATAGATGGTGATATTACAGAATATTCCTGCTCCCCTCACATTCACTGCTCTCTTTCACAGGGTTAGTCTTGCTAGTTTTACTTCCTAAATTTCAAGAATCCATCTGTTTCTCTGATTTCTAATGCCAGCGCCTGAACTCAAGCTACCAGCATTTCTCACCTGAACTATTTTATTACATTCACTCTACCTTCTCTTCAGGCCATTCTCCATGTAGTAGTCAGAGAACACTTTACAAAACACAAATCTAATCACAGGATCCCTCACTTCATCCCCATGACAGCTTTGACAGCTTCTTTTTGCACTCAGGACAAAGACTCACTGTTCATTTGTTTATTTAGAAGTATAGTAGATTTACAATGTTGTGTTAGTTTCTGGTGTACAGCGAAGTGATTGTTATACATCTGTGTGTGTGTGTGTGTGTGTGTGTGTGTATTCTTTTTCAGATCCTTTTCCATTATAGGTTATGGCAAGATATTGAATATAGTTCCCTGTGCTCTACAGTATGACCTTGTTGTTTATCTGTTTTATATATAGTAGTTTATATCTGCTAATCCCAAACTCCTAATTTATCCCTGTTTCCCTTTCCCCTTTGGTAGCCGTAAGTTTGTTTTCTATGTCTGTGCGTCTTTTTCTGTTTTGTAAATAAATTCATTTGTATAATTTTTAGATTCCACATATAAAGTGATGTCATATGATATTTGTCTTTCTCTGTCTAACCTACCTCACTTTGTATGATAATCTCTAGGTCCACCCATGTTGCTGCAAATGGCATTATTTTATTCTTTTTTAATGGCTGAGTAGTATTCCATTCTCTGTGCATGTGTGTGTGTGTGTGTGTGTATACAAATATATATATATATATGTATATATATCTCACGTCTTCTTTATCCATTCATCTGTTGATGGACATTTAGGTTGCTTCCATGTCTTGGCTACTGTAAATAGTGCTGCAGTGAATGTTGGGGTGCATGTATGTTTTTGAATTATAGTTTTCTCCAGATATATTCCTGGAGTGGGGTTGCAGGATAATATGGTAACTCTATTTTTAGTTTTTAAAGGAACCTCCATACTGTTCCCCATAGTGGCTGCACCAAGTTTACATTCCTAGCAACAGTGTAGGAGGGTTCCTGTTTCTTCACACCCTCTCCAGCATTTATTATTTGTAGACTTTTTGATGATGGCCATTCTGACTGGTGTGAGGTTATACCTCATTATAGTTTTGATTTGCATTTTTCTAGTAATTAGCAATGATGAGAAGTTTTTCATGTGCCTATTGGCTATCTGTGTGTCTTCTTTGGAGAAATGTCTATTTAGATCTTTTGCCCACTTTTTGATTGTGTTGTTTGTTTTTTTGATATTGAGCTATATGAGCTATTTGTATATTTTGGAAATTAATCCCTTGTCGGTCACATTGTTTGCAAATATTTTCTCCTATTCTGTGGGTTGTCTTTTCGTTTTGTTTATGGTTTCCTTTACTGTGCAAAAGCTTTTAAGTTTCATTAGGTCCCATTTGTTTATTTTTGTTTCTATTACTCTAGGAGATGGATTAAAAAAAGATTGCTGCAATTTACGTCAAAGAGTGTTCTATAGTACCTGGTCTTACATTTAGGTCTTTAAGCCATTTTGAGTTTATTTTTATATATGGTGTTAGAGTATGTCCTAATTTCATTCTTTTACATGTATCATCATGAACTTCTTGCACACAGGTCTGCATATCAGCTGTGGCTCTTCCACGCTTGGGTCTTTTCCACCTGTCTTCTTCTTCTCCTTGCCCAGGCTGAAGAAGCAAGCACTGTGTAAATTGTGTTGCTCTTATGGTAGAAGACAGGAGCTTAAGAGGCCAAGCCAGACCACATGCACATACTGAAAGCTTTTGCTCAGAAGGGCCGTGTGTTATATCCACTCACGTTCTGTGGGCCAAAACAAGTCATGTGGCCATCCTGTTATCTTTGGAGTAGAGAGAATGAATATTTGTAAATACTGCTATCTATCATAGATGGTAAATAAACTAGTCCAAGATATTAAGACAAAAGAATATCTGTCTCTGATACTGACTCTAAACACATGGATTTGTCAAGCACAGAGTCCCTATAACATAGGAAATAGGTCTTAAATGATTTCTCCCAGGTAACCAGTGTTGAAGAGTTGATGTTTGCAAAAGGAAAGAAGCTTTGGATTTGTGCTACAGATCCTGTGGAATATATCCATCCCTTGACACCTACCCACCATGCCTAAAAAAAAGTACCATGGGGAAAAAAAGAAACATCAGTCAAGAGTGACGTGTAACAAGTCATTGTGGACTCCATTATTACTCACCATATAAAAAGAAGCTGTAAAATGGCATGTAAAGCTCAATTCTATTGACTGTGAAGCATATTGTCATTAGAAAATGACTTTGTTGATTTATTGGAAGAAAATAAGACTAAAGTTAGTCACAGTTATGAAATTGGCTGAAAATGAGAAGTAATCAAACCTGACTTTTGCAAATGGCCTAATGACCTCTTCTACGAAAAGCTGAGATGGGTTGGCAAGAGGAGACCACACTTGGTAACCTTGGGGTTAATGTCACCAAATTAAAGCTTATTAACAGTAGAAGTAAAAAGATGGCTTAGAAGTTTTCAGAATTTGAAAAGAGCAGTTTGTCTATGCAGGTGAGTGCCACTGGAAATTTAAGAGTTTATCAACATCTTGGCCAGGACGATCAGCAGGGGATTTGGGCAGCTCTCTGAGATTTACCACAGGAAAAATAGCAATCAAAAGCAGAGCCTGAATAATATGTTTTTCCCATCCAGTCTCATTATCATAGAATGATAGAACTGGAAGAAACCTTGAGAGATGATCTCATCCAGAAGAGAAATGAAGGTGAAAACTATAAATGTAAGAAAGAATGTGGGCCTACATTAGTTAGAAGCAGCTAAAAACATTTTTGTGACTTTGATATAAAACATTTAAAAACGGGTCTGAGGGAAAATTTTATTTCTATTAACAAACATTCATTAACAGATATTTTTCTATAAACCTTTCATACTCAGAAATTAAAGAGCTACCACATATTGAAAGCTGACTTATTTGGTTAACTGGACTTTACATATATTGAGAAAGAAATCTAGCATTAGGGAAGTAACGTGCCCAAATTCACCCAGCTCGTAAGTAGTGGAGTCTCGATATGAATGAGGCAACTCCAATTGCAAAAATTGTTTCCTCAACCATTGGACCACATCACAGGTCAGGAACAAGCCTTATTCTAGGTAACCAGGCTAACCCAGTGTAGCCCTTTACTTATTAAAAAAAAAAAAAAAAGGAGTGGGTTTCAGATGCATTTCTGTCTCTTGCTGTTTTGTTTTCCTTCCCCTGATTTTATGGCCCATGATCTCAATAGGTAGGGAGAAAATAGCTTTGACAGATGTCCAAGGTCCACTAGAACTGCAGACCTTTTGGGGTGATGGGGAGTAGGGAAGCAGCTCTTCCCCCTAATCCCTTGATACCCGTTGGCTCATCTTCATGATATCATCCTACCATAGAGCACTTTGACTTCTACCCTGAACTCAAAGATCAGAATTTGTTCAGCCCAATGAACATATGTAGTTATTCCTTTTCCTCAAACTCTGAAAAATAATTGTAAATTAAATCACTGCTAAATTTGATTTCTGCAGTTGGGCTTACCATAGGGCAGAAGGGCTCACCCAGACGTGTAGCTAACAGTTATATGATTTTAGGGAACTATTTCTTCCTTTTCACAAATTATTTTTAAGAAAAAAATCTTTTTAAAGCATATTTTCTCTTCTGAATTAATTTCCTTCATTATTTGGTTAATCACTTTCACATTTGCGGTCATGGTTAAGTACAGACATTATGTCTTATCACTGAAGCTCTGAAAGCTTCATGAGGCTCCTCAGATCAATATTGTGTTTGGCAGTTCTTCTAGTAACTGTATTATACAATTACTTTATAATTAACAAGTGGCTGTGATGTGAAATGTTTGGATTAGGATAATAAAGAGTTTCACATTACTTATTCACCACCTTAATTGAACCGATTTTTTTTAAAAAAAGTGTAACTTGATCTTGGTGGCTGTGAATATGGTTGGGTAGCATAGGTGTGCTTATACTTTGAGAATATACTTCGCAGTTCTTGTTTTGATCATTAGTGCCATGTAGCCATTGATCTGTATAGTAAAATAACCTCAGTTTATAATGTAATCTGATGACACCATGTAGAATAGGCTTTATTTTTCATTTCTTACAAGTGGGCACTGCATGTATTGGTTTTGAATAAAATGAGCAAAAGTTTAATGCTGTTCATTTTTGAAAATTCACAGAAGTACGAAAAAGAAAGTAAAGACTGGTAATTCCACATCCAGATATAATCCTTGTTAATCTTTTAAGATGTTTTCTTCTGATTTTCTCCTAAACAGTTTTAAGTAAAACTAGCATCATACTCTGCATATAATATTATAACTATTACTTCATTTCTAATATCACAGGCGTTTTTCCTTGTTAAAACAGTGTTTGTTAACTTAATTATCATTGGCTCCATAATATTCTATTGATTGGATTTTCCATAGTTGATTTATTTCATCTGGTTTTGAATATTCAGTTTGTTTCTGAATTTTCACTATTACACATCATGCTGCAAACATTGTAAAGATTATGTATCCATAAGCAGAGTAGGAAAACATCTTGCTGTTTGTTGCATATGTTAAATAGCAATAGTATTCCCAATCTGTGCTAGTTTTATAAATGCAAATGGTGCCGTGTTAATTTGCATTTATTTGATTACAGCAATGTATTATGATTGAACATGTTTTATAAGTTTATTTCCATTTTACTGATGGAGAAATTGAGGCTCAGGTAGGCTAGGTGATTTGATCAAAGTCACACCACTAAGGAAGAGAACCAAGAGTTGACCCCAAGTTTTTCTGATTCTGCTGCCTATGTACTTAACCAAAATTGTATAAACTTAGTTTTGTTGTTTTGTTCTCTCTTAGAAGCATTCCACTTTTCGTAATATTTAGGTACAGTGCCATCAAGTATTATGGATGTGTCACAAGCAGTCTAAATAGGAATGACTAAGCTCTGTCTGGTTTTTTCCCCTAAACTTCCACCTAGTGGACTTGTAAGGCTGTCTTTATTTGACCATTATTTATGTGACTGTTACTTACTTTTTTATTGCAATTTTATTGACATATAACTCACATACCATACAGTTCCCCAATTTGAAGTGTGCAATTTAATGTTTTTTCTACATCACAGGGTTGTCGTCAGCTATCGTGATCACAGACTGTTTTGTCACTGCCAGTGGCAGTAACCTATCGGTCTGTTCCCTTGAGCGCCTAACAGTGTCTGATGCATAGTAGGTGCTGCATAAGGGTTTTCTAAATGATTAATTCAACACCTTTTTTTGATGTGTGATATCATTGTGCTAGGCACTGGGGGACTTACCAAGAAATAAGATGCATAGCCTTCTTTCCAGAGCTTGACAGGATCATTGGAGGGTTAAGACCTGAACCATGAGAAAAGTTACTTCAGGGCGAAGTATTTGATTAGATGTCAAATGAGGAAACCAGCCAATGATTTTTATTACAGACGCCACAGGAAGATAAGAGCATGCTGTGCTGTGTGAGGTCTTCCAGGACAGCTTCTTAGACACGGGGGCTGCGTTCTGGCTCAGTTCATGGTGCCCCCAGACTGTCATTCCTCTGTGACCACTTAGATGCAACTACTTTTGTCCATCTTGTGAAGCCTTAGTAATCTTTCCCAGGCCGCTTGGGTTAATAACTAGGAAGGCTGTCATTTTTGCTTTAGTCTTTTTATGTCCAAAGATCGAAGCTCTAACTGAGAGAAGAACAAAGTCATGGGAAACCCACTGAGTTTAATATCTACTGTCACTATTTTCCTGCCGGCCCTGACTACTGGATCCAAGGAAGGCCGTTTCTCACATTGCTGACAACCTTGACGGGCTTGATTGCTTTTTCCTCTGAAATCTTATTGCACTTCCACTCATTGAGCTCTCAGTCATGTATCATCATAACATTTGTTAGCATCATTTATGTGTATGCACCTTATCCAAGAAGTTCCTTGATGGCAAAGAGGCTACGTCTTAGATTTTCTTTGAATACTTTGCACCTACAAGTACTGTGTGTGTATGTATGTAACATACAGCCATATGAATGAGTGTGAGTAAAGCATATATTATCACTTCATTACCTTTCCAAAAGGGAAGAGCTGTGATTCCAAACTATTTCACTGCTTGGCATTTCTTCTTATTATGTATATGTGAAATCTTGATCTAAAATAACTGAGATGCCAGGAGGACTAAAAATCACCTGAAATGTTGGTTAAAATGCCCATTCCTGGACTGTGCCCTGACTCTTCCACCCTGAGGGTTCTGAATTAGAAAGATGTGTGTAGGAACCAGGAATTGGAATTTAAAAAAAACAAATCACCCTAGATACTTGTAATGCACATCTGTGAACGAACTCTGAGAGGCAATGATGGGCTGGACACTCAAGGGTGAGAGAAACAGTGTGCAGAAGTTAATAATGATTGAGAGAGGTGAAAACGTAGGTTAGTTGGGATCTCTTAATTGAAAAGAAGTATCTATAGAAATGAATATTATAGGGTAGTATGACAATTCTGGAAGGCTGTAGCTTGAATTATTTAAATGTTTTGTTTATACATCTTTATATAACTCAAATAAATAGCGGCTGTCTACAACAAATTATCAAAACGCATTCAATGTATATTGAAATTGGGTTCCTTATATTGTATTACTTTGTCATCCCCTGGGAAGAGTGATGAGAGATGGTTTCTCAGGGACCAGCCTATTTTCCAGAATGGATTGTTCTCAGATGAGTGAGTCAGTTTTCTGCCCACTAATTCTAAAATTTGGCCTGTTAGTGCCTTTGACTCAGAGTCAGCTTCAGTTCTGTTTCAGTTCAACAAAGCTTGAATATTAACCTGCTGTGTGCTAAGCCCTGTGCTCGCTGTTCTAGTTGATTTTTTTTTTAAGCCAGTGCTTGTATGGTACTTACTATGGGCCAGGTGCTGTTAGTGCTTTTTGTATATTTACTCACTTAATTTTTACAAAAACACTTTACGTTGTTGTGACCATCTTACAAACAAGGGGATAGATTGAGAGACGTTAGGGTCCACCTCAGGCAAAGAACTTAACCTGAGCAGCCTGATCCTGGCAACTCTACTTTTTTTAATTTTATTTTTAATTTTTACTTTTTATTGACGTATAGTTGATTTATAGCGTTGTGTTAGTTTCTGGCATGCAGCAAAGTGATTCAGTCATATATATATTCTTTTTTGTATTCTTTTATAGGTTATTACAAGATATTGAATATAGTTCCCTGTGCTATACAGGAGGCCCTTGTTGTTTATCTGTTTTATATATAGTAGTTTGTATCTGCTAATCCCAAACTCCTAATTTATCCAGCCCTTTCCCCTTTGTTAATCATCAGTTTGTTTGCCATGTCTGTGAGTCTGTTTCTGTTTTGTAAATAAGTTCATTTGTATAATTTTTTAGAGTCCACATATAAGTGATATCATGTGGTATTTGTCTTTTTCTGACTTACCTCACTTAATATGATAATCTCTAGGTCCATCCATGTTGCTGCAAATGGCATGATATTTTTCTTTTCTATGGCTGAGTAATGTTCATCTGTATGTATATATACCACATCTTCTTTATCCATTCCTCTGTCGATGGACATCTAGGTTGCTCCCATCTCTTGACTATTGTAAATAGTGCTGCTATGAACATTGGGGTTCATGTATCTTTTTTTCTTTTTTATAAATGTATTTACTTTTATTTTTGGTTGCGTTGGGTCCTCGTTGCTGTGCACGGACTTGCTCTAGTTGCAGCAAGCGGGGGCTACTCTTCATTGCAGTGTGTGGGCATCCCATCGCGGTGGCCTCTCCCGTTGCAGAGATGGGCTCCAGGCAGGTGGGCTTCAGCAGTTGTGGTGCGTGGGCTCAGTAGTTGTGGTGCACGGGCTTAGTTGCTCTGTGGCATGTGGGATCCTCCCGGGCCAGTCATGTATCTTTTTGAATTAGAGTTTTCTCTGGATATATGTCTAGGAGTGAGATTGCGGGATCATATGGTAACTCTATTTTAGTTTTTAAGGAACCACCACACTGTTCTCCATAGGGGCTGTATCAATTTACATACCCGCCAGCAGTGCAAGAGGGTTCCCTTTTCTCCACACCCTCTCCAGCATGTGTGTGTAGATTTTTTGATGATGCCCATTCTAAGTGGTGTGAGGTGATACCTCACTGTAGTTTTGATTTGCATTTCTCTAATAGTTGGTGATGTTGAGCAGCTTTTCATGTGCTTCTTGGCCATCTGTATGTCTTCTTTGGAGAAATGCTGGTGACTCTACTCTTAACCACAAGGTTATACTGGATGGACAGGAAGCTGTGGCTTCTATTCTCTTGGAACTTTCTTTGTAGAGCAGAATGCAATATTTTTCAGACTTTTTTTTTTTTTTTTTTAACCATAATTCAGTTTTGATTTGCGCTCTTCAGGAGTAGGTTCCCAAGGAGATGGGAACCACATGATCCCTGGCTTCCCATTCAGCTTCCAAGGAACTCACACTGCCCACTGAACATGTTTGAACCTCTGGAACAGTGGTAGCCACTACAGGTTGTTGTGATGATGGAAAAATATTATAAATCTGTTCTGTCTTAATACAGTAGCCACAGATAGCTCCTGAGCACTTGAAATGTGGCTAGTATGGTTGAGGTACTTAACTTTGAACTTAATTTGAGTTGATTTAAATAGCCACAGATCCTAATGGCTATTGTGTTAAACAGTGAAGCTCCAGGTCAGTCTTCTCACACGTGCTTTCATTGACCTGTTTTAGGCGCGCATTGAGGTCCTACTTGCCAGGCTTTCAGTCAGCAGCCTCCTGAGTTGGAGCATCACTACACCATACACCTCTTGTAGGTGACACTTCCGCTTTGAAGGAGCTTTCTTTTGGGCTATAGAATTTTAATTCAAAAGGGTTTGAATAAAAACATGCAGTGGACTGTAACCCCTTTAAAGGCAAGGACGGTACTTTATCAATTTTATGTATTCAGAGCATATACTGTGCCCTGGACCAGGAGTCAGCAAACATTCTTTGTAAAGGAACAGGTAATAAGCCCTTTCTGGACCACATAGTCTTTGCTGCAACTAGTCAGCTGTGCTGTAATGTAAAAGCTGCCATAAACAATAGGTAAATAAATGAACATGGCTGTGTTCCAGTGAAGCTTTATTTACAAAAATAGATGTCAGGCTGGTTTGGCCCCTGAGCCATAGTTTGCTGACTTCACATTAGACACGTAGTTGTCTATTGTGAATGAGTGAATATGTTCATTTATCATGTAATAAGTATTTAGTTCCTACTATGTGCCAGGGCCTCAGTATAGAACAGTGAATAGGCAGATAAGGGTCCTAGTTTTATTCTTCTGTGCAGAGGTTGACAGTGAAAGATTAAACCCGCAAACCAGGAACAACATGGTGTTAGATTATGAATAAAACAAAACAGACTGCTTGAGACTGGGTGGTCAGGGAAGGCTTTTCTTTGGAGGTGATCTGGAATCTAAGAACTGAATAACAAAGAGATATAAGCCCCATGAAGGACAGTGGCAGAGAATTCCAGGTAGAGGGAAACAAGAACAAAGGTCCTAGGACAGAAACAAGCTTGCAGTCTCAAGAATGTTTAAAAAAAAACCAAAAAAAAAAAAACAGAAAGAAAACCTGTGGGGATGAAGCATGACAAGGAAATGGGAAAATCTTGGGAGCCTGGAACCAGATTAATCACGCCTTCTAGGGACTTTATTTTAGTGGAGTAAGAAAACTTTGGATTTAAAGAAGGAAGGAAGGAAGAAGATATATATATATATATATATATATATATATATATATGGTTTTCTGCACTGTCATTCAGGTGTCCCCACATCATTCCTTGCTGTTCTCACTGTCTTCCATCCCCAGGGGCCCAGGTCTTGTATGGGCCCTGTGGAAGCACTGAATGAGGCATGTCCGTCTACATCAGCCATTCGGCATTGTTTTCTAGAAGTCATTCATAGATTCTCCAAGCAAGACACACTATCAAGCGTTTCTTTATTGATGCTATAGTTCAGGTCTCTCATAAATTATTCTTACCTTCAATGCCAATTTCAGGATATCACATTGAGGATTTCAGATTCCTGTATGATATGAAAATCCCTGGTATATTTTGAGAGTTACAAATCTCTATTGTAGAGTGAGTTTCCAGCAACAGCCAATTAAGAATATCCTTAGACAATCTTGGGACTTTTTCTTTGAGTTAAACCATTTTTTAAAAAGTTGAGCTTAAACTTGGTTGAAAATTGAGTAGGCGTTCAATTTCTTTGAAGTAGATTTGTATTGCATACATCTAGAATGTAAAATGGGACTTGCTGGTTTCATTTGGAGAAATAATTAAGGGCCATGATATCGTTTAACTGTTTGTTCAACTTTGCCTAGTGCAGCCGAATACAAATATTTGACCTTCTTGACAAAGACAGATGGATTGAAGCTACATACCATGATATCATTAGGTTGTCAAATAACATCATTATTCATGATTATAAGGAATTATTCAGGTGAAATGGCAAACCTAATAGAAAGCTATTATTTGTATAGGGAGTATCGTTTCACTGTCCTTGTCATTCCAACCCCTTAGTCAAATTGAAGATAAGATATGTGTATTTATTTTACCCCAAAGAATCATTAATAACATAATTTAAATAAATGGAGCCAATTATAATTAGTAATTTGGTAAATCAGGTCATATAACACACTTGCAGAAGGAAGTTGGTGTACAGTAAATGTAAAAACATTAACATTTTCATCATTTATGGACTTGTTTCATATTTATGAATTCATTTTTAGTTGTGTAAAATTTCTGTAACAGTTGAAATTTATGCAAAAGTATACCTTCAGAGATTTGAGCGTTGCCTTAAATTTAAAGTAATATTTTAAAGTAATACCATTTTTGCTTACCCTCCAGGTATGCACCAACTATGGCCTGGAGCCAAATTCCACTCCATCTATTTTGGTAACTAAAGTTTTATTGGAACCCAGGTGCGCTCAGTACTTCCTGTGTGTTTATGGCTGCTTCCGTGCTGCAGCGGCAGGGTTGAGTAGTTGTGACAGAGACCATATGGCCTGCAAAGCTTGAAACATTTACTACCTGGCCCTTTGCAGAAGAAGTTTGCCAACCTCAAAATAAAATAGTGCATGGATTCATTTCAAAGCAGGTTCAAGGAACTCCCAGAATCCATAAGGCTGGGAGAAATTCCCATCAGGAGCCATCTAGCTAAGGAAGCATGAAAGCGTGTGTGATAAAGGTCCACCCTCTGGATAATCAGCTTCTTCAGAACACTGACTAGAATTATTACAGTGTGCTATAAAAACAGAAAAGGACTAAATTAGCTTTCTCGGGGTGTGGTTTTAGAATGTCCTTGCCTGCAACTGTGGTAAAATAGATAAATCCCGAGTTCTTCCACATAGCTCTGTACAGAATGAATGTCAAGAAAAATCGTGCAAATAACATTTGATCATGTGTGAGAATATTTTTCCAAAAATATATTTCCAGAAATATGCCAATAAAAGAAGTACGTAACCGCCATCAATTTTAGAAATTAACCCAGTGCTTATTTATTGAATTATCTAAACTTTCAAAGTTTATGAGAGATATTTCAAATGTAAAAACTGGACAGGGAATAATATGGCTAACATCTGTGTCCTACACAGATTTTTAAAAAAATTAATATATTGCTGTATGTGCTTCAGTTCTTTTTATAATACAAAGTTTTAGATATACCCCATGTCCACTTAACTCACATCTTATTCTCCTTCCTCTCTTTATGAAGCTGGGTTTCTCAACCCTGGCACCACTGACATTTGGGGTCCAGATGCTTCTTTCTTGTGGAGGGCTGTCCTGCATGGTAGGTTTTTTTTAGCAGCAACTGTGGTCTCTATCTACTAGATGTGGCATAGTACACCCTTTCCTACTTGTGACTACCAAAAGTGTCTCCACATGTTTCCAAATGTCCTTGGGAGACAAAAATCACCCCCTTGTGAGAACTGCTGCTTTAGAGGTATCCACTGTCTGGAAGTTGCTGTGTTTCTACCTGCTGAGATTCATCTGTTTCTTATGTGAGTCTGTATCCCTACAAAGCAAATAGTGTTGTTTGATATTTTCATGGACAGTGTCCTTCTGTATCTAAGTTCTTTCTCTCAGCATTGGTTTTGAGATATAGCCACAGCCACACTGATAAGTGAAGATCTAATTCATTGACTTTTACCTACTGTAGTATATTTCATTGTCTGAATAGATGATGATTCCCTTTAGATTTTTTTCTAATTTTTTTCCCATTAAGACAGTGTAAAATGAATATCTTTGTATGTGTCTCCTGGTGCATTGGTGAGTGAGTCTCTATAGAATATTTACCTAGCAGTGGAATTTCTGTCTTGGAAGGAGTACATTTCTTCAACTTTGGAAAGTGGTTTTGCAATATCAATTAAATTATTGTATCAAGTAACACTCCATAGCAATGTGTGAGAGCTCCTGTTTCTCATGTCCTCATCAATACTTGCATCATGTATTTTTTAAAAGTTTGCTACTCTAGTGGGTAGGTATAAAATGTTATCTCCTTATTGTTTTAGTTTTCATTGAAATTACATGATTATCAATGGGATCAAGCATTTTTTCATTTGTTCTCTGGATGTCTTTTTTGGTCACTTGCCTATGTGTATTCTTTGCTGTTTTTTCCCACTGGGTCATTGTTTTCTTTTCAACTAATTTATATTTTTATATTTTATAGGTTCAATTCCTTTGTGATCATATACATTTCAAAATAGATTTGGAGTTTTGGCTTGAATTTTTAGTGAGTTTATGTCTGTGTGTGAACCTTTAGATAATCAAGATTTTTTATTTTAATGTAGCCAAATTTAGTGTTCTCATTTATGGTCCATGCATTTTAGATCTAGTTTAAGAAATTTTTTCCAATGCTGAGGTCATAACAGTATTTTGCTATAATTTTTTTCTGAAATTGTTTTTTCTTTTTTGTATATGCCTTGATATCATCTGAATATTTTTATGTGTGGTATGAATTATGAACCCACTTTGCCTCATATAGATAACCAGTATTCCAGTTCATTCTTTCCCCATAGTCTTGACATAAATGTGTGTAGGTCTGTTTCTTGCCTGTCCAAGTTCAGGTGATCTCTTTGAGTTTTAATTATGTAGTGCTTTGATTACTGTTTTAAGGGTATCTTTATGTCTAGAAGGTGAGTCATTCCTTACTTTTTGTCACACTTTTGGGCTGATCTTTACCCTTGACTCTTTAAGGCGTATTTTTTTCATCTTTTCAAGTTGTGTGGAAAAACCCATTGAGTTTTTTTTTAAAGGAAGGGCATTCAATAGTAGATTAATTTAGGGAAATTTGGCATATTGGTGATATTGGGTTTCCCCAGCCGTGAACCAATGTAGATCTCCATATTTGTAAGTCTTCTTTTGTGCTTTTTTTTTTTTTACATCTTTATTGGAGTGCAATTGCTTTACAATGGTGTGTTAGTTTCTGCTTTATAACAAAGTGAATCAGTTATACATATACATATGTTCCCATATCTCTTCCCTCTTGCGTCTGCCTCCCTCCCACCCTCCCTATCCCACCCCTCTATAGGTGGTCACAATTCTTTTGTGCTTTTATAGAAACAAGTTCTGATGTCAATAATGGCTTGGATTTTTAATTTAAATGGACATTTGTCATTGGCTTCTTATCTTGGAAAAATTATATGTGTGAAAACTCGTATTTATTTACCTTATAAACAGTGAACACAAAGCCTCATACAGTTTTGGAATAATTTTGGAGAAAAAAAATGAGAAAAAAAATTGAGAAATGAAGACTTCGACCATTTCTTCTTTACAGATATTCTAAGTTAAAATATATTTGAGGGCTTCCCTGGTGGCGCAGTGGTTGAGAGTCCGCCTGCCGATGCAGGGGACACGGGTTCGTGCCCCTGTCTGGGAAGATACCACATGCTGCAGAGCGGCTGGGCCTGTGAGCCATGGCCGCTGAGCCTGCGCGTCCGGAGCCTGTGCTCCGCAACGGGAGAGGCCACAACAGTGAGAGGCCCGCGTACCGAAAAAAAAAAATATATATATATATATATTTTTTTGAAACATTATGCTAAGTGAAAGAGGCCAGATGCTAAAGGCCTGATATTATATGATTCCATTTATATAAAATACCCATAATAGGAAAATTCATAGATAGAAAGAGGATTAGTGTTGCCAGAGGCTGGTTGTAGGAGCTGCTGCTTAATGAGCGTTGGGTTTCCTTTTCAGGTGATGGAAACTTTCTGAAAACAGGTAGTGATGAAGGTTGCACAACTTCGTGAATGTACGAAATGACACTGAATTTTACACTTCAAAAAGCTTAAATTGATGAAGTTTATCACAGTTTAAAAAAAAGTATTTGTGTGTTTTGTTTTCTTTTTTAAATGGAGAGAAAGGGCTCTTAATTTGTCTATCCCTGTCCCCCTCTCCCACAAAGAACAATACAAATCATCTCTAAATTCTAATGGAAAAGTCTTGGACAAAACGACATTTACTTTTTTTTTTAGGAGCTGTCCATGTTTAGCTTGTGGTGATTCACAAGAACCTAAATTTCATGTTCCATCCAACACCCCATTATGCTTGTAAATAAGAATCTAATAATTTGCTCTTGGGACATTTTTAAAATCCAATTATTTTAACTATTTAGAATTTTAGACATAGTCATATCTCTGTTCATACTACTCGAGGGAAGTTCAGTATTTATGAGTTGTCAAAATACAACCAGAGGTTTTATTCCTTGATGTCCACCTTTAAAAATGTCATTTTGGAAATGGCAATAAAAATAGAGCATTAAACCAAAATTAGTATGATGATGTTGAAGGTATGACCTAATTAAAATGCAAATGTAAGCACGCTTCTTTAAAACTGACATTGAGGGTTAGATACTCCTAAATAGTGGGACTATTGCTTGTTGATAATTTGATTTGACAGGTTCTCTTCACAAGTTCATTGCTTTAACCTCACAGTGTAAGCATATATTGGCTTTCCTGATAAGATGAGAAAATTTAGGCAGATTCAGGAAGCTTAATGTGAAATTTAATGAGTTATGATCTTCCTGGATATATGCACATCCTACTTATTAGAGAAGTTGGAAAATTCCTGTTATCTTCAGATGTATTCATTGTTGAAAGTCAGTGTTTTTAAGTCTAAAATTTTAGGCACTTTTGTCCTTATGTGTATTGTCCTTAAGTCAATTTCATGTTCCCTTTACCTAAAGTTACCCCAATTTTCTGTGTTCCTCTAAATTCCAGCTGTCCTTTATAAAGTCTTCTCTTGTTCTCTTCTCTGTGAGTAGCAACGATCTACTCTGAATCCTCACTTTGTATTTCTTCTGGCTCTTATCCATTTTACCCTGTCTTACAGTTGTGTGTATACGCGCACTGTGTTTCATATTAGATGATTAGGTCCTTAAGATCAGGAATCATTCCCCTAGAGCCAGCACAGATTAGTGGACAGGAGCTCAAAGAGAAATCATTGAAGGAACAGAAGATGAAGTGAATGAAAAAAGACACATAAGCCTGTAGACAGTTAACTTAAAAACTGCTATCATTCGTTCCTTAATTTTTGTGCATTTACTAGTTAGCCAGCCAACTCTTGACCTTAATGTCATGACCTAGATTCCTTAGCCTTTTGCTCGATATCCAACTTATTGAGATGACTCCCAAAGATGAGTGTGGTGTTTATACCAAGCCTCTAATGCTAAAATGAGAATCACCTAGGTATTGGGTTGGCCAAAAAGTTTGTTTGGGTTTTTCCATAACATCGTACAGAAAAACCTGAACAAACTTTTTGGCCAACCCAATATTTGACTTTGTGACCATAGATGGGTACCGACATTTTAAACTCTGAATATTTGTATTCCCATTTATCCAGTGTTGTTTTTCTCTTTTCTTAAATGTTGCCTGTTCCCTCCGTTATTTGCACCACATGGTAAAATTTAGTTTTAGCCAAAAATCTGTAGGAAATGTTGACTTGAACACAGTTTTTAAAAGAATATGTCAACCAATAAATGGAAATAAGACATTTTCCTTTAAGGAATAGGATGTATTAATTTCCAAGAATATTTATGTCAGAGATGTCAACATTCTGGCAGGATATGTTTTAGAGGATAATAGCTTTGAGGAAGATTGTTTTATATAAATAAGATTGGAAAGTTTTTTTTTATTGGAAAAGGAATGGAAAGGAGGTTTTAAACTAACTGAACATGTAATACAGCTTCAAGAAACCTTTGTGTTCTAATATAAACATTAAAGCAAATATTATTGTAATGGAACATTTGATTCTGTTTCTCTTGTAAAAAAAAATTTTAAGGAAATCAGTAACAGCATAAAGATGAAATTGGTAACCTACCCCAAATATCTCAGTACTTACGTAAAGGCTTTCTTATCTTATGTAGCTGATGGTTATAAAATGAAATGCATTTAAATCCACCGCTAAAGATGATTAAAATATCATACAGAACCAGATCACTCCAGCTGTAGATGTTCATTAAATTGACCATTAATAAGTTGTAATAAAAAGGAATATTACTGCATTCATAAATTTTGTATGCAGATTTTATTCAGCTGGCATGTTATATGAATTGATTGTCCGACATCTTCTGGCTGTGTGAAGATAATAGTGTTTCATATGCCTTTTCTGTAATCCAAAAATTCTGATGGACTGCTTCTAAGCTATGTTTTTGTCCTGGTTGGCATTTCTTTCACCCAGTATTCAATTAGAAGATATAATTATGGCTTTCGGTATGATACGTTATAAGGTCAGTTGTGTCAGCATTCCTGTTATAACCTTGTTTCTGTAGGGCTCCTAGTTGTGAGAGAGAAGAGAGTATGTATAGAGGCAAGAAACTATGTACCAGTTTGGCTGACTGTATTTTGCCTTGCTAATGAATTACTTCCATTTTTTTCTTGAAATGTAAATACACTCTAGTTTGCTATTGCTTAATTTTAAGATCCTATTTCAGTAGGTTATGGTTTGCTTCTCAGATCTGAGCTGATTTAATAAGTCCTTTAATGTGTTTCGAAGGAACAACTTGGCACTGTTGGACTTTATCCACTTATTGCTGAACCACCAGGTTGCCTTGCACCTTGAAATCAGTAGGTATCCTGAGTTTGGAAATGCAAGGAAGGCTTGAGTGCAGGGTGTACGTTTCAGGATAGGAGATTTGGTTTATTGCTTCGGAGCATACGTCACTTCTCTTTTGCTTTGCAATTACCTTTTGTTTTCGGAGGCTGAGGGTAATGTAGCACAGGGCTCAAAGCATGGACCCTGGGGCCACAATGCCTTGGTTAGAGGCCTGAATTTGCTACCTGTGTTGAGTTAGTTAACATCTTGATACTTGTATCCTCACCTTTAAAATAGTGTAATGATAATACCTATCTTATAGGGTTGAGTTGAAAATTAGTTAAATCATCTACAGGGTTTGGAGCCACAAAAAGCATTCAGTAAATGCTAGCTGTTATCAGTTCCTGCCTTAGTGCATTAGTAACAGAGAGAAGGGGTGAAACTTAAATCTAATCACATTTTTCTTCATGAAAATCAAGTGAGACATGATTGAAATCACCGTCTGAATTCCTTCCGTGTTCAAGTCCTTTGAGAGTGAGAAGTTTTAGGAAGACACCTGGACTTTGAATATTTACAGTTTTGACCTTGGGAAAAATAAATTAAACTTTTTAAGCCTCGGTTTCCATTTTTCTAAAATGAAGGATAATTGTGGTAAATAAATAAAAAAATGGATTATTAGGAATAAGTGTTACTTTTTATTTGAAAATAAAATATACATCTGGCACACAATTTGAGTTCAGTAGCTATTGGCTCCTTTTATGGTAGCTATATCACATTTTTGTTACCTGTTGAAAGTGAGAGTTTTTGGGGGGAGCAGGAATGGTGTCTAATGTAACATTTTACTCCTTTTAACTACTAGATATTGTGAAAATATTAACTTAGCACTTTTTTCTCTTTTTTTTGGCTTAATACAGACAAACAGGTAAGACTGGCTGAACTCAGGTCTGGCTCACAAAAACATTATGAATATTGAACATCTTAGCCTGTGATTACCTAATTGCTAGGAGAATGTTGTTCTTTGTGTTGATTTATTTCAGAGTTTTAGAACTTGGCCATGTCCCTACACTTCGAAATTCATTGCTTATTTTGGTCAACAGTAAACAGAGTCAGTGTTAAAGCTGGAAGGGTTACTGTCCGCTTCTCGTTTAATTCATGAAGAATACCAAGGCCCACTATGTAATACAGCTGCCTCAGAGTAATAAAAACTCCAAGCAGATGACATCGGTTGGATGCCTTCTGTTCTGCTACCGGGAAACTTGAGGTAGAAGGAATTCCTCATACTTTTTGGCTTGTATGTGAGCATGGCCAACTTTTGGTGATGAAAATAAGCACAGACCCTCTTTCCCAAGACGGAAAAGAAATTAGGGTGAGCCTAAGGAAAATTAGACAGAGAGCCTCAAAAGTTAGCATACTGACTGCTTCTCCTTTTGCAGTAAAAGTTTAAAAGCTCATTATGTAAATTGAGATGTGCACAGAATCTTTAAAGTGGGCAGATGTTCTGGTTGGTTCTTAGCAGAATGGTGGGAGCAGGTGTCAGTGATTAGTGGGTGGGCACGTGTGGCTTTAGTTGAAGTACATGGGGTCAGTGCTACATGCTGTCTGGGCCAGAGGGGTATAAACTAAATTCAAGCAAACTCCTATTTGATCTTCTTGGTATTCTTGTTTAATTCAGTGTGTTTTTCAAAATTCGAACACTGATGAAGGGAGTTTAACTAATGCTCCATTAAACTGGAGAGTGTTGGAAATCAGGGTTTCGATTGCCTTCTGAGAAGTGAGGAGTGCAAGCACGTGCTTTCTAATGAGAGCATGTGTGTTTTTTCTCTGCCTTCTAAAGGTGATCTGCTAGCTCTCTCAGCTGCAGCTTGAGTTTGATTTTTCAACTTTTCCAATCATGACCCATACCTCTGAGGAAAAAAAGGTAAAGTGAATAGGCAGCTTTATGTTAGAACTCCATTTCTGTTCTGGAGGGAAATAATTAGTGATATTTACTTAAAGGAAGATAATATTGCTTTTTTCTGAAAATGTTACTTGTTATGTATTATGCATTATGACATGTTTATTTTTTTTTTATAACACCTCTCAGCACTGTTCATGCTCTAAATGTCATCTAGTTCAACCCTTGACCCACCATGGAAGTGCTGTGTGTAGCAGAAAGTGTGGGATATGTGAGTTAAAATGGAAACGGGGCTAGTGAAGGTGAAATAGCCTCTGTTCATTTGCAGTCACTATCATTATTATTCAGGAAAAATCTTTATGGTTTCATGTTTCACATAAAAATTGACACATGTGGAGTAGTAAAGCTTGTATTGGAGAAAGTAAGTTGCAAAAAGTATTTTTCTAGAATCTTTACATGTTAGCTATTTGCTGTATTTTCAATAAAAACTTTTGAGAAGTCCAAGATAACCTGTTCTTTCTGTTTATGTAAAATCTGCGTGGTATTTATTTGTTATATAACATATCATTAGCCTGAATATGGGGCTTGGACTTCTTTTTCCGTACTAGGTGACACAGGACTGCTGAGATTCTGTATTAGTCATAAATGCTGCTTTAGTCATACTGGTGATTAAAATATCAAAATATTACTGTTGAATATAGCTATTGCCTTGAGTTCTCAAGAGTGCCCCCAGCTCTGTCATTCTGGAGGTCCTAGGTTCTCCCCCAGGGCCTCTCAGACCTTCCTATGATGCAGCAGCCGTAGAATTAATCCTCAGCCCACAGAGGGCCTCCAAGACTCCACTCGTGCAACGCTGCTAGCTTCTAGGTGCCCTCCCATTTATTGAATGGTGCCTCTCAACAGTCTACAATTAATGTAAGATGAATAAATATAAGGTTACTTGAAATCAGATACAAAAGAAAAGTATCTTTAAACCTTACTATGAGGTTCCCTAAACTGCATAATCAAAAGTATATTTGCTTGCCTATACGGCTCCCAAATTGTGGAGGAGTCTACATGTTTCCTTTTCTAAAGTTTCATTATTAAAAGTGGTTAAGCACACAAGCGCGCGCGCACACACACACACACACACACACACACACACACAAAAGTAAACAGCAAATCAGAGCAAACGTGAGCTAGGGCTAGGACACAGCTCCAGTGCCTAAAACACTGCTGGGGACATAATAGGGGCTGAGCAAGTACTTTGACGGCCTGAGCATCTCAAATATAATATTTTAGCTCAGTCATAGGAACTAAGAGATTGTTCAGCAAGGCTCCACTGCTTTGGTTTTTTGAATACTTAACAAAGCTTCATATTTAAGTCAAAGGAACCTTCACTTCTCTTTATGCTTTCAGTAGCTTTGGGATCTTGTTAGGGTTTTCTTTCTAACCTTTCCTTCCTTCAAAGAACATTTGCATTTGGATTACAGAATGTTGGCTTCACAGTGGGTCTTGTAAATAACTGAATAAAGAACCTCTAATCGCTTGGTATTTTTAACAGGCCTTTTAGAGGGTCCATCCAAATCCCTTAGCTTTGGCTAGAGAATTAAATTCTCTGAGTTAAAGAACTTGAACTTTTTCACCTGGTTATATCTTTGAGATAGTAGGAAAGGGGAGATGAAAATGGGAGGAAATGTTGCTGTATAAATGGCTTGGTATTAAAGACTTCATCATCTCTGAGTTGTCAGAGAATGAGCTAAACTTGGGACTCACTATTTTGTACTATAAAATGTGATGATGAAGTGTTTTGAATTTGCAATATGCTTATTTCTCTCCATTAGCAAGTGTGAGATAGCCAGGCACCATGGAAAACCCCAAGCATGAAGTAATGGAGAGGCAAGTTCAAGATAGATTCCTTGTAGCCTGTAGAAGTGTCTGACTGTACCTATTAATTGCTACACTATAAATCTGTATTTTCTTCACGTTAAAGGAGTGTGACATGGGAGGTGAGCCTTCCCAGTATCTTATGGTAGAACTTAGACTTAACTGTTGCTTCCATGGGTGGATCCTCTGCTTGGATAGTAGTATTTCCACCTTTGATGTTTCTGACTCTAAGTGGTGATTAAACTATAAAAAGAAAGAAAGAAAAAAGGTAATTGTGAAATTGCAGGAGCCAGTGCAAGTCAGTTCCTCATTGCACTTTAAGTGGATTCTGCGACCTACTCAGAATGTTCTTCCTGCTTATGCCTCCCTTTATGGAACACTTACATTTGTGTCGCCAAGTTCCGGATACAGTGTCGGTGATGGGAGTGTATTTGGGTGGTTTGGCTTGCTTAGTTAAGTCTCTTACTCAGTCCCTTACTACCTGGGTGCCTATGATCAAGTAAGTCATCAGACCTTTCCAGGTGTTGTTATGAGGATTCAATGAAGTTGAATCAAAAGGGTTAGCCAAGGATCTGGCACACAAAGTCCTCAGCGAATATTAACTCTTATTTATCATATACCTGGTGTTCATGAGCCAATTTGCATGTGATGGAGTTAGTTTGCAATCATTTGACTCTGTCTAAATCAGTCATTCCTAAGGTTTCTGAAAAATTGACAGTCTGTAGTTGCATTTTGTGATCTATCTCTCTGAAAGAGCAGTAGGGCAGTAGTTTCAATTAAAGCACATTTAAATTAACTTTTTTTTTGAGCAATAGTTGTAGCTTAAAAAATTAACTGGCAATACTAACTATTTTTTAAAAACTAGGTTTGGCGTTAAGATATTTATGAGACAATTGGAAAGTTGAACATTTACTGCATAGTTAATATTTTTTTATTATTAATTTTTTATTTTTAAGGATACTTAATGTCAATTTGTTAAATTTTAGGTGGTTTATTTTTAAAGCTTTTTTAAGTCCTTGTTTTTTAGAGAGGTAGATAGAGAAATGTATAAGTCGAAATTATGTAATGACTGTGATTTGTTTCCAAATAATATGAGATTGGGGAGAGGATTAGAGTAAGATTGGCCATGAAACAAGATTGGCCATGAATTGATCATTTTTGCAAGGTTGTAGGTACATCAAGATGCATTTTTCTAGTTTGTCTATTTCTTTATATGCTTGAAATTCACCATTAAAAAAAAAAACTAGGTTAGAGAACCTTGAAACCCAGTCATTATTGCTAGTGAACAGATTTATCACAAGCTCTACGTCATCCACACCTAGGTAACCAGGGTTGATTACATGGATATATTAGCTGATGGCTAATATGTGTAGAAATTGTGCAGTAAGTGAGAGACAGGATCCTGTCTATTATTGTAAGTTGACCCAAAATATATGAAAAAATCCAAGTTTATCTTGGTGAAAGGATATTCACCAACTATAAAAGATAAAATATGCATTATAAAATGTCTTTTTAGAGAAGAGATGTGTTTTGGCTTATTTATTGAAAGCACAACTTTGAAGCACAAAGGGGTTTATACTTGCGGTTATCAGGATTTACTAGCATCCAGGATATTACCTTAAATAATTAATGGAGGAGACACAGAGCCTGCCCCTCTCTGACCTGTAGATCTTTAGTCATCACTGAAAGAAGGGATGGCATACAGTGCTTTCTTTGCCTAACCTGTCAGGCCCCTTTGGAGGTTTCCCAATTTGCTGACACATGCTAAATGGACTGACTAATGTTTGAGGTTAGGCAGCTTTGGGGGAATTGTTCAAGGGATTATGGTTGTTTGCAGTGCACAGAAATATATGCTTCTTCTGATCAATTCAGCTCTCTTTGTGACCCTCTATTTTACTATTAGATTATGCTTAAAAAAAACCTAAATTGCATCTGACATGTGACTTGATCTTTCTTTCTCTCTCTAATTAAAAAACAAAACAAAATAAAACTTCCTCTTAACAATCCCAGCTTTGAATCACTTAATTTCTATTTTTGTTTACATTCACTCATTTTAAATATTATGTGAATATTTATTGTACCTTCTATCATACTTAGAAAATTGAACCTTTTCCACTTCCTGTTAGAGTTGACAGCATTTATCAGTTTATAGATATAGCTGTTGGAACAAGGATACTTTGTAACGGGTGTACAGAAATGTGTCCTTTACTAACTACTTCCTGTTGGTCAAGAAAGTCTTAGACAAATGAGCAATGGTAGGGAAACTGCTCTTTAGAATAGCTATATCTTCAGTTCAGAGGTAGACTTTTATTTTTTCTGTGATATCGCTGCCATTACTGATTGTAGTTTGGGGTCTGTATGTGAAAAGGTGAAAGATCTGAGGGTCCTTCATTTTACAATAGACTTTCAAGGCCTTTGATTCTAGAGACTTGTCTATTTCAAATATTGACTTAACCCACCCTCCCCCTGGGTCCCCCCACAGAGCTTTCTGACCACTGCATTTTGGATCAGTTGGCATTACGGTCTTCTCCTAGGATACTCAGGCTTTGTGTCTGAATAAAAATATTTGCAAATGCTTTGGGGCACTGTTGCATAGCACTGTAACTTTGATGTCAGTTAAGGGACAAAGTCATATTTTCTTTCTTCCTTGGAGAATCAATAATGTGGTCCTACTTGCAGAGACAGGCATGTCTGCACCATGGGTGGGCAGTACATTATTTTCAAATCTCTTTTCTCCCAAAGGTCCCTCAAGTCTAGTCCTCTTTGACAGTTTCATCATGAATGTTCTATAGTCTTGCTGTCCTGGGCAACCTGAGAAAAGTTCCATGGAAAACAATATAATTAATACAGTGTCCTTTACCGGATTCCATCAGTTACTCCCAAAGCAATAGTAATATTACATTGCATTTCAATAGCACTCCATGGTATGTGGCTTGGATTTGATATGTGGTGTGATTATACTCTCTGTGTCATTGAGAATTTTTGAGCATGTGTTATGAATAATGTCTCTCTACCCTCAATATACTCTGTTGTTTCTTTTATTTGTTCATTTATTAATGCAAAAAAACGGAGTGCCTGTTACGTGTAAGGCATTTTGTAAGGTGAGTGAACGTGCAACATAGTAGGGAAAAAAGGTGATATGTGATGCCCATAGCATAGAGCCTGGCACATAAATGGTGGTTTTAATGGAAGATTTGTTGCTGCTGCGGCTCCCCTAGCTATCATCACCATCATCATCATCATTTTTCTAATGTTTTTGCCAGATTTCATTCTCTTGTTTATATACAGCACAATTTCTTTGCTGAGAGAGGCATTAAGAAATGAGATGATCATGGTTAGGTAACTGGTTTGGAGGTGACAGTATCATATCAAAGCCTAATATGTTTTCAGTAAATGAAGTTCATTCTAATTTGCTAGACTCCCTTACCCTTGAACTTGTGGGCTCAGATTATTTTCTGATATATTGACCAGGACAGGACCCAAGTCATTAAACCCGATTATTTTGAAGGGCGCTGGCTCTGCAGTCAGAGTGCCTGAGGTCAATTCCGGGTTTCCATTCTTGGTAGCTGTGTAACCTTAACTGTTTCTCATTCCTTCATCTCTAAATGGAAGGATTAAATTTGATAGTAAAATAAGTGGCTCAACCAGTGCCTAGCAGGTCGTAGCAATCAGTATATTTATGCCACAATTTTTATTATTGCCCTAGTTGTTATTATTATTAGTTGTTGCTACTTTTGTTGCTGTTGTTATTATTTCTACAATGAGGACTAGTTTCCTGCCTGTTACCCAACTAAAAGTCTCCATGCTTCTGTATGCTTGAACTTTCTACTTTCTGAAGTGAGCAGGCAGAACTCAGACCAAGATAATTCAACTTTTATCCACAGTGTGAACGGAGTGGAACAATGTTGTTTCCTGCTCTTATTAGAGGAGTTTGGGTGAAATCATTACTGGTTCTAGATTGATCATTAAATCCAAGTCTGAGCTTCCTGCCCACCAAGATAAAAATGTTTAATATGTCCTCTGTTTGATCCATGAATCATGCAAGTTTATGTTCTGTATGTGATCATATCTGCATGCGTATACTTATTGTCACAGATGAAAACTTCAATTAACCTTTTGGCATTAGATTCATGTACCAGAATAATAATGTATTTTTTTTTGCAGTAGTTGTAGAATGCAAAAATTTATATGAAATATTTTAACAATAGTACTGCTCTCATTGGACTGTGTTGGAGGTCTATAGTAATTACTACATAATGTGGTTAGGGTGATACCTGGCAAGATAGTACACATGCAATATACATAAGCTAATAATAATCATATCAAAGAAGACTTAATAGAAGACCTAACTCTGTTAGAAACCCCAAAAGAGGTATAAACACTCAAATACCCTCTCTGCATCTCTCTTCAAAGAAAATGAATAGTTAATGACAGGAAAGGAATGACATACTTCCCTGTTGTCTCAGTAGCCTTCTTTTGTGTATCAGCCATTTTTCTGGAATTTGCCATGTTTGAGGTTGTGTGTGAAACATTCTAAGTAACGAAATTGCCTTCAAAGAAGAAATGAAAAAAATATAAACTACATTTCTAAAATCCTCAAGCAGTTAAAATTGCTTCCCCTGCCCCCCATGGGTTAATAAGAGACTTTTTTTAACCGCTTAATATTTCTTATTTTTATAGGAAAAAAACCAGTGGTGATGGTTTGAATATATCACAACAAGTTCGTTCATTAAAAGTACGGAACTCTGTATGTATAGTTTTGTTTGTGATAATATTAATCTTTGCTTGAGCTCCGTGTTCCTGGAATATAGCAATAGATAGAGAAACCCTCTACCCCTGTCCTCAGGAGAAAGGCTTGCAAGAACTTCTCTTGCCCATATGGCTTAGCTGAGACTCGTGGATGCCCCTCTGTGTGCCTATGGCCAGGCCAGGCCAGGCCCTGCACATTCCCCTTCTCTGCCTTTGCCTGAACTATTTGTACCCTCTGTTCAAATACATGCAACTTAAACTGACCAAACTTGAGTCAAGCTTCTCTCCATCTCCCAGGCCCATGAACTTTGGTCTTCACCTGAGCCACTGGAATGCAGAACTGCTCCTCCTTAAAAACCCCACCTTGAGGACTGGCTGACCTCAGGGAAAAACTTTCCCTGATCAGTTGTCCAGACAGACCCCTTGGTCCTCCTATTTCACCACAGCTGGTTCTTTCTAGCTTTGTTGACCCCTCCCTAGGAAAGAAAATTCCATTCTGCTGACCTTGAGACACTTAGAGATCTCATGGTCAGAACTCTCTCCCTATTGCAATAGTCTTCCTCTTCCTATTATAATAGTCCTTTTCACCTTATTTCAGTTGTCTTTTCCAATAAAGTCTTTCTTCACCTACAGCGGGATTTGTTTTTATTTGACATTTGCATTTATTTCCTCTATGGCCTGTAATTGTTGCAAGATTTTAGTGTTGAAAGCATCTTCATACGAACAACAAAGGAAACTTCCTATGTTCCAGGCTCTATGTATGGTATTTTTGACACATTAGCTCTGTTTTTCCATCTCCTTCGAGGGGAGTATTTTAATTTATATTTTATCCCTAGGAACAGTAAAGTTCAGATGTGTTGAGTAACTTTGCACACCCCCTAAATGAGAGACTTGGAATTTGGAGACTGCTGTGACTGACCTCATAGCTGTCTTTCTTTTCTACTCCTCCTGCCTCTATTATCTCCTTGAGGTCATGGTTACTACTGACAACAGTAATGATGATGATAGCTGTATTACCTAGTGAATTGTATGCTAGTTGTGCTAAGTGCTTTGTGTGTATTTTCCCGTAGAATGATGATGATGAAGCTGGGAGGTTGGTGGCATTAGCATCCTCATTTTGTTTCCACTAGAGGAACATGAGGTTTGGGCAGGTTAACTGGTTGGGCCAAGCCCATGAAGTTGGTAAGCACCTAAGTGTATGTCTAAGTGACCAAAAAACTGGTACCCTAACCTTGTGATTTTCCACAAACTCCCTGGGTTCCTGGTTACAGCCCCTCCAGTTCCTACATTGCCTGCTGTAGTTCTAAGCTCACAAATGCTCCTTCAACTCCATTCAACCCTTGGGTGCTTTGCTAATGTGGGTTTCTGGTGAGGATAGAGTTTTGGTTTCAAAGTAATAACCACAGTATTAAATTCAATTTCTACTTATATTGAGTTTAATGATTATTTGTTGTGTCTTACATAAATAAGTAATTGACTAGAAAAATAATGCTGGGGACTCCCCTGGTGGCACAGTGGTTAAGAATCTGCCTGCCAATACAGGGGACACGGGTTCGAGCCCTGGTCTGGGAAGATCCCACATGCCGTGGAGCAACGAAGCCCGTGTGCCACAACTACTGAGCCTGCACTCTAGAGCCCGTGAGCCACAACTACTGAGCCCGTGTGCCACAACTACTGAAGCCTGTGTGCCTAGAGCCCGTGCTCCCCAACAAGAGAAGCCACCACAATGAGAAGCCCGTGCACCACAGCGAAGAGTAGCCCCACTCCCTGCAACTAGAGAAAGCCCGTGCGCAGCAATGAAGACCCATTGCAGCCAAAAATAAATAAATAAAATTAAAAAAAAAAAAAAAGTTCACCAAGGAATGGATGGGCAGGCAAAAAAAAAAAATGCTTTCGGACCCTGTGGCATATGTAATTTTATCCAAGGAGAAAAATATTTAAGTAACTGAGTTAACTTCCCTGACCTTTGGTTTCCTCATCTGTTCAGTGGACATCACAAGATACCTAACTGATAGAAATGTTGTGAAGTTTAAAAAAATGATGAACACAGAGTCTCTGTCTGGCCCCGTGCCTGGCACATAGTAAATACCTCCTCAGTTACTGCTGCTATTATTATTTTTATTCCTATTTTTTTCATTCTTTCCCAAGCAATTGGTTTATATTGAAGGGAGTATAAGTAGTGTGCTTTTCTGACATGAGCAAATTTCTAGAAGTGGGAAATGGCACCAAATTCAACATGGGTCATTGTAAAAGTCAGCTGTGTTTGCTATTTAAATAGTGCTATGTAAAAATTAGAGTTATGTTTTAAGAGGAATACACAGATGAATTGAGCCTCCTGTGCCTCACTTCTGCTCTTTTGAAGATGTGGTTAATGATTTTCTTATCTAACCATTCCTAAATGCAAAAGCTCTAATATAAAAAGGAACATTGTGGAATTTCCAGAACACTCCAAAACTGCTCATTAATTTAGCCCTATAAAATAGGTCTATAAACATGACTGGTGTTCTTATTATGTATGAATGTGATAGAGGCCCTTTGGGGCTGCATCCATTCTCTGTTGCTATATTCAGTTGATTTAAGATGCTGAGGCTTATTTTTTCGTTAATTCTGAATTTTTCAAATTATTATAATGTGAATACATCTTCATCTTTCCCTGGATGAAAAAAATAAGCTTAATGATGAAAATTATTTTGGTCTCCTCTACCAGAAGAAAATCTTGCCTTTGGTGTTGGTCCGGTCGGGGTTGACCCTCTGCCCTCTGTTGGCCTCAGCTACTTTATCTCTCTTGATTGCTGGGTAAGCAGACACAGTCCCTGTCCTGATTGTGTCACTGCTGGTGTTAGGGAGAAAAATGCACTGGGATTTTTGGAGATGTCTCTGTTTCCAGTTCCCCTTCTGAGTATAAGGTTCTGTAACCATCTCCCAAAATAACATCTCTACCTCTGATAGGTCTCCCAGTGTTGTTAACTACAGTTCTCTGTGGGGTCAGATTTCATGTGCAAATGCCTCAAACAGTATTTTGAAAACTCTTCCCTACGAAACCACTGCTTCTTCCATTCTTTGGATGGATAATGGCCTTCCCATTGTCAAATTTCTGAAGCCTTGAAATATTCTACTTCATTTTCCCATATTCTCTCCAGTTCCTGGTCATTCTCTCGTGATTATTTCTCACGTCCTCCTTTTCTATTTCCACTTCTCTATCCCATGTTTGTTTTCTCTCTCTCTCTCTCTCTCTACCTATCTACCTATCTCTGTCTCTTGGAATATTTTAATAGGTTCCTAATTGATCTCCCCACATCCAGCTCCCCCCAGCCCTTTAGTTAACCTTGGAACAGCGCTCATACAAATTAACTGCTTTAATTACTGTTTGGTTTGAATTGAATTTTATTGGAGAAACCGGCGGTCTATATGGGGATGGATTTCTCAGTGTTGGTGCTTATCTTACAACCAGCACTTTGAGAGTGGAGAAGTACCACTTTCAAGTGCATATACCTATTTGTTGAATTTTCTTTGCATCATTTACTGTAACACACTTTGGTTTGTAATCAGCATAATAGCTTTAGCTTTTTCCAATTTTTTTTTTTTTTTTTTGGCAGAAAAGGATCAACTCTGGGACATGTATCTCATTAGTATTAAAAGTAGTCAGTCTCTGTAAAATGAATATAATAAGAGACATTTCTATAATATAACACGAAAAAAGATAAATGTTAGGTTGTCAGAAAACTTAAATGAATAATGGTATTTGAGGCATTTGTTTTCCTTGCTATCAGAGATATGATAATTACTGCTATTTAAATGTTTCCCCCAACTTACCTTGCTTAGATGTCTTGGGGATTGGGGGCTTTTGGGCGCATAAAGGCAGTTTCCTATCCTGTCAGAAGTTCTTGAAGGATTATAAATATTTTTATGCTCTCTATGAGAAAACAAAGAATGCAGAGTTGAAAGGCAGCAAAGACGAGACTGCTTTTACAGCAGAGCATTGTACAAAACTTTGCAGAATCAAAAGAGAAGGAATTTAGTTTGAGGAAATAAATGGGCCTAAGAATGAATTGTTTAAAAGACGAAGTCTTATGATGCCGTCTTGATATAAAATTGGCTTAATAAATTAGTAAAAATATGATTAATACAAAATTCCTTTATTTAAAATATGACTCTGCTCACCTTCTAGTTGAACAGTGGAAGATTCAATGGCATGGACTTGGCCCAGAGGCTCTCTGTTCATGTCAAGAATGCAGGGGAACCTGGACAAATCTATTTCTGCTCATTGGGTCATGCCTTTTGAGCAAGAGACAAAAGGATCTTTTAGTCGGCTCAGTTCTGTCACAGTGTTGCTTATTAAGTAGGTTGTTTTCCTTTTTTGTTGTTGTTTTGTTTTGTTTTTTTTTTGTTTGTTTTCCTTCTTTTTACTTCTACACTTCCAAAGGAGTTAAGGGGAAATGAAGATGTTGTGGTGACACTCCCAGACTCCGCAGATGAAGGGCAAATGATACATTTTCCCACAAAAGAACTTTCTGACATTTCTCTTTGCACCAGTCTTGCTATAAGGGTGATGGGTCCAACCCAAAGTAGATGTTATTTCTTAGGTACAGTTATACTATTTGTGGATAATAATAAAAAACTGATACCACTACCCTTTATTGTGCCAGGCCCTGTGCTAAATATTTAATCTTACCACAATCTTAGATATTGTTACCCTTTTTGTGTTACTTATGTGAATACTGAAGCCCAGAGGGCTTAAGTTAATTGCCCAAAGCCAGAGCCTCTCCTGGAGTCCAATTTCTTTTGATCAAAGTTCATGTCCATATCCAAGGCCATCCCTCCAGACACACTATAACTTCTCCTGCATGAATGGCTTCGCAAGATCATGATTGTTAGAATTCAGGGTTTTATGCTTTTTCCCCCCTAATAAATGATAGATTTAGTAAAACGTTCCCTTCTCTCTTCAGAGAGGGAGGAATGGAGGAAGGGATGGAGGGGAGGGTGCAGTAATGGGTATTTAATCACTATCAATGGAGTTATGGTTTTAGGACCAGTAGTTGTGATTCAAAGACTCAGTCCCATGGAATTCTGCCCTTGTTCAGGGTTCAGTGGTTGCTCTTATGTGATAAAATCCTTATAAATGTGATTAAACCCTTATACACTGAAAGAAGAAAAATTGTTTTCTTTTCAGAGAAATAAGGATAGATAAATCATTTTCTGTTAATTCTCAGAATTTTTTTTTAAAAACAAAGCTTGATTCCCAAGAGATAAGGAAAACAGGACTTTTTTTCTTCTCAACATTTACATATAACACCTAAATACTTTTAAGTGTGAACAGATGTCCCATGATATTCCGTAATGTGATATGATTTCTGTCCCCTCTACCACCTACAAATGAAGAAAAGATTTTAAAGAGAATAGCATTGTTTTTAAACTTCGCTCTTCTCAAAGTTCCCCTTCCATGCTAAAGTGTAAGAAGTTGATGTGTGTTTGCACATGATGAAAGTCAGGTAGAAATTAGTTGGAGCAGTTACTACCGAGGTGGTCAGTCCATGGCAGGCCGTGGAAACGCATCAGGAACATTCAGAATGATCCAGAATGAGGTTGGTTTTGCGTTGGTCAGTCTATGAGAGAAGACTGTGCCAGGTAAATCCTGACTGTGCTCAGAAATTGTGTAGATGAACCCAGAGAGAACTTCTGAAAACACATGCATGGCCAAGTGACGTTCCGGCAATGAGCTCCCATTAGTCTTAGGATAAAGACAGAAACCCCTTACAGTGGCCGACAGGACCCTACCCAGCATGACCCTGATGCGTCTTTCTTCTCTTGTCTCTTGCCATCCAGCATCCCATGCTCACCACCCTCTCTGTGCTCTCTGGCCTGACAGGCCAGATTTTAGTCTCCATGCTCACCCTGCCCTTCCCCTACCATGGTTCCTTTGCTGGTGCTTTGACCTCTGCCCTGAAGCTCTTCCCTAGTGCCTCTTCTGTAAGATGGAGATGTCATAGTACCTCATCCTTAGGTACTGTGTGGTGAGGATTAAGTGAGTTGATGTTCGAATGGTCCCTGATGAATAGAAGGGGCTCATTATTTGGTAGCTCTTTTTATTATTTGATTAATCATCATCCTTCCATTAGACTTGAACTCCAGGCAGACAGGAACTGTGACTGTTGTGGTTTGAGGATGGCCCCTGCTCCCGGCACCATGCCCAGTTCATTGGTGGCACCGTAGACTGTTACTGCCTTAGGCAAACCTGAACACTCAACCTCTGTTTCGCTCAGTACTTGAATCAGTAATAGGATTCAGAGTTGTGCTCCTGGAACAGAGCTGTTGCTGGTTCTTAGCTGGCAGGCAGGGCACTCTCTATAATGTGGCCCTTTGTTCTGGGCCTTTAGGTACAAAGGACTGTCTGAGCAAACAGGAAATCCTACCCGAGATCCTCACCTTGATGCAAGGGTGAGTCTTGTCTTGCATGCGTGTCCCTCTTCCACTAAAATAGTGATTTTCAGATACTTATTTTTAATCTGCACATTCCTTTATCACTTATAATCTTATAATCAGTTTATCAAACCGATTCCAAGTGGGGTACTCCAGTTAGGCAGAACATGGCTTGTTTGTGGTCTCCCATACTTAGCCTGCCTCTTGCTGACCCTGAAGACCTTTGCCCTAAATAAAGTAATGGCCTATTTTCTAAGACTCTTAGGTGAGAGACTGACTCTGAATGCTTAATGGGCAAACATGGAGGTAACTTGCAGAAGGCAAAAGCTTCCAACGTTTTTACTTCAAATAGGGAATAATATGAAGTGGTCTTGTCATGTACAGCTGAACGGTTCTTACAGTGATAGAGAAGAGATCACACTATAACATAATGTGCTTTTTAAGTCTATGATATAGCTGCTTTCTTTCATCTTAAAAAAAGAGATTTAAATGTGATGAAGAGAACAGGTTGCAATTCTTTTTATTAGTTGCTTGATTTCATTTAGCTGAATTACTCAGTATAGTAATGTCTCCCAGACTGCTGGGGAGTCTGTCTGTGTATATTTATATATACAAGCATACCTTGTTTTATTTCACTTGGCTTTGGGGCTTCACAGATACTGCTTTTTTTACAAATTGAAAATTTATGGGCTTCCCTGGTGGCGCAGTGGTTGGGAGTCCGCCTGCCAATGCAGGGGACACGGGTTTGAGCCCTGGTCCGGGAAGATCCCACGTGCCGCGGAGCAACTAAGCCTGTGAGCCACAACTACTGAAGCCCGTGTGCCACAACTACTGAAGCCCGCGTGCCTAGAGCCTGTGCTCCGCAACAAGAGAAGCCACCACAATGAGAAGCCTGTTCCCTGCAACAAAGAGTAGCCCTTGCTCACTGCAACTAGAGAAAGCCCGCATGCAGCAGCAAAGACCCAATGCAGCCAAAAATTAAATAAATGAATAAATAAATAAATTTATAAAAAAAAAAAAGAAAATTTATGGCAACCCTGCATTGTCTGGTAACAGCATTTTTTAGCAATCAAGTATTTTCTTAATTAAGGTGTGTACATTGTTTTTTCTCAGACATAATGCTATTGCACACTTAGTAGACTACAGTATAGTGTAACTATAACTTTTATATGCAGTGGCAAACCAAAATATTCGTGTGACTTACTTTATTGTGTTAAGCACTTTATTGTGGTGGTCTGCAACCCAGCAAGCAGTCTCTCCGGGGTACGCCAGTATTTGTATCTATAGTAGAGAGAGCCCAGGAGCTTGTTTGTTTAAGAATGTTGCATAGTATAATCCAGGTCCTGGGTTTCTAACAGTCTAAGACTAGAAGCAGTAGAACAGTAGTTTTTGGAATTCTTTTTTTAATCATGATTAAAAATTAGGGTTGGGGTTAGGGATTAACATATTTAATACTAGAGAATTCAATGAAATAATCAGGTCTTGTTTTAGTGCTTCCAGAGGTTAGTTCAAATAAAGATCTCATTTTTCAAAGTGAAGAAAAATTTTTATTTGATCCCACAATGGAACGTGAAAGAGTTTTTTTTCCCCTCAACATTAAGGGAATTTTCTTAAAAGTTTTCTGTGCCAGGGTTGTAATATATATATTTTTTGTTACTTTTTAACTTAATTAAAACATATTTTCTTGAAATAGAGTCCTAAGTTTGGGATTGATGACTAAGGATCCCTTAAATTCATATCTACTTAAATTAACTCACTATTTCCAACATGAATTTTCTGAAGAAGCCATGAAAAACTATTTAGCTGATATAGGCCATCTGGCTTTAAAATGTGGAGAATTTTCTTCTAGTCTGCATCTATTTTAGAGTGACTGTAGGATCAGAATTCCAATGAATCTGAAACAGTAGATTCACAATTCAAACTTTAATGCTTTGGGGATTGTAAATCACAGCACACATGGGATGATACATGTTTTGGGAGAAATGGATCCTCCTGGTCCACAAGTAATATTAAAGCTATCTGTACTCTGTGCTTATTGAATATATTTATTTTACCAAGGTGGGTCTGAATAAACAGTTCTAGATTTTTAATCTTATCATTGAAATAATTAAAAACTGTAAAAGTGTCTGTCAAATTATCATGCATTATAAATGCTCAATAATTTTCTCAACTTAGAAGCTTTCTCAGGAAAAGTAATGGCTTTCTCTATTGTTTTCTCATGGTTCATTAAAAAAATCCAATAAACAACAACACAAAAAGGTCTTATTACCCTTGGAAGGAAGCTATGATTCCTGCGGTTAGTCTAACAACATGGAACTCCTTTCCCCATAGACGTCTCATTCTAACCAGATAGTATATTTGGACAAATATTTTCATAATTAGCATAGCCAAGAAACTCGGTCTTAATTTACAGTTTTTGAAAATATGTCCTGATAGGGTTTATTCCCCAAAGGGTAAGAAGGAAAGCTCAAGCCAAGTTAAGTTGGTATTTCTGTTAGGAAGACTTCTCAACCTTCAGATTTTTAAGTATGTGTGTGTGCCTCGAATATGCATTGTAAACCTATGGAGAGACGGGGGTGGGGAAGAGGGTGATCACAGACAGTGATTCCCAAACTATTCGCCACTGGAATATTTTGTAGGACTCTTGTTCTACTGATTGCAACTCAGGAGAAGGACTTTATATATGGCTGATATATATGTAGTCCTATTAATACAGACTTTTCTGGGTTCTATATGAGATCGGATTCCCTCATCTCACCTCACCCCAGGGAATATTGACATTTCTGAAATTGGGATGTAGTCATCCCAATTACAATCATCACATATGTGTTTCCTTTCTTTAACTTCAGGGAAGCTATTAGTGAATTGATGATGCCTTAGAATTAAGTTAATTATTAAGTAATGCAGCTTGTAATTCTAATTTATTCATTACGTTTAGCCTAATCCACACTTAGTATTAAGTGTAAAGAATTGAGTGAGAGGAAAAAGACTACTGTGTTTTGTGGAAAATCTGTATACTACTATGCACTGAGCTCTGTTTTCTAGAATTTCTGGAATCTGGTTAAAGAATAATAATCACTCATACTTTCAGGTTACTTTGGTTCTGGCCCAAAGTTAAGAGCTTTACATACATGTGTCTGTGGTGTCATTAATCCCGTTTGAAAATTGAGGAGAATTGAGACCCAGAGAGGTTCAGCAATTTACCCTAGAGAGTGAGATTTTAATCTCAGGCAGCCTGACTTTCCAAGCCTACTCAGTGTTTAAGTTAATTGAGCATTGTTATTTATGTACTTCATGTGTACTTCCTTATACCTTTGCATTATGACTTATGCCAATGATTCCTTGAATGGGGTAATTACCAGAACCATCTTGGGAGCTTTTGGAAACAACGGATTCCTCGGCCCAATCCCCAAGAGATAATTATTCATTAGCTCTGGGGTGAGTTGTGGGAAGCTGTTTTTTTTTTTTTTTTTTTTTTGCGGTACGCGGGCCTCTCACCGCCCTGGCCTCTCCCATTGCGGAGCACAGGCTCCGGACGCGCAGGCTCAGCGGCCATGGCTCACAGGCCTAGCCGCTCCGCGGCATGTGGGAACTTCCCGGACCGGGGCACGAACCCGTGTCCCCTGCGTCGACAGGCAGACTCTCAACCACTGCGCCACCAGGGAAGCCCGTGGGAAGCTGTTTTTTTGAACTTTTTTTAACTAGAAAATGTCCAGGTGATTTTGATGAAGCTAGATTTGGGCATGACTGAATGCATTTTAAGAGATGCTTTTCTTTCTGCCAAAGATTGAAATGTAATAAAATGCAACTTAGCCCCCAAACCATGAAGAGCCTAATTGGGTGTTGTATGACCCTGAAGGCTGCATCGCATCTCACAGAGCATCAGAACACTGGTTGCCTGCATCAGTTATTGGCCCCTGGAGGTGGCAGCCAGGGTGTGCTGAGAAAGAAGAGAAGTATAAACCTGCCCGGTACCTTTGCCTGAAGTGTATAAGGGAGCCTTCATGCCTCCTGATCCATATGGTTCTCTTGCTGTATTGAAAACCTTGTTTAAGAATAACCTCAATGTAAACTGTCACAGGTGGATATGGGTAAGATGTCAACACACGCGACCTTTCAATCTTCAGTGCTGACGGCAATAAAAAAAGGGAGCCCCTCTAATCTGCCTGCAAATAGCTGCAGCTTCCTTGATCTGGTCTAATCAAAGGAACAATCCCGTAGGGATTTAAAGGATTCCACACTGCTGATTTGCCATTAATTTAATTGCTGCACTACAGTGAATTATGGGAGAGTCGAGTTAAATGCTGAAATCTTTGGGGCAAGAGACTAAACAGGTTAGTTCTATAATTAGCGTTGTCATTAAGAAGAGAAAGAGCGTTCTCCAAAGTGTGACTTTACACAACTGACAGTTACGTCTAAAGTCAGCATGGAAGGGAAGTAACAAGTCAGTTCTGGTCTTGGGAGATGGGTAGGAGTGAGTGTAACAGAGTAGGTGTGAAATACATGCTCTTCAACTTCAGTGAAGAAAGCCTTGGGGGCCACCCTCTTCTCAGGCATCCAAGAGTTTTGCAACCTTCTTTCCATAAGCTGTATGATAAGTAAAAAAGATACACCCTTTTGAGTATTTATACTTATAAATATTTAAATGCAACTGTGTGTATTTTGTGTTGTACAAATCCAGCTGTGAGCCAACATTATCGGGGGGCATCTGATGAAATGTGAATTGAGTCTGGGGGCCCTTTACATGCCAACTCTTTTTGCTAGTCAAGCTAACTGGCAGTGCCTTCATGCACATGGATTGGACATCTTTGAGATTAAGTGACTAGTTAAATTCATTAGCTCATTCCATGAATCCAGCCACTGTTGGACTCAGTTTATCTAACTGGTAATGGCACTTAATTGGAACTGCATTTGGTAAGGAGGTATGTCTAGTAATGGATTTTCATCCTTTAAAAAAAATTATTTTTGTTCCTCTTTATGAATTTCCTACCTCTGATGCCAAGCTAATCCAGGCCTGATTTCTCCCTACTGATGAACTTTTATTAAAATAATTAAATAAATAATTAAATAAGCTATTTGTAATGAGGTGGATAGACCTAGAGTCTGTCATACAGAGTGAAGTAAGTCAGAAAGAGAGAGACAAATACCGTATGCTAACACATATATATGGAATTTAAGAAAAAAAAAATGTCATGAAAAACCTAGGGGTGAGACAGGAATAAGGACACAGACTTACTAGAGAATGGACTTGAGGCTATTGGGAGGGGGAAGGGTAAACGGTGACAAAGCGATAAAGAGGCATGGACATATATACACTACCAAACGTAAGGTAGATAGCCAGTGGGAAGCAGCCGCATAGCACAGGGAGATCAGCTCGGTGCTTTGTGACCGCCTGGAGGGGTGGGATAGGGAGGGTGGGAGGGAGGGAGACGCAAGCGGGAAGAGATATGGGAATATATTTATATATATAACTGATTCATTTTGTTGTGAAGCTGAAACTAACATACCATTGTAAAGCAATTATACTCCAATAAAGATGTTAAAAAAATAAAAATAAAAATTTTCTCTGGCTGAGCATGTGGCTGTTACCACAAGTGAAACAGGGCAGCCACTTGCAGAATGCCTCCCCGTGGGGGCTGGTCATTTGTTTTAGTTACTTCTCTCTGTTGGGTTGCATAATGTTGAGAGAAGAGCATCTGACATGGGGTGTTACTCTGATATTAGTTAAATGACTCTTTTTAGGAATTACGATAATATCCATAAAATTATTATTAATAATGGAACAAACACATGTTAAGTGCCCACTGTGTACCTGGCACTGTGCTAAGCAAAGCATTGTCTCATTTTTATACTTACAACAACCTTGTCTTCATCAATAGTTGTCATGTGGTTGGTCCTAAAGACTTGCATGTAGCTAAGTCGCTTTCATCCTGTTTTATGAGGAAGGCTCACCAGTCACCTTGTAAATGCCTGGGAGAAGGTTTCTGGTATGAAGCTCAATAACGGGGGAAATTGAAAATAATGGGGGGAAATGATATGGGGAAAACATCACAGTCTAATAGGAAATCAGCAGCCATTGCTGCCTAGGACCCTGCCTCAAAATTGAGTTCAGTCTTTGGTTATAAAGAGAACCCTGCGTAATCTTCATGATAAACCCAACCTGATGGGGGTCATCCCTGAATTCCACTTTAACATCTGACCTCAGTGGGTAAATAATTTACTTTCATTTTCCTTTTGCCACCATTCACCCCCCTCACCTCACTTTACCTCACCCTCACCCCTACCTTAATTTGTATTTTGAAAATGAGTATTGCTTTAAAACATCGAAGAAAAGAAAGAAAATGAAATGTATTCTCAAGGTGCCTATGCTCTAATGCAGTGGCTATGAACATTGAGTTCAAAGTTGGGTTCAAATCGTAGCTCTAATATGTTCGAGGTAATGAAACTTGGGTAAGTGACTTCACCTATCTTGTGCCTCAGTTTCCTTATCTTGAAAACCCTGAGTAATAGCAGCATGTCCCTAGAAAGAGGATAGGTGATGAGATCCTGTGTGTAACAATCCTAACACAGTGACTAGTACCTAGAAAGGGCCCAAGACCTATAACAAGAAATGTTGACCTTTTCAGAAGATGGATTTGGGGCTTTAAAAATTAAATTAGGTTAAAAAATAATGACTTTCAGTGCTGTGGGATTTGTGAGCTCAAGGACTTGTGCTGGAAAGAACAACAAACATGAATCTGCTTACTTAATAGAACGTGCCACTGATGAGGGTCTGATCTGCCTTCAGCCTGAGGAGAGCTTCAGAATTTTAATGATTTGGAGGAGCTTCCCAGGGTAATAGAAGTTGCTTTCTGGTTGCTTTCTCTCCGTGTCAAACTGAAAGGATAATTGTAACAAGTGAGCATTTGTATGCCAAGATATGATGCAGCAAATGAATTTATGATGATGATGATATCATCAGCAGCATGGCTAGGGTTCTGGTCTGATCAGTAGCTGCAGGCTGCTTTCTTAAGACAAAACGGTCATTTAAATGAACACGACATCTTCTCTTGAAATTTTTCTTGAACAAATGCTGAAGACCCATTACTTGGCGTTTTCTCTCCTACAATTCTGTCCATTCAGACTGAGCTGCTCCAGAAAGATCTATTGGTCTTCCTTGGCACTCTTACTAGCATCCTCCACATGGCTCATCATGACGCTTATTACAATGCAAAAAGCAGCAATAATAATGTAATGATCAGCCTATGGCAGTTAGTACTCACTGAGCACATACTCTGTGCCAGGCATTGTATTAAGAGCTTGGCATAGGCATCTCATTTAGTCCTCACGACAACTTCACGAAGGTAGAGGCTTTCATTGCCCCCATTTTCCCAATGAAGAAGAGGTTGAGTCAGAGAGCTTAAGTAACTTACCTCACGTCACACCTAGGAATAAACTAGATCCGACTGTGGAACCGGAGTGCATAGACATGACTCAAAGCTGCCTCTCTGTTTCAGAGTTCCCTGTTGGTTTCCAGTCCTCTTCTTTGTCAGTTAGATCCTGTGGCCTCCTTCAAATGTCCACCTCACATCCTAGTCTGGTACCTGGCGTGTAGGAGGCTTTCAAATGTCAGAAAGAATGAATGAATGAGTTGAGCCCCTCTGCAGAGTAGATGCTGAGAAAATGGCACCTGATCGTTAAGGGTTTAAAAGTCAAGTTAAAGAATTTTAAATAGAATCATTTTAAAGTAAAGACCACTCCTCTGTGTCCATGGAGAATTGAATATAGTGAAAGTATGGCCAAGCTGGGTTAGAAGCATTCAGGTGTAGAAGTTCTATGGAGCACTTGATTTTTAAAAAAAAAATCCACTCAGGCATATAATAATTAAACTGTTCATGACAGCATATAATTGCATCATTATGTACACAATCCTGTTACTATAATTTAGATCATAGGAGAGCAAAGTGTCAAAATCTTTCTAATGGTGTTTAATTTTGTTTTAGCTTTTCCTAAAGGAAGTGCTCAGTTTGTACTTTAAACTTGCAAACTTTTGACACATCTTTACATTCTTTGATGCTGTGAATCACTCATGAAAACTTATAGAAATGACTTACTGTCCCTTTTTCATAATTTGGAGTCCAATCTTTATATGAGGTTTAGGTGTATCTTTCAGTGTCCAAGGCACCTATATTTGTCTACTTATAATGTACCTTGTTTTTTAACCTTTTATTTGGAGTAAATACTATTAGTAATATAACCAGTAAGAATAACAACTCAATTTATTCAAGACCGTTTTAATTAAAAATATGTGCTAACCCTTCAGGGATCAGGTGGAAACTTGCACTTCTCTGACGACAGGGGTTGCTGAGCAAATGAATAATGTAAACAAGATTTTGGAGAGAATATTTAATCAACTCAGAAGAAACTTTTCAAGCAAGCCGCAGCACTTTAGAACTATCCATTGACATTCAGAAGATTGATCTATAATTACTTATCATTGCTTTGAATTAATTAAACTGGTCACTTAAAATACTTTTGACTACGTTCTGTCGGCCTCATACAAATTTCATTGTCCTTCCACTATAACAATGCTGTATGTTGAATCCTTCCTTAATAATCACTATTTACCAGGTACTTTCCACCAACCTGGTTGTCGTGGGCACACAGTAAAGCTTCTCCCAGTCTCATCTTTTGCATCTGTCGAATGCTATCTTGTAGGGGTTTCTGCAGACTTAACTGAGATAAAACATATGCATAATTTTGTGCATTGCTCAGGAAATAGGTTGCTAATTTTTAGTCCAAATTAGGGAAGTTTTGTTATATAGTGTGGCTGATTCTACTGCAAACTTTTCTGCCTTAAAGTTGTTGTGTAAATTCACTGATGCAGAATCTAAAATAACATGTGGTTAGACTATTTTACGCACCCCCCGCCCAGATTTAGGCATTTATTTATATGAGAAGTCTCACAGAAGTACTGAAATACAGTGTGAGCAAAATAAACTTACAGAAAATCACAACTCTCTTTTCCTTAAATTTTTTGTTGAAGTATAGTTGATGTGCAATATTATATAAGTTATAGATGTACAATATAGTGATTCACAATTTTTAAAGTTTATACTCCATTGATAGTTATTGTAAAATATTGGCTGTATTCCCCGTGTTCTAGTATATATCCTTGTAGCTTAGTTCATACATAACAGTTTGTACCTCTGAATCCCTTACCCCCTTACCTCTCACCACTAGTTTGTTCTCTATATATGTGAGTCTGCTTCTTTTTTGTTATTTTCAGTAATTTGTTGTATTTTTTAGATTCCACATATCAGTGATACAGTATTTGTTTTTCTCTGTCTGACTTATTTCACTTAGCATAATACCCTCCAAGTCCATCCATGTTGCTGCAAATGGTAAAATTTCATTCATTTTTATGACTTAGTATTCCATTGTGTTTTTATATATATATATATATATATATACATACACCACATCTCTTTTATCCATTCATCTGTTGATGGACACTTAGGTTGCTTCCATATCTTGGCAATTGTAAATACTGCTGCTGTGAACGTTGGGGTACATATATCTTTACGAATTAGTGTTTTTATTTTTTTCAGATTTATACCCAGGAATGCAATTGCTGAGTCATATGGTAGTTCTATGTTTAGTTTTTTGAGAAACCCTCCATTCTCTTTTCTACAGTGGCTGTACCAGTTTACATTCCCACCAACAATGTGGGAGGGTCCCTTTTTCTCCACATCCTTGCCAACATTTGTTATTTGTGTTCTTTTTGATGATAGCAATTCTGACAGGTGTGAGGTGATATCTCATTGTGGTTTTGATTTGCATTTCCCTGATGATTAGCGATGTTGACTATCTTTTCATGTGCCTGTTGGCTATTTGCATTTACTATTTGGAAAAATGTCTATTCATTTCTTCTGCCCATTTTTTAATTGGGTTGTTTATTTTTTTGATGTTGAGTTATATAAGCTGTTTATATATATGTTGGATATTGACCCCTTATCAGTTATATCATTTGAAAACCTTTTCTCCCATTCTGTAGGTTGTCTTTTCATTTTGTCAGTGGTTTCCTTTGCTTTGCAAAAGTTTTTAAGTTTAATTAGGTCCCATTTATTTGCTTTTGCTTTTGTTTCATTTGCTTTAGGAGATAGATCCAAAAAATATCACCACGGTTTATGTCAAAGTATTCTGCCTATGTTTTCCTCTAGGAGTTTTACAGTTTTTGGTCTTACATGTAGGCCTTTAATCCATTTTGAGCTTATTTTTGTGTATGGTGTTAAAGAATGTTCTAATTTCATTCTTTTACATGTAGCTGTACAGTTTTCCCAGCACCACTTATTGAGGTGTCTTTTCTCTGTTGTATATTATTGGCTCCTTTGTCATAGATTAATTGACCATAAGTGCATGGGTTTATTTCTGGACTCTGTATCCTCTTCCATTGATCTAGATATCTGTTTTCGTGTGGACATACTGTTTTGACTCCTGTAGGTTTGTAGTATAGTCTGAAGCCAGGGAGTGGAAAATCACGTCTTAAAACATCAGTTGGATTTGCCGCACTGAATTGTGCCTGGATCTCATGATTCAGGAAGCTGTTGAAATTTGGAACTGGGTGGTTCCTGAGTCCCATGTGGGCGTGAGGTTTTTATCCTTAAATCATCTTCATGGTTAGGATCTTGTTCCTTGGCTAAAAATGATTTTCTCTCTTTCCATGTTGCTAGAATTGGTCAAAACTTCTGGCCCTTATGAAATGGCCCAGTGCCACCTGTGGGGTTATGTGAGGTTGGGAGTGTTTCCTGTTGTTGGGGAGTTAGGCTTCCTTGCTTATTGTTACTTCCCTTGGTAGTCAAATAAGAAATTTGAAACAATTTTCAATTGTACTGATTTATCTTCATGCAAAGTGGGATTTTACATAGATACTCATTCTTTCTTGCAGTTGTGGCACTAGCAGCATCAATTGATATTCAGTATCCTTTATGAAATTTTATTTACCTGATGTTTTGCATTCATACGTCTTTCTGAAAAGGAGCATGGAAAAAGTATGTGTGATATGGTCTCATTTATTTCTTGCTACATTTCTCTGGAAAACTCTTAACAGTTAAATGTGTCAAAGAAAAAATGTACCAGACAATTAAGGAGATGACTTTATTCAGGCTCTTATAATAGGGAAAAAGTTCATTAATGAGTAATGTGTCAAAGAAGGAGGGGAAAAATTGGGGTTTTATGAAACAAAGTAGTCACTGAGGCAGGGTCTTAGAATATCCAAGGGCAGATTGGTCCTTGTGATTCTGAGTATTTCCCACAACAAAAAAGGGTAAGGATTTCTTGACCTTGGCTATTTTCTGTGAGTACAGTGTTCAGATTAAGTTCAAGATTGCCAGATATGTAAAACTTTGTAAAAATCTTTTTTTTAATAGGAATAACTGCATGTTGGGATTTAATTAATTGCTATTTTGCTAGTGTTAAGAGCATTTTAATATTGTGATTGCCTTGTTAGTTGCCCTAAGAACTCCTACAAACAGGTTTTCATTAAACAACTTACAGGTATCCATGTTAACTCTTAACTGTTGAAAACAGCTAATTTTGAAAAAGCTTTATCTGCTTATTAAATCATTGAAATAGTCTGTGATCTCCTCCCAATAATATAAGAGATTATGAAGTTTTATATTGGCTAAATGGAAGCCAGCTTCTTCATTTTCTCTCTTAATCCAGGTAAAAATTTACATATATTATGAAATATTCTTTTGAAAATAGAGTTTTACATTCTAAAGTTTGCTTTCATTATAAGAAATAAGGATTCATATTAGAATGTTCTTTTTAATACCCTCCTACCCACCCACACTTCTGTTCACTCTCCTCTCCCCTGCCCTTCATTTCCCTTTATCTTCTTTCTGGTCTCCAAATATGGAGCTCCCTTAGGTCTGTCCTGAGCTTACTGCTTTTCTTTTACCTTCTCCCTGTACTGTCTTATCTAATTGCATCTCTCTCTATCAATTATCTCTTTGTGATTCCTAGCCTTTCTCCAGGCCAGCATATTTGAGGTGTCACTGCGTATTCCCACCAGTACAGTGGATTCTAGATTAGTGGTTCTCACCAAAGTTCCCTCTGAAAGTCTTGGGGTGGGGACTACCCAGTTTGTGAAGAGCTCTACAGTGACCTCCTGCCCCTATAATCATGAACCTCAAGTCCAACCCCTCACTAGACTAGGTTCACTCAGATGTTTTTAGCTGCTTCCTCATGTCCCATAGATAATTATAATCATAAAAAATCAAATTTATAATATTTAACCCTAAACAGGCTCCCCCTTTTGACTCCCTCATTTCTGTTTTTGACACAGATGTTCTGAATAATTTTGGAAAAATTAAAAAACAGAGCTATCCTTAAGGAGGAAAAATGCGGTTGCATTTTAATATTTAATTGTTTTCTCTTTCTGATTAAAAAAAGTCGGATAATACTTCAGGATGTTGAGATAGTCCCCTATGATCCCACCACACAGAGAGATAGGGCTGTGAAACATTTGAGTGTATATCATACCTCATTTTTTTTCCCCATGTATTTAAGTAGAAAGTTGTTCTCATCTACAGAAATACAGGCTGGTACACAAGCTGGCTTGTATCCTGACGTGGTATAAAGAGAGGCAACATAGCAAGGTGGGCAAGAAGCATGATTCCTGGAGTCAAGCAGACCCCTTTTTGAACCTGTCTTCTACCTCTTACTCTCTATGTGGACCTGGCAGTTGAGAAAGTGCTCAGAGCCTCTGGTACTTAATCAGTAAATTGGGGGCATCCCTTCCCTGGGCTTGTTATCAGGATAAAGCAGGATCCTGCATGTTGGTGTTTTTGGTTTATGGTGCCTGGCACACAGATTTTTCTATAACAAGTGATTTTCTATTAATGAGTGAGTCTTCTCCACTGCTATTTCTTCCCAGAATTCCACACTTACCTGGTGCTCATTAGCGAGGCTCTCTGGGACCCATTTCTGTAGCCAACCTTTGTACTCCTCTCCCTTCGTATTCCTTTGCCTGGACTGCTCTGCCCTTTTCCTATCACTATGGAAACCCAGCATGTTCTCTCAGGCTCACTTCTTCTGGGGTGGCTTAGTGGACTTGTCTGCTCTGTTCTGCCTTGTTGCTGATATAGTCCTTGGCATCTGTATAATATGCACAGATTCGCCTTGGTGCTTTGTGTGTGTGTGTGTGTATGTCATATATATGCATATATCATATACATGATCTTACGTGTGAATAGTTTTTGAATTGCTTCCACAGGTGCCACCTTTACAAAAATGTCATGAGGCAGGTTGGCACCTTTCTTTTATTGAGGAAGAAACAGAAGCTCACAATATGACTTGCTCGTGGTTGCAAAGATATTAGAAAAGCCAGCAACAAGATGTTGGCCTGCAGACTGGGACACCTGTTCTCTTTTCTCTAGTGCTTCGTAAATGCTCCTTGAAAAGCAGATTTGCAGTGTGTAGTCTCCAGGCAATCACACCAGGTTTTGCCTTCTCAAAGATACTTTTTCTACACATCAGTGTGTGTTTTGCAGCAGTGTTGAGGTAGGCAAACTGTGCAATCTTCCCACCCTTTTTGTATTAAGTGACTATTCTTTATGCAGGCCTAGTGACTTGTCAAAGGGAATTAACCAGATGCTTCATTTTCCAAATCTACTTAATTACTTATTTGGAGGTAAAGGGCTGGTTGGAAGGAAGGTTTCTTAGTTCTTGCAGCCACTTATGTGTCCAGTGTATAATATCCCCATAGAAGGAACTTCCTAGCAAGGCTTAGTAAACACATTTCAACTAGACACAAAGATCTCATAAACCATGTCTCAGCACAGTGTGTTAGGGAAGAATCACGGCTCCCACGATGTCATTAATTTTCTCTTTAGCTCAGAATTTAAGGATGGCAAGGAAAGGCACATGTCCTTAATCTGTAGTCACATTATTAAAGTATAGGGACTATGAAGCTAAGCTTTAAGATGATCAGTGCAGTCCAGGAAACCCATAAAGCCATGTGGTGAAGGACTTGAGATGTGGCAACTAGAGGCCTAGTTTCTGGTCGGCTCTCTGTTACTTACAACCTAGAATAAATTACTAAACCACTCTGTGCTTCATTTTCCTCATCTATAAAAATGAGGATTATAAGAGTTGTTGTGAAGATGAACAGATTTCATGTAATATCCTTGGCACAGTGTGTGCCACATACAGGTAATGCTCCTTTTTTCCCCAGTATTTGAAACTGCACACCAAGCTAAAGTCATTTCTGTTCATTGTTTGTTTTCAGGTCTAGATATTTGGGTGACTCAGTCTTAAGACTAGATAATTGTGAAAACCAGGCAATTAGCTTAGAAAATGTGCTGTGCTCTGATGTCTTTCCACATCCCCATCATACAGGTGCCTGGGTATTTGCTGTTAGTAATAACATCCACAGAGTATAGGCCCGTTACAGAAAGGACTAGAGCCCTCGCAGCAGGAACCCACCGTGTAGTCACTTACAATCCCAGAGGAACTTAAGTCAGCATTCACTATGGACAATCTCATACCGAGGCCACTGCCACATTCTCAACCTGCCTCCATGGTGGGGAGTTCCTTACTCCTTAGGCTGTTGTCCTAACAGGGCAGTAATCTCAAAGAGCCTTCAACATTTGTGATAAAGAGAATTTGTTGTTGCTCTTTTACTTTCTTCTGCAGATGACTTCTCAGGAATATCAGAAACCACCAGTGGAGATAACACACGGTAATGGGAATAATTTGGTTATTTTACCGTCCCTCTTATGTACCTCTTCATCCAAGGCACTATATTATACAGAAAGGCTTAAGGCAGATGGTGTCTATATTTAGATATCTATCTCTTTGCTTTAAGTGGGGCCACTTACTTGCAGCTACGGGAGTGATGTTCTGTCAGTAGCATCCTCATCTTGTTCCCTGATAAGCATAAGGGTGTGCGTCTTGTCACTTTTTTGTTGTTGTTGTTACTATGTTAGATGAAACCATTCCTCTGCCTACTGTCCATCTATCATCAAATATTTATCTAGAGTGTCTCACGTACTCTAAACCGTAACATTAATTTGTGCTTATTTGAAATTTCTTTTAAGGCTGCTGACAAATTACAAACAATGCTTGACATATCTGTCTTAAAGGAGAGCACTGAACCAAAAGAATTAGTTGATGTCTTGTTTGAAATGGAATGCATATATATGTATAAATAATCACATTTGTAGTCAATTTTTTTTTGTAGTCAATTCTTAAAATAAAAAAATTCCTACATAGCTTTTGTGGATTAGGTGTTTACATTTGACTTTAAACTCCAAATTTCAGAATAAAAACATTATTTCTTGGGGAAGTAGTTATATTACTATATTAATCTGGGGACTTCTGCTTCTGGGTAAGTAGGAGTGGCTTATGACAAACCATTGCGTCTTGGGAAACAATAGAAAAACCAAATGTAAACAAAGTCTGAAACATACCTAATTTGAAGAAATCAAAGAGCTACCAAGACTCCTAGAGCAAGTGAACTGTGGAGTGGTGAGCCCGCACTCTATAAGCTACTTTTCCCTTCAGAAAACTTGCCAACTCTGGGCTTGGAATGAAAGGCTGAGAAACCAGGCAAAAGATCATGCATAGGAAGTTAAGAAGGCAGCAGAATTTTGGGCAATCTCACAAGACTGAAGGGACCACCGGTGAACTTTGGGGCTACCAGAGCAGCCAGGACTTGAGGGCCCAAGATCTCAGAGAGAAGACACATACTAGATATTAGCCTGATCCTCGGCAGTTCTGCTGCCTGAGGCATTTTGCCTAGTTCTTACACCTTGTAGGGTGTGAGGCTAGGAAGCTAAGAAGCAAATAACTGAAAAAGCAAAACAGTTTTTGACAGTCTCCCAGTACTGAACCTAAAGTAATTGGAATTCAGCACCCGTGAAGGACATGGGATACTGGTACACACCATAGGCTTTCAAACTATGTCCAAGAGTATGAGCAAAAGAGGCTGACCAAATCTTTCAAGACACCAGCCAACTTTGAGTCAACACAGTCCTGAATTGGATAAAGGTGACTTATCCCATCTCAGGCTGCCTGTCAGAGACTAGACTGAACCTTATTTGAAAGAAGTTACCATCATCCATTTTCTCTGTAATTTTTCATACATAACACCTATAATTTAACTTAAAATCTCTGGACGCACCAAGAAATAGGACTAGGTGAAAAACCACAAATAGTAACTGTCCCAAGGATGACTCATTTATGGATGTTACTGGAATTGGACTTTGGTCTGGAGCTAAAGAGTAGCAGCTTTCTTTAGATAAGGCTAGAACTCTCAAATTCTCCATTGTCCCTACTACTCTCTCTTGCCTTACTCCTGGCTTGATCCATTAAATTACATTATTTATGCTGTAGGAATTTCTGTTTACAACTGTTGCTTTACAGTGAGGAATATATCTGTTTTATTCTTAGATATTTGGTCTTCCAACCACCACCATATGGATTTGCACACAAAGGGCATGGAAATGTTACCAACAATCTGGCTTTCAGATGATTGTTATTTAATCATTTTTGAAGGGTGGCTATTATGGTCTTGTTTTCTTTTTGCATAGGAGGATGAGTAGGGGGTTACAGTGTGAATCTTGATATAAATAGAAATGCTTGATTTTTGGTTTGTTTTTGAGTTCTTTCTTGCAAAAGGAAAAAAAATCATGAGTGGCTACAGGGGAAAAAAAATAAAAGCAAGTTCAGACAGGCTTAAATAAAATTACAGTTGGCCCAGTGAGTGGCTTCCTGGGAATGTGCAATGTGCATTTTTGACTTGGACTGCTCACATCTCTCAAATGATAAAGGATCAGGAATGAGATAGGCCTTTGTAAACCAGTGTCAGCTTGCTCTCTGTTCTGAGTGAAGAGCCATTACTTTTTTTTTTTTTTTTAAACAAAGGAGGATAGCCTCCCACTTCCGCAGTGTCCTTTCTTTAAAGAGCAACTGCTTCTTAAAGCAGCAGGCCAGGATCGTCCAAGAACAGAATTTTAGAAGCAGAGTAAGGGATACAGCTTACCCTGAGTGCTTTGGAATCACAGTGCTCTAGAGTGATTTTCAAAGTGTGGTCTCAAAACTGGCCTTTGGCATCGCCTGTGATCTTGTTAACAGTGCAAATTTATGGGCTCACCCAGACCTAGTGACTTGGAATTTCTGGAGATGGGACCCAGGAGACTCTGTTTTTAATAAGCTATCTAAGTGCATTATATTTTAGAACTGTTGCTCTAGAGTACTGATGGTAATCCATGCGGAGTCAGTAGGTAGGGCCAAGATATCTAAGGCACATCTGTGGTGATGCTGTCGTGACCATATCCAGAAAATGTTGCAGTATTCATTTATCCATGTTCTAATCTAATGGAGTTAGGGTCTTTGGGCAGTCTCTCCTCTGCCAGAAAATCATATGATCTATCTCATATATTAGAGGGGATTTTTTTAAAAGACAATTGGGTATGATTTTGCATTTTCTATAGACCATTCCTCTACCCACCACAAGAAGTTCTTTTTATCCTGTGTAAAAAGTCTTTGTTAATTAGGAAGATGAATCAGGCACCTCATCTAGATAATAAAGCAATCAGGCATTGTGAGGAAATCACGTATCTTTTGAAAACAGAGAGAATCATATTCCTTTAAGAGTAACTTGGAGGAAAAAAAATGAGCTAAAATGACAGATAAGAATAATGGTACTTGGAGAACAGAGTCAGCTTTCAGAGAGACAATGGATAGAGTTGGGACAGAAAGTCAAACTTTTAAAGGCATCCCTGTGTGCATGATAAAATGTATTTTTTAAAAAAATCAGTGATATATATATATATATATATATACATTTTTTAAAAATCAAACATTAACTCTTAAATTCTTGGTCTAAGATTTCCAACAATGATTTGACAATGACTTAGTTATATTAACCAGTTTGTATGTGGCTCTTTTAAAAAGTATGTCTGTGTGTTGTGATCTCCATGGGTTAAGTGATTTTTCTCCTGTGCCTATTCTCTAAGGGAAACAAACAAACAAAAATGACACAGTTGTTTAAGAAGTTTGAGATGATAAATGGTTTTAAAGATCTATTGTTTTTTCCAGTCCACTTTTTAAATGATTCAGTGAGCTACTGTATTGTTGAGTGGAGACTCTTTCTGCTTCCGAGAAAAATATTCAAGAGAGTATCTCTATATATTTATCGTTTAGAGGTGCTAGCCATTTTTAGTAACTTATACAGTTTTGTGAATTAACTTCCCCTGTTGACAGTTTTATTAGTAGGCAAGTGACTCAGTCAAACTTACTGGTAGCACAATCTGGAAGGAATCTGAAGAGGATAAAGCTAGAGTTCATCAGTTATTCATCAGATGTTGATGAAATATTCAGTTAGGTTCTTTCAGGGTAAAATTGTCTTTTTTCTTTTCTTTCATTTTTCTGCTTTTCTACCTGCTCCATCAGGTAAAGATAGTTATCTGGTTCTACCTTATTGGGCTTTGGAAGAGTTCTAAGAACAAAACAACAGAAATAAAAGAGATAAAGTTACAAATTTCCAAGAAAGGATAACTTCCTATAACTTGTTGTCATGTCTAAGATGTTCACAATACGTTGCTCTTTCTGGGTTGCAGTTTACTAGAGTATGAGAATCATATTGCAATGTAAACAGTAAAGCACCTAAAGTGATGAGTATTATTCATTGCCCTACTTTACTTGCACTTAGGTTCAGCTCCACCTAGTTGAGCAAGTAGAGAGAGATGCTGATAGTGTTTGTATGAGAGAGACTGTGTCAATGAAAATATCCTGAAATGAGAAATTCTAGAGATTTGTCGCCCCATTGAATATTGTAGAAATAGTAAGAAAGTAAAGAGAAAAACTACTACAGATATGTACACATTTTGTTTGTTAGCTTACATTTGGAGATTCTGTGCGCTGTATAGTTTCAACTGACAATTTGACATAAATGAATTCACATTCCCTATGACTATGGGCAGAGTTTTTATATTTAGCTTTCTCATGATGGAATAGCATTAGTGCATTTCTTATAGGACTGCTGAGAGTATTAATTGATAATGCAGGTAAAGTTCTAGGCATAGGACATGGTACATAGTAAATGTTCAATACATGGTCTCTTGTTATTTAGGATATTTTTATTTGTCATATGCCTAATTTGACATCGCTAAGATTTATTTTAAAAATTAGAGTGGCTGTTGTGTAAATGATTTCGTTTATACGTCATCTTCCGTGTAGAGACAGGCAGTAGGACATGCACAATCAAATGACTTAGAGTGCAGCAAGCCCAATTTCCCCCTGCATGGGAGAAAACCTAGCCTTGGGAACTGATGGCTGGGTAAATACCAATTTCTCGTCTGGAAGAATGAGGAGGAGAAGCAGACCCAGGGCAGTGAGTTGCTACTGGCACCACTCAGAGAAGTTTAGGAACCATTTGGTTATTTAAGTAATTCTTGACTTGCTAATGAATAATGCTCTTAACTCCATTGCCTCTGTAAAATGAGACTCAAGGGACAAGGTCAAGTTGTAACTTGCAGGGCTGTGACTGAGTGTGAGCAGTTGTGGGGCTGCAGATGTAAAGCAGGGTTTGAGAGTACCTTAGTGAGTGATGGGAATCAGTAAAGGATTTAAAATGTGATGGAAAGCAGCATGAATGTGAGTGTGGCTTTGGTGTCTTAGTGTGTGAATCTCTAGCCCACAAAGCAACATGGGAGGAGGGCTTTTGAATAAGCCCAAAGAGAATCTCTTGTCTCTGAAATAGCCAGTTTTTTCAGAGATACTCTCTCTGTAACACTTTTTCCACTCTAAAAGACAACATATGCCCTTCTGCCCTTCCAGGAGTCTGAGAATTTAAGGTGGGAGGGAGGGGTGCTTCCGGACATCCAAGGGTCAGGAGATACTTGATTCCCAGAGAGGAGCAAGAGCCACTGCCATCTTACCAGGCTGCTCGGTGTGGTTCTGGTGGTTTCCAGTATCAGAAGGAAGATGTGCCCAGGGTAATCATTGACTCAGACCATGTAGCTCGAGGTACCATCCCTCTAACCACCCGTCCTCTGACATCAGTTCCTATGGGCCCACGGCCAAAACAAAGAGCAGAGTTCAGAAAAGGATGGAAAAGGTCTTATTTCATATCTTCCAGCACAGGGAAATAGCCCTGCATGGCTTCACACAGGGTACCATGTAGAAAACACAAGTGAGAAAAGGAAGAATTCAAGTTTGGAAATTTTGGAGGAACAATTGCCTAAATTAATTCATTAATTAATCCATAAATTGAATAAATATTTGAGTACTTATTTTCTGCCAAGAAAAATGCTGGATGCTAGATTCCGGGTTTAATGTACAATTGAGCTGATGGAAGCAGGTCGTGTAGTGTGCTAGGGAGTAGCTTAGGCAATTTCGGTGTTCTGGGTTCAACGCACATCACTCATTATGTTTTAAAAGGCATTGCAAAGCTTGGGTTAACTCAGCAATGTGATTAGTTACTGATCAGCAAGAGTGTGTTTTCTTACTGTCTTAGTAAAAGGGAATTGATGATTAAACATGAATAGTTTCTGTTAAATTTGAATTATAGAGTTAACAATATTGAGTTAGCCTACATAACTGTATGAATCTTTCTTAATTTTTAAAAAATTGGTAAAATACCATGATATATCATTCCAGACAGCTGTTGTTGAAGTATGTGGATATCTATTAATTCAAATGGCTACTCATTATTTTGGTGCGAAGGGTGCGGAATACCTTAAATCAGGCAAACACCTACTACTTAAGTACTTGTTTGTAAAATATGATGTTTAGATCTGGATTTTCCCTGAATGTGGATATGGATTGTTTTGAGTGAGCAAACCCTCTATCAGATTTAGTAAGGTGAATTAGAAGTAGCTTTGCCAGCACTTTTTGTTCTTGTTCAGTCTGAAAGTTTTTGCTGACTGTCTACTCGAGATCAGTGATTGTGAGAGAGAGAGTACTGGAGAGAACAGATGGAGTTAAAGACACAACCCCTGATCTCAGGAGCAATTTTCTGTTGGGAGGAAGTGTGTGTGTTCACATAATCAGGCTGATAGGATAAAAGAGTCAAAGTCTCAAAACATGGTTCAGAAAAGAAGGAAATAAATTTGTACTGGGGTGATTGAAGAAGCATCATAGAGAAACTGAGGGCTTTTTTTTTTTTTAACATCTTTATTGGAGTATAATTGCTTTACAATGTTGTTAGTTTCCGCTGTATAACAAAGTGAGTCAGCTATACATATACATATATCCCCATATCCCCTCCCTCTTGTGTCTCCCTCCCACCCTCCCTATCCCACCCCTCTAGGTGGTCGCAAAGCACGGAGCTGATCTCCCTGTGCTATGCAGCTGCTTCCCACTAGCTATCTGTTTTACATTTGGTAGTGTATATATGTCCATACCACTCTCTCACTTTGTCTCAGTTTACCCTTCCCCCTCCCTGTGTCCTCAAGTCCGTTTGAAACTGAGGGCTTTTAAAAAGTTGTTTAATACATTGGGAAAATTGGGTTTTGGGTACTTACTAAGAAGCAGAATAGTATAGTATTTAAGAGCTGGGCTTTGGAGCTGGATTCAAATTCTTCCTCCACCTCTTAGTAGCTGTGTGCCCCTGGTAAAGATATTTTCTGTGTCACAACTGTACACCTATAATATGGGGATGATGGGATTCATCTCATAAAGTTGTGAAGATTAAATGAGCTTTTAAATTTATAGAGCTTAAAATTTTGATGGATACTGGATTCCACAAATACTAGCTGCTATTATCATTAGTATTATGGGTTATTTACAATTACATACGGAATAGTAGAAGCAAGCTTGTATTAGAACCTAAATTCTTGTTTCACCTATGCCTCTAGCAAGTCATGTGATCATGGGAAATGGGCTAACTTCTGTTTCTTAATCCACCTTTTTTTTAAAATTATTAATGCACTCATTTTCCTTTTAAACTTTTCTCATGATTTCTGCGAGTTCTTTTTAAATTGAATCATAGTTGATTTACAATATTATGTAATATTAGTTTCAAGAGTATAACACAGTCCATATTTTTATAGATTATACTCCATTTAAAGTTATTATAAAATATTGGCTATATTCCCTGTACTGTACAATATACCCTTGTAGCTTATTTATTTTTAATTTTTTCTTTTTGCGGTACGCGGGCCTCTCATTGTTGTGGCCTCTCCCGTTGCGGAGCACAGGCTCTGGACGCGCAGGCTCAGCGGCCATGGCTCACGGGCGCAATCGCTCCGTGGCACGTGGGATCTTCCCGGACCGGGGCTCGAACCTGTGTCCCCTGCATCAGCAGGGAGACTGTCAACCACTGCGCCACCAGGGAAGCCCCGTAGCTTATTTATTTTATGCGTAGTAGTTTGTACCTCCTCTTCTCCTACCCGTATCTTGCTCCTCCTCCATTCCCTCTCCCCACTGGTAACCACTAATCCATTCTCTATATATGAGTCTTTTTTTGTGTGTTACAGTCATTTATTTTTCAGATTCCACATACATGTGATGACATACATTATTTGTCTTTATCTGTCTGACTTATTTCACTAAGCATAATACCCTCCAGATCTATCCACGTTGTTGCAGATGGCAAAAGGAAATGGGCTGACTTCTGAAGTTCATCATTCACTAGATAATATTTAAAGTCCTTTTCAACTCAGAAATTCTAGGCTCATGATGCAAATGAATTCACATATTAAGCAACTGATTTGGAAACAGTAAAATGGAGTAGTTAAGACCATGGGCTTACCCTATATCTTACACCGTACAAAAAAACCAACTCAAAATAGATTAAAGGCTTGAACATAAGACCTGAAGCGTTGAGAGTCTTAGAGGAAAACATAGGGGGTAATCCCCTTGAAATCAGTCTTGTTAATGATTTTTATAATTTGACACTAAAAGTACAAACAACAAAAGAAAGAAATTAACAAGTGAGACTGTATCAAACTAAAGTTTCTGTACAGCAAAGGAAACCATCAACAAAATGAAAAGACAACTTATGGGATGAAAGAATTATTTGCAATCTTATATGTAATAGGTTAATATCCAAGCTATATTAAAAATCATAAAACTCAATGGAAAAAAATAATTAAAAATGATCAAAGGAACTGAATAGACATTTTTCCAAAGAAGACTTACAAATGGCCAACAGGTACATGAAAGGATAATCGACATCACTAATCATCAGGGAAAATGCAAATCAAAAGTGCAATGAGATGTCACCTCATACCTGTTAGAATGGCCATCATCAAAAAGATAAGAGATAGGGCTTCCTTGGTGGCTCAGTGGTTGAGAGTCCGCCTGCCAATGCAGGGGACGCGGGTTCGTGCCCCGGTCCGGGAGGATCCCACGTGCCCCGCGGCTAGGCCCGTGAGCCATGGCTGCTGAGGCTGCGTGTCCGGAGCCTGTGCTCCACAACGGGAGAGGCCACAACACTGAGAGGCCCATGTACCCAAAGAAAAAAAAAGATAAGAGATAACAAGTGTTGGCAAGGATGTAGAGAAAAGGGGACCCTGGTGCACTGATGGTGGGAACGTAAACTGGCGCAGCCACTGCGGAAAAGAGTACGCAAGTTTCTCAAAAAATAAAAATAGAACCACCATAGGACCCAGCAATCCCACTTCAGGGTGTGTATCCAAAGGAAATGAAAACAGGATCTCAAAGAGATATCTACACCCATGTTCATTGTAGCATTAGTCACAGTAACGAAGATACGGAAACAACATAAGTGTTGTCAACAGATGGATGGATAAAGAAAATGTGGTTTATATACACAGTGGAATATTTTTCAATCATAAGAAAGAAGGAAATCTTGTCATTTGAGAAAACATGGGTAGACCTTGAGGGCATTATGCTAAGTGAAATAAGTCAGGCAGATAAAGACAAATACTAGTATCACGTAATATGTGAAATCTAAAAAACCTGAACTCATAGAAACAAAGACGAATAGTGATTACCAGGGGCTGAGGGATGGGGGTGGGGTGGGGAAGGGTGTCAAAGAGTATAAAATTCCAGCTATAAGATGAATAATTTGTTGGGGGATCTAATGAACAGCATGGTGATTATAGTTAATAAGGTTGCTAAGAGAGTAAGTCTTAAAAGTACCCGTCCCCAAAAAGAAATGGTTATTATGTGACATCATGAAGGTGGTTCAAGCTAGGGTAGTAATAATTTTGCAGTATATAAGTGTATCAAGTCAACACATTGTACACCTAAACATATCGATGTTATATGTCAATTATATCTTAATAAAGTTGGTTGGGGGGGCGGGGCAGATCATGAGTTTAGCAGACTGACAGACCCTTATTTTAGTGCCTGATTATTTAGCTTGCTGTTTGATGACAAGCAGATAACATAACCTCTGAATATGAGGGTAAGATTTACATTCATCTTAGAGTGTTGCTCATTGATTAAATGAGATGGAGCATGTAATCAACAAGTACAGTATCTGGTACACAGTGAATCAACACATGGTAGTGATGATGATGATGTGTTATGCTGGACATAGAGTAGGGGTTCGGTAAGTTCTGGCCGAATGAATGATTAATAGAGCTTTCCTTTTTTTCTCTAAGTTAAGTGGCTGACAGGAAGCCCTCCTAAAGACATATAGAATTTTATAACTTAATGGAGTGTGTATTTATGGCTTGGATGTATTATATAATCACTTTCCTTTTATTGCAAATCTGCCCAGCTTCTCTCTGCCTAAATGACATCAGTATCCATATTAAGAGATATCTTTGCCTGGCTCCAGCAGTCTTGCCCACAAGTCTATTTAAGGTTTACTGATGCCAGCTATTGATCAAGAGCATCAGTGATGGGTTTTTAAGGAAGATTTGTTTGCCACTTTGCAAATTTTCAAGAAAGCGGTACTGAATTGGAGGTTTTAATGGGCCTCATTTGTGAACTTGGAGCAGAGATGGATGTCGTAACAAATAAAATCAAATAGGAAAGTACCAAATAGGAAGTACACATTAGATGTTCTATTTCGTTTATTCTTGGAAAACAATGTTTACTTTTCCTGTTGTCTGTGTAGTTCATTCGCAGCATAGCATTCTGCAAAGTGGGTGAGTAGTTAAAAGAATGTCAAACCAAAAATGCTTTTCCTTGACATCAGGCACACATCTTTTGAAGATGATGAACTGTTAAAAACCCATACTCTTTAGGAAAAGGAATAAAATTTGAACTGAGTTAATTACAATATGAAATACTTAGAAATGAAAATAAACATCTTTTTTGGTTCAGATCTATGAAGACGAATAAAACAGGTTGATTAGAATGTACTCCATGGAGGGTAGGGTTTTTAAAATCTGTTTTGTTCACTTCTGTGTTTCAGGAACCTAATACAGTGCCTGGCATATAGTAGGTACAACAACATATATTTGTTGATTAGATAGTTGAATGGAAGTAACGCAGTCTGGCATTTGTCTCCATCTGAAAAGGAACCAGAGGAAAGTCTAGGCTTTTATGTGCCCTTGAGGCAGTAGCCTTCTTGCTTCCTCAGTTACATAAATGTTTACTTTGATATTTCAGCATCATCCTTCATCAACCAAGCTGGTGGTTAAAAAAAAAGTGTTTTTTTTTTTTAAATTACATCATCATATATAATTCCCCAGTACTGCATCAACTCCTGGATCATATTGGGGAATTGTGAAAAACTGCTTTGCCATCACACCTGAATTTTTCACTTAAAAATCAACTTCAGTAACACTCAGTCATTTACAAGTTAGACTCCCTGGAAACGTCAGTGGCTGTATTTGCCTACTTTATCCATTTAAAATGTTTTTAGAGGACGGGAAGTTTATGGTTTGTAGTTACTTCCGTGGGGCTTTGGCCAAAGGCTGGTCTGAACTGGATAGCCTACATTTCAGCAGAAATCACAGAGGAAAACATGTGTATGCTGATGGCTTGCCGCTGGCACAGTCATCTCTGCTGCTGACTGATGGTTAAGGGATGGTCCTGTGATGCATTACCGCTTTCCTTCTGTGCCATCGATTCTGTCCAGTCAGTACAGTTTAGTCATGCACTGTGGAAATTACCTTTTTCATTGCACAGCCTAGCAAGGGAAGGATACTATTTTAACCCCAGATTTATTTGTTTGGAGGTGATGTAAAATAAACTGGAAAAGAAAACCTGTGATGGATATTACAGATGAGAAAAACATTGTTACAAATGATTCCTCTTTCCTTTGGTTTAACTATGCATGTTGTAGTTAGTAAAAGGTTAGTTCAAAAATGACACCACAAAGTGTAAAAACTATGATTGGGGGGTGGGTGAGAGTGGGTAAGGAATTGAAGGGAGAGTTTTTGTTTAATGGGACTGAGCAATCTCCTGCAAAATGTTTCAAAATAATTAACGGGCAAAATGCACGAGTAAATTGAAGAGAAATTATTCTTTCTGGTATCTGTTTGGGGTGAAGCAAGCATTTATCTAGAGTAACGCCGGTGTAAGTCTGGCATGGCATTAAAGAAAATGGTTTGAAATGTCTTTTCAAACTGTCTGTTTGAACTTGTTTTTAAAACCTGAGATGGAGACAAGGAGATGTACATCAGGCAGCATGTCCAGTGGCGGATGAATGTGGCCTTGTGGAGGACTAGGGGGAAATGGTGATTTTCACCCTCGTGGGTCAGATTGATGTACACTTTGAAATTATTCCATAAACACCCGCCCCCGGTCCTCACCCCACAGGATGGAGGAGGAGAAAGGGAAGAAAATACGTCAGAAAGAGAAAGATGGGGCCTTGGATTCCTGCTGAGTACTTAACTCACCTGTTCTTTCAAAGTGACTATAAGTATATAGATTTTCATCGCGATTTTTCTGTCAGTAGTGACCTGGAAAATACTTATTCTCCAAATGCTGAGAGGTAGACAGTAGGATGCAGCTTTGAAAGATTCCGAAAGGGAAATGCAAATGTTGAGAGAAACAGAGGGCACAGAAGAGGTGTGTAGTTACCACCAGCCGTCACTTAAGCTACTGTTGACAATTCTTGCGGCATGTGTTTTACTGTCTCTTCACCTTATCTTTTAAGTGAAAAACAAACTTGAAACGTGTTTTTTAAGAAACATTATCAAATGTAAATGAGTATAGGTAGTATGATGTTAGCTGGCAAAATGTAAGAAGGCACATTGTTTAGTGTGGCAACACTGTAATTTCACTCTATCACAAGTTCTCCCCCTCGTAGAACCATTGCCAGTCACGTGAGCCAGGGACACTCTTTCTCCAAAATACATGTCTTAAGGAGCCTATGACCCTCCTCAGCTGCCGAGCTGTGAAAATTAGAAGTTGTGTTTATTTATAAAGTGGGCTGCGCTCTAGTTGCCTCTTGCACATGAAGTATTGATAAGCCATCCTCAGAAGCTTTTAAAAGAGTTTCTGTCTTAAGATAAAAATGCCATAGGGATGTTTAGCCACTCTTCTACTTTGTACTCCATTTCTATCTTTATCCCGTCAACATATTATAGATAATTCGTATGGGTTATCTATATAGTACCTTATTAACCTAATGGATTATCTATACAGATGACCCATATATTATTATATAGAATCCATGTATACTATAGATAACCAGTACGGATACATATTCACACACCTTCTTCCCCACTCTTTCTTTTTGTTTGATAATTATGACAGCTATCTACAGCTATATCAGTTTTCCTCTGGTATCAAGATTGGGGTCAACACTCATTTTTTGAGCACCTGCAGTGTTCCAGGAACTTCGATCATCTCCAAGGATTAAAGATGAGGCCCTGCCTTCAAGGAGCTGTGTGGCAATGGAGTAAACAGAGGTCTAAGTACAAAGGGGTTTTACTCTTTCCCTAATAGAAGTAGGCAAGGGGACCTGGATACACAAATGGACCAGTAGTTCGTTTTGTCTCAGAGTGGACATGAAAAAGGTACTAAGAGAAGACTGAGCTGGCATTAGAGAGTAAGTGCTCACTGCAAGGTGAGCTTGAGAGCCACTTTGGCAGAGGGAACGGTGTAAGCCCAGGCACAGGAGGGGAGGGCTGAGGAAATGAGGAGCAGCCTTGGAATGACAGCTCTGCCACTAACTGGGTGGGTGGCCTCAGGCAGGATATTTGGCTTTGCTGAGCCTCTTTCCATCACTAGTAAAATAATAAAGTTTAAAATAATTAAAATACACGCTGAAAGCGTGTTAGTTCCTTTTTAAGAAAGTGTGGTGGGAAGTGTTGAAATGAGTTGGTGGTTGGGGGGGGGTCTTTGGCAAAAGATGAGGCCAGTGCAACAGGCAGATGAGCCACGCTAAGGAGATCAGAATTGATTTGATAGGCAAGGCGGAGCCAGCAGAGGTTTTTAAGTTGAGAGAGCTTCCACCCTCCTATATTGTTAATCAGTTTTTCAGGAAAATGTAAACACTAAATTCTCTGGCCAACATCATAAAAGGGAATTATGGACCAAGGATGTTGGATGCAGGCGACAGAGTGAAATTTATTGGTGATTTAATTTTAATCATGAGGTTAAGAAAGGAAAAGCAAAGGAAAAAGTTACTCGGGAAAACCAAGACTGAGAAAAGGGAGCAGTCTTACTTCAGAATAGTTGAAGATTATCGCTGACCTGAAACTCACTGCCCTTGAAGCTATTGGCTTAATCTCAAAGGATGAAAACTTCTGGAAGTGAGAGAAAGAGCTGTTTGATTAGCAGAGTACATCAAAACCTTTTATGGATACAATCCCACAATGTTCAGTAAAAGCTTTGCGTCATCCAATAGTTAGTGACTATTTTCTAAACTTGATGGAGATAAGTGCAGGAAGCAGAAACATAAAAAATAGCGGATGAGATTTACAAAAATATGGTGAGGAGCAAAGTACACTGATTAGGGAGATAATGATGTAAAAGAATAAAATGCAATCTTTTTGGTTAATGTGATTTGTAAAAATAACAGCAAGCAGGCAGCTTTAGGGAAGGACGGAAAAACCAGAAACTAGGCCTGTAAAAGCCACAAGAAGCCAGAGCAAAGTGAGGTTCACTCTATAAAACTCAAGTTTACCCATAAATAAGATACACCAAATAAGAAATGTGCTATATTTGGAGCCTGTGAGGTGGAAATCAGAAATAGGTTTCTATATTAAACTCCTCTTGCACTTCCTTTCTGAGCAAGAAGAAAACTAACATTTGTTTAGAAAATGGCTTCTGTGTTTCAGCCATGGTGCCAAGGGCTAATAACTGGCAATTAAGAAAAAAAAAATCAGTTTTAGACACCTCAGTAAACTGGTTCGTCGCTGTATTAGTCATTGGGATGAGACAGTATCATTATATCGTCCAGCTCTGCAGAGCAGCTGGGGACCTCTGTTTCTACTGCAAGCCTGAAGGTGAGGGTGGCTCAGCTGCTCACGTGTCTTATGTTGACACCCAGGATGGAGGCTTCATGGTTGAACCTCTGAAGCATGTTCTTCTCATGGTGGTCGGAAGCTCCCGGAGGGACAGGGCAGGAACTTCTTAAGGCATAGGCTTAGAGCTGTTGCACTGTATTCCATTTGGGGGCCCGTGTAGGTCACGTGACCAAGTCCACCATCAAAGCCCAGAGAGGTATGTTTCTCCCGTGGATGTCAGGGAAAGGAAGGGAATGCTTGTTCAACAGTAACCTCACTTACATTCTCACTTAGCCTCTTGGTGTCTAGGCTTCCACACCTGTACACGGGTGTCATGATTATTACCTTAGAGAGTTGTTGTGGGAGCCATGTGTCTAAAATCACAACTAAATGTTCTCAACAGAGAAACCTTTTTATTCTCTGTTCTTTACCTTCTCATCCTCCTCCATAGCACGTCTGGTTTGTAAGTTCTGTCCTGCCCTCCCCAGCTCCCTGAAGAGTGTTATCAGAGTGTGTCCATCACGGTGTGATACACCTCAGTCAGGCAGGTATGGGTTAAATTTGCTGACTGGAGATGCTCTTGTCCGGGCATTGCTTGTTCTCTCTGCCAGTCTATCTGAAAAAGCAAACTGGAACCTTCACTCCTCTCGTTTCCGCATCCCCTGTAGGATCTCAAGTTGTTGCATCTCCTGACTCCCTACTTCTTTCCTGCTTGTGTTTCTTTGAATTTTATCTGCATATTCAGCCCCTTCTCTTCTCTGAGACTCTATTTATACACAATTTTGTAAGTTCCAGTATTGATTGGAATATACCCAACTTTAAGCCTTTTATTTTTTTCCAATTCTCTGACAATGATGGGTGAAAGAAATCAGTGAAAGTTTTTTAAAGCTCTTAAAGATATTTATAAAAATTTTAACTGATTTTCTTTCTGATTCATTTGTCATAAATTAGAATGAACCAGAATTTTTAGGAATGCTGTGTTCCCAATGTTTGTCAGAAAATAAAGTTGTGTCATTGAGATATTTTCAGCTGCAAGAGGAAAAACTAGATTTTCGACTATTTACCTTTGGGGCAAATGGGCTAACTGAAAGTTGTCAAGCATATCCAATCACTTCATTCTTTGCCTTCATTACAGAAGAATTCCAGTGACATTCCAGTGGGTATTTTCTTTCCTTTTTATTTATTTAGTTAGTTATTTTTGGCTGTACCCCTCAAAATTTTTTTAAAGGGGAAGGTAATTTATTATTTTTTTTAATAAATTTATTTATTTATTTTTGGCTGCATTGGGTCTTCGTTGCTGCGTGCAGGCTTTCTCTAGTTGTGGCGAGTGGAGGCTACTCTTCGTTGCGGTGCGCGGGCTTCTCATTGCAGTGGCTTCTGTTGTTGTGGAGCGTGGGCTCTAGGCACATGGGCTTCAGTAGTTGTGGCTCGCGGGCTCTAGAATGCAGGCTCAGTAGTTCTGGCACATGGGCTTAGTTGTTCCGCGACATGTGGGATCTTCCCGGACCAGGGCTCGAACCCATGTCCCCTGCGTTGGCAGGCAGATCCTTAACCACTTCACCACCAGGGAAGCCCTCCAGTGGGTATTTTCTTTGGGTGGGTTTTGATGAGCTGAATGACAGTAAATCTGCCTCCCTCCTCCCATGGGAAAATTGTAACTGTCCAGAAGAAGATCTGATTACAGTAATGGCGCCTATGTCCCAAGGGGAATTACTCATTAAGAGTAACCCCAGACACACAGGGGCATCTTTGCTTCAATTTGATTTTTGCTAAGTTGAAGCTTGCCTATTACATTCACCCCTTTCACTTTCTTCCCTGTCTGCCCTCCCTTCTGCTTCCAAGTTTCCATTTTAACCGCTTCTCAATCTTTTTCATTGTTTATCATAACATTTAGTAGTCAGTGTTCAGGGAGGCAAGGATAAGCAAGTGATACTATTAACGTTCTCCAAGAGTTTATAAGCTGAATGGAGACTCAAAACATGCTCTGATGAAGTTACTATGCAAGACCTCAGTCAAGATCACCTTGGTGGTTCACTAAGGGAATTTAGAAAGAGGGGCTTGAAGACCTTCTTAAGCTTTCAAGCCGGATTGACAGGGAAACTGGTCCTGTTGCCAATATTCTAGGTAATAATTACAGTAGTCACCATTTATTGGATTCCTTTTCACGTAATCCTCACAATAAATGTTATCTTCCCCAATAAGCAGATAGGAAACCGAGGCCCAGAGACATTAAAAAAATATTATGAGGCCATTGCAATTAACTGACAGAGCTGAGATTTGAAATTTACATGTGTGGGCTTTAAGAGCCCATTGGAGCTGATGCTAGTTCCATTGCCTTTTTAAAGACCTACTTGTAAATACTTAGAGATTTTGAAATAGGTTTTTGGTAAATCAGGAAAAAGGACAGACTGGTAGTAATAAGAGCCTAAATTCCATTGGGAATAGAAAACAGGGCTTAAATGTGAACTGTGTTTGTTAAAAGCCAGCAGGACTTGGCCAATCTTTGGTTCTAATCATGGAAAGGGGAGAGGGTGAGTCTCCCAGGGATGCTTGCAGACAAAATGTTGGGCAAATTGAGCTGTCATGAACAAGACAGCTCAGTTAGGAGGACCTACTTCGAGCAAGAAGCAGTTGGGGCAATAACAAGGTAGATTTGGACCCATCTAATAAGGAGTTTGGTGCCCACATGGAGGTGACCATCAAGCAATGGGAAAACTAGGACATGGACTTAAGAGGAAGAATGGTCCAGGGATCTAGAGATAGCTACAGATAGATGCTTATTAAAGTGATTCAACTAGATGGAGAGTGTTGAGACAGAAGAAAAACAACATACATTTAGGTGTTAGGTAAAAACAATGGAGTTAGAGAAGATTGTGGAAGGCAGAGGAAAACCGGGAAAGTGGTATGTTAGATTTCTTTATTTTTTTTAATCTTTATTGGAGTATAGTTGCTTTACAATGTTGTGTTAGTTTCTGCTGTATAGAATGCGTTGAATGTTGCTGTATAACAAAGTGAGTCAGCTATATGTATACATATATCCCCATATCCCTCGCTCTTGTGTCTCCTTCCCACCCTCCCTATCCCACCCCTCTAGGTGGTCACAAAGCACCAAGCTGATCTCCCTGTGCTATGCGGCTGCTTCCCACTAGCTATCTATTTTACACTTCCCAGTGTATATATGTCAAAGCTACTTTCTCACTTTGTCCCAGCTTACCCTTCCCCTTGCCCGTGTCCTCAAGTCCATTCTCTACATCTGCATCTTTATTCCTGTCCTGCCTCTAGGTTCATTAGAACCTTTTTTTTTTTAGATTCCATATATATGTGTTCCATATATGTTTGCTTTTCTCTTTCTGACTTATTTCATTCTGTATGACAAACTCTGGGTCCATCCATCTCACTACAAATAACTCAATTTCATTTCCTTTTATGGCCGAGCAATATTCTGTTGTATATTTGTGCCACATCTTCTTTATTCATTCATCTGTTGATGGACACTTAGGTTGCTTCCATGTCCTGGCTATTGTAAATAGAGCTGTAATGAACATTGTGGTACATGACTCTTTTTGAATTATGGTTTTCTCAGGGTATACGCCCAGTAGTGGGATTGCTGGGTCGTATGGTAGGTCTACTTTTAGTTTTTTAAGGAACCTCCATACCGTTCTCCATAGTGGCTGTATCAATTTACATTCCCCCCAGCAGTGCAAGAGGGTTCCCTTTTCTCCACACCCTCTCCAGCATTTCTTTTTTGTAGATTTTTTGATGATGGCCATTCTGTCCTGAGTGAGGTGATACCTCATTGTGGTTTTGATTTGCATTTCTCTAATGATTAGTGATGTTGAGCATCCTTTCATGTGTTTGTTGGCAATCTGTATACCTTCGTTGGAGAAATGTCTATTTAGGTCTTCTGCCCGTTTTTGGATTGGGTTGTTTGTTTTTTTGTAATTGAGCTGCATGAGCTGCTTGTAAATTTCGGAGATTAATCCTTGGTCACTTGCTTCATTTGCAAATATTTTCTCCCATTCTGAGAGTTGTCTTTTGGTCTTATTTATGGTTTCCTTTGCTGTGCAAAAGCTTTGAAGTTTCATTAGGTCCCATTTGTTTATTTTTGTTTTTATTGCCATTTCTCCAGGAGGTGGGTCAAAAAGGATCTTGCTGTGATTTATGTCATACAGTGTTCTGCCTGTTTTCCTCTAAGAGTTTTATACTGTCTGGCCTTACATTTAGGTCTTTAATCCATTTTGAGTTTATTTTTGTGTATGGTGTTAGGGAGTGTTCTAATTTCATTCTTTTATGTGTAGTTGTCCAGTTTTCCCAGCACCACTTATTGAAGAGGCTGTCTTTTCTCCATTGTATATTCTTACCTTCTTTGTCAAAGATAATGTGACCATATGTGCATGGGTTTATCTCTGGGCTTTCTATCCTGTTCCATTGATCTATATTTCTGTTTTTGTGCCAGTACCATACTGTCTTGATTACTGTAGCTTTGTAGTATAGTCTGAAGTCAGGGAGCCTGATTCCTCCAGCTGCGTTTTTCTTTCTCAAGATTGCATTGGCTATTTGGGGTCTTTTGTATTTCTTTTTGTTCTAGTTCTGTGAAAAATGCCATTGGTAGTTTGAGAGGGATTGCATTGAATATGTAGATTGCTTTCGGTAGTATAGGCATTTTCACAATGTTGATTCTTCTAATCCAAGAACATGGTATATCTCTCCATCTGTTTGTATTGTCTTTAATTTCTTTCATCAGTGTCTTATAGTTTTCTGCGTACAGATCTTTTGTCTCCTTAGGTAGGTTTATTCCTAGGTATTTCAATCTTTTTGTTGCATTGGTAAATGGGAGTGTTTCCTTAATTTCTCTTTCAGATTTTTCATCATTAGTGTATAGGGATGCAAGAGATTTCTGTTAATTAATTTTGTATCCTGCTACTCTACTGAATTCATTGATTAGCTCTAGTAGTTTTCTGGTGTCATCTTTAGGATTCTCTATGTATAGTATGATGTTATCTGCAAACAGTGACAGTTTTACTTCTTCTTTTCCAATTTGGATTCCTTTTATTTTTCTTCTCTGATTGCTGCTAAAACTTCCAAAACTACGTTGAATAATAGTGGTGAGAGTGGGCAACCTTGTCTTGTTCCTGATCTTAGAGGAAATGGTTTCAGTTTTTCACCATTGAGAATGATGTAGGCTGTGGGTTTGTCATATATAGCCTTTATTATGTTGAGGTAGGTTTCCCCATGCCTAGTTTCTGGAGAGTTTTTATCATAAATGGGTGTTGAATGTTGTCGAAAGCTTTTTCTGCATCTATTGAGATTGTCATATGGTTTTTATTCTTCAGTTTCTTAATATGGTGTATCACATTGACTTAATGTATATTGAAGAATCCTTGCACTCCTGGGATAAACCGCACTTGATCATGGAGTATGATTCTTTTAATGTGCTGTTGGATTCTGTTTGCTAGTATTTTGTTGAGGATTTTTGCATCTATGTTCATCGGTGATAGTGGCCTGTAGTTTTCTTATTTTGTGTGACATCTTTGTCTGGTTTTGGTATCAGGGTGATGGTGTCCTCGTAGAATGAGTTTAGCAGTGTTCCTCCTTCTGCTGTATTTTGGAAGAGTTTGAGAAGGACAGGTGTTAGCTCTTCTCTAAATGTTTGATAGAATTCTCCTGTGAAGCCATCTGGTTCTGGGCTTTTGTTTGTTTTAGGATTTTTAATCACAGTCTCAATTTCAGTGCTTGTGATTGGTCTATTTATATTTTCTATTTCTTCCTGGTTCAGTCTCAGAAGGTTGTGAATTTCTAATTTGTCCATTTCTTCCAGGTTGTCCATTTTATTGGTATATAGTTGCTTGTAGTAATCTCTCATGATCCTTTGCATTTCTACAGTGTCTGTTGTTACTTATCCTTTTGCATTTCTAATTCTGTTGGTTTGAGTCTTCTCCCTTTTTTTCTTGATGAGTGTGGCTAATGGTTTATCAATTTGGTTTATCTTCTCAAAGAACCAGCTTTAATTTTATTGATCTTTGCTATTGTTGCCTTCATTTCTTTTTCATTTACTTCTGATCTGATCTTTGGGGGTGTTTTGGTTCTTCTTTCTCTAGTTGCTTTAAGTGTAAGGTTAGGTTGTTTATTTGAGGTTTTTCTTGAGGTAGGATTGTATTGCTATAAACTTCCCTCTTAGAAGTGCTTTTGCTGCATCCCATAAGTTTTGGATTGTTGTGTTTTCATTGTCATTTATTTCTAGGTATTTTTTGATTTCCTCTTTTATTTCTTCAGTGATCTCTTGGTTATTTAGTAGCATATTTGTTTAGCCTCCATGTGTTTATATGTTTTACAGTTTTTTTTCCTGTAATTGATATCTAGTCTCATAGTGCTGTGGTCGGAAAAGATACGTGATATGATTTCAGATTTCTTACATTTACCAAGGCTTGATTTGTGACCCAGCATATGATCTGTTCTGGAGAGTGTTCCGTGAGCCCTTGAGAAGAAAGTGTATTCTGTTGTTTTTGGATGGAATGTCCTATAAATATCAATTAAGTCCATCTTGTCTAATGTGTCGCTTAAAGGTTGCATTTCCTTATTTATTTTCATTTTGAATGATCTGTCCATTGGTGATAATGGGATGTTAAAGTCCCCTACTATTACTGTGTTACTGTCGATTTTCCCTTTCATGGCTGTTGCATTTGCCTTATGTATTGAGGTGCTCCTATGTTGGGTGCATAAATGTTTAGAATTGTATCTTCTTTTTGGATTGATCCCTTGATCATTATGTAATGTCCTTCTTTGTCTCTTGTAATAGTCTGTATTTTACCGTCTATTTTGTCTGATATGAGAATTGCTACTCCAGCTTTCTTTTGATTTCCATTTGCATGGAATATCTTTTTCCATCCCATCACTTTCAGTCTGTAGGTGTCCCTAGGTCCGAAGTGGGTCTCTTGTAGACAGCATATATGCGGGTCTTGTTTTTTGTATCTATTCAACCAGTCTGTGTCTTTTGGTTGGAGCATTTAATCCATTTACATTTAAGGTAGTTATCAATATGTATGCTCCTATTACCATTTTCTTAATTTTGGGGGGTTTCTTATTGTAGGTCTTTTCCTTCTCTTGTGTTTCCTGCCTAGAGAAGTTCCTTTAGCGTTTGTTGTAAAGCTGGTTTGGTGATGCTGAATTCTCTTAACTTTTGCTTGTCTGTAAGGTTTTTAATTTCTCTGTAGAATCTGAATGAGATCCTTGCTGGGGAGAGTAATCTTGGTTGTAGGTTTTTCCCTTTCATTACTTTAAATGTGTCCTGCCACTCCCTTCTGGCTTGCAGAGCTTCTGCTGAACGATCAGCTGTTAACCTTATGGGGATTCCCTTGTATGTTATTTGTTGCTTTTCCCTTGCTGCTTTTAATATTTTTTCTTTGTATTTAATTTTTGATAGTTTGATGAATGTGTCTTGTCTTGTTTTTTCCTGGATTTATCCTGTATGGGACTCTCTGTGCTTCCTGGACTTGATTGACTATTTCCTTTCCCATGTTAGGGAAGTTTTCAACTGTAATCTCTTGAAATATTTTCTCAGTCCCTTTTTCTCTTCTTCTTCTACCACCACTATGATTCGAATGTGGGTGCATTTAATGTTGTCCCAGATGTCTCTGAGACTGTCCTCAATTCTTTTCATTCTTTTTTTTTTTTTATTATGCTCTACCGTACTTATTTCCACTACTTTATGTTCCAGGTCATTTATCCGTTCTTCTGCCTCAGTTATTCCGCAATTGATTCCTTCTAGAGAATTTTTAATTTCATTTATTGTGGTGGTCATCATTGTTTGTTTGCTGTTTAGTTCTTCTAGGTCCTTGTTAAATGTTTCTTGTATTTTCTCCATTCTACTTACAAGATTTTGGATCATCTTTACTATCATTACTCTGAATTCTTTTTCAGGTAGACTGCCTATTTCCTCTTCATTTGTGTGGTATGGTGTGTTTTTACCTTGCTCTTTCATCTGCTGTGTGTTTCTCTGTCTTCCCTTTTTGCTTAACTTACTATGTTTGGGGCCTCCTTTTCATAGGCTGCAGGTTTGTAGTTCCCATTGTTTTTGGTGTCTGCCTCCAGTTGGTGAGGTTGGTTCAGTGGCTTGTGGAGGGGACTGGTGCATGTGCTCTGATTGGTGGGGCTGGATCTTGTGTCTCTGGTGGGCAGGGCCATGTCCAGTGATGTGTTCTGGGGTGTCTGTGAACTTACTGTGATTTTAGGCAGCCCCTCTGCTAGTGGGTGGGGTTGTGTTCTTGTCTTACTAGTTGTTTGGTATGGGGCGTCCAGCACTGGAGCTTGCTGGCTGTTGGGTGGAGCTGGTCTTAGTGTTGAGATGGAGGTCTCTGGGAGAGCTCTTGCCAATTGATATTACATGGTGCCGGGAGGTCTCTGGTGGTCCAGTGTCCTGAGCTCGGTTCTCCCACCTCAGAGTCTCAGGCCTGACACCAGGCTGGACCACCAAGACCCTGTCAGCCACACGGCTCAGAGAAAAAGGGAGAAAAAGAGAAAGAAAAACAAATTATTAACATAAAAAAAAAATAATTTTTTTAAAAAAGAGAGCAACCAAACCAATAAACACATCCACCAATGATAACAAGTGCTAAAAACTAAACTAGGATAAACATAAGTATCAGAAACACATCGGTTGCAGACAGCAAACCCCAGGTCTACAGTTGCACCTGAAGACACCGCCTCAATTTTGGGACGTCTTTTCAGGTATCCCACAGATGCAGGTTACATCATTTTGATTATTGGGATTTATTCTGTTGCTCCTGATGCTGGAAGGAGAATTTTCCTTTTCTGTTCTTTGTTCGCACAGCTCCTGGGGTTCAGCTTTGGTTTTGGCCCCACTTTTGTGTGTAGGTCGCCCTCAGGCATCTGTTCCATGCCTGGACCGGAGGGGGTTAAAACAGTGGCTGATGAGGGGGCTCTGGCTCAGTCAGGCCAGGGGGAAGGAGGGGTATGGAGTGGGGGGTGAGCCTGCAGCGGCAGAGGCTGGTGGGACGTTGCAACAGTCTGAGGCCCGCTATGTGTTCCCCTGGGGAAATTGTCCTTCGATCACGGGACTCTGGCAGTGGTGGGCTGCACAGCCTCCTGGGAGGGGAGGTGTGGATTGTGACCTGTGCTTGCACACAGGCCTCTTGGTGGCTGTAGCAGCAGCCTTAGCGTTTCATGCCTGTCTCTGGTGTCTGCGCTGATAGCTGTGGCTCATGCCCATCTCTGGAGCTTGTTTAGGAGGTGCTCTGAATCCCCTCTCCTTGTGCACCCCGAAACACTGTTCTCTTGCCTCTTAGGCAGTTCCAGACTTTTTCCAGGACTCCCTCCCAGCTAGCTGTGATGCACTAGCGCCCTTCAGGCTGTGTTCATGAAGCCAACCCCAGTCCTCTCCCTGGGATCCGACCTCCGAAGCCCAAGCCTTAGCTCCCAGCCCGCACCTGCTCCAGAGGGTGAGCAGACAAGCCTCTTGGGCTGGTGAGTGCCAGTTGGCTCCAAACCTCTGTGCAGGAATGTCTCCACTTTTCCCTCTGCACCCCTGTTGCTGCGCTCTCCTTTGTGGCTTCGAAGCTTCCCCCCTTCCCACCCCCCATCTCTTCCCGCGAAGGGGCTTCCTAGTGTGTGGAAACTTTTCCTCCTTCACGGCTCCCTCCCACTGGTGCAGGTCCCATCCCTATTCCTTTGTCTCTGTTTTTTCTTTTGTCCTACCCAGGTACGCGGGGATTTTCTTCCCTTTTGGGAGGTCTGAGGTCTTCTTCCAGCGTTCAGTGGGTGTTCTGTACGAGTTGTTCCACATGTAGATGTATTTCTGATGTATCTGTGGGGAGGAAGGTGATCTCCACATCTTACTCCTCCACCATCTTGACAGTCCCCTGGTATGTTAGATTTCTATGACTGTGTAACAACTTAGTGGCTTAAAAGAACCCAAATTAGTATTTCATAATTTTCATGGGCTGGAATCTGGCATCTATTACCTTGTTTCTCTGCTAAGGGTCCCTCAAGGCTGAAATCAAGGTGTCATCTCTCTCTGTTCTTATCTGGAGACTTGACTAAGGAAAGATCCACTTCCAAACTCCCACCTGTTGGCATATTTTATTTTCTTGCAGTTGTAGGGTTGATGTCCCCATTATCTTGTTAGCTTTTGGACCGCGGCCATTCTTAGCTCCTAGAATACTCTCTCAGGTCTTTGCCACATGGCCTTCGTATTAAGCCCTCTCACAACATGGATGCTTACTTTTTTCATGGGTTGCAGCTGAATTTCTTTTAAGTTTTGTACTTATGTCTAGAAGGGCCCATTCTCTTAAGAGCTTACCTGGTTAGGCCAGGCCCACCCAACATAACCTCCCCTTTGATTAACTCAAAGTCACCTGATTTGGGGGGTCTTAATTACATCTGCAAAATCCCTCTTTGTCCTATTACATAACCTCATTAGGAGCGGACAACATCATATCAGAGTCCTGCCAATGCTTAAGAGGAAGGAATTATATGGGTTATAGACACCAGAGGTGGGCATCTTGGGGACCCTCTTAGAAATGTCCTTACCGTCGTGGTAGAGAGTACAATCTAGCAAAACAATTTCATTTCTGACAGACTACTGAATACCAAGAGATGTAGGTTTGAGGAAGAAAGTCCCTTGCTGCTACAAGTCAACATTCTAGTGGCAGTGACAGAGCCTAGAATGGTGAATAGTTCTTAATATTCTAGAGAGATGAGAGGATGCTGACTGATTAAAAAGGGATGTTACATTTACGTGTTAGGCTCTTTGCAGTTCTCTGAGCTGAATGGTGAGGGCTAGGGTCAGGTTTGAGTGGCAGGGGAATGAATGATCACGAGCAAGTAATATGTGCATGCGTGTAAGAGTCTTAAAAAGTTTATCAATAAAGGGAAGGAGAAAGGGAATTTTTATCGGGGGTTAACAGAGTAGAGGACCGTTTATCACTTCTAATTTTTAGAATGGTCGAGACTTCAGAATGTTTGTTAGCAGTAGGGAAAGAATCGGTGGAATGGCGAAAATGAACATGGTGTTTTCCCTCCGCACATAAATTCTACCAGCACTTCAGGAGACTTCAGAGTGACAGAGATCTTCCCTTCTCTTAATAGTATTCTTATTTAACAAACAGTTACATGGCACTTATTGTGCGACAGCCCTTATTTTTAAGCACTTGGCAAGTATTAACTTATATAAAACATGCATAAGTGGTGCAAGGTCAATGAGCTTGTAAGTAGTAGAGGCAGGATTCAAACCCAGGAAGTTTGGCTCTGGAGCCCATGCTCGTAACCATTGCACTACCTCCAGCAGGCTTTTCTGCATGGTTCTGTTGTCCATTACTTGTGAGGGGCCTTGTGACACCCCTCGCCTTGTTACTCTTCTACCGGAAAGCTTTCTGCATGCTATGTCTCGATGCCCCAGCCGGATGGTAAGCTCCTGGAAGGCACAGAACAGGGCTCCACACTGCCCTTCCTTCTTCATGGCATCTTTAATGTACTAGATGCCAATAAATATCTATTGATTTGATTTAAGCTAGGATCCTATCATTTACTTTACTTCCTCATTTCCTTTAATCTCTATTGATTATAAAATTAATGGGGTGGTGTGTAATTTGGATTTAACTACTTAGCCTGTAAATGTGATTTTATGACTTTCAATATCATGATAAATCTGTGACCTCTTTGAGGAGTTTCTTGCTTATAAAATAGATTTCACCTAATTAAAAAAGGGAACGAGTGTATCATAGTTCTGAGAGCCATTCTCAGTAAGGGAAAAGGGACGATTGCCTGTTGGCTTCTTGGATTGTGTTTTATTCTCTGAATGATGCAGGCACAGAGTGGGAGGGCACTGTGAACTTGAGTCGATGTTACTGAACAGTGGAGAGGAAGATGATTTAACTTTGGCAGAGGTCTTATCATTATTTTACCCCCTTGCAGGTGTTTTCTTTGCTGTTTATCAAGAACTAAACAACATAGTTGCTTTTCTATTAGTGCCAGTCACTATTTATAATTGAGCTTAATGACCATTTCTGTCTTCAAGGTCAGCCGTGTATTCAAACCCACTGCAGTATAACGTTTTCCATCCCCTGGTGAGTTGTGACCATCTGCTTTCTAATCTGTGTGTTTCTCCCACACAGGTAGGGAAATCCAAGGAAGGTTACCCATCCTTGGCCACTTGCATTTGAGAAAGTCCCTTAATTTGTCCCTCGCCTATTACAAAAGTATTTGCTGTGATGTTAGGAGTTAGAGGGAAGATAGGATTAAAATTACTTTTTGATTTATTTATGAATGCAAAAGGTGATTACTGATGAAAACTTCTGAGCCTGGGAATCAGTTATGTTTGGTTTGATCACCTAGATGCACTGCAGATAAAGAAAGCAAAGCTCATGGCTTGAAATGACACCCCTCAGGGGGATTGGATTTTACAGCACACTTTTTCCTTCAGAATGCTACATGAAAAGTTGCTCCACCGTGTTCCTCTTCAAAGTACTTGTACATGAAGTAAGCGTCACGATATTTATCCCCTGCTGACCCTGTAGCTGCATTTGATCAACAACAAAGAGAAGGAGGCAGATTTCATTTTATTTTTCTCTCATGTATTCGGTGCGTGTTTGTGCATGCGTGTTGTGTGTGTGCATATGCACGAGTGTGAGCAAGTGTGTAAATGTGAATGCGTCAAAGAACTAGAGATTGTGACTGATTTGAAACCAGAGCTTTTAGGATTTGGAAGTTTAAAGGTAGTGAGATAAACGGTATAGTGAGGAGTTGCTAACGAGCTTTGAAAACTCTTCAAAAAACACTTTTTGTTTGCCTAATTCTCTTTGTATGATAGTATTTCTCTGCCTGCATCTAAAAGCTCTGAGATTCCCACAAGTTCATTTTCTAATAATCTCAAGACATGGTTTCCAATGTCACTGAGTCTACCCCACCCCCTCCCCGGGCATGTTCTGTGTTGAGAGGCAGTATGGTGTAATGATTAAGATCATGTCCCTCTGTTGAAATCTTGTCTTACCAGTGTGTGACTTCGGGTAAGTGCTTTCAATTCTCTGAGCTTCAATGTCTCATCAGTAAAATGGTGATACACAATAGTAGTTAACCTTGAAAGGGTTATTACTGGATTAAAGGAGTTAGTGTTCTCCAGGTGTTTGGAATAGATACCTGGTACACAAATGGTTCCTCCCAAGTGTTTGCTCTAACTTCTGTAATTATTGTAGTACAATTAAAATCTAGAGTAAAATCAGGGAGGAGTACAATATAAGTTGCTACATAGTCAGTTTTTTTAGTAGCTATTTTGCTTTTTGGATAGAATGAGGAGAACAAGATGGGGGACATGAGTTTATGGTGATACTAGGAAAATTACACTTAAGGAAGTAGATATTTGCTTATAAGAAGTTAATGTGGGCTTTTAATATTCTCACCCCACCCATGGAAATCCACGTTAGTGTGGGATTTCAATATACTAATGGTCAGCTGCGTTACTTAGCTGCACTAGGACTGGCAGGAGGAAGTAGGGGTAACTAGCTCTAATAACTTTTGTTTACTATTTGCAGCATTGCCCTAAAGCACTGAGAACTATGTTAAACCTTAAGTTAAAGCGCATAAAAAAGCAAGACACTTGCATCTAATCTTTAAGGGATTATTAGGCAGAAACATGTTCCTGAACACCTAGATTAGGCTCTTCTGGTAACACATCATTTTTATGAAGTTCGTAATATTTCATAAATCAGAGAAAAGCACTGATTTTCATGTTTTCTTTGGGTGATCATATAAAGCATACTTTAGACAGTCTGATGAGAGAGAGTTGGCTCTATTCCTCGTGCTCTGTGTTTGGTTGGATGTATTGGTTGTGTTTTGTGTCTTGGGCAGAAAAAAGTGCTAAAAGTTTCATCTTAAGGGAATTTATTGTCTTAGATCATTGGACAATCTGAACCTATTATGGGCTTTAGGGTTGGTTGATGCGGCAGCTCTGTGAAGTCACCACGAACCTGAGTTTTCTCTCTGTCTCTGCTCTGCCATGGACAGTGTTTGCTTCATCCCATAGTGACTTGTCATAATCCTGGTATGCCTGCTAGGAGTAATTGAGGCCGCATGTTCCCTTGTGTATGTCCAGAGAGATGAGAGCTTCTGTTAACACATTCTATTCAATTCTAGTCTTTCTCCTTTATAGTAAAATTAAGGCTTTATAATGACTTTAAATAAGTTATGACACTACTTGAAGAGTGTAGGTAAATTATTTAATGGTAGATTTCATTTCCAGAGACTAAAGAGGGCATTACAAAATATTTGTGTTAAATTGGGGTGGATCTACTAGGGTTGAGAGCTCTACGGTAGAGTCTTGGAAACCACGTTGAGGAATTCGGATTGCATCGTTAGGACAATGGAAAGCCATGGAAAAAGTTTAGTATGTGGAATCACATGATAGGATTTTCATGATAAAAAGATCACCAAGGCTACTGTTTGGGGAAAAGATTAGAGGGGGAGTCTGGTATGACTGAGAGACCTCACTCTTTTTCTCCATTATGAAATGAAAGCCATTTTTATGTCTAACACCTCACCAGGGAAAGCCATGCCAGTTTCAATCTTAGTTACTGCAACTGTCTTTTAAGTTGCCCTTGAGTTTATGCAAATCACAATTGATTGTCCTTCAACAGTAGCAACAGCAAAAACAACAAAAAATAGAATGTTGTAAAGAACAAAAAATGGATTCTTTTAGATATTTAAAATGTGATAAGATATGAGAAGAGCTTCAAAAACCTTAAAATAGTTTATGAAAGGGAGCAGCTTTAAAGGATGTGTTCTGTTTCAGGACATGCAGATATTTTATCTGAATACTGCTTGATCCCAAGCATTACAGTGCTGGCTATGGAACTGATTCTGCTGCAAAACTGCACAGAGTTAACGAATCTATTGCTTGTTCTCTCTTCACATGTCAGGCTTCTATACGTACATCTTTGGAGAATTTCTACACTACTAGTGTTTGAACTTTGGGACATATGATAAAGAATGAGAAGTACTTGAACACTGAAAACTGGAGTTGTATTTGGGCAGTTAAGTCAGAGAAAAATGATACCACATTCATATAAGCAAGGATAGCTAGGTTAAGGTTTTAATGGGCAAAATTGAAAATTGGTCAGAAATTTTAACATACAGACACTTTTTAGATATCAAAATGTGCCGTCACCTTGCCTGAGAACTCCCCAGCAAATCGCGTTAGCTCAGCCTTTAAAATGGGTCTCTGGGTCTCTATTCTCTTCTCTTACTGCCACTACCTTGCTCCAGGCTGAAAGCACTTTGCCCGTGAAGTTTTGCGACAGCCTCTGAAGTAGTCTATCTGCTTCCCCTGAGAGTATTCACACCCTTGGGGAATAAAAGTTGTGCTTTCCCAATTCTCGGAGACGGGGGCGATTTAACAGAATGCCCTCCGTTTCTAGTTATTCGACCTTAATATTTTCTTAAATATTTGATGTTAGCTCCCAAACAAGCAAAGCCTAGCAAATTGATATTAATGGACAAACTGGAGAAATTTAAGTTTAAAAACTTAATTTTGGGGGACTGTGCCTGGTATTTTATTATAATAATGCTTCAATAGTAATAAATAGCATAATATATCTATAGTGATAAGTAGAATATCTAATATAAAGTAAATAAAATGATTCTTTGTTACCTATATCTGTATCATGATTTTCTCCTAAGTTGAAATTTTTTAGTTCACAGGGTGAAATTTAATAAATATGTCACGATTTAATAGTTTTGCAAAAAATGATTAAAATTTATGGATCTCACCATCTGAAACTACCTGAAAACATCTGTGCTCCTGGAATTGAACCCACTTATGCTAAAATATTTATTGATTGATCTAGACTTCATTCAGTCAATAAGTGAGTGACTGTATGAGCTGGAAGCAGTCTTTTCTAGGATGGGATTCAGAATCCAGAGAGGGGATGAGGTTAGTTACAGTAAATCAGTGAAGCCAGACCAAACCTAGCAGCTAAAGAGCTGAAGTGGAGCAAAACAGAATGTGGAGTTAAAGCAGCCGAAGTCAAAAGCCGATAGATGGCGGCGGTAGAGACAAATGGGTCCCAACCACTGAGCAATATTTTTTAAATGCCAATGAAGAGAAGCAGTTTTTCTAGTCATCTCATCAAAACTGTCTTCAGTCAAAGCTTTATTCTCCGTTCGGAAAAAAAAAAAAAAGAAGAAGAAGAAGACTGGGGAGACGGGGAGAAATCTTAGTTCTTTATGGAGGTAATTGTGATGACAGGAGAGCAGGAAATAGAAGAGAGAAAGTTACAGCTTCCAAAGCAAGAGGCACAAGGAAGAGATATGATGGTAACAAAATGTGAGGTGGAGGGATTAGCCCTGACAGGCACAGGAGCACATGCATGGTAAGGCAAGTTGGAAGCAGGAATGTATTAAAGCACATGTTCCCCTAAACAGCCTTTCAGTGTGTGCTTGGCCATAAGCACATTCAGATGCAGCCAGTATCCCTGGTGGGGGGGGGGGGAGGGGGGAAAAGTAAAACACACATGACAGACCAGTAATTAAACCACTTAAATGCTAAGATCCCGCATAAAGTTTTTAAAAAAGGTCAACCAGATGTAGTGGTCATTGGATGTACATGGGCAAGTTACAGAAGAGGAAAATCCAAATGACCAATAAAAGGGAAGAATTAATCTCAGAGAATTGCTAAGTAAAATAACAAGTTGTTTCACCCATGGTTTAGACAAAAGTTAAAAATATGTAACATCCCATGCTGGTTAGAATGCAGAAATACGTTGTCAGTTTGGCCGTATCATTTTCAATTAAAAATACACCTTGCCTTTGACATAATCATCTTGTCTTTATGAATCTATTCCTACACACACACACACACACACACACACACACACACTCACACACACACACTCACACACATGGATATATATATTATTAATTGCAGCATTGTCCATACTGACAAAAATTTGAAACAAAGTGAATTTTGATCACTAGGAGATGAGTTGAATAGACTGTGGTATGCCTATACTATGGATTATTATAAGATTAAAAGTGAGAATGTATATTTGATGTGGAGGATTGCATACGGTATGTTGTAAAATTAGCAAAGCAAGTTATACGTAATACGTAAAGCATGATGCCCTTTTTTTGGTTAAAACAAACAAAGCCTTCATATTTGTGATTGTGGGTGTATAGTTAGACATGATAAAAGGTGTTCAATTAGACATATCAGACTGAAAATTAACATTGAAAGTGGTATGGAGATAGAGCCTAATAAATAAAAGGGGGAAAAAAAGATTCAGAATTCTCTAAACCACTTGATCCCAAACGTTTAGCTATGTACCTTTCTGAGGATTATAAGAAAGTACAGTAGACCTGTAGTGGGGTTGTGGATGGTTTTAATTAGCTTCTGTTACTTATTTTGTTTTTTAGTTTTGTTTATTCAAATGGGCATGAATTCTTTATTTAAAAACTAAGGGAAAGTATGTAGATGATATTATGTCCATTTTATCAATAAGGAAACTGAACCTAGCTAATAGCAGTACCTTTCCTAAGGTTCCAGATAGTACAACAGTGGAAATGTGATTAGAGCCCCAGTTTTCACCAAAATGACAGAAATTTACAGACTAATATGAAAAGACAATTAAAAGTAAGAAATTTGAGAAGGAAGGAACTTTTAGCAAGAAGAACGTTGGAGGAAAAAAACGAACCACAAATGTGCTAACGGAACGGTCAGCCACCATGAGAAGTCAACTGCGCACCTCACCCCCCTCACCTTCAGACCACAACCGAGAAGCAACTCATTAGAAACAAGGTGGTGTTTGATCACCTTGATCTGTAGCAGGGTGAAAATGTTTCAGGAAAGTAAAAGCCAATGATTTTATTTGGGGCTTAAAGGGGTAAGAAGGGGGGGTTAGGGAGGAGGAACGCAGAGACTGTGCCCACTCCTGCCTGTTTTACACTTGGCAAATTAGAAAAGGCAGTGACTAAAGGAATTACACATTATGGCTGAAACAAGATGAAGACAGTCCTAGCTAATGATGATAGGAAGGTGACTGCTCAAGGCACTTGCTAAACCAATTCAACACGGTTATTAAGTCATTTAACCCTCACAACAACTTATGAAGTAGATGCTATTTGCTCCATTGTGCAAATGAGGAAATGGCAGAGGTAGAGGAAAACGTTGGAGATTATCAAGATGACCTGGTAGTAAGTGTAGATGTGAGATGTGAGGTGTAACTGCCAGTCTCCAGGGCACATGATCTATACCATTCTGATGGGCTGTTGGGGGGTGAGGAGGGACCATCAAAATCCCTTTCTAGTTATGAAAATCATGTGGGTCATTTGGGATACACACTTTCCATTGGGGCTAATGGAAACAGAATCAGTTTGCTTATAAGACCTTGTAGCTGTGTATGTTTTCAGGCCCTTTCGTCTGTGTACACACATCTGAAGATGCACATACGTGGACTTTGGCTGTTATTTTAAAAAACTTAGATCACCATTTGCTATATCGTCAGCACTTTGCTTTTTTCCAGTAGGTATATCACAGACATCTTTCTATGCCAATGCATAGAGATTTTGTTCAGTGTTTTTAGCTGCTACGTAATCTTCCATCACATGTAATTGTTGAAGTTACCTCTTGTTCATTACTTTGCCAGACTAAGCAAGAAGGAATTAATTTCTGCCTCTAGCTTTACCCCTCTGTCCCCCGCCCGTCCCCAAAAAGGAGGAGAGGTTAATTAGCTGACTTTCAATTAATTAGGAAGAGTTCAAAAAATTTTTAGGTTAAATACCGTTTAAGAGAAGCATGAAACAGACCCTGATAACTGCGGTGTCTTAGTCGGTAGTGTGTGTATATATATTTATATATTACATAATTTTATAACCTGATATACTAATATTTTAACATATATTTAAAACAAACAAAAAGCCTTCTCTAAATCCTTTCTGATATATGATTTTTGCAGTTTTGCTTTTCTTAAGGTGAGATAGAAGAGGGTTTGGGTGCATTCTGCCACTTAAATGCTGTTGAGTCTTTTAGCTGAGATCACAAAATGTAATGAATAATTTAATGTATACAGATTAGCAGTCTTCTGTAATATTAATTGCAACAAGAGGCCCATTTGTGCCCCATAAAATACAAACCTTGCCTGTTTTATTTATGAAACAAATGTACATCTTAGGCACTCGCTGTTGTTTGTAGGAAGACACGGTGGACTGGAAACTCTGAGTTGATCACCTGGGAGTTCGTAAAATGCTCAGTAGATTTTTGCGATGTTTGGCTGAGACCTTGTGAAAGGAGACAAACATGTAAATGAAGTCAACTTCACAGACCTCTGGGATCCATTACAGCTCAAGATGCTCTTAACACATAATTAGCAAGGGCTTTTAATCACGTTTAATAGGTGTTGAGTAATGAGCTGAGACAGGGTATCTGCTGTGACCACTTTCTTCTCTGATTTGGTTAGGCAAGTAAATGCTGATCGGATGCCCACCCCACATCTACACTCTGAAATGTGACTCGGCATTATATTTTTCCTTTGCTGTCATCAGTGTCTTGATCACTGAGAACTGAGACATTCTCAATAAAAGCACAGAAGGAATCTGTCGAAAAATCCCCTGGAGTGCTCTTAAAGAATGCATGTTCCTTGGCTTTCTTCTGTTTTCTTTGCCTCTTTTCTCATCCCAGTCTGTACCTGATTTGTCACTTAGTTGTTGAGAGACAAATCCAAACATTTGTGAATAGCAGGTAACTCAGTCTCGGCAAATGGGCTCTTTCTGCGTCTGGGATGTCAGAAGGTCCGACCCGCAGTGACCCATGTCATCCTTTTACAAATTTTCTCAGTGCTGCCGTAGTGCAAGAGTTAGAGCCTTTGTGCTCTAAGTCCCAGTTCAGCTCTTTCAATTGTTTTCCCATGAATCCAGTCTCCTTGGACAAAATGGAAATAATATAGATGAAACTAATCCTTTTACACCCCTAACCCTCATCTTGGTCCCTCCTCCCCTTCGTACCCCTGAAAACAGTTTGTGCTGATTCTTCTAAACTTTTGAAAGAATTGTATTTCCTGGTCAGGAGAATTTTCAGTAGAAAATATATAACATTGTTAAATTAGAAGTTTTTTTGCTTTTGTTTTTAGCTAGTGGAATCATACTGTATCTGTAGAGCTGCAACTTTTTCAGGGAACAGTTTACTGAGTGTCTTCTTATTAGTGTCTTTAGAATTATTTTGTTCTTTTTTACTAGCATGGTATTCCAGACTGTAGATATACCACAATTTCTTTAGCCCCTTCCCTGTTGATGAACTGATGATAGTTGTTTGTAGCTTTTCACAGCTTTGATGAATATCTTTGTGCATGCCTCCTTGGTTTGCGTGTGTGAAGACCACTGTAAGTTGGCAAACTGTGACCGGCCACTCAGCCGAATCCAGCCCACTGTTGTTTTTGTGTGGCCCACAAGCTAAGAATTGTTTTAACATTTTTAAATAGTTGAAAAAAATCAAAAGATGCATAACATTTCTTGATGTGAGAAAATTATATGGAATTCAAATAAAATTTTATTTCAACCTAGCCATATCCATTCATTCATGTATTATCTATGGCTGCTTTTGAACTACAACAGCTGACTTGTTTTCACAGAGACTGTAAGGCTTCCAAAGCCTAAAATACTTACTATCTGTCCTTTTACAGAAAAAGTTTACTGATACCTGTTCTAAGGTCAATAAGAAGAAATAGAATTTCTGTATCACACAGCATTAAAAATTAACAAACTGCCCCCCTTTAAATGGTTGTATAAATGTGCATTGTGTAAGACAGAATATTTATTTCTCCACATCTACATCGATTTTTTTTAATGTTATCAAAGTTGACGTTTTTCTGAGCTTACGGAGTATAGTGGTATTTTACTGTTCTGATTTGTTTTTGCCTTTTCTTGATTCCAGTAAGATTGGCCATCTTTTCATATGTTTCCTGGTCCTTTACATTTCTTTTCCTCTATTTTTGTAACTATCACATGCCTTTAAGGGATAATATTTTAATAACAAGTAGTTTATTTTATTCTTGTTTATTTTAATAAACAAAAAGTAAGAATAACATTTATTGAACATCTCCTGTGTGCAAGGTACTATGCTGAGTGTTTCACAAATGTTATATAAGCACCACAGCAATCCCTGTGGTATTAATATTATCTCATTTCATAGATGAGGAAAGTGAGGCTCAAAGAGGTTAAATCACTTACCCACATTCACACAGTTGATCTGTGATAGAGACAGATTTTTTTTTTTAAGGCAGGCCTTTGTTTCCAGTCCCTGATCTTTGCTGTTAAACACTGGCTCTGAGTCCAGTGCAGGATAACTGTGTCAAGAGAAACATTAGTGGAAAAATCTTCAAGTTAGGGACTCTGCTCATTTTCAGGTATCCAGGGATATTCCCAAGTCTCAAGACATAGTTCAACCTTGCTTCTCTTGAATTTGTAAGTCTATATCACATACTACTTTAGGAGAACCTGTGGTTGCCAGAAAATCACTTAATGATTATTGTAGTTTCACAGAGGTTCGCAGTCATGAGTTCCGGGTAGTTGAAGTATCTGTTACTGGAGTCAAAAACGTTCTGTTTGCATCTTGGCTCCCTAACTTATTTGCTACATGACCTTGGATGTTATTTTGCCTTTTTATGTCCCATTTTCCTCATTGCTCGCTTAAATATCAATAATAATACTATTCAAGATTAAAGGAGACGCTTTTAAGAAGTGTCCAGCACAGTTCCTGGCACATAATAATCCTTCAATAACAATTGCATCCCTGTCAAAAGTGTAAGAGCTAAACCATCTGGGTTTTGCCTTTTATGGGGAACCTGGCCCTAGCTAGGCATTTCTCATGAACTGTAGTCCTTAGTCTACCAATGTCACAATGTCTGAGGATGTCTATTAACATGCAGATTCCTGGGCTTCACATCATCTGATTTAATCATCAAACTCTGAGGATGCCCTTGGAAATCTACACTTTTAACAAGTTTCCAGATGATTTGGGGGCAGACTAAAGTTTGAGAACCACCAGACCATCAAAATTCTGGTGGCTTTCTGTCTATTTTTAAAAATGCTAATAAAGGTTATTCTCCTTTGGAAGCCAGTTAAATATTTTAAACCATATGAGGTCAAGGATATCTTCTTTACATGTAACTTAGATTCCTCTGACGATAATTGTAAGATCATGTCTTCTTATTTTAGCAGAAATGCCATCTTTGACATAATTCTTATAATGTCACCCTCTGAACTCCTTTATCTTCTCTATTAAATATGTTCTGATAACATCAAGGTTTTTGGATGATAGATGATGTATTAATTTAGGAGTGCTTTGTGGAGTTGGTTCTTTGTATCGTTTGATCGAATTTGTTATAGATTCTTAGAAGATGGTAATAGAGTCCTTTCTTTTAGGAAGGAAAACAGTGTTTATTGTCTTGATTATCTAGACTGACTCTAAGTCCTAGATAGTGTTTGAATTTGGCACTGATCTTGTCACCAGTCATTTGTAAGGACATCTATAACTTCCTTGCCTAATCTCCCAACCTTTGTTTATGTACCATGTCCTAGACCAGTTCTCAAAGTATGTTTCCTAGTGCAGTGGGATCACTGTCAGCATCACCTGGGAACTTATTAGAGATGCAGATTATCTGCACAACTCCACAGCTACTGAATCAGACGTGTGGAGGAGATAGGGCTTAGCAGTCTGGTAAGAAGCCTTCCTTGGGATTCTGTTGCATGCTCACGTTTGAGAACCAGCTGGGTTCTAGAGTTCAGTCTCAGGTGTTTCCTAACCACCTGGTCTAAATCTGTCTCTCCCTAGCCCACCACCTGTCTTGCCAGCCTTTGGCATTGTACCCTGTTTGTTTCCTTCATACCCTATCACGATTTGTAGTTACGTGTTTATTTCTGTTTTACTTGAAAGTCGTCTGTTTTCCAAACTAGATCATAAGCTTGGTAATTACTAAAACCATACCTATTTTATTCACCAGCATATCCCCTAGCATGCAGCACAGTGCCTGGCATGTGGTAGATATTAAATAAATATGTAAGCAAATGAATGAGTGGATGATCAGTTGATATGAAAGTGACTGAAGTTATATTTCTTCCGATCTGCATTTTTTGGCTTGTTTGTTATTTATGTAGACAACCACACACTACTAGTTTCATAACTAATTTGTAAGCTGTTTACAAGGATAATTTATGTGCTGCACACACACACACACACACACGCGCACAAACTCACACTGCTTCCTGCAGCCAACTTGCTCTGCTGCTTTCAAATCCAGTGGCAATGTCTTTACCATTATAGATGTTTCAACTTGAGGAGAGAGACAGTGTTCAGTTCACTTAGCATGCACTTACTGAGGAGGTAACAGGGGCACATCTGGGCAAGCAGCACTGGAGTTGGCATGGTACTTCTTGACTAAGATTTTTAACTCCATTGGCCTAGAATCGCCAGTGTTCTGAGCCATTCCCGTTGTGAAGGTTAAAATCGGGAAAGCTCTTCCACAGCTCTGCCTTTCTTTTCCTCCGTGTTTCTCTCCCCATCCCCCGCCACCAGCCCCATGTCTGGCCCTCCCTCTTTTTAATACCTCACTCCCTCTTGCAGTCCTTGAATTTATTAGCTCCTTGACGGCTTTCCCCTCTATTTGATAGGTTTCCCCTCTGATTACTCCTTCAGATCTTCCCTAAAGGGCTGGTGAAAATCATTCGCTACGTGTAGGTAGAAGAACTTACAGTCTTCTACAAGTGGACTCACTTTTTTCCTTTTATCATCACCATCAGCAGGTCGAAGAGTTAGGTGTGGATTTGAATCTCAGCTCAGCCCCTTCTTAGGTGAGAAAGCTTGAGTCGGGTTCTTAGCTTCCGTGAGCCAGAGGTTGCCCACCTGTAAAATGGAGAAAATAACAATTGCGTCCTGGCATGGCTGTGAGAACGAACGGGGTAAGATTTGCAGATTACCTAGCTCAACACTGGTGCTCAGTGTATGGTACTCACAATTAAAATATATTGGGTACAGTTCCCATGATCTTGGGAGAGACTAGGAAGCTACAGAGGGAGGGAGATTTGTAACAGCCCACATTAAAATAAAATTTAAATCATGGCAGACAGAAAGGAGATGGTGATTGTGAATCTCTTAGGGACCTAAATATGAAAGTAATCTTACTTTTCTGTCCTCATTCTCTATTGACAAAAGTACCTGCTAATGGATTATGAGGAATGCAAGTTAATACATGCCCTTATCCCCCTTCCTCAGGATTCTTCTCAAATAAATGATAATAAACTGGCCTCCTTTTATTTTGATAAACTTTCCAGGCTAAAATCCCGAAAGTGGTGATAACACAGTGAAAAGTCTTTCCTTCAAAATAGTAAATATAAAGCTACCTTTGTTAAATGTTTAAAACGTGTATTCCAACTTAACTTTCCTAAGGCATCATCTGGGAGTTTTCCAGAGGGAAAACAGATTCACATCTTTTTGGGAATCGTTATCACTAGAGATTTCAGCATTGTCAAATGAATCCAGCTCAAGTATATTTATGGTGGGACATTTATATCTTTTATATTTTACCCAAAATTATATAATGTGTGAGGTTTATTGAAAGCATTATCTTTTTCATCATGATGGTCCGGCGCATTTTTCTGTGACCTGATCTAAAACATGATCTTTAAGTTTTTACCTTGCCAGTCATAAACCAACATCCTCCCTGTCATTTGCATTGTGTGGAAAATAAACAACATTTAGCTGGAAAGAGACAATCCAGAAAGATCGGCCAGTACATCACCAGTAGGTCCAGAATTGCAGTGTACGTAGTAATTAGCAGTGGCTGTATGAGCCCTTCAGTCTTTGGCACGTCCTTAGTGTTTTCATAAATGGCTCTGTTCCTTGGTAGTCTGGACTCCCCAGTACAGTAGTAGGATTATTGTCCTTCTGGACACATTAAGTGGATTATTTTCTTAGAGAAGAAGAGGTTATGAAAAGTAATGTGCCATTTTTTCCCCCTGAGCAGATGCTGGTTTCTTTGATAATTTCCAATTTGAAATAAGAAATAAGATAAGCTTTCCTTCTTTACAGGGAGGCAAAATGTCTTACTGAACAGACTGGGGAAAACCAATTCATTTAAGAACTAATTTAAGAGTGTTCTGATTGGTGAAGAATATTGACATCAGAATCTTGTAATCCACGTTACTTTGGAACTAAGATCCTTGTACACTGCTGCAGGTGGAAGTCCTTTATGTGTATATAGCGTATGTAACATAAAGTCTTAGATACATGTATGAGGGGTTAATGTTTTCCCCAGCTCCTCTCTTCGACTATTTAAGTTTCCCTGTCTGCCTCAGGATCCTAGAATTATTGGTCAACAGGAAGGTAGATGTATTTTGCAAAGACTAAAACTTTAAACTTTCTGTCTTTTTACTCCATATAGGAATAAGGAAGGTCTTGGATTGCAATGTGTGTTTGCAGGGAGTCACTAAATAAGCAGAATGCTTACGAGAAGAGAAGCAAGCCTATATATATCTCTCTCGCTACACACACACACATATATACACACACACACACACATATATATATAAACTTCTTAAATAACATTTAAAAATTCATCTTCTGTCCTATTCAGTAGTTTTCCAGGAAAATTACTTATTAACTCTCTTGCTTTATAAAATGAAGTGTACACTGCTCATCCTACATATGAAAATTCAATTCTGATTTTTAATACAATGCTGTGAAAAGTGACTAGTATATATTTAGGTAATTATCCATAAGGTGTTATCTACTTATGTCGATTATTTTCAAAGTGAAAAAAGCAATTTGAACACATTATAATTTTATCTTTTGCCAATTAAAATATTTAAAATCATTTCTTGCAGTACTTTTATCTATAGTCAGACCTTGTGAGAATCTATTGATAATTGCTTGGTTAGAATGAAATTAACCTGCATCAGTCTTGTAACTAAAATGCCCACTATAACCAGCTGATTTTTCTTCCTTTCTACTCTTTTGATGTAGGCTTTCTCTTCTTCAGTACTCTGAATTCTAGAGAGGCTAACAAATATTCAAAATTACCTGCCATCTTTTACCGTCTGGGTAAATACTCACTTATTTCTGTTTTCTTCTTACTGGTGAATAGTCTCACCTAGATGGGACAGAAGTGCTTAAGATGTACTTGCCTCTCTCTAGATACAGCTACTAAACAGCTGCATCAAACCTGACATTACTTTTCCTATTTAATTTTACCTATGCATTCAGCTAAACAATAACAGACTCTTAGTATTCTGAACTATCCTCTGTTTTGCTTCCATTCCCATAAATTTGTGCTCTTGTCAGAATTATTAAGCATTAAAATGCATTAATGTTGTTAAGGTGTTGTGTTTGCTCGATTTTCCCATTATTTAAAGTTGAATACTTTTTTTTTTTTTTTTTTGCCGCACACGAGCGTCTCACCGCTGCGGCCTCTCGCGCCGCGGAGCACAGGCCCCGGACGCGCAGGCCCAGAGGCCACGGCTCACGGGCACAGCCGCTCCGCTGCATGCGTGATCCTCCCGGACCGGAACATGAACCCGTATCCCCCGCATCGGCAGGCAGACTCCCAACCACTGCGCCACCAGGGAAGCCCTAAGTTTAATACTTTTCAAAGCTGGAAGCTTTTTTTATCTTGCTTTGTTACCCTATAAGGTTTTAAGCAGATGGGTTGCGTACCTGTTTGCTATCTGAAACACAATATTCCTCGTACTTCTTTAGAGTTGGATCCAGGAGAAAAACTAAAGTAGTTTAGTGTTGCATAGGAATACTTAGGATTGCTAAACGAGTTGCATTATTGTGAAAAATGAAGATTTTGTGTTATGATGATAATCTGTTTCTTTTTTTCTTTTTTTTTTTTTCTTTTTGCGGTACGTGAGCCTCTCACTGCTGTGGCCTCTCCCGTTGCGGAGCACAGGCTCCGGACGCGCAGACTCAGCGGCCATGGTTCATGGGCCCAGCCGCTCCGCGGCATGTGGGATCTTCCCGGACCGGGGCACGAACCCGTGTCCCCTGCATCGGCAGGCGGACTCTCAACCACTGCGCCACCAGGGAAGGCCAGGACATGCATTCTTTAATTTGTGGCAGGTAACTCTTCTAAATACACTCAGGAAAGCCATTTAGGAGCATTTTTTTAAAAAAGTCCACCCCCAACAGTGGGAATTGATCTTTCCTTTGAGGGCAGGTGCCAAGGTAGAACTGCATGAATACCAAAGTTTTGATACTAATACTAATATTTTTAAAACACTAATATTTTTTCCAGTTTCTGCAGTGTGTACTGTACCATTCGCTCTTAGGAAATACCAAATTGGAAAGTAGATGGCACACTTGGCCTAAAATACGGACCTTCATTTTCTTTTGTCAGTTATTCCTAGTCTAAACCCTCAGCGCCCGTTTTTCCTCCCCGACTTGTCTCTCTTCATCTCCCTTATTTCAGTCTCCCCATGACTTCTCTGTGGCCTTTTTGCTTTCCTCTTTTTCCTCACTTCCTGTCATCTGTCTTTAAAGATCCCCAAATCTCATGCTCTTTGTTCATTTCTTTTGACTGTGATTTCTTGCTACGTTGGATTTCACATGTAGTGAAATCTGGGATATCTGTATTCTTAAATGTTATGGATGCAGGTAGCTGTTTTAGGGGGTGCCTGGTAGGCAAATATGGATTGAGAGTTGGAGGCAGGGGTCCTAGGATGGGATTTATTTAGAACTAAATGTTCAGGTCTAAGTCTGGAAGCCCAGTTTAACCCCGATTTTCGGCTCAAGTCTCAGTTGAGGAAGTATGTTGGAACTCGACATCATGTCCAGTGTGTTCAGTGAGCTTAAATGTTATAGGCTGTGATGTTGCCAGTGCAGCTTATTTGAAATGAGTGTTGGGCTTCCCTGGTGGTGCAGTGGTTGGGAGTACGCCTGCCGATTTAGGGGACGCGGGTTCGTGCCTCGGTCCGGGAAGATCCCACATGCCATGGAGCGGCTGGGCCCGTGAGCCATGGCCGCTGAGCCTGCGCGTCCAGAGCCTGTGCTCCACGGCGGGAGGGGCCACAACAGTGAGAGGCCCGAGTACCGCAAAAAAAAAAAAGAAAAAAAGAAAGAAATGAGTGTTTACAGAATGAATGTTCTTGAGTATGTCCTTATATATTTATATATATAAACTTGCCTATGTTTTCAAAAAGTTACTTGGTAGGTACTGATGGAAGAAACTTGAAAAAAAGTTCTCTTAGATACTTTCAGAATGAGGCATTTACTGTCTTCAGTAGAAGCTTTGTTTAGTATGTAACTGATACTTGAAAATTTAAATACAGCTTTCACTGTGAGTGGCTTCAACAAGTCCTGGTAATGGTTGTATGAAACTCTTCTTTATGGATCAACAATTCATCAAAGGGAAAAGAAACGTAGAAGTATTGTTAAAATATATATGTGTGTATTTATGTGTATTTACAAATATTTAAATATGTATCTTACCCTTGAGTATTATCTAAACTTGGAGCATGAGTCCTTCTTAATAAGTGTCTGATCTAGAAAAATTTCACAATATTCAAAAAGATTTAATCACTTGCTTATGGTTTCAAGTAGTCTGATCTGTAGGAAACTTTATAGTAGCAACCTTCTTGGCTTACTAAGCATCTCTAAGTGTTAGGCTTCCTCAACGTTTTTTTGTTTCACAGACCTATGAACTGAGGCACAAGGTGGGTAACAGGTTAAATGAAGGAGAAACAGCAGAAGTATCATACCCTGAATCTACATCTGCACATATCAGTAGAATTTTGTAATGTCCTAAGTAATCCAGTATTTTTACCAGTAACAGTTAGCAATGCCTTGGTTTTAAGCAAACAGAAGTAGATTTTAGTTAGTTCAAGGAAAAAATGAATTTATTGACAGTCTCTTGGGTAGTTCGCTGTACAGGTTGTAGGAGATTGGAGAATGGAGAATGAGACTTGGGAATGGACAGGACACAGGGTAGAAGTGTGGTTATAGACAGCAAGAGCTACTTAACAGCTTTATGAGAACCGCCCTATTGGAAGCAAAAATTTCCAGTTCTTTTGAGGCTTTTGGTTACCATAATCAAGATTCAGGTTTCAAGGAGAGAGTATCCAATTGGCATAAATTGGGAAATGGGCCCAGTCTTGGCAAGGGCACATCTTATTGCCAAGAGTGGAGAAGATGATTTGGGGATGTGATTATTAAAAAGCCATGGAATGGTTGGGCTGCTGGAAATAAAAATCTAGTGTATAATTTCCCATCCTCCTTCAGAATTTGGCATCTCCACAAAATCTGACAATGACTTTAAAGTGAAAGCACGTATTGAGATTGATCTTTACATGAAAATGATTAACTTGATCCACAAAACGTACACTAAAAGCAAACAATAAAGAAAGGAAACTAATAAAGGAAATTGATTTGTTTGAAGTACCATGTGTCTTTTTCACTTTCCTGCATATAGCAGGACCGAGTTAGTGGCAGCCTTGGCTCCAGTGGTCTGCCGGGCCAGCAGAAATAGGTTTCAACCATGCCTCGTTTGATTGTATTTTGTCTGAATCGAAGGACAAAACAGCTTTGAGTCTGCCTGTGAGATTACGTCGTTTTGAAGATCAGGAAATTTTTAGAGAAAAGTATTCATAATGGAAAAAGAGGAATTTAATTTACGGTTTTGAGCATTGTGTTCTGATAAACATTTTTATGTCATATATGTGCCTGTGCTTGTGACCATTTATTTAACAAACAGTCATTCATCAACATTTAACAATCCACTAAGTGTGTTTTGAGCACTGGGGGATATGCAATTATTATGCCAATTTTTTTAATGTCTTTATTGGAGTGTAATTGCTTTACATTGCTGTTTCAGTTTCTGCTGTATAACAAAGTGAATCAGCTATATGTGTACATATATCCCCATATCCCCTCCCTCTTGAGCCTCCCTCCCACCCTCCCTATCTCACCCCTCTAGGTGGTCACAGAGCACCGAGCTGATCTCTCTGTGCTCTGCAGCTGCTTCCCACTAGCTATCGTACATTTGGTAGTATATATATATCAGTGCTACTCTTTCACTTCATCCCAGCTTAGCCTCCTCCTCCCTGTGTCCTCAAGTCCATTCTCTACATCTGCATCTTTATTCCTGTCCTGACCTTAGGTTCAGCAGAACCATTTTTTTAAGATTCCATATATATATGTTAGCATATGATATTAGTTTTTCTCTTTTTAATTAATTTTTATTGGCGTATAGTTGATTTACAATGTTGTGTTAGTTTCTGCTGTACAGCAAAGTGAATCAGTTATACATATACATGTATCCGTTCTTTCTTAGCTTCTATTCCCATATAGGTCATTACACAGTATTGAGTAGCATTCCCTTTGCTATACAGAAGGTTCATTTCTTTTTCTTCTTTTTTATTTATTTATGGTGGTGGGATGAATTGAGAGATTGGGATTGACATACATATACTATTATGTATAAAATAGATAACTAATAAGAACCTGCTGTTTGTAGATATTTTTGATGATGGCCTTTCTGACCAGTGTGAGGTGATACCTCATTGTGTGTTTGATTTGTATTTCTCTAATGATTAGTGATGTTGAGCATCCTTTCATGTGTTTGTTGGCAATCTGTATATCTTCTTTGGAGAAATGACTGTTTAGGTCTTCTGCCTATTTTTGGATTGGGTTGTTTGTTTTTTTGATATTGAGCTGCATGAGCTGCTTGTATATTTTAGAGATTAATCCTTTGTCCAGTGATTTGTTTGCAAATACTTTCTCCCATTCTGAGGGTTGTCTTTTCGTCTTGTTTATGGTTTCCTTTGCTGTGCAAAAGGTTTGAAGTTTCATTAGGTCCCATTTGGTTTATTTTTTGCTTTTATTTCCATTTCTCCAGAAGGTGGGTCAAAAAGGATCTTGCTGTGATTTATGTCATACAGTGTTCTGCCTATGTTTTCCTCTAAGAGTTTTATACTGTCTGGCTTTACATTTAGGTCTTTAATCTATTTTGAGTTTATTTTTGTGTATGGTGTTAGGGAGTGTTCTAATTTCATTTTACATGTAGCTGTCCAGTTTTCCCAGCACCACTATTGAAGAGGCTGTCTTTTCTCCATTGTATATTTTTGCCTTCTTTGTCAAAGATAATGTGACCATATGTGCGTGGGTTTATCTCTGGGCTTTCTATCCTGTTCCATTGATCTATATTTCTGTTTTTGTGCCAGTATCATACTGTCTTAATTACTGTAGCTTTGTAGTATAGTCTGAAGTCAGGGAGCCTGATTCCTCCAGCTGTGTTTTTCTTTCTCAAGATTCCTTTGGCTATTCGGGGTCTTTTGTCTTTGCATACAAACTGTGAATTTTTTTGTTCTAGTTCTGTGAAAAATGCCATTGGTAGTTTGATAGGGATTGCATTGAATCTGTAGATTGCTTTGGGTAGTATGGTCATTTTCACAATGTTGTTTCTTCCAATCCAAGAACATAGTATATCTCTCTATCTGTTTGTAACGTCTTGACTTTCTTTCATCAGTGTCTTATAGTTTTCTGCATACAGGTCTTTTGTCTCCTTAGGTAGGTTTATTCCTAGGTATTTTATTCTTTTTGTTGCAATGGTAATTGGGAATGTTTCCTTAATTTGTCTTTCACATTTTTCATCATTAGTGTATAGGAATGCAAGAGATTTCTGTGCATTAATTTTGTATCCTGCTACTTTACCAAATTCATTGATTAGCTCTAGTAGTTTTCTGATAGCATCTTTAGGATTCTCTGTGTATAGTATCATGTCATCTGCAAACAGTGACAGTTTTATTTCTTCTTTTCCGATTTGGATTTCTTTTTCTTCTCTGATTGCTGTGGCCCAAACTTCCAAAACTATTTTGAATAATAGCAGTGAGAGTGGGCAGCCTTGTCCTGTTCCTGATCTTAAACGAAATGGTTTCAGTTTTTCACCATGGATAACGATGTTGTCTGTGTGTTTGTCATTTATGACCTTTATTATGTTGAGGTAAGTTCCCTCTATGCCTGGTTTCTGTAGTTTTTATCATAAATGGGTGTTGAATTTTGTTGAAAGCTTTTTCTGCATCTATTGAGATGATCATATGGTTTTTATCCTTCAGTTTGTTAATATGTTGTATCACACTGATTCATTTGCATCTATTGAAGAATCCTTGCATTCCTGGGATAAACCCCACTTGATCATGGTGTATGTGCTGTTGGATTCTGTTTAATGTGCTGTTGGATTCTGTTTGCTAGTGTTTTGTTGAGGATTTTTGCATCTATATTCATCAGTGACATTGGCCTGTAGTCTCCTTCTTTTGTGACATCCTTGTCTGGTTTTGGTATCAGGGTGATGGTGGCCTCGTAGAATGAGTTTAGGAGTGTTTCTCCCTCTGCTATATTTTGCAAGAGTTTGAGAAGGATAGGTGTTAGCTCTTCTCTAAGTGTTTGATAGAATTCACCTATGAAGCCATCTGGTCCTAGCTTTTGTTTGTTGGAAGATTTTTAATCACAGTTTCAATTTCAGTGCTTGTGATCGATCTGTTCGTATTTTCTGTTTCATCCTGGTTCTGTCTTGGAAGGTTGTGCTTTCCTAAGAATTTGTCCGTTTCTTCCAGGTTGTCCATTTTATTGGCATATAGTTGCTTGCAGTAGTCTCTCATGATCCTTTGCATTTCTACAGTGTCAGTTGTTACTTCTCCTTTTTCATTTCTAATTCTGCTGATTTGAGTATCCTCCCTTTTGTTCTTGATGAGTCTGGCTAATGGTTTATCAATTTTGTTTATGTTTTCAAAGAACCGGCTTTTAGTTTTATTGATCTCAGTTATTGTTTTCTTCATTTCTTTTTCATTTATTTCTGATCTGATCTTTATGATTTCTTTCCTTGTGCTAACGTTGGGGTTTTTTGTTCTTCTTTCTCTAATTGCTTTAGGTATAAAGTTAGGGGTTTTTTTTGAGATTTTTCTTGTTTCTTGAGGTAGGATTTGTATTGCTCTAAACTTCCCTCTTAGAACTGTTTTTGCTGAATCCCATAAGTTTTGGATTGTCGTGTTTTCATTGTCATTTGTTTCTAGGTATTTTTTGATTTCCTCAGTGATCTCTTGGTTATTTAGTAGTGTATTGTTTAGCCTCCATGTGTTTGTATTTTTTACGCTTTTTTTCCTGTAATTGATACCTAGTCTCAAAGCATTGTGGTCGGAAAAGATACTTGATATGATTTCGGTTTTCTTAAATTTACTGAGGCTTGATTTGTGACCCAGGATATGATGTATTCTGGAGAATGTTCCATGAGCACTTGAGAAGAAAGTGTATTCTGTTGTTTTTGGATGGCATGTCCTATAAATACCAATTTAGTCATGTTGTCTATCATTTAAAGCTTGTGTTTCCTTATTTATTTTCATTTTGGATTATCTGTCCATTGGTGAAAGTGGGGTGTTAAAGTCTCCTACTATTATTGTGTTACTGTTGATTTCCCCTTTTAAGGCTGTTAGCATTTGCCTTATGTATTGGGGTGCTCCTGTGTTGCATGCATAAATATTTACCATTGTTACATCTTCTTGGATTGATCCCTTGATCTTTATGTAGTGTCCTTCTTTGTCTCTTGTAATAATCTTTATTTTAGAGTCTGTTTTGTCTGATATGAGAATTGCTACTCCAGCTTTCTTTTGATTTCCATTTGCATGGAATATTTTTTTCCATCCCCTCACTTTCAGTGTGTATGTGACCCTAGGTCTGAAGTTGGTCTCTTGTAAACAGCATATATATGGGTCTTGTTTTTGTATCCATTCAGCCAGTCTGTGTCTTTTGGTTGAAGCTTTTAATCCATTTACATTTAAGGTAATTATCAATATGTATGTTCTTATTACCATTTTCTTAATTGTTTTGTGTTTGGTTTTGTAGGTCTTCTCCTTCTCTTGTGTTTTCTGCCTAGGGAAGTTCCTTTAGAATTTGTTGTAAAACTTGTTTGGTGATACTGAATTCTCTTAACTTTTGCTTGTCTGTAAGGTTTTTAATTTCTCTGTAGAATCTGAATGAGATCCTTGCTGGGGAGAGTAATCTTGGTTGTAGTTTTTTCCCTTTCATTACTTTAAATGTGTCCTGCCACACCCTTCTGGCTTGCAGAGTCTCTGCTGAAAGTTCAGCTGTTAACCTTATGGGCATTCCCTTGTATGTTATTTGTTGCTTTTCCCTTGCTGCTTTTAATATTTTTTCTTTGTGTTTAATTTTTGTTAGTTTGATTAATATGTGTCTTGGCATGTTTTTTCTTGGATTTATCCTGTATGGGACTCTCTGCGCTTCCTGGACCTGATTGACTATTTTCTTTCCCATGTTAGGGAAGTTTTTGACTACAATCTCTTCAAATATTTTCTCAGACCCTCTCTTTTCCTCTTCTTCTTCTGGGACCTCTATAATTTGAATGTTGGTGCATTTAATGTTGTATAAGAGGTCTCTAAGACTGTCCTCAGTTCTTTTCATTCTTTTTTCTTTATTCTGCTCTGCGGTATTTATGCCCACTATTTTATCTTCCAGGTCACTTCTCCATTCTTCTGCCTTAGTTATTCTGCTATTGATTCCTTCTAGAGATTTTTAAATTTAATTTCTTGTGTTGTTCATCATTGTTTGTTTGCTCTTTAGTTCTTCTAGGTCCTTGTTAACCGTTTCTTTTATTTTCTCCATTCTATTTCCAGGATTTTGGATCATCTTTACTGTCATTACTCTGATTTCTTTTTCAGGTAGACTGCCTGTTTCCTCTTCATGTGTTTGGTCTGGTGGGTTTTTAACTTGCTCCTTTATCTGCTGCATATTTCTCTGTCTTCTCATTTTGCTTAACTTACTGTGTTTGGGGTCTCCTTTTTGCAGGCTGCAGGTTCGTAGTTCCCGTTGTTTTTGGTGTCTGCCCCAGTGGGTGAGGTTGGTTTAGTGGCTTGTGTAGGCTTCATGGTGAGGGGACTGGTGTTGGTGCTCTGGTGGGTGGGGCTGGATATTGTCTCTCTTGTGGGCAGTCCCGAGTCTGGTGGTGTGTTTTGGGGTGTCTGTGAGCTTAGTATGATTTTATGCAGCCTCTCTGCTAATGGGTGTGTTTGTGTTCCTGTGTTGCTAGTTGTTTGGCATGGGCATCCAGCACTGGAGCTTGCTGGCCATTGGGTGGAGCTGGGTATTAGTGTGAGATGGAGATCTCTGGGAGAGGTCTTGCCAGTTGATATTATTTGGGGCCAGGAGGTCTGTGGTGGTCCATTGTCCTGGACTCGGTCTTCCACCACGGAGGCTCAGGCCTGACACCCAGCTGGAGCACCAAGACCCTGCCAGCCGCATGTCTCAGACGAAAAGGAAGGGGGAAAAAGAAAAAGCCGAGCAGAAAGAGCCCCAATCCAAATGGTAAAAGCAAAACTCAACAGACAAAATCACACAAAGAAACATGCACCCACACTCATAAAAAGAAAACAAACAAAAATGAACAGACAGAACCCTAGGACAAATGGTAAAAGCAAACCTTTTGGGAAGTCTGAGGTCTTCTGCCAGAGTTCAATAGGTGTTCTGTAGGAGTTGTTCCACATGTAGGTGTATTTTTTTTTAACATCTTTATTGGAGTATAATTGCTTTACAACGTTTTTTAGTTCTGCTTTATAACAAAGTGAATCAGCTATACATATACATATATCCCCATATCTCCTCCCTCTTGTGTCTCCCCCTCTACCCCTCTACCCCTACCGAGCTAAACTCCCTGTGCTATGTAGCTGCTTCCCACTAGCTATCTATTTTATATTTGGTGGTGTATATATGTCCATGCCACTCTCTCATGTAGATGTAGTTTTGATGTATTTGTGGGGAGGAAGGTGATCTCCACGTCTTACTCCTCCGCCATCTTGAAGGTCTCTGTATACCAATTTTTAAGATAATTAGCATGGTAGCTAACATCCATGCTAAGTGCAGAATAAATGTTGCCTTTTGTTATGATAATAGTTACTACAAATATCTGATAAAAATAAGCACTTGCTATGTGATAGGCTCTGTCACTTAACACTTAGGAACTTGATTATTTTTGCTTTGTTACTGATAAGGAAATAGAGATTTAGAAAGGCACAAATGGTCATCTTTAGTTGTAGACAACCAAAATCAGTCTTGCACAGGATTTTCAACCTATACCCTGTGGACATTTTCTTGGAGGGGTGGGGGCTGGGGGTGGAGGGAAGATTGTTCTCTGCACTGCGGGGTGTTTAGTACCATCTTTGGCCTATACTGACTAAATGTCAGCAGCACCCTTCCGGCTGTGACAGCCAAAAATGTCTCTAAAAATTGCTAAGTATCCCTGGGCATTGGCAGGGGTGGGGTGCGGACCAAAATGGCAAAATTGAACCCAGTTAAAAACCACTGTTCTAGCTAGCTTGAGGAAAAAGAAATATACTGCAGGATCTCTGATGCTGCCACCGCTGAAACCTGGATGTCCTTTTGTCCTGCTCATTCAGAATCTGGATTTCTGTGGTAGCTCCTATTGCCTCCCGTCACTTTCTGAGTCAGTTACCTGAAAGGCCTGTGTCACGTGCCCTTACTGAATGGGAGCCTGGGAATGTTGGGCCCCATAATACTGGCAACTCCTCAGATATTTAGGCTTTTGTTATTGGGTATGTAAAGACTGGTCTTGGGACTTCAAAAAACTTACATTCAGCAAATCCAAGGGCTGTTCCTTAACCGTTCTTATAAGCCAAGCACAGTGGCAGGCACTGGGAAGTTAGGAGATAGACATGGTCCTAGCTCTTGTGGAGCCTACTGTCTTTTTGGAGACAACTAAAATAACAATCTTAGTGCTGTGATGGAGAGAGGAACAAAGAGCTACCTGTGTAAATTCAGTGAAAGGAACATCAACCTCGGCTCAGGGAATGTGTCCAGAGGTGGTGACTTTAAACCTTGTTCTGAAGAATGAATGATCTTTTTTTTCCCCAAATCAGGAATAGAGCCTTGGCTCCTGCCAAATCCTGACACAACCAGTAGTACAATATATACTCAATGGCTTGAAATGATAGATGCTCATTTTTGTGGGGTGCAGTGAGATGGATATGAATACAGTTTGATCGGGTGTCTGTGGGATTTTCTTTCTTTTTAAAATATACTCTTTATTTTGTTTGTTTGTTAGGTGATGAATAGCCTCTTCCTTCTTAGAGATTTTGCATTCTTCTCACAGTTCTGATGACTTACCATGTGTTGACAGTTTTTTTGCTCCAGGGTCTGTCGTAGTTTCATTGCCACAGGGTTTCTTGGGGCTGCCGAGGGAGCTCTAAGTTATATAAGGCTCCCTTTTTCAAAGAGAGGTAAACAACTTAGATTAGATTAGATTAGAGATGGGGCTGTTGGAGAAAACTGAGCGCCTAGGTGAGCCTCTCCCTCTTTGATATAATGAGAACAAATCTTTATTGAAGGGCACATTATTTCTTAATTGGTACATTAGGTTATTGGAAGATCATTTTAATTCCTCATGATTGATGGTCTATGTATATTCTTCTCGTGTGAGGGAGCTATTCCATACAAATTTTTGAGGATCTCTCTCTCTGAAAGGATTCAGTACCACCATGTAGATCTATCAACATGACCCTTGGCCCTCACTGCCTGAGGAGAGTTTGTGTTACAAACATGCCCCACCCTCGCTCCCCTTCTCAGCACTGCATTTGTCGTGCCACTAAAGAAAGCTTAGGAACTCTTGATCACAGTGGTCTAGGCAACGATATAGATGTTTACTCCTGTAGAGTGTCACTGGATGCTTCTCAGGACAGGAGCTTAAACACTGCCTACTCCCAGGTCTGTGGAGAAGAAATCCAGATGCCACCAGCTCCTGAGATAATTTTAGCAACCAGCACTGTTGAAGCTGCATGAAGACAAACCTTCTGATTGCTTTCTTCTTGGCCTCACCCTGTCAGTACAATTCTGCTTTTTTACACTGGTCATTTCAATGCTGCTTTTTCTATCTTCGCCTACCTGGGCTTCCATTTTTGGAGGAAATAAGTAGTACTTGAGAATGACAGGGACTGTGGGCTCCATTATCCTCTGTAGGCCAAAGTGTACACTTTGTACGCTACACAGAGAACCAGTGAGAACCTTTGTGTGGTACTGTAGGATCTCCGTCAAGTAAGATTTGAGTTCTGGGCGTGAGCATCACTGTGAAAAGGGGGCCCTTAAGAGTAGATACTTATTCCGAGTATTGGCATGAGAGCGTGTGAAGTCTCAGACAGCTGGCCACAGAGGCTTTCTTTTCATTCAGTGAAATGAGTGAGCCTCTGCTATGATTGAACGTCTACTATGTGCCAGGCGCTGTGTTTATCAATGAAGATACAGGGACTAATATTCTCAGTCCTCAAGGAACAAAAAATCTGTCCCATTTTTGGACAACTTCTAGCTCTCAGAAGAGAGAGAAGTAGTATGTATATATACATATACCCAATAACCTACTTCATTTTAGGCAAAATGTTGTATTATCTAAACCAGCATCAGGCTTTCTGCTCTGAAACTTAGATAATTTGAAAACAGGTATCTTTGAGAAATCTACTGCATATGGCTGCAGTAATAGGTTTTTAAAAAGTGAATAGAATTAATCACTTGTAAAAATAAAGCTTATTTTTCTCTGTATCAGCCAACTGAGAAACCAACCAGTTTTTAGACTGTGTCCTCTTCAAGAGACACTATCCGCCAGGTCTAATTAGGGATAGCTACTATCTTTTGTAAAACTAAGGTTTATAATACTAAGTATCACGACCAAAAAAGTTGAGAGAGTTAAGTGGCAGGCACAGTGGAATCCAGCCAGTCTGACTCTTGACTTTGAATTTCCATCCCGGTTGATTTCTGCCACCCATGGTCCTTGGAAAACTTCCTCCCTGTTTTGCAACTAACTGCAGGTTATTCTTAGATTTAGACAGGAGAGCAAAAAGAGTGAGTGACAAGACCAGATGCACTTTACCTCGGTTATGAATACAGTTTGATCGGGTGTCTGTGGGATTTTCTTTCTTCTTTTTAAACCCTTCTTTAAGTAGAATGCAAGATGATAAAGATCAAGAGATGGCAGGGTGGGGGAAACAATAGCCCCTGAATAAGACTCTTAGTAATCAGGCAGGCATTTGTGTCTGGAGTTAGGGATATGAAAGTGACAGACTGACCATTTTGAAGGCTGCCGTCATTACAGATTGGCATGTTTCTAATTACACATGAAATGAAAGGCTTCAGAGAAGAAATGACCCAGAATACTCAACTGTTTTTTAAGTGTCTGATTAAGGTGAGGAAGTCTTGTGAAAACCAAACTGCAAGACTGCACTTCTCCCAATTTTTTTCAAAACTCATTCAGAATCTACTCTTTTTTCTCTACCTTTTGTTATTTTTTTCTGTCCAACTACTTCTGTACCTGAATTTGGAATGTTCACATCTGAACTATCATGTCACAGCAGGAAACAGATGGCACAATCAGAGGACTTAGTAGGAGGGATTTTAGTAAAGGGACTCTTTGTGAGGTGTGAGCAGGGCTGTGGGAGCTACAGGGAGTGGAGAAGCACCAGACACTAGCCCTGGTGGGAAACGGGTACCTCCTCTAAACCTGGAGGGGCAAATGTGTTGCCAGAGACACCTAAGTGCTGACCCTAACCAAGGGGGCCAAGCAGGGGTTACTGAAGCATGATGAGAAGGAGAGCGAGTAATTTCCCTATCTTCTTGCCACTCTCTTGCTGATGATTCTCATTGGCCAAACTGAACCAGAAGTCAGGAGTTAAATGAGTCTGGTAGATACATAGAAAATAACTTTCCAGGGCACAGGTCAAGAAGGGGCAGAGCATGGCTCTGCGGGCATATGGCAGCATGCTGGCCTTTCATTAACATAAAACCAATATGGAGATCACATGTATATCAGCAGATTAACTTGCATTTCACCTCCAAGCTCAGAACCAAGGAATTCACCACACATATATTGAACAGACACTATAGGCAAGGTGAAAATAACCGTTGTAAATGCATAGAAAATGTCTTTCCTCATAGATGGAGCCTTCAAATCCTGTGCTCTCAGGGTTTGCAGAACTGGTGCCTCCGGGGGCAGGTGGACCCCATAAATGAGTGAACTGGGCTAGGTGGTAGGTAATGGTGAGGGCTGGGTCTGTTACAAACTCTTTAGCCCTTGCTGTCTGTAAAGGCAGCAGTCACTCTGCAACACCTAGGAATTCAAGCCTGACATTTTCAGTTTGTCTCTCTCTCTCTCTCTTTTTTTTTTTAACCAAAGGAGCAATATACCTGGATTTTTCTTCAATCATCTCATTTTTAAATGTTGACAGCTAATTAAATTTTGTTTTTTTACAGACCTCAAGTTTAGATTAACGAACTTCTCTTGTTGCGTCCTGATGGCCCCTAAGTTCTTTGGTCTTTTGAGCGCCCCTTTGTCCTGTTCCAAAGGCAATGGCCTAATCCTACTTGATGTGGGAAGGCCAGCTCCCTACCCGCAGTGTCTCCAAACATGTGTGAGGTCCCTCCTGTTGAGTTCTTCTAGCATCTCTCGTTCTGGATTCCTGCTTCTGTGTGCAGGCTGGCATCCGCACTCAGCCTCTTGCCTTTGGTGACAGGCAGATCTCTTTACCTCTTTCTCTAATCGCCTGGGCTACCAACCCAAGGTGATTGTTTCTAAGAGACTTTTTCTGGATGTGTGGAGATAACAGAGCATAATTCTATGACAAAGCAGGACTCCACTTCCGATGCAAAGTCTGATGCCACAAGCTTGGCCACCCTCTTCCCTGGAGCTTCTCCTCAAGTTCTTTCCTTCTTAGGGCTCAGACTGCTGTCAGAGTCCTCCCTCCTCTGCTTCCCATTCCAGTGCCTCTTCCATCTCCTCTCTTCTCCAGGTCCCGAGATGTGCTGTCCCCTCCCGGCCCCTACCTTATTACAGCACCTAGAGACAACTCCCAAATGCCTGTGCTGTCTATTCTAATTACTGCCATACTCTTCGTTGCAACATCTCTTGCTTTAGGCTGGGCTCTTACATCACCAAAAGACCCACTGAAATGAACAATCCTACCTAAAAGAACATTTTTCTGCCCTGAATGCTGCCATCCTTCTAGAGCAACTGGCTCAGTCATTGCTGACTTAACATAATGCAACTCTCTTGTCCTCTTTCCGTAACCGAAATGCCTCCTTCAGACTCCTTCCTGAAGTCAGGAAGCAAGAGGGTATTCTGAATTGAGAAATAGGGTTTACCTCAAAAGAAATCTACAACTCTGTAAAGTTTGGTAACAGGGAGCGGTAAGGACAGCTTGCCAAGCTGAGACACACAAAACTTTCCTTTTAGAATGCATACAAATGTAAAAAAATATTTATATATCATGGCTGATGAGATAGGGATAAACAAAAGCTTTTCTTTTGGAAGGCATGAAAATCTAAAAAAAAAAAAAATGTGTATCATAGCTGATGAGATAGGGAGTGGTTTCAAGGCTAAAACGTGATTATAATCACCACACAGCTGTTGTAAATGGTGTCCTACTTTGTATTTTTGTTTATTATAGGCTAGAGGGAAATAAATTACCACCTCATTGCCAGCCAATAATCACTTTCCAGGAAAAGGTAATTTATCCTCTGAAAGGGAATATTCCCCCACTCACCTTTTTGATTGCTCCACTGTGTGTGTGACTGTTGGACTGCCTGCTGCCCGTGAAATAGGTGTTTCTAGTCTCCAGACCCAGGTGAAGCTGGGCCAAAGCGCTGGTGAGGCAGATGTGGGATCAGATTGCAGTTAGCCTCTGGCCTTCAGGTGGCGGTCAGTGTGGGTGAAGGCGAACGCCACAGGCATTTGATGTTATCTATCTCCTTGAACTTGACTCTGAGGGAAACTAGTCTTTCTTCACAAAATGTTGAAGCATATGACTTCCTCCATCATAAGGGTTAAGAACTGGAGAAAATGGCATATGCATTTTAGACCAGGGAGAAAGAAATCTCATTGAAACACACACACACACACACACACACACACACACACACACACACACACACACACACACACACACACACACACAGAGAGAGAGAACTTTCCTCAAAATCCCTTACAGTTAATAAAATAGGTACTACAGCAAGATGAAACACTTCTTAGGATATAAACAAAATACCTGAAGATGTACTTTAACTTTTAGGTGATTTATTTAGTTCCTGGTTAGCAAATTGTTCCTGCAAGGAGTAGAAAGCTGACAGAAAGTACATTATATTCTAAAACGGACTGATTATCTGACCCCAAATAGATATATTAACATTAGCTTTCAAAATACTCTATGTTAAGCATAGTAGTTACTTCTCAGAATATGATAAAATTTCATTCTCATACGTGGCCTTTCCCTCTTCAAAACCATCTTATTTTTTAAATTATGTATGTATGTACGTACATATATAAATGCTTTTATTATTTGTATTATTATATTTTTTAAAGCCTTTTCTTGTCACATCCAGATTTTGTTGTTTGTGTTTTTTCCCCTGAACCCTTGTTTCTACCTATGTAGTATGTAAATAATGTTTCTATTTGGTTCCAAATAGATCGATTCCAGGTACCTTCTTCCTCCCATGTAATTTGATTTTCTGGGTCATACAGTAACCTTAGTATTTTTCTAACATGTCAACCGTGTAATTTACTAAGTATCTCTCTAGATTTCAGACAAAAATTACAAGTACAAAACTGATGGATATGTTGTAAAATGCTCATATTGCTCTAATACAACAGGTTTATTACTCATTTGAGATGGGGCAGTGCTAACGCTTTATGTGTTGATGCTGTTTCCCATATGGTTAAATAGACCAAAAATCTGTATTTCTTTGTAAAACTTTCAATTAACGTTAATTAACTGCCAAACTTGATGTGCAGGATTTGACTTGCCATTTGTAGATTACGCCCTTGGTTTTCTCTTGCTCCTTTGGTTAGTTTCTTTGCTGCCTAGAATTTTGCTTAGAAGGTGGACAGTTACACTTTCATTGCTGTGTGTTTTCTCTCCACTCCCTCCTTAGCAGTATACTTCACAGATTTAGGGGGAGAGGTTGCAGAAACTTCTACTTAAAGTAAAATTGGTTATCAGTTTCACATTTCAACTAGTCACACCTTTCTCTCGCTCACTGCTGCGGGAGATGGGGAGCTCACTCACTGCCAAATCTGTACAGTGAGGACTTGGACATTATTAGATGTGGTTCTATAAAAATGTGCCTCTCAGATCTTTTGTCCCAAGAGCATATGGACTGAAGACCCCAGTTGCTGCAGTTTTGGACTGACCGTTGTCTCCAGCTGAGGCCACACTTCCTGTAGCCAAGAAAAGAATGCAGGTGAGATAGTAGGACACACCCATACCTGTGATAAGTGAGGTGCCTTCCCTGGAAGACTAGTTCAAGGGCTTCTTCTGGGCCTGATCGAACCTTTTTCAGAATTACCCTGGAACTCAAGATTCCTCCTACCCAAAGTTCCTAGCGTTTGCCCCTCCTTCACAGGAATCAGACCTGCTTCATGGTCTGAAAGATGGCTCTCCCTGCTGGCCTCCTTCCCTTTGTCCCCAGTACATCTCTTGCATGTCACATTCTGATTCAGTGTCTGCTGGTCAGAGAACCTGAACTTAAGCAGATAGCAACCTAAACTCTGCCTCTAAACTGTTTTTAAAAGTGCCTTTCTTTCCTGCAAATGAAGTTAATCTTTGAGTACTTTGAGTGGAGAGGGTACCATCTTCACAGAAAAGAATTTGTTTATCCATGTGATACATTTCCTGTGTGCTTACATTGTAGTGGGGGCTATAACCCATACAGAAGAAGCTTCCTTGTTGCCCTAGTACATTTTTATACATGATTTTGTGGGCGGATGAAGACAGAGAGAGAGAAACAATGTTTCCCACCTCCCCCCTAAATTAAGCCCAAACATGAGAGAGAGAATGTTTTCATCTTTCATAGTGATTTTTTTAAATGTTCTGGAGAAAAAGTGGAAGACCCCTTTATTAGTATATAGCCTAGAAATTAATCTTTTTCATCTTAAACATAATTTAATGAAGTAAAGCTCATATAAAGGTAGCCATTTTGAAGTCAACAGTTCAGTTGCGTTTAGTACCTTCAGGGTGTTGAGCCATCAGCACCTCCTTCTAGTTCAGCACATTTCCATCATTCCAAAGTAAAACCCCTGACCCATTAAGCACTCTCTCCCCATCCTCCCTTCCCCCCAGCCCCTGCTAACTACTAATCTGTGTCTTTCTCTATGAATTCATCTATTCTGGATATTTCATATAAATGGAAAACATACAATATGTAACCTTTGTGTCTACCTTCTCAGCACCTATAATTTAATCTTGTATTTATTTTCTAATCAAAAATGTCCTTAGCAGTTATGATCATTTCACTCTGCACAAGAGTGATTTTTTTTTTCTCCAGCACCATCTTCTTTCAAAGCATAAGAAGAATCATCATTGTATTTTTCTTCTTTTCTTTTCTTTTCTTCTTTAACATCTTTATTGGAGTATAATTGCTTTACAATGGTGTGTTAGTTTCTGCTTTATAACTAAGTGAATCAGTTATACATATACATATATACCCATATCTCTTCCCTCTTGCATCTCCCTCCCTCTCCCATCCCTCTAGGGGGTCACAAAGCACCGAGCTGATCTCCCTGTGCTATGCTGCTGCTTCCCACTAGCTATCTATTTTATGTTTGGTAGTGTATATATGTCCATGCCACTCTCTCGCTTTGTCACAGCTTACCCTTCCCCCTCCCCATATCCTCAAGTCCATTCTCTAGTAGCTCTGTGTCTTTATTCCCGTCTTGCCCCTAGGCTCTTCATGACCATTTTTTTTTTTTTAGAGTCTATATATATGTGTTAGCATACGGTATTTTTTTTTCTCTTCCTGACTTAACTTCACTCTGTATGACAGACTCTAGGTCCATCCACCTTACTACAAATAACTCAATTTCGTTTCTTTTTATGGCTGAGTAATATTCCATTGTATATATGTGCCATATCTTCTATATCCATTTATCTGTTGATGGACACTTAGGTTGCTTCCATGTCCTGGCTATTGTAATTAGAGCTGCAGTGAACATTGTGGTACATGACTCTTTTTGAATTACGGTTTTCTCAGGGTATATGCCCAGTAGTGGGATTGCTAGGTCGTATGGTAGTTCTATTTTTAGTTTTTTAAGGAATCTCCATACTGTTCTCCATAGTGGATATATCAATTTACATTCCCACCAACAGTGCAAGAGGGTTCCGTTTTCTCCAAACCCTTTCCAGCATTTATTGTTTGTAGATTTTTTGATGATGGCCATTCTGACTGGTGTGAGATGATACCTCATTGTAGTTTTGATTTGCATTTCTCTAATGATTAATGATGCCGAGCATTCTTTCATGTGTTTGTTGGCAATCTGTATATATTCTCTTTGGAGAAATGTCTATTTAGGTCTTCTGCCCGTTTTTGGATTGGGTTGTTTGTTTTTTTTGATGTTGAGCTGCATGAGCTGCTTGTAAATTTTAGAAATTAATCCTTTGTCAGTTACTTCATTTGCAAATATTTTCTCCCATTCTGAGGGTTGTCCTTTCGTCTTTTTTATGGTTTCCTTTGCTGTGCAAAAGCTTTGAAGTTTCATTAGGTCCCATTTGTTTATTTTTGTTTTTATTTCCATTTCTCTAGGAGGTGGGTCAAAAAGGATCTTGCTGTGACTTATCTCATAGAGTGTTCTGCCTATATTTCTTCTAAGAGTTTGATGGTGTCTGGCCTTACATTTAGGTCTCTAATCCATTTTGACTTTATTTTTGTGTATGGTGTTAGGGAGTGTTCCAATTTCATTCTTTTACATGTAGCTGTCCAGTTTTCCCAGCACCACTTATTGAACAGGTTGTCTTTTCTCCAGTGTACATTCTTGCCTCCTTTATCAAAGATAATGTGACCATATGTGCGTGGGTATATCTCTGGGCTTTCTATCCTGTTCCATTGATCTGTATTTTGTATCCTGCTACTTTACCAAATTCATTGCTTAGCTCTAGTAGTTTTCTGGTAGCATCTTTAGTATTCTCTATGTATAGTATCATGTCATCTGAAAACAGTGACAGCTTTATTTCTTCTTTTCCGATGTGGATTCCTTTTATTTCTTTTTCTTCTCTGATTGCTGTGGCTAAAACTTCCAAAATTATGTTGAATAATAGTGGTGAGAGTGGGCAACCTTGTCTTGTTCCTGATCGTAGTGGAAATGGTTTCAGTTTTTCACCTTTGAGGACGACGTTTGCTGTAGGTTTGTCATATATGGCCTTTATTATGTTGAGGAAACTTCCCTCTATGCCTACTCTCTGGAGGGTTTATATCATAAATGGGTGTTGAATTTTGTCAAAAGCTTTCTCTGCATCTATTGAGATGATCATATGGTTTTTTTTTTTCTCCTTCAATTTGTTAATATGTTGTATCACATTGATTGATTGGCGTATATTGAAAAATCCCTGCATTCCTGGGATAAACCCCACTTGATCATAGTGTATGATCCTTTTTTTCTTTTTCTTTTTTTTTTTTGCGGTACGCGGGCCTCTCACTGTTGAGGCCTCTCCCGTTGCGGAGCACAGGCTCTGGACGCGCAGGCTTAGCAGCCATGGCTCATGGGCCTAACCGCTCTGCGGCATGTGGGATCTTACCGGACCGGGGCACTAACCCGTGTCCCCTGCATCGGCAGGCGGCCTCTCAACCACTGCACCACCAGGGGAGCCCGTGTATGATCCTTTTAATGTGCTGTTGGATTCTGTTTGCTGGTATTTTGTTGAGGATTTTTGCATCTATGTGTATCAGTGATATTGGCTTGTAGTTTTCTTTCTTTGTGACATCTGTGTCTTGTTTTGGTATCAGGGTGATGGTGGCCTCGTAGAATGAGTTTGGGAGTGTTCCTCCTTCTGCTATATTTTGCAAGAGTTTGAGAAGGATAGGTGTTAGCTCTTCTCTAACTGTTTGATAGAATTCGCCTGTAAAGGCATCTGGTCCTGGGCTTTTGTTTGTTGGAAGATTTTTAATCACAGTTTCAATTTCAGTGCTTGTGATTGGTCTGTTCATATTTTCTATTCCTTCCTGGTTCAGTCTCGGAAGGTTGTGCATTTCTAAGAATTTGTCCATTTCTTCCAGGTTGTCCATTTTATTGGCATAGAGTTGCTTGTAGTAATCTCTCATGATCCTTTGCATTACTGCAGTGTCAGTTGTTACTTCTCCTTTTACATTTTTAATTCTATTGATTTGAGTCCTCTCCCTTTTTCTCTTGATGAGTCTGGTTAATGGTTTGTCAATTTTGTTTATCTTCTCAAAGAACCAGCTTGTAGTTTTATTGATCTTTGCTATCGTTTCCTTCATTTCTTTTCCATTTATTTCTGATCTGATCTTTATGATTTCTTTCCTTCTGCTACCTTTGGGTTTTTTTTTGTTCTTTCTCTAATTGTTTTAAGTGTAAGGTTAGGTTGTTTATTTGAGATGTTTCTTGTTTCTTAAGGTAGGATTGTATTGCTATAAACATCCCTCTTAGAACTGCTTTTGCTGCATCCCATAGATTTTGGGTTGTCATGTTTCATTGTCATTTGTTTCTAGGTACTTATTGATTTCTGCTTTGATTTCTTCAGTGATCTCTTGGTCATTTAGTAGTGTATTGTTTAGCCTCCATGTCTTTGTATTTTTTTTACAAGATTTTTTCCTGTAATTGATATCTACTCTCATAGCATTGTGGTTGGAAAAGGTAATTGATACAATTTGAATTTTCTTAAATTTACCAAGGCTTGATTTGTGACCCAAGATATGATCTGTCCTGGAGAATGTTCCATGAGCACTTGAGAAGAATGTGTATTCTGTTGTTTTTGGATGGAATGTCCTGTAAATATCATTTAAGTCCATCTTGCTTAATGTATCATTTAACGCTTGTGTTTCCTTATTTATTTTCATTTTGGATTATCTGTCCATTGGTGAAAGTGGGGTGTTAAAGTCTCCTACTATGATTGTGTTACTGTCGATTTCCCCTTTTATGGCTGTTAGTATTTGCCTTATATATTGAGGTGCTCCAATGTTGGGTTCATAAATATTTACAGTTGTTATATCTTCTTCTTGGATTGATCCCTTGATCATTATGTAGTGTCCTTCTTTGTCTCTTGGAATAGTCTTTGTTTTAAAGTCTATTTTGTCTGATATGAGAATTGCTACTCCAGCTTTCTTTTGATTTCCATTTGCATGGAATGTCTTTTTCCATCCCCTCACTCTCAGTCTTTACATGTCCCTAGGTCTGAAGTGGATCTCTTGTAGACAGCATATATACAGGTGTTGTTTTTGTATCCATCCAGCCAGTCTATGTCTTTTGGTTGGAGCATTTAATCCATTTACATTTAAGGTAATTATCGATACGTAAGTTCCTATTACCATTTTCTTAATTGTTGTGGGTTTGTTATTGTAGGTCTTTTCCTTCTCCTATGTTTCCTGTCTAGAGAAGTTCCTTTAGCATTTGTTGTAAAGCTGGTTTGGTGGTGCTGAATTCTTTTAGCTTTTGCTTGTCTGTAAAGGTTTTAATTTCTCTGTTGAATCTGAATGAGATCCTTGCTGGGGGAGTAATCTTGGCTGTAGGTTTTTCCCTTTCATCACTTTAAATATGTCCTGCCACTCCCTTCTGGCTTGTAGAGTTTCTGCTGAAAGATCAGCTGTTAACCTTTTGGGGATTCCCTTGTGTGCTATTTGTTGTTTTTCCCTTGCTGCTTTTAATATATTTTCTTTGTATTTAACTTTTGATAGTTTGATTAATATATGTCTTGGGGGGTTTCTCGTTGGATTTATCCTGTATGGGACTCTCTGTACTTTCTGGATGTGATTAACTATTTCCTTTCCCATATTAGGAAAGTTTTCAACTATAATCTCCTCAAATATTTTCTCAGTCCCTTTTTCTCTTCTTCTTCTGGGACCCCTATAATTCAAATGTTTATGCATTTACTGTTGTCCCAGAGGTCTCTGAGACTATCCTCAATTCTTTTCATTCTTTTTTCTTTATTCTGCTCTGCAGTAGTTATTTCCACTGTTTTATCTTCCAGGTCACTTATCCATTCTTATGCCTCAGTTATTCTGCTATCGACTCCTTCTACAGAATTTTTAATTTCATTTATGGTGTTGCTCATCAGTGTTTGTTTGCTCTTTAGTTCTTCTAGGTCCTTGTTAAACGCTTCTTGTATTTTCTCCATTCTTTTTCCAAGATTTTGGATCATCTTTACTATCCTTATTCTGAATTCTTTTTCAGGTAGACTGCCTATTTCCTCTTCATTTGTTAGGTCTGGTGGATTTTTGCCTTGCTCCTTCATCTGCTGTGTGTTTCTCTGTCTTCTCATTTTGTTTTACTTACTGTGTTCGGGGTCTCCTTTTCGCAGGCTGGAGGTTCGAAGTTCCCATTGTTTTTGGTGTCTGTCCCTAGTCGCTTAGTTTGGTTCAGTGGGTTGTGTAGGCTTCCTCGTGGAGGGGACTACTGCGTGTGTTCTGGTGGATGAGGCTGTATCTTGTCTTGCTGGTGGGCAGGTCCACCTCTGGTGGTGTGTTTTGGGGTGTCTGTGACCTTATTATGATTTTAGGAAGCCTCTCTGCTAATGGATGGGGTTGTGTTCGTGTCTTGCTAGTTGTTTGGCATAGGGTGTCCAGCACTGTAGCTTGCTGGTCGTTGAGTGGAGCTGGGTCTTGGTGTTGAGATGGAGGTCTCTGGGAGATTTTTGTCATTTGATATTATGTGGAGCTGGGAGGTCTCTGGTGGACCAGTGTCCTGAACTTGTCTCTCCCACCTCAGAGGCACAACCCTGACGTGTGGCTGGAGCACCAAGAGCCTGTCATCCACATGGCTCAGAATAAAAGGGGGACAAAAAGGAAAGAAAGAAAGAAGATAAAATAAAATAAAGTTATTAAAATAAAAATATCATTAAAAATTTTTTTTAAATAAAAAAAAGGAAAGATAGAAAGAAGAGAGCAACCAAACCAAAAAACAAATCCACCAGTGGTAAGAAGTGCTAAAAACTATCCAAAAAAAAAAAAAAAAGGACAGACAGAACCCTAGGATAAATGGTAAAAGCAAAACTATGCAGACAAAAGCACACACAGAAGCATACACATACACACTCACAAAAAGAGAAAAAGGGGAAAAAATATATATATATATATATCATTTCTCCCAGTGTCCACCTCCTCAATTTGGGATGATTGGTTGTCTATTCAGGTATTCCACAGATGCAGGGTATATCAAGTTGATTGTGGAGCTTTAATCCGCTGCTCCTGAGGCTGCTGGGAGAAATTTCCCTTTCTCTTCTTTGTTCGCACAGCTCCTGGGGTTCAACTTTGGATTTGGCCCTGCCTCTGCGTGTAGGTCACCGGAGGCGTCTGTTTTTCGCTCAAACGGGACGGGGTTAAAGGAGAAGCTGATTAGAGGGCTCTGGCTCACTCAGGCCTGGGGGAGGGAGGGGTACGGAGTGCAGGGTGAGCCTGCGGCGGCAGAGGCCGGCGTGAAGTTTCACCAGCCTGAGGTGCGCCCTGCGTTCTCCTGGGGAAGTTGTCCCTGGATCCCGGGACCCTGGCAGTGGAGGGCTGCACGGGCTCCCCGGAAGGGGGGGTGTGGATAGTGACCTGTGCTCGCACACAGGCTTCTTGGTGGCAGCAGCAGCAGCCTTAGCATCCCATGCCCGTCTCTGGTGTCCGTGCTGATAGCCGCAGCTCGCGCCCGTCTCTGGAGTTCCTTTAAGCAGCGCTCTTAATCCCCTCTCCTCGCGCACCAGGAAACAAAGAGGGAAGAAAAAGTCTCTTGCCTCTTCGGTAGGTCCAGACTTTTTCCCATACTCCCTCCCGGCTAGCCATGGTGCACTAACTAACCCCTTCAGGCTGTGTTCACGCGCCAGTCCTCTCCCTGGGATCCAAAGCCCGAGCCTCAGCTCGCAGCCCCGCCCGCCCCGGCGGGTGAGCAGACAAGCCTCTCGGGCTGGTGAGTGCCGGTTGGCCCTGATCCTCTGTGAGGGAATCTCTCCACTTTGCCCTCCGCACCCCTGTTGCTGTTCTCTCCTCCGCGGCTCCGAAGCTCCCCTCACCGCCACCCGCAGTCTCCGCCCGTGAAGGGGCTTCCTAGTGTGTGGAAACCTTTCCTCCTTCACAGTTGCCTCCCACCGGTGCAGGTCCCGTCCCTATTCTTTTGTCTCTGTTTTTTTCTTTTTCCCTACCCAGGTACGTGGGGAGTTTCTTGCCTTTTGGGAGGTCTGAGGTCTGCCAGAGTTCAGCAGGTGTTCTGTAGGAGCTGTTCCACATGTAGATGTATTTTTGATGTATTTGTGGGGAGGAAGGTGATCTCCATGTGTTACTCTTCCGCCATCTTGAAGCCAACCTCTTTTTTTTCTGTCACTCCCTCACAGACTTCCAGAGAGCAGAGAGCTTACTGTTTCCCACATCACATAGCTGCTCTCTTTAGATCCCTGTATATGAGTGACAGAGAGCATGGATGGTGACTGTGAACTTTATATAATGCTGTAGTGACTGTCAGAACAAATACATTCTGAATTTTCTGATGGAATAAATACATGTTTCAAGGGACTTACCCAGATATCAAAAAGAAGGACACACTATGGGTAGCAGAGGTAGATGGGACTGATTTTAAAGACTGATTTGGCTTGGCCACTTGCTGTGTGTAACTGTGTACTAAGCCTTAGGTCATTATCTGTAAAGGTGGCTAACAGTAGGGCCAACGACATGGGGGTAGTTGTGGAATTAAATGAAATGGGGGTACTGGCCCCAGTTAGTGTGGTGCCTGATGGGTAGTAAGCTCTGTGTTAGCTGCTCTGTATGTTAGCTGTCGGTGTGGTGTGTGCTTGTGGAGTGGTAGTTGTGGCAATTGTTGTGGACTTGATGTTATTTCCTACCACAGAATGTGTATCTCTGAAGTCAGTGTCTTTATAAGGATAAATTCTAAGCACTGGCAACCTTCCAAGCAAAATACAATACCTCTGCCCAAGCTGGAGAAAAGGACAACACGTAATTCCTAAATTCTGTTGTCATTGAATGTAAATTCAGAATTCTGGTACCATTATTATTTTTTTTTTTTTTGGGTGAAACTAAGCAAATGAAATCCTGCCATTTGTCCTGCATTCCATCTGAAATTGGCACTTGATCTTGGGATGAATTACTTTGTTAACTAGTGTTCAACTTAACAAGTGTACCTGTTAGCCTTTTAGCCCCCAGATCCCTCCTCTTCTTCTTATCTTTAATGCTTTTCTGTGTTCAGAGCACAGATGAGCCTTGTGATGGCTCTCTGCCTGCTCATAAACCCATTACCTTCCTCTTCCTCAGAGACATTATTCAGTCACTTTCACCTCTTGACATCTTACATCCTTCTCTCTATGTGCTCATAAAAGCACATAGATTTCTCTTTGCTTTTACGGGAAGAAGTGTAGCAAATTTTTTCAGAGTCAGGGCTCTGGATTTTAATTTTAATCTATACTGCCTAAATGCTGGGAGCCTAGCCTCTCTCATCCTCAGCGTCTTGATCTATAAAATGGGGAGGCAGTTATGCTGAGGACCTAACGAGATAGACCATGCAAAATGCTTAAGGCCATTCCCTGCATATGGTAAATGTTTTCTAATAATAATTATCATGATACTGTAGTTCCTAATTTCTTTACCTTGCTGAAACTAATCTCATCAGACATTACTGGCTGTCACATGTGCCTCTTGCCTCAGACCTTCCTATTGGATTCTACTTCTGCCTTTTCAACTGTTTTCTGGGATACTTCCACTGCATCATTCTTTTCTCACCTTAAATGTGACTTCTTCAAAGGTAGGAATCTTTTTTGATCTTCTCCATCTCTCTTGCCTTATTGTATCACCCAGGTTTAGGTTCATGCAGTGATCTTTGAATACTTCTGAATACCTCTTTTTCCCACATTTCTAAAATAACCGAATCCTATATATTCTTACCTCACAACCTCTTTGTCATCTGTTTTCTTCCATTTCTATGCCCAGGGTCACAGACTAAACCTCAGACACCGTCCTTCAGGACTCAGTACAGTTTCTTAAGTGGTGGGGGTGGCGGTGGTGATAATGTTGACGGCAGTAGCGCAGCTAACATTTATTGAGCTCTTACTTTGTGCCAGGAACTATTTTCAGCCTCAGTAAAGGGTATTACCTCACTTAATCCTCACAACAGCCCTCGGACATAGGTACTGTTTCCTCCATTGGAGATGAAAAACTGAGGCTCAGAGATGTTAAATGACTTATAGAAGGCCGTGGTACTTAGAGTGGTAGAATCAGGATTTGAACCTGGCCAGTACTCAGGTGCCTGTGTGCTGCTTCCTTAGCCTTTCTCCTTCCTTGCTGAAGTGGTCTCTCTGCTTCCATTGCCAGGTCTCTTTGAGTTTGGGCACCATTGCTGCCGGGTTACTGTCATATTAATAAATGTTATTCCTTGACTGAAAAGATTGGGGGTTGGGAGGTAGGGCAGGTTATCCACACTTAAGTGGGCATATAAATACACTGAAATTGCATGTAGAGGGGGTTGATTTGTTTCTCAAAAGGAAATTAAGAGCTGTAACTTGGATAATGTCCCAGAAGCTCCTTGAGTTGGCATTCAAGGCTCTCTCCAGTCATTCTCCACTCAGTCTTCTCAAGCCTTTCTCCCAATATTCCTGTTCCTACACCTCACCCAGCCGGACCAGTCCATTCACACTGTTTCACCTTGCCTTACACATCTCTCCCCCACCTTCACTCCTGAGGTTTTGCTTACACCATAACTGTATCCTAAGAGACACCCCGTCCCTCTCCCCTTCTTTCCTGTGCATTCTCCAAAGTTTACCCTCTGTCCCACCTCCTTTTCATATCTTCTTGGATGACTCCAAGCCGGTAATAAGAGAACTTCCCTCCATCTACCACAAAACATAAAACAGGGTGACAGTCTCAGAGGCCCTCAGGAGCCAGGCAGGAAGCATGGAGTGAGGCCAGCCAGTTGTTGCCACATGGGTTAAGAGCCCACTGTGGCCAATTTTTCAAGAGGTGATGAAAATCTAGGTATTTAAGTGCAGTCTCTTGAATCTTTAAAGTTGACAGTTAATTTAAATTAAAAAAATAATTATATGGGGGCAAACAAAATTTGTGTGCGGCAGCCTTTGTGTTTTGACTTCTCTTAAGGAATGTGTTGTCCACATTCATCAATTGGAAGTTGGTCATGCTGTCCGCTTGATGGAATTATCTACTTGATCAGTTTCCTAAGTTGCTTTCAAGAAACTCACGCTCAGTTGTTCGTTTTGTGAAAGTATCTTTTTTCATAACAATGAGTGCAGAAAATATGGGCATAGTAGAATCATAATAAATACCAAGTAATCAAACTATTCATTGTATTGAATTGATCATAAATAATACCTTGTTTGGGTGCCACCTTCTGTCCCAAACAGTGATTAGAATTAAAAAAAAAAATCATTCAGTAAAGGCAGAAGCAAAGAGTTTAATAAGCATTTGGCTTAAAACACCCATTTCAATACTTATTATAGTGAATTATCAGGCAACCCCAAAATTGCAAGTATTTTGTGAAGAATTAGAGTTTCTAACCAGAGAAGATGGGACTGAGTGCTTTTCCTCTTTTTAATATTAGAAATTGAGATTCAAAATTAAGCTTTTAAAAATTTGAATACCCATATACTGTTACTCAGGTAAACTGAAATTATTTTCATTTAGCAGTTTTGTTTTTTGTTTGTTTTTTGCGGTACGCGGGCCTCTCACTGTTGTGGCCTCGCCCGCCGCGGAGCACAGGCTCCGGACACGCAGGCTCAGCGGCCATGGCTCACGGGCCCAGCCGCCCTGCAGCATGTGGGATCTCCCCGGACCGGGGCACGAACCCGTGTCCCCTGCATGGGCAGGCGGACTCTAAACCACTGCGCCACCAGGGAAGCCCCATTTGGCAGTTTTGAAGCAAGTAAGTGAATCAAATTTGAAGCTGATAACTTGTAATTACATTGATTTTCATTTTCCTTCTTGGCTGTTCTTCAAAGTGACAATGCTTAGAGCAAATGTCACTTTATCAACAACAGCTTTGCAACACCCTAATTGCAGCAGACGTATTGTGAGAACATGTGAAAAGGGTTCTCAGTGGAGCAGATCAAAGGCTCCGCCAGCCATTAGGGTTGGTCAGCCATCCCAGTAGCCTCCAAGTCCCCAAGAACTTGTGTAGTGATTAACTTTAGTTAAGAGAAAAAATATGGAGATGGGGCTGGTGGTGGTATATATAGGACCCAGGAAGGAGGTGACAGTCAAATAAGAAGTGTTTCTTCTGATAGGTGTATTGTAGGCTAGTGAATAAATAATGAAAGAAATGACAGTAATTAAAATGTGTTTACTTAAATGAATGATTGCTTGAAGTATGGTTGCATGGTAAAGACCTCATTACAAACCGTACTTGGCACATAAATATGATACTAATGTTGAGGGCTAATCAATTTGCTCTCACAGGTAGAGTGATGGGTCGGTCACCTGTGGCCCTGCCTCTCTTGTTTGCATTGGACAAGTCCAATCCAGAAACAAAGATACTTACTCTTGTAGTATTTTATTTTATTTTATGATTTTTAAAATTTTTAAATTTTATTTAACTTATTTTTTATACAGCAGGTTCTTATTAGTCATCAGTTTTATACACATCAGTGTATACATGTCATTCTCAATCACCTAATTCATCACCCCACCATCCCCACCCCCTCTTGTAGTATTTTAAAATCTGCTAAGCCAGACATTCATTTTAAAAGCTGTTAGGTAGCTGTAATTTGGAAATGAAGAGCAGAAAGCCTTGGTGTGAGGACAGACGACAGTGTGAGGAATTGTAGACAGAATGTGCCCCTGTGTGTTACTGGAGCAAGATGCCTCACCATGCATTTTCTACCTCCATTTCTGACAGTCTTCAAAGAGACCGTTACCCAAACTTGCAGTAAATATGGGTAGAGTGGTAATTCTCAAACTTTCGCATGCATCAGAATTATCTGGAAGGCTTATTAAATCCCATGCAGTTGGGGCCCAGCCCCAGAGTTTGTGATGCAATAGGTCTGGGATAGGGCCTGAAGATGTGCATTTCTTACACGCTCCCAAGTGATGCTGATGCTGCTGGTCTAGGGACCACACTTTGCCAACATCTTATATAGAAACTCAATTAGTGAATGTGAATGAACTACTAAATCTAGCACCTCTTCAAGGGTAATGCCATTCCAGTGCAGTGGAAATAAGGGTAATTGTCAGTTAGGAACTTCCTGCCACACAAAGAACCCCAGGCTGACCAAAAGCAGCCAGAGGGTGCTGGGGGAAATTTTGTGCAGAAAGTGTGGGTTCTAGGAATGAATATCTTCCACTTAGTACTTTGTGACTTTAGGCAAGTTACTGAGGCCCACTGTGCCTCGGCCTCCTCATCTGTGTCATGCAGATGACAGTGGGCCCTATAGAGTGAAATTTGGGTGAGGCTTCCTTGAGAGGATGCATGAAAAACTTTTAGCACAAGAGCCGGTGTGTAGGGAGGGCTGTATTATTATATGAAGATGTCATAGTGTGCCAAAGGAAAGTAATTATGTATGAGTGCATATACATCTTAGTCTGTTTGAACTGCTATAATAAAATATCACAGACGAGGTAGCTTATAAACAAGAGGAGTTTATTTCTCACAGTTCTAGATGCTTGAAGTCTGAGATCAAGGTGGCAGCGTGGCTGGGTGAGGGCCCTCTTGTAGGTTGCAGACTGCTCATTGTATACTCACATGTTGGAAGCATCTAGAGAGCTCTGTGGATCTCTTTTATAAGGGCACTAATCCCATTCATGAGGGCACCACTCTCATGACCTAATCACCTCCCAAAGGCTCCATTTTCTAACACTATGTTAATAGATCCCAATACGTGAATTTTGTGGGGGCACATTCAGACCGTAGCAATATATACAGGAGAGATGGAAAGGCATCACTCATCTTCTCATATCTGGATGTCAGGTTTGGGCCTACTTAGCCTAGGAGACTTGTCTTGTGCAGAAAGGTACCTGAAGTACAGTTGAGGTGAGTTCTTTGTCATAGCAATACCACTAGTGTGCTTAGTTAGGGTTTTATCTCAAATGTGGTGCAGAATATTTCACATGAGATTGTTGACAAGGTATATGGTGTGTTAATGAATGCAGTAGCTGCAGTGAGTAGTGGCAACACTGGTGGTGTATGAACAAGAAGGACTGAGAGAAATGGAGAGAGGGAAGGAACAGAGAGAGAGAGATTGAGAAATAGTGATGGAGAAAGAGGGCAGAGGCAGGAAGGTAAGAGAGACAACTGGGAATTCAGGGCTATTGCTGTATAACAATGCTTTTGACCTAAATTAAACTTAGTCTTTCTAAGAATTCTATCAATCCTAATCTGTGTGCATCCCTTTATACCGTAACCACTTAAGTTGCTTATTGAGTGCTAGGTGCTGTCCTCTCATATTTTGACTAGTTCAGGAAGTTCTGATAACCCATTTCTTAGGGAGTATAATACTGATAGAACAGAAACAGGGTGAACAAAGCATAGAACCTGCCCCTAAGGAGAACACAGACAAGTGGGAGAGAAATCGAAGAATAAGTAAGATATCCTTAGGCAAAGGAGGGGTAAGAACAATATCACTAAGTGTGGACTTTCTAGAACAGAATCCTGGTTAGAATCCTGCCTTCACCCTAACTAGCCATGAAGTCTTGGACATACTGCCTGTCCTTTGTAAACGTGCAGTGAACTCATGCCTGGAATGGATGAGTTATCTGCTTTAAAGGGCCGTCAGTGCATGTCAGGCACGTGCCATTTATTGCCTGGGATACACAGTAGGCCCTCCTTAATGAGGGTGTGGGCTGGCTGGTTTGTTGGGTGGTGTTCTTTTGCAGGTAGGGTACTGGGTTTTAGATTAGTGGTTTCAGCCATGTGTACTGTGATGGTAGAAGCATGTAGAATAGAAGACATTGCATGAAGAAGAGGCAAGAAGTGGAGTGTGAGGTCATAACCAGCTTGAAGAAGGATTGCTGTTTACCAGAAAACGAGTGACGCTTGTTCTCTGGGTGTATGAGGGAGCTGGCCGGGCAATCACTGGTTTCTATCCAAACAGTGATGGAGTGCAGGAAGAGGAATAAGGTAATGGTACAATAATCATAGATGCTTTTATGGACACTGTAAAGTGAGGTTGCCCCTTCAAGAATTATTGCCTTGTCATTACTGCTGAATTGCTTCATGGTGTTCTAAATCCTTGAATCCCTCAAATGTGCTGCCAGAAAGGTGATTCCTCACAAGCGTGCAGCTCACTCGTGATGGTTATGGGTCCTCGGCTTCGGATCGTAGCTGTTTGGTGGTAATCAAACAATGGGAGGATGGGGGGGCAAGAAAAAGGTGGGGAAAGAGGGACTCTTCTGGAGGCAGAACAGACCAGTGAACATGGTCTCTGGAGCTCTGTGCCTCTGGCCAAGTTACTTGCTCCATGCCTCAGTTTCCTCATAGGTAACGTAGGGTTGTATTAATATGTGTATAGCACTTAGAGCATTACCTGCTACATAATTAGCACTAGAGGGTTAGTTATTATTTCCATTATTTCATGTAATGAAGGATATTCCCAAATTTTTACAGATTTCCCGGGGCACTGAAGAAATGCAAGGTGATCTCCTAGAGTAATACCGTAAAATCATATTAATATTTAACTCATAAGAATTGTGCTCTACACACCTTTAGAATAACCAACTTATATATAATCATGTATTTGACTGTTCAGAGTTACTGTTTTCTTTTAAACTTCTGTGTCTTTATCTCTAATTTGTAGTAATAATTAAATACTATAAAATTAAGTTTTCATGTGGGCTGCTTTTTATTTACTGTGCCCAACAGTATAGATTTTATTCTTAAGAATTGTATACATAAAGCTATGTATCTTGTATTTTGTGGTTGATTTAAGACATTGTCAAAAGTTATTGAGGACATGAGAGATTGATCCTCAGTGGATACCTCTCCACTGTGGCTGGTTGGTTGGTGGTCACAAAACTTACCGCTGCCTTATATTTTTTAATTGGCTGGAGTAGATATTTCTCATTTCTGTTTTGCCTTGAGGTGTAGAATGAAGTAGAGGCATGTGTAAGACACCAGGGTTAGACTAGGTGATGGGTATATAGGAAATGTTATTTTGCATGAATTTCTTTTCTTTTTAATTGTAACAAGAGTATGTTATGTTAACAACTTATCTGTTCGTTTTTCTTTGCTGTAATAATAGGGTTTTGCTTAGAAGGCTATGTCCATTACTGAGCAATTAAAACAAGATGAGCGTATCTAAAAGCTGCATAGAGGAGGAGGAGAATGCAATGAGCATAAAATTAGACTCCTGACCACAGGTTTTCATTTAAATGATTTCCGGGGTTTTTTTTTGTTTTTTTTTTTTTTTTTTTGCTAGTATATACATGCCTTCTTGCTTTGTTCATCTCTCACACAGTGCTTGTCCTAAAGCATTGTGTGTACTTGGGGAATGAATAACAAGCTTCTTGCATTTTTTTTTTGAGCCGTTGTGTATTTTTGATTGTGCTGAGGGGCTATCATGGTTTAAAATGGTGGTTTTGGTTTTGTTTCTTTTTAAAGATGTTGTAATTATGTTCCATACTGGTTCAAAATGGAACTATCCTTTGGCAATTTTTATGTGAGTGAAAGCCTGCTTCATCTTTGAGTGTTTTGTCAATTCCCAGTATGATATCAGAATCCAAGCATGAAATGTTGGTTCTTTTCTCCTTCCCAAATTGGAAGATCAAGATTCCTTCTGAAACATTTAATTCATATTTTTAAGATAAAAATAGCATATCATAGAACCAGACAAAGATGACTTGGGGTCACTTCTATTTATTTAATCAAGACTAGTATTTTGTGAAATAGTTGATTTGAAAATTCAGAGGCAAAGCAAGGTGTTGGAGATGACGATACATACATGGTGTAATTTATTTTCTCAGTATTTTATTTTACTTTTCTTCCTTCCTTCCTTCCTTTCTCTCTCTCTTTCTTTCTTCTTTCTCTTTTCTCTCTCTCATCTCTATTGGAGTATAATTGCTTTAGAATGGTGTGTTAGTTTCTGCTTTATAAAAAGGTGAATCAGCCGTACATCTGCACATATCCCCATATCTCCTCCCTGTTGTGTCTCCCTCTCACCCTCCCTATCCCACCCCTCTAGCTGGTCACAAAGCACCGAGCTAATCTCCCTGTGCTATGTGGCTGCTTCCCACCAGCTATCTGTTTTACATTTGGTAGTGTATATATGTCCATGCCACACTCTCACTTCGTCCCAGCTTACCCTTCCCCCTCCCTGTGTCCTCAAGTCCATTCTCTACATCTTTATTCCTGTCCTGCCCCTAGGTTCTTCAGAACCATTTCTTTTTTTTTTTAGATTCCATATATGTGTGTTTGCATACAATATTTGTTTTTCTCTTTCTGACTTACTTCACTCTGTATGATAGACTCTAGATTCATCCACCTCACTACAAATAACTCAATTTCATTTCTTTTTATGGCTGAGTAATATTCCATTGTATATATGTGCCACATTTTGTTTATCCATTCTTCTGTCGATGAACACTAAGGTTGCTTCCATGTCCTGGCTATTGTAATTAGAGCTGCAATGAACATTGTGGTACATGACTCTTTTTGAATTATCATTTTCTCAGGGTATATGCCCAGTAGTGGGATTGCTGGGTTGTACGGTAGTTCTATTTTTAGTTTTTTAAGGAACCTTCATACTGTTCTCCATAGTGGCTGTATCAATTTTGCATTCCCACCAACAGTGCAAGAGGGTTCCCTTTTCTCCACACCCTCTCCAGCATTTATCGTTTGTAGATTTTTTGATGATGGCCATTCTAACTGGTGTGAGGTGATACCTCATTGATTTGCATTTCACTAATGATTAGTGATGTTGAGCATCCTTTCATGTGTTTGTTGGCAATCTGTATGTCTTCTTTGGAGAAATGTCTCTTTAGGTCTTCTGCCCATTTTTGAGTTGGGTTGTTTGTTTTTTTGATGTTGAGCTGCATGAGCTGCTTGTAAGTTTGGAGGTTAATCCTTTGTCAGTTGCTTCATTTTCAAATATTTTCTCCCATTCTGAGGGTTGTCTTTTCGTCTTATTTATGCTTTCCTTTGCTGTGCAAAAGCTTTTAAGTTTCATTAGGTCCCATTTGTTTATTTTTGTTTTTATTTCTGTTTCTCTAGGAGGTGTGTCAAAAAGGATCTTGCTGTGATTTATGTCGTAGAGTGTTCTGCCTATGTTTTCCTCTAAGAGTTTTCTACTGCCTGGCCTTACATTTAGGTCTTTAATCCATTTTGAGTTTATTTTTGTGTATGGTGTTAGGGAGTGTTCTGATATCATTCCTTTACATGTAGCTGTCCAGTTTTCCCAGCACCACTTATTGAAGAGGCTATCTTTTCTCCAGTGTATATTTTTGCTTCCTTTATCAAAGATAAGGTGACCATATGTGCATGGGTTTATCTCTGGGCTTTCTATCCTGTTCCTTTCTATCCTGTTCCATTTCTATCCTGGGCTTTCTATCCTGTTCTGTCCTGTTTTTGTGCCAGTACCATACTGTCTTGATTACTGTAGCTTTGTAGTATAGTCTGAAATCAGGGAGCCTGATTCCTCCAGCTCTGTTTTTCTTTCTCAAGATTGTTTCGGCTATTGGGGGTCTTCTGTGTTTCCACACAAATTGTGAAATTTTTTGTTCTAGTTCTGTGAAAAATGTCATTGGTAGTTTGGTAGGGATTACATTGAATCTGTAGATTGCTTTGGATAGTATAGTCATTTTCACAATGTTGATTCTTCCAATCCAAGAGCATGGTATATCTCTCCATCTGTTTGTATCATCTTTAATTTCTTTCATCAGTGTCTTACAGTTTTCTGCATACAGGTCTTCTGTCTCCTTAGGTAGGTTTATTGCTAGGTATTTTATTCTTTTTGTTTTAGTGGTAAATGGGATTGTTTCCTTAATTTCTCTTTGAGATTTTTCATCATTAGTGTATAGGATGCAAGAGATTTCTGTGCATTAATTTTGTATCCTGCTCCTTTACCAGATTCATTCATTAGCTCTAGTAGTTTTCTGGCAGCATCTTTAGGATTCTCTGTGTATAGTATCATGTCATCTGCAAACAGTGACAGCTTTACTTCTTCTTTGCCAATTTGGATTCCTTTTATTTCATTTTCTTGTCTGATTGCTGTGGCTAAAACGTCCAAAACTATGTTGAATAATAGTGGTGAGAGTGGACAACCTTGTCTTGTTCCTGATCTTAGAGGAAATGGTCTCAGTTTTTCACCATTGAGGACATGTTGGCTGTGGGTTTGTCATATATGGCCTTTATTATGTTGAGGTACGTTTCGTCTCTGCCTACGTTCTGGAGGGTTTTTTATCATAAATGGGTGTTGAATTTTGTTGAAAGCTTTTTCTGCATCTATTGAGATGATCATATGGATTTTCTCCTTCAATTTGTTAATATGGTGTATCACATTGATTGATTTGCGTATATTTAAGAATCCTTGCATTCCTGGGATAAACCCCACTTGATCATGGTGTATGATCCTTTTAATGTGCTGTTGGATTCTGTTTGCTAGTATTTTGTTGAGGATTTTTGCATCAGTGTTCATCAGTGATATTGGCCTGTAGTTTTCTTTCTTTGTGACATCTGTGTCTGGTTTTGGTATCAGGGTGACGGTGGCCTCATAGAATGAGTGTGGGAGTGTTCCTCCCTTTGGTATATTTTGGAAGAGTTTGAGAAGGATAGGTTTTAGCTCTTCTTTAAATGTTTGATAGAATTTGCCTATGAAGCCATCTGGTCCTTGGCTTTCGTCTGTTGGAAATTTTTAATCACAGTTTCAATTTCAGTGCTTGTCATTGGTCTATTTATATTTTCTGTTTCTTCCTGGTTCTGTCTTGGAAGGTTGTGCTTTTCTAAGAGTTTGTCCATTTCTTCCAGGTTGTCCATTTATTGGCATATAGTTGCTTGTAGTAATCTCTCATGATCCTTTGTCTTTCTGCAGTGTCACTGGTTACTTCTCCTTTTTTGATTTCTAAATCTATTGATTTGAGTCTTCTCCCTTTTTTTTCCTTGATGAGTCTGGCTAACGGTTTATCAATTTTGTTTATCTTCTCAAAGAACCAGCTTTTGCTTTTATTGATCTTTGCTATTGTTTGCTTCATTACTTTTTCATTTATTTCTGATCTGATTTTTTTTTTTTTTTTTTTTTTTTTTTTTGTGGTACGTGGGCCTCTCACTGTTGTGGCCTCTCCCGTTGCGGAGCATAGGCTCCAGATGCGCAGGCTTAGCGGCCATGGCTCACGGGCCCAGCCGCTCCGCGGCATGTGGGATCCTCCGGGACCGGGGCATGAATCCGTGTCCCCTGCATTGGCAGGCGGACTCTCAACCACTGTGCCACCAGGGAAGCCCTCTGATCTGATCTTTATGATTTCTTTCCTTCTGCTACCTTTGGGTTTTTTTTGTTCTTCCCCTAATTGCTTTAGGTTTATGGTTAGGTTGTTTATTTGGGATGTTTCTTGTTTCTTGAGGTATGATTATATCGCTACAAACTTCCGTCTGAGTAGTGCTTTTGCTGCATCCCATAGGTTTTTGATTGTCGTGTTTTCATTTTCATTTGTTTCTAGGTATTTATTGATTTCCTCTTTGATTTCTTTAGTGATCTCTTGGTTATTTAGTAGTGTATTGTTTAGCCTCCATGCATTTGTTGTTTTTACAGATATTTTCCTGTGGTTGATATCTAGTCTCATAGCATTGTAGTCGGAAAAGATACTTGATATAATTTCAATTTTCTTATATTTACCAAGGTTTGATTTGTGACCCAAGATATGATCTATCCTGGAGAACATTCCATGACCACTTGAGAAGAATGTGTATTCTTTTGTTTTTGGATGGAGTGTCCTATAAATATCTCTTAAGTCCATCTTCTCTAATGTGTCATTTAAAACTTGTGTTTCCTTATTTATTCTCATTTTGGATTATCTGTCCATTGGTGAAAGTGGGGTGTTAAAGTCCCCTACTATTTTTGTGTTACTGTTGATTTCCCCTTTTATGGCTGTTAGCATTTGCCTTATGTATTGAGGTGGTCCTATGTTGGATGCATAAATATTTACCATTGCTATATCTTCCTCTTGGATAGATCCCTTGATCATTATGTAGTGTCCTTTTTTGTCTCTTGTAATAGTCTTTATTTCAAAGTCTGCTTTGTCTGATATGAGAATTACTACTGCAGGTTTCTTTTGATTTCAATTTGCATGGAATATTTTTTTCCATCACCTCACTTTCAGTCTGTATGTGTCCCTAGGTCTGAATTGGGTCTCTTGCAGGCACCATATATACAGGTCTTGTTTTTGTATCCCTTCAGCCAGTCTGTGTCTTTTGTTTGGAGCATTTAATCCATTTACTTTTAAGGTAGTTATTGATATGTATGTTCCTCTTACCATTTTCTTAATTTTGGGGGGTTTGTTATTGTAGGTCTTTTCCTTCTCTTGTGTTTCCTGCCTAGAGAAGTTCCTTAAGCATTTGTTGTAAAGCTGGTTTGGTGGTACTGAATTCTCTTAGCTTTTGCTTGTCTGTAAAGGTTTTAATTTCTCTGTTGAATCTGAATGAGATCCTTGTTGGGGAGAGTAATCTTGGTTGTAGTTTTTTCCCTTTCGTCACTTTAAATATGTCCTGCCACTCCCTTCTGGCTTGCAGAGTTTCTGCTGAAAGATCAGCTGTTAACCTTATGGGGATTCCCTTGTATGTTATTTGTTGCGTTTCCCTTGCTGCTTTTAATATTTTTTCTTTGTGTTTAATTTTTGAATAGTTTGATTAATGTGTGTCTTGGCATGTTTCCCCTGGATTTGTCCTATATGGAACTCTCTGTGTTTCCTGAACTTGATTATTTCCTTTCCCATGTGAGGGAAGTTTTCAACTATAATCTCTTCAAATATTTTCTCAGTCTCTTTCTTTTTCTCTTCTTCTTCTGCTACCCCTATAATTCGAATGTTGGTGCATTTAATTTTGTCCCTGAGGTCTCTGAGACTGTCCTCAATTCTTCTCATTCTTTTTTCTTTATTCTGCTCTGCAGTAGTTATTTCCACTATTTTATCTTCCAGGTCACTTATCCGTTCTTCTGCCCTATTCTGCTATTTATCCCTTCTAGAGAATTTTTAATTTCATGTATGGTGTTGTTCATCATTGTTTTCTCTTCAGTTCTCTAGGTTCGTGTGAAACGTGTCTTGTATTTTCTCCATTGTATTTCCAAGATTTTGGATCATCTTTACTATCATTACTCTGAATTCTTTTTCAGGTAGACTGCCTATTTCCTCTTCATTTGCTTGATCTGGTGGGTTTTTACCTTCTTCATCTGCTGTGTACTTCTCTGGCTTCTCATTTTGCTTAACTTACTGTGTTTGGGGTTTCCTTTTCATAGGCTGCAGGTTTGTAGTTTCCATTGTTTTTGGTGTCTGCCCCCAGTGGGTAAGTTTGGTTCAGTGGCTTGTGGAGGGACCTCGTGCCTGTGCTCTGGCGTGTGGGGCTCTATCTTGTCTCTCTGGTGGGCAGGCCCGAGTCCAGTGGTGTGTTTTGGGGTATCTGTGAGCTTAGTATGATTTTAGGCAGCCTCTGTGCTAATGGATGGGGTTGTGTTCCAACTTGATAGTTGTTTGGCATAGGGTGTTCAGCAGTGTAGCTTGCTGGTCGTTGAATGGAGCTGGGTGTGTTACTGTTGAGATGGAGATCTCTGGGAGAGATTTTGCTGTTTGATAGTATGTGGAGCCGGAAGGTCTCTGGTGGACCAATGTCCTGAGCTCAGCTCTCCCACCTCAGAGGCTGAGGTCTGACACCTGGCCTGAGCACCAAGACCTTGCCAGCCACATGGCTCAGAAGAAAAGGGAGAAAAAAAGAAATAAAGAAAAAATACAATAAAATAATAAAAAGTTATTAAAGTAAAAAAAGGTTATAAAAGTAAAAAATTAAAAAGTAATAAATTTTAAAAGAAAGAAAGAAGAGTGCAACCAAACCAAATAACAAATCCACCAATAATACCAAGTGCTAAAAACTATACTAAAAAAACCCAAAAAACACACAACAGAAAACGGACAGACAGGACCCTAGGACAAATGGTAAAAGCAAAGCTATACAGACAAAATCTCACAAAGAAGCATACACATACACACTCACAAAAAGAGAAAAAGAAAAAAAAAATATATAAATATAGAAAAAGAAGAGAGCAACCAAATCAATAAAGAAATCTACCAATGATAATATACTCTAAACACTAAACTAAGATAAACATAAAACCAGAAACAAATTCAATGCAGAAAGCAAACCCCAAGTCTGCAGTTGCTCCCAACGTCCACCTCCTCAATTTGGGATGATTCGTTGTCTATTCACGTATTCCACAGATGCAGGTGCATCAAGTTGATTGTGGAGCTTTAATCCGCTGCTCCTGAGGCTGCTGGGAGAGATTTCCCTTTCTCTTCTTTGTTCGCACAGCTCCTGGGATTCAGCTTTGGATTGGCCCCGCCTCTGCGTGTAGGTCGCCTGAGGGCATCTGTTCTTCGCTCAGACAGGACGGGGTTAAAGGAGCAGCTGAATCGGGAGCTCTGGCTCTCTCAGGCCAGGGGGAGGGAGGGGTACGGAGTACGGGGCACGCCTGCGGCGGCAGAGGCCAGCATGATGTGCAACAGCCTGAGGTGCGCTGTGTGTTCTCCCGGGGAAGTTTTCCCTGGATCATAGGACCCTGGCTTTGGCGGGCTGCGCAGGCTCTGGGAGGGGAGGTGTGGATAGTGACCTGTGCTCGCACACAGGCTTCTTGGTGGCTGCAATAGCAGCATTAGCGTCTCATGCCCATCTCTGATGTCTGCGCTGATATCCATGGCTTGTGCGGATTTCCGGAGCTTTTTTAGGTGGTGCTCTGAATCCCCTCTTCTCGCGCACCGTGATACCGTGGTCTTTTGCCTCTCAGGCAGTTCCAGACTTTTTCCTGGATTCCCTCCCGGCTAACTGTGGTGCACTAGCCCCCTTCAGGCTGTGTTCATGCAGACAACCCCAGTCCTCTCCCTGGGATCCAACCTCCGAAGCCGGAGCCTCAGCTCCCAGCCCCAACCCTTCCCCAGCGGGTGAGCAGACAAGCCTCTCGGGCTGGTGAGTGCTGGTCAGCACTGATCCTCTGTGCGGGAATCTCTCCGCTTTGCCCTCTGCACCCCTATTGCTGCTCTCTCCTCTGTGGCTCCGAAGCTTTCCCCACCGCCACCCCCAGTCTCCACCAGAGAAGGGGCTTCCTAGTGTGTGGAAACTTTTCCTCCTTCACAGCTCCCTCCCGGAGGTGCAGGTCCCGTCCCTATTCTTTTATCTCTGTTTTTGCTTTTTTCTTTTGCCCTACCCAGGTACGCGGGATTTTCTTGCCTTTTGGGAGGTCTGAGGTCTGCCTGCGTTCAGTAGGTGTTCTGCAGGAGTTGTTCCACATGTAGATTTATTTCTGACGTATTTGTGGGGAGGAAGGTGATCTCCACGTCTTACTTCTCTACCGTCTTGAAGGTCTCCTCTCAGTATTTTAGATTATTTCATTCAATTTGAGGATTTAGACCCTACCTTCTAAGTGCAAGCATTTTCTCCTGCTGTTAAAGCAGTGATACTTGATGTTTTCTTTTACTGGTAATGTTAATAAAGACTTAGGACAAAGAAAGTTGTAACAGGTGGACACAGCATGTTGCCAGGTTTTAAACATGCCTTTAATGGTAGAAAATGCTGAGGAATATTGATTCCCATTCTTTTTACATATATGTATGTACCATCACTCATCAGTACATGGTAAGGAAATGACAAAGCAAGTATGGGACTAATCAACTATTAGGGTTTAACTACTGTGTGTTTGCTTTAACCTACTGTAGAATGTGTGAAAATAAAATGCTTTACCCTGTTCTTGCATGGGCACAGATACCAAACCCTCAAACTGTAGTTGGATTCTCTCAAAGACAGGAAATAACACCACTTAATTCTGCTTTATGCCATCATTTCTGTTGTGAACTCTGTCTTTAAGAATTGTGAAAGTCATTATTATTAAATAGGTAATAGTAACTATAGAATTAAAAAAAAGAATCTTCTCTAAAGTTGTAAGGCAATTTTGACATTTTTCCAGAAAATACCTACTTTTGTAAAGATGGTCATATTCTGCTTTTTGGTAATTAATGTCTTTTTTACAGTGAGAAAGTGATCCAACACGTTCTCACTGTCAAAATGCTGATGGTGAATTGAATGCTGATGGTGAGTTAAAAATAAAATTACCCTATTAGTTAAGACTAGATAATAAGGATTGACCAAATAGCAAAACAGCCCATGTTGAAAAATATTTTTACTAATATCTGTACCTCTTTACCTTCTAATTGTAACAGTGCCTTTGTTAAGCTTGAAATCTGTGAACGGACAGAAGGAATCTCCCCCCACCCACCACCACCAAAAGCAGCTCATGCCCATGCAATTGTAAGTCCCCAAATAATCAAGTAAGCAATAGTGACCATGCAGTTTTAGGGTGTGATTTTCAACCTTGGCATTATTGACATTTGGGGCTGGATAATTCTTTGTTTATGAGGGGACTTTCCTGTGCATTGTAGGATGTTTAGTAGCATCTCCGATCTCTACTCACTAGATGCCAGTAACACCCTCAACCAAAAATGTTAGTAGACATTGCCAAATACACCTCAGGGGTGAGAAAGGAGGAAAATGGGCCCTTGGTTGAGAACAACTGCTCCAGAGATTTGGGATAGGAATATCTAATTCAAGTTTCCAGTGATTTATGTTTTATTACCAGTCACAACTGTGACTGGGGGGCAAGTCCTTCAGGCCTTTATAAAATGAGATTTCACCCAGTGTTCATGGCTGAAATAAACATCACTTCGGCCTCATCGAAGTTCTCGGAATTCACTGGAAAGCCAGCATGAAAGAGACCCCTAGTTCCTACCTACTTTTCTATCAATATGCATTCTTATTACTTTGTTTTCAGTGCCAATTCATTTTAGTGATGCAATTCAAATGGTTTAGAGTTGCAGCAGATAACTGTCTACCGACTCAGTAGAGTTCATACCTTCCTAGTGAATGAAAATGCAAAAGGAGGAATGTCGCTCCTGATGGCTTGTGTAGTGCTAAATTTGATAAATTTGATTTGACAGGGTAATCATGACATCAGCAAGAGGTCTCTGGCAGGTAAGGGTGGTTTGGCCGGGAGGGGAGTTAGCGTCTGGGAAGATGATGGCTAATGATAAGGTAGAGGCCTGATTTCTCATTCGCTGCCTCATTCCCAATGCGTGTTGTGCTAGCTGTGCTTGTCATTTAGGAATTTAGACTAGACCAGACGCTGCATTTGATGCACTGTGTACAGTTCTGTTTGGTTTCCGAGAGGCCTGTTGGAGTCAGAGTACCCCCAAATGATTCCTAAGTGAGGAGAAAAACCTCTGATGAGATTATTGAGCTCCATCAGGGAAGAATATGGGTGCTAGGTTGGAGCTGTTAACGGTGGCACAGTTGTTTACTTAACAGAAAAAAGAAGAAGAGTGTTATTTAGAGGGTAAGGTTTTCATGTCGGTAAATAGGAATTTAAAATATTGTATCAGTACTATCTGTATTACTGATTTGTAGAGTATTTTCTGACTTAATTAGTATGACTGGTCTGTCTTGGATCAGGCCTAGATTGTAATTAGGGATGATACTAAAGACTTTATTTAACTCCGAGTGCCTGGGGGAAAAAACTTCTTTCCTGCTTGTTTTTAAGTGGCCCATGGAGAGACATGGGTAATGTCTGAGGTCTGGGAGTCTCACGTTTTCGACTTTTGGCAGTTTTACACTACTGCTGGTAGAAGGTCTTTAGGGGTCTTATTTGGCATATGTGGCCACCACTCCCCAATTCTGTGTCCCAGAGAGACATCACTATTTCAGGCACTGCAATTTTTTCCTACTCCAGGAAGCCAATTCAAAGTGACTAGTGTTGGCATGGGAGCCTAAATCCATTGACTGGCCTTGATATAAAACCCTGGCCAAGGTAACAGGTTAGGAAATGTTACTCTAGGCCAAAACAGTTCAGTAGAACTGCGTTGGTGTTGTCCAGTGTAGTAGCAATTATTAATTATTTAATTAAATTTAAACGTAAACAGCTACTTATAGCTACCAGGTATGATACTAGACAGTGCAGCTCTAGACTGGGAGAAACGTTTTCAGAGACACAATTGTGGACCTAGGATTGTGGTTACTCTGGGCCTTTGGAACAGGCCATACTCACAGAGCAATTATCACAGCCTCAAGCCCGTAGTCTATCCACTTGCACAGAAAAAGAATAATGATTGTGTAGGCCAGCAATCCTAGTAAGCTAAGGTTGCAGAAGTCTGATTTAGAGAAGCCTAGTATTAAACATAGGCATCTCTGATATTGAAAGGGAGAAGGGGCGTCAGTGCAGACAGATCTTTTAAATCCACTCTCTTCCCTGTTCTTTGAAATTATATCTACGCAGTGGGATAGCTCTATGTGTTTTTTGTTGTTTCGTGTCTAACAGTTTTTTTGTTTTGTTTTTGTTTTGCCCATTAAGCAATTTAGCACACCTCTGCTAAGCTGGGGAAGAATCTTGGGGGCAAAGCACAAGAACAAAATATTTGGGAAGTGTAGAATTAGTTATGTATGATGACATCAAGCACCAAGGTGTTACCCATGAACTATTTAGTTACTTTATAAATCATGGTGTTTCAAAGGATGCAAGGTGCTTGGTCATAAAAGTAAGTAACAGAAACCACTATGTGGCTCTTTTGTTATGTGGTTACCATCCTGCTGGCATGCTAGAACTGGGAAGTGACTGAACTTTATAAATGCTTTTGAGATTATAAAACTTCAGTCATGCTTGAACCAAGACATCGCTAGTCCCCTATTCTCTATTGGATACCATATGATGAATGAAATCACCTAAGAAACATTCCTCCATCTCTGCCTTATCAGTTCAAAAGGCTCAGAGTGGTTGGAAGCTGGTAGTGATAATAATTGATGATTGGTTTGTATTTCTAAAAAATGTCTGAAAAGATGGAAGATACGCAGTCAGACAATTAAACTTTGACATATGCGAAAGCATGTAGATATTCACAGTTCCATTCCTCTAAAGCCTTTTAAAAATTAAAAGTTAATTTTGCTTTATCTTCTTTTTCCAACAAAGTTATACAACCTTGAGAAGTTACTCTAAGTCCCATTGTTGTCATTGTAAAAGGAAAATAATGAGAGCACCTAACCCTTAGGAGTGCTATGAGGCTTAAATGAGATAATAAATATATAGATTCAGCACAGTACGTGGATGACACAAATTTCTCCATAAATTGTAGCTATTGTTATTGATGTTGCTGCTGTTGTATATCTTAAAGGTTATGTATTAATGATAATATTGTAAATTTAAACATACAAAGGCAGGTTTTTTTTTGTTTTGTTTTCCCCTAACCTGGGAATTCTTTTGCCATGCAAATCAATCTCCATTAATTTTATTTGTTTTGTAAATTAAGAGTTTTTTATACCAGGTGTTTTGAAAGCTAGGCACATTCTTACCTCTCAAAAATGGCTCTCTCAAACTTACCAGATGGTTTATCGTGACAATAAATAGATGTACCTTTTAAGATATTGACTGATTATACAAAATCATATTCCAATGACTTAAAAATACTTATTTATTTTTTTATTAATGACCTGCCTTGAATGCTGGAGTAAATGGCATGCCAAGCTTACTCTTGTTGAACCAAGATTACTCAGTTTTCTGTTTACAGAAAGTGAAAAGTATCTCTAACTTATTAAGTTAAAGTTTTGGTATTTTTAGAATGTAGTTCCCTAAGAAAGATTACATGCTATGTATTTTCATATTTATATTTAATTAATGTTTCAAATTATCAACATAGAGTATCTGTAGTGCTTGGATTAACTAGATAACTCTTTCAGTCATTTACTCACTTAAAGCAATATTTTGAGGAATGTTTGATTAATTTGAACTATTTCATCTGGGAAGCTGGAGTCTGATTATGAGAATCATCTGGGGAAAATGCTTCTCTTTTCGGGTGGAAGGATATATTTAAATTTAGAATGAATCTATTCCTTATGGCCTCAGGGTGCCTGTGCATTAATTGATATTAGGATAAAATCTTGAACAATTAGAGATAAGTATCTAAAACTCAATTAACCTTTAGCTGTTCACCCCATAGCAGTAACATGCTCTCGTTTTCACTCCTGTGGGATTAAGTGGATTCTTTATCATTGTACAACCAAAGACAAAGGTCAAACTCTGCAAGACCAGTTTCAGCCAGGCCACATGAACAAATCTCCAGGGATGGGGGATGTGCATCGCTTACCTGATTCGTAGTGCTTTCAGTAGATGATAGTATTCTCCTTCCCGTTAATGCATTATTTTCATGACTCCATGTTGAATCTCTCTTCAAGTTACTTTGTGATAATGGAATGAACTTCCCAGCCTGGGCCTTAAGGCTCACATTCATGTGATAATCACCATGATTTACTTCCATCCAGTGTTTGAAGGTCAGGAATTGATAACTCTTCAAATACATTTTTCATTTTTTCAGAAGACGAAAAAGCAAAATGTCATACCCATCTTAAAATTACCTTAATAGTAAAATAATTTTCTCATATTGGTTTGACATGTTAAATCTGTGTAGGTTGTTCTGTACTTTTGACAAATACTTCCATTATTTAAATTATTGCTGAATGATAATAGCACTTGGCAGAAATTTCTTAGTATTTCAACCTTCAAATGATTAAATGTCTCTAGACTCATCAAGAGAAGAGACATGAAAGGGCCACGTGAGCCCTGATGGTCTTGGTTTGTAAGTTTTACCTGCTAGGCCACCTGAAAAATTAGGCACACACCAGATGAAGAAAATTTAGGCACAAGTTATAATTGTATGCTTTTCTATCACTCTTCATAGTGAGCTTATTTGGGTCGATACTACAGGTTTTTATAATAATGGTCCCTACATTGCTTCATTTGATTCAAAACATTGATGCAACAAACTGTCTCTTATTTATTTAAACCATTCACTGATTGTCTTAATCATTAATCCATGAATTTATGTAACACATATGCGTTATTCAATTTTTATGTGTTCTTCCAGCCCCACCCCCATGTTCTCTTAGGTTGAGTCTCAATTCAGGATTTCATAATGAGAGGGAAGGCTATGCACTAGCATTTTTTATTAGAAATTGTTAATGGAAGTACTTTGGATCTCTGCTTGTTGCAAGCATTTGAACTGTCTTACCTTAATGGTTCTTCCCAGGGTGAGCTATCTACTTGGGTGCTGCTTTCCTTCCAGCCTTATATCTTAGTTGCCGGTGTACTTTTCTGATTTTGAATGCAGACTGTGTGTTCCATGGTGAAAGATACTATAACTGTAAAGGGCAGACATAGGTATGGAGAGATGCATATACGGATGAATGATCAAACCAGTTAATTGAGAAAGAACAAACCACATATATTTGCCAGTGAATTGTAGCCACCGTTCTTCTCTGGAATTCGTATCTTCATCTATACCGTCCATGCTTGTATGTCGCGATTCCCACTGGGGGCATTAAGGTATCTGTATTGCATACTGTATTATGACAGTATATTTTTCTTTTGTTTTCAAAGTTGACAAAGAATAACTATTGAACATTTGCTTCTGGAGAAGTTAACATGTTTAAAAGGATTTAAGAAAATTAGCTACTATGCTCTGAAGGTAAAATGTTCATTTAAACTAGGGAGGGACAGCTTCTTTGTGCCAACTTTCTTACACCTTCCTGTGCTAAATTGTGAATTTGTTTTGCATTGATTTTTCTCGTTTGCAGAAGAGTGTCATCATTAACATAGCCAGAACAGATTATAGAGCAAAATAGAAGACTCTTTTCTGAAGGCAGCTGTGTTTGTATGTGTGCGTTTTGTGTGTGTTTGTGTGTTTAGGAAAAATCTGTAGCAAACACATTTTCTGACAGATTTTGGTAATTTCTGGTCGCACTTTCTGGACTTTACCAGAACGTTCACACCTTGTAAACAGCTAGTGTTCCAGTTTTCTTACATCAACTTTTGGTATTCATGTAACCAACAAATTAGTCACTGATATTAAGTGATAAAATAATGAAAAGTTTTATTTAAATAAGTCGGTCAGTAGCTCTTTGAGTAGGCACTGTGTGTGTGTTAGGTGTGGACTATTTGAGTGGGATCAAGACAGTCTTGATAGTTTAGTGGGGAAAATGGTCATTAAACAAATAATTATAAACACTATACAACTGCAAATGTGCCAAGTGCTACAAAGGAGACATACAGAATATTAACAAAATAAAAGAACTTAAACTTTGTCTTGCCTGTGATTTTGTATGGTAGGTGACCCCTAGCCCCATGTGGCTATTTAAATGTAGATTTAGATTTAGATTTCTTTTATATATTTAGATTTCTTTTATTTTTATTTTAAAGTTATTTAATTTAATTATAATTAAATTTAAAATTCACCCCCCAGTCATACTACCATATTTCAGGTGTTAAGTGGTCACATGTGGCTACCATACTGGACAACTTGGCTTTAGAATACTTTCATCATTGCAGGGAGTCCTCTTGGACAGCCTTGCAGCTATAGGTTCTGAGAGGATCTCTCTGCAGAACAGATGTTTAAACTTAGATGTGATATCTGAACAGGCAATGACCCAATGAAAATTTAGGATAGAGGGGAGAACAGTCCTGGCAGAGGAAAGCTCTAGCATATGGAAGTAACCTCAATTAAACTTGAGCTGTTATGTTCTTAGAATGGTATTACTATTATTCCATGCATGCCTATTTTAAGAAGGTGTAATAGTATTGGTATTTTCAATATTACTGTAAACATCTAAAATTACATCTTATTGGGCTCTGCTTAAGGATGGTATTACGTTCAAAGAATAATAAATCTGGCATCCAGGATAATTCAAAAGCATTTAAAAATCTTCACTGCAGTTTTTGTTTGTATTTTTCTTTCTTTCTTTTTTTTTTTTTGCAAAACAGAAAAAAGGAAGAATGCTTTCATAACATGAAGTGAAATCTTTTATCATCTTTTCTCTCCCTTCTTTCACTAACATACACCACCACTACTCTTAAAGTCTCTCTCCCTTCCTATTCCAGAATCCCAGATGTCTTATAAATCTTGTCAAACTCGGGTTTTGATCACATGCTTTAACTTGTCCTGTTCTCATTTTTTCATTTTTTTCTGATATCCTCTTATCTGGCTATTGGACAACAAAGGAAACTGCAAGAGCTGATTCAGCGAGTAACAGTCTCTCCTCCTTAACAGACTTTTTCAAAAAGACACTGTCACCCAACTATTATCACATCTCAACATTAAGGAAACATTCTGAATGCTTATGGGAGAATTGATTATGCTATTTGGTCTTGACTTTGGGCTCCACAGGTTTTAGAACCAAGCTGTTACTTTGATATGCATATTCTATAGTTCCATGCTGGAATTATTTTTATATAAATGTCATTACTTTGCTTGAGAGGCTGTCTTGTAGGCAATCTAGTGAGTGGGTTTATTTTTTCATTTTCTTAGCACATTGGAGGTAAGAAAGCTAGAATGGAAGATCCCACTGGCCATAACTTTCAGTCTCCAAAGGCTGTTATTATAACTCACATGGTTTATTTTTTAATAAAAGATATACTATCACTCAATTTAATAGTTTTTGTCCAGCTTATGTAGAGTAACATTGAGTAAAACCTTACAGAATTGGATTAGCAGGGGAGGAAGTTAATTTTGAATAATTAGAAGCCCAAGACTTAATACTCCAGTTGCAAAAAGTAACTAAATCTAGACTGTGTTGCCAGCACACATTCATAATAGGTCTTTTTAAATGATTAGGTGAGAATTGTTTATAATTAAACTATGAGTTGTCGTTTTGCTAAGTTCCTAAAGGATTTGAGATTGATTAAATATTGTGGGCTTTATTCCTCTGGCAGTGTCAATTTTTATTTATTTTATATTTTGAAAAAGTAATTAGAATTTGTGAGCATATTCCAGTGTCATACAAATTTCAAGAGGAACCCAAACCATTAATTTTTGAAAACTGTATGTAATAATCCCAATAAGGAGATTCACCATGTACAATACTATAGGTTCTACCTTCTCTGTGGCTCCTGTCCCTTCACTTTTCTCTGCTCCTGAATCACCAAGATCACTTACCTAGACAATAACCCTCTAATTAGTCCGTCGGCTTTCAGTCCTACTTACTGCCTTTGACCTATTCTCACGTGGCTGCCAGAGCTGTTTGCACCAGAAGTTTGAAATACAGATTTAGGAATGGCAGTTTGGAGTTCCACTGAAGTTGTACTCTTTCCTTGACTGCTTATTCTTTGTGGTGTTTTTTTCTGGTCATTAATGGACACGATGGGGATAATCACTGGCTTCCCCGCTATCACCAAGAAGTGTTGGGTCTCTTCACTGAGCCAGGGGAATCTGTGAACCTGGTCATGTTCATCTGCTGCTTTTAAAACCTTTGGTGACTTGCCATTGCTTTTAGCATAAAGTCCTAAATTATTAACATGGCCTCTGAGCTCCTCTGATGCCGGCCCTGCTTATTTTCTGACTAGTCTGACACCATTCTGCCTTGCTGTCTCTACTGCAACCACACTGGCCTTCTCTCTTCTCAGACGTGGCAAGCTTCTTCCCATTTGATGCTGTTCTGTCTATCTGAAAGTTCACTGAGATCCCCTCATTCTTTAGGTCTTTGCTTAAATGCCGTTTTCTGAAGTCCTCCTTCTCTGATCCCATCCTCATCCGCTTTCCCTACCCTCAGACTAGGCTAGATCAGCTCAATTATCGCCCTCATGGCAATGATCACAATTGTAATTAGATCACTACACATTTAATTATGAAATTAATATCTAACTTCTCTGCCAGACTAAAAGCTTCTGAAGGCAAAAGCAGGGTCTACGCAGGTTATGTTGTCTCCCCAGCACCCAAAGCTGTGACTGGCACTTAAAGGCCTTTACTAAATATTTGCTGAATATTTCTATTTAATACAAATTTAATACAGTTTTGGAGACACTTTGAAATTTTGGTTGGGTAGATTTTAGAACAGAAACAGGTTCTTCTCTATTTGATTATGAAACCCAACACCAGCATATTAAATTCTTCACTAGTGGCTTAAATCTTTAAAACCAGCCTGAGTCATTTGATTTCCACTTTAAATGTACTGAGCTCAATATCAAAAGAAACTTTAATTTCAGAGGAAGTGCACTGATCATATCAACCACCAAATATATATATATTTTTTGAAGTCTGTGGGGGAAGTAGGAGCCAAGATAAGGAAGAAATGAAAGACATCCTAAAGCATATTGAGAACTGCAGATAAAAGAAGCAGCTTGTTAGAAAGAGGTTAATGCATATTGGAGTAGTTGTCGCTAATTTCACATAAGTTTGCCATCAGGAAGTCAAGAGCTTTGGGTTGTTTGTTTATTGAGTTTGTACTCCTGACTTTTTTGGCCCTGGACCAGTAATTTATAATCCAGATGTGGAGGTGAAAGGGGGAAAGGAGACCAAGAAGGGAAGAGAGAAATAAAGAGAGGTAGAGACAAGCAAACAGACTGGTGACATTAGATCTATAATTTAGTATAATGTTCTAAATAGATAAATTACAGATAAGCCACAGTCATAGATGAATCCTCCCCTTATGTTCTACACAGTGGTAGTGGGTATTTCGGAGGGAAGGAAATACATGGTGGTGAAGGGCTGGTTGACGTTGCCTGGGTAAGTGTGGAAGGTTGGTTCAAGTGGAGCTTCACAAGTCTCTTTGTTTTCTGACTTTTCAGAGAAAGAGGTAGAATATTCAGCATTTCCCGGTCTTGCTGGGTTGTGTAACAGCATTTCTAGTTCCCAGACACTGACATTTCTACTAACACTTGTGGTCAGATACCATTTAAGTAAAGGTAGAGGAAGCATCTAAGCCATTCCAGAGATAACTCCACAAGACAGTGACTTACATAATGAAGACGCCTTTTCTTGGCACCTCTTTTGTAAGCTCTGGGCCTAATGGTGTAAAAATATAGCAGGGCCTTGCCAATTTTTACATAATTATGAGGATTTTATTGTGAAAAGTAACTAAAATTTTAATGGGATAGGTGCGGAAACCTAACTTTATATAACTTGTTATGGAAACAGTTTGAGTTAAAAGAAACAACCAAAACCCTAAACCAAGTTCTCAAATAAGCAGTCATTGCTCTCCCTCCTCTCTTACTCCCCTGACCCTGCTCCTACCTTTGCCATTGGCCATCAAATAATTTGTGAATGTTCATCTATCTGGGCGTATTTTTTAAAATGTATTTCAGAAATACTGTTACAATTATTTTTTATAATTTCTAAGTTAAATCGTAGAAAAGAATGATAGCTTTAGTATTAGAAATTACTATTGCTCTTCATTCCAATAATATTGAAAAATAAAAGGAAGTGCCCTGAAGCAATTGCTACATCATCTTATTTAAAAAGTGCCACTGACAGGGACACTATGTACTTCTAGTGACTTTAGACTACTTCGATTTAATCCTCTTCATTTCCTTTAAGAAGGTTTACTACACTATAAAATGCGTTTTTAATAGAGATTTTATTTTAAAGCACGACCTCTGTTTCTCTCACAAACGGTTCTAATAACATTTTGATTCAAATCCTGGAATGCTAAAGCTAGAAGCAGCATTAGAGGTAGTCTGGTCTTACTCTCTGAACAGGAAGCTGGTGTCAGAGGCAAGATAGGACTTGGGTCTTCTTGCTGGAGTTCTGCTGTTCTTTTCCTTCCTCTCCACCTCTAGGTTGCCTCTTCTATGTAAAAAGGCAATAACACCCACCTCACAGAGTTATACTGAGACTAGTGCGATGATGCATCTGAGGCACTTCAACATGCTGCTTGACACATAGTAAATGCTCATTAAGTAGTAACTAAAATGAATATCATTAGCATCATCAGCCATTCAAATATCCATTGAGCATCTGCTATGGGCTTTGGAAGGGCATCTGCCCTAATGGTGTGGACCCATTCCAAGCTCTTTAGGTAGCCCCCACTACTGGATCTGCCACAAACAGGGTACAATAGGGTAGCTCCCTAGAACAGATTTCTAGTTTTCTAATTTTCCTCAGCATTCTCTTTTATAAAATGGGTATAAGATTTACAGAGAATTTTGAGGTAGAAAATGGAAGGTGATTTGTGAAGGCCAGATTTACTAAAGATACTCATTTTGGGCAGATCCATACTCTTAGGTTGCCAGTTCAAATATTTTTAAAAATTACTGAAAAATTAAAATTACTTGCCAAATGATCATCACAAGATAGGGAAAAAAAAAACCTAACACATCTCATCTCTAGATTGTTTCATTTTTTTTTAAATGTGTAACTACATGTATACTACATATCCATTTGTCCATATATTTTATATATATGTCTATACACACACACATATATACACTGTATATGTGAGGAGCTAAAAATTACATAGATTTGAAAACTAGTCTAGTCATATTTTAAATAAGCAAAGAAATATAGGCCATAGGCAGTGGCTGGTCATGACAATAACTAGATGCTTTTTCTGAATTTTAAAGTGCCGGTTGTCATACTGATGTTGATTTCAACAGCTTTGGTCACAGCCACTGGGCAACACCCCACACTTCAGAATTGCCGTTGAGAGCAGTTTCAGTGTTCCCTCTGTGCTTTAATGGAAGTGGATATTTTTCTGTAACTCATCTATCTGTCACCCAGCATTTATTGGAGGTACCCTGTGGGTGAAGCATTGTGCTAGTTCATGGGTGAGGAAATATACATTTGTTACACTTCCTTTTCACAAGTCATTTACCATCTAGTAGGGGACCAACAGATCATTTTAAATGTAGTATAGTAAAAGAAGTGGATCAAGACAAAACAGAGGCTAGAAGAACCAGGCTATTCTACTGGTTCTCCTACTATTCAGGAGCTCAGAGGTAGAGACGTTTGATCTGGGCCCCAGGTATGAGTAGGAGTTTAATCTCAGGCAGATGGCCTGACTGTTGCAATAGGTTGAGATCCTGAAATTATATGATACATTCAAGAAACCTCTCAATGGTTTGGTGTCACTAGAGTGTAAATTATCAACGAGGAGACATGGGACTTAAGGAAGGAGAGATGGGAAGAAGCAAAAGCAATGTGAACTTTATGCTGGAGATGTCTGAGTGTATTTGGTAGCATTTTAAAAGATGGAAAGGTCTGGTCAAATTGATGTTTTAAGAAGAGCAGTTGGGAGTTGAGGTATGGATAGATTGGAGGGAAGAGACCATTTGAAGTCTGTGGAAACAGATTAGGTGAGCAATGAGCAAAAGTTCTCAGTAGAGCAGGGGTGGAAGCAAGGGGACAAACTTGAGATATAATGAAAGCCAGGAACTTCTGGGGCTTAGTGATGGATTGGATACGTGAAAGGGTAAATGAAAGGAGAGAGAGTTCACTTCTGGGTGACTAGGCACATAATGCAGCCAGAACGGAGGTTCAGGAGAAGGTACATATTTTTGTAGGAAGAGAAGGAATTATGTTTTGGAGATGTTGAGTTCAAGGTGGATATCTAGGTGGATGTTTAAACTTAGGGGGAGGTTTGACCTTGGAATATTGATTTGGGCATCTTCAATGAACTGATGCTAATGAAAGCCCTAGGAGGAATTTCTTTCTGGGAGTGGATCTGTAGTTTGAGTAGAAAAACACTCCCAACAAAATTAATTAGTACCTGAAAGAGGAGGGTAGAGAGGAAATCTATTTTTATGTCAGCTTTTAGACCTGATTTTTTGCTTGACCTCAAGTTCTAACTGAATTGGGCCTCAGAAAACATGAAGTCATTTTGAATCTTGGCCAAATATGTTGTTAATTCAAGCATGTATCCATAAACTTAATGTTTATGACATAAATTTTTCTAATGGCTCTTCCTCTAACATATTATGAAAAAAATGACACTATGTGTGAAAAATGAAGGTTCCAAAGCTCTCTGACATAGGCAGTGAATCACTTACTGTTGTAGCAGACACTTTTCTTTATTAGGCTAATATAGATATGTTACAAACACTGTTTTTATGTAGTGTAGAAGTTATTGCCAACATGGTTAATCCTGACTGTTTTTCTCTACGACTTAAAGACATTGCATGAAATACTCTTGAGCCTGCCTTTATATTGGTTACCTTGATTAGGATTTCACTTGAGCAGTATTCTCTCGAAGGTCATCAGTTGACATAAACATATGTAGTTGGTTTACTGCCTACCAATTCAATGTTCAGATTCAGTATCAACCATGATAGAATAAATGGCACAATTTACCACAGTAAACAACTATAAAACTGGACAAAATGTATAGGACAACTGATTTTAGGCATTGGAAAATAGCCAGTAGAGGTATGATCCTTGAAAGGAAGGAAACAGGCAAGATTTCCTTATATCTCGAGGGGAGGCCACAGTGGAGAGTCATGGTGTTCATCTGAGTTGGAAGTTCAGAGCTGCTGAAGTGGCTAAAATTTGACAGGGTACTGGAAAGAGGAATCTGTGCAGAATAGGACACAGAAGTAGACTCGTGGTGGTAACCTGCATGTTATTTGCCAGGGCTCTGCTGTGCATGCACAGAGTGGGACTCTGTAGGACCTAGCAGAGGATGACTTCTGCAGGGCTGAATGCTCAACAGAGATTACAAAGGTCATACAGTGCTGAGAGATGTTGGAGTCCTGGCCAGAATGGAAAGTTCTGGCTGAACAGCTCAGAAACTTAGCTGAGAATATAGAAAAGCCACACTTCAGGAGTAAGATCATAATCTTGAATGAGGACCATTTCCTTCAAACTAAGAGTAGAACCAAACAGGTCCACTCTAACAGAGTATTAAAAAAAAAAAAAAAGTCAAGAGAATCTGCCAAAAATTTAATTGACTGCCCAAATAATACTTCATATCTGTAAGGGAAGAAAAGATAATCCAGACACCTTGTTGTGTATCATGTGTAATTATGATATGTGTGAAGAAGCAGGAAGATATGATATCCAATCAAGAAAACAAGCAGTCACTGGAGACAGATGCCAAGATGATCAAGATATTGCAGTTATAGCTATTGTAACAATGTTCAAGAACATAAAGAAAAAGTTTGATGTAGTGCCTGAACAGATGGGGACTTTTGGCTGAGAAATGATAACTATAAAAAGAAACAAAAGGAAATACTAGAATTGAAAAGTGCTGAAATGAAAAATGTAATAGACGGGATTACCAGCCAGTTAGACTCTGCGTGATAAGAGGTTAGTGCACTTAAAGTCATATAAATAGAAATTACTCAAGCTAAAGTACAGTAAGAAAAAAGTGAAAAAAATATGAATTATTTTGAGGTGGATCATAGACTTAAATATAAAAGCTAAAACTGTAAAGCTTCTAGAACAAAATGTAGAAAAATATCTTAGAGACCTTGGGCTAGACAGATTTCTTAGAGAGTAAACAAAAAGCACTAACTACAGAAGAAAAAAATAATCAATTGGAGTTCATTAAAATTAAAAGCTTCTTCTTATCTAAAGACTCAGTTAAGAAAAATGAAAAAAAAATGAAAAGGCAAGCTACTGTCTGGAAGAAAATACTTATGCATATGTCTAATAAAGAGCATGTATTTAGAATATATATTTTAAAAAAAACCTAACTCCTACACTCGAATAACAAAAAAACCCCCACTCAAGTAAAGGGTAGAAGATTTCAACAGACATTATCCAAATGTATAAATATAAATATGTGTTTTATATATGACCAATGATTCCATTAAAAGATATTCAATATCATTAGCTATGACTATGGGAAAAAAAAACCAGAATAAGATATCTCTGTTCCCACTTGAATAGCAACAATTAAAGTCTGTGGTGACTGATGACCATGAGTAACAGAAACTCTTACACATTGCTGGCTGAAATATAAAATGATACAACCACTGTGGAAAATAGTTCCGTTTCTCGTAAAGTTAAACATATACTTTATTACCCGGCAATGCTCCTCTCTGTGTATTTACCCAAGAAAAATGAAAACATATATCCACAAAAATTTTTCTATACAAATGTTCATAGTAACTTTATTCATTGAAGCCCTACATTGTAAATAATTCATAAGTCCTTCAAGAGAATAAACGGGTGCTCATTTGTATAGTGCAGTACTGTTCAGCCATGAAAATTATAACTCCTGATAAACACAAAAGCATGGATGAATCTTAAACAGTTGAAAGAAGGAGACAAGAGAGAGTACATATTGTATGATTACATTTATATTCAAAAACAGGTAAAACTTATCTGTGAGTATTAAAATCGTATCAGTGGTTGCCTATAGAGGTGATGGGCCTTGACCGGAGGGGCCACTGGAAGCTTCTTAGGATGATGGAAATGGTCTCTAACTTGATTAGGGTCTTGGTTTCATGTGTGTATACATTTGTCAGAACTTACGCATTATAAAATCTATTTCATCGCCCGTAACTTTTACCTCAATTATTTAAAAATATAGGATTTTTTAAAACAATAAGCAGTGAAATAATTCAAACTGCTAATGATTTTGCATAATAAATCAAGGTAAATTTGTTCATAATGTATCCAGTGTTTCAAATTCATCAAATGCATTTTGGCTAAGAATGTAATCTAGAAGGGTTTATTTGTTGTTTTATGATGTGGTTTGTATTTTTCCTACCTTTTATGTTTTTTTAGGATAAAAGTTTGCTTAGAATTTCCATTGTCTTTAGAAAGGAGCAGAATTAAATTAGCAATTTTCCCTCCAATGAAAACCATTTATTCCCTAGACAATTCACTGAAATGTTATATTCTTAAAATTAAAAAAAAAAATACTCTGGAGGGACATTGAGGAACATTATCTGTTTTATCCGAGGGAATTGGCTCCTGGTTGAGAAACAGGCCCTGGATAATTGAAGCCATTTGTCTGAGAGCTGAATGTCCAGGCAGGAATAGGACCTGGCTTAATTGAAAAGAATTGACGCTACAACATTAAGAACACTGATCCTCTGAGAATGAAAAAGAAAGGGCCAGGCCAGGGTCCACTAGCATTTCGCATTGTTAGAGGAAGGTTGTGTTCATTTTACAGAATAGTTCTCTGGTGATGAGCATCAGTGATAATGGACTGACACAAAAATCTCTTCTTTTCTTGTCCCTCACTCTCCTCAGAGGGCAGACATAATGGGACAAAGAAGAATCACAAGTGCACCCTATCATGTAGATACTTTCAGTTGCTATACATGACACCTTAGCCTACATAGGTAGTCAGCATGATATAACAGTAAGAACTTGAGATTGGGCTTCGGAGATTTAACTGCTTGTTGTCTTGCTTGCCTAACCTTGGGCAAGTCTCCTAGCTTCTCTGACCTTGTCTTGAAGGGTTGCTGAAGGATGAAAATAAATATCCCATGAAAAGTGCTTATTAGCATATGGTTTGTTAACTAAAGGTAGCCCCGTCCTCCTTTTACAGAAAGTCAGCTGTATACAAAAAAATGGTTTGTAGGGTTTCTTGAGGAGTCACTTTCTGAAGTGGAAATGAATAATGGAAAGCAATAGCATTCATTGGCAAGTAAACAGTTGCCATACTGTATATGTTTTGTTTAGAACACCAATGATTTGGTCATTAAATGGAGGCAAAATGATTTGTAAATACTAAGTACCCTGCTAAGAGGCATTAGCGTCTATGAATTTTGCATGCTGCTTGGTCTAGGCTGTTAATCAGGTGTGTTTTATTGATACATATTTTCATGAGAGGAGGAAAAAAGTTTCACAGGTTAGCAATTGAGAGCTAACTAAAGTTCTGAACATCCAGAGTCAGATTATTTAAAAATCCTTGACTAGGAATTGACTTTCTGGGCAATGATATCATAGTAGATATTAAAAGCTAAGAAAGATACCAAAGCTTTGGAAATCTACATGTAAGTGTTAGACATTTTGCTCTATAAGAAATGACCTCCTAGGTTCTAAGAACAGAAGGGTCTGTGACAGTAATGCAGCCTTCTTTGGAAATATCTACATGAGAAATGAATTGTGTGAGGGAAGAAAATATTATTACTTAACAGAAAAGTACATTGTTTTAATGAGTATAAGCTATTTAGGTGAGTTTGAATCAGTTATTATTTTAATGTACTAATATATGTGTGGTGTATGTATATATGATTTTAAGATCTGTCTTAGAATTTAAAACTCAGTAACTACTAAAAAAAATCCTTCATTATTCAACAATTTGTCATATATTTTTTCAGTATATCAGGTTATTAAAGAAAACGTGTAACCTGCAAGCTCAGATTCAAAACATATCTTCTTATTTGCCTCCCCTATGGGTTTTTTAATAAATAAATCTTACATGTAGGTTGAATTTTGGGTTCCCAGGAAGATCTCAGTTTCAGGGCTCTGAGTATTTGGTGCTTCCATGTTGCTAAATGGATTGCCAGTAACAGTTGACTGGATGGGTAAAACTCTATGAAGAATATATGTGACAGCAGTAATTTCTTTCAAGCATTCATTTGTTTTTATCTCCTGGGTACCAGGTGTAGTGGTAGATGTTGAGACTTAGCCATTCTCCAAGTGTACACAATATAATGTGTTGTCAAAGTTGTAGACGTAGAGTATGACAGAAGGAGCCCCTAATTCTGCCCACGGTGGGATCAAAGGAGGTTTGATTAAAAGAACCACCTTGAGAAGTCATGAAGTCAGAAACAGTGGGAAGGCCATTAACTTAAAACCAGCATGGAATGTACAGACACAGGAGCTGTAGAAAAGCACAGAATGTTTGGAGAACAACGGTGGTGTGGCGCTCCTAGACCAAAAGCACAATTTGCAAGGCTCTATCAGTTGGGTTCTCAACAGGAAACAGATGGCACATTCAAATCAAGATGAGTTGAAGATTTTATGTACAAGAGGACTATTGACAAAGTTGTGGACTGAGTGTAGGGAACCACAGAAGATGTGTAAACTGAGATCAGTAATAGTAGAGCTGTTATGACTCTTTGACCTGAAGGGACAAGGGGAGGGAGCTGGTATTGGAACCACAGAGGATTGAGGTGTGGGAGGAACCTGCCTCGAGAGGACAGTGACCTTCCACTGAGGAAACCAGATGGAGGTGACCTCCCAGGGAGGAACTAGAGGAATAAATATCTCTACCAACTCTCTTCCCTTCTTCCCGTCTCCTGCTTGGCCTCTCTCCAGGAAAATAGTGAGCCGTTTTTTTCACGGGCAAGTAGAATCTGGGATTCGCACCCTGTTTCTTTTACATCAATTTCAATGAAGACTTTCGCCTGTCACCCACCTTACTTCTCTAACCATCATCTACATTTGGACAAAACTGTGTGTTTCCATTTTGATTCCTAGAGGTACCTAATATGAGTAAGTTGAAGGAGCTTTCTGAGAGCCTAGGGGTGCCTCCTGAGGCTCTGTTATGTATAGTTACCATCATTGTTGTTTAATCTCATTTGTCTAAAAAGCATGCTGTTTTTTTGCTTTAGTTTTGCTTTTGCTTTTGTTCCGTATTTCACTAGCTTTTACGAAAGACTCATTAGGCTTTTTGTGTATCTTACCCTGTTAATCCCTCATCACAACCTTTGGGGAAGGCAGTATGATGCACATTCTATTGATGAAGAAACAGAGTCACAGAAGAGTTCATAAAACTGGATGTACCATTGAATAGACAAGGTATTCAGCCTCATTCACCTATGCGATAATACATTCATATACACTATAACATATGCACGTCATTTATACTGCTCTCTCCCATGATTACTCTAACACTTACATGCCAGACACTGTGCAGGTGGTGAGAGAACAGAGACAAGGAAGGACCCCTTCTTATTTGTGATGAGTACACAGCTCACACCTGGTAGTATCATTAGTCCTAGAAACAAACAAACAACAAATATGGTAAGAGAGACTAATTTGATGAGAAAATGAGATGAAAATATTTTTTGCCCCTCCCACCCCAAAATTTAAACAGAAAAGCTCTCATATTTGACATGTGTTGAGCTTCTAAGAAATAAATCACAGTTTCAACCGCAGATTCAGGGCATGCGTGTCAGGAGATTTGTGTGCAAATTGGTTGAAATGCTCTGTGATGCTGCAGATCTTGAACTGACCTGTGTCACTGATTTAAGAATGGAGGGAGGAGATACATATATGTAATGAGGTCTGTAATGAAATAGGCCTCTGGATTTGACTCTCCCATGAGTGGATCCAATGAGGTTAGGAATGAGGTGACATTAAAGCTTACTGCCCTCAAAACAGCTTCTCCTCCTGCCACTCTTTAGTGTTTATTGGGGTCAGGAGGGGTTGTGATAAGAATATTTATTTCAAAAGTAATAAGTTCTGTGCTCACTGTCATTGAGGATTAAAGCTCCCTTCCCCAACCCTTTCTTTCTTTGGCCAGTGGAGTGCTAATGTCTATCACGTTGTGTTGCTTTTCTCATCTCTTATTTGTTTGCTCCTCAAATCTCTACCTCCTTTATTTTGATAACTGACCCAATAATTGCCCAAAGGAATTCTTAGTCATTGCCACTGCATCTTCTGTGAAGAACCTGTCCTTTGTTTTACGTGGTTCCTCCTGGAAAATCTCTTTACATCCTACATAATTACTAAGTAATTACTCAGTTACACTCTTACTGCAGCAGTGACTCCATTTAACATCCTCAGTGTGTAGGGGTATCTTTTATATACAAAATAGGTGGTTGGGCTTTTTGTTTGTTTGTTTTTTAGTCTTGTATCCTGGAAGAGGAAAAAGGTACCCTTCTCCACTTCTTTGCCTGACAAACACCTCTCATCTCTTAAGACACTGCTCAGATACAGCATCACCTCTGTGAGATATTATCCTGTTGATCCTCTAAAATTATTGTCCACATTTCTATCTCTTGTTTGTAGCATTGTATTATACTCTGTTTATTTCTTTCTCCCTACTGGACGCTCAAGGCTGTGATTTATTCATTTTTGCACCTGTAGTACAAAGCATAGTACTTGATATTTGAATGGTGTCCAGTAACTCTTTATTAGATGAATGAATAACTGAGTGGCAGGAGACCGGGAACCATTCATTGTAGGAGGAATATTAGAGCAGTGTTCTAAAAAGATAATCTAAGCAGTAAGATGTAGTATGAATTGGTGGGAGGGTAATAAAGAGTGTCAGTTAGAAGGCCTTTCCAAAGGTTCAGGGTTATATCTGGGTGGTGACTGACAAAATAGAGATGAAGAGATGGAAATGAGTAGTTTTGGGAGTTATAATTTGCCTGGGCACTCATTTTGAAGGTGAGAGGTGAGACAGTGGTCAGTCAGATATTCCAAGCTTGGGTCAGGGGAGAGGAGGTGGCCCTATTAATAAGACAGGGCAGTTGAGAAGGAAGGAAACTTCTAAGAAAAGTTATAAGAAGTTATAAGAAAAGTTATAAGAAGAAGGAAACTTATAAGAAAAGGCAGTGAATTTGGTTTTGGCCATGTTGATTTTGAAGTAAAGATCTGGCATTTGTTCTGATGAGGGGAAGAGAAAAGAAATAGTTGGAATACCTACTACCTGTTGCTGTTAAGTATTCTAAACCTATTTTATCTGATAGGTATCATTGCCCTCTCGTGGGTGCTCCAAGTGAATCTCAGATTCAGTATCTTCCCAAAGGTCAGAAAGAGACAGAATTAAAACCCAGGGCTTCCAGGCTCAAAACACTTAGGTTTCGCTATACTACCACAGCATCCTTCTAAGCCCAGTGGATCACCCCCCGGTTCAGGCTAGGTGTCTAAGCTCAGTTCATTATTGTCCCCAGTGTTCTCTCTCACGTTGTCCCTCTCTTAGCATCCTTTCCCTTTTCCTTTCAACCTCACTAAACTGCATTTGTCTCATGTGGGCTCAGCAAATTCATACCTTCTCAAAAAGACCTTCCACCATTGCTTCTTTTTTTTTTTTTTGCGGTACGCGGGCCTCTCACTGTTGGGGCCTCTCCCGTTGCGGAGCACAGGCTCCGGACGCGCAGGCTCAGCGGCCATGGCTCATGGGCCCAGCCGCTCCGCGTCATGTGGGATCTTCCCAGACCGGGGCACGAACCCGTGTCCCCTGCATTGGCAGGCGGACTCTCAACCACTGCGCCACCAGGGAAGCCCCACCATTGCTTCTTGCCCCACCTTTGCTTAGCCCTTAGACTCTCCACTCTTCAGTATTTTGATTTACTTAAATTTTTAGAGGGTGCTCATGAATATTTAGCCACGAAGTCTAATGTAAACCCTAAAAAGCCTAATATTCAAATAGAATTTAAGTGATAAATGCTAATAGTAGAAAGCTTAAAACCCTGCACATTAGTGTTCTTTGTCCAAAGCAAGGATCCGCTGTTTCCTCTGAGCAGAAGAGCCTTGAATGTCCCAGTGTTTGCATGATTGCTGTTCATCCTGCCCTCGGCTAATTGGTTTAGAAGGTCTCTGGTGCATCGTGCATTTTCCATTGCTGTTGGTTTTATTGGCCTCTAATGGAAAGCCAGCGCCTAACCTGATGCGTACCATTCCCTTACCTTTGGATGTTTGCCTGTGTTGCTGCTGCACTTTTGGGGAAGGCCACAATTGGCTCTGTAAAACTGGACTTGTTTGGAGAACTCTGGAATTTCATAGTCTGTCAAGAAGAAGAAAAGGCCCAGGTGATAAACACCAGAATCTCCTGCTCCTGCCTCCTAGGTGAAAGATAAGCAGTGTTTATGGGTTGTTACGGTGATGGGGGTGCAAGCTGTCCCAGAATTAGGAAAAAATATTTTAATATTTAGAACAATTATGTATTTAGGGAATTTACTTTTCTCAGTTTTGTCATCCGGGTATGATGAATCTACTCAGTTCTGTGAAGTGGTAAAGTCTCTGTTGAGTAATTCTCAACCACAAATCATGGGGGAGACTTCTTGGTATTGTGGTATAATCCATCTTATTTGGCCTGCACTTACTAAATACCTGTGGTGCCCCCAGGGCTGGGTAAGCACTGATAGGATTCTACCCCTGACTTAATGACCTTTTTGTTTTATGTTCTGTAACTTGGACAGATAGACTATCAACCTCTTAAAATTTAGTGGCTCTTGCAGCTACATTGACTTCCGTAACACCCATTACAGAAAAAAGAAAAAGACAAAAAACAACAAAACAAAGCAAAACCCTACCATATATTGAGCATTTACAATACACATTATTTAATTTAAATCTTTCATCAGTTCTATGAGTTACTATTGTTGTTCCATTTTACAGATGAGGATACTCAAGACACAAAGGAGATGACTATTTTCCCCAAGGACCTACAGCTAGTGAAGACCTAAGCCAGATTATAACCCACTTAATCTGGCTCAGGAGCCTATGCACTTGCTTGCTATGCCATAGATGCGTGGGGCTGGCAGAGCAGTAAAAAGCATCAGGCAGTGTAGACCTGTCATGTTGTGTTTGTATTATTATCCTCTCCCACGTTACTTACCAATGTTTATTGGTCTTTTTAAACTATGCACTCTCCTTAAAATAGAGCTGATTTTGTTTATGATCTTAATATGTTTTCCCTAAAACTCACACTATTTACTCAGTTATCCTAATTTAATGTGACTTACATCTTAATATATAGGGCACACCTGGGATCTTTGTACCAAATGAACAGAAGGAATAAAATCGCTTTCCTTTCTTTTTTGCTTTTCTCTTCCTCACCCCTCTTCATTCTGATTATGGTCCATCCTTGGTTTCAGTTAGTGACAAGTCAACAGAACCTAGCCGTGCCTAGTTAAGGAATGGAAAGTTCTTGACAAAATACCTCTCCAGTGTTAAGATTTCATAGTAGTGGAAACACTGGCAAGGAAACCCGTGTGTTAGATTATTCTCATAAATAAATATGTTAAAGTAAGCAAGTTGTTTTTAGAACATTTTAATTTGATTTAAATCACAAACATTTATTAAGTGGCTATTATGTCCAGGATACTGTTCGATACAGTTAGCTGGGCACCAGAGGGACACGGGGGTGCTTGTTAAAGCACAGATTGCTAAACCCCACCTCCAGTTTGCATTCAGGAGGTCTGGGTTGGGGGTCTTTTATTTTTATTGCTAACGTGTTGCTGGATGTTTCTCCTTCTCCTCTTCCTGGACCACACTTTAAGAATCACTCACCTAGTGGGAGAAGGTTAGTTCTCATATCTGAGCCGCTATGACCTAGAGGCACAGGATGCTCCAAGTATACTGAAAAGAAGAGATAATCTTATTCACGGACTGTGATGGCAGTGTGATTTCACTTTTGTGAAAATCACCAACAGCCTATAGTTCCAAGCTTTTGAAATATAGTAAATATGCATTTCAGTATGACAGCGTACACTCCCCAAAATAATATGCCTAAATATAACAGCCACAGACTATTGTCATGTCGTGCCAGCCATTCTGGCTTTGAGTGAAGGTTTATACCACGTGATCCTTAAATAGCGTGTACAACTTTGATAAATGATTGCTTAATGTGGTGGAATCCATAAAAAATGATCTTGGCTGGTGTTTGCTTGCAGATTTGATCATCTGAAGCAGTCCCAAGGTTTTTAATCACTTAAGAATGCCTACAAAGTATTTTGAACAGATCAAAAGCTGTCATGGACCAGTAGCTGTGAAGGGAGGAAAACTAACCGCAACCAGAGCTTGACCGTGTTGTGTGACTTTCCTCAAACGTGTGGTCTTTCACCTCTTGCTTTAGGAGCTCCCTTGGCTGAAGCTGGACTGCTTTCGTAGTTACTCAGGATTGATCTAGTGTGTGTAGAGCACCTGGCCCAGTTCCAGGCACACGTTTGTCATCAAACATGTGTTCTTTGCCTGAAGGGTTTAAGCTGAAGACAAATTCTCTTTCCACATTAAGGTGTTTGTAGGACTTAAAGTCTCTGGCTTTCTGATATATAATATATCTTTTTGCCTTTGTTCTCCATAAGAAGGAATAGAAAATTTTTGTCAGTCTCAAATAAAATATCAGATATTCAGTTTTCTTTTGATAGTTTTTTTCCATCCTATCAAGGCTCTGAGCACCTTGGAATGGCATGATGGCTATCTGCTCTAGCTTTGTATTTTACTGTGGTTATCGTATAAGAAAATACAACTGTAAAGGAAGTGTCTTTTTGGAAAATTCGGCTGGCTTGCCATCTTAAGTTCTTCTACCTTGTCTGAAGGCCATAAAGAATTAAGCCTTCATAATCTTCCTCATTCTTAACTTTGTATTGCTAAGGAACCGTGAATTTGGGCAGATAAAAACCAGAGTTGAACTCATTTCGTTCAACAATGGAAGATGTGGTTCACGTGACACTAGGAAACTATTTCTGGAATATTTTTGTACACATATCAGAAGGCTCTGTTCTTATAACCTTTGCAGCATTATTAGGGACTGATAAAGTAAGCCCCAAGCTTACTGATATGATATCCCCCCTGAACACACATAGACACACACACACAGTATCTTAAATATACTGTTCTAAACGTAATGTTAGATTATTTCACAATAATATATTTTAGTTTCTTACAACTGTCAAGTTCTTTCTCTCGTACAGCCTGAACTAACAGTGCTCTTCCATGGCACAGTGCCACTAACTATTTTCTAAGCTCCAATCTCATTGACGTAAGCCATTTAAATTTACCATTATGCTTCTTGCGCTTGGGTCTCGATTTGATAATAACCCAGTAATTAAACAAAGAAATCTTAAGGATGACAAAAATAAAGAAGAATTTTCACTAAATGGAAGTATTTATGTAATTAACCTACCCTCTAAAAAAGATTACAAACAACAAAGGAGGTACATCTGTGAATTAAAACACAAGGAGCTTCTGAATTGATGATTTATATCAGTTGACATTTGTCATCTCTATTTGTCAGAGTAGATTTTAAATTTTTGTGATAAAAATTGGGAGAAGAACCTATCCCTATTTTCATGTAATGCATTCTACTTGTAGACAGCTGCTACTGCTTGTTTCTTTGAGTCCATTGAGTTTTAAAAACTATTTCACTTTGGCTTCAAGTTTACTTTTTTAATAGCAATGTTTAATTTTATTTAGATACACTGGAAAGTGTATGTAGCCTTTGCAGTTTTTTTTAAAATCATTTAATGTCATTTTCTTGCTTTGCTTTTTTTTTTAATAAAGCCATCTGTTTAGTAAACATGGAAAATTGATTGATATGAAACCCAAAAAGTTCATAATGACAACTAAATAACAGATGACAGATTAGATAAGAACAAGTCATTAAGTTGGCCTATAAAAGGACAGCCATCTGCACCACTAAAACAATCTGTCTATTGATGACAGTAATAATTTCCTGAGTCTGTGACAGCTCAGAATTTATAGAATAAAATGGAACAGCCTGTAAATCGGGAAGGGAAACTTGATTTTGGCAATTAGTGTGACCATTTTGTTCCAGTGTTACATGACAAGTGAGTCAAGATTATAACAATATCCTTTGAGTACAAATAATCGTTTGTTTTCTGTATGTGTGTGTTTTATCTGACACAGAAAATGACTAATTTACCATTATTTTGTTTGACTGAATTATTAACAAATGCAGACAGTATAATTCATTGAAGACTAAAAAGATCTATGATTCAAAATTCTGTAAAATCCTAGTTTACAGATTAGTGATTTCTAGTTAAAACATAAATTTAGTGGGGATATTTAAGGAAAACCAGTTACAGATCCATAGGATTGAAAGGGACCGTAGGGCCACCCGCCCTTACCTTGCCAACGCTGTCATCAAAAGTCAATCCAATTTTATAATTACTAACAAAATACCAAAGAATAACCAGAATAAAGTGCGCTGCTGATTCTTTTAAAAATGATATATGTTTAGCAGAGTTAAACAGAATCAGGTATAATACAATCACTTGGACCTGGATAGTTTGCAGGAACCTGTATCCACTGACATTTAAAAGCCAGATTGAGTACTTCCCTGGTGGCGCAGTGGTTGAGAATCCACCTGCCAATGCAGGGGACACGGGTTTGAGTATTCCTGGTCCGGGAAGATCCCACATGCCGCAGAGCAACTAAGCCCATGCACCACAACTACTGAGCCTGTGCTCTAGAGCCTGCGAGCCACAACTACTGAACCCGCATGCCACAACTACTGAAGCCCACACGCCTAGAGCCTGTGCTCCACAACAAAAGAAGCCACCGCAATGAGAAACCACTGCAACTAAGAGTAGCCCCCCGCTCACCACAAGCAGAGAAAGCCCGCACACAGCAACGAAGACCCAACACAGCCAAAAATAAATAAAATAAATTTAAAATAAAATAAAAGCCATATTGAATTAGTGGTTTTAAATTTGGAATTGTTTTTCACATTCACTCATCAATGAGGTGATCCTCTCATTAATGCTAAATGATGTGAACCTTTGCTCTTTAAGATGGCCCTATTATTAGAATTAAATTTGGGGAAAATGACTTAACTGGTATTGGATTCTGGGTATGTATTCTTTCTGTTTCTTCACATCCTATGTGGAAACATCTTAATTGATGCTTATAGAATGAAATGCTATTGAGATTGGGTTGGCTTGGGGCTTTGGGGAGAATTATCCTATGTCAGAACCTAAGGAGATATTATTAAAACTGAGTCTTTACTTAGCAGCTTATAGGAACTTTATGCTTTCTAATCCTATGCCTTGGATTTTTCTCATTCTTATGGTTCTGATGGGCCACACATAGATGGGTAGGAAAAGTTTCAAGTAAAAATGTGAAGAAGAAAACAAGTCACTGATAAGTCTACCTTTCACAGATAGCTAATGATACCATTTTAATGTGTGTACCTTTTTTTGCTATGCATTTATATACATTTTAAAAATAAAATGGAAATTGTATTTTAAACATTTGGTAGCTGCTTCTTTTCCACTTCATACGTTGTGAGCATGTCACATGCCATTAAAAAAAAATCCTTTATTATTCATAACACAGTAGTCCATTGTATCATGTACCATATTTGACATTACCAACTATTTATTGTGGGACATTGAGACGATCCACCTCATGATCATGATAGAACAACTCTAGAACATACATCTCTGAGCATCTGATTGTTTCCTTGGAGTTCCAAGTAGAATAGTTTGGATAAATGTATATGACGTGTTCAGGTTTTTCTGCATGCTACCATATGTCTCTCCAGAAGAGCTATCATGCTCATCATCACCGTATGAGTGTTCTTGTCTTTGCACATATCATATTTTTAAGTCTTTGTACTTTTAATGGTGAATCTAACATCTTGTTTTAATGTGAATTTTTGTGTATTGAGATTGCTTTTTTTATTTAATTTGTTTTTCAGCTGCTGGAATAGTTTCTTTCTGTGTAGTGCCTTTTTGTTTTCTTTGCCCATCTTATTTCTAAAGAGTTGGCTTTATTTATTATTATTATTATTATTACTCTGAAGGAGTCATAGCAGGAGTGGTAGAATGACATTAAGGTCACCTTGAAGTTTCTTCAGGAGGAATGATTTCAAGTTTATCCTCCTAAACCATTGAAATAAATGAGAAGAACTGGCCTCTATACAAACCAAAGTTATTCAACTGAAAATTAAGGCTGTCTGACAAACCATTTGTTGCATTTTAAGGAACTGATCTCCAAGGTGGGGTGAGAGTAGAGGACTGAATCTTTCTTACTGTGTTGCAAGGCCATTCTGACCAGAAGGGGCTCCCTTATTTCCTGGTAACTGACAAAACTAGCTGAGTAGGAACCTAAGAAGAAATGCTTTTAGAAAGGCATAGCTCTTTATATTTGATATGAGTTAATGATATGCATATACTGCTTGAAGCAAGATATGAAAAAAATTAGCATCTGGGTATAGTGGGTGCCTATAATATTTTTCCCAATTTTAACATGTGTTAGGTTGTAAAATTCTTAGTTTCCTATTGTTTTGTATAAATCTTTTACCTTTGAAGACCTCTGCCTCAGGCTCACTGCTAACCAATTTAGTGTTTCAAAGCTCTCAGCGTATTTTCGCCTGCAGTATCCAAGCTTATTTTTGCCTCATCATAGTTAAATGGCTCCCCTTATCTCTTGCACAGCCTTGGGTAATGGCATTCATTTATTTACCCTTCACTTGCCATTTACTGAGCACCTGCTATAGTCAAAGTACATGTTGGAAGTACAAAAATGAGAGCCATGATCCCTCATCCAAAACAGTAATTACTCCAGTGGGTAAGACAGACGCCTGAAGAGGTAATAATAATACAAGGCAGGAGGTGAAATGATAGAGGTGGCATAGGATGTTACGGAAGTAATGAGGAGGGACAGAGTTATCAAGAAGGCTTCTTGGAGTAAGGGCTACCTAGTTAGATCCTTAGAGGTCACCGGGGTTAGACAGAGGTAGGACTTAGCAGTAAAGAAAATGCATGATTTTTGCAGGGATCTATAAGTGATTTTGTTGGATTAAGAAATACATTGGGAGAGGGAATGACACAGGTGACTGATCAGTTTCCTTGCCAGCTGTGGGTGTGATTAGAATCTCTACATTTTCAAATGCTCCAGGGAGTATATAGTATTATGATAATTCCATGGGAATTTTCATCTTGCTATCCGCATCACATCTGTTGTCATTATCAGCTTATTACAGGTAGTATCGATTAGCTTATCCATTGCTTTTAACTGTAGTAATAACAAATTCTTATGGTGTAACTTTGAAGGATGTTGGGTAATAAAACTACTTCTCCCCAGTCTCTATTGCCCTGACCCTGCCCTTCTCCTCCCCTGTTTCACGTATCATTAAACAGAGTTCTAAGTCAAAGTAAGAAAATACGACCTTTTTTCTTTTCTTCATATACCATTAGTCCAGACATGTTTTCCCATGGTGCTGAGGAACCGCAGAACAGAGCTACTGAAGGTATCGGTCTGCTCTGAGATAGAGCTTTCACCAGAATGTAGTTCAACGCATTGCTTCCTTCACTGAGAAAGACATACTGTAGAGAGTAAATATCAACTGAACTAAACAATGTGCCTAGTCACGTAGTTGATGTGTGTTCTGGGGCAAGCTCCTTGTATTAGTTTCCCACTACCGTGTAACAAATTATACCAAACTTAATAGTGTAAAGCAACACACAGTTACTATCTCATTAAATGTGGGTCAGTAGTTCAGGCGTGGCTTACATGGGTTTTCTGCTTCAGCACCTTACTAGGCTGCAGTCTAGGTTTCAGCTGGGGCTGTGGTCTCATCAGCAACTGGACTAGCAAAGTCTCTACTTCCAAATTGCCTCAGGTTGCTGACAGAATTTCTTTGGCTGTAGGATTTAGGGCAGTTTGCTTCTTCAAAGCCAACAAGTGAGAGAGAGAGATGAGAGAGTCTGGTAGCAAGGCAGAGTCTTAGGAAGCATAAAATAATCATGGAAGTAACATCACATCACCTTTGCATGTTTTATTGGTCAGAAGCAAGTCACAGGTCCTTCCCTCACCTGAGGGAGGGGATTATATCAATACAAGGGCATGAAACACCAGCAGGTCGAATCGTGGAAGTCCCCTGTCCACCACTGTTCTTATGCCTTCTGAGGCCAATAATAAATTGGTTGAGGCAACATCCCTTAACCATACTTTAAGAGCACTATTGGTGGAATACAGTGAGGAAGAAGGAAGAGGAAGAGACATCGCTTGTTTCCTTTTAGCTTCCTTGACTAGGAACAAAGATTATACCCTTTTTTGCAGAGCACAGATGCGTAAATGTGTTTTATTTGTTCTACACAAGGGCTGAAAAAAAATGGGATATCATTTAACATTTTGGAGATAATAGGTAAAAATTTCTTTTTGTGGTTCCATTTGAAAAAATAGAAAGCTCTAGCAGCTTGGAACTCTATCTTCCGGCATAGTGAAAGTTGGCTAGGGCTTAGTAGCAGAAACCTATTGTTTTAGTTGGGTTTACTGCTCAGAAACCAAATGCACATATACCTTGAAATTAGACCTGGTCTGCTCATTTACTGCCTTCCCTGGCTTCTTCAGGCATTTGAGATTGACTTTCCCAGGACCCTTGCTTACCCAGTCCCAACTGGTATTGATATTTTTATTGGGTCCTTGATCATTTCACCCCTGCTATAGGTAAAGGAATGTATACTGTAACAATCTAATTTTATTTCTATAGAACGTGATCTTGACTTCAAGCATTTTTAGGTGAGTGGCTGCCACACCACTACCAATTCTCTCCAGTTATTTTAGCAGAATGATGGTTTCTGGTGCCTTATTTTTACCTGCTGCAGCCACACGATTAGAGAGAATGAATCAGCGAATTGTAAATACTTCAGAGAACAGCTGTCAACATAACCAGGTCTGATCCTCAGGGAGCTGACAATCTAGGAGGAAATACATGACATTAGACATAAATATGGTGGTGATACATGGTTTGTACCACTTGCGTTTAGCAGTGGGATTTGCTTTTCAATTAAAAAAAATATTTCTTTGGAAAACATTGTCTAAGTTGTAGTAGAGTTAAAAGAAAAAGATCTTTGAGTTGTTTTGCTTTTTCTCAAGCTGTATTCTGAAGTCTTTATTTTATGAACTGTTTATCCAGAGAGCATTTATTTTTTTGGATTTTAGTAGGCCCAGAAAAAGTTAGACTTGTGAGGAACCCCTTGGAATATGGTTGCCTATCAGTTATATATTTTAAAAATAGATATTAAATTCCTTAATTGTAGGGAGTAGTCAGTTTTTATCTTTAATCAAGCATTCCAAAAGGCATTTAGAAATCCATATTTTTTCACATGATAAGCATTAAGGTATGACTGTTTTAACTTCTTTTATGTAATGCATGCTTTATCTGTCCCACAAAGTCTGTCAACAACTTGAGGTCAGAGAGCATTCTTAATATCTAGAACAGAGGTTGACAATTAGCAACTAGTGGGTTGAATTCAGCACTTCATGCATTTTGTTGGATTAGCTTCCAATACTTAAAAACTGAGACTTTGCATACATCTTTTCTTTTCTCTTTAAAAAATAAAAAATGAATAATGGTTTATTAATTATTTTAATAAAGTATAGCACTAGTTTGACTTTATGAAACCTGGGTCCTCTATTGGGAGAACAAATTTTACTACAGAGGTTATGCATGAGTTTGTTGGATGTCGAGTAGTGCCATGCTGCAATAACGTTTATTACTCATAATTCTAGGGTCAACTAGGGCCACCCGGGCAACTCTGCTGAACTTGGCTGTGTTCACTCATGTGTCTGGGCTTGGCTGGCTGTGGGAAGATCTGAGCTCATCCAGGCTTTCCTTGACTAGAGTGACTCAGCTCTGCTCCATATATTTCTGTCCTCCAGCAAGCTAACCCAGGCATGTTCTCATGCTGATGGCAGTGGGGGGAGAGCACAAATGGAAATACACAAGTGCTTTTCAAGCCCGTTTCTGAGTCACATTTCCTAATATTCCATTGATCAAATTAAATCACATGACTAAGCTGAGCATCGAGAGTGAGGTTGAATACGCAGTGGGAGAACGCTGCACTATTACATGAGGTCATCCTTGCTATCTACCAAAAGTGCTACAGTCTAGGTGATGAAGACTTATTTCAAAATCCGAGGTATACTTATACTGTGTGTGTGTCTGTCTTTGCCCTTTGTAGAACTATAAAACTAAACCCTTTCAAAGACAGTTAATAAATTACTGCAATCATTTTTTCTTTAGCGGTTTTAGTGTACATCTTAGTATTCTTTGTGAAAAACTTCATAAATGAATTCCTATGAAATTCTTGGTTTTAATATAGACTCTATGACTTCAGTGAAAAATTTGACACTATTTTATGTGAAAAGACTTCAACAGTACTGGCAATATACTGCATAAAACTGGTTATTATTTTGCTTAAAGGTGGAAATTCTAGATCAAAAAAATTGATCAAACAACAGTAATTAACAACCTAACCTAAAAACTCCCCTTGGTTAATAATGGTTTTGCTCTTTCCTTCAATCATCCATTCATTTGTAGGACAAACATTTGTTAACCCTTAGGCATGGTTAAGGAATACGGGTTTTAAGGAACTTTGTTTTTTTGAATGCAGAGGTATAAACAGGCAGTTTTTCTTGGTGTGGTTCTGTCTTAGCAGGACTATCCATTTTGCTAATTTATTATGTTTTTTTTTAATGAAAAAATAGGCAGGTTGGGGATAAATAATACAAAAGTGTGCACAGAAAAATAGTAGTGATCTGAAAACAGGATTGAATGTTTTATATTTTGCTTCAACCAGGAGAATCATCTTGGGGCTATAGAATGAATTTTCCTTCTTAAGACACATTTTTTAATACCTACAACCATTTGCATCCACAATAAATGTTGATGTGAAAGTGTCAGTTTTGTTTTTGTGAATTGCCTGAGTAATTGTCCCCTCAGCACTTGCTAAGTTGATGCTTCCTTTTTTAATGGCTGTATATATTTGTAAACATGTTTCCTAACTTATTTGAAAACATGTTTCCATCTCATTTATTTGCAGACAACTTACTGTCTGTGGAATCTCTAGCTTCTTCTTTTCTAATGACTCCTTTGAAATATTATTTTAATGAACCTATGAAACACATCATTGTATTCTTTATATTGTGGTTGGACTGCTAATGAGACCCATCCATTAAGTAAATGACTTTGTAGGCAATGCAAATGTAATAAATAAAGTTAGTCTGTTCTTCTTTACTACTTTTCTGCTGATGGGCATACCACATGCTGAGAAGGTAATGTTTCATGACCAAAACAGTTCAGTTGGTACGAGGACTGGGAATCTTTGCATTAAGACAAAAAATGAAGAACATCATAAAAGCATATTTGTAACCCCAACTATTTTTATCAAATCGTAAGGTGATGTATTTCTAATGCAGGCATTGTATTTCAAGTGGGTATGGCTTATCGAAGATATTAAGTATCCGTGGGATACTTACAAAGGAGGAAAAAAGTGCTTCTCTGGAAATAAAGGAGAAAAGAAAGAAAAAACCTATTAAAAAAAATAAAATTTCTAAGAAAGCAACTTCCGTGCAATGGATTGCATCAAAAAACTAAATTCACATGTGCTTTTCAATTTAACCTCATGGGCTTTGATGTTCTGCCTTATCCAAAGGAGATACTGGTGTCAAAAATGATCTTGCACATCACATCTTGTTTTAGTGGAATCAGGTTGCAACTACCAGTTCCACATTGGAATCGCAGGTTTTTTCATTGTTTGCAATAACATGTTATAAGCATTTAATCCTCATTATTCAGTTGACAAATCTAGTATTATTATTATTTTCACATTTGTAATTGGATGGTTTTCTTTAAGCTTATGGCTGTTCTGATCAGTGAAAACAAGATGGCATTGCCAACTGGTTTTTTTTTTCCCCCACTTCTATTATGAGTACCATAGTCTGGCTGTGCTGGCAGAATTTCTAGGTCTCCAGAGATGTCAAGGGCACCCCTCTCTAAGAATAAAAATATTAATTGATGACTTTTTTCTGGGTCCTCTCAAAGGAGTCACTGTGGGTTTGGGAACAGGTGAAGGCAAATGTAGGCAGGGAACAGGCGTTTCTTTCCTAGCCAGGATGTCCTTTATTGTTTTAATCTCATTGCCCTAGGGGTTGCTTGATGGAAATGAAATATAAAAGGGAGAAAGAGGTAAGCTAACACTCTGCACAGCAACAAAACTGAAAAACTATCCTCAGTTTTGGAAGTGATTTTGTTTTATCAAGAAATTACTGGTGTAACTTCAAATAACAAATATTACCTTAAAAAAATTAATAGAATGCATTTGTGTGTCGTAACATTTGTGAAATCAGGCTCTTCGTGTAACTGATAGCATGCCATAGTTTTTAAAAAGGTATATTTTCTTAAATTACATAAAATAGTGGTGAGTCTTACCATTCACGTCATCTAAGATTTAGTAAACTACTGTGGTTTGGGATTTTATGCTTTATTCCTTGTAAAGGGTCCGTAATGGGAAGTAAAGAAGGTGTTACTGTCTTTAAACAAGGGTCTGCTTTCATGAATTTGATTGAAGGAAGAATGTGCTCTTTTAGTCTCAAGCTTGATTTCGTAGATCTTCTAGATCCTAACTCTAGTCTATGAGCTCTCGTCTTCCCCGTGCTTGCATCCCTGAAATCTTAATGATTTATCTTTCTCTGTGACTTTGAAAAGGCAGTTTTCAATAAAATGCCTCCTATAAGCAAAATAAAATACACTTCACTGAGGACCTTTGTGAAATGATGATTAATTATATTTTAAAGGAATTATTCTAGAGATATGCTAAGCTACTCAGCACTCATTTAAAGTTGGCAACCTGTTAACAGTTCCCCTGTCTGCTCCACTGAGGTCAGCCAGCTTCTGTTGGATGACTAGAGCTTCAGAGTTTGAAAGCAAAGTACAAAATGCCATCCTTACAATTGGAGCTGTCACATTAAGTTATGTCACATTTGATGACAAGCCACAAGAGAAAGTGATACATGATTTTATAAACACGAGTCACCAAAAGCATGCTCTTTGAAATTCTAGCTGTCCACCACTGTTAGGATAAAGTTATTTTCCATCAAAAATTAACAGAATCCAGAGCATTTAAAGGGAACTTTAAAGCAGAAAAGGAAGGTTTTTCTTTTGTTGTGGACTGTTCCATCTACAGTGAATTAGAATGTAAATGGGGGATAGAAAGGGATTCTACTATAGAAAATGATACCAGGCTAACTAATTTTAAATTATAGCTTAGACCATTGTAAAGGAGAAAAAATTATTAGTTAGACTACAAGGGTATTATGACAGTGAGTGTTGGGGAATTTGGGGTGGTGTTAGTAACATATATGGGGAAGCATGAGGAGGTGGCATTTAGAATGATTAATGCCTCACCTTTCTCAACCTGTACATACACTTGTTCCAAGTGAAATCTAATCAAACAGCAGAATCAATAGCTTGAGCTATAGCTATAGAGTTATAGCTCTTCGTTTTTATTGTGTGCTGCCTTCCTGTAGTTTTGCCTTAGATTGCTAGAGAATGTATCCATTTAAATCAGCTTTATGAAGAACCTAGGGGCAGGACAGGAATAAAGACGCAGACGTAGAGAATGGACTTGAGGACACGGGGAGGGGGAAGGGTAAGCTGGGATGAAGTGAGAGAGTGGCATGGACATATGTACACTACCAAATGTAAAACAGATAGCTAGTGGGAAGCAGCCGCATAGCACAGGGAGATCAGCTCGGTGCTTTGTGACCACCTAGAGGGGTGGGATAGGGAGGGTGGGAGGGAGACGCAAGAGGGAGGAGATATGGGGATATATGTATATGTACAGCTGATTCACTTTGTTATACAGCAGAAACTAACACACCATTGTAAAGCAATTATACTCCAATAAAGATGTATGTAAGTAAGTAAGTAAATAAATAAATAAATCCGCTTTATGATTAGATAAGTTTCCTGCCCCATCCCTATGCCCTACCCCCAACCTCCATTCCCCGCATTTACAGAATTGCAGGCAACTTTTGGTATCTCAACAGACTGTACAAACTAAAAATCTCTTGAAATATTTGTGTTGGTGTACCAGGCACCCTCATACCTAACAATCTATGCTGTCATTCTGTAATTTTTTCAGTGTATTGAGTTACATTTAAAATGTTGTATAGAAGATACGATTCATTCCACAAACTAAGATATGCAAAAATAATCATTTTCTAGATTTTAATTTTTATTTTAAATATCCCTTCCATCAGGTTGGTGGGAGGAAAGGATATTAATAAGTTTGGGATTCTCTTTCCCCTTTCCCTGGGTTGTTATGGGGATGGGGCAGGGTCCCATCTGGTCCCCAATGTCATCTGTCCACTGTGGCATCCAAGGAGACACCTGTTGTCCTGCGTGGTCCTCTCTGTGGCATCAACATGGACCCGCATGTTGCTGGCGTCTGCAAAGCGTGTGGGTTACGAGGCTTCTGCTCTATGCATGGCGCTCATTAGACCACAGGGCTGTTTCTCTTGCTTGCATGCTACGTTGGAGCACTAAGAAACTTGGCTGGGAACGTTAGGTGTATAAAATCCTGAAAGTATGGTGGTGATGGTTGTATAGTAACGTGACTATACTTAATGGCACTGTATTGTCCACTTCAAAGTGGTTAAGTTGGTAAACTTTATGTTGTGTATATTTTATCACAATTGTTTAAATTGTTGAAGCTTACTCTATTATGTTCAATTTTGCTAAATGTTCCATATGTACTTAATATCATGAATTTTCTGCAAAAAAAAATTTAAAATCTTGAAAGGAAAGGACTGAAAGAAGAACTGTACCCTTCTCTTAGGTTTCTCCATTATGGAAGGAGGGGTCAGATCTTCTAGCTACTCTTCCCCCGAGCCAGCTGAGGTTTTTGCCATCTCCGAGGCCTGGCCAGAGGAGCAGGGATCTGAATCTTCGTTATCCTTCTTTCACTCTATTCTTTTCGCTATTTCTAGTCTAAGTTGTCTAGAAGGAGAGAGTGGTATTTTGGGTTGGGTGAGGAGAAACCAGGTTCTTAATCATGGTGTTTTCTTGTACTTTTGTTTTGGAAAACCAATTAATTTCTTCAAATCCTAGGTACTGATTCACAAAAGCCAGAGAGATTGTCCAGTTTTCCTCAGCTTTCTGCTTTGTCATATTCCTCCCCAGAGGAAATGAATACACAGTGGCCCAGCTTCTTGAATAAAGAGTAGGACAAAGGAGGAAAGAAGAGGCCGGGGGTACCTGTCAGTTGATACTGGAAACATACTTCTATAGATGCTTACTTTGTATCTAGAGGATATCAGTCTTGTCTTCATATGAGAAGACAGTAGAGCAGGGTTCAGCAAGCGTAAAAGTTGGAATCTAACAGTATGGGCTTGCATTGAACCTCTCCTTCTTACTTGCTCTGGGCATGTAATGTGCCTTTTCTGTGTCAAAATTCGCTGTAAAAATAGGGCTGCTGCTGAACTCCTGGAGAAAGTTGGGTGGGAGACCTTTGTGACAGCATTTGCTTAAAAAGTCAATAAATGTGAGCGTATTTCCAGTTTTCCCTCCGGTCTATTTTCCTTCACTTCTAGCCACTCTCTATAATGCTTAACTTTCAACGCCTCCAGACAATAGTTTTACCTCCTTTGAGCCTCAGGTAAAGTTTTGGATCCTTATCAAAGGTAAAATCTTGTCAGCCTCCAAGTTCTTCTCTTACCATGTTCCATGTTGATGTTGAGTCTTCATGTTTTATTTAAGGGAAGAGGGCAACTCAGAGTTTAATGGGATTATGTAAATCATCTTGCTGTTGATCAGAAGAAAAGGATACTTAATCTATTTTTTTAAAAAGGGGTGGTTCTCAGTAAGTGAATATATATAACACCACAGAACTGTACACTTAAAAATAGTTAAAACAGTAAATTTAGGACTATATATATCTTACCAAAAAAAACCAAAACAACACAACATTCAGTGCCCAAACACAAAATACTCATAAAGTGAGAATCCCAGGAACTCTATTATGTCTAGCAGATCAAGGGATCAAGGCAGTTTTTTCAGCACCTTTCAAATTATACCAGGTTATCAGCTGCCTGCTCTACTATGCAGAGCGCTGTTTCTACTCTTTAAAGTTTGCTCATGCAGTTTTTCATTCAGTAACTACTTACTAAAGCCCATGCTGCATACGGGCACTGACCCAGGGGCTGTGAGCATTTCCCTGGCAGCCTGGCATGCAGCCTTTGCCTGCCTCTCACTAAAATACCCAGGAAGACACAGAAAGAACAAAGGAACTTACTACAACACCCATAATGAAGACGGAAGTTAACCTAGACTTTGGGAAAGAATGATACCAATTATAAATCAGAGAGAGCTGGCTAGAGGCATCGTCTCAGAGTTAAGCACATAGCATTTCCATCTCTGAAAAAGATGTCTTGAGAGAAAGGGGGAAAAGCAATAAATAGTGGGTTACTTTCAAGGCATGGTTCCTAACACAATTTAGAGTACAGTAAAGAAGATTTTATACAAGTACTTCTGATTTGTAGTAGAAAGTGTTTTTCCCATTCTCTGTTGCCATTGTTTTCACATGGACCCAATTCTTCACACTTCTGCAGAGTTCACATATCGTGGGTTTAAAATACAGTGCTGTAATTGAACAGATTTTAATTTCACCATTTAAAAAATATACTGCTTATTTAATGATTTAAAATAAAATTATAAGTTCAATATATTATTGCCCAAAAAAGGGCTTAATACAGAATTACCAGTCTGAACTAAAGTGCTATGTGGATGCAACCAACTCAAAACAACACAGTTCCGTTACGGAATAAAACAAATGTGCTGTTTCAATAATTTAGTAATCATCCTGCAATCAGTCATCTTACATATTTTGGCATTTTGCTTAAAATATTCTCAGGTCATTTCATTTGTGTATATTCCATCTTTCTAACTAGATAATTTAGTATTTGATGTTAAGGTCTGTCCTAGGTTTATATCTCAATAGAGCAGCTAATTGAGTCTGTTGCATCTGAAGGGCAACGATGGCAGAAGTCCTGCAGTGGATTTCCAATGTCTGTCATGGGCACAAGAACAAAAATTGGAGGTAACGTGTCCCTTACTTGCTAGTTCTGGCTGTAGGAACGTAATACATGTTTATTGGTTATGGAGCCACCAAGACAGCAAGCTCAATTTTTTTCCCATACTTTTACGTTCATATAAGTATGTAATTTCAATTGTATGTGTCTCTTCTCTCACTTGGAATTTATCTTGTAGAGTTTTTAGTAATGATTTAAAATTACTTAAGACTACTGGATTAAAATGTAGGAATTACATAACTGTTTCTGTGATAAGACCTCTATTGGTTTAATTGCTAATATAGGAACAACTGAGTTTAGAGAACAAAGCTTAAAAAAAATTTGTGTACCCTCAAAAAGATTTAGAGACAGAAGAACCTGTGCCAGAGCATAAATTGACGTGTTTGCATTTAAAATCAAGCCAGAGGTGTCAAAACCCATCTGTTTAGTCGAGACTTCTAGTGAGTGATTGGCAACGTTCAGAATCTCCTCTTTTGGAAAAAAGAAAGATCCTAAACTTTAAAAAAAAATTTTCAGTCTGCAGTAGTTCCGGGAACATTAAGAATTAACATGAATAACAACGAGGTGAGAATATGGCCCACTGTGTTGCCTACGGATGATTTACACACGGTGCCTGGAACAAAAGAGCTTGAGTGGGTATCTGAGCACACATCTGCTCCAGAGCACAATGTAGTTAATTTCAGTCACTCGCGTTTTGATTCACAGCTGTTATGAAGCAGGGATTCCACTTTTGACATGTTGGCTTCGAATATTGCCTTCTAGCAGATGGGCTTCTTTTTTCTGAGGGAGGAAATAAAATTCAAGAGGGTAAATTAGAATAAGTCAGGAGCTCGGGTGAACTGATGGGCTCAAGAAGCCCTCTGACATATACTCGAGGTGTTGAGAGCTGATTTCAACAGAGAGGCTGTGTGCGTGGAGCACTTTGAGGGTAGAATTCCAAGAAATGTCTGGTGTCTGATCATTTAACGTCCTTATCTTCCGTGGATTTAGTTGATGAGAATTGGAAATAAGCGTATTACTTTCGGACATTCTCCTTTGTTTTAAGGTATGGATAAGAAATATGGCATGTTGGCTGAAAATGAATCACTTCTTAGTTAATAAATATGGGCCCCCAGCACTGGGAATGCGGAGTCTTACCCAGTGGACCACCAGGGCAGTCCCTGAACTCACTTTTGGAAGACAGAGTGTGATGAAGGATTTTTCTGTCAATTCCAGGTACAAGAGATAATCTGGTATATACACTTTGGATGTTAAAGTATTGGAATTTTTGAGTGTTTTGATGATTTGTAGAGACAGTAAGATAGAGTTTTTTGTAGTACAGACTTGCAGAAAATTGAGCTCACATGGTCTATCATACACTGTTACAATGTTAGGCATGTCTCTAGGGTAGTAGTGATTAATGGAAAAGCTATAGACTTCAAGTGGAAGGTGGTGGAATTGGGGCAGTTTCCTACGATTAATTTTATTGATGCAGAACATATATATGTTTCTGTTTGTTGAAGCTCCTCTAGGAAATTTATTTCATCTTGCCTTCTGCTGCTTCTGGGGCATGACACTTTTCTCCAGGTCTCTACACAAATGGGAAAAAATAACTTTGTTAGGGAAATTGTTCTACAGATGGAAAGTTGGGTATATGATGCTTGACAGTAATGGCTGATTATACATTTCAGAGTACACTTCAGTGTCTTTACAAGGAATACCCTAAGTTTGATCGTATCCCGTGACCGTGAATGCTAACTGTTTTCTTTATGAGACTTTCAAACGTTCCAGTCTCTCGTGCCTGCTCTGTGTTCCGATGCTCCTGCTGTCTCTGGATTCTTTGGAAATCCTGAGTGATCACATATCTCTTGTGGTCTCCCAAGGAAGATTTTAGTGTCTGTTTCATTTCTCATTTCAGTCCTCTCTTCTAGTACCATAACCCAGGGTTTTTAGAGCAACTCACTGTGCTAGGAATGTGTACAGTGCAATGCTAGTCACTTGTGCAGCTTGAAAGCAGCCTGGGCGGGGGGGATACAGGCAGTTTGTGGTATTGCTCCCATACTTTTGTAGTATTGTTATTTAAGTTGTACTTATGTTCACTGTGACCAAATTGCTAGGCATTTTTAAAATTAATAATTAGAGTAAGAAGGATTGCATTTGCTAAGCATTCCCTTTGTTGGAAATTGTGTGCCCCAAGAATTTTTCAGACGTTATTTCTTGTAGGCTTTGTAGGTGAGGACACTGAGGCAGAGTGCAAGCTCACATAACCAGAAAGAAGTGAAGCCACAAAAACCAGTCTTCTGGATTCCAGAGACAGGCTTTTAACCATTATTTGACTATTTTAACTCCCTGGTATTGCTTCAATTCTTCCTAGTGGATGAGAAGGAAGGGAAAATGCACATAGTATTGTGGTTTTTCCTACCTTCTGATAAAAAAGCATTTATTCTCTAATGCATGCATAGTACCACAATTAATCACATTAAGGAGAGAACCAGTGTCTCAGCTGTAAACTTAGTCCAGGAAGAAATGTTACTGAGCCTAGCTTCCTCTTGCAGAAAAGTAAAGCTGACGTTCATCAGTAGCTGAATTTTTGCCTCAGCTGTAGTCTGAGTGTGGCCATGGCAGGTATCAAGCCAGTATTTATAAATGAAATTTCTGCCCACGTACTTTGCTTTCTGTCTCCATCTCGAGCATAGTGTAAGAGCTCACCAAACTAACAATGCAGAGTTCCTTTTGTTTGGCTTGACATAGTGTAACTGTAATGATGGGATATGTTGTTTTAAAATAGTCCCGTAGTTTGCATTCCAGTCACGTGCCTCTCTCCATCCTACTTCTTTCTTTTTTAAGTTTTGTGGATTGCTAATTTTTTGCATGTTATCTGATTTGACACTGTCCAACAGAGCTTTCTGCAATGATGGAAATGTTCTACCGCATCCTCTATAGTAGCCACCAGCCACATGTGGTTACTGAATACTTGAAATGTGCCTACTGATAGACAAATACCATATGATATCACTTATATGTGGAAACAAAAATATGATGCAAATGAACATATCTACAAAACAGACTCACAGACATGGAGAACAGACTTGTGGTTGCCAAGGTGGGGAGGGGAGGGAAGGATTGGGAGTTCGGGATTAGCAAATGCCAACTAGTATACATAGGATGGATAAACAACAAGGTCCTACGATATAGCACAGGGAACCATATTCAATATCCTGTGATAAACCATAATGGAAAAGAATGTGAAAAAGAATATATATGTATAACTGAATTTGCTGTACAGAAGAAATTAATACAACATTGTAGATCAACTATACTTCAATAAAATTTTTTTAAAATGTGCCTACTGAGGCTGAGGAACTGCATTTCTAATTTTAAGTAATTTAAACTTAAATAGCCACATGTGACTGTTGGCTTCCGTTTTGAGTAGCACAGATCTAATTAGGTTTTGACAGGTGAGGTGGTTCTTGACCACACAGTGTGATCGATGGAATCTTGAGATTTGTGAGAGACTTTCAAGCGATTCTTCAGTGTCATAAGACAAAGAATATGTTCTTTAACAGTTGACTTTTGCCCAGTGCTTTCATAGTCCGCCAAGAGATGGATGTCTTCTAATCTCCTTTGTGAGTAAGGAAGAGCAGAAATGGTGCTCACCTGTCCGGTTGGGGTTTTGTATAGACCTTGGTGATTCACTTGCTTCTGAGTCAGCCCAATGCAAGCATTTTGTATTTGCCATGTTAAGAGAGAAGTGGCAAAGTGGTCAGCCAGGAAGCAGACCCGACTTGGTTCAGATTTTCAGAGTACATATGAACGCACGGCTTGCTGCCGATGTACAGCATGTGGGGAAAGCCCAGGGAGAATTAGTTTTCTTTCGTGATTGAATGCTGGTACTTGGTGGTATGTGGAAAAACAGTTTCTTGCTTGTATAGGCAAACAGCTGTTGTTATCTGAAAAATAATCGTAATGATACAAAGCACACGTTTTTCATGTTTTCTGTCAGATCTGTCAGAATATGTTCTGTGTTAAAACGTGCACATTTAATCTGAAAAAATGTAACTGGTAATTTAACATATTAAAAAAAAAAGTTCTTAGCCGGAAATGGGAGCTCACCATCTTTTTTCTTTTTTTTAACCCTCTATACCAGTATCGCCCAATAAAATGTAAGCCACAAACGTAATTTTAAAATCTTCTAATCGTCACATTTAAAAAGTAAAAAGGTAAATAGGTGAATTTAATTTTAATATAGTTTATTCAATTCAGTATATCTAAAATACATAAATGTGTAATCAGTGTAAAAATTAATAAGATATTTTGTATTCTTTTTCTGTAATGAGTCTTTGAAATCCATTGTGTATTTTACACTTAGAACGTATGGTATAGACTGGCCACATGTCACGGGTGCAATCATGACATGTAGCCAGTGGCTACCCCACTGGACAGTGCAACTCTAGATCCTTATTTAGGGCATAGTGAACCATTTTTGAGCCTATGAGGGTATTTTGCCAGAATGTAAAGGAAAGATTATCAAATACCCAGTAGAGATCATCAGCGTGTCTACTGCATTGCCTGGCATCAACCCAGTTTATTCTGAAACTGTGGTGAAGAGGGAATATTAATTTGGGACCATTTGTAAGCATACACTTAGGGTTAAATTTTTTCTAGAGACTTTTAGTGCAATTCAGGTTTTCCTTGCTCAAATTGTGACAACTTCTAAGGACATTTTTAAATTCTAATTTTATGAGAGTTATGTCATTTTGTCTCTATTCCAACACATAAACCATAAAATTGACCAATTTTCTTGTGAACTACTTCTTTGTTTTGAACTTTACAAATCAGAGGGTGGGTTATCCTGTGGGTGTAACTCAGTCATTTGCTTTATTCTTATATAACAAAGTATTTCTATCCTAGTTAACTTCAACTAGAACTTTAGGTGGTCTTTGAATACAACTTTACTTTGTTATTTCATAATTTTGTAAATTAAATCCAAGTTTTTAAAAAAGGCAGATTTTACGTGGGTATGTTTTATAGGGCTATTTTCAATCGCTGTTAGAAAAGGCATTAAAAAATTCTGTTCGTTAAGAACCGTAACTGCACAGTTGTTTGAATGTACACAGAAAAATATAGTAAGCATTACTCAGAGGCTATATTTATGTTAACCACGAATAGTCAGTTGGTTTAATTAATATGTAATTTTTACAAGTAGGACACTTGAAATTTGGACTGAAACTCAAGGGAAACTTACTGGCTGTTTTGGTTGTGTAAACATCCTTATATAAGTTAGAGTTTCTGGATTCTGTTGCATCGTTAGATATTTGAGTCCTGAACTGGCTACTTTTAAAAGCTCTCTCAGCCTAATTTTCTTTGAGTGTAAATAATATAACCTGGCACGGAGTTGGGAGTCGGTAACTGTTGGTCAGATGGATGGATGCTATGGGTGTCGCCAAGTCCAGACCATTGTAAACACTCAAGGTTAGCTCTCTGTGTGTGTGTATAATTGCTACAAATTATATACAGAAAATATGTAGGGTAGCAAATATTACATATAGGGATCCTTATACTCAGGAAATACATAATACTATAGGAAATTAAATATATGTTTTACATGTATTATTATATCCTTTTTCTTTTTAAATTTCCTGTAATTTGGAAAACATTTATAACAAGTGAGGAAGCTTTTAATAGTTAAATTGTTTGAAAGAAAAGAAACAGAGTTGACATATACCTTTTAGGGTACAATATCCTAGCTGCTTCAGCACAATTCTTTTCCTAATGTGAAGTTTGTAGTATGAACCAACTGTATCTATGTCTCAGACTACGTTAGAAGCAAGAGATCTATGCCTTCTTCGGGAAATAGTTGAATGGTTTCGTATCTCAAATGTTACCTTTGTTTCCCCCTTGACTCATGGGAGAGCAAGAGTACAATTAAATTGATTTTAAATCACATTTAGCATTACATATTGATTAGATACAAGCGCTCTGAAGCAAATGCCACATTGTTCAACTCCAAAAAGCATCTGCATCGGATAACAGAAGAGCATGAGCTTTCATTTCTGTTAAGTAATTTAGCCCATGATATAAGTCATGAGAGTGAGATACACGTGGTTAGTAAGTGGCTCCCAAACCTTATTATTGAAATGCAGCCTTCAATTCAGTTTATTAGCTTGTTCTTTATTCTCATTTATATTTTATTACCTTGGAATACAGTCATAGGATCCTGGAAATGGAGAGTTCTTTAGATAAATTTTTCCTAATGTTTTTAGAATCTTTTGTTAAGTGATGTCCATGAGCAGCTGATGTCAGTCAAGCCAGGTTTTGAGATAAGGGGGGGCAGATACAAATGTTTCTCTGAGTCAGCTGTGATAGCATCTCTGTGTTTCTGCTTTATTTCTGTCATCTTTGTTTCTGGAGAGCAAATTCCTGGTTGTGGTAGAGGTGGAGGGAGTCAAGGGATGGCTTAGAGGGGTTGAAGTTGGATATCCAAAGCCTTGGACTGTTAAAAGTGGTTCTTCCCAAAATAGTTGCCTTTTTGTACCATGGGATCCCTGGCGTGATAGCAGTGGGAGGAAAATCACCCAGTGAGTTACTTGGCCATCCCTTTAGCCCCTTGGAGGCTCCCATAGGCTCTGCCTGCATAGGTGAGATTCAGAAGTGGTGTGATTATTAACATCTATTCCCAGCTCATGCCACGCCCTTGGGGAGGAAGATGATGCGGCTGTTGGGCTAGTTTGTCCCTCTCATCTTTGTCAGTTTCTGTTCCACTCTGTCCATTTGATAGCCTTCCTGTTCCTCAGTCGGCTTTCTCTCTCGATGATACCACGGGCTCACAGTTTCCTCCGCTGCTGAGATAGTCTAGTCTAAGCCATCTCCTTTATCTGGGCCCAGGGGCTAAATCACCTCAGGTATGTTGGAAAGGCAGCACTGGTTGGTGTTTAAAGGCACAGATGGGGCAACCAAGCTGTCTCGGTTCCCATCCTGGCTTTGCCATTTAAAAGCTTGGAGATTGTAAGTGATTTTTTTTAACCTCTCCTATCTGAAGTGGAGATAGTAGTGGGACATGCCTCCTCAGGTGGCTGTGAATACCACACGAGTCAATGTATGTAAAGTGCTCCGAGTGGCACTGGCATGTAGTAGAGGTAAATCCACGCACCCCTGTGGCGCTCCGATGCTTAATAAGCACTGAGGAATAAAATAGCCTAATGGTGCTTGTCCTACTTTGCATCTCCTCTGTTCGACCCACCCCTCATTTTGTGTACATAATAGAGCTGGTGAGGAGGGGCCTATGCATTCAGGACTATTGCACCTTAATAATGTGGGAAAGGCAGGAGCAGCAACTCTGAGAGTGGCTTTCTGAGTCAGTGGAGTCTGTTTCTACATTGAGGAGTGAGAAAGAAACCACTGAGGACCAGCAACCCAGGCCAGATGCGGGAGTAGAGGTTGGAGATGGCCCCCAAATTTATCTTTTGTCTTCTGAAACATGAGCAAGCCAAATTCTCTGCCTCCAAGGTGCTTAAGAGTGCCACGGGGAAGACAGATAAGAAAACAGACAGTTACAATATCATGGATAAGGTACCAACGAGCGTGGAAACACATGCATGGGGGGAGGACACCGGGCGCACCCATGGAAAGAGTGGGAGAGGAGTGAGGACAGGCCTCTGAGAATGACAGGGCAGGTCGCAGTAGCTGGGCTGAGGAAGTTAAGGAAGGGCATTCCAGGCCGAATGAATGAACAGCATGTGCAAAGCCCTAAAGGTAAGAGTGCTCGGTGAAATCCAGTGTGGCTGGAGCACAGAGTGGGAGAGGACAGGAGCGGCAGTAGGGTAGGTGGGCCGGGAAGTAAGAAAGACTTAGATCATGCAGGGTCTTCAAACCCATGCCCAGGCATGCAGAGGGGCCTGGTGCGACAGAAAGACTTGGAAGAACTTTTAATTAGGAGTGGTTGACGTTCTGTTTGTACGATAAAAATTAGGTCTGGCCACCTTTCAGGGAACTAAGAGATGTGAGCAAGACGGGGGACTGGAGCTTCTGCTTTAAAATACATACAACGTTGGCTTTCTGTTTTCCAAAGCCCTCAGGACTGTGATGTTCCTTTAGCTGAAAGCCGTCTGTAGTCTGCTCCTGGCATTAGGTGGCAAGATGTAATTGTGACAGGTGTAAATAAGATTTTGCAGTCCAGCTCAGGGGACAACGAAACTGAGATTGATGTGTTTCCAGTCTTTTGCTTCTGTAAAGAACACAGCAGCAAACAACCTTGTACATACATCTTTTAGGCACTTGTCCAGTTACTACCTTAGGATAAATTCCTAGAAATGGGTTTGGTGTTTTAGGGCTTTTGATATATATGGTCCTAGAATGATTTAGATGTCTGCAGTCAGAATAGGTAAACAGGTGCTGAATTTTGTGGTAATGCTGAAAGCGCAGATAGAGAAATGAAGTGCATAGCAGTGAGCAGTCATGCCTCAATAGACACGCATGCCTAATTTTTCTCTTTGGACTTCTTTGTACTGCTGGTTCTCTTCCCTGGTTGCAGTAAGACTTGATTGGATGAGTACCTAAGACTGACGGGGTGTTTGTCTATAATGACAAGTGCTTGACTGTAGCAGCAAATGATGAGCGGCCCTAGGGAGACATCACCACCCACTTGAGAGAGATCCATGAAGGGTTTATGACCCGTTTGAATCCTGATCGAGCATCACTGTCTTGACCCTCAGGGAACCAATTGTCTGGAATACTTGCTCTGTCAGTCTGAGCGATGTGCTTAGAATCCCTTGGAAACCTAGGAGCCCGATTGTTTGTGAAACACAGAGTGAATTATCAAGACCTGGAGATTGGAAATATGTTATCGCCACATTGCACAGCCATGTTTGCCAAATATATTGGTGAGCTCATCAGATCCATTATGTAGCTTACCACAGTCAACTATAAATTATCTGAAATTCCAAGGCAGTGAATTTTTAATCTTGATCATACCAAATAAAATGGTTTTGTCTTTGCCTTCTGGTCCTTGTCTACAGTAGGAATGTTTACTTGCCATATGTGGCACAAAAATTTTAAAGATCTATAGAAACGTTAACACACACACACATATATATATACTTCACTAGTAGCTACAAACTGTGTGTCATCCTCTGAGTTTCTTCATCTGTGTGTGAAGCGGCCGGGGGCATCAGAGGAGGGGACACAGCTAAGATAGAGGGAATCACAAACAGGGCAGCAGCTTGGTTCCCACTACCCTTCTTTGCCTGGACGTTCCCTTGAAGACAGGTAGAAATGCAAACGGAATAGCTGTACAGTCTCAAGATTCTGTACTTTCTGCGGCTAGTTCCCCACTAAACCTCCTCCCCAAGTCTAACTCATTTATCCCACTTCAGGTTGTTCCTCGGTGTAAAAGAAGTGAAGTGCCTGCTCTGAGCCGCTGGGCTAGGATCATTACTGTAGGTTAAGGTAAAGCACCTTTATGATCAGTAGAGGCATTGCCTGGTGATCCATATTCTCGGTTTGTTTTTCTGTTTGCGCGTAAGATGTTTTTGTTAAAATCCTCTGGTGGTGGTGTGGATCGCCAGTGGCCGCTGGTGAGGAATAAGGTATATTTTGCCCATAGGGAGGCTGCTCGTGGCTGTTTTTTTCAGCCAGAGAACAGTGGTCACAAAAGCTTCATTAAATGTTAAAACAGTTAGCTAAACTAAAAAAAAAAAAAGTAGGAAAACTCCTGTGTAACTAGGTACGAGAAACATCAATATTGCCCATGGAATAGTCTATTCTTCTAATTCGAAAAGAACAACTATTTGCCATGGTTCTCCTCCTTGAGCTGTAAGTTACCTAATTAAATGCATATGAAATTCACTAGGCTTCACTAAGGGACAGTAATTTTCCTTGGTTGTTTTTAAAGTTGCTGGGACGAAAGAATTACTTGAGCAGGTAATGAATGGATGGATTCTTCCATTGTGCACTGAGGTCCTGAATTAACTAATCATGCCATGGTTATTCATCAATGTGTTACTTAATAATTTGAAATTAAAGGCACCATTTTCATTTATTGCTGACTCCAGGGGGACTGTTGGTTCCAATATTTGAAGACTGGGACCTGGGTGGGGAAGCTCCCCCTTGAAAAGACCACAGCATAGATCAGGACAGAGTTTTGGCTTGGAATAGGTCATTGTGCACCCATGGGGAACATCCTGATCATTGGTCTTTTTTGTAATCTTCCGTGTAAGAGTGTATGGAGTTTCAGAGATTCATGTCTGTACTCAGCCAGGATGATTTTGTTTTGATTGTCATTGTTCAGTGTGTTGCTTACTCTGCCACTTTCACCCACATCCCTGCCTCTGCCCCTTCTGCCTTATTCTCTGTCCAGTCTCTGCCCCTTTCTGTCCTGTGTACTACACTGCCCAGTCTCCCTTGGATCTGGGATTGACTAATGTGATGGTTAGGCAAGAAGTTGGAGGACTGAAGCAGAAAGCAGTTGGGATTGTCTCCCCTGCTTCTCCCCTGACTGAACACTGCAGTTGACCATGGCTGCCCTTCCTGGTCGCCCACATCCAGCCCAGCCTCCCTGGGCTGTGGTATAACCATTGCCTCCCCTTGCCTTCTGGGGAGCAGGGACGCCCTGGCTTCCTGCTGTTGCTACTCTGAGTGCCTCCGTGTCCCTTGCTGGTTCCTTTCCCTACTTGCTCCTCTGTTAAGAAAACTACAATAGAGCCTCTGCTTTTGGACCATCTGAGGTGGATTCTGTTTCCTCTGGGAACCTAATACAGTAGCGACAGGTTATTCAGTCAGGACATAGTAGTGGATCTCAAACCTGGGTGTGTTTAAAAATCCATATTCTTGTCTCTAATCTTTGGAAGAATTCTACAGTATATCTGAAGTGAGTGTAATGTACATGAAGTGGCTGGGAAGACTCAGTGAGGAGAGCTTGAACCTCATCTTCCACATTTGCTTCCGGCATTTTCCACTTCTTGTCTCCTCTCACTTACATAATTAACATTGCCGGGTTCTATCAATTTTAAATCCGGAAAGTAGAGTGTGATTTTTCAGTTACTGGGGTCCACTAATAGAAAGGCGGTGGAAAAAATGGAGGTATTTCTTTAGCCTCAGAAAATGCTTCCTCTAGAAAGCATTTTTACGTGTCTTTTCTTCAACAGAGGGGAGATACGGTCACAGCGAAGGAATATGTTTTACTCCAGCTTTCATCCCTTAGCTGATGGTTACTACTGCTGGTAGCTCTTGGCAAAGGGAGAGAATTCTGGTGAGGGAAACTGTGCATCTTTCTTTCTTTCTTTCTTTTTTTAAATATTTCTTTCTTTATTTTGGCTGCACTGGGTCTTAGTTGCGGCATGCGGGCTTCTTAGTTGTGGCATGCATGTGGGATCTAGTTCCCTGACCAGGGATTGAACCCAGGCCCCCTGCCTTGGGAGTATGGAGTCTTACCCACTGGACCACCAGGGAAGTCCCTGTGCATCTTTTCAGTATAAAGTAATTACCATTTACTGTATGATCGGGCAGGGGGATGCGTGTAAAATTTAGTACATTGGTAAATTTCCTGCTAGCTGATGGTCAAATGCTTATCTGTTTTGTTTTAAGTGATGTGAAGTGCCCACACTAGATGTATTTGATTTCTGTTCTCCTTTGATTGCAAAACTTAAGTAGAAACCTACCATTACATGGCTGATGATTATATACATTTGGAAACATTACAAAAACAATTGTATAGTTCAAAATGTAAGTACATTCAATTAAAGTGTAACATAACATGATTATCCTGTAAAGCTAATCTTCTTGGTCCCCTTTGCTTCAACAAATACCCTCCTTGCAGGGCAAGGAACACTGATTCAATTTCATTCTGAAGTGGACATTGTAGTTTGACTCTGTATTATTAATTCCCTTTTGGTTTGGTTTATTACATGTGAAATTTCTTCTACTATTGGAAATTTAGCTACATATTCACATTATTATTTTATTCACCAAATCCTATTAGATTCAAAGTAAAAAAATCATTTTTAGCAACAGAATGAATTTAGTGGTAAGCGTTAAAAAATCCCAACTGTCAAGGCATTTCTCTATGCTAGATTATTGCTCTGTAGCTTTCATTAATTAGATTTCTGAAAAACAAATCAAAACATTTTCACTAAAGGAAAAATGTATTTAAAACATTTCAAGTCTTAGTTTGCGCTTACAGATGTGTAAGAATCTATTTTAAATATATTAAACTAAGAATCTATTTTAAATATATTAAACTATGTCTGATGCTTATATACTGCATATTATTTAATTTATCAAAAGTTTCTAGTGACAGTCTAAAGTTAATATGAGGCTTAAGGGGTTTAATAATAATAATTTAATTTGGAAGCATCTGTGTCTTCAAAAACCCTCTGGTCACTTAACAGAATACAGTAAAATGTAATTATAAAATATGTATCATGCCTTCATATTTCTAAATTTCCATCATGTTTTTCTTCCTTTAATCATGTATAAAAATACGTATATGAATAATATGAAAAAACTCCAGGTTGGTATTTTACTCTCTGCGTATAAAGTGCTGACATGTTCTTTGAGTACTAAGAATGAGAATTAGAGGGACATATTAACCCTGTGGAAATAATCTGGTCACTTTTATATGACCTTTGGGGTGAATTCATGAATATCTAGAAGGCTCATGATCATCACATGCACTTCACTGATGCCTGTATTCACGAAAAGGGAAAACTCGAGCCTCAGGCAGGGATCCCTTCTAGCAAGAGTTTAGCATCTCTTTTGTTTCAAGGTTAACAAGGTTAACTCTCTATCTGTGGTAGGTGATACTGGTTTGCTAGTAGAGATAGAATATTTCAAAGTAATTTAAAGACAAACTGAGCAGATGTAAAGAAAATAAACACCAAGTGATAGTACAGGGGGCGTAAGATGTGACCAAAACCATGAAGGTGACTGTGGTTGGAGAACTGCTCCTGGTGCACTCGGCCTCCTGGTGTGAAGTCTGGAGACCCCCAGGGTCCTGGCCTTGCTTTAGTCCTGCAGTGTGACCTGGAGCAAGTCACATTTTCTGCAGCTTTGGGGACACTGGATCACTGTGGTCTAACAAGACAACATATGAAAGTGTATGGCCCTCAGGAAGTACTCAAAATTGCCCAGTAGGAATCTTTCAGCTCCAAAATTCTCATTCTCTGTTTATTATCTGTGTGATTGGCAGAGTGAAAATAATGGGAAAATGGTGCTTCAAGTAAGAAGGCTGGGGGCAGGCCCAGGGTACTGGAAGTAATGCATTGCATACGGAATTTTAGGAATTTTAGCACCCTTGTTTTCTAGTGAGTGATCTTGAGAAAGTCAGGGCACCTCTGTGGACCTTAGACTTCTTGTTAATGAAACAGAAAGACTGGGTTGTAGAATGTTTGAGTTGCCTCCAAGGTCAGGAAGTTGGTGCTGATTTTGGGTGGCCTCAACCTGTAGCGGCTTGAAGCAGGATTTCGTTCCCCAACCGGAGATTGAAGTCAGGCCGCGGCAGTGAGAGCGCTGAATCCTAGCCACTAGACCACAAGGCCAGTGACAAGGCCCTGACCCGTTGGCTTTGTGGAAATGAATTTTCACAAAAAGATGGAAAGTAGTGAAACAAGTAAAGTGTTTGTTAGGAGGAAAAAGAGTATGTGTGAATAGACACTCATGGGCGGGCTCAGAGAGAGAGTGATAGTTTGAATCACTTATGTGATTCCCTTTATCTCTTATCTGGGCGGGGCTCAGCTCCTCTCTGCCCCTGCCATTACTGTTATCTTAACTAGTCCACCAGAGGCAAAGTCCAGGTATTTACTCTGTTGTTATTTTTATCTGGAAGTATAAACAGGAGTCTGGCTGTAAATGTCTAACCTGGAGCCCATCTATCTCCTGCCTCAATGCTTCCTTTGTGTCAGTTGGCTCAAACCTTAATTGGGTATAATGACCAGTGTCTCTCCCTGTCACCCTTGCCAAGTTAATGTTATGTCACATGTGGTCACATATGTGAAAGCACCGTAACATTGTAGGCTTGCCATCTATTTCAGGTAGTTATGATACCATTGTGATCTACTGTTACTAAAAAACAGGAGTTTCAGTCCTAATGTACCCCCAGGATCTCTTGAAATACAGAGACTAGAACTTCTGCACGTACAGTAGACGTCATGATGACTTGGAGATGTGTATGGACAAGTGTGCCTGGACAAGTATTTTTCTAAAAACTTCCATGGGAAATTCTGATATGGAATCTATGTTGAGAAGCCTGGATGGGTACCTTTTATATATAGGAAGTCCTTGGATTTCAGAAATTCCTCTATAGGCTTTGGGGTTCTTCTGTCAACCACTAGTTTTGTAATCTTGGGCAAGTTATTAAATCTCTCAGTGCTTGGTTCCTCATATCGAAAGTGTGGACAGGGACACCTCTCTTTCTCAAGTTGCTTGAAGAATTAGATGAGATATTGGCTGTCTATTCTTTGAAAGGTGGGTTCCGTGTAGCAAATGCTATGGTAACTATTATCTTTGGTTGGGGAAACCCTGATCCTAGAGAACTAAGAGGGCCAAGCATGTTTTGGGTATCCCTGATCAAGTAGATAACAAGTTAAAAGACCTTTAATAATATTCTTAATTCTCACTGAAATTTGTAGCTCTGCCTTCATTCTGGTCATATCATTAGATTTAGTGTATAATTGAACATGTTTGATTTAATAAATTAGTTAAATGGGTGATCATTATGATTTAGACTTCATTTGACTCCTTGAGGCAATATTTGCTGGTATAAATACATTAGGTCGTTTGAAAGAATTATCAGAAAGATTAAAATATTAGTAAGTTCCCCTATTTCAAATTTATATCTCACTAATTATAAATATCCATCTTTTCTTCTGTGTTACTTGTAATTTTTGATTTATAGCACACATTTTATAGAAATGTGTATGTTTACTTATTGGATGCTTTTAAGGTCAGTAACTTTATCATTTTTTTTAAGATTTATATGAATGTCTGAAATTGATACCAGGAAGAGAATTGCCACCTAGTTCAAATGTAGCATTCAGGATATACAGTCTTTCTCCCATTACAGTTGTTGGACAAGGCATAACACTTGAATTTAAATCAAAGTAAAAAGCATTTTTTTTAGTGTGCACCTGTTAAAATGCTTCTTTATTGGAGACTATTTGTGATGTGATTAGAAATGTAGAAAAAATTTATCTCCAGTTAGCCATTTTTGTCACTTGTTGTTGCTTCATTTGTGTTTACTTGGGGCACTCAAATTTTATTTTGAGGTTTGGTCCTGAAAATATTTTCTTCTTCACACTACTCACTCACAGTAATATTGCCACTGTCTCCCCGTGCCCCACCCCCGACTCCGGCTCTTCTTTTCCTTTAGTGAGTGTGCTTGCTTCTAGAACTTTACACAGGATAAACAAACTAAAAATCAAGGGGAAGCTTCACATTGTCATTGTTTTCATGAAAGTGTGAGAATGGCTGGATGATTTTCACTGAATTTGAAAAGTTTACTTTAAATGGTTTTACTTGAAATAGGGACTGGGTTGTACCTATGGAAATTCACTTGAGAGGGACCTTGTGTGGGAGAAATTCAGGCATAAGCTGCCATCCTGTGGAGCACTTTAAACCAAGGTACCAAGAGCCCCAAGTGACTGTGTTTTTGTGCAGAGATGCTCTGGTGCCCCCTCTTAGTGGATTAACTGAGTTTCCCTCTTTTTCTTCCTAAAAGAATCCTGTGATACATAGGCATTTTCCCCCCTCCCCAGCCTCCACCCAAAAGATTATGGAAAGATGCCTCCATCCCCAGGACCAGGGATCCATACTGGTGTGAAAAGGCAGAAAGTCAGCAACCCAAAACACATTACGATAATTACAGTAAAATCACCACTGGAGAGGAACAGCTTGCCACATCATCTCTGGAAGCTTCCACAGTTATTATTGATACTTTATTCATTTGGTCTCACTGTGGACCTGCTGCAGTTTGAGTTGGGCCATTTTCTGTCCTTGACGTGGTCTTTAACATGCTCATAAGGGAAATTCCTTTATCTTCCTGTAAACACGGTCTGTACATTCCAGAAAATCTGGTACATTTCTCTAGCGTGCCTTTAACATTAAGCACTGTCTCTGCCCTTTTACTGGCAGCTAGTTATCCTAATCTATACAGTACTCTATCACCTATTCTGCTCAATGTTTGTTTGTTTCTGAGAAACATCATCCTGTCAGAACATATACTCATTTGCAGTAAAAATCAATTTTACATATTGATCAATTTGTCAGCACATCTTTTGAAAATTCATTGCATACGGTTTGCTTGGCCATACTGTATGGCCTGACCAACCAACTCCTGTGGAGTGAAGGGGGGGTCAGTGGGTGGGTAGATGAATGAGTAAATGAATAAGTTTTAAAAGGAAAATTCAGAGATTATGGAGGTTGAATAATGACCTGCAAATAGGCTCACATTCTTAGTTCCTGGAGCCTGTCAATGTTGCCTTCTGTGGCAGAAGGGTCTTTGCAGATGTGATTAAGAATCTGGAGATGACAGGTGGAGTCAGGATGGTGGTGTGGGAAGACATGGAGTTAGCGCCTCCCCACAACTAGGGCGCCTGCCAGCCGGTGGTGGGGAACTCTGACACCCAAGGAGATGGGAGGAACCCCGAAGTGAACCGACGGCTTGTGGGATCTTGGTTCATGAGTCTGGGGTTGGGCTGGAGCTCCTGCGGTGGGAGTTCTGAGTCCGAACCACTGGACTAACAGAGAATGTAAGAACCCAGGGAATATTCATCAGAGTGAGGTCTCACAGAGTTCCTCATCTCAGCACCAAGACCCAGCTCTACCCAATAGCCTACAAACACCAGTGTTGGAAGCCTCAGGCCAAACAAACAGTAAAACAGGAACTCCCACTAATTAAAAAAAAAAAAAAAAGAAAAGAAAAAGAGACAGCAAAAAAATTATGTCACAGATGAAGGAGCAAGGTAAAAACCTACCAGACCAAATAAATGAAGAGGAAGTAGGTAATCTACCTGAAAAAGAATTCAGAGTAATGATAGTAAAGATGATCCAGAATCTCGGAAACAGAATGGAGGCACGGATTGAGAAAATACAAGAAATGTTTAACTAAGATCTAGAAGAACTAAAGAACAAACAGAGTTGAACAACACAATAACTGAAATAAAAAATAAAAAAAAAATTGATTGCTATTTATTGAAGGAATCAATAACAGAATAACTGAGCCAGAAGAATGAATAAGTGAGCTGGAAGACAAAATGGTAGAAATAACTGCCGAGGAGCAGAATAAAGAAAAAAGAATGAAAAGAATTGAAGACAGTCTCAGAGACCTCTGGGACAACACTAACCACACCAACATTCGAATTATAGGGGTCCCAGAAGAGGAAGAGGAAAAAAAAAAAAAGTCTGAGAAAATATTTGAAGAGATTATGGTTGGAAACTTCCCTAACATGGGAAAGGAAATAGTCACCCAAGTCCAGGAAGCACAGAGAGTCCCATACAGGATAAACCCTAGGGAAAACACACCAAGACACATATTAATCAAGCTAACAAAAATTAAATTCAAAGAAAAAATATTAAAAGCAGCAAGGGCAAAAAAAAAATAACATACAAAGGAATCCCCATGAGGTTATCAGCTGATTTTTCAGTGGAAACTCTGCAGGCCAGAAGGGAGTGGCAGGATATACTTAAACTGATGAAAGAGAAAAACCTACAACCAAGATTACTCTGCCCAGCAAGGATCTCATTCAGATTGGATGGAGAAGTCAAAAGCTTTTCAGACAAGCAAAAGTTACGAGAATTCAGCACCACCAAACCAGCTTTACAACAAATGCTAAAGAAACTTCTCTAAGTGGGAAACACACGAGAAGAAAAAGACCCACAAAAACAAACCCAAAACAGTTAAGAAAATGGTAATAGGAACGTACATATCAATAATAACCTTGAATGTAAATGGATTAAATGCCCCGACCAGAAGACAAAGACTGGTTGAATGGATACAAAAACAAGACCCATAGATATGCTGTCTACCAGAGACCCACTTCAGACCTAGGGACACATACAGACTGAAAGTGAAGGGATGGAAAAAGATATTACATGCAAATGGAAATCAAAAGAAAGCTAGAGTAGCAATACTTGTATCAGATAAAATAGACTTTAAAATAAAGACTGTTACAAGAGATAAGGAGGGACACTACTTAATGATCAAAGGATCAATCCAAGAAGAAGATATAACAATTATAAATGTTTATGCACCCAACATAGGAGCACCTCAATACATAAGGCAAATGCTAACAACCATGAAAGGGGAAATCGACAGTAACACCATAATAGTAGGGGACATTAACACCCCACTTAAACCAACGGAAATATCATCCAAACAGAAAATAAAGAAGGAAACACAAGCTTTAAATGACACAATAGACCAGATAGATCTAATTGATATTTATAGAACATTCCACCCAAAAGTGGCAGAATATACTTTCTTCTCAAGTGCACATGGAACTTTATCCAGGATACATCACATCTTGGGTCACAAATCAAGCCTTGGAAAATTTAAGAAAATTGAAATCATATCAAGCATCTTTTCTGACCACAATGCTATGAGACTGGAAATCAATTACAGGAAAAAAACTGTAAAAAAAACCCCACAAATACACGGAGACTAAGCAGTGTGCTACCAAATAATCAAGAGATCACTGGAGAAATCAAAGAAGAAATTTAAAAAAATACTTAGAAACAAGTAACAATGAAAACACGAAGACCCAAAACCTATGGGATGCAGCAAAAGCAGTTCTAAGAGGGAAGTTTACAGCAATACAATCTGATCTAATGAAACAAGAAAAACCTCAAATAAACAATCTAACCCTACCCTTAAAATAACTAGAGGAAGAACAAAGAAAACCCAAAGTCAGTAGAAGGAAAGAAATCATAAAGATCAGAGCAGAAATAAATGAAATAGAAACCAAGAAAACAATAGCAAAGATCAATAAACCTAAAACTTGTTCTTTGAGAAGATAAACAAAATTGATAAACCCTTAGCCAGACTCAAGCAAAAAAGGGAGAAGGACACAAATCAATAAAATTAGAAATGAAAAAGGAGAAATCACAACTGACACTGAAGAAATACAAAGAATTATAAGAGACTACTACAAACAACTATATGCTGATAAAATGGACAACCATGAAGAAATGGACAAATTCTTGGTACAATTTTCCAAGACTGAACCAGGAAGAATTAGAAAACATAAACAGACTTGTCACAAGCAATGAAATAGAAACCGTAATTTAAAAATCTTCCAACAAACAAAAGTCCAGAAACAGGTGGCTTCACAGGCGAATTCTATCAAACACTTAGAGAAGAGCTAACACCGATCCTTCTCAAACTCTTCCAAAAAATTGCAGAGGGAGAAACACTCCCACACTCATTCTATGAGGCCACCGTCACCCTGATACCAAAACCAGACAACGATGTCACAAAGAAAGAAAACTACAGGCCAATATCACTGATGAACATAGATGCAAAAATCCTCAACAAAATACTAGCAAACAGAATCCAACAGCACATTAAAAGATCATAGACCATGATCAAGTGGGATTTATCCCAGGGATGCAAGGATTTTTCAATATACGCAAATCAATCAATGTGATATGGCACATTAACAAATTAAGGAATGAAAACCATGTGATCATCTGAATAGATGCAGAAAAAGCTTTTGACAGAATTCAACACCATTTATGATAAAAACTCTCCGGAAAGTGAGCATAGAGGGAACCTACCTCAACATAATAAAGGCCACATATGATAAACCCACAGCCAAGATCATTCTCAATGGTGAAAAACTGAAAGCATTTCCACTAAAATCAGGAACAAGACAAGTATGTCCACTCCTGCCACTCTTATTCAACATAGTTTTGGAAGTCCTAGCCACAGCAATCAGAGAAGAAGAAGAAATAAAAGGAATACGAATTGGAAAAGAAGAAGTAAAACTGTCACTGTTTGCCGATGACATGATACTATACACAGAAAATCCTGAAGATGCCACCAGAAAACTACTAGAACTAATCAATGAATTTGGTAAGGTTGCAGAATACAAAATTAATGCACAGAAATCTTGCATTCCTATACACCAACAACAAAAAATCAGAAAGAGAAATTAAGGAAACCCTCCCATTTACCATTGCAACAAAAAGAATAAAATACCTAGGAATAAACCTGCCTAAGGAGGTGAAAGACTTGTACTCAGTAAATATAAAACACTGATGAAAGAAACCAAAGATGACATGAACAGATGGATAAATATACCATGTTCTTGGATTGGAAGAATCAGTATTGTGAAAACGACTATACTACCCAAAGCAATCTACAGATTCAATGCAATCCCTATCAAACTACCAATGGCATTTTTCACAGAATTAGAACAAAAAATTTTACAATTCGTATGGAAACACAAAGACCCTGAGTAGCTAAAGCGATCTTGAGAAAGTAAAATGGAGTTGGAGGAATCAGGCTCCCTGACTTCAAACTATACCACAAAGCTACAGTAATCAAGACAGTATGGTATTGACACAAAACCAGAAATTTAAATCAGTGGTACAAGATAGAATGCCCAGAGATAAACCCACGCACCTATGGGCACCTAATTTACGACAAAGGAGGCAAGAATATACAATGGAGAAAAGACAGCCTCTTCAATAAGTGGAGCTGGGAAAACTGAACAGCTACATTTAAAAGAATGAAATTAGAACACTTCCTAACACCATACACAAAAGTACACTCAAAATGGGTTAAACACTTAACCAAACACTGTAACACTCTTAGAGGAAAACATAGGAAAAACACTCTTTGACATAAACCACAGCAACATCTTTTTTGACCCATCTCCTAGAGTAATGGAAATAAAAACAAAAATAAACAAATGGGACTTAATTAAACTTAAAAGCTTTTGTACAGCAAAGGAAACCATAAACAAGACAAAAAGACAACCTTCAGAATGCGAGAAAATATTTGCAAATGAAACAACAGACAGTGGATTAATCTCCAAAATACGCAAACAGCTCATGGAGCTCAATTTCACAAAAACAAACAATCCAGTTAGAAAATGGGCCGAAGACCTAAACAGACATCTCACCAAGGAAGACATGCAGATGGCTAAGAGGCACATGAAAAGATGCTCAACATCGCTAATCATTAGAGAAATGCAAATCAAAACTACAATGAGGTATCACCTCACACCAGTCAGAATGGCCGTTATCAAAAAATCTAGAAACAATAAATGCTGGAAAGGGTGTGGTGAAAAGGGAACCCTCCTGCACTGTTGCTCGGAATGTAATTGATACAACCACTGTGGAAAACAGTGTGGAAGTCCCTTAAAAAACTAAAAATAGAACTACCATATGACCAAGCAATCCCACTACTGGGCATATACCCTGAGAAAACCATAATTCAAAAAGTGACATGTACCACAATGTTCACTGAAGCACTATTTACAGTAGGACATGGAACCAACCTAAACGTCCATCGACAGATGAATGGATGAGGAAGTTGTGGCACATATATGCAATGGAATATTACTCAGCCATAAAAAGAAACGAAATTGAGTTATTTGTAGTGAGGTGGGTGAACCTAGAGTCTGTCATACAGAGTGAAGTAAGTCAGAAAAAGAAAAGCAAATACCGTATGCTAACGCATATATATGGAATCTAAAAAGAAAAAAAATGGTACTGATGAACCTAGTTGCAGGGCAGGAGTAAAGAGGTAGACAGAGAAAATGGACTTGAGGACATGGGGTAGGAGGGCGAAGCTGGGGCAAAGTGAGAGTAGCATCGACATATATACACTACCGAATGTAAAATAGTTGGCTGGTGGGAAGCAGCAGCATACACAGGGAGGTCGGCTCAGTGCTTTGAGATGACCTAGAGGGGTGGGATAGGGGGTATGGGAGGGAGGCTCAAGAGGGAAGGGATTTGGGGACATGTGTATGCATATGGCTGATTTGCTTTGTTGTACAACAGCAACTGACACAGTACTATGAAGCAATTATACTCCAATAAAGATCTATTAAAAAATAAAACAGGGGCTTCTCTGGTGGCGCAGTGGTTGAGAGTCCGCCTGCCGATGCAGGGGACACGGGTTCATGCCCCGGTCTGGGAGGATCCCACATGCCACAGAGCGGCTGGGCCCATGAGCCATGGCCGCTGAGCCTGTGCGTCTGGAGCCTGTGCCCCGCAACGGGAGAGGCCACAACAGTGAGAGGCCCGTGTACTGCAAAAAAAAAAAAAAAAAAGAAAGAAAACAAACGAAAAAACCCCAAAACACAACAAAAAAAGACTCTTGAGATGAGATATCCCAAATTATCTGGGTAGGCCCAGCATAATTAAAGGGTCTTTGTAAGAGGGAGGCAAGAGAGTCAGCATTAGAAAAAAGGAAATATGACAACAGAGGCAGAGATTGCAGTGATGCTCTTTGAAGATTGCAGAAGGGGTCACAAACCAAGGAATACAGGCCGCCACTAGAAACTGAAAAAGGCATGGAAATGGATTCTCCCCTTCAAGCCACCAGAAGGAAGCAGCCCAGTCAACATCTTGCCTTCAGCCCTGTGAAACTGACTTCAGACTTCTGGCCTCCAAAACTGTAAGAGAATAAATCTGTGTCTTTCTAAGCCACGAAGTTTATAGTTAACTTGTTACAGCACTAATAGGAACTTAATACAGAGGTACGTAAACTCATAAAATGTCAGGTAATGAGTACTGTAGTCCAACAGGAGTATAGTTCTGCTGACGAGGAATGTGATGCTCCCTCCATCACATCACATGTTCAGGATGCCAGTAATTGTGGTTTTGACCCTTCTGATGAGGTGTATGTGTTGTGACAAGGTCCAAAGGATAGAGACTTGGGACTTGGGTGGAATTTACTTGATATATTTCACTGCTTCCTGAAGGCTTTTTTTCTTTCTTTCTCTTTCTCTCTTTTTAAACAACTAGGTTCTTTTTATGAAGGAACATCTCCCTCTACTAATCCCATACCTTTCTCTCCAACTTTCCCCATAGTTTATTTTTCTGATTTCTATTTCACTCTCGATTCAGTGCTGTTCTTTTCAGAGAAGAAAATCTTCCTTTTAACTTCCAAGGAAAGAGGCAGGCACTCTTTGCTTCTTATTGTGATTTGATAGGATTTTCAGTATGTCTCATGTCCAGAAAATCCTATACTGCTTCGTCGCTGCATTGTGTCAGGATGTGTTGAGCTTTTTTAGGTGGCCAATATGGAAGCTTGGATTAGTAATTCCCAGTACTAATGTTCTGTAGCACCTATGGAGTTTTGACAGTTTCTCCTACATATTAGCTGTCTCCTTGGTGTAGTGATTTGTTAACAGAAAGATAATATCATTATTTTAATATTTTTATTAGCGTTTTTATGAGGTTCCATCCCACGCAAACTGCATGTCGGTCACTTTGTGGTAGTTAACTATTGCAGCATCCATGAAATTTGGGTATGGTTGGATTTCATTGTGAAGAGTAAGCAACAGAAAAATCTAATGAGAAACAGAGGAATTCTAACAGACCCTCTGATAAAGGGATGGTTTCATTTTGAGAGTTGCTGCATTTCATGTTTATCAAAGATTACAAATGTCAGTCCCAGAGTAAGTAGAATCCTCAGAAAAGTTTAGTGATGTATGTATTTGTTACAGGGATTGATTTTCAAAAGTCCTTAACTAGACTTTGTTTGATTGATCCTCGTACATACCTATAAGAAAGAAAGTAATTTAAATGGATACAAGTTGTTTGATTCTTTTAAAATATAAAGTTGAGTAAAAAATTGAACCTTAAGGTTTTAAGAATATATATTATTCACTTAAAATTGACACATTACTGGAAACGTATACTTTGCCCTGAAAATTTATTTTAAGACTCCTGTACGGCTGTGGTTTACAAATTTTATTGTGAATAAGAATCATTTGGAGTCACTTAATGAAACATTGTTTCTTGGGCCTCTTACCTCGGAGATTTTGTTTCAATCAGTTAAGAGTGGACTCTGGAATCTCTATTTTTACCAGTCACTATAGATAATTCAACAATCCTCAGGGTATTCTTCAAGAAACACTGCTATATATACCCCACCAATAAAGAAAATAGTGAGTGTGTGCTATTTAAGAAATTCCTGAAGTCTTTTCAGAAAAATAGTTGTTGGAAACGCCGTTTGCCACATGTAAGATATGCTGTGCTGAGTTACAGAACACTTTAGGAAAAGGCTTAATGTGTTTCTAGTGAGCCTATAGCGTTTGTTAAGGTTCTGGATTTCACTCCAATTGGTAGCGTTGCGAGTGGCATCCTTTAGGTTTGGCTGTAATGTGTTTAGCTCAGTGGCACGGAAACTGGCAGATATTTCTGTAAGACATACCTACTGAGAAATAGTGCTTGCTGCCAGTACCTTGATCTGCATACATTGAGCACTTAACAGTTTGCATTTTTTGTTTATTCACTTGTCCTAAATGCTTAATGAACGGGTTCCCTAAGGCTTTAATTTCCAGCCAATCCTAAGTTTATTACTAAAGTTTATCAAGCAGTAAACACACTATTGCACTTACACTGTCATGTTTTTATAAAGCAGCTTATAAAAGGTGACATCTGGCAAAGAGGCAGATCTATAAAAATCATGTGGGTGGGTATTGTGTCATTTTTTCTTCCATACTCCCAGGAAGAGTAATATTATTTTGACACACACGTACATACCCACTGTCAAGTTTCTATTTTTATAGTTAGCTTACTGCACATATCCTTAAGCTATACAAAACCTTTGGGCTAATGCAAAAAGTGACATTTCTGCATATTTATTACAATGCCATTTTAGAGGTTGACTTTGCCTGATAGGATTTTTCCAAGAACAGTGTCATCTTCATGACAGTAGACATTGTTGAGAACAATACTACTATGCAGTTAGTCAGGAGAGGTCAAATATGGAAGGACAAATCATAAATAGCTTAATTTAAGGCTTGGCATGATTATTTCTCAATATTTGCTAGATACAGGGACAGAAGAAACTACAACACAACGCTGATGAGCAGATCCCTAAGTAGTCAGAATCTGAACTCATCCTTTGTCAACATACACCCTACCCCAAAGTTCAGAAACCCTACTCCTAGGTTTATACCCCCAAAATGAATGCATTTACCCACCAAAAGACTGGAGAAGAATGTTCATAACAGCTTTCTTTAGAAAAGCCCAAACTAGAAGCAGCCCAGATGTCCTTCAGTCACCAAATGGATAAATGTAGTAGACTTGTAAAATGGAATACTTCACAGCAGTTGAAAGCATACCACCTACTGTCCCATGCAGCAACATTAATGAATCTCAGAGACAGTTGAATGAAAGAAGCTGGCTACTGAAGAGTACCTACTGTATGATGTACTGTATTGGAAAATTCAAGAACTGACAGAACTGACCAATGGTGATAGAAGTTAGAATAGCACTTACGTGTGTGTGTATGTGTGTGTGTGTGTGTGTGTGTGTGTGTGTGTGTGTGTGTGTAGGTGGGAGGTAGTTTATTGAGGGCACTGTCTGGGAAGGGGCAGAGGGAGTCTTCTGGAGTAATGGAAACACAGTGTTTCACTGTCTGGGTCCTGGTTACCTGTGTGTATACATATGCAAAAATGCAGAGTGGCACACTTAAGATTATCCCACCTTACTATATGTTCTGGATACCTATTGCTGTGTAATAAACCATTGAAAAACGTAACAGCTGAAAACAGTTTGTTGGTATTATATCTCACAGTGGTGTGGGTCAGGGGTTCGCAAAGGGCAGTGCAAGGATGATTGGATTATCTCATCCAGTAAAGTCTGGTACCTCGACTGGGGCGACTCCAATGGCAGAAAGTCAGTTAGGTTCGCCCCTGCGCCTTCTCTCTCCCCGCCCCACCCCCTGGGGCTATCTAAGTGGGCTTTCTCGGGACATGTTGACCTCAAGATGGTCAGACTTCTTACCTTAGAACAGTTCATGACTTTAAGAGCTGGTGTTTTAAGAGAGTAAGTGGAGACACAACAGTTTCTTAAGACCTGGGCAGAGTAAGTTTGGCTGAATTCTCTTGGTCAGAGTACTCACCGAGCCCACCAGACTCAAGGAGATAGACCCCCTACCTGTCACTGGAAGGGATGTTAAAGATTTTGCGGCCACATTTTGTAGACGCAATATCTCAATTTAAAAGTTTTCTTTAAAAAGTTAAAATCGGTCACATTACTCTCAAAACTTTATTTTCTGTTGGAAGGTATTGCAAAATTTAAATCTAGTTCTGAAAAACACAAACAGCAAAAGAGACCCTCCATCTGAAATCACAGTTGCCATCCTATCATACATCTCCTCTCCATTTCTTTTTGAGGTTGAAAATTCTGTGACTTTTTCTTATGTTATTTGAAGTTTCTGGGCTTTGAGTTTTATTTTTGCCAGGCTTGGGTGAACTTAGACTTTTATTTAATCATTTACGGCCTAAAGTTAACTGTCAGATTGAAGTCAGATAAGGCTTCTGATACAACTGAAATCCTTTGCTCCTTTTGATTTATGGATAATGAATTTTCCCTCTTATGGTCATAGTATGATTTTTAAGAAAGAAATCCTATATTTCTTATTAATCATCTATCAGAGCTATGTTGCCCAACCGGTCTCTTTGTACAAATCCTTATTAAGAGATGAGCACAGGGCAGCTGCATTTATGAAGTGAGGTTTTATATGAGATGGACTGGCAATGTTTATTCAAGCTAAATAAAGCCAGCGTGAAAGCAGAGCCTTTTAAATTATTTGGCTTCATTTGAACATGCCACTGATGTAGACAGCTTGGGCAAGCAGTGTGTGTACACAAAAAGCTACATTATCAAACATATCGAAAGGTTTCAATGCCAGCACACCAAACATCTCTAGCAGAGATAATTACTGCACCCGTGCTGGGCATATTTTAGGTCAAAAGAAGCACTTCAGCCAGATCTTTAAACAACATTGTACATCTCATTTGAAGTTTTTGGGACCATATCTCAATTTTGTGCCAGTATCTTCAAAGTCCATTTTACAGAGTCAAGATTAGAAACCTCTGACTTCATATCCTCTCAGATTTTCTTTTTAATTAATTGCAGAATGCTATCCTTTTGCTCCCTCCCCACAACCCCCATCAAACCAGAAAGAATTTGTGCGGTAATTCCATAGCATTGTAATTTCAAGACTCTGCTTTCATTTGTCACTTAAAGAGCTTTGCAGTATATAAAGCAGTTAACCCAGCTCCAAAGCCGTGTCACTTTGTCAAAAGAGAGTTGTTTGCACTTTACGTGACAAGCTATTTGTATAAAGTGCCAGGGTTTGCACTAAATATACTAATCTAAACTAAACTAAATCTAAGTTATAGATGATGGAATCTTGTTTGTAGTGCTTGTCATTTGCTGCTCACTCTTTCCCCTCCAGCCTTCTAACTCCCTCCCCCCAATCGAACGGGACTGTTTTGAAGAGACCCCTTTAATTTTGACAATATTAATGGTGTTGCCTGAGCTACATCAGAAGGCACACAATTCTAGAGTTTGATGAACACATTCGTTTCCTCTCACTGATCTCTGACTCTTGAAAACTGTAGACTGCTTAGAGAAATGCTAACGTGCATATTTGTATATGTGTCACGTCTTAAGCATGTTTATGTGTACAAATAGTATCCACGTGTGGGGCTGTGAGTATAACAGAAGCATGACCTTAGGAATTGGCTAGGTTCTAATCCATTCCCTTCTGTTCTCAAGCAGTATGACCTTGGACAAAATAAGATGTCTGAATGTGTTTGCTCATCTGTAATTTGGGGGAACTAATCCCAGCCCTCGGGATTCTTGGTGCGTTGGTTTTCATGTGTGGCGTATCATGAATACTAGAAGTCCCTACGTTCTTAGGACTATCACAGTAAGCGCATTTTCTGGGCTGCGAGTTGAGCTGATTCTCTGTAGAAGGTTTCTTGGGTTTTGTTTTCATCTAAACATTTCCAAGAATTAGTTATTCATATTTAAATTGTTAACAAATGTTTTTTATATATATATATATATATATATATATATATTTGATACCTACTTCATGTAGATATCCTTCACAGTAAACTAGGTCCCTCCTGGGATATAGCGTTTCCACCATGCTTCTCAAAGGTGTCCACAAGCCAACACCAGTGGCTTATTCTCACCCACAGGCCTATGCAAAATACGGATTCTCAGATCCCAACCCAGACCTTTTGAAATAGAAACTGCATTTCAACCTTTATTTATTTTCACACTAAAGTTAAAGAAGAACTTTTCTAGTAGAGTGATCACTGGTTCTTAAGTTGGAAGACCTAGGTTCTCGTGGAGTTTTTTGGTTTTTTTTTTTTTAAAGGTTTTTAACCAGGACCTTCAGTAAGAAATAGATTGAATATCATTACCCAACAAAGAGGAGCATACGTGCTCATAAACACATGTAGTTAAAACAAAAGTTGCACGAAACAGTATTTACCCTTGCTGTATGCTGAGCACTCAGACATTTTTTATTTCAACTTAAAATATGCCAGCCATGGCCCCTTAAATTGATTTTATAATCATTCGTAAAGAACTGTTGTTTTACATGACACCGTGCACTTTTTCCTCCCTAGGCCTTGATTTTCTCAACTGTAAAAGCGTGTATGTTGTATCAATTGATTTCAAATGTCTCTTAGCTTAGACAGCCTGTGATGCGCTTCAAAATGTGAAAATCCACTTCTGGACTGCATTTTAAAAGCAGCGTGTTTATTGGTTATTGTACGTGTTGTTTTATTGAGAGGGCGGAAGGAGCGCAGACAAACAATGGCTCACAGACCACAGCTTTTGCATAATAAAAGCTCACAGCCCAGAGTGGTAGACGGTGCAAAGTGAACAATTACATGCTGGTCCTAAACATGTGTCATTATTTAAAACAAACAAAACACACTTTTAAGCTTTTAAAAATGTGTATAGTTTGTCAGTGTGAACATAGTGAACGAAATCCTCGTCCTGTCTAATACACAATCAGAATATTTTTTTTGCTGGGGGGGAGGTACCAAATTACTTTATTTGAAGGAATGGTGCTAAGGAAAGAACTCGTAGATGTTTTGGTACAACTTACGGAAAAGGTAAAGGTAACCCAAACACGCATGCACTGCCTTGATGCAGGGAAGTCACCCCTGTGGCTACAGGAAGCCAGCCTAAGGCTTAGCTCTCATTATCTCTGTATTCCAGGGTGTGCTTGTCAAAGAGATACTCTGTCATGCCAGATTCGGGGGCCCCCATCTTGGGCAAGTTGGTTATGTGGTCACCCAGTTCTTTGATGGATTTCACCTGCTCATTCTGGTCATGAGTCTCAATGAAGTCACACAAATTGGGGTCATTTTTGTCAGTGACCAGTTTGTGCAGTTCCAGTAGTGACTGATTCACACTTTTTTCCAAGCGTAGCGCACATTCCATTGCATTCAGCCCATTCTCCCAGTCATCATGGTCTGGTTTCTTGATATCCTGAAGGAAGATTCGGCCACCCTGTTGGTTATGCAGCTGATTCATCAGTTTCTCAGCATGTTCCCTCTCCTCACGAGCTTGATGAAGAAAGTATTTGGCAGAGTTCTTCAAAGTCACGTCATTGCGGTCAAAATAATACGACACGGACAGGTAGACATAGGAGGCATATAGCTCCAGGTTGATCTGGTGGTTGACGGCGGCCTCCGAGTGCTGGTGGTAGTGCTGGCGGTAGTGCTGGCGCCCCTGCGAGTGGGACGCGGTCGTCATGGCGGGCGGCCGAGGAGAGGCGGCAGTGGGGACCTTGGGGCGGTCGGAGGGCGCCGTGAGGTGGTGGCGAGGGCTGGTGCTGGGCGGCCGGCCGGAGCAGGGGACGAGCGTCGGGTTCCGTCCAAGCACTGTTGAAGCAGGAAACTGTGGCGACTCTCCGGGAACTCTGCAGTCGAGAAAGCTGACAACATCTTGACCAGTGATGAGAATTGAAAGATCACCAGTGAAGGGCAATCATCGTGTCCCTCCTGATGTGATGCCCTGAGAAGGGCACAATGTGGCCAGTACAGTTTTGGGGCCAGGAATATGTAACCCGAATCCAATCTCCAGGACACATCAGAGAAACCCCAGTAAGGAATAGTTCTATTAAAAAAAAAAAAAAAAAAAAGTATGTTGAAGGTACAAGTGGGGATATATTGTGAAACAAAAAAAGTCAAAGAAATGTTTGAGATCAAAGGAGACTACAGAGACAGGGGCCCTAAATGAGAGCCTATACTAGATTTTACAATGGACAGGGAGAATGCCATAAGGGACATCACTAGTTAATAGACAAAACTGGGGAAGAAGATGGTGGATTAGATAAAATATGGTACCAATGTTACATTTACTGAAGCTGGTTGCTGTTCTGTGGTGATAAGAGAAATTGTCCTTATTCTTAAATGCACACTGAATGAAACATTTTCAAAATAAGGACAGGAAATAAACAGTATGTGTATAGGGAGAAAGTACAAATGATAAGCAGATGGGGAAAATGTTAACTCAAGATGGATCTGGGGTGTAGCTAGGTGTTCCTTGTGCTATCTGGTTCGTGGAATTTGGGGATACATTTGAAATTAATTCCAAATTAAAATTTTTGAAATTTTCCTTCCTCTCCTCTAATGGTGCCCCTTTGTGTTTCCAGAATGCCTGGAGTGCTTTTGCCTTGGGGCTTGTGCCTTTTTAAAGCCAAGCTGGGCTGAGCTGGAGCCCCCTGTATTCTCTAGTTTCCCGAAGCTCTTCGCTTCCTTGGGAGCTGACAGAATAGGCCTGCAGTGCCCACCTCCCGTCTCTGCCCTTGTCCCTCAGGCCTTTTGGTCTGTCCCTCTTCTGTCACACCTACCCCTGCTTCAGTGCCCCGATACATTACTGATTAGCTGGTTCTGTTAGTCTTTCTCACTTGGCCTTTGGCTGACCTTGACCTCTACCCAATTCTTGGCCCCTTGCCCCAGTTCACTATATTCTCCCACCTTTCAGCACCAATCTCTTGGAGAGAGCACTGCTCTCTTTTGATCGTGAAGGAAACCCAGGATCCTCTTTTTAAAAACACTGTAGAACAGGGACTCAGATACCAACAGATGTCTGCACATACCAGGGAGTCCAGAGGCTTCTGATGATAGGTCTTGGGCTCTCCTGAAGCCAGAAATCCAGATACCTTTAAAACATTTTAAAAAGGCAATGGTCTCCCTTTCCTGTGGCAGAGGAATGCTGGAGGAATAAACAAAGGTGGTTCTTGCTTGTCTGCTCTGCCAAGTGCCCACATGGCCAGACAGATTTCAAAGCAGTGGCCCTCTGTAATTTTTAATTATCCTTCCCAGCCATGTCCTTGTCCTCAAGAAGGTGCAGTCTTATTGATGAGGTGAGACACTTGAATGTGAAACTGACTGATAGCTTGTGTGATGAACTGCATTCAGAAAAATTATAGTAAGTAATACATGGCAGGAATTGGAGAAACCAAAAGACCATTGTGGCTGTGGATGCAACTTGGCTGATGGAAGAAGTTGGAGAGCAACGAGGATGTGTCTCCCAGAATCTCTAGAAAGAGCCTCCTAATGGCTCTGTAGTGAAAGACAAAGCAAGCAGGCAAGGAGCCCAGCTCTGGGGCACAGGATACCAGATGGTTCATTGAAAGTCGGAGCTCAGGGTCTGAGGGGTGAGGGAAGAGGGCTCAACCCTCGGGCTTCAGCCTGCATTTTCACAAAAAGCCTCAATTTAGATTTTAGATATTATTTCCAAAAGAGGAGAGTTACAGAAGTGTTCTAGCTGGAATGCAAAAAGCCCTCTGCCATACCTCTTGACCATTCACCTGCCACGTACTTTGAATTTAAAAAAAGGAAAATCCCACATGCTACAGAGCAACTACACCCATGAGCCACAACTACTGAGCCTGTGTGCCACAACTACTGAAGCCCGCGTGCCTAGAGCCTGTGCTCCACAGCAAGAGAAGCCACCGCAACGAGAAGCCCACACACCGCAACGAAGAGTAGCCCCCGCTCGCCGCAACAATAGAAAGCCCGCATGCAGCAACGAAGACCCAAAGCAGCCAAAATAAATAAATAAATTCATTAAAAAAATTTTTTTAAAATTTAAAAAGTTCTGTCATTACCTTAGGAATATCTTAATTATTTTGATTTTATTTTTTCCTGTTCAAAGTTTGCTTTTTTTTTTTTAAAGATAGGCATACTTTTTGGACCACTGGTTTGAGATTTCTTCCTTTCTGCTTTTCTCAGTATACCAGGGCCTCAAAAGCAGAGGTCTTCCATCCTCTCAGGAGCTCTGTCCCTCCCCGCCCATTCCTGTAATAATGTCCTCTCGCCATGCGTCTCCTGCACCTGGTCAGGTGGAGTTCTCCTCTTCCTGCCACCTTCCCCACCCCAAGATTAACAGTTCCAAACCTTCTACTGCAAGCACAGTTGGTACTCAGTTTATTGGTAATTAATGAGTAGTACTTCCTTGGCAGAACATAATGGAACTACAGGGCAATCACTTAGAAAGGGAAACAACTGTCAGTTATCACTCTAATGAATCCTGTTTAACAGAGGTGATGGCAGCCCGGCTGATGCACAACCTTCTGTGCATCAAAAGTGGATCCCTTAATAACTCCATTTCTGTACTGTGTGTAATTTGCAAAATAACTGCTCTCAAGGCCAAATTGTAAAGTGGCTTCAGCTATGGGTAACAGTGTAATTTTGGAACTATTCTCAGAACTAGTTATTAACTGTTCACTGTTAATATTTGAATATGAGTAAACAGAAACAATTCTTAACATTAAAAATTTAAATAGTATGGTAGTGGTGGTGACAATTATTGAGATGATCATAGCAATGATGTTAACAAATGACGTTAATTGAATCATACGTGACAGGCCCTATGCTGAACATTTCATATGCATCATCTCACTTAATTCTCAGAACAATCGAGTGTTAAAAATCACTTTTCAGAAGGGCAACTTCATGGCTGTTGTGCAAATATAAACACAGTTTAAGATCTTACTCAGCTCATTAATTTAAGAGGGTGAGGGACCTAGTAAGATGTTAAAATTAGTCCAAAAATAATTTGAGATTGTGTGTGTGTGTGTGTGTGTGTGTGTGTGTGTGTGTGTGTGTGTGTGTGTGTGAGATTTGATAGATTATTGGGCCAGATACAGAACAGGATAATGTCCTGCTGGTCCGTAAGAGCTCACACAAGTTACTGTCTCCCATCAGTTGTAAAATAGCCCTGTAAACAGAAAGTCACACCCAGCAGTGGGAACACTATACTAAAGAAATCCAGTAATCTCATTTGCCTATTTCCAAGTTTGAAATGTTTTTTCTGATACCTGTAAGGCAGGTGGTGCTATAATTTGCACATTACAGATGGAGAAACTGAGGCTTTGTGATGTTAAGTAACTTGGCCAAGGTTATATGAGAGGTGGAGTGGTGACTGACTTGAGTCTGACTCCTTACGCAGCTGGCACTGTGGTGATGAAGAGCATGGGCTCAGTAAATGAACAGATTTGAGTTCAACTCCCAGTGAACTTGGGCCAGGTAACTACTGTGCCTTTATTTTTTCATCCGTGAGGTTGTGTTGCTAATAGTTTTAAGTCACAATGGTGTTGTGAGGATATGGTAAGGTGACATGTTAAAGCCTTGTGCATGTTGTACATGGCATTGCACTCCCTCTGTAAATGTCAGCAGCTGTTGTCATCATCAGTACTGATCATCACGATCGAGCACCACCTGCATGTGTCTTGCAAATAGCAGTGCCCTCACCTTCTCTACCTCGATTGGCCATGGTTGCCTTAAAAGTCTGCGCACATCCAGAGTATGAGCTCCAGGAATCTCCGTCACAGAAAACCAATTCTCCATCACAGTTTTTGTCCAGGATCATGACCAGATTCAACTGACCCCAGGAATAGAAAGGTAGTGTAATAGTTGGAAAAGTATCTCTTCCTCCAGGGAACAAAACGACAACAGTGCCATGTGGCTTATAAAAATATTTGCCCCTGCTATTCTGTAACCTGTAAGACTTTAAGGATGCATGGATCCGTGATAACTGTAGCAGGTATCATTTTAAAAACCTACTCAAAGTAAGTATCAGTGTCATACAACACATGCTAGAGTAGATTTTTCTCCATGGCAAAAATCCAAGCATGGCATTCAGTTTTTCCTTCCTGGAACTCATGTTCCCTTGTATCAGTGACAATGGAGTTGAAATGTTTAGGTCTTGTATTGGATATCATCTCACTGTCTTGCTTTGAGCAGATGATCTCTATCAATCTTGTCTTTTGGAATTAAGGAGTGCCAAATGACAGAAATCAAAGGTTCAATGACAAAATGGTGTGTGCTTGGTGAATTTACCATTTTTTTAAATAAGATTTTTCTGTAGATATTAAGGAGGTTCAAATTTTTTAGGAGCTAATTTACTGGAGACACACTTCTCTACTGGCTCCTTATCTCTGAGATTAGAGCCTTACTGAAGTCAGCATATGTATATCTAGTTACTCACATATATCAAAAATTTCTCTTTATGCTCTCACCTTTGTTGTGTGGGGTAGAAGGAAGCGTTCATCTCAAAAATGGGACACGATTTCTTGATTTGGAATTCTTCAAAAACACATAAAAATGATGAGCTTTGTCTTCATAGGATTCATGTGTTAGATTTTTGCCTCATCGCAGCAGAAATGCAGCATGTCGGCCTTGTTATTGTGATCCTAAGATGAAGGCAGATACTCGTGATTAATTCTTTGTGATTTTCTTGTTATCATTGATAATACAAACAATATGTCTGTACTATTTGAGAGTTGACAAGCACCAAGTATATTTTTAAACATGCCAAGTTTGTTTGGTACTCCTCCTACATATTTTCTTAAATTTGTAAAATTGTGAAATATTTGTTTCTTGTAGATTTAGAATTATTGCCTTATATGCTCTCTTACCATACTGTGAATGGTCCAAGAGACTCAGTTTAATTTTGCAGGTATATTGTTGTGAGGAATTGTTACAAAGAACTACTCTCAAAGGGTTAAGCAGTTGTTCCTAGTGGAAATAAAGTGGACTGAAAGAGACATTGAAGAGGCTTGCAAATGATATCTTAGTAACTCATATCAGGATCGCCCCAAATCTGTTTTTACAGTTTCCTTCTTGCATGGAAAGACTACAGACAGGTTTATTTTAGCTCAAATTTCTATTCCATATGGCCTTGGCACCCTCAGAGCAAATGTATTTTCTATTTTACTCTTAGTTTTCTCAACCAAAATGAGACTTAAGTCACCAGGGAAATATTGCAGGATGTATTGACTTAGGGGATATATCTTTTCTAATTTTAACTTCTTTAGAAGTTCAGTTGATATAAATATCCTTTAGTGTAGTTTGCCAGGCACTGCGTACTCTAGTTCTAATCAAAAGTCATACCAAGTCAGAAGAGAATCAGGGGTTAGTGAAATTCTTCTCAACAGTTGTGTCTGTTCTACTTCCTAATGGTCATATGTCCTAAACTTTTCATTTTTAAAACCGCTCATGAAGACATACCATGTTACTAAATGTGGGTTCCTTCAGAATATAGTGGGCGGGGGGGAAGAGAGTAGTGGAATTATGTTTTAATTGTATAGTCATTAACTGACTGAATTTGCTTTCTTCAAAATTTTTACATTAGCCTTCATGACCTTTAAAAACATTGTGAATTAAGGTAGAACACAAGTAATGCAGTCTCATTAACTTTAATAACGTTCAATAAAAATTCTAAATTTAAAAAACTTTCTTCAAAAAACAGTGTGTAATTGCTGAAGCATTGAATAGAGCATCACAGTTTAAAATTATTAAAAATTACTAAGTATCCATTTAGGATGAGATTTGTTTTATGATTGCAAACACCTCCAAAACAAATCGGCAGTCAATTGCAATGCATTTTGCGATGTGAAAGCACCATTAATTACTGTTAATGGTACTTCTCTAATGTATGTAAATACATCATCTGCACCGGAGCTCTTGGCAGTTTTTTCTTCTTTCTAGACAGTTGAAAGATCTTAATTTATTAATATTCACAACAAGCAGAAAGATAAACATTGTTTTGAAGCTCTTGATGAATGGCGATTGGAGACATACGGTGCTTGTGCTGAGAGTAGATATTAGATTGTCGGCAGTAACTCACGGCCCTACGTGAAATAGACCCCGAAAGGGAGACCAAGAGTTTAAAATGATGTTATTAAGAGTCTCTGGAAGCACTTTATTCTGAGGTACCTCAGATTTGAAAATTTTATTAGTCTCACTCTACACTTATTTCATTGTTTGTCCCCAGAATGTTAAACTCAGCACAGGCTCCTACCGTGGTAAGCATTATTTTTGATGCACTTTACTGAATATGACTGACAAGGACTTTTTCAGGCATACGTTGGGAGAGCAGTGTTTCCTATTTATTATGTCCTTTCATCTCTGCCTGAGCTAGAATATTCATGCTGTAAAAGTAATAAAAAGAAAAAAGAATATTCTGTGTTTTCTTGCAAACCTCACCCCCAAATCCAAACAAAGTGAATGCTTTAGTGACTCACAGGTAGGATTTTCACCAATTCAGATATAAAATGTGACAATTGGCAGAATCATATATCAACATCTGGATCCTTCTCAAGTGTCATAGGCTGAGTAGTAGGAAAGTAAAAGCAAATTTTATAATGAAATGTTTTTTGGCATTTATTTTTATCATAGACTAGATTGAAAGGTTTTGTTTTCCCTCATATCTTCTTTAACTTTCTTTGATGGAGACATGTGTAGTCAGCTTAGCTTAGTTGCTTAATAAGTTAAAAATATCAAGTATTGATGAAAATTTCAAATATTGCTTCTAATTTTGAGTTTCCAGATTTAGCAAATAAGAATACAGGAGCCCAGATCAATTTGAATTTCAGATAAATGCAATTTTTAAAAAGATTTTACAGTATTTTAATGTCCATTTCGTCAGTGGATGTGTTTTGAAATTATTAGGATTCACAGTTTTAAGAGTAGAGCGAAGGAAAGATGGAAAACGCAAAAAGTTGGTTCTTGTTAAATTTCAGTTAAAATTTGTTTCGTGTAAGTATATCCCATGTGATACATGGCACATACTTACCCTAAGAGATTTTTGTTGTTTGCCTGAAATTCAGCTGCTCATTCTCTGTTTCATCTGGGAATGCTCTTCTAGTTTATGATGAGAAAAAAATCAGTGCTTTTTGTGAGCATTGAAACGCACACACTAGATTTTTTAATGTGTAAAATGGCAGTAAAAATTGTAGCAAATCTCCCAAGGCCGTTGGGAGTATTAAACGCATTGATACTAGTAAAGCTCGTGGAACAGTTCCTGGCGTCTGGTAAGCACTGTGGAAGAACACAAGCTTTTGTTCTCAAATGATCGTTTGTTCTAATGTTAGACACCTTTTCTACCGGAAGCCTGCTGTTACAGATAAGTAAAAATGTGAAGGAATCTTCCTGATGTCATTGACAACAACTATAGTTCATCTACAAAAATATAGGGTGCCACAAGTGACCCTGTGACCGAAATATGTAAAAGTTCAATGTGTTACCGTGCTCACAGGCATTGAAAAGAGCCACAACAATGGCAACTTTTCCTTTTGCTTTTTACAGAGACACATTGTATTTATTATTATAATACGTCAAGTCAGCTCTGGAACATATGTGTGCTTGAGAAAAGAATAGAGCAAGCATAAAGGAGCCAGGTAGGAGCCAAAGTGCTAGTCACAGTTGGTGGTGAGCAAAATGAAGTTCAGCAGTGTGAACACAGAAATTCTTATTACGCCAGATGGAAATTCACCATGGTGGTGGTGGGTGTTTTAAATGTAAGATCAACCAGTGTTCCTGATTATTCATTTGTGATCCCTAAGAAATGCCAAGTACTGGGCACCCCTACCTTCTATCCCTGCTCTGGGAGTCAGTGTAGAAGTCAGAGCAGGCTGGGTTATAATGTATGGTTACAAAATAGTAACAACAGTAACAAAATTTCTGAGGCTTAATCAACCATCACTTATTTCTCATCCTTGGAGGTCCCACCATGGTTCCAGGGGTCTCTCCAGAGCTGCTCTCCTCCAAGGGGTGGCTCATCATTTTACTCCACTGCTGACTGGTGGCACGTTTATTTCAGGACTTGAGGTTTACTACAGTTGTGGAAGAGAGGCATTGGCAAGGGCACATGGGCAGTGATGTGGAGCATGTTACTGCTGATCACAGCCAGTGGCCCCCAGCTGGTCATGTGGCCCTGTGCAACTGCAAAGGGGGTTCTGAAACATAGCCTTCCATGTGTCAAGCAATGCACGTTCTGGGAGAGGACCCAGAGCAATCAGCACTAGTTTGCCATACTGGCAAATGTTGCCGATGGATTTTGCTCTTCCCTTCCACAAAGCCCAGAGGCAACTTCAGAATTCCTCTGCACTGTGTGGCAGGCAGTAGTTGGCAATCAAAACTGGCAAGAGAAGTTGAGACACAGATGTAGAGAACAAACGTATGGACACCAAGGGGGAAAAGCGGCAGGGGGTGGGGGTGGGGCTGGGGATGGTGTTGTGCTGAATTGGGCGATTGGGATTGACATGTATACACTGATGTGTATAAAATTGATGACTAATAAGAACCTGCTGTATAAAAAAATAAATAAAATAAAATTTAAAAATTAAAAAAACAAAAAAACAAAACTGGCAAGAGAGCTGAAACCTGTTAGCCATTGCTGCACTGCTCCCAGAGAAAACATCTATTGTGGTAGGAATTTGGATGTCATGCATAGTGATTAGAGTTTTAGGAATAAGTGAAAATAGATTCTTAGGATAGTCTTTATCACAGGTTTATTGATTTGAATTTACCATCCCTCCAGCTTCTGTTTGATTTGGGAGAAGGTAGTTTCCAGGTATCCCGGTAATCAATCTCAACGACAGTATTTTAAAAATGTTATCTCCAATTGCCCTGAAATTTAAGTCCTCCCTAGCTTTGTTCCCATGCAACACAAGTATTAGGAGTTTTTCATAACTGTGACGAAAAGGGGAGAGACTTATTAACAAACGTTGAAATAAAAGTTGAAAATTGTTTTTTGATCCTGGTGTAAAACTGATGGTATCAAAGCTTTTTCCAGCTTAAGGCAGCCTTGTCCATGATACCTGAAAGTGCTGCTTGATGAGAATCAGATCAGCCCCCATTTGAGCCTGGCCATTTCAGTTCAGTTTTCAGTTAGGTGAAATTTTCTGGTGAGTGACACTTTCTCCCAATTAACTTTGATGAAGGGATGTAGCCTTAGAATGTTCTCAAGTTGGGAATATGAGTTATATGTCAGTGAGATCTGATTCTTGGAAGACTGGAGAATAATGAAGACACCTTTGAAATGGCGAATTGCTTTTCAAAGTTTTTCTACAATGCGGTTGTTCATACTGGTCCTAATCAACAACATTTGTTGTTAATGTTTTCTTTTGAATAGCTCTTCAGTTCGAGGCGCAGTGCTAGACACTGTGATGAACATTACGTTATAATAGAAGTATTTTACAGTGGAATATTACTCAGCCATAAAAAGAAACGAAATTGAGTTATTTGTAGTGAGGTGGATGGACCTAGAGTCTGTCATACAGAGTGAAGTAAATCAGAAAGAGAAAAATAGTGTATGCTAACACATATATATGGACTCTAAAAAAAAAAAAAGGGTTCTGAGCTGAGGAAGCTAGGGGCAGGACAGGAATAAAGACGCAGACGTAGAGAATGGACTTGAGGACACGGGGAGGGGGAAGGGGGAAGGGGGAAGGGGGAGCTGGGACGAAGTGAGAGAGTAGCATTGACGTATATACACTACCAAATGTAAAATAGATAGCTAGTGGGGAGCAGCCGTATAGCACAGGGAGATCAGGTCGGTGCTTTGTGACCACCTAGAGGGGTGGGATAGGAGGGGTGGGATAGGGTGGGTGGGTGGGAGACGCAAGAGGGAAGAGATATGCGGATATATGTACATGTATAGCTGATACACTTTGTTGTAAAGCAGAAACTAACACACCATTGTAAAGCAATTATACTCCAATAAAGATGTTAAAAAAAAAGTTATAACAGAAGTACTTTCTAAAAATAGATACTGAGAAAGAGAAAAATATGGCCAAATATAATCAAGTGCTTAGCTGTGTTTTTCACGATCAAAAGTCAGAGGAGCTAAGGCTGGAGAAATTGCTCAGGGTCGGAGTAGGGCTGTTGGAGGAGGAAAAACAAAAATCACTGAGCATTCGATTAATTAAATATGTCAGGAGGAGAGAGAGGTTGTATGGCGCCCCACCCTGAAGTCATAGACATTTAGTCAGAAGATGTTTCTTCTTGCCTCTTTCAGTGAGAACCAAGCTTTCCTTGAACTCGTAGTGATTTAAAAAAAAGAAAAACACACAAACAGTATCATTTAATTCCCACAGTATAATGATTCCAAGTGGCCTTCAGTTAATTTCTAATTAGAACCTCCATATACTTCTTTTAAAATACAAGTTAAGATAGATGCAAAAAATATTAGTCTGACATTGAATCATACAGGTAGTCAATGTAAGTGTTTAATCATCTCCTGAGAGTAAGCATTTTTTTTCTTTTGTAAGATTACTCATAGTTTTTAATTGATGAGACCTATGTTAATATATGTTTTTAAAACCACAGAGATAATATACAAGCCCATTTTCTTGGGTAATCTGCACCCCACCCATTCCCCCTCTTTGCCTGAGTCCTTCTCCTCTATCAAGAGGTTTAAAAGTTAGGTGTGAAATCTTTGATACCTTTCCCTAGGTGTTTTGCTGTTGTTACCTGTTTTGTTCTGTTTTTTGTTTTCTGCTAAAACCTAATGACTAAAGGTCATCAGGAACATACTTGAATTCCAAGGTAGGTCTATTAGCCTGCTGCAGCAAGGGTGAACACATGCCGGAACTGTGGGTTGTCTCAAAAGGATGAATTAGAGAAGGAGTACTAGAAGATTCGGGGGGCTGAAATTAGTCATGGGATGTTCTTAGGTATTTGTCAGAATATGTCAAGTAGGCAGTTTCTGGAGCAGTTTCTGAGTCTCTGAGAAAAATGCATGGCTCTGAATGAACTAATGGTAAGTTTAAGCTTATCTGTCGTCATGGTTTGGTTAGGTACAGCTTCTCTGTTTCATGAGTCATAGTGCAGCTTTGCAAGGTATGGTTGATATTCCCATTCTCAAGAGGTTCATAAGTAAGACTCTCCTGCTGAAATGTAGTACCTATTGTACATTTCCAATTTTTCTTCTTGTCCTCATGAAGCAGTGCTAATGCCATATGTCACAGACTTACTTTCCTATTTTAAAACACTGATGTTAGTTTTATTTTGTTGATCATAAAGCTATTAAAGAGTTAGAATAATGCTTTTAGATTAGATTTTTATTTTAGAATAAATCACTTAAAGGAAAACCATTTCACTGTTTTGAATGAATGAACAAATGAGATTCTTGAGAGAGAGGAGGCCTGAGTAAGATCCAGGAATCTAAGGAACCCTAGAGAATCTAGGATGGTTTTGGGAGATCTGATTTGGGTATTAGAAAGGTGGGCACTGTTTAGAAAAGAGCTGGAAACCAGGGAAACCAGTATGATGCCCATAATAATAGAGGTTAGGGAGAATGGGGGCTGGATTTAGGGCCGATGGAGTGAAGTGGACAGATTTGAGAGCTGCCCAGAAGTACAACCTAGATGTGACTGGGCAGGTGAATGGGTAAATGAAATGTGGTACATCTACATCATGGAGATTATTCAGCATTCAAAAGAATAAACTATTAATCCACACAAAAACTTGCATGCATCTCCGGAGAGTATGCTGAGTGAGAAAAGCTAGTTTCTAAAGGTTACATGTTGTATGATTCCATGTATACAGCATTATTAAAATGACAGAAGTATGGAAATGGAGAACAGATGAGTGGTTAAGGATGGGTAGGGAACTGGGCTGGGGGGGAAATGGGTTTGGTTACAAATGGGCAATACGAGGGATCTTTGAGAATGGAAATGTTCTGTGTCTTGGGAAAAAAACATACAAAGGTGAACGATTTAACTGAGGCTGTAGGTTTATTTTTGTAATTGTTATTTTAGGCACAGCATATGATTGTAGTCATTGTTTCTGCATTCATGTCCATTGGTGTTTAGAAACTAAAATTGTGGCTGTTGCTAACTAAGTTGTGACCTTGGTCACGTTCTTCATATTTGCTGGAACTTAGGCTCCTCTTGAGGGCTTTGGAATAATTACCGTCAGAGGTCCCTTCCAGATGTAAAATTTGATGGTTTCATGTTTGAATGCATCAACTGCATTTCAGCATCTCAAAAGTACACTCAGACATGCAACAGTGGGTCTGTTATGTTATTGATTTTATTTCATCAAGAATGTTTTTGCATGGGTTATTTTAATGAGTGGAACTTACCAGTATTTCTTTTCAACAATGCCAAAGGTTAAGACCCCCAATTCCCCCCTTGCAGTTAGTTCTCTAAGTACTTCTATGGAGACTAGTGACTTCGAAGTCAAAGACGAGGATCTTTATGTTTTCCTTAGTTAGCTCCTGTGTCCTGTCTCCTTAACTTTTGTAGTTTATAAATTCTGTGGTATTTGACTTGAGCTTTTCAGGAAAAGTGCAAATTAGAAATAAGTAATTGATCACTATGGGCATAGAAACTCCAATAGTCAGAATGTGCAAAGTAAAAATATCTCTTTCCACCATTACAATTAATGACCCAATATTATATTTAGACTGATTTTTCACATAGAAATGTAATCTTGGGAAAGAAATAATAGCTATAAACCAAGGTGTATATTACAGTATATTTGAACATCAGCTCTATATTACTTATGTTTTCAAAGGCATTTTTATCCTTTGAAAGCTCTGGGTTTAATGTATTATATATATTGGCATCAGGGGAACCAAAATGAAATTTCAGTTTGATTTAGGCTTGCTATGGAGAACATTTTCATGTTTCAGTTCAATAGTTTATAATATATTTATGCATGCTTATATACATATACTTAAGCACATTCATAGTTTGGTGAATATTTTTAATTGACTATCATGATTTAATAATAGCCATTTGAAACAAAGCCAATAAGCAAGAAAAAATACACATTTCAAGTTCATTTTATTACTGTAAGAGAAAGCGTTTTAAAAGACTTGCACACTTTTTCTGCACAGAAAGCTTTTCGTGATCTTTTTGATATGCCTGCTAATATTATTCAGTATTCATCCTTTGATTTCCCGGCTTCATTAGTTAGTATTTATAATTGCTTGGGTTTGGGGTATCTTGGCCAGCAATTTAATTACATCTAACTATCAAGTCACAGACAGAATGATCTTATTCTAGTTGCACCATTTTGTCCTGGGTATGATATTCCCTTATACTGTCTCCTAAGACTTTCTTAGAGCAGCCTGTCCTAGAAAGTTTTGGTTTAATAGTTTTTAAAATAAAAGAGCTCAAGAGCAGTGAACAGCAGCTAACATTCAAGTTAGGCTGCAGCCATCAGATTTTCTCAGGTTCCTCAACTATTATTCCTGAAGGGGAAGGGAAACTCCCAGTTGTTTAGGATCCTCTTTGTGCCTGACACTGCGCTAATCTGGAGGTGATATTCAACTACAGTATAATATACATCTTGGTTTATACTCACTATTTCTAATTAAATCTCTTACACTAATCTTATAGAAAGAGAAAATGTCACCCACTTACTTAAAAGTCCTTACTTGTCTCTTTTAGCTTCTGGTGACTCCTGGGGTTCCTTGGCTTGTGACACCGTAGCTCCAATCTTTGCCTCTGTCTTCCCTGCCACTTCTCTGTGTCCAAATCTGTCCCTCCTTTCTCTTATAAAAGCACCAGTCCTTGGATTTAAGGCCTACCCTAAATCCTGTATGATTTCATCTTGATAACCCTAATTAATGACATCTGCAAAGATCCGAGGATCAAATCAAAGCTAACTCCGAGTCAGAAAGTGTAGGGTGAGGCCACTTGATTTTCTCGGGTTCTGCGGGCATTTATGCTTGTCTGCATTCCTCCTCCCCTGAGCAGCCCCCTGGACCAGACTGCTAAGACTCAAGAGTTTTTGGTGCAGGAGCCTACGTAAATGCCGCATCTCTTCGCCTCACCCCTGCGTTTCCTTTGCCTTCTCCTCTCTTCTGTTGTTTTAGTGCCATGTATGTTTCAGTCACACCATTCATCTCTAGTGAAATGTGTTCTAACTTCCAAATAGGCAACACACAGTCCAGTATTTGAAACAGAATTCATTTGGAGAGACAGTATAATGCAGCGAATGAAGCACAGGCTTTGGAGTTAGGAAGAGAGAGTTTCATTTTCCGATTCTAGACCTTCCCTTGCTGGGTATGAAATGCAAGGGAGTTAGTTACCATCTCTGATATTGCTGTCTGTATCTTGTCGTGAGAAGTGGAGATGCTCCACTTCCAAGCTCACTCACAGGGTGGTTGGCGGATTCAGCTCTTCTATGCTTGTTGGACTGTTGGCCTCAGTTCCTTGTCACATGGGCTTCCTGTAGGGCACCTTGCTTCTTGTAATGTAGCAAGCGAGATGAGCCAGAGAAAGAGAGTAAGAAAGATGGGAGTTTTCATAAACTAATCTTAGGGTTAACATTCCAATACTTGTGCCCATTCGGTTTATCAAAAAGAAGTCACTAGATCCATAATACGATCAAAGAGAGAGAGGAATGACACAAGGATGTGAATCCCAGAAGGTGGGATCATCAGAAGACATTTTAGAAGCTGCTAAGTGTGGTACCCTCCCCCCAAACCAATCTTCGTATCTTTCTTCGGACTATCACCTAGTATTTCTAGCTCGGGGTACGTACTGACTCTTGTTTCCTGCAATGTCTTCTGAGCACAGAGAGGCCGGATGTCAAGTTGGAATAGTGAAGCATAAAAGGGTTAAAGAGTTGGCTTGGGAAGCCCCAGAGAATCAGGAACAGTATTGTGATAAGAACCTCAATCCGCTGATATCCTGGTGGGTCATTATCTCCGGAATTATTTTGCTACGTGATTACTCGTGAACTGTAGAGCTTCAGAAATAAACCACTCTAGCAGGCCAGGAGGGAACCACATGAGCAGTCATTTAGAATGTGCCACTGCCGAGAGAATTGCTACATGGCAGTTCTTTGAAACCGCTTTACCAAACTATAGTTTCTATGTCTGCTGTAACTGCTCCTTGTAAGTCAGAGCAGCTCTACCCTCATTCCTTGTTCTGAACACCCGGTTCTGAAACCAGCATTTCAGGACTATATTTTTGGGAGAACACTGAACATCATTTCTAGGCATTTCCAATTCTACATAATTAGAATAGAAAGACTTTCAAGTCGGCTTCAGGTTTTAGCTTGTTATATAAATAAGTTCACAGGAATCGCAAATGCTTTACAGAAATCTGACAGCAACTATAAAAGGTTTTTGAACATTTTTGTTGCCAAAGTCCCAGGAATTGCTGGAATCTTAAATAGCCCGTTTTAAGCTCCAATTCAGAAGCTTTTTGTCATGTTTAATAATGTGGAGAATAATTCCTTTTCTGTTAGTCGTTTCCTCTTTTATAATCCACAAGGATCTTTGAACCATAGAATGGATATTTTCTAGAGCTATAAATTGGAGGTCCTTTTGGTCCAAAACTTAAAATGGCCTTTTAATGTACCACTTCTGTAAATCCACTTATCTAGGCCTAAAGCTTCATTAAAATCCATTTAAATGAAAGCATTATATAGGTATATGTCCAATTCAAACGGTGATCATTTTGAAATGAGAATGCCATGGAGGACATTATAAATTCCTGTGTGCAGTAGGAAATTTAGTAGAAACAAAATTATTTTACCTTATTAAATATTAGTATTAAAATTAGAACCATATTTTCTTATTTCCTCCCCTTTCTTTTTAGGTATAAGCGTAGCCAGAAGTTTGATTGAGGGTCCAGTGACTCCCATTAAGTCCATGTATAGTGTTCATGAGATCTGAGAACTGAATGGGGAGAAAAGAAATTAGGTCTTCATTTACACTTAACTCTAACTGGAATTTAGCATTTCTTTCAAGTGTGAATATAGGCATAAGACCACAGTAATATTGGTAGCACTTGTGACTTTGTCACCAATGGAAATCACAAATATTGTTTAATCATATTATAGTTATTGCAAATATCTCAGAATTTTATTTGGCTTATCATTCCTTTGAAAATACAGTAGCCATTCAACTTGCTGCTGGGTTTCGTTGTTTGGGGTCTTAATAAAGAAGCATATATTTGCTATATTACAAATATGTTTTAAAATATTCTGTTATATTTCAGTATTATTTGTGTTCTCTGTAATTCTCTGTACTTTTTTATTTAAAAAAATATATAATTCTTAGAAGCAGTGCATAGGCTTCATCAAGCGGCCAAAGGGGTCCAGGTACACACACACACACACACACACGCACGCACACACACACACACACACACACATGCACACACGCACACACACACACACACATACACATTGTGCTAGACCCTAGAAGGCATATAGAATGAATAAGGAGACCTGACATTCAATGAGCAAGTGCTGGAGAAGAGGCACTCTTCTTTTTCTTTTTTTTTTTAAAATTAATTAATTAATTAATTATTTTTGGCTGTGTTGGGTCTTTGTTTCTGTGCGAGGGCTTTCTCCAGTTGCGGCGAGCGAGGGCCACTCTTCATCGCAGTGCGCGGGCCTCTCACTGTCGCGGCCTCTCTTGTTGTGGAGCACAAGCTCCAGACGCGCAGGCTCAGTAGTTGTGGCTCACGGGCCTAGTTGCTCCGTGGCATGTGGGATCCTCCCAGACCAGAGCTTGAACCTGCGTCCCCTGCATTGGCAGGCAGATTCTCAACCACTGAGCCACCAGGGAAGCCCGAGGCACTTTTCTTTTTAACTTTTTATTTTATATTACAGTACAGGTGATTAACAATGTTGTGTTAGTTTCAGGTGTACAGCAAAGTGATTCATTTATACATATACATGTACATATTCTTTTACAAATTCTTTTCCCATTTAGGTTGTTACATAATTGATAATAGGCACTTTGAATGGCTGGTGTCCTTTAATCTTTCCATCAACCCTGTGAGGTACATGTCATTATCATCGGCATTTTACCGATGTTGGATCAGACTTAGCTGGTGTAACCAGCCTCCGAGATGCCCTCCAGTGATCGTCACCTTTTTGTATTCACCGTTTAGTGAAGTCCCTTCCTATATTGTGTCAGGTTGATCTCTTTGACCAATAGAATGCAGTGGAAGCAACAGTGTGTGACTTCTGAGGCTAGGTCACAAAAAGACTACTCACTTTGGGGGACGCTAGTCGCTTTATTATGAGAACACTTAAGCAGCCACATGAAGAGGTCTACCTAGCAAGGAATGAGGTCTCCTTCCAGAGCCAGAACCAGCTTCTCAGCCTTGTAAGTGCACCATCTTTGAAGCAGATCTTCCAGCCCCAGTTGAGCCTACAGATGATTCAAGACCTGGTATACGTTTTGACTCCTACCTCCCAAGAGACCCTGAGCTAGAACCACGGAGTTAAGCTATTTCCAAAATTCCTGACCCACAGGAACTATGTGAGATGATAATTGTTTATGATTGTTTTAAGCCCCTGGGTTTGGGGGATAATTTGTTAAATGGCAATGGATAACTGACATCCAGGGCTTATGTAACTTTCCCAAGGTCGGATAACTAGTAAATGATTGAGGCTAGTGTTCTGGCAATCCAGCTGTTGTTGATGGAGTACCTAGTTTCCTTACATTGGCAGGACAGCAGTGTTCTGAGATAATCAGGTACCCTGTATCCCTCCTCCTCCTCTTCCTGTCACCCACGGTAGGTATGCAGTACTTGATAATTGGTGAAGTGGTAGATCATCTGTTTCCTCACTTAATCCCGTTAAATTCTTAAAGGAAATCAAGCAGTGTAACAGCAACAACAAAACCTGGTAAAATTTATTAAGCAATTGCAATCAATCCCAATAACAATCATGGATGTATATTTTTACCAGCCTACTGTGACAGGAAGTAAGTAAAATGTCACTTGATCCTCACAGTCACCTTGTCAGGAATGAAGGAGGTGACAGGTCCCATTTTGTAGATGACTTGAATGAGTTTAATGCTAAAGGGACTTGCTAAAGGAACATGGCTTTTCTGTGTTAGAGGCAAAAGTAGAACCTGCTTCTCCTGATTTGAATTACCTCCTATCCTGCTGATACAAAAGTATTAAAAGATAAAAGGAGAGTCACCCGGCTAATTTGAACAGCGTTTATTTGAAGTAGTGCCTTTTCTGCTAGTATAAATAGAAAAATATTTGAGCCTTGAAGTTTTTTTGGAAGAACTTGGGTAAAAACCATTGTACATTTGAATTTATATTCCCAAACTCGGGGGAAGCAATGTGCGTTGGATGGTGAATTGATCTCTAGATAATCCCTTGACCTTTTGGTGACATTAAAATGAAAGAAAACTAAATGAAATGATACCTTTGAAGTGTTCTAAGCCTGTTGATATAAAAACATCATTTAAATACCCAACACTGACTTTCCCTGTTGCTCTTCCATCTGATTTTTAAATAACATTTTTATTATTGCTTCTATAGTAGATTAGCCTGCTAGTTAGAAGTAAGACTCAAACCAAAATGCATTTAAACTTGCAAATATCAGTTTATTTGAGAGAAAGATTGGGCACTATGAGAATTACAGTAAATTACTTAGCTGATATGCACTAATATTGAACGTGTCCTTTATAAGTACTTCGTTTAAAAATTCAATTCTATTCCATAAAATCTGCATCGTACACAGGGACTTAGAAAAGAGAAAGATACATAAAAAGAAAAACAAAAATATTTTTGTTAGACAGAAAATTACTCATAATTCATGTCGTTCATAAAGTTAATTTCCCTAATTTATTCAAAGCTTCTAGGAGTCATTATGAAAATGATCAGTAATCTCACAGAAAAATAGCCAAAGAGCATTGTGGCATATTATGTTTTCTAAAAATGGCCACAACTATATTTCCAGTTCCATATCTTTTACTAGAATCTCTCTGTGCCTAATTTAGATGTAAGGTCTGTTTCTCCTTTTCTTGCACCTAGGTGGAACTTTGTGACTGCCTGTTAATAGGATGTATCTAGTTGGTGCCTGTTCCCACTTCCTTGCTTGTTTCTTTCTCTCTCTCTCTCTCTCTCTCTGTTTTTCTCCCTCTCCCTTTACCTACCCCTCTCCCTGTCCCTCCTCATTCCTAGTCCCTCCATTCCCCCTCCCCCGTCTTGGTATGCTTTCCCTGGGAATCCAAGCACCATGTTGTGAGGGACCCCTAACCGTGTAGAGAGGCTAGCCATGGGCTATAAGTGTTCTGGCTGACAAGCCCAGCCAAGGTCTCAGCTGGAAGTCAGCATCAAATATGTGACATCCAAAGCCCTGTTTTTAAAACTTCTAATTGGTTAGGTCAGGCCCATCCAAGATAATGTCCTAAAATTAAACTCAACTGATTAGATACTTTAATCACATGTGCAAAGTCCCTTCCCAGCAACATCTAGATTAGTGTTTGATTGCATGACTGGGGATTATAGTTCAGCTTAGTCAAGTTGACACATTAAAAAGCCATCTCAGCCACCATGAAAATGTCATAACTTATAAATATACTTTGCATTAAGTATAAACCTCTCTCACTGTGTACTGTGACTCAAAGATATGCTCCTAGAAAGAGTGAGATGGCAGACCCCTGCAATGATAACTCATCGGGTAGAAACCTTTTTGGCATTGTTAATGATACCTTACTGGAGTTGACTTACCTCTCATAATACTGGCAAAACCAAAATGGAGTTTGTTCATGTTGTTGCATTTTATACTCCTCGTGTCTGAAATTATATTTTCAGTGGAAGCCCTTAAATTAAGCTGAGGCTTTTGCCTTGTCAATGAATAATGCTGTTACCTGCTCTCAGTTTTCCTCCAGCTTGACTGTCACAAGGCAATTCATTTAAGCCTTGCTTTGTACAGGTTCATGAGAGAGGTGTTGGCTTAGTTTTAAAATTTTTTACACAGGTGCTTGATGAAGGACAAAGTATTATTTTCAGAGTTAAAAATATGACTATAATACACATAAAGAACACATATGTACCAACTTTTAATAAGTCTTCAGTGAGGAAACCAATGTAATTTCAGAAGCATTTTGATGAACTGGGTACATGGGTGGTTCTAAACAATTTAACGAAAGAGGGAATGGAGGTAGGTGGGACACAGAAAATATTTTAATAGGACTGCTAAGTTAGATATAAGACTGGTTAATAACCTACAGGGCAGTAAAACTGTAACCTTTGCAATAGTTTTTGTAGTAGGCAAAAATTTACAAGTTAACTTTTTACTTCACAGTAGCTGTACAGTAATCAAAAAGTACGTAGCAAAATCAGGTACAGGTCTGTTCTCCTAGACAATGAAATCCTTAAGCGCTTTTCTTAAATGATATGCTAGTATGATACTGAAAGAACATGCCACATCCACTACCAGCACTATCCTCGTCTTGTTTCCAAGTTTATGATAATTTTTAACAGGGGCCATATTAATTTTGGGGTCGAAATAGCTGCCACAGTGAAATTCTTACAAAAGTCCCTGTGTTATTATCCGAGAAACACTAAGATGTCAAAAGAATCATACGTGAATCTTTTAATTCTTTCTTCAAATTATTCTGAAAAAGTGGGTGTAAATTAGCAAAGACGGTAAGAAAAATAAGTTATACAAATGTAGTGATCTATTTAAGTGTCCATCAATACCATAATTTTTTATAACATGATTTCACTTTCTAACCAGTGAAAACTGATGGTAAAACTAACAAAATTATGGTTACTTTGTAGATGACCTGCCTTATAAATACTATCAAGTGGGATAGATTCCAGAATTAACCCAGAAGAGAAATTTGAAATTAGACCTTATCTTTTAATAATCTCAGTTCTGCTGCTTTTACATATTCTTGGACCTGTATTCAGTGAGGGTATTCTGGTTTCATTAACATTTTGTCTAATTTTCACCTGAATATCTACTTCTCATTTGTCTTTGCGTTTACCATTTGCCAATGTCACACGTGGAGTGCTAAGATTATTAAATGTAATTGACACCCATTTTCAAGGAATAAGTGTTCCGTCATGAAGGATATTTTTAGGTTTATGATAAATTTATTCTCATCTCTAGTTTGTTCTTCAGACAAATAGTGTAATATATACTGTTCTTCCTTATTCCTACTGAACATTTTCTACTAAATCTACCCTTTTATGATTCTGAAATGCCAGCTTAAGTTTTTTTATTAATTCATACTGACCCTGTGCAGAGCTATCTCAACTTAATGGCTATTTATAATATATGGATGGCATTCCCGTGCCATTAATGTTTAATGAGTTGGCTCCTGATCCAGTAGAGTCTAATAAGGGCAATCACTAGAATACATTGTCTTTCTGCAGTGCCCTAGAAACTTTTTTATATTCCCTATTGTATACCTTTGGCCCATAGTTTCCTTTTTTGCCTCTTCCTATGCACTTTCTTTCAACCTCTTTTTCATTATTTAGTCCAAATGTGTACATTTTCACACTTAATTTTTTCCCAGGTCAGAATGACTATCTTCTGTGTGGAAACCTTAATAAGTATCAGCCTACATGATTGTTGGAGAGAACGAAAACCTTCCTAAATACTGAAATGATGTAGACTTACTAATGGGCAGAATAAATAAACGTTTGAAAATATCAAGGATTCTTCCTGGACATACCTCTAGCTGACTGTTTCATTTGTGTACTCTGAATTCGAGGCATGCGTTAAAAGCAAAAGTTGGATTTTGGAGTTAGATAGTGGTAATGGATGCGCGACTTTGTGAACATACTAAAAACTTTGAATTTTTTACTTTAAAAGGGTAAGTTTTATGGTATGTGAATTTTATTTAGATACCCATGTATATACATATACATACATGTATATGTATTTATTTGTGTATGTATCTCAATTAAAAATATTGGGACTGCATAAGTTGAAGGACCAAAGCCGAGCATCTCCTGATACTACAAACACATGCACATGTATACACACGTACATTTTTAGTGTTACTCACTGTCATAAATAAATTCTTTCCATGTGTCTAGTGAAGGGAACTTTGACTTGCTTATGAAATCCATCCAATCTAAACCTTTGTTTGTTACTGAAGAACCTACAGCAGTGCCCACTTAAAGTCTTTCTTCATTAAGAATGGCTTGACCCTGAGGAAATTTGGCTCTGCCATCCGTTACCTCCAAACAGCCAGCCAACTACCCTCTGTTTTTCAAATTCAAGTCCTATTCTTGGAACTAAACCTATTACAAATTGACTGTTGTATCTACCTTGGACCTCTGTATGGCTAAAGCCATGGACTGAAATTTTAACAACCTTAAGACTCTTCCTAGCTGCTTGCAACAGAGGTTTCTTGTTTCTGGATCCCACTCCCAAAGAGCATCCCAGATAACTTCTTTTAGGTGTGCTTTCTTTAAAAAAAAAAAATAATAATATTAGATTTAATTGCTTAGAACAGTTTTAGACTTACAGAAAAAATTGAACAAATAGTAAAGAGTTTCTCTAACCCCCACCCTCTATACGTATGCAGTTTCTCTTATTAACATCCTAATTAGTGTGGTACTTTTATTATAATTAATGAACCACTATTGACACATTATTATTATCTAACATCTGTAGTTTGCACTAAAGTTTACTCTTTGCATTGTACAGTTCTGTGGCTTTTAACAAATGCATTTTGTCATGTATCCAACCAATACAGTATCATCCAGAACAGTTTTACTGCCCTAAAAATTCTCTGTCCTTCATCTATTCACCCCTTTCTCCTTTCCTCTGAAGGCCTGGTAACCTCTGTTCTTTTCATTGTCTCTGTAGTTTTGTCTCTTCCAGAAAGTCATATAGTTGGAATCATATCATGTAGCCTTTTCAGACCGACTTCTTTCACTTAAGAATATGCATGTAAGGTTCCTTCATGCCTTTTCATGAATTGATAGTTCATTTCTTTTTATTATAGCATAATATCCCATGGTATGGATGTGCCAAAGCTTGTTTATACATTCATCTATTGAAGGACATCTTGGTTGCTTCCAGTTTTGAGAAATTATGCATAAGGTTGATGTAAACATTCCTGAGTAGATTTTGTGTGGACATAAGTTTTCATTTTAGTTGGGTAAATACCTAGGAGTGTGATTGCTGGATTCTGTGGTAAGATTATATTGAGGTTTATGTGAAACTCCACGTCTTCCAAAGTTTCTGTAACCACTTTACATTTGCACCAGGAGTGAGTGGGAGTTCCTTTTGCTGTGCTTCCTTGCCAGTATTTGGTTGTGTCAGGTTTTTTGATCTTAGCCATTCTAATAGTTGTCTAGTGATATCTCATTGTTTTAATTTGCACTTCCCTAATAATACATGATGTTGAGCATCTTTTCCTATGCATATTTGCCACCTATATGTCTTCTTTGGTGAAGTGTCTCTTTAGGTATTTTGCCCATTTTTAATTGAGTTCTTTCTTACTGTTGAGTTTTAAGAGTTCTTTATATATTTTAGATATAAGTGCTTTATTGAGTATGTGTTTTGCATATTGCATATTTTCTACCAGTCTCCTGCTTGTCTTTTCATTCTTCTATCAGTATTTTGTAGAACAGAAGTTCTTAATTTTAATGAAGTCCAACTTACAAGTTTTTTCTTTGATGGGTCATTCTTTTGGTGTTATATCTATAAACTCATTGCCAAACAAATTATAGACCTTTTTTTGGTGTTATAGCCATAAAAATTACCAAACCAAGTTTTTATTTTCTTCTATGTTATCTTTCAGAAGTTTTACAGTTTTACACTTTACATTTAGTTCCGTCATCTATTTTAATTTTTGTAAAAGGTTTACACCTTTATTTTTTTTTGCAAATGGATTTCCACTTATTCCAGCAGTACTTTTTTCCTTAAATGCAGTTTAATTAATTAATTTCCCCTTTTATTCTTTTTTAATTGATGGGTTTTTAATTAAAATATGGTTGATATACAATATTATGTTAGTTTCAGAGGTACTACCTAGTGATTTGCCATTGCATACATTATGAAATGATCATTATGATAGGTCTAGCCATCTGTCCCCAAACAAAGTTATTAAAACATTATTGACTGGTTGGTGAATGGTGAAAGTTTTTTGTTTTGTTTTCCTTTCAACACTTCAAATATTTTATTCCACTGTCTCTTTGCTTACATCATTTATGGCCAGAAATATGACAAGTCTTTTATGATAAGGAATGTTTTTCCTCTAGATAATTATCACACTTGTGTTTTCTGGGCTTCCTGGATCTGTGATATGATGTCTGTCATTAATTTTGAAAAATTCCTGGCAATCATTATGTCAAGTATCTCTTCTTCGTTTTACTTCTCCTTTCGGCATTCATATTATACCATTTTTAATTGTCTCACAGTCCTTGAATGTTGTATTTTTTTTTTCTTTTTGCATTTTAGTTTGGGGATGTTTCTGTTGACATGTCCTCAAGCTTACTGTTTCATTCCATGTTTATGGTCTGTCCATTGATGAGCCCACCAAAGTCATCCTTTATTTTGTTACAATGTTTTCTGATAGCTAGCATTTCCTTTTGGTTATTCTTTGAGTTTCCGTCTCTCTGCTTACATTTACCTCCTCTTATACATTGTCTACTTTTCTAGTATAGTCTTATATTAACTGTAATTTAATTCCTTACCTGATAATTCCAAAACCTTTGACATATCTGAGTCCAGTTCTCATGTTCACTTCGTCTCTTCAGACTGTTTTTTTCCCTTGGCTTTTAGCAGGCTCTGTGATTTTTTGTTGGAGGCTAGAAATGATGTCTCAGGTAACAAGAACTGAAAACATTAAGCTTTTAATGTGAGATTTTATATTAATCTACCTAGGAGTTGGGCTGTGTTTAATGTTTGTTGTAGCCTTAAATATTTTTTCTTCTTCCCTGCTTCCTTTAGGTTTCCCTAAGAACTCCATCTCTCAATTATAATCCATTGTTGGACTAAAGCCCTGTTTATGTGGTGATGGTGTATTGAGAGGGTTATTGTTCTATAATGTTATGATTAAATCTCAGAATTTCTAGTGAACCTAATTCTCTGGGCTGTGATCTCTGGAACAATTTTATAACTTTATTTATTTATTTATGTTTTTAATCTCCTGTGGGGAAACAGGAAAACTAGAAGAGGCTAGGATTGGCTAATTTCTTTTCCCCACGTTCAGATATAGTTCTGGTAAAATAGGATGGCAGGTCTTTGTTACAGAGAGCAATCTGGGAAATTTTCAAAACAGTTACTTTTTCCCTCCCCTGAAGGGATTTTTGTACAATCTTGACCGTGGGAGTATAGTGGAGTTCCTGAAGGTAAAACCCACAAAAGTATACAGTCTCCCCTAAGACTGGGCTTCTAGGTGTTAGTTACACTGAAGCTAGTTCACAGTGAACCTCCAGCAATTTGTTAAAATCACCATTTATGTGTTTCTGTCAGTTACTAGCTCTTTCTGCTTTCGCTTCAGGTAAGCTGATCTTGGTTGTGGTTCTTTGTATTCACCTGTCTCTCTGGATTGTGGAGTGGTGCTATGACTTATAACCTCAATTAACTGATGGATCTAAGAAAAGTCATTGATTTTTCAGTTGATTCACCTTTGTTGTTGTTGTTGGGAAGATGCGAGTAATGGCCTCCAACCTCTTCCTATGCCCATCCAAGAAATTTTCATGCAGGTGATTGATAGAGGAAACCTGACCCAGAAATGTATACAAACCTACTAATACATAAATTGACGTTTTCTTAGGTTTTCACTAATTTCACGCCTTCTACCAGGACTTCAGCAGATGTTTGATGCCCCTAAGGTTTTTTTAAGTAAATAAAATTTCTACATGCTATACCTGTTGTACTTTTGAAACAAGAGTTTAAAAAAAAGTTTTGTGATTCATCTCATTCACTTGTTCCATAAACACTGTTGGAGCATCTCTATTTACTGAGGCAGGTTTGCTCACCAGTTTTACATCTTGTAGACTCTTAGAAATGGATGAGTTCTGAACAAGATGTTTTCTGTACCTTTATTATTCTTTTTCTCATGTTTGAGGAATGTCTGGTCTTTTCACAAAATAAGAAAGAAGCTTTAGAATGCATCTCCTGAGCTGCTTCTATTGCTTTAAGAGAACATTGGAGTATAAAAAGTAAAAACTCTCTCCAAACTATTGCTGAAACCTACGCTGATGGTCATCTAGAAGGAGAGCAGTAATCATTGTTCTTTAATTTGCAGGAGCTAACTTGATTTGTGCAGACGTAAATGGGTGTCTAATTTCAAAACACAGTCTGCAAGGACTTTTTGTATGGCAGCTTTAAGAGTGATGCTGAGATAGAACATGAGGACAGGGTTTGTCAGTTTAGATTTGGTAACTACCTTTGCTTTATAAGTGCTTTGACTCTCTATGATCTAACAGAACAAGATTACCGTACTCAACCTTCCTTCCTAAGTATGAATTAGTAACGTGCTATGTGCCAGCAAGCATGTTGGTCGCAGGTATGTATGACAGTGACCAAGACACCATCTGTGAACTCAAAGAAGCTTCTGTTTAGTGGGGCCTAAGACAAATATTGGCTGTCAGCTTTCCACGAGACCACCAGAAGAGCTTGTTGATGCAATAGAGCTTTGCTTTTAGACCTCATGTAGTAAGGGATACACAAGCTTGACAGAATTCGAGTAGTTTCTCGAAAGAGGGAATTTAGAAAATTGCATTCATGCATTTTAGGGTTTGAGCTGGGTGATTTTAAGCCAGGTGTTTGAAGTCAGGGGAACTGATTGGAGTTGGGCAGAGTTTAGGACAAAATGACTTTGTGTTGATGCCACAGAAAGATGAGGATCTTGCAGTAAGATCTGACAAATAAACTGATCTCCCTGCTAAATTGGCTGTTTCAGTTAGTTGATAGTTCTTTGTTCTAGGAGCACATATTTTCCAGAGCAGTTAGCTAAGTTGTTTTTGCTTGTTGTCAATAATAATGAGTATAATGATAAAAATATGCCCGAATTTTCACAAAGGGACAAGAAATTGTGGGTTTTAGTTGTCACAGTAAATGACTTAATTCTTAAAGTGTAGCCATAAGGAGAATTTAAGTAAAAGGCAAAATCTTTATCCCGCTAAATGAAAGAAAAGGAGCTTTCCCTTTATTGCTACTCTAATTTTTTCTTAAAATTAGATGAGTTCAGGGAAATTTTTTTTGTTATTCTAACATAATTCTATTTGGAGATGCAAATTAAAATAGAATTTTTTTTTTCCCCAAAGCAAAGTTATAGGCCTTTCTAATAAAACATTTTTAAAGCCTATTACAGTTGCAACCATCCATTCTAAATTTGCAGACATGAGTGTTTTCACTAAAGTCTTTAGTACTTTCGCTGGGCTGGGCCTCACCTACTGGCTGCGCACTCAGGCCTGGTGTATGCACACTTCTAATGCCTCTCAAAGATTTGTCTTCAGTGGACCTGAGTGGACTAATGCCTAGACTCATTCCAGTGGACTCCACTTCTCTTTATTTTAATAGATTTGTGCTCTTCTCAAATTATTTGAAATAACAGGGCTATTGCTTTAATTTTGGAATCATTTGTTGTTGTAACTTTTATTGTTGTTATGGATATGTAGGAGAACAAAATTTGCCACCCCAAAATGTGTCTGGCATGTGGATTATTATGAGCTAAAAGCAATCAAGGCCCAAAAGACTCAGGAAGACACTTTGACCTTTCCTCTAACTGTCTAAAAAATTGTAGATAGAGGGCCTGTTCCCGGAATAGAGCTATCATCAGGGACGCCTGCAAAGAATATGGACTAGGTGTAGAGGGGGAAACTTGGTAGGGCCTAGAGATCAGAGTCCACTCTGTGTTCCATTGTCTCTGCATGGCCCAGAAAACACTTGTTTACAATATTTGTAAACAAAATTTGCTAACAAATTTGCTTGCAAAATATTTGCTTTTCCATGTCCATGTGAATTGCCTTCCTCCCCTTTGAAATCTCAAACCACTACCCTCAACATCCTCTTTTGTCTTTAGCTGAAGATTGTATTTAAGGTGAGTTTGGGCCGTTTTGGTGACTTACTCAGTTCTGGGTCTCTCCCATGTATACGTGTTATTAAAATTTCACTGATTTCTCCTGTTAATCTGTCTCATGTCAATTTAATTCTTAGACTAGCCAGAAGCATGTAGAAGGATAGAAGAAAATTTCTTCCTCCCTGATAGATAAATTTTTATTATAAACGCGTTTTTGTTTCCATAAAATTCCCCATTGTAAACATAGCTTATGACTACTATTCTCAAATCTGCAAAGTGAAGTATAACATTTAAATGAATATACTCACATAATAAATGTTAAATTTATTTCACTCATCCCATATATAAGGTACATTCTGGGGCAAGTATTCAGGTAAAGATCTTTTGGTCCATTCCTTCCTCAAAAATGTATTGAGTGACTGATGTGTATGACGTATGTATGACGACAGTATATATTCTGAGTGCTAGGGATTTGCAACTGGGGATTTAGTGGTGTACAGGATGGAACCAATGCCTTCCCTCGGGGAGTTTATGATCTAGTGAGGGAGAAAGATGGTAATCTAACAATGAAATACATAATTTTAGCATCAGAGCTCTGTAAGTGGTATGAAAGAGAGTGATCTGATGTTATAGAAGCATATAGCTACAATAGTGTACCAGGTTAAGAAAGGTTTTTAGTGAGAGGAGGAAAGATCAACAGAGTAGGATGACCAGGAGAGCGGAAGGAATACAAGAAAATGAGGTAAAGAGTATTCTAGGTGGAGAAAACAGACTTTCAAGAACCCCCAGGAAGAAGAAGTACTCAAGGACCACTCAGTACTGCCAAAATGTAATTTTAATTTGTCGTCGTGTGTTCTTTAAATTGTTGTCTTGAAATGTTAATTATTTTAATGAAGGTTATATAAGTGCTTTTTAATATTTAAGCTCTATAGAGATGAAGTGCTTTTATTAATATCTCTGCATGTTTCAGAACATTACTCTTTTTGTGATTTTAAACATTTGAGAAAGATCTTTTAAAATGTTCTTCGTAAAGATTGAGCTCTCACCTGCGTACTTGCCAAGAGAAATAGTGCTTTCACATTAAATAAGCAAACCTAGAACTTAAGAGGTATTGTTATGCAAATTGATGCCTTGAAATGGTTATTTACTGTCACTTTGTTTATTGACAGTGACTAAAATCACACCAGCAATGTAATCATCAAAAAGAATAGTGAGGCTTTTCTTTTAAACAAAAGAATTACATTTCTAATTTAATAAAATTTCTTCTGAAAGGGAATTGGATATTAATGCAAGGAAATAGGAAGTTTTTAAATCTTACCTTGTGCTTATGCAGAACTTGAGAGAAATCTCTAAATCTTCATTTTCCAACTAACTGAAGGGCAGCCATAAAGTTGCCTGTGTAAGCAAATTATTTCTTACTGTAGAGGTTCTCTTTCTGTAAATGTTTCATTTTGAGTACAGTGCTTTATCAGGTCTGATATGTGTAGTTTTTACATCGATCCACTGTTCACCTTTTAGAGAAATAGAGGATTTCTACATGTAGATTAGCTACATGTAGTTGGTTCCTTTCGATTGAAACTGAATTCTTAGCCACTACTTGCTTTGATAGGCCCTCCAAGGCCTAATGCAAAGGATACCACTTGATTCACCATCACTGTCAGTCACTTGCTTTTGTTAGAGGTGAATGGACGGAGGTCTAGAGTTCCATTCTCAAAATCACTGTGTTCGTTTACACTTGACATAGTGGAAGGAAGGCCCTACGCTAGTGTGTGGTGGGGCATTCAGTTGGAGATCTTGTCTGTCTTGATTGATAGGTACAGCCATCTCCCTCTCTACTGAGTTAGGGACTATAATTCTAACATACCTGTGTTTATGACCTTGGACTCTGTTCAAAAGCGACCATTTAGTGACATCCTCATTGTCACTAAAGTTCAGAACTTCAGAGTATTCTCTGCTTAGCGTTTGGATTCCTCAGTCAGTCCACCTCTCTATGCCTCAGGTAGAGTATGAATTACAAAGCACTCATCGTTAGCACTTCCTACAGGTGTCCTATGCCCCAGGTAGTCCCAAACACACTGCTTTACCTGATGTGTGGTGATTTTGCTGAATATTACCTGGTCCCCCATCTCGGCAAATCTTTGCAGATCGTTAGTATCTATATCCATGAGGCCAAGGCCATTCATCCATGCTATCTAAGAGTTGTGTTTCTGTCTTATGACCTTGAGTCTCATTTCTAGGAGTGCTTGTCAGATTCTGCCTCCTATTGGAATTAGTTGTGTTAACACCACTGTAACTCCTGGAGAGCAAGGTTACAATCCTGTTTGTTTGTGTATCCCTCAGAGCACTATCGGCTAGCCCATCAGCAAAGCATGGATGAGTTGATGAGAATATGAATGGCAGTACTGCACAGAGTAGTGTAGGGCTTGCGTCTGGAGCTAGGCTGACTGGATCTAGAACTGCACTCCAGGTAGTTGTCTCGATGACCTTAGACCTGGTTTCTCTGCCTTGGTTTTCTCCTTAGGGTGTTGTAAGGATTTAATGAAGCAATACACAGAAAGGAGTGCTACACCTGGAGTTGAGTAAGTGCTCACAAAATGTTAACAGGAATTCAGAATGTGCATACAGACTAAACATTACGGTCTGCTTTCTTAGCGTATACAGATGTTGTTTGAATATCCCCTCTGTGCTAGGCACTATGCTAAGTGTTGACACTGCAAGAAAGAAGGCTAAATATCTTCATAGCATGGAAGAGGAAGGATCAACACCAGCGACAAAAACTCAGCGTGACGTAGCATAAGACTTGTTTTTTCTTTTTTTGATGATAACTCTTAGGAGGTACTCTCTGAACAACTCTCCTCTATATCATGCAGCAGCGTTACCTGTAGTCATGTTGTTCATTATATCCCATCCCTAGTAGTTATTTATCTTATAACTGGAAGTTATATGCTGTTGCTGTTTAGGTTTCACGTATAAGTGACATCATACAGTATTTGTCCTTCTCTTTCTGACTTACTTCACTTGGTATAATGCTTTCAAAGATCATCTGTGTTGTCACAAATGGTAGGATTTTCTCATTTTTGATGGCTGAATAATATTCCACTGTATGTACATGTGTTTATATATGCTATTTATATATGTGTATATATATGTATAATCACAACTTCTTCATCCATTCATCCAAAGGTAGACACTTAATGCTGTCCCATATCTTGGCTATTGGGAATAATGCTGCTATGAACATGAGGATACAGGTATTTTTTGAGTTAGTGTTTTCATTTCCTTTGGGTATATTCCCAGAAATGAAATAGCTGGATCATAAAATAGTTCTATTTTAATTTTTTGAGGCCCTTTCATACTGTTTTCCATAGTGGATGTACCAATTTACAATCTCACAGATAGTGCACAAGGGTTCCCTTTTCTCACATCTGCACCAGCACTTTTTACCTCCTGTCTTTTTGATGATCACCATTCCAGCAAGTGTGAAGTGATATCTCATCATAGTTTTAATTTGCATTTCCATAATGACTAGTGATGTTGAGCATCTTTTCATGTACCTGTTGGACTTTCATATATCATTTTTCTTTTGGTAAAATGTCTCTTCAGGTCCTTTGCCCAATTTTTTTTTTTTTTTTTGCGGTACACGGGCCTCCCACTGTTGTGGCCTCTCCCGTTGCGGAGCACAGGCTCTGGACGCACAGGCTCAGCGGCCATGGCTCACAGGCCCAGCCGCTCTGCGGCATGTGGGATCTTCCTGGACCGGGGCACGAACCCGTGTCCCCTGCATCGGCAGGTGGACTCTCAACCACTGCACCATCAGGGAAGCCCGCCCATTTTTAAATTGGGTTGTTCTCTTGCTGTTGAGTTGCATGAGTTTCCTATGTATTTTGGATATTAACCCCTTATTAGATATTTAATTTGCAAATATTTTTTCCCCAATCTGTAGGTTGTCTTTTCACTTGGTTGATAGTTTCTCTTGCTGTATAGACCTTTCTTTAGTTTGATCAAGTCCCATTTGTTTATTTTTGATTGTGTTGCCTTTGCTTTAGGTATGAAATCCAAGAAACCATTACCAAGACACATGTTGAGGAGTTTTATTCCTTAGCATGGGACTTTTTTGTGGCAGCGATGTGGTGAAGTGAATTCTGTAGTAAAGGAGAGCATGTGTACCAAAAATTGTATATCATTTGATCTAGATATTTACTAAACACTTGGTAATGCATAGGGAACCGGATCCTAGCATCAGTAAGTGAAATTGTTTTTAGACCATTTCTCAACTCTATTTTAGCCAGTGTCTAGCTCCTTGTTGAACAAGCATATGATCAGAGATGTTAATAGGGTGCTAACAAAAACTAAGGTTTCACTTCCTTATCTTTCTTGTCTGTGCTGGCTTGTCAAAGATAATAAGCCATCAGTAACATCAAGGACAGGCAGCATAAGGTAGCCCCCAGACAGCAGCTGTGCCTCCATATCATTCCACAGTTTCTTGATAATAGAGAATAGGAAGAACATCCCCTGTAGGTCGGACATGAGTCCCATTCTGCTGATGTCAGTAGAACACCCTGCTTTCTCTAGTTGGGGACCTTTGAGAGTTGTCTTTTGATGCCCTTTCTATCTCCTGTTGCAAGAAGATCACCTTTTGTACAGTCTGCTGTGCGACATAGTTTACTAGAAAGATAGACTTTCTCCGAGAAGATAAAATCCTTGCCAGTTTTCATCCCTCTGCTTCTGTGTGGATTCTCTCTTTCCACCATTACCTCCTTCTCTCCTATCTCTCTTTCACCCTTTGAAGTGGCCAAAACTGAACTAATCTCTGAAGTTGAATATAGAGCCCTGCTTTCAATTATGGCCCATTTTAATTTGAGCTTCTTTTCCACCTTATTTTGGCTGGAAAAATCCCTCCATTTGGCTTTTAATAGGGGTCATTCTGTGAATATTTCGTAACCAGTTACAGTTTTTAAAGTTTTGCATTTATGTGATAATTTATAGTCCAGGTGCTTCGGTACTTGCACAGCTGTATCTGGATCCTGCTGCCTGGTCCCTGAAAGGGGAAGCCACTTCCCTATCCCCATATTGCAGGTGAGGTCATTGAGGCAAATGAAAATGTGGAATCTGTTTCATGCACCTAGAACTACCTCACCGCGCAAGCAACAGAACCCACTCAGCGTAATTTGAAACAAAATAAGGATTTTATGTTAAAGACACAGGTCTGCCTCACTGCGACAGAAAATAGAGAGTAGAGCAAGGCCTCAAAGGAAAGGCAGGGCAGAACCGCAGTCATGGTCTGAGTTGCTGCTTCATTTTTCTTTTTCTCTACTTGCCAACCTCCTCGGTTTCTCTTTGTCTGGGGCCCCACATGCCTGCAGGACATTGCTTCCTAGGCCACTGAATCTTCATCACCTGACTTCACTTGCAGCAGAGATGAATGCCTCCCTTGAATTCTAATTGTAAATTCCCTGGACTGAGAGAATCTGATTGGCTGGCCTGTGTAGGTCAGAGATAACCCACAGTCGTTTCAATTCTGGCTGTCTATGGGGGCGAGTGGAGGGGTCATTCTCAGAGAATGATTATGGGCCTGCAGAGACATTCAGTAGAGTCTTCTAACCAACGCATGAGTTTATACCTAATTGTAGGTTCAGAGTATATTCATCCATAAATATGTTCCTTCTTATTTTTTATGATTTTGAATACATTTTTTTAATGAGGTTAATAATTTTTCCTTCTGAGTTCCCGTAACACTTTGTGAATTCCACTTTTAAACCTTTGCTTTAAGACATTTCTGTCTCCTTCACTAGGCTAGCTTCCTGAGGATACTCAATTCTTCAGGGCAGTGACTGTGTGTTGTTCAACCTTCAGGTTCTCAATGCTAGCGTACTCTAAGTGTTCAGTAAATGCTGGTTAAGTGAAGAAATAGATAAAAGATGAACTGATTATATCAAAATATAGTTCTTTGTGCTGCCAGTCTGTAAAATCTGTTTTGTGTTTAAATCATAAACAACTAAAAGATAACTTAGACCAAAATATCTACCTAAAGTGATGAGCGAAAGCACCTTTTATGTTGTAGAGATGTATTAGCCATAATGAAGTCATAGAGCACGAGGAAAATATCCTCATAGGAACAGCCAGTGCGTGATTCCCCAGGCACTGTAGCTGCTGGTCAGTGGGAGAAAACTGTTTCCAATTCAAAGAAATTGTAGATTTCAAATGAGTGGGTGAATGGATAAAATTTCAGTGATTGAAAGTTTCAAATAATTGGAAGATGTGGGAAAGTGAAAATACCTTGAATGGCCATGCTTATTTTCTTAGCTGTTCTTTTTCAATTGTTATTTTTATTTTGAAAGTATTTATCGATTAAAACTGTATTCATTTTCTATCATATCCATAACACATTACCTAAACTTAGTGACTTAAAGCAACAAAAGTTTATTTTATAGTTCTGGAGGTCAGAAGTCTGGAGCAAGTCTCATTGAGCTAAAATCAAGGTGTTGGCAGGGCTGTGCTCCTTTCTGGAGGCTCCAGAAGAGAATTCATTTCTGTGCCTTCTCCAGCTGTTAGAAGCTGCTGGCATTCCTTGGTTCATGGCCCCTTCCTCCATCTTCAATGTCAGCAAGGTCCGGTCAAGTCCTTCTCACTTCTCATTGTGACCTTTTCAGCCTCCTTCTTCTATCTTTTAAGGACCCTTTTGATTACACTGGGCCCACCTAGATGATATAGAATAATCTCTCTCCTTTAAGTCAGGTGATTAGCAACCTTAACTTCATCTGTAGACTTAAGGCCCCCTTTGCAATGTAAGGCAACATATACGAAGGTTCCAGAGATTAGGAGGTGGGCATCTTTAGAGGGCCATTATTCTGCCCACCACACCTGGTGTGGACATAGGTACTATGGAGGATATAAAGGTATACAGTATATTACAATCAAGGAGGTTTTTTTAATCTAATGTAAAAGCCAATTCCATGTAATCTAATTCATATCCGGTGGCAAATCCTCTGTCTCAAAATTTCCCTCACCACTTACTCAAATGCTCAGTCTGTTGGTCTTTGTGCCCATCCCAGGTCATGTTTCCTAGCCATAATTTTAGGGTTGCCATGATTTTGCATCTAGTGTGTGTATCAAGACTTATGTTCATTACACTAGGGTATGTGGTTGTAAACAAGACATCACTTTTTGACTAGGTTAAATGCACATATTATTATAAATAAATTATAAAAGTAATTTCCCCTCAAACAGTTAGTAATCTAATCTGAGAAGTGAAAATTGCAAATTATCCCAAAGTTATATTTAACATTTCATTCTAAATGCTGTAAGAGATGCAGATTCTTAAACATAAGAATATTATGCTAAAAACTTTAGAGTTTGGACTCATTTTCAAAGAGTTAAAGCAATAGACTGTTAATGGTAGGAAATCTTTTTTTAGTTACCTTCTTTGCGCATTTAGACTTCAAGGACAAGTGTGAGGATCTATGAATGATTTCCGTAGTTTGCATTTAAATTTGAAGGTTATTTATTAAGTGACATTTTCAGTGAGACACAAAACCTTCTTCCTGGTTAGTGATTGTGCGAAGTCATTTTTAGTACGTGTGAAAGAGCCGTGAATCAGAATATTTATAGTTGAGCACTTTTTAAAATGTCCTTCAAATATGTGTGCATATAATAACTTCATAGAATCTCAAGTCCAAGTTTTACAGGACTTAGGCTAAATATCAAACTCAGCCTCAATAAGTGGGTTTGCACCCATATGTTGATGTTGGTTGACAATCTGGACAAAAATATAATGCCAGAAAAATGTGTCAGGAGCAATCTTGGGTCAGACGTGTTTTGTTGGTTTTTTTCCCCCACCTAAATTGACTGTTACTAAGCCCTTACATATTTGCTGAATGAAATATAAGTTAAAAAGCACTAAGTATAGAAGAATAGTCAGATGCTAGTTAAGTCCTTGTGCTTCTCAAACTGGGATTTTATAGGGGTAATTGTCATTGCGTTAGGAGGCTCATGGAGACATAGGATGAACATTGTGCATCTTCTTAAAAAGGAATTTTACTTAAATATTTGAGGGAATTAAGTTAAACATTTTACCTGCAGAATAACTTAAAATATTTTACGTTACTGTAGAAATCATTATGTGTATAAGAAAATCACTGGGAACAAAATTCACATAACGTTTTTTATAATAGCAAAAAGGTGTTTGAAAATTTTTATTACATTATACAACTTGCAGGCATTTCCCATTGATTGTATGTGTGTGTAAAATCAATTCTACAAGGTTCATGATTTCGGAAAAGCAAACTCTATAATATCCTTCCTCCTCTCTCACTCCACATCCCTTTTTTTTAACTGATTGTTTTTTACCTCCATATCTCTAAATAACATTTTTGTATTCCTACTTTTTTTTTTTTTAATTTCAAGCTTTTCAATTGATTTTCCCTGTGGAACCAGAAGATTTAACTATCCTTTATCCTTCCACTTGTATTTCACGTGGTTCCCTTCCTTCCCTTCTTATCCCAATATAGTTTTCCTCTAATTTTGATGAAATAAATATTGAATATTTACATTAGTGTTCTATGTAAATGCCATCTAAAGCTGAACCATGGAGTTCCTACCATCACTGTCTTTTTCCTGCCTATTGTTTTCTCTGGAAGTAATTGTCTTGTCTTGTAATTTGTTTGGTTTTCTAAATACTTATCACTGTCTCACCCCCAGACTCTTCAGCGGTTGTCTCAATACCTTCTCAAGATGTTCACACACTTCCAGTGTTCTGTAACTTCCAAATCCCTGAAGAAGTCTCTTCCCAGAGCCTTGCTATATAACTGTGCCTGATGTACTCCACGCCCAGAGACCCTCTGTTTTATCCTCTGTAGGGACAAAGCTTGAGTCATTGGCCAGGGTAGAGGCATGGCAGTCCCCTGGTTCTAGGGAGTGGGTAAGAGGATCTGGGAATCTGATTGTTTCTTTTTCCTTGGTTTCTGACTTTTTAGGTAACAGCTTTATTGAAATATAACTCATATACCATACCAGTTGCCCATTTAGAGTGTCCAATTTCATAGTGTTTAGTATATTCAGAGTTGTGTAACCATCACCACAATCAATTTTCATCACCCCCAAAAGAAACCTCATAGTCATTGGCATTCACTCTCCATTTCTCACTAACCCCACCATCCCTAGGCAATCACTAATCTACTTTCTGCTTCTATTGGCCTATTCCAGGTATTTCATATAAATGACATCACAAAATATGTGATCTTTGGTGCATGTTATTTCACTTAGCATCATGTTTTTAAGGTTCATCCAAGTTGTGGGATGTATCAGAAGCTTGATTTATTTTTATTGCTAATAATATTCCATTCTATCTGTCTGTTATCAACTGATGGATATTTAAGTTCTTTCTTCTTTGGGGCAAATATGAATAACTATGAATAATGTTATAAACATTCACGCACAAATTTTTGTGTGGACAAACATTTTTGTTTCTCTTGGACATATGTGTAAGAGTGCAGTTGGTGGATTATATGGTAACTATGTTAAACCTCTCCAGGAAATACTTGAATGTTTTCCAAAGTGCATGCACCATTTTACATTACCATCAGCAGTATGTGAGGGTTCTAATTTCTCCCAATTGTCACCACTTGTTAACTGTGTTTTCGTTATAGCCATCTTTATGGGTGTGAGGTGATACCTCATTGTGCTTTTGATTTGCATTTTTCTAATAGCTGATGATGTTCAGTGTCTTTTCCTGTGCTTACTGGTCATTTGTTTATTGTGTTTAGAGAACAGGATATAGATCCTTTACCTGTTTTTAAAAATTGGGTTGTCTATGTATTTATTGAGCTGTAAGAATTTTACATATATGACACACAGATTCCTTATCATATATATGATTTACAAATATTTTCTCCCATTCTTCTGGTTGTCTTCTCATTTTCTTGATAGTGTCTTTGAAGCACAAACTTGTAAATTTTGATGGAGTCCAATTTATCTATTTTTGTTATTATTGTTGCTTGTGCTTTTGGTGTCACATCTAAGAAACCATTGCCTAATCTGTGGTCACAAAGATTTACTTATGTTTTCTTCTAAGTTTTATAGTTTAAACCCTTGCATTTAGACCTTTGATCCATTTTGAGTTAATTTTTGTATATGGTGTGAGGTAGGAGCCCGACTGCATTATTTTACATGTGGATATCCACTTGTTCCAGGATCATTGCTAAAAAGGCTGTTCTTTCCCAAATCACATAATGTTTTAAGATGCCAAAGCTCAAATACATTTCCTCCTTTGCTGAGTATGTACATATGTGGTTTTCATCTTCAGAGTGTGCATTCCTTCTTCACTACAAATATGTGCTTTATTAGAAAAGTTTAGAAACAACTAGTGTGAAGAAAACAAATTTCAATATATATACCCAAACGAGAAGTCTCTTGGAAATAGACTTTTCTTTGAAAGAAGCCATTGAAGTTATGTGAGGATCACATGCATTAAGCTAGAGATCATGTTAGGTCATGTATTCTCAGTGGGGGTGATAATACCTGTTAGTGGGTGAAAATTAGTTTGGGGAAACAATAAACATCTTACTTTTTTCATGTATAAATGATATATACACAGTACATAAACACATGCACAGGAAATCTGTGGTAATAAAACTTTAGGGGAGCTGGTAAGAAAATAATGTCTAAAAAGGCTCATTAGGGACAAAATAATGAACAGAAGCTTGAGAAACACATTTCTTCACGATTTCCTTGGAAATTCCTTAGTGGCCCGTGATGTATTCGTGGTTTTGGTAGGTGACACTGTATAGTAATTCTTATGCACTTGAGCATTTGAGAACTACCTAAATACAGGAAGGGAGAAAAGGGGAGTCTATATCCAACTGCCTGGATATTGAAGTCGTTCCCAGTAAAGGCTTTGCAGAGAATTCTAAAGAGTTCACTTGGGTATTTGCTCCTTTGCACTTTTATATGAACTATTAACTTAATATCTTTTAATACACATGTGTTTAGTTTTATGAGGATTAAATAAGACAGTAGAGCCTGTATCTTTTAATGGTGAGGTGAGATGTGTTCATGGGAGGTTTTCAAATCTTTTCTTAAATCACATATCCCTTGTGATAACCTTCCATAGTCAGACTTTTTTGTTTTTTTTTTCTTAAAGCTATAGCTTTTCTGGCCACTGGTTTTGATATGTCTAATGTGGACTAAATTATTGGTAGAAGGGCTTATTAATGAATGTTCAGCTAAATGAATTGAAAATCCCTTTACTGCTTGAATATGTCTATCCCTGCTTTTGATTTCCTGCTTTATCATGTCTGTACAGAGGAGTATTACGTTGCCTGCTAGGGTGCCACTACCTACAGGGTAGTCCTTGGAGAACGTTTCCCCCCAAGAATTTAAATGCTGAAAATTAAGGATGAACGGAGAATGTGGTGGAAGGTTTTCTCTTTGGATCCACCTGTAGTATTTTTCTCCCGCATTGTGTTGAACACCATGGAAGACGATGGCACATATCTTGTTGGTGGTATTCTTAGCCAACCACCTCAGGACATAAGAAGTTCAATTTCAACAGATCAAAATGAGTCAAAAGAAATTTTTGTCCCGATTTTTCAAATAATTGGTAAAGTTCCCAAAAGAAATCGAAAATGTCTTCAATTTAAAAAAAACAAAAAATCTTTCACTTCCTCCCTTTTGAAAGTTTTACAGTGTTAGCTTACTTGCTTAGATCTAGAATTAATTTTGAGTCATCTTTTGTATATGGAGTGAAATTATGGTTGACATTTATTTCTTTTCCCAGAAGATGGCCATTTGTACCAGGACCATTTGTTGAATAAAAGTGTATTTTATTTATTGCAGTACCTGCCACCTTGGCTGAAATTATTGACCATAAATGTGTGGGTTTATTTCTGGATTCTCTGTTCTGTTTTGCTGAGCTACACATATATGTATCCTTAAAATAATAACCATACTGTAGCTTACCATAGTAGATCACCATACTTTAGATCACCATAGCTTTCTATTAAGTTAGGAAACCAGTATGACAATTGTAAGGGAAGAAAAAATCTTTTCCTCTACTAGTCTTAAGTTCTCCAACTGGGGCCCTGTAAATGAGCCTGGCCAAAGACAGATTAACAGGTGAAAAACAAACAGAAGTTCATTAACATCAACATTACACATGTATACATGGGAGCACCAGTGTCGAGTAACCCAAAGGGGTGGTTAAAACCTGGGTTTATATACCATCTTAGGCTAAAACAAACAAAAAAAGGAGTTTGGGGAGGCAAGTTATGGGAAGGTGACCAGGAAAAATATGGTAGAAAAGGGTTGTTTAATAAGGTTTGTTAAGCATGTTGTAGTTAGTGCCTTCTCCATTGATAAGATTGCTAAGAGTCTTACTCTTTCCAGTATGGGAGAAGGAGACACCTTTACAGACAGAAATTTTCTTTATAAATGTAAATTTCCTTTACAAAAGGAAAACCTGTTTGTTGTTTTTAAAGCTGTTTCTGAGTCTGTTAGCTCAAAGTAATCCACATGCCAAAGAGGCCTATTTTGGGGTGGTGTATTCTGGTACACCTTGCCGTCTTGCTGGTTCCCTCATTAATAATGTAAATTAATTTTTGACATGTTTACTTTATATTTGTATGAAAGCAGTGTTCTTAACTTTAAATTATTATACACTGACATGCTTTACATCTTGCCATGTACTGTATGGTAGTTTGGTAGTCACATTTTTAAAGCCAAGTTTATCCCTTAAAGTACCTCCTCGATTTAGTTTACCATGAGTGCAGTCTTCATGCTGAACAGTATCTGATATTGGCTGGTTTCTTTTCTGTATGTCTTGAAGTTTGTTTTTGCTGGACTCCTGAAACATCAAAAGGGTCTCTTACATATGAACAGACTACCTTACTGAAAAATCTTGAATTTTATTATAGTGAAAGAACTTCCACATCAGCAAGACTGATGACTGTGATCAGAACATTGCACTTCTTTTTATTCTAAGAGGCACATTTTTTTTTCCATTTTTAGCCTCTTTGAAATCACTGTGTTTTTTACAGTCAGTGCCATCTTAGAGTTGATGGAGTATATGTCTTTCGTTTTCCTTTTCTTCTGTGTCTTGGGTGAAAGAAAAACGTGATACAATAAATAATTTTATTAGAATTCATTAAGGTTTCAGCAGTATTTATATATAAAACAGTGTGTTAAATCTAAAGCCATAAAAATTGTTTTCAGTTTGGTAGTCTATTCATTTGTTTGAAGTTTTCAGACTTCTAAATAAAAGTTAATACGTCAAGTTTCTTAATACTCCCACCTTGGCAGAGGAAAAATAACTACTGTATTTTACACTTTGTCTCTCCAGACACTATATTTTTTTTTTTTTTAAGGGAGAGAAAAGTCTTCCACAGTGGCAGTAATCCAGTAAGCAAGGTATTTAAATATCTCACTGAGTTACCCACTAATTTGCAGTAGTTGTCATATTTAATTGGCATGCCCTGAAGCGTGAACCAACCTCCTACACCTTGATGGCCCTTAGAACTGGTAGGATGCTTTTGCTAGGTCTTCCCTAAGAACTCATTTCTTCTTCCCCTCAAGTAACTATAGTAGTTAGTGGCACAGAATTCAGACTTGATTTTTCACAGGTGTTTAAAGATGTTTTGAATATTTCCTTATCTTAAAGCTTAGGGAGAGACTAATCTTTTCTTTTACTCATCTTAGTTTCTCCAGTTGGGGTCCTGTAAATGAGCCTGACCAAAGACAGATTAACGGGAGAAAAATAAACAGATTACTAACATGTGCATCACACATGTAAAACCTGGGAGTTCCCAGAGATGAGTAAACTCAGAGTGCTGGTTAGAACGTGGACTTGTACATACCATCTTAGACTGAAGGCAAAGGGGTTTTGGGCTTTTTGGTGGGGAAAGCAAGTCATGGGAAACTGACCAGGAGAAGTAGGGTAAACAAGGGTTGTTTCCTAAGGTTTGTTATAAAGATGTAAGTCTGTGCTTTCTCCCTTGATAAGAGTGGTTAAGAGTGCAACTCTTCCAGGTGTGGGAGAGGGAGGCATCTTTACAAATGGAGATTTCCTTTATAATATGTAAATCTCCTTTACATTTTTGCAACCCCATTTTTTGGAGCTTTCCTGAGTCTGCTAGTTTCGAACGGAGTTAGCTCCAAATAATCCACATGCCAAAGAGGCCTATTTTGGAGTGGCATATTCTGGTACCCCTCAAAGCAAATTCTTTCTTACTTTGGACTTACTGGAGGAATTTAACCTGTGGTTTGCCTTCTCCTTTATTCTAATTCATTTTGGTGCTCTGGAGGGGACCCATTGTTAGTCCACCCAGTACTGGAGTATCCATTGCCAGGTCCCCACTTATTCTTTGCCTTCTCTTGGAGTCTTTGCTTGTCTTCCCATAGCCTCAGGATGAAGTTCAGACTCCCTGGTGAAGCATAGGCGGTCTGACCTCCTGTTTATTTTTTCTTTCCCTTCCAATTCCAGATTCCAATTTATGTGGATACCCTTTCCTAAAGTCCTGTGGGAGCAGTTGGGAGGCATTATTGCAATATGGTTTTGAGTTGGAGAGCCCAGCTGCTTACTGTCTGCAAGACTCTGGGCAAGTTAATTAACATCTCTGAGGCTGTGTTACTTTTTATAGTGGGGATAATAATAGTACTTAGCTCTTAGAGTTACTTTAAGGATTTAGTGAGTTAATGAATATTAACCCAGTTCCTGCATATTTTAAGGTTTTACTTTTTTTTTTTAATGCAAGACATATTTTGCTGTTTCTGTAACTTATGCTCTTTCCATCCTGTTCTCAGAATGTTTTGATGTTTTGTAGCAGCCCTGAAGCATCTCCCCACACCTCCACATCCATCTTCATCCTTTGAACCTTATCTTTGGTTTGAATTTCAAAGCTTTAATAAAGATCCCATAGCTTTCCCTTGAACAAATTATATCTCTAGTTGCCAGCCCCTCATCTATGTCCTAACAATATTTGTTGAAAGAAGGAGGAATGAAAACTAGTGTCTGTTTCTAGCAATCTTAATTTTCAGAAATCTTAAGGATCTTATAAAGGATCTCTGCCCACTTGTTTCCCCAGCCTCCGCAATGCCTGGCCTGCTCAATGATTCCTCTGTAGGTAGTTCTTCTTATGGTTGTAGCCTTGGTAGTCACATTTTCCCCTCAGCTTTACTGAGGTGTAATTGATAAATAAAAATTGTATTGTCGCATAATTTTTCGGTATACAACATGATATTTTGATATACATATAAATTATTAGATGCTTACCACAGTCGGGCCAATTAATATATCCGTCATCTCACATAGTTACCTTTACCTTTTTTCTGTGTGTATTTAGTGAGAATACTTAAGACAGTCTTAGCAGATTTCAAGTATATAATATATAACTTTTAAGTGTAGTTATCATGATGTATGTTAGGTATTTAGAAATTACTCATCTTTTTTGGGGGGGGAATTTTGGAATTTTATTTTATTTTTTTATACAGCAGGTTCTAATTAATTAGTCATCAATTTTATACACATCAGTGTATATATGTCAATACCAATCTCCCTATTCATCCCACCACCAACCCCACCCCCTGCCACTTTCCCCCCTTGGTGTCCATACATTTGTTCTCTACATCTGTGTCCCAATTTCTGCCCTGCAAACCGGTTCATCTGTACCATTTTTCTAGGTTCCACATACATGCATTAATATATGATATTTGTTTTTCTCTTTCTGACTTACTTCACTCTGTATGACAGTCTCTAGATCCATCCACGTCTCTACAAATGACCCAATTTTGTTCCTTTTTATGGCTGAGTAATATTCCATTGTACATATGTACCACTACTTCTTCATCCATTCATCTGTCGATGGGCATGTAAGTTGCTTCCATGACCTGGCTATTGTAAATAGAGCTGCAATTAACATTGGGCTCCATGTGTCTTTTTGAATTACGGTTTTTCTCTCTATATACCCAGTAGTGTGATTGCTGGATCATATGGTAATTCTATTTTTAGTTTTTTAAGGAACCTGCATACTGTTCTCCATAGTGGCTGTATCAATTTACATTCCTACCAACAGTGCAAGAGGGTTCCCTTTTCTCCACATGCTCTCCAGCATTTGTTGTTTGTAGATTTTCTGATGATGCCCATTCTAACTGGTGTGAGGTGATACCTCACTGTAGTTTTGATTTACATTTCTCTAATAATTAGTGATGTTGAGCAGCTTTTCATGTGCTGCTTGGCCATCTGTATGTCTTCTTTGGAGAAATGTCTATTTAGGTCTTCTGCCCATTTTTGGATTGGGTTGTTTGTTTTTTTAATATTGAGCTGCATGAGCTGTTTATATATTTTGGAGATTAGTCCTTTGTCTGTTGATTCATTTGTAAATATTTTCTCCCATTCTGAGGGTTGTCCTTTTGTCTTGTTTATGGTTTCCTTTTCTGTGCAAAAGCTTTGAAGTTTCATTAGGTCCCATTTGTTTATTTTTGTTTTTATTTCCACTACTCTAGGAGGTGGATCAAAAAAGATCTTGCTGTGAGTTATGTCAGAGAGTGTTCTTCCTATGTTTTCCTCTACGAGTTTTATAGTGTCTGGTCTTACATTTAGGTCTTGAATCCATTTTGAGTTTATTTTTATGTATGGTATTAAGGAGTGTTCTAATCTCATTCTTTTACATGTAGCTGTCCAGTTTTCCTAGCACCACTTATTGAAGAGACTGTCTTTTCTCCATTGTATATCCTTGCCTCCTTTGTCATAGATTAGGTGACCATATGTGCATGGGTTTATCTCTGCGCTTTCTATCCTGTTCCATTGATCTGTATTTCTGTTTATGTGCCAGTTCTATATTGTCTTGATTACTGTAGCTTTGTAGTATAGTCTGAAGTCAGGGAGTCTGATTCCTCCAGCTCCGCTTTTTTCCCTCGAGACTTCTTCAGCTATTCGGGGTCTTTTGTGCCTCCATACAAATTTTAAGATTTTTTGTTCTAGTTCTGTAAAAAATGCCATTGGTAGTTTGATAGGGATTGCATTGAATCTGTAGATTGCTTTGGGTAGTATAGTCATTTTCACAATATTGATTCTTCCAATCCAAGAACATGGTATATCTCTCCATCTGTTGATATCATATTTAGTTTCTTTCACCAGTGTCTTATAGTTTTCTTCATACAGGTCTGTTGTCTCCTTAGGTAGGTTTATTCCTAGGTATTTTATTCTTTTTATTGGAATGGTAAATGGGAGTGTTTCCTTAATTTCTCTTTCACATTTTTCATCATTAGTATATAGGAATGCAAGAGATTTCTATGCATTAATTTTGTATCCTGCTACTTTACCAAATTCATTGATTAGCTCTAATAGTTTTCTGGTGGCATCTTTAGGATTCTCTATGTATAGTATCACGTGCTCTGCAAACAGTGACAGTTTTACTTCTTCTTTTCCCATTTGTATTCCATTTATTTCTTTTTCTTCTCTGATTGCCATGGCTAGGACTTCCAAAATTATGTTGAATAATAGTGGTGTGAGTGGACATCGTTGTCTTGTTCCTGATCTTAGAGGAAATGCTTTCAGTTTTTCACAATTGAGAATGATGTTTGCCGTGGGTTTTTCGTATATGGCCTTTTTATGTTGAGGTAGATTCCCTCTATGACCACTTTCTGGAGAGTTTTTATCATAAATGGGTGTTGATTATGTCAAAAGCTTTTTCTGCATCTATTGAGATGATCATATGGTTTTTATTCTTCAAGTTTTTAATATGGTGTATCACATTGATTGATTTGTATATATTGAAGAATCCTTGCATCCCTGGGATAAATCCCACTTGATCATGGTGTATGATCCTTTAATGTGTTGTTAGATCCTGTTTGCTAATATTTTGTTGAGGATTTTTGCAAATAAATGAATAGAATATTCATCAGTGATATTGGTCTGTAATTTTCTTTTTTTGTAGTATCTTTGGTTTTGGTATCAGAGTGATGGTGGCCTCATAGAATGAGTTTGGGAGTGTTCCTTCCTCTGCAATTTTTTGGAAGAGTTTGAGAAGGATGGGTGTTAGCTCTTCTCTAAATGTTTGATAGAATTCACCTGTGAAGCCATCGGGTCCTGGACTTTTGTTTGTTGTAAGATTTTTAATCACAGTTTCAATTTTATTACTCGTGATTGGTCTGTTCATATTTTCTATTTCTTCCTGGTTCATTCCTGGAAGGTTATACCTTTCTCAGAATTTGTCCATTTCTTCGTGGTTGTCCATTTTATCGACATAGAGTTGCTTGTAGTAGTCTCTTAGGATGCTTTGTATTTCTGGGTGTCTGTTGTAACTTCTCCGTTTTCATTTCTAATTTTATTGATTTGAGTCCTCTCCCTCTTTTTCCTGATGAGTCTGGGTAATGGTTTATCAATGTTGTTTATCTTGTCAAAGAGCCAGCTTTTAGTTTTATTGATCTTTGCTATTGTTTTCTTTGTTTCTATTTCATTTATTTCTGCTCTGATCTTGATGATTACTTTCCTTCTGCTAACTTTGGGTTTTGTTTGTTCTTCCTTCCGTAGTTCCTTTAGGTGTAAGGTTAGATTGTTTATTTGAGATTTTTCTTGTTTCTTGAGGTAGGCTTGTATAGCTATAAACTTCCCGCTTAGAACTGCTTTTGCTGCGTCCCATAGGTTTTGGGCCGTCGTGGTTTCATTGTCATTTGTCTCTAGGTATTTTTTGATTTCCTCTTTGATTTCTTCAGTGATCTCTTGGTTATTTAGTAACGTGTTGTTTAGCCTCCATGTGCTTGCGTTTTTTACATTTTTTTCCCTGTAATTGATTTCTAACCTCATAGCGTTGTGGCCAGAAAAGATGCTTGATATGATTTCAGTTTTCTTAAATTTACTGAGGCTTGATTTGTGACCCAAGATATGATCTATCCCGGAGAATGTTCTGTGTGCACTTGAGAAGAAAGTGTAATCTGCTGTTTTTGGATGGAATGTCCTATAAGTATCAATTCAATCTATCTGGTCTATTGTGTCATTTAAAGCTTGTGTTTCCTTATTAATTTTCTGTTTGGATGATCTGTCCATTGGTGTGAGTGAGGTGTTAAAGTCCCCCACTATTATTGTGTTACTGTCAATTTCCTCTTTTATAGCTGTTAGCAGTTGCCTTATGTATTGAGGTGCTCCTATGTTTGGTGCATATATGTTTATAATTCTTATATCTTCTTCTTGGATCGATCCTTTGATTATTATATAGTGTCCTTCCTTGTCTCTTGTAACATTCTTTATTTTAAAGTCTATTTTATCTGATACGAGTATTGCTACTCCAGTTTTCTTTTGATTTCCATTTGCATGGAATATCTTTTTCCATCCCCTCACTTTCAGTCTGTATGTGTCCTTAGGTCTGAAGTGGGTCTCTTGTAGACAGCATATATATGGGTCTTGTTTTTCTATCCATTCAGCAAGCCTGTGTCTTTTGGTTGGAGCATTTAATCCATTCACGTTTAAGGTAATTATCGATATGTATGTTCCTATGACCATTTTCTTAATTGTTTTGGGTTTTTTTTTTTTAGATCCTTTTCTTCTCTTGTGTTTCCCACTTAGAGAAGTTCCTTTAGCATTTGTTGTAGAGCTTGTTTGGTGGTGCTGAATTCTCTTAGCTTTTGCTTGTCTGTAAAGCTTTTGATTTTTCCTTAGAATCTGAATGAGATCTTTGCCAGGTAGAGTAATCTTTGTTGTAGGTTCTTCCCTTTCGTCACTTTCAGTATATCATGCCAGTCCCTTCTGGCTTGTAGAGTTTCTGCTGAGAAATCAGCTGTTAACCTTATGGGAGTTCCCTTGTATGTTATCTGTCGTTTTTCCCTTGCTGCTTTCAATAATTTTTCTTTGTCTTTAATTTTTGCCAATTTGATTACTATGTGTCACAGCATGTTTCTCCTTGGGTTTATCCTGTATGAGCCTCTCTGCACTTCCTGCACTTGGGTGGCTGTTTCCCTTCCCATGTTAGGGAAGTTTTCGACTATAATGTCTTCAAATATTTTCTCTGGTCCTTTCTGTCTCTCTTCTCCTTCTGGGACCCCTGTCGTGTGAATATTGTTGCATTTAATGTTGTCCCAGAGGTCTCTTAGGCTGTCTTCATTTCTTTTCATTTTTTTTTCTTTATTTTGTTCCACAGCAGTGAATTCTACCAGTCTGTCTTCCAGGTCACTTATCTGTTCTTCTGCATCAGTTATTCTGCTATTGATTCCTTCTAGTGTAGTTTTCATTCTAGTTATTGTATTGTTCATCTCTGTTTGTTTGTTTTTTAATTCTTCCAGGTCTTTGTTAAACATTTCTTGCATCTTCTCGATATTTGCCTCCATTCTTTTTCCAAGGTCCTGGATCATCTTCACTATCATGATTCTGAATTCTTTTTCTGGAAGGTTGCCTATCTCCACTTCATTTAGTTGTTTTTCTGGGGTTTTATCTTGTTCCTTCATCCGGTACATAGCCCTCTGCCTTTACCTCTTCTCTAATTTTCTTGAATGTGGTTCTTGTTCCACAGGCCGCAGGATTGTAGTTCTTCTTGCTTCTGCTGTTTGCCCTCTAGTGGATGAGGCTAAGAGGCTTGTTCAAGTTTCCTGATGGGAGAGACTGGTGGTGGGTAGAGCTGGCTGTTGCTCTGGTTGGCAGAGCTCAGTAAAACTTTAATCCGCTTGACTGCTGATAGGTGGGGCTGGGTTCCCTCCCTGTTGGTTGTTTGGCCTGAGGCGACCCAACACTGGAGCCTTCCTGGCCTCTTTGGTGGGGCTAATAGCAGACTCTTGGAGGGCTCATGCCAAGGAGTACTTCTCAGAACTTCTGCTGCCAGTGTCCTTTTCCTCATGGTGAGACAGAGCCACCCCCCCACCCCGCCTCTGCAGGAGACCCTCCAACATTAGCAGGTGGGTCTGGTTCAGTCTCCCTTGGGGTCACTGGTCCTTCCTCTGGGTCCCGATGCATACACTACTTTGTGTGTGCCCTCCAAGAATGGAGTCTCTGTTTCCCCCAGTCTTGTCAGAGTCCTGTAATCAAATCCCACTAGCCTTCAAAGTCTGATTCTGTAGGAATTCCTCCTCCCATTGCTGGAACCCCAGGTTCGGAAACCTGACGTGGGGCTCAGAAGCTTCACTGCCGTGGGTGGACTTCTGCGGTATAAGTGTTCCCCAGTTTGTGAGTCACCTACCCAGCAGTCATGGGATTTGATTTTATTGTGATTGCGCCCCTTCTACCATCTCACTGTGGCTTCTCCTTTGTCTTTAGATTTGGGGTATCTTTTTTGGTGATTTCCAGTATCTTTCTGTCGATGATTGTTCAGTAGTTAGTTGTGATTCTGGTGTTCTCGGAAGAGGGAGTGAGAGCACGTCCTTCTCCACCATCTTGAACCGATACTTGTAGAACTTCCTCGTCTTATAATTGAAAGTTTGTACCTTTTGACCAATATCTCCCATTTCTCCTACCTCCTGTCCTCTGGTAGCTACCCTTCTACTCTGTTTCTATGAGTTTAACTTTGTTAGATTTCACATGTAAGTGACATAATGCAATATTTATCCTTCTGTGTCTGGCTTATTTCACTTAGCAAAGTGTCCTCTGGGTTTATCCATACTGTTGTAAATGGCAAGAAATCCTTCTTTTTTAAGGCTGAATAATATTCCATTTTGTGTGTGTGTGTGTGTGTGTATATATATATATATACACATGCCACATTTTCTTTCTTTATATTTTGACAGACACTTAGGTTGTTTCCATTCTTGTCGTTTGTGAATAATGCTGCATTAAACATAGGAATACAGGTATCTCTTTTCCTTTGTATATATACCAAGAAGTGAGATTGCTACATCATATGTTAGTTCTATTTTTTAATTTTTGTATTGTTTTCCGTAATAGATATACCAATTTATATTCCCATCGACAGTTTCCTCTTCTCTGCATCCTTGCTGACCCTTTGATTATAGCCATCCTGATAGTTGTGAGGTGATATCCCATTGTGGTTTTTATTTGCGTTTCCTTGATGATTAGTAATGTTCAACATCTTTTCATATATCTACTGGTCATTTGTATGTCTTCTTTGGAAAAAATTGTCTAGATCCTTTGCCCATTTTTTAATTGTTTTGTTGTTGTTTGCCTTAGAGTCGTATGAATCCCTTTTAGAGTTTGGCTATTAACCCCTTATCAGATATATGGTTTGCAAATATTTTCTCCTGTAGGTTGCCTTTTCATTTTCTTGATTTTCTGTTTTGTTTTGTTTCTGTGCAGAGATTTTTTAGGTGGAAGAAGTCCGACTTGTTTATTTTTACTTTTGTTTCCTCCATTTTCAGTAGCACATGGAAAAAATCATTGCCAAGACTGATGTCATGGAAATTTTTCCCTATGCTTTTTTCTAGGAGTTTTACCATTTAAGATATAAAATTTAAATCTGTTATCCATTTAGAGTTGATTTTGTGTATGGTGTAGGATAAGGATTTAATTTCAGTTTATTAATTTTAGTGGAGGTGGGGTGAGAAAAATCTTTCAGAACCACAAAAAGTTTGGATTTTTGTTCCTACTATCATAATTTAATATGCCATTAAGTACAAGATTCCACATTTATAATCTTGAAAGGTATCAGGTAAAGTCATATGCTTTTCAAAGTAGGGCATACTCTTTGGAATGTCATGTGTCAAAGACATAATGTACTGGGCAATTAAGGAAATAGTTTTATTCAGATTGTTGCGCAAGAAGAAGACTCATTAACAAAGAACATCTCAAAGAAATGGAAAGGGTCATGGCGTTTCATAGCGGCAGGTATATAAGGGAATCCTGATGAAGCATGGCAGGGTGGATCTTTCATAGAAGGGTAGGGGAGGGTTTCTTAACTATCCCTGTTTTCTGGGAGGACGGGGTAAAGTTCCACATTGTAAAGTAATTCACCTGGGTCTGTAAATCCACAGGTTTAGGTAAATCACCTTCCTGGAATGTCAATTTTAGTATAATATTTGTGAGTGGACTTATTTGCTTTCAGGGAATCCTATGTTATATTATGGAGTGGATAAAAAAAAATCTGTATACATTTTTAAGATAAAGCGTGAGACTTTATAAAATCTCTGCTTCTGTCATTCCACTTTATTTTCTCCTCCTCCCCTTTCTTTCACCCTAGTGAAGCAAATAGTAATTTTGTTTGCCTGTATTATTTCCATGAAAAAGTTTAGAAGCATGGGTCTAAAGCATCCATAGCAGCTATTTATATTGAACACTCTACGAACACTTTTACCACATTTCAGGTGAAAAAATTAGCATCAACAAAGGAAGAAAACTGCAAGAGTGAAATGTGTATCTGGGACCCAAGGGATTGCCTTTGGCCTATATGGGAGGGTGTGAATGGGTGAGAAAAGTAGAATGACTATACAGCTGACAGAGTAGAGTAGTTATAATGTTGGGTTTGAACTGCATGGTGAGGTCTCTGGACTTAATTCATTTGGTTAGTGGTGCCCATTGAAAGCTTTTGACTAAAGGATGAACCTGTGAGAAGCTGGACGTTTAAAAAAAATAATTTTCGGCAATAGATAAAATCTTGACTGTCATACATATATAAAAATAACAGTGTATTAATGATTTTAGTTAATTCATAAGGGACCCCACAGATGTTGTAGTTAGTTCAAAAGAGAATTTAAAAAAGTAACATTTATAGAATGGGAATATTGAGATGAATGTACAAGTGGAGTCCAAACTGGTTTTTCTGCAGGTAATGAGGCTGGATGGAGTGTGGAGGAAGTCAGTTAAACCTCTACCAGACAGGACGTAATTTTCATGTCTAATATTTGCATTACTGTCGGTTACCAATAACTTATAGAGTTGTAAAATAGCTCGAACAATGAACAGGAATAGGTGTGCATCATTTTCCACTGAAGCACACTTTTTTTTTTTCCTTAAAGGACTTGCTAGAAGCTGGATATTAGTAAGATCATAAGTGTGAAAATTTGGTTTGACGAGAAAAAAACTAGAGACATTAAGAACAGTTAGGAGATTATTGCAATGTCCAAAAGAGAGGAGTCTTGAAGGGTGTGACTGGGGTGATGGTTCTGGATTGCAGCAGAGTGGAAGAAGCAAGTTACTAAGTCAAGGTGGGATCTACCAAAATTATCAATTCATTACAGGTAGGAGGTAAAGAAGATGAGCCTGGTGGCTAAGACTGGACCAATATTTGGATCCTGGATCTACCTAGTCATGTGACAACTGTGAGGGAATTTGACCTCTTTCATCTTGAGTTTGCTCATCTATAAAATGGCATTAAAACGCCACCTATCTTCTAGTTTTGTGAAAATTAAATAAGGTAGTGCATATAGTGCACATTAAGTAAGCTTGACTCAAAGGAAAAGGTCAATAAATGTTGGCTGCTATTGTTACTATTATTCCATCTCCACTCCACTTCCCTTCTTCCCCCCTTCTTTAAGGTTTTAAACCTGGATTTGGGGGATCTGAATTTTAACATATTGATTGATCTGGGAGTCGTCCTGAACAGAGTAAGGGTGAAAACCAAGGAGTGAATGAAATCTTTACCTGAGAAAAAGGGCGTAAGGCTAGAAGATTCCATTTATTAGGCGAAAAGAAGTCCGTGAAAAATAGGTCGATGGGTAGTGCTCATTACCCTTTATTATCAAATCACAGTGTAAGGAGAGAATTGATCTAGGAAGAGTCAGAGAGAGAAGTTAACCAAGCAGGTAATATAAGAGAGATCAGGAGGAGAAGGTTCAAGAAAGAAGGATGAATTTAGTGCAGTGGCGAAATTTGGGAAGCTTGATGTCGATGATGAGAGACCTAGGGAGATAAGATATTCAGTGCTGCAGTGCAGTTAAAGCGTATGAAGGCTAGGAAAATGTGCACAATCTCTCATTATTGTCTAATATCAGTTACTAATGACTTTTAAGACACATGGGGTGAGAGTTTAGCATAGGCACTATAGAGAATTTAAGGAGTCAAGAAGGGAGGATGAAGAGCTAGCTGAGCACAGTGGAGGTCCCTGAGCTCAAGATCATCTGTACAGGGTATCATGGTGATCTAGTCGTTAGAATTCATGCATTTTTCACCACAATTTACTTTTGAAAACCAAGCTGTAAAGCAGATTGAACGTACTAACTTAAAGTGTTTCACTCGGGCTGAGTTCCTAATAAGGACTGGGCATGACATAAGCCATAGTACTGACCATAAACACCAATTACCGATATCTGTCCTTGCCCATCCAGGGTTGCAGAGTGATGTTATCCATGGCCAACTGGAGGCCCACAGACTATTTTTCCTGGTCCTCTTGGCTTTATTTATTTACTTTTTTTTTTTTTTTAAAGAAAATATGAAATAGCTGCCACAGTTTTAATTGGGAGACTTCATACGCAAAATTTAGATTTTGTGCTTTGGAAGAATCTCCTCCTCTGGCTGTACAAGGTCTGCAGTCCACGCATGAGAGCAGTTAGTGAGTGACCGACAGTCACTCACTGGACCGACAGTCCACAGCCTTTGGATGATGCTTGCTCTGCCCAGTTTATTGCGATCCCCACTCTTCCCTATCATCCTTAGAGCAAGTCAACTCAACTCATTTACTCTACCTGCCAGGCCCCTGGAGACTCTATCTTTGCAACCCATGCTCGATCCTACTCAGTTAATGTTCAGGCTTTAGAATTGTTTCTGTGTGGATTGATGTTTAAACCCTGGGAAATCCCTTTACCCCCTAGATGGATAATACTGAAATGTATTTCCACAGCTCATTATATTCATCGAAGGTGAGACAGAGTTGTTTACACCTCTGTGAGAAAAGCAGTACATCATATCTATTCAATTCATTAACGTTACGGAAAAGTTAGGCAGGAGGAGAGTTCTCTTGACACTTATTCTTAACCTAAATCATAAGCAAAAGTTATTATAATTCTGCCATCTGTTCAAGTTTTTAAAGCCGTTTTGGTAAACTTAATGCTAATGCAAAATGCATGCCTTAGTACTAATTAACCGAAAAATCTGTTTCATTCTTCTCAGATAATGAAAAAATATGTCAAGGACATGATTTCTCAAAGAAAATCTAATTTATGGCACTTAAGCCTTTAAACCACCCTTGTGATGCACTCATGAACACAACCATAAGAATAACAAAAAGTCACATCAAATATTCCCATTAGGAAAATCCCCAGACTACAAGCTTTAGACATTTACAATTACAATTTAGATTGCTATTTCCACTTAAATAGTACAGTCCGTTTTGGCTGATAGAAGCTTTTTGTATTGATTTGGGGGGGGGAGGGGAGGGATTGGAATGGAGGACTGAAGAACATGGGGAGTGTCTGTAAGGCCAATATTGATTTAATGTCCAAGTCCAAGTACCGCGTTAGTCCTCTAGAAACCTAATTAATTGAAATATGTGCTATTTGAGTATATTTATATTAAATGTTATTGGCCAATGACTTTTCAAACCTCTCTAGCTTTATTTTGTTATAGGAATAGGATGAATCCAGTTTCATTATGTTTATGCTTAACTCTCTGTGTTTTGAACTCGTTTTATTTTCCTGGCACTGTTCTCTTGTTTCTGTTGTGTCTTTGGTGTATCATCCCCAGATTATCTTGGAAAAATAACATTTGTATTTGATCGCAAGCCTACTCAAAAAATCTTTCAATGATTCTTTATTTTCTGTTAGATAACATCTAGAATCCTTAGGGTCTTTACCACCTGTTTTCTGGTTGTATTTCCCACTGTCCACTGTACTAAACACTTCAGGGAGATGATTTTACTCAAGGTACTGAATACATCTCATGCAAGACTTAATCTCACTCTGTTTTGCAGGGGTGATAAAACTGTTCATTCTTCTTTTCTGAAATACCCAAGCCATCCTACCATAAGGAATAGCTAGACACAAATGATGAGGATAGCGACAATGAGTGTGTGCATGCATATGTGTGTGTGTGTGTGTGCAACCATGTGTGTTGAGAGAGAGAAAATAGATATGGCAAAATGTGAATACTTGATGAAGGATATACAGAAGTATTTCTTATATTACTCTTGCAACGTATCGTGGGCTTGAACTATTTCCAAATAAAAAGTCGTAAAGAAAAGAAGCAGTTGGGATCAGACCAGTTACAAGTGGCGTTGGCCAGTTTGGGGATATATACCAAATGTATTTAATTATTGCTAATATTCATAGGTTCCCTGTGCTCTCTGGAGAAAGGCATTATGTTTTGTCCTGGTCTTTTGTTTCACCAGTTCTTCAGTTGCTGCTTCCTGAGGGCGAACATACTGGTTGATAAGAAGGCAGATTTAGTACTATATTAATTTTCAGAGTGAAGTTGTGACTTCTTTCCTCCCTTGTTTCTAGACATTTAGTGGTAAACATCATGCAGTCTCTGTGTTAAGGAGCTCACAGTATTGGAGAAGGCAAAGGAGGAAGTCAGTGATAGCAAAACAGGGAGAAAAGTGTGACAATTTCAGTATGTTTGACACATTTTTGTACGGTATTTGCAGTTTTGACTCTACATGGATTTGATATCACATCCTTGCTGCAATGCTTTTATAGATTATTGCCAACTGCTACACTGACTAAAATGAGTAATATCCTTTGTCTCATTGCACATCATTCCAAATTGCCATTCAAAACAGTTGTTCTTAATAACTGGAAACAGGTTGGAATATTTCTCATCCATGTGTTTTATTTTTCTTAAAATATTTATTCATAATACCGCAAGGAGTCTTCCCTTTCTGACATTCATTGATGATTTGCTAATGATACCCTTCATTATAAGCAAAATTTATATTAATTATGATTAGCCTTTTATTGGGTGTATGTATTTTAATTCGCTAAATTGACTGTACAATGGTAATTAAAGCTTAGAAATGTAAGTAGCTTGAACACTTCAACATTCTTTGTTTCTTTAGCAGTTTGCTAGACTAGAAAGTCCATGAGGCCACAGTCTCTACCTTTTTATCCAACTATTTTTGGAGAAACTACTGTTTCCCAGGTGCAGTGCTAGCTGCTGAGATAAAGATGTCTACCACCATCCAATTCCTACCCTCGGGGTGCTGCAAAACTTCACCAAATGTGGACTTTTAGGGCTGAAGGGATCCTTTGCAGACATGTCTCTTCACTATCCAGAAACAAATGATGTCATAATACCCTCATCTTTTTTTTTTTTTTTGCAGTTCCCAAGATAAAGTGCTGCCATTGTTTTGACCGTTTGTGCAGATTTTATTTCACATGGTCTGATTCATCTTTGTGCGGCATCAAGTACCTAATGGAGCATCTTAAACAGTGTAAGTGTTGCAATAATGTTTTTGAATGAATATGTTAATATGCTTGCATTCACAATTCGTCATACAGCTAATGATTAATTCAGATACATACGGAAATATCTGACACATGTTTGGCATTTGTGAAATGAAAGTCTTCTACCTTTATTCTAGTTGGTTATCTTTGGAACATATTTTCTAGAGTCAGTGTGAATCTTAGCTGTTCTTGGAATGCATTGGAATGCCTTCATAAATTCAGAAACAGTATCGTCTGCCCTGTTATTATGTAGCATACGGAGAAGGAGCCATGTCTGACTCTTACTTGTGTGTTTATCGTGCCTTGCATATAGTCAGCACCTGTGAAATACTTGTGGAATGAAGGAGTAACAGGCATTTGAGATACAGGTAAGTTTTTTGTAGGTAGGAATGGAAAGGCTATGTCAGGTAAAAGAAATGGAATGAGCAGTGACCCAGAGGCTGGACAAGGTTAAGATTAGTTGAAGGAATCTCTAACTAGAAATGTCTAGACTAGATCAAGGATGGTTTTAGAATTACCTGCAACACACATGGATGTCATCTATGGAGTCAGAAACTAGAATAAATGTGCTCATGCTCAGGCTGTAACACTAGTACTATAATTTTTTCTTTTTTTAATACATTTATTCATTTATTTATTGGCTGTGTTTGGTCTTCCTTGCCACGCGCGGGCTTTCTCTAGTTGCGGCAAGCGGGGTCTACTGTTCGTTGTGATGTGTGGGCTTCTCACTGCGGTGGCTTCTCTTGTTGCCGAGCACGGGCTCTAGGCATGCAGGCTTCAGTAGTTGCGGTACGCAGGCTCAGTAGTTGTGGCTCACGGGCTCTAGAGCACAGGCTCAGTGGTTGTGGCGCACGGGCTTAGTTGCTCCACGCATGTGGGATCTTCCTGGACCAGGGCTTGAACTCGTGTCCTCTGCATTGGCAGGTGGATTCTTAACCACTGCACCACCAGGGAAGCCCACTAGTACTATAATTTAGAATGCAGTCTTGGGAATCAGTGAGATGGGGTTTCAATTTTGATTCTTCCACCCATCAGCTGGATGATAATAGACCACACAACCAACTTTTTTTTTTTTTACTATTTTCTCATTTTTTTCAAATGTTGCTGATAATACGTTTCCTCCAAGGGGTTGGGTGCCTGGATGGAGTGAGTCTTTACTTATCCGAGGCTGATGATGGTTGGTGTCATCATGATCATTATTCCCTTTCTGCTCCCTCTTCGGAGAAAGCTGAATATTCTGTAACATCAGCACAACTTGTTATAGCTTTTCTTGGGAACATATAATATAGTCAAGTGCTATTGACCTGAAATTTAAAGGCCTCTGGCTGTTTTTTATGGATGTGATATACTTTGTTGCTAGAAGTAAATGCAATTGGAATAGCTTGATCCAATGAGAGTTATCTTTCCTCTCTCTTGCATAAAGCTCAAAAGGTATATATCTTCATAAAACTTGTACCAGTGAGGCAAATGTAAAACCCACAGGCAAGTAACAGGCTTTGCTTGTGCATTTTCTAGGGGCTACTTAAAACTACCTCTTGTGTAAAGGATGCCAAATAATCATACTGTCAGGTTTCACTTTTTGTTTTGGTTTTGATTACACACTCAGACAAGGTAATACTTTGGGGGAAGGCCTTGCATGGGGCAGTTGTGGAGCTGAAAGAATCTTGTTTGGGCAACTCATTCCAAGGGTCCTGTACACATCAGCATTCATCACTTAGCAGGCAGCAGAACCTCATCCAAGCATTGGTTGAAAATCCCATGGTCTTTTTTTTTTCCCTCTAAAGGAAGGTACCCTGGAGTAGTGGGTAATTGCCAAGCCTGAAGAAGAAAATTAAAGTAAAAATGAAAAGATGAAATTACTTAATTACAACATAGTTACTCCAGAAATCTTCACGATGAATGGGAAAATTTAGCAGAGCTCTTAAATGTCACTGTAATCTAGCCCCATGCCCCAGAAACTCTAAATTGTAATTGACCCTAATTATATAAATACCCACTGGTGAGAAAAGATGTGTTTTTAAGACGGCTTTACTGCTGCTGAACTTCACTAACAAGTCACTCATGACTTCAACAGATGTTTTGTGCGTCTTTGGCTGAGGGGGTCCTTAGGAACCAGCTTTCCTCTCCATTCAGCAGCAAATGATACAATAATGCTCTTAGAGTGTCAGCATATGAGGTAAAAAATGGGCTCCTTTAATCATTGCTCAGACTGTTTTGTCTTGCCTGTAAGGATAATTTCACTTGCAAGCAACAGAAAAACAGACCCATTCTAGGTTAAGCAAACAGTGACATTTATCGTCTCAAATAATTGAAAAGTACTAGATTTGGCTTTAGGTGTAGCTTTATCTCTCTGTGTGTGTGTGTGTGTGTGTGCATGTGTGTGCACGTTTGTCTCTGTGTGTGTGTGTCTCTCTATCAACTGTTTCCTTGGTACTGAGTTTAGTCTCCGGCAAACACTCTGATCGTGGTCCTAACGCGATTACTCTCAGCTATGAGCCTTCTTCTTTCCTCCATTCCTGTTCAGTAGGAAAAGGGAAAGGCTCTTCCCATAACTGTGGAACAAAAATCCTGGGCTTCATTCTGATTGGTCCAAATTTAGTCTCTTGCCCATCTCTGAGCCAGTCAAAATGGCCAGGGAGACAGACTTACGCTGACTGTTCTGTGGTAAAGCTGTGGAGGCCCAAGTGATGCATTCAGCTCTCCCGCCAGAGTACATGTACCCAGAGTACATGGGTTTTGTGGCAGAAAAGATACTATTTCCAAGAGAAGAGTAAATAGATATTTGTTGTGTCAAAAGAGAAAACTGTACAGAATTTTTTTCCGTAACTTTTTAGCAACGGGTTTCCTCCACCAAATTTTTGGTGTAAAAATTGTTAGACGTACGGAGAGTTGCAAGAATAGTGAAACAAACACTCATCACCAACCATTTAGGCTGAACAATTGTTAACGTTTTTTTTTAGCACCCTATCTTAAGTGGCAGGTTATATCCTGTTTTGTTCCAACTCTTGACAAATTTCTCAGAATTTCTTCAAATGAAGATTTTTAAAAGTTCAGTACTTGAGGATTCGAATGGAAACTAAATGTCATTTCCATGGTGCTGAGTCCTTTACCTGCCTTCTCTCTTTTGTTCTCTCTCTGAATACAGCCAAGAGTCATTCTATTTTCCAGCAAGCTGTCTTGTACACCCTGAAGGGAATATTATAAGATTAAATGCCGAGTAGCAGTCTTCGAGCAAGGTGAATGCTTGTCATTACACAGATCCCCAGTTGATCTCCTAAATGTAATTTCCTGATAATGTGAAGATTCTGAATTATTTATTACCTCATATTAGATCAGGAATATTATTCCTGAAAATAAATTTGTTATCATCAGCAAATCAACTTTGGAGAGTTTTCTGTATCAAAGAATCAACCAGGGAGTAGATTTTGAATTCTTAGGGGGAAAAACTGGTTATTTATTTTGAGGCCTATTTACAGCTAGGTGGTTCAAATGCAGATGAAGAAGCATACACTGAAGAATTACAGTTTCTGGATATGGTGATAAGTAATTCATCTAGTGGTTTATTATACTGAGTAAGTCTGACTACAATCCTGAAACTCAGTAAAAATTCTACACTGAAGTAATGAATTTCAAACATTTCCTATTCATTCATTTTTTAAAAAATAAACTTATTTGTTTATTTATTTATTGGCTGTGTTGGGTCTTTGTTGCTGCACGCGGGCTTTCTCTAGTTGTGGCAAGCAGGGGCTATTCTTTGTTGCGGTGTGCGGGCTTCTTGTGTTGTGGAGCACAGGCTCTAGGCGCGGGGGCTTCAGTTGTTGCGGCATGCGGGCTCAGTAGTTGTGGCTCACGGACTCTACAGCTCAGGCTCAGTAGTTGTGGTGCACGGGCATAGTTGCTCTGCAGCATGCGGGACCTTCCCAGACCAGGGATCAAACCCGTGTCCCCTGCATTGGCAGACAGATTCTTAACCACTGCGCCAGAAGTCCCTCCTATACATTCTTGAAGATGCCATCCTTTCTCCTCTGATTACTCCATGTGATATTGGTAAAAATAAAGGAGATTTACTGGCATTAGGTTGGTGGTTAATCATAACAAAAGGAGTTAGTATTTCTTAATACTAAGGGGCTAAGCACTTTGCTGAGCCCCCAACCATCTTCTTTCATTTAATTTTCTAACAACCCAGTGAAGTAGATACCATTATAGTCTTCCATTTTATAGATGAGGAAACTGAGAGGCATAAGATATTATGGAACTTCCCCAAGACCAAACAAGTGGTAAGTTATGGCACTTGGTTGTGAACCTATGTTAATATGAAATGCTGTTTATTCAGTGCATAAAAATTAGCCCAGATGTGACAGAGCTGTACAATTGAGAACCTGAGTCTGTAAATGATCATCACGAATTATAAGATAAGATCACTGCTATTTTTAGACATGCATGTCAGAATGTTGTATTTTATAAACCCAAGTCTTTTCATGGCAGAAATGATTTAATAAATCTGTCTATGTAAGTATTTTTAATAGACTTTATTTTTTAGAGCACTTTTAGACTCAGCAAAATTGAGAAGGTCCAGAGATTTCCCATATACCTGCTCCCCCATTATCAGCATCCTCCATTAGCGTGCCATCAGAGTGGTATATTTGTTACAGTCGATGAACCTAAGTTGACGCATTCTTATCACCCAAAATCTGCAGTTTACATTAGGGTACACTTTTGGTGTTGTATATACTCTGGGTTTGGACAAATGTATAACTCCAGGTATCTACCATTACTGTATCATACAGAGTAGTTTTACTGCTCTGAAAATCCTCTGTGTTCCACCTATATAAGTATTTTTATGCCATATACTAAGTCATTCTAACTTTCTAATACTTATGAAACTGTTTAGGAACGCTAATTCCAAAACCCAATAAGAGAAAAAGGACCATTTAGCAGGTCTAGAATTTGTCTCAACTGCAGCAAGAAGCGTTGTAGGCTGTGTGGAGAATTTCATAATTTATAAGTTGGTAAATTCCAATTGAAGCTGAGGAGCAAACCAATTCCCATTAAATAGAGTAAACATAATTTAGCAAACCTGGCCATGGAGCTTGAACTCCTCTCAAGAGATGACTGCTTAGAGACAGTTAACTCTCACCCTTAAAATGCCTTCTGTGGTTCATGTCCGTAATTTTTGGCACTGGACAGAGATGTGACCAATATTCACCTTGTGGCTTTCAGCCACCTGCTCTGCCTAATTAAAGACTTCCATTTTCTGCTCTGCTGGTCTCGTAATTTGCAAATAAACAAAATCCACAGGACATTTGATAGGAATGTTAAAACAATCTATGAACCATTTATCTTTCTCATTTGTAAAGTGTAAAAGGGACCCTTTCCCTGTTTTCTCCCTTGCCATCTTAGGAGGACTTTTTCCCTTTCCCTCTAGAAGTAAAGAAACCATACAGAAATGGATTGGTATTTCTCCTTTAAAGATAACAAGATATATATATATATATATATATTTGGTGGAGGTACACTTTTTTAGTGTAATTTCTCTAAAAAAGTAATTCATTTCTCTACCTTTTATAATTTTCTACTACTTTCCATTACTACCTCACTTGTTTCTATTACTGCAGTGCCTCTTATGATCTGCCTGATTCCATACTTCTCAAAACTTCTTTCTACAGCACAGCCAGGGTAAACTGGGAAGCTTATAATACAAAAATAAGCATTTTTAAGCAGAAAAGTATGATGTGAGTTAATGTTACTTACTTTAGCATAAACATATGAAAAATTATGGAGATACTCTTTTCTATTTTTTATCTTTTGATCTTATGATTATTTTATAAAAACTAATGTATTCAATTACTTGCTTCTTTGTCCCATAGAAGGTAAACACACAGATAGTTTTGTATAATTCATAATGGCCATCTACTAGTCCATTGTATGATTGTGACAAAATTTACTGAGCAATTCCCAGTAATGAGACTTTTTTCTAATTTTTCCTGATATTAAAAATATTTCTTCAGTTAACTTCATTTTACATTAAGTTATGCCCACATGCGTTCTTTCAGAAGAAAATTGACTGCAATTGGAAATTCCAGATCAAGGGATGGGAACATTATGCATATTGCTTAATCATCTTTATAAATACTTATGCCATCCTCACTGTCAGTTTTTTTCAGTAACGAAAGAGTTTCCTCGCGTAATATGGTAGGTGAAAAAAGTTCCTCAGTGAAGTTGTAAAGTTCAGTTAATCAGTTGTTGGTTAGGTTGGTTAACTTCATGCGTTTGTTGGCCATTTGTGTTTCTCCAGGATAGAGGGCAATTATGAGCGAGTATGTTGAATATTGAACCTGAAATTCAGACCTTTCAAGGGACAACATGTTCTGAGAATTTTTCTAGCCTCCTTGTAGGCTGAACTTCAGCTGTGGGCCCTCTAATAGAAGCTGTATGCCTTGATGATTAAAAATATGGACATGAGAGGATTTTCTGCTACATTGAAATGCAAAATTATTACCTGCAAGGAAATGAAAAGCGAGGGAACATTCAGAAGATCTTTGATGTAAAATATGTTTCTCTACAGGTTTATTGTGGTTATTTTAATTATATTCATTGAATGAAGCTCATGACTTCTGGAATTCATATCCATATTCTCTATGCTAGGGGATCTCACTACTGATATAGGCTGTATTTCTGTCAACCGTAGTGGATTAGTTGCAGTTTTTACCTTTTAATTAAACAGTTGCTGCCGCTAAACACAATTTTGAATTATTTAATAGTCCGTATTACTTTAGTCAATGCACACTGCTTGAATTGTTTTAATTATGTGAAGCTATACATTTTTTATGATATAGTTTTCCTAAAAATGAGTTGACAGTAATTATTCTTTTGAGATGTCAGGAGTATCTTAGTATATTTGAAAATAATTATAACTAAAATTAAAAGCCAAGCTGATCAAATATAAAATATTTTGCTTTAAAACATGTGAAATATACAGAATTTTAGGTAAAACGCCCATTCTGGATGTTGTTTGTAGTCTCTGTCTTATAAACAAGCAGCATGTGTAGTAAATACTCTTGTGCACAATTCAGAAGATGGGAGATGAACCTAAGGCTTAGACTTCGCATTGAGGCCTCATTTCAGAAATGAATTGCTTTCCAATTTTGTGGCTTTTTTGGCAACAGAGTTTGTTTAGATGATGCTCTCATTCTTAAACAGAAATCAGTCAGTCCGAAAGCTATTTACTGTTAATCAGCATGAATTTTTGTGATGCGTTCATGATTATCTTGTTACATTATTCCAAGTTATATTCAGAGATATTACTTAAATTTCTAGTTTTAATAAGATTAAATGAATAATTCAGCACAGCTTTGAATATTATAGATCCTGGGAAATTATTTTTAGAAAGTAACAATGGTGTGACCTTTCTTCTCATCTCTTTATTTAAAAAAAAAAATAGAAATTTTCTCTTTCTCTCTTGATACATACATATACATATACGTGTGTGTGTGTGTATATATATATATATATTTGTGTGTGTATGTATTTGGGTGTATGTGTGTGTGTATCCTATAGACAATATCTGTTTGCTGTTTTATAGGGTGAATTACGAAGTATAGTAATTGAAGTATTGAACATTGGAATGAACAGTTGAAAATACATCATATTGTACTTTTAGGTTTATCACTACATCTGAACTTTCTGAGAATTGCTGTGATCAGAACAGTCACCTTCAATATCTTGACTTGACAAGAGCTAGTATCTTTAACTTCAGATTTTGATGGAATTTCTTTCAGTGGTAGAAGTACAGGGGAATGGTGTAAGACCCATCTAAGTTTTTTAAAAAATACAAACCATTTAACAGAATCTAGATGATGGTAACTATCAGTATTCCTGGAATAAATTATTGCTACCCTTCCTGCTGACTTTTGTAGAACATTATTTTGAGACTGCATCTGGTCCTATGTGTCTGCTTTGTGTTGACATCTCATTGATTATTTTAATCTCCTTTCCTGGCTTAAAGAAAAAAATGTAAATGTTAATTATAGAACTGGGTGGTTAAGTAATACTGTAAAACAATGCAAAACATCAACTGCCTCTGTGGTCAGGTTACATCTTCAGAGTATACGAAGGTGGTTATCATTCCTCACATTAATAGATGTTGCCCTGTTCAAGACAACAGATTCTGCCATTGAACTGGTGTTGGTAGATTAAATAAGAGATATTGCTTCTATCTTCTAAAGGACGTTAGTAGCTTAGAGCCTCAGGTGGAATTTAGTCTGAAGACAGCCATTTATTGAGCTTAAAGAAAGTCAGGATTTTAACTGCAGTCTATCAGTGTTTACAAACACAGGCCAAGTAGTACACCTCACCTCCATTCCCTCATAACAAGGAGTTCTTGGACATATTATTTTATTTGCCAGTCGTGTGTCCAATTCTATGAAGACAACAATTTATTGTATTTTTGCTTGTTTCCCCTATTAGAATGTAAGCTTTATAAGTACAGGGACCATGTCAATTTTGTTCAGCCATTGAATGAATGACTATATAACATTAATTATTACTCTTTTCAGTGTCCTGTGGGTACTTAAGCAAGTAGTCATCCGAGTGGGCAAAGTGAAGATGTCTAGAGATAAGCCTGTGTTTCTATTTGAACAGTGGTTAATATGTGGCTGAAAGTAAAAAAAGAAGAAAGCAAACACTCCTTAGTGATAGCTTGAAGAAACTGATCCAAGGTCATGGGCTCACTTGAAAATGTTGTTACGGATTTAAGAAAAAGCCTATCAGCTTAGGCAGTAGATTAATTGTCTGTTGGTAGGTTGAGAAAAAAGGAGATGGAGCATGGGGAAGTATGTTTGTGTGTGTGTGTGCATGTCCATGTATAATGTATGCACGTGAACATGTGTCTGTACTAGTGAGAGGAACAATCTAATTTAGTGCTGTCTGCTAGAAGTTTTCAGCCATTATGACCACATTTTATCTGGCAGAAAGAAGGAAAAAGAGAAGGGGCAAAAACAGTCAGATTGGAAGATGTATCTATTTGAGGCCAACATATGCTCAGCTAAAAACCGAGAATGCCATTATTAAGGAGGAAGAACTAAAGGGATATTGATGACATGTCTGGTAGTAATATGTACTTTGCCAAAAGACAAACACTTGAATAGATTTTGTGAAAATTTAAATGAAAAAGCTTTTAGGTACTGAGAATTTAGGAGTGAAACAATTTCAAGCCAACAGGAAACATAGGTTTTAAAATAAAGGCATTGTGAAAATAAGTAAAATATCTATTTTATTTGAAGTGCTCAACTGCAGATTGGAGAAAACTACCACATGATGCTGCAAGGTTTTCTTTGTTTTTGGTAGTATCCTCTTATTCATGTTAGGGAAGAAGAGAGGACAGAAAATGGGAAATGTGCAGTGCATGTATGTTTAATTTTTTAGTTGCTCCCCAATATTAATGAGGCTCTAATAAATCATTGACATTTTAGTGTAATTTACATAGCCTCTTTTTATAATGATTACATTGTGATTTCCATTTTCCTCACCAGTAATTGTGATCAGTCATTGGATTGTTATGAAAATTCTTCTCTATCTAGAAGCTAAGGAACATATTAAAAACCTTTGGAAACTTAAGTAAGTAACAATAATGAATTATGAAATTACTGGAGGTGATAGTGATCAGTAGAATAATAAAATGTAATTACAGTAAGCCCCACTTCTTCCTTTTATAACAATCCTCTTTGTTCTGAAAATAAAAATTTAAAAACAAAAGCAAGAGAAGCTAACTCCTACTTAGCCATGGAGATTTGTAACTCATCTCTTCCCCCTCGGTGCTTAGGACTATGGGGTAGCTATCTAGGGATGGGTCCATGGAATCAGCATTTTGCTGGTGGTCAGCACCCTTTCCAGGTGACTCTTTGACATCTGAGAACTTGTTTCTTTTCTACCATCTCTCTTTGCCTTGACTGCCACTCATACTCCATTGGTTCCCTCTTCCTTTCAACTTTTGTGGAAAGGGCAAATGCTATAGATTAGAAGGAACACAGGAAACTGTTATAGAAATATCTTCTTTGTCCATGTGTTACAAACATGTAAATAAATGTATTTGTTTACATGTTCATTATCCTCCTTATTGGAAAATGTTAGGAAGAGTAGTTGAAATTCCTAAAAAATTCAAGATTTTCAATATAAATGTAATAAAACATAAGACCTAGGTAATGATAATTAAAATAACAGAACTTACCAGCACGTGTGGAGCTTTTTCTGTGTAGGAGGCACAGTGCTGACGCTGCGGACGTAGGTGGAAAACACTGATCTGGAGCTCGCAGCTCACTGGGAGAAGCTGACAAGTAAATAGGCAGTTTTATTGTGTTGCCATTTCTATACTGTTTGTTGGACAAACGTAATGAAGACCTTGTCAGGAAGAAGGAATGGGGATGATCTTTAGCGTGGGGCTTCACATCCAATCTTATCATTTGATAAATTTTCTATGTTTCCTTGGCATCTGATAAAGAATGCAGATCTCATTAGCATTACCTTTGGGAATGATCACACAGAATTTAGGAAGAAATCTCAGGGAAGTCTTTGAAGAAACAAAATGCATAGATAAATGTGTACTTAAACTTCTCTGGTGAAGTGCCTTCCGCCCTACTCATTTTCCTAAAATGTCTTGCAAGTGCCTCACTAGCTTCAGTGTTGAAAAAGTACTGGCTGTGATGAGTTCACACAAAGGAATACGTATGTGCATCTAGATTCTTGCAAGTAAGTCTGCTTTGCAGTAAGAGGTCCCCACAAGTCCTGAAACAGTTTCCTTTATTCCTTCTGTGTGAGAAAACCCTGACATGTTTTAACCATTTTAAACTTTTTTTTTTGTTTTTTCCCCAAATGAGATTACTTCTTTTCCATTTCCCGCTGTTTATTTTAAGGGAGTTGTAACTCTTGAATCTGAGGGTTGCTAATAGGTTTTGAAGGGAATCGCAAAGGCAGCATCTTCCTACTTCCTGCCAGCTGGTCTGGACTTGGTTTCCACCAACACAAGAGCGCAGGTTGAGTTGTCCTTTCCCACCTGGCTTCATGCAGGACCAGCTTCTCTCCCAAGTGCTCTGCTTCTGTCATCCCTCTTCCTCCTAGTTCTTTGTTCTATGGTATTTGAATTGGATAAAAATTATTCTCAGACTAAGGCAAAGTACTCTTTTATGAGGTAGTTCATTTGTGCTCCCATGATGTTTTTTTCTCATTATGCAATAGTTCTAAAAACAGAACGTATTCCTATTGATGAAGGGTCTTAATCCCGATACTGAAGTCTTCAGTAGCCATTTTGCATCCTTCGTAGCGTGTGCTTTAGAGTGATCTTCTGTTTCGATGGTGGAATTTAAAGGGTTTAGTTATTAGTCTTTTTTTTTTTTTTTAATTGCCAACTGTAACTTAATAGCTACAGAACTGCTTCTTAACAGGTATCAGCAACAGAAATACAAATTTGGAACAATGAACTGTTTTTTTTTTTCATTCTCTCCGATGAAGACTCTAATTTTCTGTTAGAAGATTCAGAAAGCAGTTGAGTGGCTTCTGTTGATCAGAATCCACTTCATGGTTTCCATGCAGGGTGACTTGTCTCTGATCTGCTGTGGTAGATCAATGCTGTTGATACTGAGAATCTAACTTTGTAAACTAGAACTACTAATTATAACACCATATGCTTGTTTACATAATATTATATAATTTTCATAAACTTTTCCTGTCTGTTGTTGTACTTATGGTAGCGTATGCCAGTATTACCATTCAATTCATGAGAAACGCAGGCTTCCATTGGTTGACTGCCCAGCTAATTTTCATAAGGCCAATAAGGAGGAGAGCTGAATGAAGAACCAAGCCTTCAGCTTCTTGGACATCTTGTCTGTAGACATGGCTTCTCTTCTGGGCGCTAAAATGAAGTCAATTTATTCAAGTCCAACAATCAGGTGATCTTTCATTTCTGTAAATATTTAGTGTACTTATTCACTAAGCGGAAGTTGAACAAGGGCAAACTTGTATCATTTTTCTTTATTTAAACTTTATTTAAAGTTAAATATATACATGTTTCTATGCTTCGGCGAAATTTTTGCTCACTAGAAAGTCATTGAAGATTCTGGAGAGTCGAAAGCCTCTTCACATGTTTGTCATATCCAAAACAAAAGGATACATTTTAAATGATGTATTAATTCCTTAGTTGACTATCAAATTCTCATGAAGCAGAAAAGAGTACATAGTCACCCTCTTTTTATATTATCATTTTTATTTTATATTTGAATATTCACTTTAATTAGCAGAATATCAGAGAAGATAAAAAAGTAAACACCTTGTTCACATGCACTACCATTTTCTATGTATTTTTTAATGATAATTTACAAAATTTTAGACTTCATAAAATGCTTAATCTGCAGAATAATCAATATAGGGCACTTTTACCTTTGGGATGCTACATAACAGTGTCTTAAATATTTTTTCCTTATTTGAGATATAATTGACATATCGAACTGTCTACGTTTAAGGTGTACAGCATGATTTGACCTACGTATATCATGAAATTCCACAGTAACTTTAGTGAACATTCATCATCTCATATAGATACAAAATAAAAGAAAAAGAAAAAAACTACTTTTTCCTTGTGATAAGAACTCTTAGGATTTCCTCTCTTAACATCTTTTATATATAACATACAACAGTGTTAATTATATTTATCATGTTATACATTACATCTGTAGTCCTTATTTATCTTATAACTGGAAGTTTGTACCTTTTGACCACCTTCCTGCAATTCCTCCTTCCCCCAGCTCTTCACCTCTGGTAACGTCAATCGGATCTCTTTTCCTATGAGTTTGTTTTTTGAAGTATAGTTGATCTACAACACTGTGTTAGTTCCTGCTATACAACATAGTGACTTGGCATTTCTAGGCATTATAAAATGATCACTGTGATAAGTCTAGTTACCATCTCACCATACAAAGATTTTACACTGTAACTGATTGTATTTCCCAGGCTATACATTTCATTCCTGTGACTCATTTGTGTTGTAACTGGAAGTTTGTACATCTTAGCTTCCCTCACCTATTTCACTCATTCCCCAGCCTCCCTCCCCTTTGGTAGTCCCCCTCTTTTTAGATCTTCCCATTTCAAAACATAAATACATGTAAGAGGAAAATGAAGGTCAAAAACTATGGAAAGATAGGCTTTTAAAAAATGTCTCTCAAATTAAGTTTGACCTTTTGCTCACAAATAATCATGCCTGGAAGGGCTGTAGAGTAAGAATAGACGTGTGTTAAGTATGTACATACTTAGAAAAGTGCCAGGGATATTCCTAAATGTTTTCTTCAGCCATCTGTGGAACTCCTTGGACCATGTTTTAGAAAATGGTTTTAATTTTCTTTGAGGGATTATCATAACTGAAAAGGTCACAGCAATCAGCCCCATTACTAGTGCATTTGTACTTGCCAAGGCTCAGTCATGGGGAATCTCTCTGGTTTTCACATTCAATACTTTTCTTTTTGCTTTGTTGTTTGATAAGGGAGAAGAAAGTGTTGGCATGAAGGGGAAGTGAATTTGGTACCAACTCTTGTTGTTCCTGCAGCTCTGATCTTTGCCTTTCTTAAGCCTGTCATCTGTCAGGCAAAGTAAGAGTACTACTGCATTAAGGGTTTTAAAAATGAATCGATCATTTCATACTTTCAGAAAACACATTCAAGTAATCTTTAAAGTACCATTCTGTGTAGGCGATAAATTCAAGGTTCCAGCATAACGTATACATAGTGAAATTTTTTTTTTTTTTTTTTTTTTTTGCGGTACGCGGGCCTCTCACTGTTGTGGTCTCTCCCGTTGTGGAGCACAGGCTCCGGACGCGCAGGCTCAGCGGCCATGGCTCACGGGCCCAGCCGCTCTGCGGCATGTGGGATCTTCCCGGACCGGGGCACAAACCCGTGTCCCCTGCATCGGTTGGCGGACTGTCAACCACTGCGCCACCAGGGAAGCCCCAGTAGTGAAATATTTTAACCTTTCATTTCATGCTTCTCAACATTTTACGAAGCGTTTTTCTGTTCATTTTAGTTGGTGCTAAAAAACATGACTTCTAAAATTTTCTTAATAGAACTAGTTGAGTGATGTGAAAATTATTTTGTTTCCTCAGTACAAATGTTTATTTCTAATATTAGGGCAAGTTTCTTAAATTAACAGTATAACTGTGGGTTCTTTTTTGTTACTAGCCAGGGTAAAATTTTAAATATTTAATATTATTAGGTATTGCCAAGATGTAAAGGACAATATCCATTCTCCTATAGTTTATCTTAGTCATCATGGGTTTTATTCTATGCCATTTCATGTCTTAGATATTAGTTCTGGGGGAAAATCTGAGGAACTCATTAAAAAAAGGGCAGGTGTCCAATAAATTTATTTTCTTGCTCCTGTATAAATATTTGTATTCTTTTAGCATCTAATCTTCTAAGCGTGTTTCCAAAGCCCAGTATTTTTAAAAATAATAGTGGATAGTGGTATGTAAGAGCAGGATCTTAGGCATCAGGGAACAATAAAAACCTGGAAAAGTTTGAACTAAGTAGCACTCCTGTGCAATTTCCAAATTCTGGGGCTATTTAGCACTTCCTGGTATGACATAGAGCTTGGGAACCTTGGGAAGCCGGCCTCACTCTGGTTATCTATAAAATAGGAATTAAAGTTTCTATTTTATTGGATGTTAAGAGGGTGAAATGAGATAGTTTATAGGAAGACACTTATTCCAGTATCTCCCTCCTGATGTTTAAACATGAAGTGATATTGAATCCATGTTTATGTTACTGGGATGTGAGCTAAGAGTTGAGTAGGAGCCCTTTTGTATGTTTCAGTTGAACCTGTGTGCCAATCACAGTGACCTACAGTGAATCTGAACATAGGTGATTCCACACTGGGTTAGGTCATGTAGAACATAGTTGGTGTCATCAGAGTGAACAACAACAACAAAAACCTGTTGATATTCAATATATTTGTGAGGATGAGGAGAAACAGCCTTGTACTCTGGTAAGCTTGTTTTATGCATACTGTTTAACTCATTAATTCCTGGCACCTTTATATAAGGAGACATGTTCAGGGATTTTTAAGAGTAAAAAACTGAAAAACATATATTTTGATCAACCTGGGAATAATTAAATAAACTAGGTATACCCAAAGTATGGAATGCTGGTAGGTAAAAAGTATGTTAATTGAACACAGAAGTTTGCAAAACCTTTGCAAAACCTCTTGATCCCACATATGTACAATACTCTCACCCAAACAACACAAAACATGTCTGTGTATGCGTATAGCTAAATGCATGGAGAAAGGTCTGAAATTGATAACAAAGGTTGCTTCTGTGGAGGGACATAGATAAGGTAGGAGCAGTAAGGGAGAGTTTTCAAATTTTTCTATGTTGTTTAAATTTTTTTACAATGAGGATATTTTCATGTATTACTTGTATATAAAACTGAGAAAAAAAGGAAGTAAAGCACTCAATCATTTTGTAAAATCGGTAGCATCTAATTGATGGATACATGAGCATCTCCATTCACAATAAAGGACAACTAGTGATTAAAAAATACATAAGAACCAGTCCTTAAGGAAGCAATAAATTACTTACAGCAATAATTACACAATAACAAATTATACAACACTAAATTACTCAGTCGTAAACCCATTGTGCCTGGGCCCTTCACCAACCTTTAGTGATCATGAAATGAACTTCAATATTTGACAATGTTTAAGATTGAAGAGGTAAGCAGATGGTAACCTGTACTGGGCGTGAAGTGTAAGTGTAGTGGTGGGCATTGGATTCAAACAAGGAGTTTAAAGAGATACTGGCTTGCTTAATTTGTTCACTCTTCTGTTCATTCTTTTACTCTTTCATGCATTGTTTCCTGAGAAGCCGCTTTGTATCAGGCCCCAAACAAGCTGCTAGAGACACAGACCCAAGTAAGAAACCATCTTTGTCCCCGTGGGCCTCATCCAGTGACAAACATTCAGAAAGTGAATTATAATTTCTTGGGAAAATACCAGTCATTAAAGCATGGAGTCAGTAAGATCAAAGCATATAGAAGGGTGGCATTGACCTGAAAATGAGACAGGAAGGCTTTCTGAATGAAGTAGCCTCCACCTTAGGTTTTAAAATAAGCAAGAAGTACTCTGGCAGACAACAAACCTGTGTTGCGGTGGGGAGAGCTGTGTCCAGTAGAGAGCACGTTTGGGGAATTGCATGCAGACTGGGATTGCTGGAGACAAAATGCAAGACAGAATGTCCTCTCGGTTTTCCAGCAGAAGGAATTCCAGTCTAGCACTACTCTATGAGCACCGAAGCAAACAAGAGCTAGTGATTGATTTTTTTAAAAAATAAAGCACTGGGAGGATTGCTGTATTGAGTTTTGCTTTTTGCTTATTGCATCTTCCTACTAGAACCAACCTCTTTAAGGAACATAGTACACTTTCTTTAGTCCAAGTAAGGGTGACAGCTTCCTGTCGTGATGTTTTCCAGGCTTCCCTTTAGAAAAGTGTCTTCAGGCTGGGCTACCATTGCCATTTAAATTGCTTCATTGTAGACTGTGAAGGGTGCTGCTTTCTATGTGAACTTTGAGGTTAAGGACCAGTCTTTATACAATGTTCTCTTCTGGAGTTTCTCAGATATTTGGGAAGGATATACATTCACAAACTCCTTAACAGAGAACTGTCTTGCCAGTTATTTAAAGACTGAGTATCTGATGTTTTAATTGCTTTGAGAGAGAGGAACGTGGGGAATGGCCTTTGAAGGTTACTGAATGATTAGGATCTAGGCCGGTCTGCTTTTAAGGAAATGGGTGGATTTGAGAAGCTATGTCTTCCTTTCGTTACTGTTCCTGCCTCATTTGGATTTACCAGTTAGAAAGCCAAATTGCTTTAAATATAGTATCCGTGAGTTTGTATGTGTTTTAGAATCTGCCTTCCATTCCCTCCGTCTACCAACTCAGAAGTCACATGTTATTTACACTACTCTTGGTGCTCTTGGGTCCCTCAAAGCCCCAGAAGAAATTTATACTTGGGAAGGTAGATATATTAAAATTAAAAACATACTTTATTATATCTGTGATAACTGGGTACAGTTATCCTCCAATGATGCTGAGCCATTGTTATTAAAGCAAGATTTCAAAGAGGGTTTAGAAGCTACCAGTGTCCTGTAACTAATACATTTGTGTTTCTCCAACAATACATAAAGAAGCAAGCAAGGAAGGTGACACCTGCACAATGACCAGGGAGTGTAAGCTTAGCTTGGATCTTTGAGATTAAAAAGAGCTATCTCTTCTTCACAGCCTTATAGGTCAACGGGAAAAATCTTAAAAATCAATTATTTCAGTAGCCAGGAACATCTGAAAGGAAATAAAAACTTGCTTATTATGGTGACACGGTTTAAACCAGCTAAGAATCTTAGAAATGAATTTTAAAGTGTGAAGTCTGGCAACAATACATTCAGCACAATCTTTTGCTGGAAATGTAGCGATCACAAACTGTCATTTCTTTCTATATTAACCATTAATCATCTTATCAGATATGGGGTATCAAAATAATACTATGTATATATGTGTATGGATATATTATACGTAATTCAAAGGAAACTTGAAAGTATTAATTATTCATTAATTATATTAATATGTGTAAGTGTTTACTTATTATGTTGATCTATTTATTTCAAAGGAATCCCGTAGGTATTAAGTATTCATTAAAACAATACATAAACACATGTAAGGATAGTTTAACTTTCTAAGACATTAGTTATTCTTTTTGACGTTCATGTGAAATGTATGCAGTCTTCATGGTCAGGTCTAATAGCGGCTTCATTGAATGGGTCTTCATTGGACTCCTACTTTTGTGGTGGGCACTACTGTAGGCCCAGGGAACATGAAAGTGAACCAGACAGACAAGGTTCCAGTTTTGTCTGAGCACATAGTCTAGTGGTAGAGGAGACACTGATGACAGATGGCTTATTTTTGAAATGAGTTATTCAAGAAAAAAGATGATTTCCAAAAAATTATAAGGATTATGAAGAAAATAAAGCAAAAGAATGAAAGAACATAAGAGGCTGAGTAGGGAAAGGGCAGTGGAACGGGTGGGTAGGAGGAGGGCAAGGAGGGAGGATGGCTTTAGATAGCATAGTCAGAGAAGGCTCTCCAGAGAGTGATGCCACCTGAAGGAGCCACCCATGAGAACATCTGGGGAGGAGCTCTCCAGACTGATGGAAGAGCATACCTCAAGGCCCCGAAGTGTCCAAACATTTGGCATGATTAAGGCACAGGGATAACCCTTGTAGCTCTTGGGTAGTTAATAGGCAGAGCTGGGTACTGGAGGAGATCTGAGAGTGGTGAGCAGGAATCAGATCATAAAGGGCCTTTTGGACCAAGGCAAGTTCTTGGAATGTTATTCTAAGTGCATTCAGGAGCCAATGGAGATTTTAAAACTTTTTATCACAAAAATTTCAAACATACATGAAAAATGGAGAAATATAATGACTCCCCATGTACCCATTATCCAGTTTCAGTAATTAGCAACTCATGGCCAATTTTGTTTTATCTGTGCTCTCTCCCCAACGCCATCACATAATTTGAAGTTTGAGGCCTGTCATTTTGTTTGTGAATATTTCACTATCTGTAAAGCATAGAAGCTCTTTTTCAAAACATAGACACAGTACCATTATCACACCTATAACTTTTCAGTAATTCTTTAGTATCATCAAATATCTAGTCTCAGTTGGGATTTTTAGCAGGGGAGTGGTATTACCTAATTTACAATTTTTTAAAAAAGAGTTCCTACCCTGTTGTATATATCAGAGCTTAGTGGAAGCTGGGAGATCACCTAAGGACTCTTTGTTTGGGTTTGGCATCAGTGTGGCCCGAACAAGAGTGTGATGACGGAGATAGAGAGAACTGACCAGTTTTGGAGGCAGAACCCACTTGTTGGTCTTTAGTATAATTTTGGCTTGAGATACCGAGTGACTGGGGGAGAATAACAGTCAAGATGGAGAAGACTTGAGGAGAACAGCTGTGGAAGGGGAAATTAAGAATTTCATTTTGGCCTTAATTTCACCTCTGAAAATGGAGAACAATTTTTATATCAGCCTTAAAAAGAAAACGGGAAGAAAAATGGTATTATGCATCCACATTTATAGGTACTTACCTCTAATCCTGCTCTAGGATATATGTTAAGGGGAATGTGATAACGGAAGAAATAGTTTCTGTTCTTAAAAAAAGTATGGGTTTACTTGAAATCTATTCAGGCCCACTCAAGGAAAGCCTTGCACTGAGATTGCTTTGAAAGATAATAAGAATTCTGAGACGTCTGGCTGTCCAGTAACACTGCCTTCCACCAGCCTACCACAAATACAGTGACCTTACTTTCTGAACCTGAAATCGAGACCAAGGATTTGAAAATTGAGAGTGTACTTAGGGACAGTATGCAAGAATATAGGACATCAGAGCTGACTTGGGGAAAAAATGAGAAACCTTAATAACTGTGATCCCCACCATTTTTACCATTAGTTTCCACTCAAAACTTCTCTGCAGACAATGGCCTCTGAATTGGTTTACTGTCTATTATTAACATGTATAAATTAATGTATGATCATTGCTCATTGTTACCTGTTCCGGAAAAAACGTCTCCCCTCCTCCTCCTTTTCCTTCCCCTTTCTCTTTGAAGCCTCGCCTTGCTTTTGAGACCTTCTTTTTAACTAAAATCAGGCTCACCCAGGATTATCTCCCTAATTTAAATTTAAATGATTAGAAATTTGAATTACATCTGAAAAATCCCTTCAAAGCAGCACCTAGATTACTGTTTAATTGAATAAGTGGGGGTCATTGCCTAGCCATAGTGTCCTCATCTATTTAAAAGGGATAATACTTCTTGTTTGGGGAGTTAAATGAGTTGTAGCTTAGCACAGTACTTGATACCTGGTACCTCCTCATTAAGGATTAACTCTTCTATATGGTGGGGTGGGAAAGCCAAATGGTCATCACCTTATGGTGACAAAGGATCTGCCCAAACCAGATAGCATGTTGTTGACTGACAGAAGCTAGACACAGAAGAGTCCCATGCATATAAGACATGAAAATGGTCAGAATTCACCAGTGGTGTTGGAAGTCCAGATGTTGGTTACCCTTGAGGAGGTGGTCTCTGGAAGGCTCCATGAGGTGGGCTCTGGGGTGCTGATAATATCCCATTTCTTATTCTGAGCGTTGGTTATATGGAAGTGTTCAGACTGTAAAAATTCATCGAACTTGTATATGTATACTGATTTTACTTAAATAAAAATTTAAATACAATTAGATGGTAGATACCAATATTATGGATAGATAACCTTGTTGTATGTGTCATGTAGGGTGTGTATGTGTGGATGTGTGTGTGTTTTATCATTGCACAGTAGGATAGTAAGTAGAAAAATCCTTCCTCCCAAATTACAAATATGGCAGTAACTCAGAGGAAAGATGGGAGAGGGCCTTCATTAGCATATTTGACCCTATCTCATAAAGTTATTTCTGGGGAGTTTCTGTGGCTGTATCTAATGAAATTAGAATGGTTATCAAAACATTTTGAGAATCCTTTTGGACAAAAAGGCATTCTTCTCACAAGACTATTAACTCAGGGACCAGAGCAATTGAGTTTCCTTTTATGAACTGAACTTTTCTTTGCAAGACCAGTAAGTTGTCTCTTTCAAAACACAAATGCAGTGAGCTTGCATGCTCATTATCTGTTTGTCTTATGCTACCTGCATTTTCTTTTTTATGATCAGAGTCTAGGAAAGCAATTAAAAAAAAATCCTATGTCTGCACCAGAGTAATATTATCTGACACTATTGTCTAAAAAGTATAAATGAGGAATTATAATATCATTTTACAATGATAAAGGTGAACATTTGCATTTCTAAATATTGGCTTGGATACCAATACATATTTTTAGTATATTAAATAAAATGTTATATTTCCCCTTAATATTTGACTGTTGATGATGTCGTTTTATACTTTAAGTCAGCAGTGTCCAATAAGGCTTTCTGCAACGATGGACCTGTTCTATTATCTGTGCTGTCCAGTACGGCAGCCACTAGTCACATGTGGCTATACACACTGGAAATGTGCCTCGTGAACTAAGGAAGCACAATATTAATATTATTTTATCTTAATTAATTTAAATTTAAATAGCCACAGCTGGCTAGTGGCCGAAGTGTTGGACAAGGAGGTTTGAAATCTAAGTAAAATATGGTGTTCGGACCCAGGCTGATTGTACTTAATTCTTTTCAAAGAACTTCTCAAGAGTTCATCTACAGAATGTCTTTCTCAGCCTCATTACTGGTCTTCTGGTGGAAAAGTCCCCTTGTAAAGACATAGGAGGTCTCAAGGTTCTTAAACATACAGCAAAAACACCTACTTGAGTGCTTTTACCATTTCACCAATTCCTTCAATTCCTTAATCTCCTGGGCACTGTCCTTTCTCTCCCATCACAGGCTATGGCTGACTTGAGGGTTGTGTTCCCAAGATTCTGGGACATAGTAAGAAGTCAGTAAGCAGTAAGCAAATAAAGGTCTGCCACATAGTAGAAGCTTGAAAATGAAGAGTTTATATTATCATCGTGGTTATTGCCACTGTGAAGCTCAGTCTGGAGTGATATGGTCATCTCTTTGTGGTTTACTGTGAGCCAAGAGGTGTGAAGGATGAATTTACAATATTAAAAAAAATTAAATGATAAAAACAGCCAAAAAACCCTAAAAAAAACAACTGACAGCTCTCTCTCGTAACCATCTCCACACTCTTCATAGTTTGTAAAACTTACTTAGTAATTGATTTATACAACATTTTCCATTTTGTTTAAAAAATGTCAAGAAGAGGAGGCAATAATTAAAGAGGACTAACTAAAGAAAGCAAGATCAGCGGAATACAAGGGTCGGATCACTATTCCATAGACTCTGTTTTTTTTAATTAAAATTTTTTTTAATTGAAGTCTAGTTGATTTACAGTGTTGTGCCAGTCTCTGCTGTACAGCAAAGTGACTCAGTTACACACATAGAGACATTCTTTTTTTTACATTCTTTTCCATTATGGTTTGTCACAGGATATTGAGTATAGTTCCCTGTGCTGTACACTAGGACCTTGTTGTCCATCCATTCTATGTGTAATAGTTTGCATCTACTATCCCCAAACTCCCAGTCCATCCCTCTCCCTCCCCTCCTCCCCAACCATTCCATAGACTCTTGGAGCTGGAAACATGTTGGGTGTCAACTCCCTTCATGTGAAGATGAGATAAGTTAAGCACAGAGACCAGAACTAGTTGCTATGTAATACTTGTTTTATTCAAGGGGCTTGTAAGAATATTTTTGAACAGTGATGCATAGTTAACCTAATTGGGGATAAATGCTGTATATATTAAAGCAGGATCCCAAGAGTTGTTTAGTTAAGCCATATTCTTCCTTCTTCCAGGAAATCACTGAACAGAGGCAGGTAAAAAACATATGCCACAAGACTTGCAGACAGCCCTCACATTTCAAGAGAAGATACAAATAATGAAAACGTAACACACTTGAATTAAGCTATCTCCCTGGCAAGAGTCAGGAAACTTTCAATTCCTTACCTACCCCGACTTGAGTAATGAAAATATTATTTCCAGGAGTAGGAGAGTGATCCCCTGGGGAACCCTGTCTCACTCACAAGCAGAGTTAAGGTATTTGAGTTCTGAAACATATGCCAAAAAATCCAATAACATATGAAACAGCCAAATATGTTCATTTTTATTAAGAATCTCAATAAATGTCACTTTCTGGTGCCGGTGAAGTGCTGTGAAACTGGTGGGGAGTGTTTGGGGATTCCACTGAATCACGGATGGTTGCAGCTCATTGCTCCAGCCCATCTTTTTAATATGTGTTGTGTTATGTGGTTTAGTCCGAGAAGAAAACTTATTTTGGCTTACTTCCTTCACACGAATGGGAAGAATTTTGATTTGCTACGTATCTCTGAGCTCTGGTACGTTTTCTCATCCTCCTAACTGCTAGTTTATTTATTTATTTATCCTTAATATTTATTTATTTATTTGGCTGTGCTGGGTCTTAGTTACCACATGCAGGATCTTTAGTTGCGGCACGAGGGAACTTTTATTGATAGTTGCGGCAGGCATGCAGGATCTAGTTCCCTGACCAGAGGTCGAACCCAGGCCCCCTGCGTTGGGAGGTTGAGGTCTTAACCACTGGACCATTAGGTGAGTCCCTAACTGTTAGTTTATTGAGGTTAAGTGCTTTCTTTTGTGGTTGTGTGGAAAGGACTTACGATTTTTCTTTAAATTAAATCTGATTCAATTACCACATTAGATAGGTAGACGTTTTTGCCAGAGAAGAGAGAGGCTCACTTTCACATAGAGGGCCAGAACAGTTTTAGACAGGAGGTGAGACCTTAGTGTCCACAGAGGGAAGCTTGCTGGGAAACCAGCACTTGTCAAGGAAAAAGGACTGCAGCGTGATTATTACTTCTCATTCTAGAGACACTCACATACTCCTCTGAGTCCCCTTCCTGACTGTTCCTCCCTCCTCTATATCTAGACTCTGGTGACAACTAACTGTTGCTTTCCCTACTTGCTTCCTTCCAGCCTGGAGACTGTCCGTTTCTCATTTTCTCAAAGTACTTCTTACCTGCAGCCACGGACCATAGCAGACACACTAAAGCTTTAGGCTAAAGGAGGGGGATCACAGAACATAGCAGTATAATACAGGCAATAATTTTTAATTGAACAGAGGACAGCTCTCTTGTAAAAATCCATTGGTCATTCTTCGACACAGGGCATTTCTCCCAGATGGTGTGCCAGGTCGAATTCCCCTGAGGCCAGTTGTTAACATCTGCTCCAACCTGTGTCTTCCTACAGTCATGACATCTCCTCTCTGTTGGCGGGCCTCATCCCATGATCCAATATTATGTTTTTTCTTTTTTTTTTTTACAAATTCATTCATTCATTCATTCATTCATTCATTATTTATGGCTACATTGGGTCTTCGCTGCTGTGCACGGGCTTTCCCTAGTTGCGGTGAGCCAGGGCTACTCCTCGTTGCAGTGCGCAGGCTTCTTATTGCAGTGGCTTCTCTTGTTGCGGAGCATGGGCTCTAGGTGCGTGGGCTTCAGTAGTTGTGGCTCGCGGACCCTAGAGCACAGCCTCCGTTGTTGTGGCACACGGGCTTAGTTGTTCCGAGGCATGTGGGATCTTCCCAGACCAGGGCTCGAACCTGTGTCTCCTGCACTTGCAGGCGGATTCTTAACCATTGCGCCACCAGGGAAGCCCAATATTATGTTTTACAAACAGAGGATCCAGCCACCCTGGGTCCCTTCAGCAAGGTAGAGTCACAGAAATGCTGAAATGACCATTTTTCCTTTAACATGACTGAATTCCTAAGCAGGGCTTTGTCCTCTACCAGTCCTGTTAATGGAAATACAAAGAAGAAGAAGGTTTTAGTTGGTCTTAGCCCAGAATATGCTGTTTATAGGTCATCTGTCCCCTCCCCCATCCTACCATTGTTTCAAGTTACAGCTCAGTTTTGTCGATCCCTAAATCACTGTCTTAAAAGAGGACAAATGTTGTGCTCACTTCAGCAGCACATATACTAAAATTGAAATGATACGGAGAAGAGTAGCATGGCCCCTGCACAAGGATGACAAATTCGTGAGTCATTCCATATTTTTTGAATTGGGAGATTGGGATTGACATATATATACTACTATGTATAAAGCAGATAACTAATGAGAAGCTACTGTATAACACAGGCAGCTCTACTCGGTGCTCTTTGGTGACCGAAATCCAAAAAAAGAGGGGATATATTTATACATATGGCTGATTCACTTTGCTATACAGCAGAAACTGATACAGCAGTGTAAAGCAACTATACTCCAATAAAAAAAATTAAATTAAAAACTACTACTGAATTCTGATGTTCAAAAAAAAAGGACACATTTTGCTTTAAATGCTTATTAATTATTTCTATAGTATTTAACAGAGCAGCCTTTTGGGAGGTAAGCCTGTCTACTACTTCTACTTATCTCCCTTGGGATATTAAGCTCCAACTGAGTGCCGTGTGACATACGAGCACCAGACTGCATGGTTTCTTGTGTCTGCCCTTTCTTTCCTCTCTGCCTGGGAGGGCCTCTCCAACTCCCTCCCCGCACCCCCAGTCCTCAGGACATTTCTATCTGGACCATACCTCCTGGTCCTTTAGCCTTCTTTTTGAACTTTCTCCCACTCCTTAGGCAAAGACAGACATTCCGTCTGATTTCTGCCAATATTCTTTACATCATTTATCAGCTCTCTCATTTTCCGTTCCATTGGCAGTTGCTCCTTTAGATTGTAGATCACTTCAGAGGAGGCACGTACCTGTCTCTTGTTTTCCTAGGATCTGGTGTAAGTCCTCAGGAAGTGTTTGCGTGAAAGTGTGAACTAAGGTGGGACATTGTAAGAATATCCAGTTTAGTTTGTCAGTATGTAGTTAACCACATCCCTGGATAAAGCATCTTACCAGCTGCCCAGGGGATAAAAGATGAGTAGGGACCTAGGGCTACCATAGCGGAACAGAGTGTGGTCTGTGAACTATTAAAAACTCAGTATGTGATCATTCTTGGAAGGGGGACAGAAGCAAAGTGCAGTGAAAGATCCAGTAATGGAGAAATTATACCTAGTTGTGGAAGAGGACAATTTAACAAGCAGTACTCCTGTATTGATTTGAAATCTGAAAACCCTGGTGACAGATATAGAGAGAAGGCCCAGCCTGCCCTCATGGAGAATATGGTTAGGGAAGCCATACAATTTGCCTTCCAAAAGAGGAAGTTTGCAAGAACATGGATAAACTGGAACTTCATGGTTACCCTGATTATAATCTAGTAGGAACATAAATACAAGGAGAGACTTCATGAAGGGAACCTTCAGAAGATCCTTGAGAAATCAGTGAAGACACCTACAAGAGCAGATTATAGGTCTTGAAGGAAAAGGAAGCACACTCTTTATTAAAAAACAAATTTTCTTCAATGCTTAGGTTAATTAACCTCTGCACTTACAGAAAAATGGGTCTACTCCTTGTCGTTTGTCATAGTTTTGTGTAAGGATCAGCTCAGGACAGTTTTACCTTGACCAGTGTGTATATACTGACAGTACGTAGTATATGTAGTGGAACTTCAGAATAGGAAGCTTGGATTCTCCTTTCAACTTGATTTTGGGCAAGTTAAACAACCTGTATAGACCTCACTTTTCTATAAGATGGGGATAAAATGAGAAAAAAAAAATAGCTACTTCACATGGATTTTTTTTTTTTGGAGGAATAAATATGTTAAATTTCTTAGCATGGTGCTTAATAGGAACTCTGTAAAGATGAGCTGTTATTGTTAATTTTTTATTTTGTATAGTTAAAACTTTACACAGGACACAAAGACATACTTCTACAAGTTGATTTAAAAGCTACCAAGCTTAGGGCTTCCCTGGTGGCACAGTGGTTGAGAGTCCACCTGCCGATGCAGGGGACATGGGTTCGTGCCCCACTTCGGGAGGATCCCACATGCTGCGGATAGGCTGGGCCCGTGAGCCATGGCCGCTGAGCCTGCGCATCCGGAGCCTGTGCTCTGCAACAGGAGAGGCCACAACAGTGAGAGGCCCGTGTACCACAAAAAAAAAAAAAAAAAAAAAAAAAAAAGCTACCAAGCTTAACATGTTGTTTTGACAGCCATGCAAGCATCAGGAAAAAAGGTGACAAAACACAGGTACAGAACTGTGACCTCACTGGACTTTGAGAGGGAGGAGACTCAGGGGCAGGCCTGGTCAGCTGGGGGGCGCTCTGAATTCCACTGAGGGCTGCTGAAGAGGAGAGAAACCAGAGGTCTCTCCTAGGTAGTGAGATCCAAAGTTTCAGTCATTTCTCAGAGAATTCCCAGGGGTGCTAAGAAAGCAATTTAAACCTGTATCTGGGGTGGAGACTTAGCAGGGGTCTTTGGAAGAAGCCTCTGGCAGCCTGTAATTATGAAAATAAAAGTCTAATAGTATGAAAGACAGTGATTAGATTAGCAACACTTAAATTCATTGAATAGTGAAAAGAGGGCTGAGCTTGTAGACTCTCAACAAGCTTGTTGCTTAGGAGTCATGAAGGGAAGTCAGCTGTGTGTGTGCAGCTTTTATATTAGTAAATAAAAACTCTCCTGTTAGTACCTCAGGAAAGAAGTGTTTTTATTATGAAACAAAGCACAGATTGGTTATGCACTGCATAGATGCCATATAACACAGGGTTAAGAGAACAGACTCTGGTGCGTGACACACTTGAATTTGAGTCCTACTTCTGCTGTTTCCTAGCTGTGTGACTCTCTTAGCTTGGGCTGCTGTAATAAAATACTATGGACTGGGTGGCTTAAGTGACAGAGATTTATTTCTCACAATTCTGGAGGCTGGGCATCCTAAGATCAGGGTACCAGCATGGTCGCCTTCTGGTGAGGCCTCTCTTCCTGGTTTGCAGACAGCTACCTTCTTGCTGTGTCCTCACATGGCAGAGAGTGAGCGCTCCTGTCTTCTCTTCTTGTGATGAGAACATGAATCCCATCATGAGGGCACCAGCTCCATGACCTAATCTAACTCTGATTACCTCCTCATGGCCCCACTTCCAAATACCATCCTACTGGGGATTAAGGCTTCAACATATGGATTTGGGGGGATGCAGACATTCCATCCATAGCAGTGACCTTGAGCAAACATTTAAGCTCTTCATACCTAGTCCTCCCCTACAAAACAAATAATATGAGTACGTCCTCAAATCGGGTATTTTAATAAAGAGCTTGCACAGGGCCTGCCATAGAGCTAGTGCTTAGTAAACATCACCTCTTCCCATGGAACTCTGCTGTGTAATGCCCGCCTAAGGGGAGCTGGAGCCCCGGGAAGAGTGTCTCCCTTTATTTGTAATGAACTGTTTCCTCGAGTGTGGGAAGAGATCCTTTTAGATGAAAAAAAAAAATGTATGAACATGAATGTGTATGTGTTTTAATAGCCAAAGGTTAATTGCAATATGATTTGGAAATATATATATATAGTCCCCAGAAAACCCATTATTTTACAAATTTTGTTGCTTAGTATTGAGGCTTGAGTAAAAATTATTGTGTGGAAAAAAAATTGAGTAAATAATTGGTACACGTGGTACTGAGAAATGGCACAAACTGTACAGGAGGGAAGGTGAATGATTGAAATTTGGGGAACATGCAAAGGACTGTGGAGGAATAAATTTTCTTCTCTAGGGCTTGTGTTTTGCCCACCCTAGTAAGAGGGACCAGGGCTGTTTTCACAGAAAGAAGATATTGTTTCTCATGTTAGATGAAACTTCAGCCAGCTGAGTCACATGTAATCTCAGTTTTGCTCCCTTGATTATCCTCTGAGTATAACTGCTAAACTGGCAGGTTCATTTTTTTCATGCCAGATTTTGTTTTTTGAGCACTTACTGCCTACTGGATTCTGCTCTGGTTGCTGGGAAGATAGTAATAGGCAAGATAGACAAGGCCTCTGTCCTGATGGAGTGTAAATTTCTGTGTGTGTGTGACTGTCTGTGCATGTGTTTGTGGAGAGATAATCAATACGAAAACTCATAGAAAAGAGAGTAATTTCACATACCAAGTGCAATGAAAAACCTTAACTAGGGCAGTGTGATTGGGAATGGGAAAATGGATGCTCTACTCTAGATAGGAGAATCTTTGAAGAGGTGACTTTGAGTTAATACCTGAAGGAAGAGAAGGGACCAGCCATTAAAAAAAAAAAAAAATCTATGGGAAGGGTATTCCAGGCTGAGTGAGCATCAAATATCAAGAGTTTGGAATGACAGGGATTGGCCATGTTTTAGTAATAAGAATGGTACGAAAAGAAGTTGCAGAACTAAGTACGTGGCCAGATCATGAAGGAGCCTTGTAGGCAGTGCGCAGATGGTTGCATTTTATTCTAAGTATGCATCGAAGCCCGTGGAGAATTTTAAGCTGAGGAGTGATATGATCTTACCTGATACTCTCATAGATGACTGTGGCTGTTGGAAGGAGAGTGGACTGTAGGGGAACCAGGTGGGAACATGTATGCCTGTTAGGCGACCCAGGCTGGTGGTAATGGGGGGCAGTGTTCTGGTTTTCCTTTTATACTGAACTGCTGTTCTCCCGGTGCACTTGTTTTTCTCCCACCCAGAATCTTGGACTGTCTACCCTGAAGAGTTCTGTGTGCCCAAAACAAAGCAAAAAAGGTTCAGAAAACAGAACAATCTGTTGATCATAACATGTACTAAGTTAGTGGATGAGAAAGGAAGCTAGATGGAGCAGTTACTCAAAGATACTTTTACAAGACATTTTGTTTTCCATTTAGCATTTGGGACCAGTTGAATTCACAGTTACATGATTCTCAGGAGCTGTGAGGGTACATGAAGAATAATAAGGACATTGGCTAAATTCTTTAGGCAGTATGGAGCCATAATATACCACATGTCTTACTGTTAATTCATGTTGCTAGCCCACCCTTTTAATAGCAGCCAGGAGCCCTAATGACACACGCTGTGAATATATATTAAAACGGTCCACACAATTTGCTCTAGTGATGTTGGTTAATTGGGTGTTATTTGGGATCCAGAAAGGATGGCATCTATTGTGGTTTTCCTTTTCTCATACTGCTGTGAAGAACTGCCAGCTCTAAATGCTTCATCCGTGCTTCCTCCGTCTGTGCTCTGGCCTGGAAAATAAATTTTTGGGGCCCCAGTCCCTGGATTTGAGCAAGTACTGTTGCCTTGTCCTCCTTTTGGCCAAACCATCAACATAGCATTTGCTACTGAAGTTGTACTTAAATGTGGTGGGAAATGTTTTTTTATTATAAAAAAGTATCTAATGGATTAAAAACTTGTATTTTTTCTTTTCCCCCTGAAAGTGAAAAAAGAATTGTATCCCATAAGAAACAATTATGTCTTGTTTGAATTTGTCTTAAAATGTATTTTATATGTCATTTTAAATGAAAGTGGAAGTATACTATGAATGCTATATTGTCAGTTAATTTTTTTAATGATATCTCTTGGACATTATTCATATAATTTGAGGGTGGCATATACAAATGCTTACAAGGCGAGAGCCAGGCAGTGTAAATTAGTGAAGAGCAGTGGGTAGGAAACATGTTCAGGCCAAAGCATATTTTTGCCCAGTTTTGTCAGACCTTCTAGTTTTTTGAAAGAAGCTTGACATTTGCATTTTATGTGAAATCCCCCAATTTTTAACTTATGTTTTAAAACTATGCGGGTCCAATTAGGGCGAGAAGCATCCACGTTGTCTCTGATACAGATTTACCTTATTTTTAATCTAATCACCTATTGCTAGACATTTAGGTCTAAAATTCATGTTTATACCACCTATCCTGACTTGTAATTCTTTGCCACTTTCTTGTTGAAATAAGCTTTTGTAGCCAAGGGACCTGATGTCCATGAGTCACACCAAAGGATTTTTCCCTAGGTGCAGGTACTAAAGTATGAGTAGATAAATTCAGTAACAGTAAGTTCACTGAAATATTTAGAACTTAGATAAGGCAGATTGAGGTTTGATAGGATCAGGAGATTATGCAATTTTTAGAGCCCTCCTTAGCATAAAGCATACAAAATTAAAACTGTACAATTAGATACAGGGTCTTGGAGGGGACCTTAAAGCAAGGGACCCTGAAATCTCTGTTTCATTAGCCTCTGGGTGAGGACAAGCTCAGCTCAATATTCTGTATTAACCTAAATGGGAAAAGAATTTGAAAAAGAATGGGTATTTCTGTGGGTATAAACGAATCACATTGCTGTATACCTGTAACTAACACGTCACTGTTAATCAACTATATACTCCAATATAAAATAAAAGTGAAAAAAAAAAAGAAAAGAAATGGAATGATTGGGGAAAAAATAACCTCCAAGGAGAAAGCATAGTTGGTATTTGGAGATTCACTGAGGGACATGGGGGTATCACTTAACGCTGACATTTCAGCAGAGAAAATGAAAATATTCTGTCACGTGATCTGGGAGCCCTCTATCTGGTTATATATTTTAAGAAGTATTTCCCCTAAAATTCTGACTACTTCCAAGGTTCCTTACTCTATACAGAGTTTACTGTTTTAATCAGGAAGATGTCAGGAGAAATAACAGTTCATTTCAGGGCTACAAACTACCTTCTGTTTAACATAAATACATTAACCTTCGATAGAATTTTCTTTCAATTACTGGGGACTCCAAACTCCGGTTATTTACGATATCTGCTACACAAACAGATGAAATAGATATTGAACAAAAAATAGGACCATTAAGGAAGAAAAGATTTCAACGTATTAGCTTTTTTATAGTCAGAAGGCTGAGAAACATTAGTATTTGATGATTAAGTGTCTGCCAAAAGGATCATGAATGGGCGAAAACCCATCATTGCCAGAAAAATCTTCAGCAGCCGTGAAAACCTAAAAAGAGAAAACCAGATGTAATGGGAAAATTAAATAGCTTGTGCGGGGGTGGGGACGGGGGGGTGCACATATAAGTGGGTAGATAGACCATAGGTAAAGAAACAAGTCATTTCATTCGGCGTTGGTTAAAATTATAGTAAAATCAGAGATTGCTAGCTACCGTGGTGCTTCAGGAGAGTCTTTGAAGAAGCTGTTGGAATGAGTATTTGGAGAAAATAAAGCAATAAAGCCTTGATGGTGTTAGTAGCTCTTACCTTTGTTTATAAGCAAGAAAGGGCAAGAAAGGAGATTAGTTTACGTATACACATTCTCATTAGCATAACGTTAAGATTCAAATCCCAATTCTTTTTTTTTCTTTACATCTTTATTGGAGTATAATTGCTTTACAATGGTGTGTGAGTTTCTGCTTTATAACAAAGTGAATCAGTTATACATATACATATATTCCCATATCTCTTCCCTCTTGCGTCTCCCTCCCTCCCACCCTCCCTATCCCACCCATCCAGGTGGTCACAAAGCACCGAGCTGATCTCCCTGTGCTATGCGGCTGCTTCCCACTAGCTATCTATTTTACGTTTGGTAGTGTATATATGTCCATGCCACTGTCTCACTTCGTCCCAGCTTACCCTTCCCCCTCCCCATATCCTCAAGTCCATTCTCTAGTAGGTCTGTGTCTTTATTCCCGTCTTACCCCTAGGTTCTTCATGACATTTTTTTTTCTTAGATTCCATATATATGTGTTAGCATACGGTATTTGTCTTTCTCTTTCTGACTTACTTCGCTCTGTATGACAGACTCTAGGTCCACCCACCTCACTACAAATCTTGTTCTCACTTAACTGTGGGACCTGGGGCAAGGTCCATGTACTAGGGCTGATATTAATAGTATCTAAGGTTGTAGGGACGATTTAGTAAGTAAAAAATGTGAAGCTCTTAGAACAGTGCTATATGTGAGAGTGTTGTTTTTGTGGTAATGATTATTGCCATTACTATTGAACACATACTTTGTATCTTGTCATTGAAAAATTGTTTCTTCTGTTAAGAAATTTTCTGTTCTTAAATAGATCAAAATAAATCAAAAGGTTTGTCTTAATTGTGATTTTCCAGCATCTTTGCCTCAAAAGTTTGAGGTTATGTGTTTGTTATTAAAGGTGACATTTGTTAAAATGCTTTTAAAGGAGAAAATTGTTCACTTAAAGCTGTAAACTCTGCTTGTCATGGGAAGTTGAATTTTCCTCTGAACTCTGTTGTAATGAACACATTACTAATGACCCAGCCTAACCAATCCTGTTATAATTTACTTAACAGTATATAAGACTATAACATTTTTTTCCAAGTTAGCAATATTACATGAAAACATTCTTTCTCATTTAAAGTGTATTTAAATGAAATTTAAAATAACTATTTCTAAAAGATTTAATATTACTTATAATACACTATCTCGTTCTTTCTTAAACCATAAAATAATTTCCTATGCAGTCGTTCTTAAACATTTTGGTCTCAGGACCCTTTAAACTTGTAAAAATTATCAAAGACCCAAAGGGCTTTTGTTTATATGGTTGTATCTATTGAAACTTACTGTAATAGAAATTAAAACCAAGAAATGTTTAAGCTATTAATTCATTTAAAATAACAATAATAAATCCATTATACATTAATATAACTTTAAAAAACCTCTATTTTTGAAAATAATATGAGAATGGCATTGTTTTATAGTTTTGCAAATCTCTTTAATGTTTGATTTAATATGTTAATTAACTACAGTTGTAAAATCTGCCACAAAGAAAGATTACATGATCCCATGAAAGGTATAAAAGGATACCTAACATATTTTTCAATGGACTGAAGAGTAATTTTCTTAGGAAGTGACATATAAATCAAGATCTGAACAGGAGCTGGAGGGAGCCAGGCAAAGAGAACAGAGCATAGGAAGACCTTAAACATGGGAGGATTTTGATGTATTTGGATGATGGAAGACAGGCCACTGTTGGATACGTTGAATGAGAGGACTAGAGGCTCAAGATGAGGCTGGAGAGAGAAGCTGGGGTGAGGGTCATGCAAGGGTCTTTGGGGTCCCTGTGGACTAATGTAGGTTTAACCCTACGAGGAAGAGGAGCCATCCATGGGATTTAGGAAGGGAATAGTGAGGATGACATGACCCAATTTGCACTTTCAAAAAATATCACTCTAGCTGTTTAGGGAGAATAGGTTTTAGTGTTGGGAAGAATGGCTATAGGAAAACAGTTACAAAAACTATTGTAGCAGAATATGCAAGAGACGATACATATTTAGGAAGTTGTATAGGGTGGAACTGGTGATTGATTGGATAGGGGCAGTGAACTGAAGGAAGGTGATTTATTTTTCTTCAACTCATCCATTTTCATCTCACACACATGTTTTTGTTCTTAACTCTAGTTGGGGAAGAAAACAAAACAAAACCTCAAATTAGACCATGAAGCAGAAATTCTGTGTTTGAGTTAGGAGTTTGGATTTGTTATAACCACCTGGGTAGCAACTTAGGAAGCATGTCATCATTTATCCTCTCAGAATTATGGCATTTTATATTCGGTACCATATTACAGGTGTCACGAAACTGTGGTTTAAAAGAAATTGTTCTAAATTCTACGGCTTCGATACAGCAATTACTTGAACTCGTATTTGTTTAGCAGGCGAAGCTTTTGCACTCCTCCCTCTTTAGGCGGATTTTATATTCTCAGAGCTGGGTATTTGGATAAAGTGGAATCTGTCCATCACAACAGTAGCCATCCTGAGCGTCCAGATGTTGGGGAGCTCCTGCCAGGAAGGGAAGACAGCTGTTTGGAATGGGAAAGGAGTAGAGGATACTGCAGAATACGTCAAGAGTTTTATCAGGGGAGTGAGATGACAGTTGGTAGCAGAAAAGGGTGAGCAGACACTGGAACATGTCTGGAAAAATCAATTTTGCTTTTGGCTTAGGTAATAGCCTAAGACATTCAAAACTGTTTTGTGCTATGGAACCCTGCATGTGTCTGGATTATCTATCCAGCCAGCCTTGTTGAAGTACAAGCCGTAGGATTAATAGGTCGCAAACGTGCTCTGATCAGTGTATTTCAGCCTAGTTCTAGATAGACAGGCAGTACATTGAGTAGTTTTATAAATGGTTTGTGAAAGTTTTTGCTTATGACTGTACTACATTTGGGACATTGCAATGCTGTATCTTACACCCAGTGAGAAAATAGGACCTGACCTAACACTATTAAAAAGAACTTTAGACATGTGGAAAAATGCAATAGGTCTTCAGGGTTTTAGCTTTTCATTGAACTTGCATTTTAGTTTTAACTCTTAGGTGTATTAGGATTTGATATTAATCTCTGAATAATCAGATTAATGAACAAACAGATTTGACTCTTACAAAGAATTGCATGTAGCTGTCCTGGAGAGGTTCTTTAGGACTGTGTGCTCAGGTTACCCCCAAACCTTCTTAAAATTGTCCACAGTTTATATATAAATTCTCTTGTTTTTTAAATGAATTAAAAACCAATATAGCAGGTGATTTCTTGGGCAACGGGCCAACATTTCTTCCTTTCCTGGTCAAAGCTTTCAGCTGGCATTCTGAAATACAGTCTTGGCTCTGATGTCTCTTCACTTACTGTGGACCACACATGTGTTCCTTTTATTATGATTCCCGTACCAATGTATGTATTTATTTATCATGGTAATTAAGCCTTTAAAAAGTCATTTAGTTTTAGAAAATGGATTCAAAAGTACTCCAAAAATTTTTCTTTTCAATCGTAAAGTCTTTAAATGTTCTCTTAAAGATTATTGGAATTTTGCATTACCAAGTCCAAGCATTGTGCATATGATGTGTATGCAAATGGAAGAGAAGTATGGTGGAATGATTTTTAAATATTATTTACTCCTGATTCTAAATGTTGTAAACCAAGGTGATTGCTAGAACTATTCACTTTAATTAAATGGCCTTTTGTAAGCATTTAGTAGATAGATTCATCAATACTTCATTGGATGGGTAGGTAGATACTTCTTGTTTCTTATGTCCATACTTGACACTGATGTTGTCTTTAGGATTTTTGAGGGTTCAGGCAGAGTTCTAAAATTCTGATAAGAATTTTATATAATTCACATATTTATATGTAGTTTAAGGACTCAAGAATAGAATACTATACTTTAAAAAAAAATCTTTGCAAAATCAAGTTAGGAAAGGCAGCCTCGTGAAATAAAGAGTGCTGGAGTGAGATTTGAATGTTCCCAAATTGAGTCCAGGTCTGTAATTTAGGAGCTGTTTCCTTTTTGGTAAAATGAAGTGATTAGACTAAAACTGCAGTTTTTTGGTTGGTTGTCTAGTTTCTCTCTCTCTCTCTCTCTCTCTCTGAGATTTGGCAGTAGAATCCTTTTTCAAACAAAAGTTAATATGAACCTCTCAAATAAGATAGAGATATAATCTTTGACCTTCTGTCTGCAGTAAGGATAGGGCCTGGAAACTTCTCTGCTTAGTCTCTTCCTCATTTCCCTACCCATGAGCACCCTCAGAACTTCTCACTCCAGGAGATGATGCTGCACAACCCCTGTGTTCCACGCACCACAGTTACAAGATCCTTGGGTTATGTGAACAATTTTTCATCTCTAAAAATCTTTGATTGTATTTTAAGTGCTTTCAATCCATAACTTAACGGTAGGGAATGTGGATGGACCTGCTTCTCATGATGGTGTTTTCAAATTGATGTCCTTGTCTCCCTGATGCTCCTGGTGCTTGGAGCAGTTTTCATGTGCTAGTTAGGTGATCGCAGTCAATTAACGGAATCTTGAAGGGATAGGTTTTCAGTCAGTAGGAATTATTCCTTGAGGATGCCTACAGTGCAAATTCTGAATATGTCTGCTTCCTCGCGAGGTATGTATTAGAGAAGTGTTGTAGGAAAATGTAGAAAAGGCCAAAAAAGTTTGAGATAACCCTGTCCCCAGAGGACTAATAATCTTATTGAAAGGATAGTGAGAGACATCTTTTGTTGGGATCTATTGGAAAACTGCGCCTTCCCCGTCCTATGGGCTTCCGATGGAATTGGCAAGCACAGTGTCCTGTTTGCATGGGGTGGGCACTTGACTTGGGCCTGGACAGTTTTGCTGTCACAGGCATATACCCTTAATGATTGATCTGGGGAGCTGTTGCATTTTCTAAGCAGGGCCAATCAGAACCTTCCATGAGATTTGATAAACGAAGAAAGAAGGCTTGTAGAAATCTGTGGATTTGGGGTTTCAGAGTCCACTTGCAGAAGAGGAGTGTGAGGTCAAAAACCCAAGATAATCAGAGACAAACAGAATTTGGAGATAGAAAGGAGAGATGGGGGAGAGCCAATAAGAAAGGGTATTTCCCTTGATCTAGATTTGCCTGACGTTCTGTTTATCTTTAGAATGCCTAGTTATATAAGGCAATGAAGACTTTTTCTAGCTGAAGAGAGTTTGATTCTCATTCTTGCCATCTGCAACCAGGGAGTCTTGAATAATAAACACAAGAAACTTCTGAAGAACGTTAAGCTGGTACATCATAAAGTGCAACGTACTTTCAGAGAGAGGAAGATTCTTCTCTTTTGTTTTGCTTTCAGGTTGGTGGAAGCATTGCCCGACGGCCACTGTTTCCTTGTCTCTTGGAAAACCATTAGCGCTCAGGATTGCTCCACCACTTTCTTTTTCCTTAAGTCTATTCTAACTTTGCACATCTTCCATTTCAGTCTGGCTTTTCTCGTATGATCCTTTTTAGCTCCCTGCTCAGTATTATTTCCTTTCATACATGTTGCAGACCATGTTTATTTTTCCAAACTAAATAATTACAATTACTTTGCACATAGATTTTTTTTCCTCCTCTTCTTACTAGTTCTTTAGATTTTTCTTTTACTTTTTAAAAGATTTTCTCCTCTTCTTACTAGTTCTTTAGATTTTTCTTTTACTTTTTAAAAGACATTTTGGCTTCAGAAATATTTCTGCTTATACATCTATTATGGTAAACAGAGAGGTTTTTTGGAGAAAATGTCCTAAACTGTCCTAGAAGTAGATATCAGTCTTGTCTCAAGAGGTGTCTTCTATCTGAATCTCTATTATCCTTGAGGTCTCGAGAGTCTGTCTTCTAATAATTAGAGGTCTGCTATAATATACACAGGCTAAACCTTTTATATCTAAAACAAGGTCCAAACATTGCTTTCACATTAGTTTCCCATTGGCCCATCCTACCAATGGATATTACATGGCTTCTGGGCTGTGTGTCCTGATGTTGGGAGTGCTTCATGTTCCCCTTTTTTGAAGATAAGAGTGTGGCTGGAGACAGCGCTTGTTTTAAATTCAACTCATACCTTAAACTGGTTTCCACTAGTAGCTCTGAAATCCACATTGATGAATTCAAGCTAGAAAGACAGCATACATTTGAGAAGAGTTTTCTGCCTGTTGACCGAAAGGAGCCAGCAGCTTAGGACAACTTGGTGGGAAGAAGGTGAGGTCTGATGCTGGGCAAGGACAGACTTTGACCCTCAACCTGGGAGAATTGAGCCAGAGAGCTATTTCCTCAAGTCAAAAATGTAATGAACGCATGAGAGTGTGTGATCTAAATAAGTGTATGCATGTGTCTATATACATAAAAAATATACTTTTATGTTTGTGCACACATGTTGGCCTTATCACGTGAAAAATAAACAACAGCTCAAGGATGGATGTCATGACAATAACGTGAGAGACGAAAGTCTGTGGAGGAAGCTAAGATAACTTGTAGAATAGCCTTTAGGAACGTAGGTTTCTCTATTCAGAACGCCTTTTCAACTACACCAAAAACAAACAAACAAAACAAAACAAAAACCCCTCAGTTCTTAATGATAACGTTATAATTACTTTGACTTATCCACAGTACATGCACAAGTCTCAGAATAACAATGCCAGTTTTAGCATGAATAATGTAATTACTATGAGCAGTTTAAGACATTTTCTCCAAATTACCTTGTTATTAAATAGTCACTTGGAATAGCCCCTCTGTGAATGCTTACGACACCAACTAGATAAGAAATCAGGTTAATTTGTCTTATTTCACTTCTGATTTATAGAGATTGCTTTTTTATATTTAGTTTTATTTTGTAATTATGTAGAAAATTTACCACATGATTCCAAAAATTGAATCTCTAAAACAAGGTATAGTCAAAGAAGTCTAATTTCTTTCTCTTCCCTATATCCTGTCTCTTCCTCCCACAGATTTTTATTAGTGTCTTATTCTACTTTTAAGACATAAGCAAATACATAGATATAGATAGGGTTGTACATATGTGTGTGTATGTGTACATATACACATATGTATGTACACACATACATACATACACACACATGTGGGCCACATTGTTTCTTTGGTAAGTTTAGGATACACTGTATGATTTTTTTCTGACGTTTTTTCCTTAGCAAAATACCCTGGAGAGCCCTCCATTGCACTTTCTAGAGATACTTCTTTTTTACAATTTCATAGTACTCCATTGTGTGGTTTTATCATACTTTATTCAACCCATCCCCTATTTATAGATATTTTGATTGTTTCCTGTCTTTGTTATTATAAATAATGCTGCAGTGAATAGCTTTGTGCATATATCTTTCGTTTTTCTTTGCCATTATGTCTTTTGGATAGATTCCCAGAAGTGGAATTTCTGTCAGAGGATAAATGCCTATGGAATTTTGCTCAGTATTGACAAATTTCCTTCCATAGGGTTTGTAAGTGCCACACTGCATTCACGCCAGAACTATATGAGAGTTTCTGTCTCCACAAGTTGGGCCAACATACTATGTTGTCAAACTGAAAGATTTGCATATCTGATAGGTAAGAAATGTCTTCTCAGTATACTTTTAATTTGCATTTCTCTTCTTAAAAGCAAAGTAGAATTTTTTTCATATGGTTAAGATCCATTTGCATATATTTACCTGTGACTGATCATTTCATATTTCTAACTCATTTTCACTCTGATTATCGACCTCTTTTTCTAATTTTTGAAGCCTTGTATATATTTGGAACTTTTGTCTCTGGTGTAAGTTACAAATATCTTTTTCCAGTCTTCTTTTGAACCTTTTCCATACAGTGTTTAATATAATCACAAGTTTCTGTCTTTTCCCTCATTGCCTCTGCACTTTAAATCATAGTTAGGGTTCCTATAGTTTAACTAATTCATGGTTAGGAATCCTAGGATTCTTCATTTGTAGGTTATTGAGAAATTTACCAATGTTTTATTCTGATGCTTAGTTTCACTGTTAATAGTTAAATATTTGATCCAGTTGGAATCTCTCCTGGTTTATAGTCTAACGAATGGACCTGGTTTTATCTTTCTTCATGTGACTATGTAATTATGCCAACAGTGCCATTAAAAACTCCATCTTCCCTTCAATAATTTGAGGATGCAGTATTTATTATATACTAAATATTCTGTTGGATTTATCATCAATAGTAGGAAACACGTCCTACTACTGGCTTAGTGGAAGCCTTAGGCTCTGTCGGGGGCTGGTGGTGGGGTAGTGGATTGCCTGGACTAAATCTGAGGTAGTTATATAAGAGAGACGGAGTGAGGGAAAGATGGGGATGGATGTTGAGTAACCAGCAATGCATTAGTTTTCCTTTCTGGACCATAAGCTTCTCAAGGTCACAGGGTTCTAATGTGTCCTTATGTCCCTTGCCATTAGTACAGTGCCTAGACACATTACAGGTGTGTAAATGCTTACAAAAGAGTACTCAGCTGGCATAGTACTACTTACTGTGATTTTATAATAAATCAATTTTTTTTTTTTTTTTACAAACTATAGTGTGGCTAAAATAAGATATTTTAAAATATATTAGTCACTAGGTTCATAAGGCCTGAATAAGTTGAATAAATGTTTTAGCATTTGTTTTTGAGTCCTCTTTTGAATTTTGAATGTTCTCTAGAGAGTACTTTTATTCTGAGAATTCAATAAATTGTATAAACATTCTTTGTCTCTGAGTTGAAGTAGATGAAAAGCAGTAGATTGCAAATTTCCTTAAAGGCAGAATCAGTGTGTTTTTTGTCACCCTGCTCTGTACCTGAAATAATGCAGATGTTCTCTTAATACTTATCAAACGAATGAATGAATGCTATCTCCATTTTACAGCCAGTCATGGAAACTTAGAGCTCAGTGGCTCTCTCAGAGTATCATTCAGCTAAAAGAAAGGTCTAAAACTTTTGCCCACACAGAAATCCATTGCCTTCCTTAGCGATTATATTCTTTTATATTCTCAGAACCATACTTTATAGTCCACAAACATGAAATCATACTGTTGAAAAACCAAGCTTTTGTGGAAAATAATAACCAATGCTTTGAAAAGATAGACGACTATTTCGTAACAGAGATTGAAAATACATACATTGTATGCCAAAGAATGAGTATATTCTTGGCATGTGATAACCCAGAAAACTAGATAAACTTAATTTTAAATATACTCACCAATATTGGTCTCTGTCTTCATGTCCCTTCCCATAATGTAGGCATTTAGGATTTTTAGCTTCTCAGCCGTCCTCGTAAGCTTTGACTTTTATAAGGTGCTTAAGTGTCAACATCTAATTTCCGAAGATGAGTTTACAGTTTGGGGTAGGTGATTTTAGAGTAAGTACACTTTGCTCACCTCAGACCTGGCACAGGATAAAGAAAATTTGTCAAGTTCTGAAAACCTGTATCTCTTAATAAGCTTCTCCAGGAAAAATGTGATTAAAATGTTTCCTAAGGTTAAGGTTTCGCCTGTGGCACTTTGAATTTCCGCAGCTTAACACATCATCAGTATGACATGTCACGCTTGGCTTGGTCAGCAGTTCGTGTACACAGATTAAGCGTAAATGCATTTAAAATGACAGATTCAAATGTATCCCAATACTAGAGGAACTGCTGGTAAAATGGCACAGGCCAAGCACTTCTAGTAAAAACATTATTGTCAAGTACTTACCGGATCTGGTTGGTTACCTCATTTGGACATCTACACTGTTGCATCACCCAGTTTGCTAGGTCCTAGGCTTCCCTAGGTGTGAATTTACTCCAGTAAGATATCACGTTCCAAATTGTGCACAGTAAATTTCAAATGTATCTGCAAAGGGAATGCAGCCTTTATTCTAGGAAAACATTACCCATTCCATAGCCTTGCCAACCAATACCTTGAGTTTTCATGTTTTATGTGCCTAACGTTTTCCAGAAAAATCAAAAAGACTTTTTTAAGGGGCAGTGAGTAGAACTTACATACAGATATATTCCATAGCTTTTTGACATTTTCTAAAGGGTTGTATTGATTTTTCCCCTTTCCTTCTGTTCTTTTTTTTCCCCCCTAGGTACTTATTGGTATATACACGCACTCACACTCCCTACTTACTTCACACATTTGAGATAGCATTTTGCTGGTTAAGGAAGTAAATTTGGCTTTCCTAGGTGTGTTTTGAGATTTTTTTTTTTTTTTAATGCTTTTGCCAGATCCCTAAAGATCACTTTCATCCAACTTCTGATGTGGCTCTGTGTGTGTGTGTCTGTGAGTCTGTGTGTTGGCTCACAAAGATATTCTTTTGAGGTGGGTCTAATGGGGTTAATCTTTTCTTTTTATTGAGGTAAGAGTTGCAATGAAACTATGACAATATATGTGACACTAAACTGGAACAGTGATTGCAACAGAAGTGAACTGTTAAAGGTACAGCTGACTCCAAATTAAATTAACAAAAGTATATGGTGTGGGGATTTTTAAAGGGCAGCTTCTTTTTATCATCTGTCTGTCTGTCTGTCTGTCTGTCTGTCTCTCTCTCTCTCTCTCTCTCACACACACACACACACACACATACATTTAATGAAGCACCCTATTGAAACTTAGACTGTGCCTAAGAAATGCCACTTAGAAATGCCTACCGAGTCTGCATTTTCCTTAAACAGTATAATTTAATGGCAGAATTGCCTACCTGTCTGCATTCTTTTAAAGAATTATGCTAATCATACAAGTGGCCCTGCATTGCATGATTGATGTTTGTTTTGGTCCGGCCCTTGCCTCCTTTATGCCTTAGAGAACATAGCTATAATGGATTAGGTTTAATTCCTACAGTTTTGTGCTGTTCTGCTGGCATGTTAAGTCTAAACAAAAGGGAAAAAGATGGTGCTTTTGGCAATAAGTCTTGGCTTGCTAAGAAAGTCAACCCCTACCCAGATATGCCAGGCAGCCATGTACAAACTCTAATACCTCTGGAGTCTGAAGAGCCACCTTTCCTCTGAAACTTATACACACAGGACAACTTACCTCAGACATTTTAGAGCATGGTTTTTATATCACAGGCACTGGGTCTTGGAAGCAAGAAAGGAGAAACCCTGTGCCCTTTTGATTTTAACAACAAGAAAAAAAAATTCAAGGGAGAAATTCTTAGTGGATCATCTAGTTGAACTCATTTTCTGTGTTATTTTTAAGACATAAGACAAGTTTTTAAAACATAGTTTCACCAAAAACACATAAATACGATCATGCAATTTTTAAGTTTTATTTTATTTTTAAAATTTATTTTTGGCTGCGTTGGGTCTTTGTCGCTACACGTGGACTTTCTCTGGTTGTGGCGAGCGGGGGCTTCTCTTGTTGCGAAGCACGGGCTCTAGGCGTGGGGCTTCAGTAGTTGTGGCTCACAGGCTCTAGAGCGCAGGCTCAGTAGTGGTGGTGCACGGGCATAGTTGCTCCGCGGCGTGTGGGATCTTCCCGGACCAGGGCTCGAACCCGTGTCCCCTGCATTGGCAGGTGGATTCTTAACCACTGTGCCACTAGGGAAGTACACGGTCATGTAACTTTGTATACACATGCATACATGTAAGTACATGTACACAAATGTATAAATGTGTGTATGTGTATTTTTGTACCTTCAGCCCTTCCCACCCCGTTTTCACTCAGCACTGTGCCCTCACCATTCTCAAAACCCTCACCATCCACACTACCATCCATCCTACTTCTTCCCTGTGCAGATCTCCCTTAGGGAACGAGCTCCTTTAGAACTTTCCATCTACTGCGCTCAAATGTTAATTCATTGGTGGCTGAATCCTTGGGCTGGTCACTTCTGGCCATGCACAGTTTCAGTTCTTTTACCCCAGTGTGTCATATAAAAAAGTTGTTCTTGTATATCTGTGCTGAGATATGAAAACAGTTGTAAAGTCCTGACCTATGATGATGCTTCCATATTTTTCAGCATGCTAATGTGTCTATATAATAACACATATGTGTCTGTATGTATATTTACACATTCATATCTGGAGAGATTTTTTTGTTACTGTTTTACAACACTGGAATTTTATTGACTCTTTTCTCTTTCAATAATTATTTGTGGAAATCCCTTCAAGGCCACTGAATAGCTCTAATAAGTTGGTTTGCACGTCTGTAATGTAATTTTATAACTATTAGTTTTAAGAAAGAGCTTTCAGTAGTGAAAACTCTTGGTATCATCTGGGGGTGGGAAGGTCATTTCAGGTCCTATAAATATTTTTAAAAGAGATGGTCTTTGTTTCCTGGGTGAGTAGTGGTGACTTTTATGCCTCCATTGAAGGATATTAATTTTATTATCATGACAGAAATTTTTTTTGAAGGAAAGGTATTCAGTGAGGATTCTGGCTATGTTTTAATCTCCTTGTTAAATATATGGGTTTCTTTACCATTTGGGGGGTCATTATTTTTTCTTTTTTTAACTTTATCTTTTACAGTAATTGTAAATTCCCAGGAGTTACAAATAATGTGTCAGGAGATCTCATGTACACTTCACACCCACGCCTTAATGTTGGTGTCTTGCTTAATTATAGTATGATACCAATATGAGGAAATTGACGTCCGTGTAATCCACAGAATTTATTCCGATTTCACCAGTTCTACCGAGTACTCCTGTGTGTGTGTGTGTGTGTGTGTGTGTGTGTAGTTCTATTTGAGTTATATTTTAACTTTAATATGTGAAACAGATTCTTCTATCACTCAAATTCTATGCTTCAAATTTATAAATGAAAGTAGATAGAACTGAGGTCATAGAAAAACTGAGGTGTTGAAGTAGTTTTCTGAGTGATACTGTGGGATGCCATTCTGCGTGTAACCTTAAAAAAAATCAAGAAAGGTGCTTCAGGGTTTACAGCTTCACATAGACACACGTGAAGGCAGAGAATACATAAAATTCTCTCTGAAGAGCCCATGGTTGCCACATCTCAGCCTTCTAATGAGAAACGGGGTTCAGCGCTTCTGCACTGGGCCAGTAGGGACTGTCTCTTATCTAAGAATATATAATAAATAATGAGTATTTGTGGAAAGATACGTTCTTCTAACTACAAAGACACCTGCTGAGCTTGCTTGGATTGTAATTTTATAGCAGCCTTTTTCTAAATTAATTACATATTTGTAATCAGGAAACCATAGCTACTCTTTAGAAGTAATGTCTCATGTACAACTGTGAACAAGTAAATTAGTACCAACCAGCATCTGATTACATGCCGTGACAAAGAAAGTGTATTTGGGTAGCAGCCCTCCTTCTCTTTACAAACTGTCGTGGTCGTCAGGGTGGTGTCTGGTACTTTAACAGAGTCAGAGAAACTGAAGGGCTGATCCCACCTGGAAATGCAGCCTCGAATTACTTTCATATTATGGTGTCCATGGACTACAGAGGTCATAAGAGACAGAAATCTGCCTTCATAACTTGTAGGTCAACTCCTTAAATTTTCCTGTCAGCAAGTATGGTCCAGAAGAGTGAAGTGCTATCCTTAAAGGCATAAAGTGACAAAGGCACAGTGTCAGAGTCTTGACTAAAATTCAGGGATCTTCCTCTGGAAAGATGTTCCTTCCACTCTAACACTGTAGTACTCTGCTCATTTTTATGCGTTAGATCAGTGGATTTAAAAGTCCTAACAGCCTGTTAACAGCCGACAAAATTTTCCAAGGTGGTTTTCCTTCTCTCTGTCACTAGACTATTCTAAGGGAACTTAGGAGCTCCTGGGACAGGCAGCCATCTCTTGTAATAGACAGCTGACTGGTAAGAGTAGGTTTGATGGCTCTAATTCCTATGCTAGGCTAACATGACACAATTCAAAGTTTTCTAAAACATTCTTTTTTTTTTTTTCTCCCCAAGGATCCAAAGTAAGTTTAGTTGGGGTCTAGTTCAGATTTTTGGTGAAAGTGTGGGTAACATCTAGATCCAATATACAGTGGACTAACTCAGGTGTTCATTAGCAATGACTGTCTAAAAGAATGTTATTATGGAATATTTGAAACATATGCAAAAGTAGAGTGACTAGTATAATAAATTCTCATGTCATGGCTTCATGGTCAAATGTTGGTTTTGAAATAGTTACGTGTAAGTGATTTTGTTTCCTTACAGATGGCTGTCCTATTGTTTTGGTGGGGGAGAGGTTCTGATGAATGGTTCTTTTCATCTGACTGCCTGAGGCAGCATCTCTCTTCCCCTGAGCGGCTCTGCCAGGTTCTTTAACGTGTTATTAGGGTTAGTGGTGGCCCTCAGAAATAGAAATCCACAACGTAGAATTTAGAATAATGGTAAAAATCTGCTGTGGGCGACCATGTTTCTGTTTAAGACACCAGAGGGAGCTGTGTTTTCCACGGCGAGGCTGACCACCTCCGGGTTGGTGAAAGCAGCAGTGCAACATATGAAGTACATACAGGGTATTGGAAGTAACAGTGGCTAAATCGCTAAACCAAGAGTGAAATCTGTGTTCGAGGGAACAGTAAAAACCAAAACTTACAGACTGGAGTCTCTTCAAATTTGGCCAAGTACCGACAATCCATGTTGTTTTATTTTAAGTTAGGTAAGTGGCAGCCTCCCCAGCTGGGCTTTAATAAGCTCTGTTGAAGGCAGGGACCATTTTCTTCTTGCTGCCTGTCTCTCTCCCTCATGCCGGGCAATAAATGTAGATGTTTGTTGAATGGATGAGTGAGTAGATGGATGTGTGGGTGAACAGAGGAGTAAAGAAAGGCATCTTAGGAAATAAAACTGAATTCACAGCCTCAACATTTTAGGTGTCAAGAGTGTGATGTCAGAGTGTTTCAAAGGCTGGCCCATTTTTAGGCAGATACCATTAAGAGCAATGTAGCATTAAAATAGGCCATTCTGTTATTGTCTCAGGTCACATTTTTAGAACCTAATTAAAAGTTCAGTGACAGTCTTTTTTGTAAAAAGTGGCAGCAAAAGAGTTCTGGTAAAATCTTGTCCTTTTCACATTTTAATGATTCCATTCCCTTGTTCTGGGCCCATTGTATGCTAAATTCCACTGTGTAAAAATAATTCTGGTAGTGTGTAGCATAACTCCAGTAACAGATCTCGGGAGAAGGGTGAGGCTGAAAGTAGACATGTTAGGGAGTATTGTGTTCTGTTCAATATTATCCACAACAGTAAATCAAACATGGTAGAACAGAATGCATACAATTCATGTAGCTCTTTAGGCCACTGTCAAACATCAGGCCCTGAAATACTGGAAAAGAAGTTAGGTATCATTCCTCAGTTTGCAGATGGGGATTGCCTAGAAGGGGAGTTGATTAACCCAGTCCTGTGGGTAACAGAACCCTCATTAGCACCTCAGGGGCATCCTTAATCCAGTATCTCTGCCTCCATGACCTTGATCCAGTACTGTCCTCTGGATGGAGGAGCTATGTTCCTAAGTCTTTCCGTAGTGCCCTAGTCTTACCTTGTTTATGTTAAATATTGTCAGTTTCTTCTCTCATCCATTATCCCGTGAGGTGTTTTCTCTTTTACACACTATCTTCATCAACCTCTTCTGGATGTCATACAGTATGTTAGTAAAGGGCTTAACATGCTTAGATAAGGAACAACAGAATGTAGAATAAAATCTTCAGTGTAATAAAAGAACACTTGTGTTCTTCACACAAATTAAGGCAGTGGAATTACTGTACATTGGTATATTGTTTCACATTTTTAGTCGTCTGCATCTGGCATCTCCAATATAAAGCGGAAGAAAAATTATCTCTGTTCTCTCCCTAATGCGGGGTAAGCCTGTTACCTGTTCAGAGTTCTCATGGATTTCTTTTTAATTCCTGAGTGTTTTAAAATTTCTACTTAAACAAGACTTTCTATGATTCTTGAAATTTGCACAGAACAATTTAGAAATTCACATACCCAGGCTGAAAACATAACATATACAAAAACATCAAAACAAACAAAAACATTAAAAAGCATCCCAAAGGCCAGTTTTAGGAGAAACTACAGAATTCTGTGCTTTTTCTGTCTTATTCTTCTGACATTGATTCTCTCCATGTCACCCCTTTCCTTGCCCACCCCCACTCAGAGTTAGGAACACCTGACATTTGAAGCAATCTCCTCGGAGGGCCCACAATTAAATGGCAATAAAATGAGATGGTGATCTTCTAACTCCGACCATCTCCGTATTTCCGTAGTTCAGAAGGTCTCCAAGTACTGGTTATAACTCGTTCATGGAATGTGATTTCAATTTAGTATGTCTCACCAAACTTAAAAAAGAAACAAGAAAATAAATACTACAGAATAGGTGATGTCTGAGAGTATCACTTATAGTAAGAGCAGGTGTTGGGTTATAACAACTTTACCACATCAACTCTCTCTGTGTGTCCTAGATTATGATGTATAATGTCCAGCTAACGATACTGCACTAGTTCATCATCCTCTCAGTGATGTGGGGAGTCAGAGGAATGAACATCAACTCTTAACCTAAAGTAACTCTCGGTATCTGGCTTTACTTGGCTTACTACCAAATCCACAGTAATGATCTCCTCTTTGGGCTAAGAATAATGGAGCACCCAGCCTTTCCCACTGCTAACAATAGCATGATGCCTTTGACAACTTTTTTTTAGAAAATAATACCTCAACCTGGATATACTGAAAAGAAGCAAATATTTTTGACTTCCCCATACCCCAGTACCCACGAGGGAAGTATTTTAATGATCTGGTGCTCCACATGGTTTAAATTTATAGTTTAAATTTTGTTCTCTGCAGTAATACTCCTGTAGATTATTAATAAGCTTTCATTCCTTGTGAGACAGTTTGTTACCTTTACACCAGTGCACATGCATTTTTTAGTGATTCTCTTGAATTATTCCATCTAAATTGGAAGGATTTGCCAAGATAGAGAGATTTGGAAATTGAGACTTGGTTAGTTAGAAAATGGTGCCAGAGCTGGACCTCCTCCATCGGGTATTTCTCATAACCATAAGTTGACAACGATGTTATTTTGCTGGTGGTTCTTGGACAGACAAAAGAGAAGAAGATCCTCCTTCCTAATGAACGTGAGGAGCCTGTTAGATATGTAGGTATTCTCTCTGGGACACTGGTAAAAGAAAATTAAATCAACTCACGACAGCTATCTTGCATATCTCACCTGGGAAGGTATGCATGCAGTAGGACAGGCACTGCTTAACATTAATCAGCCTCCTGAAGTCATTACATTCATGAGGAAATGTAATTCACATGTGATTACTTTTTAATTTACTCTGTAATCACATTCCAAGTGAACGGGCCAAGCTTAAAATGAAATTTAAAAGTCAAATACTGCTTTGTATTAGGAATTCACAATTTTTATATGCACTTAGGTTAATAAAGCTTTTACAATAACCATTTGTGACTGAGCATATGATAATTTTTGGATGAAAGTTAGTGCCATACCTTAGATAAAATGTACTTGATATCCCTCCAAGTACTCAACTGAACCCAGGGAGTCTCAGAACTCTACTCTGTGCTGAAATCCTGCCTCATCTAAACTTTATTTGAAAAAAAAAAAGAATCATCCAAACATTCCTCAATCCCAGATCTGAAGTTGCGATAAAGGAATGTATTTTTAATTCCTGCTGTGCCTGTGAGGCATATCCATTTGTTTTATCCATCATCAGAAAGTGTGTACAGAACCTGTTAGTAACTGACGTAAGTTCATCAATGGGGGACGTAAGTTCATCAATGGGGGACGTAAGTTCATCAATGGGGAACGCCAGTGCCTGCAGTAAGAATCTTCCTCCAACAATGTGGCCTTTCAAGTTTATAAAGTTACAAAGCTGCTGTGTTAGTTTCACAAGCGCCTTTTGCCTTTAAACTGAGAGTTCAAAGGCCTAAGACCCATTGTTGTGGGTAGTAGAGAGTAGGTTTGTGTTTTGATTTGTCAGCCAGAACTAAGGTCAATGTAGAGAAATCTACAAAGGATTTACAGATTTCTAGTCAATACGAGGAAACATTTGTATCATTTGGTCTTACCTGGCATTGGACTAAACAACTTCAAAAGTATTAAGATCTCTTTCCCAGAGATAATAAAAAGCAGGATTCTCTTGTCCAGTGCTGGTTTGTAGTAGCACCACACAGTTATTAACTTACAAGTTTCAAAATAATTGTGGTGTGTTTATGCCAACTTTACTATTATTTACCTTAGGAAAATTCCCTTTGTTCTAACTAATGGACGACTTTGCTTTGTTCTAAGTTAGTGCTATTTAATAAAGATGTAGTGCAAGGCACATATAAAGTTTTCTAGTAGCCACATTAAAGAAAGGAAAAATAAGCAGGTGAAATGAATTATAATAATGTCTTTTATTTAACCCAGGATATCCTATTATTTCAACATGTAACCAATATTAAAAAAAAATTTATGAGATCTTCTTTTTTCATACTAAACTTTGAAACGCTGTGTGTATCTTACACTTACAGCACATCTCAGTGTGGACAAGCCACATTTCAAGTGTTCAAGAGCCACTATGGTTAGTGCCTACTGTATTGAGCAGAGTAGCGTTAAGTTCTCATAGTCACGAAATCATGACTTTGATATGCTGGTTATATTTTCTTAAATGCATGCTAAATAAATGTGTTTTTTTTGAAACTTTTAAAAAAGTTTGATTTAATAAATGAAAAATGCACCATACTATGAGAAACACTCCCTTAATAAGAGTGTGTTTGTTTGTTTATTTGGCAGGAATGTGCACGGTAGGTTGCCCTTGTGTGCATTGGGTTCTGCATGGGTGTTTGTACTTATCTGTGGTCCCCAGCACATGAGCTATAAACACATTTTTTTCTTTTACTCATGCAAAAGCATAGCAGAGTTGAAGGGAATGAGACTGATGTAATCCTGCTTGATGTATTTTTTTTACAAATAAAATGTTTACTCCATATAGTATCTATTTAACATACTTAAATGTAGATGCTTTGTGTAATACACACAGTACACACACGTATATACACTACAATTATTAATGGGGTCAAATGCCTTACTATTTGCCTCATAGCTGAGGCTAGCCCAGTTGTAACACCTGGCCTGAGAAATAAGACTTCTCCTGAAGATCAGGTATCTCAGGCCATTGCCTTTTTTGTCTGCACTTAGGGCCAGTGTGAGATGTCTAACCCATTGTGGTAGGCAAAATAATGTACCCCAGAGATGTGCACATCCTAATCCCCAGAACCTGTGAATGTTACCTTAAATGACAAAAAGGTATTTTATGGATGTGATGTAAATTAAGTGTCTTGATATCCTATTTATTTGGGCAGGCCAGTGTAGTCACTGGGTCCTCATAAATGAGCGAGGGAGGCAGGAGTGTCAGAGAGAGCCGAGAGGAGGAGATATGGTGATGGAAGCAGAGGTCAGAGTGATGTGACATGAGAAGGACTCAACATTGCTGTTGATGGCTTGGAAGATGGAGGGATGGGTCCACAAGCCAAGGAATGCAGGACGGGTCAAGAAAATGGATTCTCCCCTCCTCCCTCCAGAATGAACACAGCCCTACTGACATCTCGATCTTAGTTCAGTGAGACCCATTTCAGACGTCTGACCTTCAGAACTGTAAGATAAATTTGTGTTGTTTTAAGCCATTAACTTTGTGGTAGTTTGGTATAGCAGCAATAGGAAACTAATACCCATTCTGAGCAATGGGATGATTAAAAATGCATCACTTTCAACTTCTTTAGTTTGGAAAAGAAGCATGTTTGGCGCCCAAGTCAAGCAGCTCTTACCCTGGGACACCTTCCTAAACTACTTTGGCTGTGACGAGGGCTCTCCTCCCTTCTTCAGCTCCCACTGTTCTCAGTGCTGGCCTCCGAGACTGCGTGTATCTTACTCTGGTGCAATAATGTGTATGGAAGCCTGTCTCCCCACTAGACTGTTTGCAGGGCCAGGGTATTGCATGCCCTCAGCCCCCAGAAGTTTTTGAATATGTTAAGTAAGTGCCTCAAGACTTCCGTCCTACACTTTAATACAGTGGCTTGTGAAGCACACGGTCACAGGTGTGTGTGTTCCTTTTTTTCCATCTTGTCCATACTGGTGTGGTCAAACGTTGTCCATTTACTTTCTGAAATTGTCTGAGGGCTTCTTGGGAACTGACACTGGAGAGCTCTTTCGCCAACTAAATAGTGTTGGTGTTTTTATTTCATTTGGTTTTCTTTAAGAAATTTGTTTTCACTTTATAGAACATTACTAGGAAGTTGATGAGGAGTCTAATTATCTCCTCCTCTGTCAGCCTGGAAAGACACATGCTTGAGGCATTCATAGCCTGAATATTGGGTCCTATCCATTGAGACCTACAGGTGCTGAGACCATCTCTGTTCTGCAGTGTGTGGCCTGAGACAGGTCTGTTTTCAGGAGCTATATTCCTTCATCTGGTCAGTGATTATACTCATGCCTGCATTTAGGTTTGGAGAGGATAATAGTGATTCTTGTAAAGTGCCTGTGTGTATTCTAAGTGTTCATACTTTTGAAGTGTAGTTTTTGTTAATTATACTCCTCATGGTTGAGGGATTTTAAACTGAGAAATTTTCATTTTCCTGTTGAGTGCAGTCTGGTATTTACAGTGCTACCTTTTAAGCAAAATGTCATTTGCTTAGTTTGTGGTCATCTTAACCCAATGTGCTTTAGAAATGAATGATTTAAGAAGGCATATGTAGTATTCTTTCACTTGCACTGGAAGTGATGGACCAATCACTTCAGGAGGAATTTGTGTCATTTAATATTATAAAGTTCATACAAAATACGAGCAAGTTATTTGAAAAAGCTTCTTGTTGCTTGTGGTTAGGAGAAGTCAAAACAAGGCATGAGTCAGTCATGCAGTTTGTAGTATTTTGGGGTTTTTTTTCCGGTCATATGATGTTATCTTTATTAATGTGACATAACATTACGCTGACACTTGAAATCTATCCTTGATATTATTGTTACTTACAAAAAGGTAAGTTTTCACCACTACAGAGAGACAGAGACAGAGACAGATCTTGTTTTGAATCTTGGCTTTACCAACAAGTGAATACTGACCTTGAAAAAGATTCTTCAACTTTAAGATGAGGGGAAAATCCCCAGTGTCAGAGCGTAAACATCTGTACAAAGCCAAATTCAAAAACAATAGCTATAGAGTGGGTAAAATAAGTTAAATGATTCCTCTTTTCTTTCTAATTCAAGTAGACATTTCTAAAACAAATGCGATGGTTCTATCACTGGACTCTGCAGTTTGTAGTTTTTACCAGTTTTACTCTCATGAGTGGCCGTGGAGTCATGCAAGAAGGTAGGGAGTTAAGACTCAGAGGTAGAGTGTGGAGTCAGATAGAGAGAAATATGCCCAAGTGGAGGTCCTGGGTAGGGAAGCAGCATGAAGAATGAAGATGGCAAATAGGTGACCCAGGCCACTACTCCCCTGTGGCTGATTGAATTTGGAAATCTCATTCAGTTAGCTGATGTACATGGCCTTGGAATTCTCTTAACAGAGACATCTTCTACATTGATCAAAACTGGCCGTTAAATTGAAACCTGTTGCTGTTGTTGGTTTTTGTTTGTTTGTTTTTAAAGAAGAAAGAATAAGAGGCAGAAACAGAAAGAATATAGAGGCAGGGTGTTACCACTCAGGCAAGTGGAAGGCAGGTTGCTCTTAACTTGAAAGGTTAGGAATTAGGAAGGAATGTGGGAACTAGGAGGGCACAGATCCTAGAGGGTAAAATCAGCAATATCGTCACAGACCTGCCCAGCTTATTAGGAGCGGATGGATCCCAGACACTCAAGGACAAAGTACTCTTAAACTTGACTGTGCATACAAATTACCTGGGGTACATGTGAAAAAACATAATCTGATCCATTTGTTCCCAGGGTAGGACCATTTCTGGCTAGTTCCCAGGTGATGCCGACACTGCTGGTCTGGGGACCACGCTTTGAGTAGCAAGGATAGACAAAGTGGTCAGGGCACCAAGGCCAGTCAGACCTGTTCTCAAGCTAGTTTTCTCTTTCCACCATGTGCTTCCTGCTGGGATTGAGGCCACTCATGGTTTAGGTCGGCCAGAACCTGTAGGAAGATGCAGCGATTTTGCAGGTCAAAAATTATGTAACCAAAGCACCTCATTGTATATATTTATTTTCAAATTGTTCAGAATTGTTCTGCTCTTTCTTTTTTCCCAGAATGCTCTCCTTTTACCCCTCATGTATAAAGGTGCATGCTGTTTTCTCTCCCGTCTGCTCCTCCTTTTTAGTACCTTCTTTATCCCCAAAGCATTCTTCATCGTCTCTATAGATAGCTCTCCTAAGAGTTCTCAATTGAGTGCCAATGGGAAGTCAACCTAATTTAATCAGAAAAAAAGTGTGGGCGTCTTAGTGGCAGCCCTAGGATTTTGATATGGGAAGGGCACTACTCTAAAAAGATTGCTATTCCCAACACCCTGTAGACCACCCTTGGCAGCTCCACTGAATGTCTTAGAGTTACTGGGCTACTGTGCACCCATTTGGTAGGTAGGGAGGCATGGTCTCTGCTGGCCTTTGTGAAAAGCATCTGTCACATTCCCAGGTCTCCAGCCTCTGCAGAGTTCCACACTTCCATCCCCATTTGTCTGCTTGCTCTAGGGTTTTCCGTGGAGCTCAATTTACCACACATTTATCCTTCAGGCTCACTCAACTTTTGCCTGTTTGTCTTTTACCTGTATGTTTAGTAGGTTTTTTTGGTTGGTTTATTTTCTGTTTATTTGCTTAAAATTATACTGAACTTTCGTGTTTTTTTAATGTATTTAGTTTTTTTTTTTAGTCTTTCTTTTTAGGTCTTCCTCACTGTAGGAATGTTTAAAATTTTTTCAAGTACTTTTGTTATTGTAATATTTTTATGTTTTAAATATAACATTTTTAATGTTTGTATCTTTGATATGTCTTGAATGCATTTCAAAGAAAATGCGAGACAGTGATCAAATTTGTTTTTCCAGTGGCCTCATGGTACCAAGTGCCATTTGTTGATTATTTTCTCCCCACAGATTTGAAATGCCATCTTTATCATCTACACTTTTCTTTGTGTTTGAGTCAGTGTCCCTTTGGGTCATGTGCAAATACAATAGTGTTTTAATCCCTATGGCTTTATATTTTTGCATGTGAGCCATGAAAATTGTCCTTAAGTACATACAGTACCTACATTTCAAGCCAGTAAACTTTCTAGTAGAGAGGCTTTGGGTGGTGTAATAGGTGACAACCTGCCCCTCCCGAAGGACCAGGCCAGTCAACACATGGTTATTAATGTCCAGAAAACTTAGGTGTTCTTATTCCAAATGTATCCCTTTTCCCTGAAATCTTTAACAAAATGGGTTATTTAAGCATTACTTAACTAGGCATAAATTGTGTTCCTTTGCTACTATCCCTTTGACTTGCTGGTGTTGGTACCAGCTCTGCAGTGTATGTCATTGTGCTGTTCTCTAGTTCATCTCTGGCTGACTCTTCATAGGAAGGGACCATTTTTTTTTTCTTTGTAGAATACTGCCTCACATAAGCTAGGAAAGAGGTATAAGGAAGACCCTACCTCCAGGAAATAGAGCAAATCCTCAATGAGATTTTCTTAGCTTTTAGGAAAGGGGAAAGAAAAAAAAAAAAAAAGCCCCAAACTTCAAAATCTCCCTTAGTATTTTTACCGTGACTATCTTTTGCCTGCTTTTAGAGTTGTGTGTACATTATCTGTGACCCTTTTCCATCTTTTTTCTTTTAGTTTTTCTTTCTTTTGAGCTTCATCCCACTTTCTGGCCATTAGCCACTTCAATGTGTCACTTCTGAGCAAATGATCACACCCATCTCAGAAAAGCAGATCTGACTGTTCTAAAGGCAACAAAAATAGCAGAGCAAGAAGAGAATATGGGACATTATTTTGGTTCTGTGATGTCATCAGTCAATCAGAATCTGAATTTCTAAGTGTTGTTTGCAGCCCTGTTTAGGATTGTGGTATTTTGACTGGTTGGCTTCTGCCTGATGATCTAGAATCATTCATTCTTCTCAAAATAGTTTTTCCCCACCGAAAAGCAGCTGACTTAAAAGCAACATGTTTCTAAGCTGAGTGGGAGCTGTTATTAACTGACCTAAATGCGGGTCGGATGGATTCCTAGGGGAAGAGTGTGCTCTTTGGTCCTTTTTTTTTTTCTTTGGAGTTCGGAGAGGTGGCTGCTCAGTGCAAACATGGCTTCCATCTCTGATTAGCAGTTTTGCCAAACAAGTGCTGGATTATCAAGAACTTAGCCAACCAACTACCAAGAATACAGAACATTTCAGAGTTTAACTTTCGTCAGAACAACTTTTTCAGACCTCAGCAAAGTATTCTTTTAAAATGGAAAATCGTGGGTCAGTGTCAGAGATCTGGAAATCTATTCCTGTCATTTCTAAAACATTCCCAATCAATTAAACCCAATCTCAACCCAAATCTAGTCAATTCAGTAATGACTACATAAATAGGTAAAATGTCAGCTGGTGTTTATAAGCCGCATCTTGCAATAATGCTGATGCATTAGCAGGGATCCAGAAAGGTCATTTGTCTATAGTCATTTGTAACCTACTTATAAGAAAGAAGGGGGGAAGGGGGAAGAGCAGAATTGTACCATGAAGCAAAAATGCCCCAGAGTGTGAAACTAAAAACCTGAATGATTGATTGTGGCAACATTTTGGTAAATGATACTCAAAACATTAAGCGAGTGACTTTAAGCAAAATGACATTGCCACGTGCAGTTTATTCACTGAAAATGAATTTTTAAAATAAGATGAATAATACAAAAAAAAATCCTGAGATCTAGTTGAGTGATACAAGGTTTTCTTTTCTTTCTCTTTTTTTCCCTTTCATTCTCTCACCCTCAGCCTCTAAATTGAGCACCTGCCAGATTTTTTTTCCCCTTTCATTTCTTTGACTTGTCAGAGGAAAAAGGTCAAAACTGATCACCAACTCTACTTTTTAACAGACAGAAGCCTGTAATTGAGAGTAATTCCTCTGCAATTGTATAGGCTGGGGCTGTTTCAGACTGCCTTTAAAAGCTAGGCCAGGATAGAAATGCTGGTATTCTGTAAGCGAGTCAACTTTGTACATCGGGCTGCAGATCGTTTCTGATTTTTACTGAAATGCAGAAAGATACAGAGCTCACATTAGTGTCCTTCTTTGGGATGAATAGAAGTGTAATCTATTTTTAACATCTACTGGGGTGCCCTGCAGATAAAAAGAAATTGCTTTCTGAGAGAGAGAGCCTAAAAATGTCTCATTTTGAAATTCTTCATTCTTAAGAACACTAAGCGGTTTATTATTACTTCTTTTTCTGAGAAATTTGAATCCCTGTTCACGATTTAACTTGAGATGAAAACGTGTGTTTGTCTTTAACAGAAATAGCTGCAGTGTTTTTCATTGTAATATGGTATACATCGTGATGTAATTTACAAATTTTTTGAAGTTACTGAATTGATTTCTTCAAAAAAATGGTTTCTGTCAATATGAAGGATAATGAAGGCAACCCTTAACTAACTATATGAAACTTTGTAAAATCTGTGTCTGTGTCCAACCCTTTCATTGCTCATTAAGGATTTTGTGTTTGAAGGAAGGGGCATAATAAAAGGAATCCTTCAGAAGAAAACAAACACATTGAATCCAATTAAACTCCTTGTCGTATCTAACTCTACAGAACGCAGTCAGTCTTTCAATTAAAAAATTCCGACCCCCCCCAAAACGTAATATGTGATAGAAGCCTGTCAGCATCTACAATATAATGTGTTCCTTTTTACCAAGTGGACAAGTGAGGTAGAAGAAGAGAGAGGCTGTAAACAAGGTGAAAATATCTTAGCTTGAAGGAACTGAATCCTGTTTCCCTTTAAGGTAACAATAATTTTTTAAAAATGAAATTGTCAACACCCCTTACTTCATAGATGCTTGTTACCGTCTGATATTCAACAGGTTGTGCTATGTTGAAATCAGAAAACAGTGCTGATAAAAGGTGAAAATGGACCAAGTCAGGTCATCAGTTACAGAAAATGGGCTTGGATTCTGCGAGGCTCCGTGTAATACCGATACATCGTTTTGAAAATATATAGGATCATTTCAGAGGTCACTTTGAATAACCTCTCTTTTCATTATTATCGTCTAATAAGCATTCATCCTAGAGTCATTAAATATAAAAATCTCTAAATAAATAAGTAGAATTGTGATTTAAAAAGCTCCATTTGAACCACAAAACGAAGGAGTGATTACCAGCTCTGATCAGTAAGCCTGAGTTATATCATACTTAGAGGAGAGACATGCAAATGAATGAATTAAATTAGGAACACAAATCTCTTCTTAAATCAGCATTTTTGACTGTCAGAACCTGGACTAGAGTGCATTATTCTTAATAGACTGTGATTTGTATTGAAATAGGACAATAAATCTGTTTGTTGAAATGTATTTGCTGCTTGTTGTTCAGTTGTTCTGGCTTCCTGCACCAGCAGGGTGAATATAATAGGCAGGGCTGGTGATTCAGCAGGACGCCTGCCATTTTTGTAAGCGATCACACACTCTACAGACTGAAGACTGATTAACATGGAGATGGGATCAGTTTCTGCGTTTGCTATTTTCCTATGCAGTGATTCACAGGAAACCCTGCACCACTAATGAAGGAATCTAAAAGTCTTCTCTTGCATGGCCCAATTAAATAAATATTTATAGACTTTGGTCCTCAAAGTAAAATCTCTCATATAAACTTCAGCCTCATCCCCCTTAAATCTGTATTATCTGTGGTTATTTCACATGTCCTTCTCACATTAACTTCATGAAGGCAGTTTAATGACAGGCTTATGATGTGTTGATTCCAATGTGACATTAAGGGGTCTCACATTTTTCAGGCTGACTCCAGCTATCCTTTTTGTTTCGTGTTCCCTGGCTATCATGGGTAAACATGCAAGAAGAGGAATTGGAAAATGCATCATAGTCTGCAGCACTGGGTCCCCCACAGACCGCTCTGAAAGACAAAAAGGTTGCTTTGACCTTGTCTTGGTCTCCATGTTTTCAGCAGGCTCCAATCATGAACTCTTTCATTTTTTATAAAATGAATTCTACATAGATGTGCACTAGTGAAATACGACATGATCACACAGCTTTAATAAGAAATACACAGTAGAAGGAGTTTATAAAAGGATGCTCCCATTGGAATTTCAATCTTTTGTGCCTCCTAATTTGGGAGAACGTGGAATGTAGGGAGAAAATGAAGAGACAATCACATTTGTTAAAAAATAGTTATGTGGCCCATTTATAATGTTCATGGGCAGGGCATTTTCCACCCTTTTTATAGCTTTTCTGCTCTAATTTTTCTTCCCCACCCTTAGCATTATCAGTCTGGCATCTTTTCTCCTTGCTCTCAGAGCTAATGAGGGCCACCTGTACTAGCAGAGCATTAATCAGTGATTACAAGCCATTGAGGAGATACAGAGCCTTCTGTCTATGGCCTTCTTCTATTTTGATTGTTTTAACACTCTCCATCTAACCTGCATACACAGTGGTGATGCCAGTGACCTGCCATTATCAAATTGTTCTTGGCTTAGAGTTGAACCTCTCTCTTTTCTTGGATTTTCACAATGCTGAACTGTTTTAAAAAAATAGTTGATTATGCAAATTAAGTCAATTGATCTTGGACAAAGACGCAAAGGCAGTTCAAAGGAGAAAGAATAGTCTTTTCAACAAATGATGCAGGAACAGTTGGGCATTTATATACAAAAATGTGAACCTAGATATGTACCTGAAAAATGTCACAAAAGTTAATTCAAAGTGGATGAAAGAACTAAATACAAAATGCACAACTAAAAAATTTCTAGAAGAAAACATACAAGAAGAATCTGTGTGATCTTGGGTTTGGCGATGAGATTGTAGACAGAGTGCAAAAAGTACAATCCGTGGAAGAAAAATAGGTAAGTTGGACTTTATTAAAATTAGAAACTTCTTTTCAAAAAACGCAAGTCACAGGCATCTGATAAGGGACTTGTGTCTACAATATAGAAAGAACATTTACATTTCAACAGTAACAAAACAGGTTAATTTAAAAATGAGCAAAAGACCTGAATAGATACTTCATTAAAAATATACAGATGGAGGGACTTCCCTGGTGGTCCAGCGGTTCAGACTCCATGCTCCCAATGCAGGAGGCCAGGGTTCAATCCCTGGTCAGGGAACTAGATCCCACGTGCATGCTGCAACTAAGAGTTCGCATGCCACAACTAAAGATCCCACATGCTGCAATGAACATCCCCGCATGCCGCAATGAAGGAAGACCCGGTGCAGCCAAATAAATAAATATTAAAAAATATATATATATACACACACACACACAGATGGAAAAATGCACATAAGAAAAGATGTTCAACATGATATGTCAGTAAAGAATTGCAAGTTAAAACAACGAGTTACTACCACACAGCTTTTAGATTGGTTAAATTTAAAAGGCTGACACTACCCTTACTAGAGAGGATGTGAAACAAGAGCTCTCACTCATGGCGTACAGCCACTTTGGAAGACAGTTTGACACTATCTTTCAAAGCTAAACGTAGTTTTACCATACAATTGAGCAGTCTTCTTCTAGGTACTTACACAACTGATTTGAAAACTATTGTTCACACAAAAGCCAGCACAGGAATGTTTACAGAAGCTTTATTTATAGTCCTCCAAAAGTGGAAGCAAACAAGATGTCCTTTAATAGATGAATGAATAAACAAACTGCGGCACATCCATTCAGCATTGAAAAGGAATGAGCTGTATAAAAAAGCAAGGGTGAATGTTCAGTGCATACTTTGCTAAGGGGAGTAGCCAGTCTGAAAAGGCTACATACTGTATAATTCCAATCACATGGCATTCTGATAAGGACAAAGCCATGGAGATGGGAAACAGGTCAGTGACTACCAGGGGTTTGGGGGTAAGGTTCAACAGGTGAAGCACAAGGGATTTTTTTTTTTTTTAGGGAGGTGAACTTATTCTGTATGTTACTGTAATAATGGTGAATATAAGATACTCTGTGTTTGTCAAAACCCATAATACTTTACGTCTCAAAGAGTGAACCTTAATGTATGCAAATTTCAAAAAATCATTTACAAGATGGGGATACCAGGATGCAATGAAGATTTCATAAAAGGATCTAACTGTATTATAAATATATAAAGCAATCTCACTAAATTGGGGTGAGAGAAAAAGTGTTGATGAGTAGCTTTGGAAATGAATAGAGTCTGTAAGACTGAAGGCAAAATGAACTGTACATAACTACTATATGCCAGTTGATAAAGTTGTTTTTCATGGGGTTACAGGTTAACAATTCTGAAACCACTATATATGTATACTATAATTGAACAATTAAGGAAATGGATTGGGAATGGTGGGAACCAGGGTTCTCAGCGTTGGAGTAGGAGGTTACAGATATGCAAGGGGAGAGGCTGGGAATGACCCATGTGGTAATTAATTAGGATTAGAGACATCCAACTCTAGTTAGCTTAATATAGATACTGATGATCACATATAGAGATATTGATATTTACAGATATATGTATATGCATAGATTAGAATACTCCCATACATTTTCTTGCTGCTCAGCTGAGAGGGCCTAGAAGTAAAGATATCCTGGGAGCAACAAGACCACCTAACAGTCAGATCTTGATTTCCTATGCCATGTTACCATAAGAGGAACCAGACGTCCTTGAGGAAATGGCTGATTCTAGGACTGGGGCAAGAAATGTACAAGCTAATCCTGGAGTGTCTTGTAGTGGTAGTAAATAAGAAAGTGCTCAAAAAATAAAACAAGATAAATTCACAGTAATGGATGTATGGCAAAAGGACACAGGACCTGACTCAAAGGACTCTCAGTAGCCAAAGATGGATCACTTTGAGCAATAAAGTAGTATTGGATTATAACACAAAGTATAATATGTGGGTAAATATGGATATAAGTAACGGGAAGTGCACAAATCTATGCAGAAGAATTCCAGATAATTTATGTAGATATTCTTCCCTCAAGGAGGTGGAGCTTACCTCTCCACTCCTTAATTATGGAACATAGTATGTTTGTCCAAAGAGAACGGTTTGCAAATGGGAGGAAAGTAGTAACTTCAGAGAGCAGAAACCTTAAAAACTACCTGAGCCAGATGATCACAATTAACATCAGTGGTAGTAAGTCATGTTGACAGTATGTACCCTCTATATGATGTGATGATAGTAGCATTTTACCTCTGTGGTGTTCTTGCCCCAAAACCATAACTGCAATCTAATCATGAGAAAGAGAGCAGACAGCTCTCAGTTGGGGGACACTCTACAAAATATCTGACCGTTACTTCTTGAAACTATCAAGGCCATCAGGCACAAGAAAATTTGGATAAACTCTCACAGCCAACAGGAACCTAAGGAGACATAATGAGCAATATTCAATGTGATATCCTGGGGGCAAAGAAGGAGGTGTGTTAGGTTAAAAGCTAAGCAAGTATGAATAAAGTATGGATTTAATAATAATGTATCAGTGGTAGTTTAATAATTGTGACAACTCTACTGTACAAATGAAAGATGTTAATAATACTGGAAATTGGAGGGATGGTGAGGTATATGGGAACTGTGTACTACCTTCACATTTTTTTTGTAGATTTAAAACTATTCTAAAATTAAAAAGTTTATTAAAAAAAAAAAAAAACTAGGATCAGACTCAAGTCCCAAAGGAAAGTTTTTTGTTGTTTCTGAGTAAGTGATTGGACAAAGTTGGGCTTGGTTTGGAAAGAGTGTTTGGATGGGAGGGGAGTGTTAAGATCATTTAATCATTGTGTTAAAACTTAGATTTTGTCAACTTTTGAAAAGCATGAGTGTGACGTGGGACACTTGAGCCTTTGCTGTGATTGTTGGTATATCCCCAGGGAGTCTGCGGAGTCTGGTCAAGTCTGTGGAGTTTTTAGGTCTATCTGATTTGACTGAGGGCAGTATCAGTCAAACCTGCTAGTGATGGTGTGGACCCCAAACAAAACACAGCACCGAAACAATACTCACTCCCCCCAAGTTTTTCTAGGTATTTGACTTTTCAACTGGTTGTGTTAAAGGAGATACCTTCTATGAGAAACCATAAGAGATAAAGGTCTGCATCCATTTTTTCCTTAAATGGATGGAAAAGGTAGTCATTGGTAAGATCTCTTTAAGAAGGGAGAAACTGTCTTCAATATTTTCTTTGGTTTTAATTTTCTGCTTTTTATTCACCCCACCCCCCATGCAAGGAGAATAAAAGAAGAACTTAGTGACCCTTTTGAGCTAGTTTTCTAAAAGAAAGAACATCAATGAAGATCTTGCGTACTATGACTCGATGCAGCTAACTGTGAATGAGGACGGTCTGCTGGCATCTCTTACACTATCTGAAGGTGCAGATAGGTGCTGCTCTGACAGAACCCGTCCTTCCTGGCGTTGTTGGCTTTAGGTATATTGCGAGAACAGTTGCTGCTTCCTCGCAAGCCTGGAGGAACACAGCTCAACAAAATGGTTCTCTTTCGCTGGGGGTTTTGTGGTGCCGTATATGTATACTCTCGCATATTTCTGATTTTTTTTTTTTTTAAATCATAGCAGTGGGTACGAGAGGGTTGCTACCTGGATGTGTAGGGTTGCTGAGACCCAGGCATATGAGGGAAGTAACAGCAACTTGGGAACAATGGAAGGCGATGTATCAAGGATAGAATACATCTAAAATCGCTTTTGGAGTGACATACGGAATAGATTAATCAATACCAATTAAAATATGAAGGGTATAATCGTATCGGAGTTAAATAATGTGATAATTCTTTGTAGGCTATGAAGAGCTATGGAAATAGAAATCAATAAGGAATGCTCTGAAACATTTCAACTTGTCAATATGAGAGCAAGTCACAACTGCCTCAAGTTTTAATTTGCATTATTACAAAGAGGCTTCGTACTTATTAATAGATCTTTACTAACACCCTAACCTCTGTTCCTGTGTTCTGTAGATGTCACTGATAACAGGGATGGTTCTGACTCTCAGTCTCTTAGCTATATGTCCTTGAGGAGTTCCTTTACTTAAGCCTAGGTATTCCTAGGTTTAAGATGAAGATAATAATCTGTAGAATCATTATAGAGATTAAACATAATATTCATAGAGCTCTTTATTTTGTTGCTTCACATAGATGCTTGGTAAGGAGCCCCATCACGTGGAAGTTTAGAGTAGTTTAAAGAGATTGTAATTTTTCTTCCTAAATCATATTTTAAAATAGGAAATAAAAGAAATTTTAGGATCATCAAATAAAAGTAGTTGCTTAGTTTATTTAAAATATATAGAGTATTTTAAATTTTGTAAATGCAATGTAAAGTAATAGCAGGGTACTTGGTGCTCTATATTTAATCTTGCAATCTAGTAATTTAAAGAGGAATTGTGAAAATTATTTTGGGTCTGCCTGGATGCAGATTTGAATTCCAGATTTAAAATTTGGTCGTGTACTTAGGTTCTGAAAAAGAAACGTTCATTAATTTTTCTGAAAGCATCAACACCAACTCAGACACGAAGACCTCTGCGTCCTTAGAATGAATGCCCTCCTTTTCTAACAGAATTAAAAAATAAAATATACATCACTCTAAATGCCTAAAACAAAAAATGGAATCAAAATCAAAACGAAGCTGTTAGCAACAGGACTCTACAATATTTCTTCCAGAGTAGAATAAATAGTCTTTGGCAGATCCATCCTCTGCTTGATTTTGTTTCGGTGAAAATCCCTTCAGCTTTCTTCTCAAGGGCTGGGATTGGGATGAGGGTGAAATGTGTAACAGCAGGTGACCCTTAATTCTGACAAACTCCAACCATCCTGTCATGTTTTAATGATTCTGTTGCAGATGTGAAAATTTGTTCCCTTTCTCCTTTTTATAACTTTAGCATAAGTCGGGTTATTTTTGTTGCAACAGCATGATAGATTTCTCTACTTTTCATTTAAAACTAGTCTCTCTTCCCACCCCTGCCCCCCCGCCGCCGATCTTCCTAGTTAAAAGTCACTTGAATATTACCATGTGGATTTTCTCTTGAAGGGCTTAGTGTGCTTTTGGGCAGGTCTTTATAGATTGTGTTGGTTGCCTTAGTGGCACCGCCCACACATCCTGTGTGGAGATTGCTTTTTCCCATTCCATATTATGGGGTTTCCATTGGCCATGTCCATGTTAGAGTCCCCATGGAAGATTGCACCCAAGTTGAGGCCTTTCCTTAAAGAATTTAGAACTGTAGCTCAGATTCCATTTTGAATCTACTTGGTCTCACAACATATGAGGGATTTGCTAGAGAGTTACTGGTAGCTGTTTCCTTTCACGTGGCAAGGAATACAAAGGAAACCCGTGTAGAGTGACTCAGATGTCAGAAAGAGATGGAAGATGGCTTGAGTTTTCTTTAGTGTTGTAGCTTAGGCCAAAGTGTTGCCTGTTTTCCTGTTGTTGGGTTTCTTAAACCCAACGAATCCTCTTGCATGTTTCTTGTAACCTAGAAATTTGTACTACAAACTGATATCTGAAGTTCTGTAGCAGTATATTTAAATTTCTGTAGGGTTTCTGTCTGGCATGCCGTTGTTTAATAAACGGTGTACCATCCAAAAATCTCATGTTGATTTACTTTGGCATATTCTAACAAAGACAAGGTCATAGAGCAAGTTTGAATTTCCATTTAAATGGTTTACTTCATTATACTAAGCGGACAGTTGGAAACAGAGGGAAATCATTAACAATATTGGGATGTCACACAGGACAACTTTTTCAAAATGGTTTAGTTTTACAGGAATCTGCATAATCTGTGGCAAGACTACACCTGTGTGTTACAGGGGATGGAGCACAGGCCTTCCAAATCCATGCCTTGTCATCTCTTGACCATATGACCTTGAGTGGGCTGAGTGGGATATTCCTGAACTTTGGTGTCCACTTCTGCAAGTAAGAGAATGTTGATACAAACCATAGAATTGTTGTGATGATTTACTGCCACTGAAAATCTCCTAATGGAATTCCGCTACACAGCAGACGTCAATAAACACTAGTTTTTTCCCGCCTTTTTTTCTGCCCGTGAAAAGCTATGTCTGAGGAGTATTTGATCTCTTCTACTATCTTTTTGCATACCTACTATGTGTTAAGAGTCTTACAGTGTAATTATCTTAGGGGTACCTGAGTATTTCCTGAATCTCCCATGGGACTCTAGATATACAATAATAATTGGGGTTTTATAGAGAGAACAAAGGAAAAGTGGTTCCAAGGCCAAAAACATTTTGGGAGAATGTTGGGGCAATATCTGCTTTCTTTACTTCGGAACTTCTCAGAGTCTTTAATGTGCTCCTACCTTGGTAAATATCTTGAAAGAGAATTTAGTATTTGAAATTTCCTACCATATTTGATCTGTGAAAGCCTTTCTTCAAGGTGTATCTTGTGGGACCAGAATGCTAAAGAAGAGATATATTTTTTTAGGGGAAAAGCATCTTACATAGTGAATAAAATGTTATATAAAACTCAGGGTTGATGAGCTACATTTGGCTTGATATATCTGTGCTTGCTTACGCTAGTGATGGTTTTCTCTTGCTAACCCTTTTGGGAAGTTTCCAATTCTTAAATGGAAAAATGAACTTCATCACAAGTGGTGCACACTGAATAATCAAGTGGGAATCAGAAACTTCAGTTGTGTCTTTGTCACTAATCAGCCCTTTGTCCTTCCTCAGTTCTCTTAAATTCTTCCTTAGCAGAAATTTCTTCTTTTGATGTTCTGTAAAATAGGTAATTGGAGCACTTCATGTTAAATTTAAGTCTGCAAGGCTACAAGTTGGTATGAAACCAAATCTAAACTCCATTTCCATAGCTCAGACTGTTTGCCTTCAACCACACTATTAACCCTGAGTTAGCATCAGCTACTAAATGTACTTGGGGACTTTAATTGTATATCTCCTCTCAGATTCTCTGCTCTGACCCAGTCCAACTTATACCAAACTGTGACTGTGACCAAGCAAAGGAAATGACAGTATTTTTTGTTGGAATCCTTTCTAGGAAGGAAAAAAAAAATCTTGGTAGAGAGAGAACTCTTGATCTCAGCCTGTGTGAGAGATGAGAGTTGCACTGGTTGGCAAATTATATCTCAACTGACATTGCTGAATGCACAGTCATAGTAATACCTTATGAAGTGATTCAAAAATCACTAATCTCAAGGTGCAAAACATCAGTGCTAAAGTTGGTACTTTCAATAAACACCTTCCTCCATGGTGTGTTGCGAGATGGAATTTGTCTCTTTCCCTGCCCTGGTAAGCCTGTTCTGTTCTGAACTACTGCTATGTGAGGGGACTGCATTTAGAAGCATAGTTTATACTTAGGGTTTTGTGTCGTTTTGTTTTAATTTGAACTACAGTGTTAGCAAAAAATTGATTATAAGTAGTTCCTCCGAGTTACCAATATCTGTGTTAATATATTCAGTTTTGTCTCAGCCCATTGTGCGAGTACACTTGTCAGTCATTTTTATTTTTTCTGCGTTAAGTAACTCACTGCTGTCAAATTCTAGGTCAAGTTTCCTAGCTTTCGTTTTGTTTTATTTTGGTCTTGGCTTCTTGTATCACTCTCCCAACTCCTTTCTCCTTTCCCCCCTTTTATTTAATAGCAAGTAGTTTTCTGTGTAGCATCGTAGCTCCTAGGATGCATGTAATTTGTGATTTTCTACATAAGTTCACAGAGGTCCTTGTGACCTATTCTCCACCCTCTGATTTTTCATCATTTTCTCCCTGGGAGCATTCCATCTCCTTATGAGCATTTTATTGCCTCTCACTATTTTTAAAATTATTTTTTAATTTCTGTTTCCTGTTTCTGATCTTCTCCTTTGTATTTCTTGCTTCTTCCTTGTTTTGCCTTCCTCAGTTTTTTTCCATGACCTCCCCCCCGCCACCCCACACACACACAGTTTGAGGAATCAGAGAAAGCAAGAGGGGTTCTCATTTCCAGGGAACAGATTTTATGGCTTGACATCGAAGGCCACAGCAGGACTTACAGTGATGCAAGATTGATACAGTTCTTTTCGTTAAGCCAGCTTCCTGCATATGTGAAATCTCTTTTAACATTCCTGTTAGCATCTACCCATACTCATCTTTGTTAGGTGGCAGCCTCCTGGGGAAATCTGACTCTCCAAGTCTTTTCAAGTCCCTGGGACACCCCCAGCCTTACCATGAACTCTGGTTAACCTGACTTGCATTTTCCCGACCTTACTCCATCTCCACCTCGACTGCCTAGGGGATTGTCTCTTTCTGTATGACAGTTGCCAGATGTTTGTTTATACATTACAGGGCCACAAAGTTTGTGGAATTATCATTTCAACACCTTGTACAAGGCTATTTTGATTGCCTTTATGAAATGCAGATAAGTTTTGCTTGAAAGTATTTCTACATTCTTATTAATATATCTGACTAGTCCACAAATATTTTCCCTTGGGCTTTGTCTGGGTCACTGTTTCTCTCGAGCTTCTCTGTCCAATATAGTAACTCTCGCCACATGGGGCTATTTAAATTTAAACCTAAATTGGTGACTATTGAATAAAATTAAATTTTTATATTTAGTCACACTAGCCCTATTTCAAATACTCAAGAGATACATATGTCTAGTGGCTACCATTTTGGGCAGGACAAATATAGAACGTTTCTGTTATCACAGAAAGTTCTGTTGGAGTGCTCGTGTTTTATCTGGGTTGAATCAAGTTGTTAACATTCATCAAATCCACTGGCTTCTGCTAGCTTCAAGGTATGCCACTGTCAGTTGCTTTGAGTCCTATTAATACTTTGAGTTCTAACTCGGTGACAGCTTTGTTGGTGATTCCCTATTTTTTTCCAGCTTTATTGAGATATAATTGACATGTAACATTGTGTAAGTTTAAGATGTGCAATGTGATGATTTCATACACACATATATTGTGAAATAATTACAAGAGAGGTAGTGAACCCCTCCATCACCTCACATGATTACTTTTTTCTTTTCTTTTTTTTTTTTTGGTTAGAATATTTAAGATTTACTCTCTTAGCACCTTTCATGTATATAATATAATATTGTTAACTATAATGGCAATTTGTATCCTCTGACCAACATCCCCTCATTTTCCCCACCCCTAAGCTCCTGGCAACCACCATTATACTCTCTGTTTCTGTGAGATCAACTTTTTTAGATTCCACATATAAGTGGTATCGTACTGTTTTTATCCTTTGACTTATTTCACTTGGCATAATTCCCTCAGGGTTCATCCATGTTGTGACAAATGGCAGGATTTCTTTCTCATGCAGAATAATAGTTCACTGTTTATACATACCACATCTTCTTTATCCATTCATCCAAAGATAGACATTTAGGTTGTTTCCATATGTTGGCTATTGTAAGCAATGCTACGTTTAACATAGGATCTCTCCTAGCTCTTTGAGATTCTGATTTCATTTTCTTTGGGTATATACCCAGAAATGGGATTGCTGCATTGTGTGGTAGTTATATTTGTAATTTTTTGAGGAATCTCCATACTGTTTTCCATGGTGGCTGCACCAGTTTACATTCCCATCAACAGTGCACAAGGGTTCCCTTTTCGCTACATCCTTCCCAATGCTTGTTATCTCTTATCTTCTTTTGATAGTCATTTTAAGAGGTATGAGGTGACATCTCATTGTGCTTTTGACATACATTTCCCTGATGATTAGTGATGTATTGAGCACCTTTTCATATATCTGTTGGCAATTTGTATGTCTTCTTTGGAAAAATGTCTATTCAAGTTCTCTGCCCAATTTTTAATGAGCATTTTTTTTTTTTTTTTTTTGCTATTGATTTGGATGAGTTCCTTTTATACTTTGGGTATTAACCCCTTGTCTATGATTTGCAAATATTTTTTTTCCCATTCCATAGGTTACCTTTCATTTTGTTGATTATTTCTTTTGCTGTGCACATTTTTAAAGTTTGATCTAGTCCCACTTGCTGATTTTTGCTTGTGCTTTTGATGTCTTATTAAAAAAGAAAATCATTGCCAAGGCCAATGTCAAGGAGCTTCTTCCCTATGTATTCTTTTAGGAGTTCCACAGTAGCAGGTCTTATGTTTAAGTGTTTAATCCATTTTGAGTTAATTTTTGTAAATGGTGTAAAATAGGAGTCCAATTTTATTTTCTGCATGTGGTAATTCAACTTTCCCAGCAGCATTTTTTAAGGAGAGTATCCTTTCCCCATTGAGGGGGAATATTAGTTGGCTCTCTTGTCAAATATTAGTTGACTATATATGCAGGAATAAATCTGGACTCTCTATGCTTTGTGTCTGTTTTTATACCAGTACCATGCTGTTTTAATTACTATAGCTTTGTAATATATTTTCGGAGCAGGAAGTGTGATTTGTTCATCTTTGTTCTCTCTCAGGATCATTTTGGCTATTCAGGATCTTTTGTTATTCCATATGAATTTTAGGATTGTTTTTTCTATTACACTGAAAAATGCCATTGAAATTTTCATAGAGATTGCATTGAATCTATAGATGGCTTTGGGTAGTATGGACATTTTAACAATATTAATTCTTTTAATCCATGAACATGGGATATATTTCCATTTGTTTGTGTTTTCTTCACTTTCTTTCACGAGAGTCTTACAGTTTTCAGAGATCTTTCACCCCCTCAGTTAAATTTATTTCTAAGTATTTTATTGGTTTTGATGCTATTGTGAGTGAGATAGTTTTATTTCTCTTGGCGATATTTTGTTGTTAGTGTACAGAAATGAAACTGATTTTTGTATGTTGATTTTATAGCTTACAAACTTACTGAATTTGTTAATTAGTTCCAACAACTTTTTGGTTGAATCTTTTGCATTTTCTATATTTAAGAACATACTATCTGCAATTCATGTCAATTTTACTTCTTCCTTTTCAGTTTGGATGCTTTTTATTTCTTTGTCTTGCCTACTTGCTTTAGCTAGGACTACCAGTACCATGCTGACTAAGAGTGGTGAGAATGGGCACCCTTGTCTTACTCCTGATCTTAGAGGAAAAACTTTCAGTCTTTCACTGCTGAGTATGATGTCAGCTGTGGGTTTGTCATATATGGTCTTTATTATGTTGAGGTATGGTCCTTCTGTACCCAACATGCTGAAGGTTTCTATCATGAAAGAATATAATTTGAAATGCTTTTTTTTTAATCTATTGAGATAATCATATGGTTTTTATTTTTCATTGTATTAATGTGATATATCACAGTTATTGATTTGCCTGCATTGAAGCATCCTTGCACCCAGGGATAAATCCACATAATTAAGCTGTATGATCCTTCTGATGTGTTATTCAATTTGGTTTGCTATTATTTTGAGAATTTTTGCGTCTATATTCATCAGAGATATTAGTCTGTAGTCTTTTCTCGTGGTATTATCTGGTTTTGGTATCAGGGTAATGCTGGTCTTGTAAAATGATTTTGGAAGCATTCCCTCCTCTTCAATTTTCTGGAAGTATTTGAGAAGAATTGATGTTTATTCTTCTTTAAATGTTTGGTGGAATTCACCAGTGAAGCCATCTGGTCCTGGGATTTCTGTGCTGGGAGGTTTTTGAATTCAAATTCAGTTTCCTTAACCATTATTAGTCTGTTCAGATTTCTAATTCTTTGTAGTTCAGTCTTGGTAGGTTGCATGTTTCTAGGAATTTACTCATTTGTTTCAGGTTATCCAGTTTGTTCGATAACCTCATGATCTGGTGTATTTCTTTTTTTTTTTTTTTCTTTTTTTCTGGATCACAGGATATGAATATCTTTGCCTTTACTGAATTTATTTTTTTAACATCTTTATTAGAGTATAACTGTTTCACAATGGTGTGTTAGTTTCTGTTGTATAACAAAGTGAATCAGCTATACATATACATATATCCCCGTATCTCCTCCCTCTTGCATCGCCCTCCCACCCTCCCTATCCCACCCCTCTAAGTGGACACAAAGCACCAAGCTGATCTCCCTGTACTATGCATCTGCTTCCCACTAGGTATCTATTTTACATTTGATAATTTATATATGTACATGCCACTCTCTCACTTTGTCCCAGATTACCCTTCCCCCTCCCCGTGTCCTCAAGTCCATTCTCTAGGTTGGTGTCTTTATTCTGGTCCCTGCCCTAGGTTCTTCAGAAACTTTTTTTTTTTTTAAGATTCCATATATATGTATTAGCATACGGTATTTGTTTTTCTGACTTACTTCCCTCTGTATGACAGTCTCTAGGTCCATCCACCTCACTACCAATAACTCAATTTCATATCTTTTTATGGCTATGTGATATTCCATTGTATATATGTGCCACATCTTCTTTATCCATTCATCTGTCGATGGACACATAGGTTGCTTCCATGTCCTAGCTATTGTAAATAGAGCTGCAATGAACATTGTGGTACATGCTTCTTTTTGAATTATGATTTTCTTAGGGTACATGCCCAGTAGTGGGGATGCTGAGTCGTAAGGTAGTTCTGTTTTTAGTTTTTTGAGGAACCTCTGTACTGTTCTCATAGTGGCTGTATCAATTTACATTCCCACCAACATTGCAAGAGGGTTCCCTTTTTTCCACACCCTCTCCAGCATTTACTGTTTGTAGATTTTTTTTTTTTTCTTTTTTTGTGGTACACGGGTCTCACTGTTGTGGCCTCTCCCGTTGCGGAGCACAGGCTCCGGACACTCAGGCTCAGCGGCCATGGCTCACGGGCCCAGCCGCTCTGCGGCATGTGGGATCTTTCCCGACCGGGTCACGAACCCATGTCCCCTGCATCGGCAGGCGGACTCTCAACCACTGCGCCACCAGGGAAGCCCCTGCCTCTTTTTATATTGTGTATTCACTAACAATTTATTGTAGATAAAGTTATTTTAATACTTTTCTTCATTAACCTTTTTACTAAAGTGGTTAACACACTACCACATTGCAGTATTCTGATTTTTATTGGTCACATACCTTTGTCAGTGTGTAATATACTTGCATGTTATTAATTCATGTTGTTTTGTTCCAGCTTGAAGAAGTCCTTTTAGCATTTACTGATACCCTAAGTTTTAAAGGAGATGAGGGTTTTTACCCTGTTGCTCCTCTGAAAATCTGTGCATTTCTCATCTTTGTTGTCCTTTGTGGAATATATAAAATAAACTACTAAGCTTTTGTCTGCTATCTGGCTTTTTTTTTTTCTGGGGTATACTTTTGTAATTTTGCTAATGTTGCTATTTAGACCTTCCAAGGAACCCTTGTGTTGTGTAAAAATAATTTAGTGTTTTTGTTTAGTTTTACCTTTTCTCTCCTCCTCCTCACATCTTCCAGTTCCTAAGATATTATGACTGGTGAAAGCTAACGTGTAATTATGGCATTATCTCAGGCCCTGAGATGCCCCATAACACAAACTCTGTACCAGGTGATCATTTCCAGACTAGCAGCAGAAGGCTCACCCTACCCACAATTCCACATTCTCCTCTTTAGGCACTCAAGTAATATTAGTTTTATATTTAATGTAGCAATGTGTCTAGCATAGCTTTGCATGGTTTTAGTATATGGACCTCCAGTGTACTGTGCCCTGATTATCTAGATTCTAAAGCTTCGTGTTAAGAAATAGCTCTGTGGGGAAAGACGGGGATTTTATTAACATGCAGCATTACCGTTGCTGGGGCTCCCTGGATAGGTTGACATAGTGTCATTGTTATGGAAGATAAAATATGAAGGAGCATTTGTGGAGCAGCTGACAGTGGATGTCAGAACAATAACTCCAGATTTCACAGTGGTTTAATCATTATCCAGTCCTATCATCTCATTAAGTCAGTCAATCTTTATTTCTTAACGTTTACTGCATGCCAGGCACTGTGTTTTCTACTGGGGTGATTCAAAGGTGAGAGGAAACAATGGAGGTGAAAAGAAGTGAGTGCCATGACGGAAGAGAAAAATACAAGTTCTATTCCCCTTGCCTGTGACTTCTGTAGCTGCCCAGGGCCCCAGGTTTAGAAGGGTCCCCTACTTGGCTCAATACCCTGCTGTCACCTCCTTGACATTTTTAATAACTTTGAACACGAGGCCCCAGATTTTCATTTTTTACTGGGCTCTGCAAATTATGTAGCCCATTATGGAATAATGTTATAGTGGGACATGAGAGGTTCCTTAATCTACAAGTGGAGGATTTGGGAAGGCATCCTGGAGGAACTGACATCTGCATTGAGATGTGAAGGAGGAATACTTGGTCAAACAGAGGAGAGTGGCAGAGAGAACCTCATTATAAGCTGTAGGTGGATAGAGCAGAACAATAATCCTACTGGTGAGTGTCATCAAACTATTATGCCTCCATCTTCATCTTAGTAATGTACCTCTCTCATGGACCTACGCTTAGAGGCCATCAGTTTCTACCCTTTGATTTCTCTTTGTATGGCTATCTTTCTTCAGACAGGGATCTGTAAGATTGATCAGGATTTAACACCTGACTTGCTTAGTAGGCAGAGGTTACAACCCAGATGTTGACAGGGGCCTGTTGGGTGTATGAAAAATTAATTAAGCAGGGCTACTGAGGTCTATGATAAACTGAAGAGACTTTCTTCCTTCAAGGGTTCAGAGTACCCAGCACACTGGGCCAGAACTTCCATTACTCCAAAAGGAGCAGGAAGCCTGAATCCGTATGTGGAAATTTCTCATTTTATATTAGCAACTAATATAAAACTTTTGCACATACTGCTGGCCAAGCAAAACTTTCTGTTGGCCGTGTATTATCCTTGCTACCAGCACGTAAACCCCACACTCCTTTCTGAGAGGAACTAGAATGTTCTTCGCACTTCTTTACAGATGGAGGCTTCTTCTACAAAGGGCTGATTTCATTTTCCCGTTTTCATTTTCAGAAGATAACCTTTAATTTGGTTTTGGGAGCAGCCTTTTATATAGGTTAGTGTTTATAAGCATGGACCTTGATACCTCACACCATATAAAAAATTAACTCAAAATGGATTAATGACTAAATATAACATCTAAAACCATTAAAGTCTTAGAGGAAAAACACGGGAAAAATCATCATGACGCTTGGAATTGGTGATGGCTTCTTGTATATGATATGAAAAGCATAGGCAGCAAAAGAAAACAACAGGTAAATTGGACTTCATGAAAATCAAAAACTTTTATGCTTCAAAGGGTACCATCAGGAAAGTGAAACAGCATACAGAAAGTGAGAAAGTATTTAAAAATCACATAATATCTGATAAGGATCTTGTATCTAGAATATATACAACACAAAAATAAAAATACCAACAACTCAAATGGGCAAAGGGCTTTAGAGACATTTCTCTAAATTACACAAATGGCCAACAAATACATGAAAAGATGCTAAACAGCATTTCAGTGCAAATCAAGCCAGGCACAAAAGGTCACATAATGTATGATTCTGTTTATATGAAATATCCAGAATAGGTAATCCATAGAGACATGAAACACAGTGATGGTTGCTTGGGGTGGGGGAAACAGAAAATGGTCAATAACTGCTTAATGAATATGGGTTTAATTTTGGCATGATGAAAATGCTTTGGGACTAGACAGAGGTAATGATTGCACAACATTATACATTCCTAAATGCCAATGTGTTGTTCAGTTTAAAATGATTAATTTCATGTTATGTGGCTTTAACCTCAATTTTTTCTTTAAAGAATTTCACTTTTATTTATTTATTTATTTATTTTTGGCTGTGTTGGGTCTTCATTTCTGTGCGAGGGCTTTCTCTAGTTGCGGCAAGCGGGGCCCCTCTTCATCGTGGTGCGCGGGCCTCTCACTATCGCGGCCTCTCTTGTTGCGGAGCAGAGGCTCCAGATGCGCAGGCTCAGTAGTTGTGGTACTCGGGCTTAGTTGCTCCGCGGCATGTGGGATCCTCCCAGACCAGGGCTCGAACCTGTGTCCCCTGCATTGGCAGGCAGATTCTCAACCACTGCACCACCAGGGAAGCCCAACCTCAATTTTTTAAAAAAAACACAGACCTTGAAACCAAATAGACTTGTAATAATCTACCAACTTGGCTATTCATTAGATATATGATTTTGGTCAAAGAACATTTTTTTCTCTGAGACCCAGGTTGTCACGTGAGGATAATAGTAGTAGATAATTTTTAAGTTTGAAGCTGATTTCAGTGTGAATGCACAGCAGTTGTTTGGTCCAATGTCTTGTGTATAATGACACTTCAACAAATTTTGGCTGCTCTCACCATGATTTATAACAATTGCTGTTTTAAATGATGTTTATTATGATCACTAGAAGAGCAAAGAAAACAATGTCAGAAGAACCTTAGACATAGTATACACATGAAAAATGGAGGTAGGGGAAATATGTTTCATTGGTTGCCAGTGTGATACAGTAATTTAGGTGAAGCAAGGAGAACATGAGGTGGAACTTTCTCATCAGTTCTATTGCAATGTTAGCTTTACAGAAAATGTGTTGAATTTAACCAGTTTTGTTTCTTTAATGAAGTGAGTTGGATCCTTCTTATCACTCCTAGGATAAAGACCTCTATCCTGAAGCATCCTGGAAGGTCCTGCTTGGTGGGGCCTCTCCCCAGCCTTCCTCTCCCATCTCACATAAACTATGTCTTGGTGTCCAGCCACTGGCCACTTTTTCCCACCACAGGGTCTGGGTAGCTGCTGTTCTTTGTTTTGCAGCACTTTTCTGCCCTCACCCCACTTCCTTCTTCCCCACCCCGCTACAACACAGACAGTTTCCAGGCCTGTTTAATACCTAGTCTCACATCTTCACTCCCTTAAAGGGCCTCGCCTGACTCCTCAAATGCAGTTTGAAACCATAAATTATTTGAATCAGATCTGTCTCCCCTACCAGCCTGGACTTTCCATTAAAACTGGACCTGTATGGGCTTTTGTTCACGATTATGTTCCCAGAGCTGGCTCAGTACCCAGCACATGGAAAGCATTTAATCAATATTGAATGAAGGGAAAAAAGAAGGATTAATCTGAAATAAAAATGTGATTCCAGTAATGAGAGGATGTGACTTAAAATGGGACCAAATGCTAGGTCCCAACAAAAGATTAATGTGGCAGTTTTACTCTGCAATTTTACACTTTCTTCGGAAAATAGGGTGGAAACCATACAAATGTTCAACATCCAGTCGGCATCTACAATTAGTTGTCATCTTTGAAGACTCTTTGGGGAGAAGTTTGCTTTGTGATAAGAGTCATTAGCTGGGAGGGTGCGATAGGAGTACCATGTCATATGGCCAAATAAAACATCCGCCAAAGGGTTCCAAGTGCACACAAGCCTTCCTTGCATATCTAGTTGTCTGGGTTTTTTTTGTAGAAGAATAAGAGACATTTTATTTCCTGCAAAATGTAACATCGGAACCAACAATATAAAGTCATTTCTGGGGAAAACTGCTTTGCATTAGATGAAGAAAAGAAGGTATTTTTAAAAAAATAGCATTCTTTAGAAATACTTCTCTGCCTGCTTTAAAAATTAGGAAAGAAAACCAAAATAGTAAATTAAAAGTAAATGAAATGATACAGATATTTTAGTTTTCTTATGGTAATAGAAAATGGAGGTAATGGAAAATGAAAGTGTTTATTTGTCCTTGGTCCCTTGGTGTCAGCTGGGGGTAGGAATTTGCATATTTTATTTGTAAATTAGGTCTTAATTCTCCCCCAGAAGTTGGCTCCTTGTTTTTGCTCGTCTAATTAACCACCTGTGGAAACCAGAGGTTTGGAATGACATGCCTTCTTCTTAGGAGAGTTGCTTAGTGTTCTTGGTACTGTGTTTTTGTTATGGGGAGAAAAATGGATAACTAAGTACGTTTACCCATTAAAAATATGGTATGTAGATTATCCATTCATAAAATAGTACTGTGTGGAAGTAATAATTTTTTGTGAGCCGGATAGATATGGGAGAATGTGAGTTTTTGTCCAGTGTTTGGTCTTGCTGGGATTTTGATGAAAAGGACAGATTTATGTTTCATTTTTTAAAACTGTGAATTTGGGAGATAATTCTTGAATCAACAGAGATCCATATTTTTAAAAATTCTCTATTCATTGAACAATTATCGAAAGTCTTCTCATATCAATTGTTGTTCTCAGGGTTGGGGTTATACTGATGAACAAGACACGGTGCTTTTGGTAAGGCTGTTTGTTCTTGTAAAGATCATTCCACATTTTATACCTCGTGTGAAATGGATTCTCAATTGCAGGCGATAGAAACACATATCAAAGTAACTAAAACAAACAAGAGAAGTTATCATCTCAAATACTAAGGACACCTAGCTACCTAGCTTCATTCATGGCTGTATTTAGGGACTTGTATGTCGTCAGGTGTCTCTGGCCATCTCTCAACTGTACCTTCTTGTGTGATACCTTTATTCTCTGGAAGATTTCTCTTATATGACAACAAAGATGGTCACCTGCCTACATGCCTACCTGTCACCCTGTCTACCTTCAACTATCTTGTTAAACCACCATCAGGGAAACCTCTCTCTTCTAATAGTTTCAACAAAAACTCTTAGACCAACTCTTATAGGGGGGATGAGGTCAGGGATGTTCTGTTTGGTCATGTGCTTGTGCCTGGAAGGACCTCTCTCAAATAATATGAATCGAGAGTCGGCAAAAAATGATTCTCCCAGAGGAAGTGTATGCTGATGGGTGAATGGATGCTGGGTATTCAGAAACAGAGCTTGTCTATTCAATGTAGCATTACAATTTCTAGCATATGTCCTACTCCATTTTTTGCTCTTGCCGCTTGAAGTAGGTTTACAGATTAATGCTGTAGGTTATTGCTGTTCACGTTTTTATTCTTCATTTTACCTCCTGGAGATTATATTTTCCCTCTGTTGCATTCTCACATTGAAGTTTGGGTGGCCACGTGGATCCAAGTTCTTCTAACAGCTTAGAGATTTCTGCAGAATATCATCAGGCAGCCTGGTTTCTCTTCCCCAGAGGGCTTTTGTCTCCCAAAGATGTGTAAGAGTCCCCACTGTCATGGACCCTTATTGATTTGAGACATTACTTTTCTGAAATGTACTGAGGATTATCCTAACCTTTGATTGGAGAACACGGATAGTGATGTTTTTAAGGGACTTAATACTTTTCCGTTTCTCTGTGGAGTCACAAAGATTATCTCAATTTGGCTCACAGTTTGTCAGTTTAAAACAGTGATTACCACAAAAAATAGTTTTTAGATTTTTCTTACGCTTTGCCTTGCCGTTCACTGGAACGCAGAACACTGTATGTGAAATTCATAAAGCAGCAAACGTGTTTTTGCAGCTTTTACCCATCCCTCCTACCCTATATACATGATGCATATTTATTTTCACATTATTTTGGAGGCCCAGAATAATCATACTGTTTTCAAGGGCATTACAGTACCCCCCCAACCCCAGACATTGTTGAGATTCTTCACATGTTTCATTAGAATTCCCATTTGTCTTTTGATTTAGATTTGTAAAATAGGAAGGATTGGGGCAGAGAAAGTCGTGGGCTGACTTGTCTGTGCATTTTTCCACGACTCTGGTCCACAGGATTTTGGGCAGCCTTTCCATTAGCTGAGGAAGTGTGCTGACCCAAAGCATTTTCTTGTCTTTGGCTGAAGAGACGCCAGTGACAATGTAGGTCATCCATACACTTTTACCCCGTGTTCAAAGAATCTTCTGACTGTGTTTCAAGTGCTCCTGAAGGGGCTTGAAACTGGGCAGTGAATAGCATCACATATCCCAATATGTCAAGTCAGTGTTTAAGGTTTGATGTCTGCAGCTCTTTCACCCAAGAACTTTAAACAGGATTCACCAGAGTGGAGGAGAAAAGGAAGAATCTGCAGAGGCTAGACTACTGTGACAGAAAGAGTATCAATCATTATAGAAATAACCTTCAACCTTTTAGCTTCACTGTATGGTGCCGTTGACAAGTCACAGGATATATACCGTTGCCCAACATAAAGAAATGACATTGATGAAATGCAGAGTAATGTCCTCAGTCTCACCTTCCAAAACAAGACCCTTCCTTTTTATTTTGTCTTGCATGAAGGTGACGTCAATAATCTAAACCACTATGAATTAGTAGATTTTCTTTCCTCCTCCCTTAATGCCCCCACTCTGAGCTGGGCCAGCCTCTGGCGGGAAGGCAGTGGACACCCGCTACTCTGAGATCATTTGCAGGGATGATTCTTCTTTGAGTCCTGGGGAGAAATGCCCAAGAGTTGTCCTTGACCTTGGAGCTGGCAAGCACAGGTCATTAGCTTGATGGTTGGTATTGGCAGGGATCCACTGACAAGAGCCTTGCATAATCACAGTGCTCGTGGAAGCTCTCGGTAGACAACGTACTTGAAAATGAAGAGTAAATTCTGCTCCATGTGTTAGATTAATTACATCAGCCTAACAGTCATAGAGAAGGCATAGAAGATACCGCTCTGGAGGGTTGAAACCTGTCCGTCTTCTGTTTCATTCATTCTTCCAACAGGGGATTCTTTCAGGTGTTTGTTGCCAGGCCCCCTTCATCTGAACGCCAGTGAGTTCTGACTAGGCATTTTTGGAGCCTCTGTCACCATGATCACCAAATGAGAAATACATTGCCGGTTAACTGTAGGGACTTGATCAGTTCAGTAAGACTTGATAATAAATTTAAATTTCTATAAATGTTAATAACTAAAGTAGGACTCTGATCACTTCTCCGTTTTCATGGTAGAATAAGCAGCAGGAGAAAAATAGATTTTTCCATGAAGTTCATAAAGATCGCACATTGTATTTACAAATAACACAATATTGTTACCCACGAATTAATCACTGTCCTCCTTCACAATTAGTGCAATGTCCAAATACCTTGTGAGTCCTGTGCTTGTAATTCAATTGATTTATACTGGTTGGATCACCAGTATTACTGATGATGGTGATAATAATAATATACATATTTATTGATGATGAATATCTAAACTTCAAAATATAAACATACATGTATATATGTATTTATATATAATAGAGATTTGCATATATGTTTATGTACACACACAGATACACACACACACACACACACACGCACACACACTTTGGCTTAGAATGCCTATCAGAACACCCAAAGAGATACGTTTCAAATAGTACACAGTGTATTTTCTCATTCAACAAATATTTATTGAGCCTGTACTGTTACTGTTTCAGGGGCTGTGGATACATACAGGGTTTACAGTGAGGGTGACAGTCAAAAAACACTTAAATGTTTTCATGTAAGTGTTAAGAATAACACATAGCAGGTTATGGGATAGGGATGGGGGCAGAGCTCTTTTAGAAAAGAGGAGACGCAGGAATCTGATGGAAGTGAAGGCTCCCCCATGTGGGTAACTGGGGGTGGGAGGGGAGCCTCCCAGGCAGGACTAACTCGTGCAAAGCACTGGGTGTGTTTGATGTATCTGAAGAGCAGCAGATGGTCTCAGAGGAGCATTAATAGAGTGCTGGACTCTTGGCCACACTGACACAGATAACCTCCCCTCTCTTGGGAGAGATGTACGAATCGTTTCCATATGTCTTTCCTTCCTGCTCTCTTCTTCTCTGCTTGTCACCCCTTTGAAAAATCTTTGTTATCAATTGAAGCTGACAAGGCATTGCCTTAAGCGACCACCACCCCTGCCAAATAAAATGGAAATCTAGTTAAGTGAAGAGAAAACAGAAATATGTTTTGCATTGTTTTTGTGTTTAGAGGAAAAACCCAAGACATGAAGGAACACAGTTTTTTCTGTCCATAAATCCCTGGCTTTTAAAAAGATAAAATTTGATGCTTATAGAGTTCAGGTTCTTGAGGTTGATTGCTTGGGTTCAGTTTTGTTGCTTCAGTGATCTTTGTGTCACCTCGAGCCTTAATTTCCTCATCTTTACATTGGGGAGAATAACAGTACCTTATTCTCAGGGTGAACCTGAGGATTAAATGACATAGGCCATAGGCAGTGCCTAGCACAGTGCTAAGTCCTAACACTGAAGATAAGTATTCCTGGAAGCTTGAAATAGAAAACCAAAGATGAGTATACTTTCCAGTTCTTATATGATTTATGTCAAGTATTCAACTCGTACCTTGGAGCAACTGGCATGTAGTCTGAACCCTTTGGATTTGTTACCTCCCAAACCCTTCCTCAAAAATACACTTTCCATTCCTTGCACTCCTGTGGGATGCTTCTCTGCTCATCACCTCATGCACAGGCATTTCTAAATATTTTTTTCTAAACCAGCCCAAATTAAGTAAAACCAAATCCTTACAACAAAAACCAGCCGGTGTCAGCCACTTCCGTTGATTCTGATGATTTAAGTATTGTAATGCTGAAGAGATCAGAAAAAGCCCAGATTATAGAAGATTTCCCATGATGAGGATTGAGACAAATTGACCTTATATGCTTGTAAAGTGGGTTTTTACTAAGCAGTAGATAAAAAGAATAGAGTAGATATATATTTATAGACATAGAAAGATACCCAAGATGTTGAGGGAAAAGGTAGCTCCTTTGTGCAAGTCTGATCCTATTTATGTCTTACACACCCTGAAATTGATCACCAAGGCCACCTCTGAGTAGCGTAGGGTCTGTATTTTTCATATTGAACTCTTCTGTGCTGTTTGAAATTTCTACCAACATACATTTTACGGTTTCTGAGCATATTTATATTTACATTTGTATCGTAGTGCTTGTGAGTAGTAAGTGGGGAAAAAGGTGAAGTTCTTTAAGGAGAGGAGAAGAGGCTGCGGAGTGCTTTTTTCCTTCCTTTATTTGAGCAAAGATAGGTGTCATCATAATCTCATTTGATATCCTTGGTCTTCATTTTGTAGACCTGACAGGCTACCAAGTCTCTTGCAAAGTTGTATGATCTCTCAAGTTACTGTGAATAACGCCCACCTGTAACTAGTTGGAAATAAAATCGCTCATGACAATGAGCTATATGGGCTCTGCATTTCTGGAAGTGACATTAATGGTGTCCCCTACCTGCATCAGTGCCTCCCACTCACCCTTTAGCTTCATTTTTCAATTCAAATGGCAGCACTCTTCAAATGGCATTTGCGCTGCAGGCACTAGAGATTCACGGCACTCAGTGAGTCAGTGGACACCTGGAAAGTGTTCTGGTGATGGAGCTCTGGACGTGGAAATAACAGGGTGGACCCTCAGACAGGAATTCATTCATTCAGCCAATACTAAGTGAGTATCTGCTCTGCATGAGATGGGCCTGGGCCCAGGTCAGGAGCACCACCAGCTTCCCTGGCTCAGTGGGGTTTTCTAGTAAAGCTGAGCTCACAGTCTGCCATCCCTGGTCCCTGTGTTTCATAGTCCCCACCACTCCCCCCCCTCTCACTCCTCTCTGGCTTATTTGACGCATGTGGGTTCTTTGCCTGACTTGTGACAATATATGGGTTTCTGATTGCTGGTGTAAACTTCCTAAGAACTTAAATTCAACCTGAATAAAACTTGCTGTTTTTTTGTGACCCTGTGTAGCACTTCACACTTGTGTGTTTTTTTTTTTTTAATCTGGGTTATTTGTCCTAGAAGATTGGAGTTTGGCGGGCCAATGTGACCGAGTGATAGGGAGGTCTCAAGAGTTGGACCAGCATGAAAATATAATTGGGCAAAGAGAAACCTTGGTGAAGATTGCATTCTGCCTTAACTATGCCCTTGTAGCCTTAGATCCAACTACCCCAGAGCAGGGGTGCAGCGGGGTGGCAAGAGAACAGCAACGCACTGCTGCAAAGCACCGTCATAGGCGGTGAGTCAAGATTGCTAAACACACCTGTAGGCTAAATAGTTAACTTGACAACTTTATAGGAATGTTCTCCTTTTCTCTTACCTTTTTTTTTTTTTGACCCATTACTTTCAGTAATGATGTCAAGTCAACATCTCCCCCTGACTGCGTTAGAGATTATAATGTCAGAAGGGCCTTTGTAATGTTGTCTGTGTCTTAATAAACCTGTCAGCTGAGGTTACGTTATTTTCTCATCTCCATCAGGGAAACGCGCAGTGGTGCAGCTGGGCAAAGATGCCAGGTCGTGGTGTGTGTTTTCGGGTTGGTGCGATGTGCCACGTCCCAGCGATGCCATGGCTGCGAGGGAACACTTGCCAAAGAATAGGCTCTTCTTTTAATTAGGGCCCCGCTGACGTTTTGGTGGGCTGTCATTCTGTAATCCTGTGTGCTGTCAGGGGCATTGTTAATAACCTCTTACCGACGCTTTCACTCTTTCTCCTGGTGTTCTGGTTGGTGAATATCCATCCCGCCCAGAGACTAAATATGGTGGCATTATTTTTATGTTCCAAAAAGCTTCAGCAATCGTCCATTAATTACTGACTTAAGTTTGTGATTTTCGACTAAGCCCTGTTTAGGTACAAATTCAGAAAGTGTTTGTTTTTCTTGGGATCCTGCTTTGAGACAGGCACTACCCCGAATGCTTGGTGTATAAGGGTAAAAAAGCCAACACCATCCCTGCCTTCTTGGGACTCACTGTCAAGTAGCAGAAATCGTCACATAAGCAAAGTGCATATCAATGCTCTGAAGGTAAGGAAAGTGATTCCACAAGGCTATAGATCAGTGATGCTTGGCTGGAAGTGACTTTGCTTCCCAGGGTCGTTTGGCAATGTCTGGAGACTTCTTCGGGTGTTAAAACTGAGAGGTGGGTGCTTCTAGCATCTAATGAATGCTGCTAACCCACAGGCACAGGATAGACCCCACACCAAAGAACTGCCTGTCCCCCCCAGCTGGCGGTACGTAGTGCCTAGGCTGGGAAACTGCTCTGGAGCGTGGAACACCGGCCTGGGATGACAGGAGGCTTCCTTGTGGGAGCTCTGAAGGATGGACAGGCGTCAGCAAGGTGGTGGAGATGGGTGGGGAAGAGTTCTAGACAGGAGGACACATGGAAAGGAAGGGGCATAGAGTCTGGGAGGACCTGAAAGAGGCTTTGTGAACATGAAGAGAGCACATTGAATGTGCCTAGGTGGGTAGAGGCTGTGGACCGCCAGCAGCCTTGGAGTCCCCAGAGGGTCACACAGGCTTGTCCTATGAGACGAGATCTAAGGTGAATTCAAGAACTCTAGTGTGGTAAAGGCTGATACCACCCAACCTCTGGAGGTAACACAGCAACATGTGTTGCCACAGAAAAGAACACGTGTTTCGGAACCCGGTACAGCTGGGCTTGAATCCCAGCTCTGTTTCTTATGCCCTGGCTGAGTTTGGACACATCGCTTGACCTAACCCGTCCTCTGTTTCCATGTAAGGATTATAATGCTCACTTGTAGAGGCAGTGTGGAGAGTAACAGAGATAACTCCTCTACTGTGTCTTCTGCAGAAATGTCCCCTCTGATCTTCAGTCCCAGCTCAAGCTAAAGGGATCTTATCCAAAACCAAGAGAACTGCCTAGGAGCCTAGGACTCTTTTGAGATCTTTTTAAAGTTCTGGGACCCCCACCATTAAGGACCGGGTGTCCTACACCCTGATAAACTGTCACCAGCTTTGTTGTGAGCCTGAGTCCTTCCCTCATAGGGAAGACCCTATAGGATCTTGTGGTTTCGTTATTTACTTTAGCTGAAAATTCCAATTATAATTCAGGTTTCCTAATATCCAGAGAGGCCACAGGGGAACATTCTAGCTTAGGAATTTACTTGTAAAGAAGTTTATTGTGACGTGTGTTTTTAGAAGTCGATGGGGAGGAATATAATATAGCGGCCAACAGTACTGGCTCTGGAGTCAGTCCTGGGTTCCCATCTCTACTTCTCTTACAAATTGTCATTTCTTTTCTAGACATTTTGTCTTTCTAAGAGGCTAAAAATGAAACACATCTCATAAAGAAATAAAATCATGTATGTAAGCATATAGTAGGGCAGCCAGCAAGCACAGAGCACAGAACAAGCAGTCAGAGAGGAGAAAGCCAGATTTCCACTCCTGTGAGTCCCAAGGCAATCCTCTTTTATAAATACTTAGGGAAACTGAGCCTGAAGTGCAGGCTCTAATTGGTTAAATAAATGAATCCAGGAACAAACGAGCAAACGTGAAAATTCACATCTGACCACTACTTCTGGCGTTCGGTCCAAATTCCATCCTTTCAGACACAGAGAATTTAGATAGGTGACCGTAAAAAATGTAAAGATTGGTTTCAAAGGTAAAATGAAAATATCTTCCTTAGACGTTACTAGAAACCAACAAAAATAATTTTGAAAAATACTACAAAATGGTCTTTCCTCTATTGGAAATCTAAAACCCACTACCCTCAAAAAAGCTTTTATTTCCTATAGAAATAGGGTTGGAATGACCTTTAAGAGGTCATTCTGCCCATCCCTCCGCCTCTTCACAGAGCTGGACTCTTCACATTACACAAGGGCTCCCCGTCTTTCCCTAACATACTCCCAGATGCATTTCTCTCGGTGATCTGTGCCGTGTTGCAGCTTTGCTGTTGGAAGTTCTTTCCAACATCAGGCTGACATTCTTCTTGCTGTTAACCGGGAGTGTGGCCTTTGCTCCATCCTGAGCAGAGACGCACCATCCACTTGTGCCGATTTAAGGGTGAACGTATCTACCCTGAACCTACACAGTGAGATCCAAGAGGAAGCAGGCGCTGTCGAGCCCGCCCGATGAACATTGATTTTTCCCAGGTGGTTCCTCTCTCTGCGCCTCCATATGCTGCTTGTGACTTTCAGCCCTGTCTTCCTTTCATTTAATAGAAACAGGGGCACACAGCTGCTTGCTTATTTCTGCCTCTTCTGTTGGTTCTGGCATGATTCTTTTCTCCCAAATGGAGGTCCCTCCTGAGTTACCTATCTTGAAATTCTCTCCACGCGTAGTGCACCTTCTGTTCCTGACCAACTTCCTTTCCCCAAAGCATGCCCCTTTGTTTCCCTTCCAGGAGGAATGATGCCCTTGGAAGTGTCTTCTTTCCTGTTGACTAAACCACTGCAACTCTTTCAGAAGCAGGACCCAGCTCAGGCCTTGTTAGTGGATTTGGCATCTGTGAATTGCATTATTAATAATTGTGCATACGAAATGCCTATGGAATCCTAAGCACCGCACAACTCAGGCCCTGTCCTGGTCACAGTCATGGAAATTAAACATTTATTCGGGAGTAGCCGTGACCGTGGCAGGCGGTTTTGCTTTTACAAGCTCTGTGATGAAGACGGGGCGGGCGTTCGTCCTGTTGACTGCCACAGACTTTTCAGCCGTAAGGACAACGCAGTTGGCAGTGCTACTGATCTGCCACCTTTTAATGGCCTGATGATTTTAAATGATGGGCAGATAAAAATAGAGGAACCGAACATAGCCACACAAGACAGTTCTGCTCTCCTGACTGCCACATCCCTCAGGTGGGATGTGGCTCAAGGGCAGAAGCCAAGTTAGATTGTAACTGGCCAGAAACTCACTGTCGTCTCTTTTTGCCATTACAAACATGTTACGAAAGAAACACTGTGTTTCTGTGTCAGAATATGGAACGGATAATGGTCCCCTTTTGCTTTGTTTGAAACAGAAGTAAAAACATTTGTGAAAATGATCAGCATCATATGGTTTGTCGTTCGTACTTCAGGAGAAATTTGTACCTGTGCTTTAATTAACTTCTGTTGCTCCCGCTGCTCTGTTCTCTTGCTCTGGAGCTCACTCGTCCTCTCCCTTCCCCTCAGCTCTGTTTTACAAGTAACAATGTGTTATTGGTTTGGAATTGATTTGGGTGTCATATGTTGTCATTTGATAGAAAACAATTTAGCTAAACTGCTTGACATTAGAACAGCTGGTGATGTCACTTTTGTTAATGTCCTTAACCACATTTTTAACAAAACAGCAGATGCTCATCACAAAAGCCATTTTCCTTCTCTCTCTGATTGTGTAAAATCAGCTTCACGAAAGGCTCTGACTTGAGCAGAAATCCCAGGAGTGGTTCGCTTGACCTCAGCAGGGAAGTGTTTTTTAGGATCTTGAATTCTCTGGCAATGTTGGAAACAAAAAGACAGTTGTAAAAAACCAACATTGCAAATCCGGTTTCTTCTGTAACAGAAATGCTCCGAAGATGTGCACGAAGTGGTGGCACTCAGGGAGGACAGGCTTTGTGACTGTACAGCAGCACAACAGCACAAGGAACCGTGGCGGCCAGTGGAGAGGCAGAGCTCTGCCATCCCTGGCAGTTGTGTGACGTCATCATCGCTGTTTTTTTTTAAACATCTTTATTGGAGTATAATTGCTTTACAGTGGTGTGCTGGTTTCTGCTTTATAACAAAGTGAATCAGCTACACATATACACATGTTCCCATTTCTCTTCCCTCTTGCGTCTCCCTCCCTCCCACCCTCCCCATCCCACCCCTCCAGGCAGTCACAAACCACCCAGCTGATCTCCCTGTGCTGCATGGCTGCTTCCTACTAGCTATCCACTTTACGCTTGGTAGTGTATATATGTCCATGCCACTCTCTCACCTCGTCACAGCTTATCCCTCCCCCTCCGCATATCCTCAAGTCCATGCTCCAGTAGGTCTGTGTCTTTTTTTTTTTTTTTTTTTTTTTTTTGCGGTACACGGGCCTCTCACTGCTGTGGCCTCTCCTGTTGCGGAGAACAGGCTCTGGACGCACAGGCTCAGCGGCCATGGCTCACGGGCCCAGCCGTTCCGTGGCATTTGGGATCCTCCCGGACCCAGGCACGAACCCGTGTCCCCTGCATCGGCAGGCGGACTCTCAACCACTGCGCCACCAGGGAAGCCCAGGTCTGTGTCTTTATTCCCATCTTACCCCTAGATTCATCATCGCTTTTTAATTCCTAATTTTTAGGGGAAAAAATACCCAACCTCCTCTCCCTCCCTCCCTTTCTTAACCAAGGCATTTTCTGGTCAAGCAAACACACACACATAATGGGATTAGTTTTCTGAAACATTTGATAGTCATGCAACACAATGTGAAAAATTCCCCTGAAAGATTTCCACTACAATGCTTTTCTATATCACAGATGTCTGGCTTTTAGGTCTTATCCCAAGTTCATTTCACTGCCTTGTTCATGAGTGTTTGGAAGTACTGTCATGAAAATCACAATGCACATTGGCTCATATGTTTGTTCATGGCCGTTAACAAGTATTTATGAAACTGTTGCTGAGTGTGGGGCAGTGTACTCTCAAGGCTAAGAGCATGTCCCCTGGAGTCTGAAGTCCAGTCATGTGGTGTCTCTACTGCTTATGAACGCTGTGATGGGGCATGACAGTTAACTGTGCTTCGGTTTCAGCAGCTTTAAAATTGGGGTGATTATGGTACCAATCTCAAAGGTCTTTCGATGGATGAAATGAGTTAACCTATGCAAAAACTAATAGATGCTAAGAGTAGTGCCTGGTGTACAGAAAGCACTAAAAAATGGTAACTGTTGTTATTATTACTGCCCTCAAAAGGTATGTTGCTGAGAAGGTATGTGCTTTCTTAACATTTTGTGATGGACTCTTTAACATCTGCTCTACCCCCTCATAATTTAGTCTGAACCATGTCAAAATTGGTTCATGAATGTGTATGTGCATGTGTTGAGGGGATCGTCCTCTTTGTATGTATAAAGCATTGGTGTACATACAGTAAATAGACAGAGATTCTGTATATCTGTGGTATTAATATTTCATGGGGGGCTTCCCTGGTGGTGCAGTGGTTGAGAGTCCGCCTGCCGATGTGGGGGACATGGGTTCGTGCCCCGGTCCGGGAAGATCCCACATGCCGCGGAACGGCTAGGCCTGTGAGCCATGGCCGCTGAACCTGCGCGTCCAGAGCCTATGCTCCGCAACGGGAGAGGCCACAACAGTGAGAGGCCCGTGTACTAACAACAACAAAAAAAAAATTTCATGGGGTGGGGATGATTAGGAAAAAAATATCTGAAGAGGCTTCTTAGGGAGGTAATAATGAAAATTAAAACTTTTGGCAAACGTTAGTCTAAAACCAGTATTGATGTTCTCCAGCTAGAGACCACCAGGAACACAGCTGGAGTGGAAAAAGCTGGGTTCATTATTCATTGCAGGAGGGAGAACACACACTACGGAGAGCCATGGGGTGTCTAAGTAAGAGCCTGGTTAAAAGGATTTGAGCTTTGATTAGGTGATTTAGGGAAGGTCCGTGGGGATGAGGTTCATTCTGGGTTGCATGCTGTCACTAAGTTGGGGGCAATTCTATAACTGGGTGTCTCGATAAATCTCTATGGGAGGGTGGGCTAGAGTGAGGCTAAAGCTTAACTCCTGAAGAAGCACCTGTCGCTCGTATCAGCCAAGGCAGGGCAATGTTGGGGGTTTTGTGGGTTGTACAATAACCTTGTTTCTGTCTGTGCTTAGACAGAATTGTCAGATGGTCTTGTCTTACCTAACTTGATCTCAGCATGACCTTTCCTGAGGTGCTGGTGTTCTGTGAGGTTGCTTATGTCCATCAGGAGAGCGGTGTGGCCTTGCTGTGTGCACCAGGGCAGCTCCTCACACTGAGGCCTGGCTGTCAGACCAGCAGCCCACGTGTCTGGGGCCCTTTCTTTCCCTCCCTCCTACCCTTCCCTCCCTCCTCCTTCCTTCCTCCCCGGAGTATTTCCATTAAGTATGCCAGGTACCGATTCAAAGGTAAGCTGGTCTGAACCCGTTTGGGTCATGGAGCAGCAAGGGAAAGCTTGCTAGGATTTCTAAGAATGAAAAGCTAGTCTGTTGTAGGAATTGAACAGGAGCACGGGGCACCAATTACTCCTGGCAGCCATCTAATCAGCATGTGGGGAACTAGCCTTAGGACAAAGCCTTCACCAGGTCTGTAGAGCAGAGAGCTCATAAGCTCTGGGGCCGTGGATGACGCTGCAAGTCACTGAGCCTGCCTGATGTCTGTACTTCCTGTTTGGGGTTTTAGTGACTTTCTAGGTTCTGTAGCTGAAAACATCCTAACTAAGGGAGGCTCTTGTGCATTTCCATCTATGAGATACAGACACATCTGAAAGGTTATATGTAAAGCAGATTGTGTTTTGTTCTGTTTTAAATCATGGACATTTAGTTCCTTTTGCAAAATAATTCTGTGAAGAACTTTTGAAAATATTTAAGTGGAAAGATGAAGCACTGTTTATTCATGGGGCAATGTTTTGCTCTTTAGGCCTCCTTCTCCAGGCCAGGGTTACTGTGGGACAGTTTGGTGAAGGTTTGCCGCCTTCATTCTCCCTTTTCTTCAGAGCTTTCACATGCAGGCTGTCTTTGCTGCCTGCCTTTATCTCGCCACACACCATACTGCTCTGGCTTCTAATCACAAGGGCTATTATTATTCTTTCCTCAGAATATCATAGAATGTTTCAACTGGAAGGGACCTCAGAGGTCATCTAATCAAAACCCTCACTCAAAAGATGAGTAGACTGAGACCCAGGGAATTGGGACTTCACAAAGGTCAAGCACCTACTGGCAGAAAAACTGGACTTTTCCATGCTGCAAGGGATTAAAAAGACGGTTGGTATGCCTGCTACCACTTCTGAATCCTACATCCTTGACAGGCATGACTAATCACTCACTGCACTCCTCTCAGCCAGGTGCCCAGGCTGTCTTACAATCCTCAACCCTGCGCTCCAGCAACCTGTACCCAGCAATCATTGTTGGCATATGCCTCGAAACCATTGCTGTACATGTACACTTTATAAATCAATATTTATTTCTTAATAAGGGGTAGTTATTTACGTACAGAGATACAGTTTAATCATAAGTCCCATATTTAATGCTTGTGTCTTATACATCTAATATGTAACTATATAGGAAAGAAGTGTAGTTTTTCTAGCATATTAAAGTACACTAATTAAGACCCAATATTACTTTTGTTGCCAAGAGGAAAGAGTCAGAATGTTTACATTCTGTACAAAATATTGAAGAGGAATGGACTTGACTTTTGTAATAGAATCCCTAAAGCTTTTTTTGTTGTTTTTAATTTTTAGGATTATGTGTCTGATGTCAGGCTACTGTAATAAGTGGGTATTTTTAAACAACTCCATTTTAAGGCAGTTTCTTCATTTTAAGTATCTAAATGGTCTTTTTTATAATGTTACTTTTTAATCTAGAAAATAGTTCTAATCTTATGATGGTTACTAAGCAACCATTAAAAAGAAATCTCAATAGATTTTTAAAGCTTCTATTTACTTAAGAGGGAGCAGTGTGTGGCTTTTGCACACTTTAAGTCTCTTGGCCATAAGTGACAGAGAGGAAGCATAAGAGGGGATGGGCTTTACCTGGGTTGTGGTTGGGATGGGACAGGTGGCCTTGGTAAATTGCTTACCTTTCATTTCTGGGATTCCGCAAAAATCACAAACAACAAACTAAAGCTAAAGCATGTAGTGAGAAGGGTCCATGTTATGAGTGTTGAAGGAATCCAAAGAAAGACCCGAGAGACTCTGCTAGATTCAGGAGGCCACACCTGGATCAGTTACTTTGCTGAGCGTTGGGGGATCTTGATAGCCCAGCCTGGCTCACGACCCTCTCATCAGCCTGTGTGAGAGAAGAGTTGTATTTGACCATCTAACCAGGACCACAACAGGTATAAGAGAGGAGCAGTTCTGCAAAGGAAAAACAGAGTGTTATTGTCAGCATGGGGAAAGGATGCTGGGCCGGAAGTAGTAACAGTCTGTTGTAGGCAGTGTTGTTTCGTGTCTGACTTCCCGTGTGGGGTGGTGGTGGAGGCAGGGCGTGGTGGGGATGGTGTCCTGCTTTTGCCTCGTTTGACTCAGGATCTGTGGCTGGCTTGAAGCTGCAGGTGGAGCAATTCAGGATTTAAGGAATGGGAACATACACAGTCAAGAGAACTAAAAAGCACTGTCATCCAGCTGTAGGACTGAGATTTGCAGTTTTACACTTTAACACAACATATTACGTGAAACGGGGAATGGGAACAGACCCCAAGACCACAGAGCTTCTCTTATTCTTGAAGAGCCTGACTTGTGTCTGGGATTCTCTGCCACTTTTGGAAATATTTCAGGGTGATGTTTCTGCTTTTCTTTCCACCACTGAATAGTTTCAGTATAAATTGACTTTTCAGAGAAGCAAATGTTTCATACAGGAATAAGTAAGTGTCACAGAGAGCACTTCATAGCAGATGATGATTAATTGTGCCTTTTAATCATAGTTCCATTATCATATGAAACAGTCGTGTCATTGGATCCATTTCACTTAATGAAGGTTTAGCCCAACTAGGAGCATATTTGCATTAATGAGGCATCACAGGTTATTAATTGAAATCTAATAACAGCTTGGACTACTCTAAGTTTGCATTAATTGGAAACAGAATTGTGGATTTATTGGCAATATACTTCTTGTCATCTTAGAGAAACGATTCCTTGATGGGATATAAAGGCCATTTTTGTACCAACTGGAATTCCCGGTTCTTCTATGTTGATTGTATCTTAAACTGGAATAACCCTTCATGACTGATTTCTAAAGTGGACTTTTTGGTAAGCCTGGTACCATCCCACCATGGTCTGTTTGGTCTTTGCCCTGTTCATCAGCCAACTACTAAGGGAAGGAATATGGAATGAGGTGAGTGTGGGTCGAGGAAGGAATGCTCTTTGATGGCAGGTCTGTCACTGACTCATCTCCCCAGGGAGCCCTGCCTTGGCCCCCGTAACCAAAGAAGTTCCCTTCGTTAGGCTCCATTAGTGCTTCTGTTTATTTCCTCTATAGCACTTTTGGCCGATTATAACACCATTTGTTTATCTGCCTTTTGTCTGTTTCTCTCTAGTGTGGCATCTCTAGAGAACAGGAACGGCATCTGCCTTGTTCCTCATTGTACCTCCAGCACCGAGCGCAATGTAGACGGGAAGTAAATAGTTGCTGGATGGTTAACTGTATCCTGGCTTGGGCTGGAAGAACCTGGGGAAGGTGAATTACTGTTGAAGCTACATAATCTTTCCGTGCAGAGTTTAACCCCCCGGGGTCTAGGACAGAATGATAAAATGCTGACCTAAAAGTTACCCTCCATTCATTCTGTGCCCTTGGCGTTTCTATTCCAGAAACTTGGCCTTAGGATATTGCTGAATTTAATTGAGTCTGGATTGGTGTCCCTGAGATGGGACGGCAGGGGGGGGGGGGGGACAAGGAATAGAAAAAGTCCCTTGGTATTGTGTCTCCTGACAATTGAGTGAGAGCTGTGTTTTCTAACACTTCTTAAGTAAGAATTTTATAGAAACCAACATTCATAATAAACCTCAAAATAGAATTTCAATGTAATAATTGACACTTTCGTTAAAGCTCATAGAAACCAAACAGGCAGACTCAGCTGGGTGTAGCATTGAGGTTACAAGAAGATAATTTTAGTTGGAGTTGAGCGTCTATGCAGGTGGGGGGTAGAGGATTAGCGCTGGGAAAACTGGGACTTTTTTTTTTTTTTTTATGGTGAATTGTCTGTGGCGCTTACTGTCCTTTCACTTGCTGTGAAATATGGGAATACGGCACGGTGGAAAGAGCTTTCAGCAGGCCATTGGAGACCCAAGTCCTAGTCTAAGCTCTCTCACTTAATAACTGAGAGACCAAGGGAAAGTCAGTTTCCTGAATCTCACCTGGAAAACAGACATCTGTGTTGTACACCTTACAGAATTTTTGTACAGATAATCGAGGAGGATAAGTAAATGCACTTGGTAAACTGTAAGACAAACGCTAGCTATTGTTATTATCCACATGCTGGCTCAGGAGCAAGAGTAGCAGTGAGAGAGACCTTCCCAGGGGCAGCCTGGATTGACTCTTGGCTAAATAGAAGTAGCAGTTCTTATTTTTTCATTATGCCAGACATCTAAGATTTCACCTAGCTTTCCCATGGAGCGTTCAGAAATCCACCACCACCACCGCCCCCCCCCCCCGCTTTTTTCTTTTTTTTTAACTCGAAAGTGAGCGTGAGTGATACTGAAGTTGTGCCTTAAGCAGCTTAAAGGTATCCACATTAAAGCAGTGAGATGCAGTGTTTTAAACTGCCCATTTGGAAATGATTTTGTTTTTAATTTTTAAATTGAAGTATAGTTGACTTGCATATTGTATCAGTTACTGGAAATAATTTTTTAAACATCATAATGCCTCATCATAGACAACAGTGAAACTTACTTACTGGGCGTTCCCATCCCCTGCTGATGGGGTACGGAAAGCCCACGCAGTACAGATTGAAGGCAAAGCAATGTGTAGAAGACCATGTTGGTGGGAAGTTGAGGCAGATTTTTAAAAGAACTGCCTTTTGCAGCTTTTCAAATCTACTTTTGCTGTGCTGCATTTGGGTGCAGAGGAATTCTTAGAAACTTCTTGGTTCTTCTCTTGATGGGGAGCCTGTTAGTTTATTCTCTGTTTGTGTATTGTGTGAAAACTGCCTGTGGGCAGAAAACTGCCTGTGGGCAGCAAAATCCATACACGTCTTACGGATACATGCCCTGATCTTTTACCCCTCTGGAAGTGGCTATGACCTCCTCTCCCTCCTGGAGATATGTTTTTTTTTTCCCCCTCTGGGTTGAGGTATTGCATTACTAATATCCCAAAGAATTTTTTTTTTTTTTTTTTTAGATAAGAGTGTAGTCACGTTATTTAAGATACCAGAAACCAGTTTGTGTGTATGTGTGAGTGTGTGTATACTTCCTACCAACTAAGGGATGCTTTTTCCTATTATACAGTCTCAAAATAAAATCACCTTGCCTACAAACTTTTAAATATGAAATATGCTTGCCTTCCACTGAACACTGATGTTAACCAAGCTATGTTACGAACAGTTGCCTCTTTAACCATGTCAGTAGATCTAGTAGTGTTTGAACATTGGTTTATCTTTGGATCATGTATGGCATAATTTATTTATTCATTGATTCACTCATTCATTCACCAAGTATTTGTAGAGTAACTTGTATGTGCCAGGCTCCATTCTTTTTGCTATGATTCAGCAGCAAATAAGACAAAAAGTCTTGTGCCCACAGAGATTACATTTCAGTGGAGAAGACAGATAATCAACAAGTCAGCAAGGAAATAATGTAGTTGCCGATAGTGATGTGACCTATGAAGGAAATAAAACAAGGGGATAGTGAGTGTTGGGAAGGGATGATGGTTTTGATAGAGTGTCCAGGGATGAGTTTTTGAAGATATGATATTTGAAGTGAATGCAGCAAAGGAGGAGGCCTTGGAAAGATCAAGGGGAAAAGTGTTCTAGGTGGTAGTACAAAGGCCTCCAGGTGTGAAAGCTTGGGATGTTGAAGGAACAGGAAGAAAGCCAGTGGGGCTGGAGTTTTGTGAGACTGGTAGGAATTGAGGTTGGATGCGTAGGCCTGGCCAAATGAAGTCAAGATGACCTTGTAGGCTCTGATAAGGAGTTTGCAGTGGGAAGACAGTGGGGAGCGTTAAGCAGCGGTGTGATCTGATTTGTATTGTAAAAAGAATTTCATGGTGTTCTGTGGAGAACAGATTATGGAAATAAGTTTGGAAGGAGAGAGACTGGCTGGCTAGAGGCTTTGGGAATAATTCAGAAAAGAGGTGATGGTAGCTTGGATGTAATGTTACTGGTGGAGATGGTGAGAAGTGATCAGAATCTTGATGTATTTTGAGGATATTGTACCATATTATATAATCCAGGAATGTGAACTAATATGATCAAGTCCTATTACACAATTATATAGTTTATATGCTGACTTTAGAACCTAAAGTTTGGCTGCTAGGACCATACTATTCTTAAATCTGACTAAATATGTGGGGGATGGGCAGAATTACAAAGCTGTGATGACTCTCATGTCCAATCCCTTGCATCAGAGTTCTTTAGATACATTATATTCCCCCCAAAACATTGAAAAGATGCCAGTACACAGTCATCCAACTTTATACCTGACAAAATACAATATTGCCATATTATCCTATTATGGCCTATAGAAAGTCTGTAAGTCCGTTGCAAAGTAAATATTAGTTCATGCTGATTTATTATTAAGTTAAGCATTATATTTGCATGAGAGAATGACCAAAGCCAGATGAAATGCCAAGGTAGAGATTTCTGGGTTTCGTCCTAATGACTTACAACATTGCCATATTCTAGTTAGGGTAGGGGCAACAGAGATTGACTTCAATATATTTTATCCCTAAAGAGAAATTACAGTGTTGTATTCCTAAAGTCCCACTTAATGCTTGAAGGTCTTCAAACGTCTGGACTAACCAGTGGGGGCATTATGGCTGCAGAGGTTCCAACAGAAAATAATACACTTCTTTTATGATAGATCCTATAGACTTTCTTAGAGTCACTGGGGTTGGAATGGACTGGATCATGTGTCTACCTCTCTACAAATGCCTGCAGCCAGGGGACTGTGATATGCCTATTGGCATATCAGACACATTCTTGATCCCTAAGGATGGAACCCTACTTACAGACTTTGAGTAGCATTGAGTCCCCAGTTGATGCCAGGCATGTTGCTGGAGGAAGGGGGAAGGGACTCTGGGGAGCAAGAGATGTTCACCACCGTGATACAGTGATAGCACCGTAGCATCCTCAGGCTGCCTGCCCTCTCTGAGCTATCCTCCAGAGACCACACAGCTCTGGACCCCTAGTTAGTGTGGCAGAGGTATTTTGCTTGAAATACCACAAGTCCTTTTTATTTGCTTTGTCCTTATAGGGGACAAAGGAAATGAAACTTAGAGATAGTTCTCCAAACAGCGCAGTAGGAGAAATGCATTTTGTTTTCAACAGAGCCCATCAATGTTGATCCTGAAGAAGCATGTTGAAGAGTATATTCAACAACCCTCTCTTTCCAGTGGTTTATTGTGATCCACATACAGAATTCCCTCTTGGAAGTTGACATCGATGGAGCCTGTTTTCATAGCTCTCCTGTCTAAATCCTATTACATAGATGCCATAAAATGAACGGAGAAATGCTGAAGAAGACAAAGAAACAGCAACTTAACTGTATTCTAATTCTCACAGCAGTGGTTTCAGACCTTTAAGATCCTACTAGATGAGTTGTTTGAAGGAGCTGGTTTTGAAAAAGGGTTTTGTGTCCAAAGGGAATATTTTACCCCATATGTCAACAACTACAATAAAAACATTTCCACAGTGGAGGGAACCTTTTCTAGGTGGTAGAAGAGAGCTCACTCTAGGGATTACTGTTACATGTCCAAGGTCAAAAAACAGTAGCTAATGAATGCAACAGGGAAGAAGAGGTGGCAGAGTGAAGATTAGGGTCATGTTTATGCTTTGTTAAGGTTAAATTTATTTTTAAGTGAGAAATTCTACCTTTATTCAAACAGTCCATACCCAAGAATAAATGAAAATATACTTAAATAGCCCATCTTCCTCTTCTGAGCATGGGCTCTAAACTCAGGCTCTAAAGGAATCATAAGGTCTTAATTCTGCAGAAGGTAACCCTTGATTTCAGTTATCTTTTCCTGCTGGGGACCCTGACAGGTATGTGTTCTCTAGAGCCAACGTAGTATGACCTGTCAATTCAGATGCCAAGTCTGATTACTTTGCCCATGTACACAGTCTGGTATATCTCCCTGAACACATTTTTCCACCTAATATTTGTGGTTTTAAGTAAAAGATGCTACTGTGACTATATACGATATTAGCAAATGGTCCAAAGGTGAAATTCTAACAGAAAGGCCAAGTGTACTTTAAGAGGATAAAAATAAAATACGCTGCAGCTTCCCCTCATCTGTCCCACATACCATATCTATTTCTCACTCGGTAATGCTAGGAAATGTTTATTTTTTCCCATCTTGAAGCAATTGCCTCATCGCTGATCTGTTGAAACTATTATTACATTTAACATGCTTTTCCTGTATGCCATGTATCTGTCCATATAGCATGCACAGTACGGGACCTTGGGTTTATTAATACACATAGTAATATAATAGTATATTGATGAGAGAACCGGCATTTAGCATTTTTCTAGGGTGCCATTTTAATTGAAGGTAGAAGTTTATTTTATGGCTTGTCACATGACCATCTCGTCAGTGGCAGTGAAATGTTACTATCTTAAGGTCCTCCTCTTAGTCACAGCGAGTACCATGTGTCCCTTTTGCTGCCTCTGTTAATCTGGCACACCACATACGAGGGATAGTTTTAGTATTAAATTCCTACAGGGAAGCCTCTTTATCAATGAAAACACTTGGCGATAGTTGAGTTAATCAGAGCCTTCCAGCCCTCTTTTCCACTTTCCTAATAGTGGGCTGGCTAAGCACTCCGGCACCATGGTGATAGACTTGAAAAAATTAATAAATGGGCCTGGATTTGTTTAACTAATAATGAGCATTCCGGATGTCATTTCGCAATTGCTACATCCTTCCCGTGGCACGTTAAGCTATAGCAGGCATATTCTGGTAGCTGACTTGATTTAGTGGTACAGAGAAACGGTGGAAAGGTGGCCTAACTCTACGCCTCTGTTCTTGGGGAAAAAGCTCAAGTTTTCTTTGTTGTTTTCCTGCCATCTTTTTGTTGCTCTTGTTCTGTTGTTAATAAATAAACAAGAATAAATAAATAAGATTTCAAACAAAATGAAACTCTGTGGACAAGCAGTAAAAGAGCTATCCAGGAGAAAGCCACAGGCTTCACGTGATCCTTCTTGTCTTGGATTTGACTTAACCTCTACGTGCTCACGAGCCCAGCCGCTCCGCGGCATGTGGGATCCTCCCGGACCGGGGCACGAATCCGTGTCCCCTGCATCGGCAGGCGGACTCTCAACCACTGTGCCACCAGGGAAGCCCCAGTGCCTCACAGTTTGAGAGCAGGATATATTAGTTTCCTTCTAAGCGCAGAGCTGCTGAGGTCTTGTCTCTTGAATCATTGGTGAGACTTGTAGTTATAAGTTAAGAGTTTTTATTCGTAAAATTCAACCCGCTTTACTTGGCTGGCTGGTGAGATTGTTTCTACAAAGCTAGAGACTTCAAATCTTTCCTTTAGCTTCCAGTCCTGAAAGAGGTTTTGCAAACATTTGTTTGTTTTGTTGGAGGCTTTTTCCTCCTGGTTGGGCTCATTAATACCTTTTTGTGAATACTGTTCTGCTTTCTCGAATAGCTTTTTCTAAACAGCTTTCTCTGGTGGAAAATCCAATTTAGTTGCAAGCAATATTACCAGTTCTGCTCCTTTATTTTTCCTTCCTCATTTGAAAGAAAAATAAAAGATTGTGTGTCCAAATAGAGGTGTACAATTTATGGGATTAGCACTTCTATTAATAAATTTATGCAGCAATTGTGTGTCTTCACATTTTGAATCTATCCATGACTGAAGACAGCTTCTTTATGTTGCAAAAGCATATTTTTCTTCAAGACCCATCTCATTTTCTTGGATCTTAAGCTCTTACCCCAAATTTCCATCAAAAGTGGACACATGGTAGAGAATTCTGTTTTACGTACCCAGAGATGGAATAAATGTTGCTGTAGATTTAATCTTAGAGCTGTTGAAACTTAGATGGTCCTCATGATAGTCATCTGCACAGAGTTTCTTAGTACTAATCTTTTCTCATTTCAGATGAATTCTGCTTAATACAAATGATTTGAAGGTAGCTTTCCTGATTCTCTTTAGCTCTAAAACTGGGTGATCAGATATTTTATTCCTTGGCCATAGTGTTTGGTTCTAAGAGGGCAGATCAGAAGCCAAGTTATTTATTTAACATCTTTATTGGAGTATAATTGCTTTACAATGGTGTGTTAGTTTCTGCTGTGTAACAAAGTGATTCAGTTATACATATACATATATCCCCATATCTCCTCCCTCTTGCGTCTCCCTCCCACTCTCCCTATCCCACCCCTCTAGGTGATCACAAAGCTCTGAGCTGATCTCCCTGTGCTATGCGGCTGCTTCTCATTAGCTATCTGTTTTACATTTAGTAGTGTGTATATGTCCATGCCACTCTCTCACTTCATCCCAGCTTACCCCTCCCCTTCCCTGTGACCTCAAGTCCATTTTCTACGTCAGCGTCCTTATTCCTGTCCTGCCCCTAGGTTCTTCAGAACCAATTTTTTTTAGATTCCATATGTATGTGTTAGCAGACGGTATTTGTTTTTCTCTTTCTGACTTACTTCACTCTGTATGACAGACTCTAGATCCATCCACCTCACTACAAATAACTCAATTTTGTTTCTTTTTATGGCTGAGTAATATTCCATTGTATATATGTGCCACATCTTCTTTATCCATTCATCTGTCAACACACACTTAGGTTGAGAAACCAAGTTATTTAGAGCCCTTCTGACCACATTCCCCTGCTGTCATCTTTGCCACCATGTAATGAACCTGAGAATGAAATCAGATGGAGCAAAGCAGAAAGGGGAGGGGGAGGTGGGGACATGGGGATAGTTATGATACTATCTGAGTACCTGGATAGTGGTGCACTGGAGCTAGCTCATAGCAGCCCACAAGGACCTTCTGTTAAATTTTCAGGAATTTTGTGAGCTGGTTGATGACATGGTGGTAGCTTGAAATTGGCAAATGCCACAAATCAGCTCCCCTGTATTAAGAAAGAAAGAGAGAGAGAAAGAGCGAAAGTAATGAAGGAAGGAAGAAAAGAAAAGAAAGAATATATTGTTAAACATTTCCCAACCACCACTGCCTGGGCCCACCTTAAATAAAATCACATGACCTCTTGTCATATGAGCTAATTAGCTCCCTATCTCCCCAGCCCGCCTTTATTTTACTTAAATTAGTTTGAGTTGATTTACCATCACATGTAATATGTAGCCACCCAAGTTATGGCTTGGCCAAATTATTTTTTTTTTTTTTGCTGTTATGATAAACATCTTTCTTTTATTTTTATGTAGAAGATAAAATGAGGGAACCAATACAGCTATTGGTTAAAAAGCTGCACACTAAAAAAAACAAAACAGAACAAAAAACTGCATACTTCTGTTGGGTTTACAAAATATCTGAAGGAAGTACTACAAAATTTCTAGAACTTTTTGATGGCTTACTGTAAGAATCTGATAGATTCACTGTCTTTGGGGAGCCTTTAAACAGCAAAGGGAAGGAACAAAAAATTTTGCTTTGTGAATCAGTGGTTACAGTGTGAGGTTAATAACCTTTTAGGGAAATACCTGGGCAACAGGGACTTCTGAGATAATAGTGACTTTTATTTCGTTTCTGAAATAAATTTGACCAGGATGAGTGTGGTTAAGAAGTTGCACGTTGGGCCAGTAATAATCGGTTGAATCAAACTGCTATGTCACGTAGGCCCATCTCTTTTATCACTTTGCATGTGTGAATTCTAAGTTTGCTTCAGTTTCTGATAATTGGTGAATATTGTGGAACAGAATGCACATCTCAAAAAACTGAATGATTTTCAGGGATTTAGTTCCTTTAAGTAGTCCCACAGTTCTGCTTTTAGTCATCTGAGTTAAATTTGAAGCAAAATGCATATGAAATGCTTATATCCAGTGTTCACTGGGTTTGAATTTAATTTCAAATGATTTATGGCTGCTTATTATCATGTGTCCCACATGCCATTGTTTGAAAATCATTAGATACTATGCAAGCCCAAGCGGTGAAACTTGTACATAATTTACATACAATATGGGTGCAAAATCTGTCATCTGTTTAATTGCCAAAAGAAGAAACAAATTTTAAATTAGACAAAAAAAACCTTACATGTTCAACAGTGCAATTTCCTATAGCACTGAAGTTTGTGGATTATTTTCAGTAGAAGGTAATTCAGGGGAGGAAAACATTGTAGGTTGTCCATCTGACAATGAGAGCATAGGAATAGGATTCCCTATGTATCAGAGTTAATTAAAGGATAATGTTGGGCAATTGGACCACAATTCTTTGAGACAACCTGGATCAGTGGGATATTCTAAAATAATATCATTGGAATTGAGGTTTTCTCTCTAAACCAGTTGGACAATGTTCACAGTGTATCACACTTCTTTCCATTTACAAAGTGCTTTCCGTTTGGCAAAATATTTTTACAGACCAGTTGAAATTAGGGAAGCTTTATGTTTAAGAAAAAAATTAAAATGTCAATCAACCCAGATAATGTTCAAGACTTACATAAAGCAAATGGTAATCAAATATATCTATCCGAATTTTGCCTGCTATCTCCTCTTAGACAAGGAGTGTCTGTGTAACCATAAGTCACTTCAGGGTACCTGTCTGTAAAAACTGTGAAAGCAGAGGGCAAATGGGTTGAAGAAGGGGGTAAAAAATGCCCATCTTCCTGGGTTATTATGAATGTTACGTGAATTGAATGGAATAATTCCTGCCTAGTGCTTAGCACATTTTCTTGCACGTCCATACTGATGAATAGGTGTTAGCTATTTTTATTGTTATTATATAGTTACCAGCCTTGCTCATGAGAAGCATAAGCTATGGTTAACTAAATAAATCCCTACTGCTCCATTTACTCTGTGCACTCTGGAGAAAGCTGCCCATGTGACACACCACCTCATCTTGGATCTACACAACTGTTTGGAACATAGGTCCTTGTGACTTTTAAATAAGCATGTATTTGGAGATTTAGATTTTTCTGTCCAACATCTTCATATACGTGGCATCTCTCCTGAGCGCCGGGCACAGGGGCCACTTGTCATGCCCTGTGCTTCTTTGGAAGCTGTTGGCCTATCTCTTAAACGTATAACCTACTCCCCCGTCACATCCCGCCCTCCAGTGAATTTTGCTTATGAATTTAGAGACCGATTATCTCAAACCTATCGTTCAGTTTTGGTGGCTATCTGGGCACTTTCATTAGTATGGTGAGCAATAAGCAGAAATTTTATTTTATTTATGTTAATTATTATGGGTGTCAGAAATCATAATAGTGAGGGTCATCCGTTTATAAATTGAAGCTGTGAGGGTGTGTGCTGATAGGCTCTATGTTGCGTTTTATCTGGGCGTGGTAATGCATTTAGAATACATATTTCTGGCTTATAGTTGCCAATGCGTACACTGCCTCAAGAACTGTCATTATTCGGTTATTCTATCAGTTTGCCATTGCTGCATAACAAATCGCCCCAAAACTCAGAGATTTTAAACAACCATCATTTGTTATTCCTTTTGTCTTTGTGAACTATCTGTGGTTTGGCTTGTATAGGCTGGGCTCAGCACAGTGGTGACTCTTCTTCACACTGCATGATCTGATTCTGCTTCCTGTCTTTCATCTTCCTTAGACTAGCAAGCAGACTAGCCCTGTCATTTATGTCTCGTGCTTTGGCAGAGATACATTAGGGCAGGCAGAAATACTTGAGAGCGTTTAAGGCCAAGAGTACATACTACAATTTCCACCGATATGTTAAGGCCAAAGAAAATCTTAGAACCAAGTTCAAAGTCAAAGTGCAGGGACTACGTGTGGACCCAGAGGTGGTGGTACCGATATGGATGCAGAGATGGGTAAAGAATTGAGGCTAACCGTGTTATTATCATGGTTATTAATTATGTGCCCCCCAGAGATGCCTTACATTTGTTGGCATTAGGTCTGTATGTTCACTGTTTCTCACAAAATCAGTACATTCTTCCTGGATATTTAGTGTAGTTTAAGTTCATGGGTACTGAAAGTTGTGCTGCAGACCCAGTTTTCTGTCTTGTGTTATAAGTTAGAAAAACCCATTCCTCCTTCCTTTGTCTCTCCTTTACTCCTCGCTGTAGTATCACACTCACAAGACTTTGCTTCCAACACTGCTGGTCACCAAAATGTGTGGAGATTTTCCCCCACCAAGCAATCCTCTGCGACATGAGCTGAGTGTCCTACAGTTCACCTCAGTTCTGACGCTGTCTACCTGGAGATAGTGTTGGATCCCACAGGTTACAGGCTCAGTCCCGCAAGACTGCCCCCTCCCACTTCACATGCCAATCTCAAGTAGTAGGTCCCCAGGTTACCCACAATTTCTTCCTGACTTGGCAAAAACCAGAGGTTCCTATGACCTCCTCCCACTTTGGATTCCATTTATTTGCTAGAGTGGCTCACAGAGCTCAGGGAACCACTTACTTTTATTTACCAGTTTGTTAAAGGATACGGTAAAGGATACAGATGAACAACTAGATGAAGAGGTACATAGGGCAAGGTCTGGGAGACTCCCAAGTGCAGGAACTTTTGCCTCTGTGGAGTCGGGGGTGCATCACCGTCCAGGTACACGGATGTTTGCCAACCTGGAAACTCTCCAGACCTCATTCTACGGAGATTTTTCTGGAGGCCTCCTCAGGGAGGCATGATTAATCGTTAACTCCATTTTCAGCATTTTTCCCTTCTCAAGAGAAGGGGCTGGGAGTGGGAAGTAAAAATATTAAGCTTCTAATCATGGCTTTGTCTTTCTGGTGACCAGCAGTCATCCAGGCGCCCACCCATAGTCACCCCATTAGAACAAAAGACACTCCTATCACCCAGGAAATTCCATGCATTTCAGAAGCCCTGTGTCAGGAGCTCTGGACAAAGACCAAACAAAAGATGCTTCTACTGCTCTTATCACTTAGGAAATTACAAGGGCTTTAGGAGCTCTGTGCCAGAAATCCAAGGCAGATATGTATCTGTATCTATCTATAAGAATATTGATATGAATCTATATGAATATTGTGAATATGTGAATATATATATATATTTTTTCTATTATGTCACATGTTGGATGCCAGAAAGCTTAAGATAAATTTATAGTTGATTACACCAGCCATGGCTCTATGATTCTTACCCTTTGTCTCATTCATACCTCTATTTTTGTCGATAACCTTTGTTCTACTTGTTTATTTAACCTTGATTCTTTTTTTCTTTTTTAAAGGATTTCTTTTAAAACTTATTTATTTACTTATGGCTGTGTTGGGTCTTTGTTGCTGTGTGCTAGTTGAGGAGCGCCGGGGCTACTCTTCGTTGCGGTACGTGGGCTTCTCATTGTAGTGGTCTCTCTTGTTGTGGAGCATGGGCTCTAGGTGTGCAGGCTTTTTAGGTGCACAGGCTTCAGTAGTTGTGGCTCGCGGGCTCAGTAGTTGTGGTGCACGGGCTTAGTTGCTCCGTGGCATGTGAGATCTTCCCGGACCAGGGCTCGAACCCGTGTCCCCTGTATGGGCAGGCAGATTCTTAACCGCTGCGCCACCAGGGAAGTCCCAACCTTGATTCTTACATTGGGCTATTTTGTTGTCTCTTGTATTTTGTTTTTTTTAAATGTCTTGCATCATTTCTGGTGCAAGAAGAAATATAACTATATAAATAAAATCTGAAACAACAATTCCCTGCCACTATTCGCCGTTTACCTAGTAGGCAAGGTTACAAATAATATAGTAATAACTAGCATTTGTTGAACACTTCTTTCCTCTTCTGGCCCTATACAGAATGTTTTTTTGAGCAATGCCAAAATCCATTCCCACAACAACCTTATGCGGTATGTGCTGGCATTATCCCTTTGGAAACAAATACAGTTTATGTAACTTTTTCAGGGTCTGGCAGGTGGTAAATGCCACAGCTATGATTTGAGCTGGTGAAGGCTGGCTTTAGATCTCACATTCTTGACCACTGTTACACTGCTTCAGAATGTTGTGCTAAAAGAAAAGGATAAAAGGAATGGATAGTAATTCTTTTCTTCTTTCATGAGTCCTTGAGTCAGGTTTCATTCCTTGTTCGTCTTCTATTTTTTTTTTCTTGTGTCTCTTGTAAATATACCTAATTAAAATGTCAGCTGCTAATGGCTTAAAAAACGCCTTTTAAACTGTGTGAGACTTGGCATTCCAATCGCTATGGGTTAAACAGAAAACTTTAAGGATTTAAGCAAACGAAAATGATTTATGAATCCCCCTTACCAGTGCAGATATATTGAGCACAGCTGTCCTCATATTTATGATGAGCATAATACTTCCAGGTACATTTTTTGTTTTCTTGCAGAAGTTTGGTGGTAAATGTGGAAATTAAACTGGAAAATATGGATAAATCAGCACAATTCCAAACACCTGCTCAAAACATTCGTTTTATTGACTTAACAGTTGACTCTTTAGGATGTTTTTATAAAAACATTGGCTCTAGGCAGAATAAGTATTCTCAGTGAATATATTTGTTGACATATCACTTAGAAACTACTACACTGACAGATTTTAGGAATTTTATATGAGTTTGAATGACAAGCAAAGGCCATTTTAGATGAGAGCGGCTCTTCATGTGTTTACTGGCTGATTTTGTATTTATATAATTTTAGCGATGAGGCTTTCTTGCTTTGATCTTTTAGTGTCACATTTGGCTAAGTTATTTGGAAAGTCTGCAGTGATTTTTTTTAGTGGGCATCATGCTGTTTCAATTCATTAATTACTATACAAGTAACATCTTTCAGAGAAACTTGAAGTAATCACTTTTTCTTCAAACCATTTGTAATTTCACAACCCTGAAAGTCTCTGAAGCCATTTTAGTAATGATCATTTTTCTGTTAATCAGTTATCTGTGCATAGAGACAAGTAAAGGGCTTCTTGTGGTATTTCCTTAATTCTCTTAAGAAGGGCCAAGTGATGATCGTGTGTCTCCCAGTTGTCTCCCCTTGGAATGACCACTTGGTAGGTCACTGACAGATTGACGTCCCCAAAACTGGGTTCCATTCTTCAACTCCTTTTAGTAATTGCCATTTCTTCAACTAACAGCATACGTATGGTAAATGAAAAACTGTGAGTTCCTTTTGGTGGCACAAGACAGCAACCATATATGACTTCTTTACCCCGTAAAAGAAATTTATTGATCAGTGGTAGCTTGGCACCCTAGATCCAGGTAGCTAATTTGATTTTGTTAAGAATCTTTATCTCTCCATTTTGGAGCTCTCATTCTGTTATGTTGGCTACTTTCTTGGTTGGATACCTTGTTTCTTGTAGTGGCCGTGGGCAGCTGTCATCTTACCAGTAGCAACAACCTCAGCAGAAAAAAAGAATCTTTACTCACGAACTCATTGCTAGAATCCCACAGAGGACTCTCATTGGTCCATCCAGACCATGCGCCCACCTGAAACCCCAGAGCTGAGGTCAAGCCCCTCACATGAATTCCTTCCTGTGAGGGAAGTAGCTGGGCTTCCCTATAGGAGAATAGAAGTGCTATTACCAGAATGCAGGAATGGTTGCTCAGTTAACAAAAACAGTTGTCTACTACTAAATGCACAAAAATAAACTATAGGGATGTATTTTTAATTGTGTTACCGATCTATAATCTGCAATCAACCAATTTTTTTTTATATTGAAAGGTATTTAAGGTAGGGGGAATATTTTTTCTAAGTGGATGATTGATTATATTTTAATCAATTGGATGTGCATTCTGGAAAGAACTTTAGCTAGGATGTAATTCTCTACAACAGATATCTACTGAGCATTTGTTACATGCCAAGAACTATGCTGTGTTCTGGAGATACAAAAATGACATAGTTCCTCCCTGCCCTTGACCTCCCGCCCTCGTTCTTAAGGGGATTAGTACAGAAGACAAGAACATGAGTAGTTGCAACTCCATGTGATAATTGCAGTAGCTGAGGATTGTTCAAGCTTCTTGGAAGCTCAAGAGGGATGTCTAACTTAGGCCGAGGATGCTGGTTAGCTGAGGTGATCGACTCTTCATCCTCTGGCCCCTTTTATGCCTCTCCTGCTTGATCCCTTGCCGTGTTCCCAAATGGACCCTCACTTTAGTTCTAAATCTTTTTAGCTCTCCAGTTAATCCACTGTCTGTCATGTCTCCATGCATTTAACCATACACTTGGTTTTGCCTGTTTTTTGGTTCTCATAACCTTTCATTCTGAGCTGCCTATTGGGTGTCATGCTTGCTGGAGTAGTTATGGTGATTGGCCTCCAAGGAGCCTTTCTAACCTCCTTGTCTTGTGCCTTCCTCTACTGAAAAACAGGAAAGCCAATAACTACATTCCCCAGTCTCCCTTCCAGACAGGGTTCTGAATATGATCCCTTTTTTGCCAGTTAGAAAAATTTGCTTGTGTTTTCAAAGGCAGAATTGAGTCTGAGGCCTCTTTTTTTTTTGCAGAATGGGGGTGGGGAACATTTAAGTTCTACTTTCTTAAAAAATTTGAATTATACAACTATAGTTGTCTTTAACTATAAGCACCATGTTACATAGTAGATCCTCAGAACCTACTCATTTGTAACTGAAAGTTTGAACTATTTTAACCTCTCCCTCTTCCTTCTCACACCCCAGTCCCTGGCAACTACTTTTGTATTCTGTTTCTATGAGTTTAGCTTTTTCTTTCTTTTTTTTTTTTAAGATTCCACATATAAGTGGAACCATGCAGTACTTTCTTTCTCTGTCTGATTTCACTTAGTATAATCTCTCCAGGTTGATCCATGTTGTTACAAATGACAGGATTTTTTTCCTTTTTAAAGTTTAATGATATTCTGTTGTATATATATACCACATTTCCTTGATCTGTTCATCTGTTCAGACACTTAAGGTTGTTTGCATACCTTGGGTATTGTGAATAATGCTGCAGTGATTATGGGAGTACACATAGCTCTTGGAGATAGTGATTTTGTTTCCCTGAGATAAATATCCAGAAGTAGGATTGCTGGATCATGTGGTAGTTCTATTCTTAATGTCTCGAGGAAACGCCATACTGTTTTCCATAGTGTTACATCAGTTTACATTCCCAATCACAGTGTACAAACAGGGTTTACTTTTCTCCACATCTTTGTGAGCATTTATCTCTTGTCTTTTTGTTTTGTTTTACTTTTCCATTTTCATGCTTTTTTTTTTGTTTTTGTTTTTATTGAAGTATAGTTGATTTATAATATTGTGTTCGTTTCAGGTATATAGCAAAGTGATTCAGTTACACATAAATTATATATTTTTCCGATTCTTTTCCTTTATAGGTTATTACAAAGTATTGAGTATAGCTCCCTGGGCTATGCAGTAGGTCCTTGTTGGTTATCTATTTTATAAACAGTAGTGTGTATATGTTAGGTGTGGGGTGATATGTCAGTGTGGTTTTGATTACATTTTGTTGATCATTAGTGACATTGAGCACCTCTTCATGTACCTGTTGGCCATTTGTATGTCTTCTCTGGAAAACTGTCTATTCAGGTTCTTTGCCTTTTTCTTTTTTTAATTGGGTTATTTGTTTTTTTTGATATTGAGTTGTACGATGAGGCCATCTTCTTCTGTTCTCCAGTTTCTGCTGTTCTCCAGTTCTGGCTAGAACATTGGGGGAAACATTGGGTTTTTTGGCAGCAGTGTTTTCAGCATCCAGTCTCTAACTTCGGGGTCATTGAAAAGCAAAGCATGGGGCATCTATTTCTTTGCCGATATGGTTTTCTTATAAATCCAGATGTGTTGATGACAGCAGCCCTCTGAACCCTGTTCACGATACTGGCGATATATTTCTGACGTTAGTGGTTCTGTCAGTGGCTTCCTGATTTTCCATCTTCCTAATGGTCGCAGAAGTAGCAGCACTGCTCTTTAGTCATTCTGGATGTCTTCCCAGAGACTTTGATGTAACCCATCACCTTGTTTTATCTCTGTTTTGAGCAGCTCAACTCTGACAGATAAAACCACTCACCTCCTCTGAGCCTCAGTCTCTATCCAAAACTTGGAGATTGCCAAGCCTGACTCTTAAAGTTTTTCACAAGAATGCACTGAGGAAAGGCATGTAGGAAAGTTAGTCAGTGAAAGGCACCTTGGGGCAAAGGATTGCTGTTAGCTAGTTTGAACTTGATGGTTTGTCCATTAGGTGAGAAAATTTCTCTCTACAAGAAATACTGTTGAAATCAAGAAAAATGTTTTCCCTCATCTTCTTAGAGGAGGAGAGAAGGTGTCTTTTTTTGCTTCTTTTTTTTTTGGTTTTGTTTTGTTTCTTGGATTCCATATAGCTCGCCCTTTCTCAGCCATGACCACATAATGCCAGATTCTCTTTCTTTGGCCTCTAGTCACTCACTTATGTGGTTCACATGTTGTGTTCAAATACTTAACAGCAATCACTCTTCATGGTGCAGGACTCTGGATTGGATAAATGTAACTTTTGAATTCCTTTTCATCAGTTGAAGAGTGAAATTTTCATAGAGCCCAAACCTCTATCCCACTGTGGAATAATTAAGCAGAGAACTTGGTTTTACAGTGAAAGACCTTTGATCTAAGCCACTAAGAATGTGAACCGAGTTTCAGTCTTCTTATCTTTAAAATGGGTATAATCATTGCTGCCTCACAAAGTTGTTAGGAGCATCAAGCTACACAATAGGAAAATACTACACACATGTGGAATTCATACCAAGGTGGAGGTGATGGTTAAGAAAATGTTTGACTAAGTCAGTGGTCCAAAAGATAGGATAAACAGGTAGCCATTCTTTTATTTCCATTGATATCAATCAGGGTCTCTCATGTACAGACATTGTTAAGATATTTGTGTACGTTACATCACTTTATCTTGACGATATGCTCATTACATAGATATTCCTGTCCCCATTTTACAGGTGAAGATGTTGACTCAGTGTAGCTTGTCTGCATTGAAATTGACTTTGTGACTCTAGTTTCCACCTTCTTTCCTTTAATTATAGATCCAAAGTCCTCAGATTTCCTGAAGAAGTTTCAGGTATTTTCAACTACAAGGAGACAGTGCCTGACAGAGATAATATTTAGGTTTTTATCTGGTACTCCTTTAACCCACTCCTAGCTTCAACTCTGTTAGTATCGGTGCCCTGGTTTAGCTCCATTTAAATCATGCTATCAGCCCACATCTCAGTCACAGGATTGCTGAGACAAGAGTGATTGACAGCTAGCTACTTAATCATATCCCTTCCAGACTGGGAGTCACGGACATAAGGTGTTTTTTCAGTCTAACTCACACCTTAATTATTATTATTTTAAATTTTGTTTAAGCATGAAAATACATCTGTCTCACTGAGATGGGATTTTAGAAGCTCTTATAAAAATGCCTTTTGCGTTCCAAGGGGACTCCTGCCCCCCATTACCTTCACTTTCCATTGTGAAAGGAAATGAGAAGTAAGTTCAGTTGTTAAAATGTCATTAATTACCCGTACCAGGTGGCTGTACCATCAGGTGGGAATTCTTTAAAAGGAAACCATTCTGCCCTGGGGAGTCAGAGTACCATTTGGGAAAAGCTGCTTCAGTGTTTTCTTAATTGTCTTTGTTGTTTCTGTGCATTTAATGAAAATGTAATAATTTGTTAGCTCTCACTACCTGTGTATTTTGAAATAGAAAATTGTTTGAAATACAATTTCTATTTCAGGCGGATTCTTAACCACTGCACCACCAGGGAAGTCCCAGGATACTGTATTTAAAAAAAAAAAAAAGTTCCTAGTGAATATTTTTTCTAATTAGAACAGATGACATATTAAACTAGAGGTGATATGATACATCTTATCAAGTCACTGGGTTTCATTTGCCTCTTGCTATTGAGTTTTGCCCTTTTTTGTTGTTTTTTTTTTTAAATCAATACTGTTACTAGCCCATAGAGCATATTTGTGCAGAAAGAACATGCACACCCTTTCTGGGGAGACACAGCCCCGCACTAAGGTGCATGGCCTGATGAGGGGCCCAGCTGGATATCAGCTCCTAACTCATCTCATGGGCCAGCACAACTGCATGTTACAGCCGCCGGTAATAAACGTTCAAGGTAATGTGTGAGTTAGACGGGACAGGAACATAATTTCTGCACTTGTCTGGCATTGGGGTTGTGTGAGGGTACCCTGAAACCAAACCCTCTGTAAGGACAGACCTTGATAATGCCTCGGCCTTAATGAAGCAGCGTCGTGGGCAGGTTTGGGTTAGAAAAAAAGAGGAAGTTCATCCTCAGTCAGGAAAGGTGAGACGCAGCGGCTCCAGAAAAAGCCTTGGCCTCGAGCCCTCCAGTTGCTTCCCTCTCTGTCCTCCTCCTGCCTGGCACTGTTGGAGATGTGCTGATGTAACAACACAAGTAGCGGCAAGAGGTGACGTTTGTTGGACTCCTGCTGTTTGCCAGGCAAACCACCAACAAAGAAAATATATATCCCACCTTGACTTGTGCCAGATACAGGAGGTTCAGTGATGAGCAGATCTAGCGCAATCTCTGTCCTTGACCTCGTGGAGTCTGAACTTAGTAGAGGAAATGGACAAGGAACCAGACCAATAAATACATATTACTATGAATGATGAAAAGTTTTGTGAAAAGACTACAGGACGCTGCAAGAGCAGAGTGTTGGGTGGGGGGTGGAGGCCAGCTTGGATGGATTTAGATTTTTGAGCCACTCTATCAATAATAAGAAAATGCAGGAAACAGATACTGCTTTGCTCCCAAATCCTTCCCCTGGAAAACTCTAAAGAGTTCCAACATTAGCAAGTGAGAAAATGAACAACTTAACTTCAGGGAAGTCACCGTAGCCAAGGTATCTCTGCCACGTCTTTTGGGGCTGTGTAGGCTCCTGCCTTGGAGACCCCTGCCCACTGCCAACACCCAAGATAGGAAGCTCTGGCAGGTGTGGGGTGGTCGGTTTTCCTTTCCCAGTACCAAGAAATCCGAGTTGGGTTACTTCATATAAAACCTCGCCTCCTCTTCGCAAATGTTGAAATGTCTGTGCTCTTCTTTCTGTGATGAGGGAAGAGGTTTGGAAAGGATGAAGTTTTCAGCTATTCAAGTAAAGGTTTCTGATTAAAACCCATTGTAAATGTTTCACAAATATTTGAATTGAATTGATTTGTTAGCTCCAGGCTGTGGGGACAGAATCTGGGCTTACCTGTTTGATCTGCACGGTTTTCCCCCTTTAAATAGATGCTTTGCTTGATGTTCAAGCATCCTCTCACCTGTGATCTTATACTTATGCTATTTGCCTGGTCCCCGGAGGCATTTGGAGGATGCAGCCCTTTATCGACACAGCCCCAGGCGCTGAATTCATTCCTTTGCCTGTGTTCCTGGCAAGGAAAAGACATCACCAGTAGCTGTCATCTTTGGAATCTACCCATCTCTTCTGAAAGTATTTTACCTTTTGGCTCCTGTGGCACTGTTTTCTCTCCCCTTTTGTCTTTCCGACAATACCTCTGACTACTTCCTTCTTTTTCCTGGTTCCCATTCTTCTGTTCTCAGCTGGGTATTTCCTTCCTCAGTAGCCTCCTGTTTCCTTCTGTCCTGTGCTACCTCCTTGCCTCCCTCTTTCCTTCCTGTCCATCATCCCCTTCCCTTTTCTTCTCTTTTACTCCACTCCACCCCACTCTACTTCATTTCATGTTCGTTGAGTGTGTACTTGATGAATACCCTAGGGTTGGTAGAGTGCATGTCCATCTCTCTTCTCTCCCTGGCAAGAGAGGTTGAGCAGGAACCTACTCCTGCAGAAGTAAGACCTTGTAGGCCCTATGAACCTAGGTCGGGCTTGGCTGCATATATATGTGTGTACCTGAACACAGTTATTGGATTGCAGTAGGGTTTATTGGTGTCCTTGGAAGAGGAAATAACTTTTCAACAATTTGGGCGTTATTTCCGTGTATGATTTTGTCATTTACAAAAAATCACATGTTGGATGTTTTCATTTTTTAAATTGTATAAAAATGTAGGAGATCAATTGATAGGAGAATGTGATACAGAAAAAATATGTAACCTGAGACTCAGGCTGCCTGAGTTCCAGCCTCAGACTCATGGTTTTTCATCTGCAAAGCTAGTTTACTCTCTGAGTCTCATTTTCCTTAGTGATAGAATGGAGATAACACTGGTGCCCATTTTGTGAAGTTGTTGTGAGCATTAGGTGATAATCCCATACAACACTTTGCTTGATGCCTGACACATGTCAGGTACAGTTAGACGTGGTCTTGTTTTACCCTCCAGTTTTACAAATGGGAAAGCCAAAGACAGTATCACATGGCAGCTGGTTAGAGGCAGTCCCAGACTTGGATTTTTCTAAAGCTTCAGTGATCGCTCTGCAGGGTTCCTTTTCACCTTTTCCCTTAGAATTGATTCCATGGGGTAAAAAAGCACTTCTAACAAATGTAGCAGAGGAATGGCATATCACAAAAATACATAGACTGAATTTGGATATTGAATATGTGTGTGTGAGAGAGAGCAAAGTATGGAGAGACAGAGAATCCCAGAGAGAAATAGCAGAACCCCAGAAGACACAGAAAAACAGAGAGAGAAGGAAAGTGTGGACTGGGTAAAAAGAGGTATGTCTTTTGAATGGTATCTAAGCATCATTAAGAAGATGAAGCAGATAAACATTTTGAGTTCAGTACATTTTATAAAAGACATAGTAGAGGTTTCTAAGACCCAAAATTCAAGAATGGGCTGGATAGTAATCTGAGAGGGTCTTATATATATCATTAATTTAAATTTGATGCCAAAAGAAACGTTGAAAAGTTTGGGGTGGGAAAAACAGGCACCAAGGATGAATAAGGCATAATAAAAAATAATTACATTACTTTAGATTACACATTTGAAGTGTCTTAAACATCAAGAAACAAGGATGAGAAAAATGGCGTGGATTTAGACTGACTAGGAAAATAGAGTTGACTCTTGAACAACAGGGATTTGAACTGCGTGGGTCCACTTATATGCAGAGTTTTCCAGTAAACATACAGTCAGCTCTCCATATCCGAGGATTTCACATCTGGGAAATTTCCATCTGCGGTCGGTTGAATCCTCAGATGTGGAACTTGCGGATTCGGAGGGCCACCTGTATGCATTGTCCGCACCATTTTATACAGGGACTTGAACATCTGCAGCTTCTGGTGTATGGTGGGCTCCTGGAGCCGGTCCTCCATGGGGATACTGAAGGAGGACTGCAATGTGATTGTTCAAACCAGTATAAAAGTAAATTTACTACTTACGGTAGAATTAGGGCATCTCCCAGTCCTTTATATACATATTATATTACTTGAAAGAAAAAGAATTAGATGGTGCTTTATTAAGAGACTGGGAATGTGAACAGGAATATGTAGTCTGGGCAAGTTTACAAGTTGGCTTAAAAAAGCCTCCCACATGTGGGTAGCAGAGGGTCATAAATACACATATGTATGTAACACATTTGTTGAATTCGTTCAAAGGAGACTCCTTGTCAGAAGCTGAGGATCTAGAAACGAATTTGTGTTGTATTTAGAAAGGAGGAGAGGAAAAGAGGATAGAGTAACTGGAAAGGGAAGGTTTAAAATCGGTGAGGTGTTCAAAATGGCAGCAGAATTATATTGTGAGGAAGTAACTAAAGCAATCCATCCAGGGACCATCATTTCCATCCAGCAAAATGAATGTCTACTATGTACAAAGAACTGTGTTAGAGGTTTTGAGGGATATGGAGGTCGAATAACCATGAAACTTGCCCCAAAGGAGCTTTTAGTCAGATCAGAAAGGTAGCATTCATGCATCTGTTTATTTGTGTAGTGTTCATTAAGCATACATGAATGGACTGTGTTATTCCTGTCAACCCTAATGGCAGACATTGCTAATCAAGCCCAACACTCTTTCCACCTGATCCTCAATTAGTATGGTAACCAGTTGGCTGTAGAATAATTATTATTCCCCTCCTTGCACTAGGTCCTGCTCTGCCTTAAAGGCAGACATGGTGGTTTTTTTTTATTATAATATCCTGAACTCCTACCAGAGTAACCAGTACCCAATAAATGCTCAATAAATATTCATTTTATTCATTGAAGTAAAACTTACCTTCTTATAGCCATTTATTCTTATTGTATATTAAATGCTTATATCAACAGTGACCCTTAGTTTACTTTGAACCTGTGTGGTGCGTGTGTGTGTGTGTGTGTGCGTGTGTGTGTGTGTGTATGTGTGTGTGTGTGTGTGTGTTTCGGCAGATCTAGACATATAGCTACATCTGCAAAATTTAACAATTTGAATAGAAAAGTCAAAGTTGTTTTTACTGGATTTGTGTAGCTCGGCAAGGCTATTAGCGTCTACTTATTTAAGCATAAAGAGTAAAGCATGTATGATTTCTAGAGAGTGACTTAGTGTATATGTGATCTTGCTGAATAGGAATGAGGGTCATATCATGATGTCACAGAGACTTTATTAACAACTCATAGCTTTGTGAAGTTGGAGAACATCTCCAGGGCTGAGTGGGAAGAGGGAGGAAGTTACTTTAATCACTTGCATAAGCCATTTATAGTCCTGTCGTCTTCTCTGTCATAAAGATTATCACTTAATTATAAGATAACATGATTTGCTATTTAGCTATCAGAGATAGAAATGCACAGGCTGGGATCAAAGTAGAAATCAATTTTCAAAAGGTCTGGGTACTAATTAATAAAGTTCATTCATCTGTGCATCTGTCAGACCAGCTTGGGTTAGGGTGTCTATTTTAAAAACATTAGATGAGCTGAGTTCTCTGACTTCTAGGTCAGAGAGGATGACCATCTTTAAATCCAGAGGGATAGCTCAGGCAAGGGGGAGAAAGTGCCTGATCGCACCATTGACAGTCTCATCGTTCTCAAGAAAAACTTATTGAATGAATAACATCTCATAGGTAGTTGGATTACATTGTGTTTCTTAAAACCATTGTTTTCTCAGCATCTCCCATGCGCTAAGTGCTATAAAGCCTGGAACAATGAATGAGGCTCAACTGCAGTCCTCCCAGGTATCCACAATGCTTCCGTTTTGAAAGTACTCTATATGTATATATTTTCATTAACTTGTACCATCTCCCTCTAAAGCAGGATTTATTATTCCCATTTTATGGAGAAGGAGCCCTAAATTTTGACATGTCCGAAGTCATACAGAGAGGGGAGCGGGAATCCAAACCCTGGCTGCTAGGATCCTCACATCATGCATCGTTCTATCCAGGTTCTATGACTTTTTGAGGTCAGAGTCTTAGAGGGGCTACTGGATATCCCCACAGAATGGAATATTGATCAGATTCAGCATGCTTTTTTCTTTTTTCACCTCATGGTTGAATGAATTCAGTATATACTATTGTAGGGGTTTTTTTAGCTGTATTTAGCCCATTGTTCCCATAGGGGATACCCATGCGAATCATATGGGAACTTACTAAAATGCAGAATTTTGGGAGTCTCCACCAGGTCTACTCTGTTGGGTTGGACCCCTCGCAGAGTCCTCATGGGATAGGGTAGCCAGCCCGACAGTGAACTCTGCTTTCATGAATCCCTGTTGTAACTCAAACTCCTCATTTTACAGGTGAAAGAAATGAAGCCCAGAGAGTCAGAGTGACTAGTTCAGTGGCACAAGGCTAGTTGGTGTCAAACACAGGTACTGGTTTTGTCAATATATAAAATCAACACCAAATAAGAGTTAATACTCTCTAAAGTATATAACCTAAGAATGGGTGCATAAAGCTTATTTGGCTTAAGTGCCCTTTTGTAGATGTGCTTCTGATAGCTAAGTGTGAATTAGATGACCCTTTGAACAGGGAAGAAGATGCACCCTAACAAGAGATAGGGATGTAATGCATTTAACAAAGTGAAATGCTGCTCCTCACATCTAGATTATTTTCAAAGGCACGATAATAGAGCTGCCTAGCAGTCTGTTATTGCAGATGAGTGTAGGTTGGGTTATAAGAATAGGTACCCAAAGATGTAGAAAGGCACAGTCATCAGTGAAAACAGAAGATTCTATTTTCGTTTTAAGGTAGACATTTTATTAATGAACCTAATTTTAGAGCCGATACTTGCTAGCTCAAAAATAAGCCTTCAACGACGGGATGAACACCGGGACTACTAAAGACCTCTAGTCTCCACACTGGTGTCATATCTCTAGGAGGTTGATAAATTGTTCAGAAATTTTTGATGAACTTCCCTTGATAGAACTGAGAACTTGGACAAAATTGAGTGGCTGATAGGAGCATACTCATGTAACAAATGTTTCTGAGTGTCTCTCATTCCAGGTCAGATCGCTCCTGAAGTATAACGGTAGATTATAAATTGTTTTAACAGCACTTGCGATGACCTGCTTAATCCATGGAACTTAAAGTGGGAACTGACGTTGTTTCATGGTTAGGGAGATGAAGTTGACAAAAGAGGATTTCTTAGGGAGCTGCTGGAGCAGTTACAAGAGTGACAGGTGTTTCTCTACTGATCATTTGAACATCTATTTTAACAGACTCTGTATTGGTATTAAAATATATTAATTCTTTATTCTTTCAGTGTAGGCAATAATATTTTCTGTGATTTATTCCATGAGTCTGAGTATATGGCCCATTTGATTTTTTTTTGTTTTGTTGGTTTGCCAAAGAGCTTTTGCACATCCTCTCGCCAAGCTTGTGTTTACTGAGTTTATTCAGTCTCTTATGGAGAAATAATTCAAAGCCTGTTATTAAGACAATGGCTTTGACTTTAGCATGAGTTTATAGTTTTCAGCAAATGAGCCAACCATATGTTAAATCAAATTTAACATCCATTATGAAACACTGAATCATACTTTATATCTCAGTAATGATAACAAATGATCGCTTATCTCATGTTCTTCTCGTTTGTACTACTTCTCATCCATCTTGCTAATATTGCAAAGATTTATTAAATGAACAAGTATCCAACTATAACTGTTAATATTAATTGCATCTTCTTCTGTTTTCTCTTGCGGACTTCCGTTTCCATGCTTGCTTAAGCCCACTTTCATGTAGGTTTCAAAAGTAATAGTTTTTCTTATTCTCAAATGATAATTAACAGAAAACTAGTAAGTTAGCAATAAAATTATTTCCAGGAAACTCTGCAATTAGCAGCCCATTACAAGGCGGAGGATTTGCTATGTGCTTGGCACTAGAAGCGAAGATCTCTTTTCACTGGAATGAAACAGTCGATTTTAAAACTCTGGAAACATTTTAGTTCCCTTATGACTTAAAATTGCTACTTGTGCAGTAAAAATTTAAACCACTTGAGTAAATTTGTAATTTAATCTTTAAAGTTTAACTAACATTTATTCTTCCTAAGTGCTTTCAGTTGGTGTAGATTATGAGGAGTTGCCTCTCCCTTTTCATAAGACTTCACTGTGGGTCTTTAACTCAACAGCTTCCAAACCAGTAGCTTCTTCCAGGGCCCCATTTCTGGGAAAAGTTCCACCATATCGTCACTTCTCTCAGGCTCTGAATACAGGTCCCTGCCTCTCCTTTATGTCCTAAATTGAATGTTTTCAGGTACAGCTGCTTTTTCCTGTGAAATGGTCTCTTAGATGTTTAAACTTCTCCTGTGATCTTGTTACCAGACTCTTTTTACCTATAACCCCTAGATTTCTACCCCAACCTCTTGGTTGAGTTCCAAGACATTTGTTTTTCTTGAATCCATCCTGCATTCCTGGTGAAACAAACCTTGCTCAGCATTCGTGTTTCCTAGCTTTAGTGCATGAACTCAGATGTGCCTTGAGGGCAGGGATTCGACACAGACTTATTTCATATTACCCCAAATTCCTGCTTTGCATGAGATAACACCTGTCACAGATTTTTATCTAATGAGGTGGTTGTGGGCAAAATTTCTTTGTAAATGGTAAACATCACTCTAATATAATGTATTATCTTTATTGGGATCATAATAATAAAAGTGACCATTTACTAAATTGCTTCTGTGTGTTCAGTGTTTTATATCTATTTACCTCTAATTCTTGTAGCAACCCCAAGAGGAAGGAATTATTCCTGCTTGGAGTGAATGCTTCTTTGTAGAGGAATTAGGAGTATGATACAATTGACAATCATCTGCTTCCCTGTAACATCTCTTTTACTATCTCTGTGTGTTAAATTATTTTTTTTTTAGCTGCAGGTTGTTTTGGGTTTTTTTTTTAACTTTTTTGGGTGCATTTCTGTCATTTCCCCTCTCAGAACTTAAGGTCCTTTAGGTACCCTGGTTTCTATTTATAATAATACCTAGGAAGGCAACTTACACTTAGGCATGATAAATGATTCTTGGTTTGAGTAAATAGTAAAATAAAACTAAATCTTTATATATATAATTTTTTAGCTGACCAAAGATACCAAAATCTGACCAGACTTTTGAGAAGAACTAGGAAAAGAGGCTTGGGGTTTGGGAGGAAATTTCAATTTAAAGGGGGAGTTTTTTGTGAGATACTTCATAGACTTAGAACCATAAAGTATCAATTGCAGAGGGATGGAACAGGGTCACATGTATTTCATGTTGCAGGGCTGGGACTCAGAAACAGAACTATGGCTTCAAATGGGAGGGTGCAGTGGGTAATGTGTTCTTTTCTCAGTAACCCAGGTGACATGAAGCCATGAAATGAACTCTTATTCACACTACTTAATTAATCCCTTGGCGGGGGTGGGGATGTATTATTACGGAGGGTGAAAGAGCAGGCTGATGAGTTAGTGCCTCATGGATGTTTTTGCCCTCTTCCCTACATCACCTTGGTCTCAGTGTCCTGATCTGTAAGGTGGATATAAAACTTACCCACAGGAATGTTGTGGGCATATAATAAAAATGCATGTAAAGTACTTAGAATAGTGGTAGGTGGAGATCAAGGACTCAAACTGCTATTATTTTTATAATTATAACATATTAATATATTGTACTTATTAGTGAGTATATGTAATTCACATTGACTTATTTAGTAGCATTAATACATAACGTATAATTACTGCTCCTAATAATGTTGGACCCAGGCCTCTGCCTTCTTGCAGATGTGATTGCTAAGCCTAGTGAACCATCATAGGGGTAGCTTAAATTGACAGTTTTAATTGGTTTAGTGAGGATCTGATCAGTGGTTTAAAACAAATACTGCACATCACACACAAAAAATTTCAAGATTCTTTTATAACCTTTGAGGATTTCTGGAGGTGAGGTTGATGAAGAATCCTTAAGAATCTCCTAGGATTTTAGAAAGAAAGATTTTGAAAATTGCTATGACAAGGAGAAGGCAACGTCATTTAAACCCTATCATTAAACGTAAATGAAAATCTAAAGGCAAAATCTGGGAACTGCTGTGTGAAGATTGATATATGGTAAAGCTTATTTGGTGCTCTGTAAACAGATAGTAAAAATCATCTAGTTGAGTTATAATTAAGGCAAGAATTGATAAGCTGAGACATTGAGCACCCACCACCCCCTTTCTAGATCCTACAGAAGGAGAATAGGTACCTGTCTTGAAATTAGATAGTTACCAAAGTTCGGCGCAATGCTAAAGATTATACTGTATTTTCTTAAATAGGCTGTCCGCATACTTCCTTACAAAAATTTAGAATGTTCCCCATCTGATCCACAATTAGGCTTACATTCTCAACCCTACTGTAGATTTTTATAATCCAGTCCATGCTTCTGCCATATTCTTAATCAAATAGGAAATTGCTTCCCTGGGTTTGGCCAAGATTGAGACAGAAGACTGTGCACCATCAGCTTAATATTTTATAAAATCATGGCATTCACAGTGGAACCCAATAAAAATCTGCAGGTGCCCAGCATGGGACTAAGAATTTCAGCTCAATGAAGTTGTCCTTATAATATCCTTAACCTGTGGTCACCTGGCTTTAGCATGTGTTATGGCTTTGTTAAACATAGTGTGTTTACTCAATACCCACTACGTGCAGCTCACTGTGCTGAGCTCTGTGGAGGAAACTAAATCGATTCAGACCAGGTTTCTGCTGTCAAGAAGCTTATCGTCTGTTTGGATAGACAGATGGCACACACGTGGCGCAGCTTTGGGCTGGTACAGGCTGGTGGTCTTCCATGCTATGAGAATGCTGAGGTGGCAGACTTTGTTTTTGATGGCAGGACTGGAAAAGTTTGATGGACAGTGTGACTTTCGAGCCAGACCTTGAAAGTTTCCACTAGTAGAAATGTATCAAAAAGGCTGTAAAATTCTGGAAATAATACTTGGACTGATTAACCAGGGAAGAGGTAAGTGACAGCTTTGAGACTGGAAAGGAAGAGCAGGGACAGATTTCAGAGGATCTTAAATGCCATTTGGGGGGCTTTGGACTTGATTTCGAAAGCCCAGGGAAGCCACCAGATGTTTTAGAAGAGGAAGTAACAGGATCAACTATGTGTTTCATGAGCATAAACGTGGCCACCCTGCGGTGGGTCGGATTGGTGCTGCAGTAGAGGGAAAAGTTGAAGTATGAAAATTGAAAAGACTGAAAAGATAGAAATAGAGTCACCAGTACTCAATGAGAGATGCTGATGGTAGGAGGCGGGTCTACACCAAAAGTTCATTTCTGGGTTTCTAGCCCAGGTAGTCTTGATTTCCTTAACTAAGACACTGACAATAAGCCATACAGAGGTAGAAAATTAATACAAAGCCTTGTTTCAGAGAGATGATACATGTGTATAGCACATACATGTATATACACACATCACACTTCCTTGATTTTGTGATGTTGTTGGTTGTAAAAACACCACTGATTGCATAATATTTTGGAAAAAAGAAATGCTACCATATTAAACACCTAAGTCAATTATAAGATGCATCTCCCTTTACTTACGTTAAAAATGTAAAACTAAGCATCTTAAAATTTAGGAAATAGGGCAATGACCTTTCAGTTATTAGTAGTTACTAACTTCTAGTTTATTGGACAATCAAATAATTGTAGCTGGTACAAAGTTACTAATATTGGAATTCTTACCATTTTTTGTATGCTAATTCTCTGTGACCTTGGGAAAGTCCTTTCACCTCTGAGGGGTGGGGAGAGCACCAAAGATTCTGAAGTGCATTGAAAAAACAACACTATAGGAAGCCCTTGATGTTATCATACCTATATGAAGTCATTCACCCCTTAACACATCCCATCATTAAAATTAAAATGAAAGATCATCAAATGTTACCTGTATGTGAATTTTTTTTTAATTTTTGAATTTCATTTTATTTATTTTTTTATACAACAGGTTCTTATCACTCATCAGTTTTATGCACATCAGTGTATACATGTCAATCCCAATCACCCAATTCATCCCACCACCATCCCCACCCCCCTGCGGGTTTCCCCCCTTGGTGTCCATACGTTTGTTCTCTACATCTGTGTCTCAACTTCTGCCCTGCAAACTGGTTCATCTGTACCATTTTTCTAGGTTCCACATACATGCGTTAATATACGATACTTGTTTTTCTCTTTCTGACTTACTTCACTCTGTATGACAGTCTCTAGATCCATCCATGTGTCAACAAATGACCCAATTTTGTTCCTTTTTGTGGCTGAGTAACATTCCACTGTATATATGTACCACATCTTCTTTATCCATTCGTCTGTCGATGGGCATTTAGGTTGCTTCCATGACCTGGCTATTGTAAATAGTGCTGCAGTGAACATTGGGGTGCATGTGTCTTTTTGAATTATGGTTTTCTCTGGGTATATGCCCGGTAGTGTGATTGCTGGATCATATGGTAATTGTATTTTTATTTTTTTAAGGAACCCCCATACTGTTTTCCATAGTGGCTGTATCAATTTACATTCCTACCAACAGTGCAAGAGGGTTTCCTTTTCTCCACACCCTCTCCAGCATTGGTTGTTTGTAGATTTTCTGATGATGCCCATTCTAACTGGTGTGAGGTGATACCTCATTGTAGTTTTGATTTGCATTTCTCTAATAATTAGTGATGTTGAGCAGCTTTTCATGTGCTTCCTGGCCATCTGTATGTCTTCTTTGGAGAAATGTCTATTTAGGTCTTTTGCCCATTTTTGGATTGGGTTGTTTGTTTCTTTAATATTGAGCTGCATGAGCTGTTTATATATTTTGGAGATTAATCCTTTGTCTGTTGATTCACGTGCAAATATTTTCTCCCATTCTGACGGTTGTCTTTTCGTCTTGTTTATGGTTTCCTTTTCTGTGCAAAAGCTTTTAAGTTTCATTAGGTCCCAGTTGTTTATTTTTGTTTTTATTTCCATTACTCTAGGAGGTGGATCAAAAACGATCTTGCTGTGACTTATGTCAAAGAGTGTTCTTCCTATGTTTTCCTCGAAGAGTTTTATAGTGTCTGGTCTCACATTTAGGTCTCTAATCCATTTTGAGTTTCTTTTTGTGTATGGTGTTAGGGAGTGTTCTAATTTCATTCTTTTACATGTAACTGTCCAGTTTTGCCAGCACCACTTATTGAAGAGGCTTTCTTTTCTCCATTGTATATACTTGCCTCCTTGTCATAGATTAGTCGACCACAGGTGCGTGGGTTTATCTCTGGGCTTTCTATCTTTTTCCATTGATCTATGTTTTTGTTTTTGTGCCAGTACCATATTTTCTTGATTACTGTAGCTTTGTAGTATAGTCTGAATTCAGGGAGTCTGATTCCTCCAGCTCCGTTTTTTTCCCTCAAGACTGCTTTGGCTGTTCGGGGTCTTTTGTGTCTCCATACAAATTTTAACATTTTTTGTTCTAGTTCTGTAAAAAAAAAATGCCATTGGTAATTTGATAGGGATTGTATTGAATCTGTAGATTGCTTTGGGTAGTATAGTCATTTTCACAATGTTGATTCTTCCAATCCAAGAACATGGTATATCTCTCCATCTATTTGTGTCACCTTTGATTTCTTTCATCAGTGTCTTATAGTTTTCTGCATACAGGTCTTTTGTCTCCCTAGGTAGGTTTATTCCTAGGTATTTTATTCGTTTTGTGGCAATGGTAAATGGGAGTGTTTCCTTAATTCCTCTTTCAGATTTTTCATCATTAGTGTATAGGAATGCAAGAGATTTCTGTGCATTAATTTTGTATCCTGCAACTTTCAAATTCATTGATTAGCTCTAGTAGTTTTCTGGTGGCATGTTTAGGATTCTCTATGTATAGTATCATGTCATCTGCAAACAGTGACAGTTTTACTTCTTCTTTTCCAATTTGTGTTCCTCTTATTTCTTTTTCTTCTCTGATTGCTGTGGCTAGGACTTCCAAAGCTATGGTGAATAATAGTGGTGAGAGTGGACATCCTTGTCTTCTTCCTGATCTTAGAGGAAATGCTTTCAGTTTTTTACCATTGAGAATAATGTTTGCTGTGGGTTTGTCATATATGGCCTTTATTATGTTGAGGTAGGTTCCTTCTATGCCCACTTTCTGGAGAGTCTTTATCATAAATGGGTGTTGAATTTTGTCAAAAGCTTTTTCTGCATCTATTGAGATGATCATATGGTTTTTCTTCTTCAATTTGTTAATATGGTGTATCACATTGATTGATTTGTGTGTATTGAAGAATCCTTGCACCCCTGGGATAAATCCCACTTGATCATGGTGTATGATCCTTTTAATGTGTTGTTGGATTCTGTTTGCTAGTATTTTGTTGAGGATTTTTGCATCTCTGTTCATCAGTGATATTGGTCTGTAATTTTCTTTTTTTTTTAGTATCTTTGTCTGGTTTTGGTATCGGGGTGATGGTGGCCTCATAGAATGAGTTTGGGAGTGTTCCTTCCTCTGCAGTTCTTTTGTATTTGAATTTTTAAAAGTTGAAAAAATCTAAAGAAATGATCAAACCTAGCTGTACATCCACATTCACTGGGAAGTTTGTTGAACATATAAAAGAATGCTATCTTGGGTCTTACCTTCACCTCTTGAATCAGGATTTTTTGGGAATGTATTCCACAATCTCATCTTCTTAATAAGCTCCACAGATGATTCTGGTTTGTAAACAGAGATGATATCCGAGGTGCCTGTGCAGCCTTACGTGGATTCTAAGGGCTCAGCATAGTGACCCTACTCTTAGTGGTCTTACTTCCTGTTTGAACAGCCTGAATGTGGTGTAAGGGGTAGGGGACTTTTTCCAGGTCACTGGTGGTCTCTACAATGCTGCCTCCTCCCAACTTTCATCATCCGCCTTTGTAGACAACTTTTTAATGGAATCTGCTTCTGTGAATTCTCTGAGCATTGTCTGGATACTCAGCTTTGGCAAATTTTTGGTTCTTCATCATTTACTTTGTTACAAGTTTAATAAAAAAGAAAGGGGGGGGGCACAACTTAGACTTAATTCACAGTTTTCCCAGTTAACCATAGCATGCTCCTGAATTCTTCCGAACATAAAAAAATCTAGTTATCTAGGTGATAAACAGTGTCTTTTTTTTTTTTTTTTTCCCAGATAGGAAGTAATAGGCTTTGGATCTGTCTGGGTTTAATGTTGACATTATAGGACAGGAATGCTAATCATCGAAGCAGCAATAAAAATTTTAAAATGTTAAAACCTCTTTTCTCATACACAGTTATATTCTAAGTTTCAAATGGGAAAAGGCAATTTGAACTTGCACTGCTGTACTCTCTTTCTGGAAATTTACCCCATTCCCTAACCTCTTCTATTTGCCCAACTTCTTACTAAATACAGACATTTTAAATGTCTTTGGCCCTTAGGATTCCCAGACCTGTAAAGAAATAATCTTTCCCTTCTGGACCTCAAAACCAACTACTGGAAATCTTATCATCCATTTAGTCCAATGCATATTAAAATTGAGCAATTAATCATCTCTAGTTCTAATCGAGTAAGCCTGTGCAATTAACATCTGGGATTCAGTTCATCTTTTTGCTGACTTTCTAATTTAAGGATTGGGACATAGTGGATCTCCCTAGAAGACATATTTAACAAAGATTATTTCTTGTATTTAAATCTTCATTTTTTTAACTCATGGTGTGTTTTGTGTAATATTTTCATAATGCTTTTCAATTGTAACTTTTTCCCTAGAAAGAGATTGTTAGTGGTAGCTTAGAAAAAGGTAAATTTAGTGGTATCCCTTAATTTTTTGATTTCCAAATAACAGGTAGTATGTCAAAATTACCTATAACAGCAAATGATCTAGCAAATAAATAGAGACACAGTCATTAGCCGCATGGTGTGATTCTGGTTGCTCTGCCCTCTTGTCTTGGCTAAACTTCCCTATGTGCTTGCCTGATACTTGAAATTACCCTAAGATTGGGTATACCTTTTATTTCACCACTACAGAATAGGTAGACTAAGTATGTAATCGCAAATACCAAGGAAAAGTTAATTTGGGGGCCCTAATTCACATTAAGTTGTAATGAATGAAAGGAGTCTTTCCTCTAATAGTGGGAATAATCAGAGATGGACTCTAAAAAGTAGATTATCTCAGTCCTAGGTAAACAGTGGCTGAAGGAGGCTGAGAAAGAAGGGAACTACAAAATTGGTAGAGAAGCAAGGAAAAGGAGGCACCAAAGCTTGACTTTATTATTTTTACTAGAGGCTGGGGTTCTCTTCTAAATGGTGATGCCCACTGTTGAGAAAAACCTTCTCGCACTGTTCTGCCAGATGGGGTTCTAGCCTTTTTCATATAAAGCTTATATGTCACCTCCTCTGAGAAGCCTTCCTGGCTTTCAAGCACAATACCAGTTCCCAGGTCTTTATGCTTCTATTTCCACTTTACTTACATTGAAAACTTTATACCACCATGTGCCTCTTTTCCCAGAATATTTCATAATTTCAGGAGTTATTTCTGTGTCTACTGCTGCTTTTTCCCTGTTACAGTCTCTAAGCACAATGGTCTACGATAAATGTTAGCAGATTTAATATACCTAGAGAGTATTTACGATATCATTGAAACTATAATTTTCTAAATATATTTCCAATTTATTAAAGAATATTTGAAAAAAACAGAAAAAAAAGGAAAAGGCAAGTCCACATTAATTCTGCTTCTCAGACATAACCATTGTTAACATTCAGGTGAATTTCCTTCCAGTGTTCTTTTCTATTCATAGCTAAATGCAAATATGCATTTTAGGGGTCTTTTGTATATTTATAACATTTGCATATGTGTACATACGTACATATATATTTGCATACTTCATTTTACTTTTTGTTATACTTAGCTATGTCAACTTCTTTTCCACATTATTAAGTATTCTTTGAAAACCTTATTTTATAATGTTTTAAAATATTAGCCATTGCATATCAGAATTTAATTAACTGTCTTTTTTTTTTTAGTAGTTTTGTTATCGTTATACATAAAACTGTGACATATGTCTTACAAGTAATCTTTGGATCTCTGATAATTACATTGGCATAAATTTTTGGAAGCTATGGATAAATATTTTGATATATATGCCAATTTGCCCTTATGGTAGCGTATACTTGTGTCTTCTTCCTTATAGCTTCTGCAGATCTGAATATTTTTATTGGAAACAATTTTTTGCCTTTCTTCCTAATAAAAATGCTATTTCATTGTTTAACACTATGGTTAATTGAATATAGTGAAGTTGAATATATTTTTCATATTGCACTTACCACTTATATTTCTTATTTCTTCCTGGTTTTAATCTAGTTTTCTAATGAAGTGTTTTCATCTTATTGATTTGTAATAGCTCTTTATCTAAAGATATTAGCTGTTAGTATCTAATACGTTTTTCAAATACATTTTTCTCATACTTTTTTCACTTCATTTTGTTTGTAATGGTTTTGGGGAACTGAAGGTTTTAATTTTCTGTAGTGATATGTATCAATTTTTTCATTGTCATTTTATTTTAATGTCTTTATACTTAAAAAGTCTATTCTGCTCCAGATATAGAAGTCGTATTTTTTTCTAATTACCTAATGGCTCCATTTTATGCTTTTATTTCATTAGTAAATGTGTGATTTGTTTTAGCACTTGACAGGAGGGAGAAATGTAACTTATTTCCTGTAAATGGTCAACCAGTATTTCTGCCATTGTTTGTTGCAGTGTTTTCTTCCCTAGGATTTGTACTGCCACCTTTATGACAGTGACTTTTATATACACTATGGTCTCTTTCTGGCCTTTCTCTTCTGTCCATTGATGTAAATATCCTTAGATCAATATGCTTCCAACTCTTAATAGTTTCGTTATTTATTTTAAAGAATTTTTTTTCAAAAAGTAAGTTTAGCCCACGAGTGTAAGACTTCCAAAGTTCTCACTTTAGGAGCCACACAGGTATGTATTAGTGTGTGCACTTAATGGCCTGTCTACAGAGACAGAGGGAAACATCTGTCAAATAAATAGGGGGGTAATAGACCATTTGAGGACGTGGTAGTGTTGCTTATTTGTGTGTCTCTATGCTACTTAAGAGCATGATCTTTGAAGTGAAGATTTTAAATTCTGGTCCCAGCTCTGCCCCTAACTAGATGTAACCTTGATCAAGTTAATTTACCTTTCTGTGTCCGAATTTTAAAAATAAGTGTTTTCATAATGCTTACCATGGATAATTATGAAGATTAAGTAATTTACATAGAGTATTGAGCTTGGCTCAGTATGTGTTCTTTTTTTATTCTTAAAAAATTTTCTTTGTGGTTAAAATACACATAACATAGGATTTACCATTTTAACCCTTTTTTAAGTGTACCGTTCAGTAGTGTTAAATACATTCACATTGTTGTGCAAACAGTCTCCAGAACTCTTTTCTTATTGCAAAACTGAAACTCTATACCCGTTAAACAACGACTTCCAATGCCCCCTTCCCCTACCCTTTGGCAACTACCCTTCTTTATTGACTTTATGAATTGGACTACGCAAGGTATTTTATATAAGTGGAATCATGCAGTCTTTTGGTGACTGGTTTATGTTACTTAATATAATATCCTCAGGGTTCATGCTGCATGTGCCAGAATTTCCTTTCTTTACAAGACTAGATAATAGTCCATGGTATAATATGTATATACTACGTTTTGTTTCTTCATTCATCTGTCAATGGACACTTGGGTTGCTTCCACCTTTTGGCTATTGTGAATAATGCTGCTACTAAAACATGTCTACAAATAGCTGTCCGACACCCTGTTTTCGGTTCTTTTGGGTATATACCCAGAAATGGAATTGGATCGTATGGTAATCCTATTTTAAATTTTGGGGCGAACCATCATACTGTTTTCCATAGCAGCTGTCATAGTGTATTCCTAATCCTCATATATCATTAGAGCTCATTAGGGTCAAAGATCCTGATTTATGCATTGCTAAGAGCAGTATACAGTGACTGGCACATAGTAGGACAAAACACCAAATCCCAAAAGACTAAGCCACTTACTAGATTAGTTACATAGTGCACACACCAATTTAACAGCTCTTACTTTTTCATCCTTTTTTAACTTAGCTGCCAAACTGATCTAACTAGGAAGAATATAAGAGTTGTAGGAATGATATTTATATAATACATGGGTGATAGCCTATTTATTTATATATTCAACAATTTATTGAATACCTAGTACGTATCTCACATATTTATAGGTTATGGGGTTACAGAAGTGAGGGAAAGAGACAAGATCTTCATGGAGTTACCTCCTGGTAGGGAAAGAAGATAATATACAAGCAAAGAATTAAATGGGAAAGATAACTGCAGAGCATGGTAAGTGGACACGAAGATTTGTCCATGGGGTGAGGAGGCACAGCATTCGTGGGGCAGGAGGAGAGGCTACCTTAGACAGACTGATCAGGAAAGGTCTTCTTTGTTATATGATATGTAAGCAGAGACCCTGTAGGGGCCACTGTGGTAGACTCTTCACCCATGTCCCATCTAAGCCAGCCAGCCCATAGCCTTGTCTGGTCACTGGTATGGGACCATGACTCAGCACGTGACCCAAGTTGGCCCCATAAGATTAGAAGGAAAGCCTTGTGTACTGTGACTGGGGAGGAGATCGTTTTCTCTCTGCTGTTGGACCACATCACATGCTCAGGCAGGCTTGACTGCGGCTCACTTCCATTAGGCTTGCACATGGGACTCACTCCAGGAAGCTGATCTTTCTGTCTGCTCTAGATGAGTTTACCCAGTTTCCATTCTGTTCTCATTCAAGTAAGTTGCTTGGGTCGCTAAAAGCAACATCTCTCAGATTCTCCTGTAGCTAGGTTCTAGGTACAGAAAATGTCCCTCCAGTTCAACATATTCATGTGGTCTTTGACAGGTGAAAGTGAGGTGGAGGCCATCTTTCAGCCCTCCTTTTGCTATTTCTGCTGGCATGCATGGCTGAAAAATGTGGGGATTTCCTGCAGTCGTGTTCCTTTGTCCATCCTCCAGCTTTCTGTGATTTAAGGAATGATTGGATGGCAGAAGGAGCTGGCAGCGCTCTGATCTGGCTTCCTGAGCTCTGAACCGTAGCTACAAATATGCCTTTTTCACTTCACTGCGTGTCCAGAGGCAGCTATGATGGTGGCAGGTTCTTGGTCTGATTATGGCTCTGAGGTGGCCTCAGCGGAAGTGGCTCCTTGTAACTTCTCGGTGGTCAGTGGGATACTGTTGTGGGAATGTTTGCTGCAGGCCCAGCCTACATCCTGTTCTTTCAGCTCTTTCAGTGATTTTTAAAGATCCTTTTTCCCCATATGAAATCCCTCCTGCTTAAAATATCTAGAGTGGGTTCTTGTTCTTGTAAATCCTTGAACCCAGCTCGTACCACTGATGCTTCTGTAGAGCAAAGAAAAATAACTGACCCATGCTGGTGACTTCATAGTAGATGAGCCACTTATATCATATTATTATTGAGACAATAATTTCCTGTGTTGTTCAAGCCAGTTTTAGTTGGATTTTTCTTCCAGCTGAAAGCAATTTAAAAATATGTAGATATTAGAGATAAGAGGATACAAACCTGGGAAGATCTTGGGGAATGCTGTTTTAGGCTCAGAATTGGGTGGTGTCTAAGTTGCAATCTCTCGTAGATGTCCGGGTAGAGGTACCTGTAAGGCTTTTGGCTGTACACGTCTAAACCTGGACAGAAAGGTAAGATCTGTAGACACAAAGCCGCAGTAGGTCAAGAGCTAGCCTGGAGGCAGAGCTAAGATAAGGGCCACTTTTTTATTTCTCTAATGGGTAATTTGACAGCATTTCAGCCTGTTTGTGAGTCAGTGTTCTTTTTTTTTTTTTTTAGATAAAAGCCCTGAATTTAAAAGTATTTAATTAAAGACAACTACTTACAGTACTTCAAATGTTTTATTTGTGCAAAATGTAATGTAAGTGAAAGATATTTCCCAAATGCCCATTAAAACAGGGGTTCCCAACCCCTGGGCTGCAGACCAGTACCAGTCCGTGGCCTGTTAGGAACTGGGCGGCACAGCAGGAGGTGAGCGACAGGCAAGTGAGCGAAGCTTCATCTGTATTTACAGCTGCTCCCCATCGCTTGCATTACCGCCTGAGCTCCGCCTCCTGTCAGCATTATGGTGAATTGTATGATTATTTCATTATATATTACACTGTAATAATAATAGAAATAAGGTGCACAGTAAATGCAATGTGCTTGAGTCATCCCGAAACCATCCCCCCTGCTGCACCCCCCATCCGTGGAAAAATTGTCTTCCATGAAACCGGTCCCTGGTGCCAAAAAGGTTGGGGCCCACTGCATTAAAGGAAGGATAGCCCAGTTAACCCCATTGCTGGAAGTAATCTCTTCTGCTTGGGGTAGAATCATCACTCCAAAGTCTCAGAAGGGGTCTGTTATACATTCTCAGTTTTAGAAGGATGTCACTACCACCTTTGATTACTACACTTTAACTGCACCCTTGGTTCATCTTATCAGAGGGCCATTTTTAACTTTACTCTGTTTGCTTCTTCTTATTCTAGATTGAAGCTAGGCCTTTAACCATATTAACATGCATTTGTAAGTGAATTGTTCTAACCCTGATCTAAATTCTAAACACAGACTATTTAGGACTGGAAAAATCAATATTCAGTGGTATTCTTCAGTAGAGAAACAACTTATACTTGTTTTCTTGTTTGTTTTTTTTTGTATGTGTGTGGTGTTTTTGTTTTTGTTTTGACATAGCAGTCTGCTCTTTACTGTAATTGACATGTAGCATAGCTTACCTCTGGCAACGTGGATGTGCTAGTTACTTCAGACTCACATCATTTTGAGAGCTGCATTATGGAGGACTTTCCGAGGCTTTGGTGACTGTCCCGTGGGGCAGGCAGAGTAGAGAAAAGCTTAGCATGGATTAGGTAGGGTATATTATGATGTATATGGAACACAAGATGTTGACTAAATAAATTTATGCATGCAATATTCAGCAAATTTTAAAACTAATCATTAAAACGTAAAGTGGGAAGACATTGTGAGTGACTTTTATGTTAAGCTCCCTTTCTTAAACAGGTGATGATGAATAGGTCTCAACCTCAGTGCTTATTGAAATAAATAAAATGATTATCAAATAACTGAAATAACATAACTATAATATATATAAGACACGGTGCTTGCTATCTTAGAACTTTTATTTAAAACACGTTATGAAGTAGCATTAGTATCTCTATTTTACAGATCAAGAAACTGAGAATCAGAAAGGTTGAGTGATTTATCTTAAGAACACAGCTAGCAAAAGGCAGAAACAGGATTTGAGTTTGTATGCTTGACTCTGAAGTGCACCTTCTTTACATCACTAAACCACTAACAATAATGTCTGTCTAGTAATCTTTGGATCCTTTTAAGGAGACCCTTTTACCTCCCTTAATCATTTCCTTGGGTCCTTTTGTACTAGTGAGAAAGTAGCATAAATGTTACACAAAGCTAGAAAGGGCTGTAGTGATTATTTAGTTCATCTTTGTATTCCAGGGAAGAACTTTGCAAGATGATCAAATGAGTTGGAAGGCTGTAACTCTACTCTGCCTCTCTTCCTGTGTTATAGATTCACCCTGCATGCTTGTATATTATATGCTCAGAAAAGCCCTGATGTTTAACCTGGCATTTTCCAAATCTTTCTGACCACAAACTTGTATCATCATTCTCGGGAGGTGGCCCAACCCTCTCAATTCACAAGAGAGGACCCCAGGGAAGAGAAAGGTCAAGAAGATTGTCCTTGGGATACAGGTTTTCTGTTTCCTATATAGTCCTAACATTGGACAAAAGGCCTATTTGAGTTGCATGAATCATTGAGTATATGATCAAAACCTCTAAAACAGGAGTGCTTTAACATTCCCAGTAGTTTTTCAAGAAGCATCTGTCAAAGCAGTCAGCTTAAAATGCCACTTCGGGCAATTATTATCTCATTTAAAGAAAGGGAGGGGACTACAGTAAACATGTCATTGGTTTGCTTCTTACCGTTCCTAGGGGTTAGCAGCCAACCGAGAGCTTCACCTTCAGCTACAGGCTGTGAAAAAGAGCTTCACCTACAGGAAGGTCAGATTTATGCGAACACAAGCAGACTAGCTGAGAACTCTGGCTCCCTTGAGTTCCATTTTCACCTTTTCTTCTTGCTAAGTCTGAATACTGTAGGGTACTTATTTACACACAAGCCATTTTCGGCAGCAGTTAAGAAAACCATTAAGCACTTGCTCATGTTACTCTTGTAATGTGTATCCAGCCCCTTTTCAATTCTGCTTTGCCAGACCTGCTGGGATTTGGAGATCTCTGGAACAGGAACCCTAAGGGTTGTAGTCTTTCCAGTTATTTGGTCCAAGAAGTATATCTTATTTGTTCTCTCTTTAGGAATAAGCCAGAGATAGGTTCTTTTTTTTTTTTTTTTTTTGATTCCCTAAGGCACTTGTAGAGTTAAAATGGAGAATTATTTCACTTTTAGAATTGTGTTTTATGGAGCGTAATACTCTTTGAGAAGCATGAGGTGACTTGACAAGTTCAAGTCCAGATATTGCGGGCAGATTCCTTGTGTGAATGATGTTAATTGAAGAACTAATATTTCTTCCTGGGCTCTTCTGCTGAACTTAGAAAATCAGCCCTATTTTAATACCCGAGGTGGAGGGGAAGAAACAACCCGGCTGAAACAGCGTTTCCGTGTTGTCATTTTAATCTCTCTCTTCCTCCCTTCTGTCTCTTTCACTGCATCTAGAGCAGAATTAACAGTGTGTGAGGCTCTTCTAGTTCCCAAGCTGTCCACTGGCACTGTGGGGAACAGCTCTGGTTGTCTTTAGGAAAAGGAGGATTACTAGGTTGACAGTGAGAGCTCACGGATCTATGAGTGGCTAAAAGACACAACTTGGAAAAAGAAGGAACTAAGGCGGGTTTGAGGGCCAGGAAATGAGAAGCAAAACAAATTTTAGCAAAATCAGGCCAGAAGGCCTCTGTGCTCTAGGCCCTGGCAGGGAAGAGGGAAGGTTCTGGCTAGTGGTGGGAAATAGGCACTTTGTATCCAAGCAAGAGTCCACACAATAAGAATTGCAGCAAAATAGGGTGGGGGTGAGTACTGGATAGGCATAAAATAAAAACAAAGCAAATACACAGAGATGATTGACCTGTGTCTTTGGCTTACCTGGCTGAGAACCAACTTTTGAGCTACTTCTGAACTAGTTTTAGGAGCCCTCAAACAGCTGCTCCTACAAGTACAGAATCTTAAATCGTGTCTAAACCTCTGGTCTTCTTCCTCAATTCAGAGGGACTCCCTCAAAAATCTCAAATAAAAACGTAATGCTCTGTTATGGAGATAACTGCAACGTGTACTCACTGAATTAGCTTTTAACTAACTTTACTGAAATGACACATATGGTAAAAAGCAAGCAAAGCCAGTCTCCAAATCCGTAAAACTGAATTAAGATTAAATTGACCAATGTCCAAGTAATCAGACTAGTGTATACATGAAGATGAAACCTTGGAGAGGTTTTTAAAGACCTTTTGGCTACTCTAAGTGCCCTTTCAGAACTTTCCCAGAAGTGTGTGTGTGTGCGCGTGCGCGCGCATGTGTGTGTACGCATGCGTGTGTGTGTGTTTTAATTAAATGATTAAAATTGATGTGTCTCATCAAATAGATAAAGCCTTTTCAAAGCAAACTGAGAGCTTCCACGTAGAGGAAGACCTTTCTGGTATTTATAAAAGATTATATTGAAAAATTATGTGCATTTATAAAGTCTATTTTAATCTCCTTCTTGGTAGGTTATTCTGATAAGAGTATGAATTGTATATCTGCATTTTTATCTATAAGAAAACCTATCTGTAACAAGATAGTTTACTGTGAAGTTCTATCTATGTTATATGCTCTGAATGTATAGATTGATTCAACCATCACAACAGAATCCTTTGTGGGAAAAAAAAAGTATTAAGACTTCTAAAGGTCAAAATTTGTTGAACCAAATAAGCCTTTTCCTAGGAAAATATTGGCCTGATTTATTTTCAAATGCTTGTAAAATAGGTTTTAAAAAGGGTTTATTAGTTTTATAAATAAAAGGATTGATTTATTTTTAGAGGCGTTTATTCACCTATTATAGAACCAGTGAGAATTATCACTCATCTTTCTTAGTTATATTTAGAAATAAATATAGGAGAGTCCTGTATTCCAAAACTGTTTCATTTCCTTATAGAGAGAGAAATTTTCACTAAGAAGTTTTACATTTCTAAAGGCCTCCAAATTAAAAAGGATAAAATATAATTGTATTTAAATTAGCCATATAGAGGCACTGTATAGGTGGGGCTGGATTCTGCCTTCCAGGTTCTTAATTGCCCAAGTGCTAGATGTTCCCTGCCTTGCATCAACATTGTGGCTTTGAGACTCACTCCTAAGAGTGGGAGACCAGTGAGCAGGGCAGGTACCACATGCACCCTTTGGGAGAAGAGACAGGATTGGGGATTCTCATCTCTTCTGAGTTGTATCAGTGTCCTTGGCTGGACATCTGAGATTCTTCTGGTTTGATTTAGAATTCTTTTCTCTGAAAATTCATCCCTTGCCACTAATATTACTACCCTTTTTCCTCTTTTCCTCTTGTAACGTGATGTTGGAAGTTTTTAGAGTGAAAATAAAATCCTTCAAAACGGGCTTTCAACTAAAAAAAAAAAAAAGATACTCACATTTATCTTTTTATACATTTGGAGTTGAAATTTTGGGTGTGAAAGCTGCTGCCTGTCACATTTCTGTCTTGCTAACATATTTAATTATACGTGGCAGATCAGAGGAAGTTAGCTCAGGGTTAAGCTAATTAAGAGATGTCTCTTTATCAGTCCCATTAGCTGAGTAGAAAGCACAGCTTTGGAGTCTCACATTCTATGTTTCTACTCTGATCACTAAAGCAGGCGTAAAAGGTCAGGTGAGGTCTGGCCCTTTACGTTTTAAATATAAGTCCCAGCAAACTAGAGACATCACAACTATCTCGATCCCCCAAAATAAGAGTATTTCTCTGTTTGTGCTTTCCCAGGTATTCTGTTCCGCATTGAGATAGAGCACAAAGCTATTTTACTGTAGCAAGATTATTGAGAGATTGTGTATATGTGTGTGGGGTGCCTGTGTGCATTTATTTCTATGCAGTAGTAAAGAAATCCGAGCATCTATAAAAGAGAGTTGAGATCAGCTTTAAGGTAGGTCAGGCAGCCTAGACTCTGAACCAGTGTTTGCTTGGCACTTTGTTACCTTAAGCCTTTTCCTGGAGAGTTTTGCACCCAAACAACAACTTCATTGTTGGTTGGGGAAACAGAGTGAGTGGTTTTAATTAAAAAGTGCGATGCTTTACTGTACCTATGTGAAGTGCGGGAAGCCGTCACCCAGCCAGATGTTGAGGCACAAATTAGGCTTAATTGTGCTCTTTTACTGTTAGATTTTTATTTTATTTTAAAATACTCAAAGACAGGAAGAGCTTCAAGACGGGAATTAAACAACTCTCTTTGATCTTGGATTTAAGTGACTAAAGCTGGTGGAGACTGAAAGAAATATCAGTCTCCTTTCTGAAAAGGAGGTTCTGTTCCTCTGGCACCTAAGTTTAATAGATTCTCAGTGACTTAAGAATGACTAAATTTGAACTCAAACTTTGGTGAGGTAGCTTGTTTCTCAGGTTTTCACTGTGGATAGCAAAATGTGATCGGGCATAGAGGGGAGTCTAAAAAGGTCTCCGTTTCTCTTTCTGATCTCACATTCTTAGAGGTCATTAATATAATGTTGCTTGATTTCAGTGTTACTTTTAGCAGGAATTCTCACCCTCCATCTGTGAGTGATTGTTCTTTTCATGTCCTTGTGGATTACATTGTACTTCTCAATGATAAAGATGTGTCCCCCTCCTCTCTCTCTTTCTCTATCTCTTTTCTAGAAACCAAGTGATTGTACAAAATGGAGGGAGCATGAGTTAAGCCCTAAGACTTTCACATTGTGTGTTCAAGTCAATCTCATGCTACTCTTGATATAAAGTCGTTTATAGGGATTTGAAGTGATTAAGGTCATCTCAGAGATAGTTACCACCAAGTCACTGAATAAGGGCACTGAACACCAAGTAGGTTTCTTTATGTCAAGTAAGTTCTAGCACAGAATTGGCATTTCATGAACACCGGTTGGCTGATGGTGAGTTGGCAAGGTGACTTTCTCAGGGATCCATGGGCCATTCAGTGATGAAAACTAAATGAAAAGTTATCTTTGGTCACATTGTTTAGTCTGCAGCGTACTGGTTTGGTGACAGTTTTTTTTGGGGGGGGGTGTTCAAAATGAGTTATGAATTTTGTTTTGTGGCAGGGTTGTAAAAGAGTCCACTTTTCTCAGTCCCAGAAAACCATTTAGGAATCAAGGAATGCAAATTTGAAACAGAAATGTAAGCACATATCTGATAAAAGGCCCATTATGCATAGGCATGACTTTCCCTCTGCCTCGAAAGTATCTGCAAGGATATGCCTTCTAACTCAGAAAATGATCTGCTTTTTAGAAGTGATACGATTGTGCCTTCAAGGTATCCTTAAAATTGGTTTAACTTAATATTCATTTGAAGTGCAAATGAAAACATATTACTGGGTGGGGGCAAATATATGCAATGTATTTATCAAGCAAAAAATAAATCTATCACTATAGGAACACAACCATCTCCTTCCATAGGATGACAGGAGGGAGAGCTACCCAGAATGGAGAATGTGGAAAAAAGGATGGTCCAGATAAAGCTGACTGGTGTGCTCTATGTTACTTTTTTTTTTTTTCAAGAAGAAGCAATGGGACCGTAAGCTTCATAATTTTCATACTGCAACGATGAATAATATTAACTGTTACATGCGCTCAGGAAGAAGGAGTTTGGGAATTGTTTGACTTTTGACAGTTCCCCATAGAGTGCCTTCTCAAATGTATGAGCAGTTAAATGTATCCTTGACTATAATTATGATTTTATCTAACACAAGACTCAAGTACTTTGGTATGTGGGTGTGTTGTTTCTCTTCAGTTAAAAAAAAAGATTATCCTGTACATTCTTTTCATTTTATTCTCCCTTGAATTTTATAATGATCTTAGTGACAATGGTCTTTATGAATCTAAGAATGGGAGTGAAAGGAAGCTCTACAGAGGGAGTGTTATTGACATCAGTGACCTTTATTGCTAAGAGATGCTTCATTACACATTAAAGATGAAGGTTGTTTTTAACATCTTACTCATTTAGCATTAATTTTCCAAAATAGCTTAATGGGCACGGCAGGAACTTTGGATTTGAAGACTCTTACTTTGTGTCTTCATAAGGAGTTTTGGATTGTGACTATATATGCCCAGGGTCCTAGAGGCTCTCCTAGAAACACAAGTAAGAAATGTCAGATCATTTTGGATTAAGTGTCTCTGAGCACTAGAAGTGAAAGTAGAAAGTCCCAGATCATTTACTCAGTGTTGCCTTCCCCTTTGCCCCGTGTGTATCATCTGGAATCCATCCCTCTTTTACACATCCACAACACTTTATACTTATCACTAAATGGTCTACTGTGCAATGTAGTTATTGAAGCCAGCTTTGCTGCTCCCAACACTGGAATGCCTTCTCCATGTCAGTTTTTGTGTTGAAAATAAAGGTGTGATTTAGCCTTCTTTCATACACTTTTAGCACACGCCCACTGGAAGGCATTTATTTTAACAAATTCGTGCTGCATTTAACTTTACCTTGAGACACTCAAAGTTTCCTTTGAAATCTTAGAGAAAGTAATAGTTAAGCTGGGCCTTGAGCAGATGAGGACTTGAGTTGGGTAGGGGAGAAAGATGTCCTAGAAAGAGGCAAGAGCTGGTATGAAATTACAGAGCCAAGAAAAAAGAATGACTTGTTCATGTGATAGCAAAGGACTCAGTGTGCCATTCATAATTGGTTGATGAGGTTGGAAGGAGTGGCAAAGGCCCAGGTAATGGCAGATCTTGTAATGTGATGGAACTTAGGTTCATTGGTTTATTTGTTCCATGGACATTATTTGCATGTATATGATGTTTTTCAGGTCAATAGGTGATACATTGTCAAACAAGACTAACAAAGTCATGTCCTCGTGGAACTTACGTTTCAATGGGGAAAACTGAAAGTAAATAAGTGTGTGTGTGTGTGTGTGTGTGTGTGTGTGTGTGTGTGTAGAAGATAATTGAAAACTGGGCAATAAATTCCAGGAGGAAAAAAATATATACAATGTGATAGAAAATAGCAGAAGTGGAGTGAGGGAAGGAGGAGGTACTTATGGACTGGGTAGTCAGAGTGGACGTTCTGAGGAGGTGACACTTATCTGGGGTCTAAAGGAGGGGTAGGAGCCAGCCAGGGAAAGGTGAGAGAAGGGAGCTCCAGGCCTATGGAACAGCGAGTGCTCAGCTGTGGGAGGAGGCCGGCAGCCTGGAGTCCAGGGGTGTGAGGGAGAGTAGCCCAAGGTGGACACAGCCGTTTGGACATGTGCCACATCAGATCACCCGAGGCCTTGCAGGCCAGCTTGGTTATTGTCAGTGCAGTGCAAAGCCATGGAGGCAGAGGTGGCAATGACCTGATTGACATTTGTCTCTGGTTGCTGTGGGAGAAGGGATGAGTGGGGCAAGAGGGAACACTGGGAAGCCCTTCAGGAGAGGATATGGCAATACTTTCCAGGTCAGAGGCGATGGTGGTTTGCACTAGGGTGGTAGAATTGGGGACGGAAAGAAATGAACAATTTCAGACTATAGTTTGGAAATAGAACCAAAAGGAAAGTGAACTAGTGAATATCCTTTGCCTGCAGAATCAGGACCTTAGCTGTAAATGGCTTAATATGTACCTGTTCTTTGGTAGAAAGGGAAAGTGGGTCTTTAATGTCACACATGCAGTAATTGGAGAATAAAATTAAGTGAAAGGGGGACATATTGGTCTTTGTTTTAATTTTGTCTGATTGCTCTAACATGGCTTTATCTTTCAGTTTCAGGGGTAAAAAGTCATGACTTTACTGTTAGTAAGAGGGGAATGAATTCATTCTAGTGTCCAGGTAACCATGGTCCTCACAGCCCCCTTGACTCCAAGACAGAACAGTCGTAGTAATTTGTGATGTTTCTGATGCAAGACCGTAAGGGAGACTCCGTGGAAAGAGGGAACTTGACCAACTCAAGGTCAGGTGGTGAGGCAAAGAAGGGTCCCCTAAATATGCCTGCAGGTGGAAACAACTTAGGATTTTTAAAAAGCAACTTTTATAAGTAACGCAATTCTGGACTTATCCAAATGCCAAAAGCAAATGATTTTGTTCGCACTTTGGCACCAGTGAAGAATTTTATGGTTTCAGATAATCAAAAAGAATTTTGTAACAGCACTTCTTGGCTGGAGAAGAAGGCTTTTTGGATTGCCCTGAGCCTGGTGAGAATAGACCATCCATTTGGCCAGCTTGTCAAAGTAAGGGCAGTGCTCTCAGCAAACAAAGGGGACTCTGGGCTGCTATTGTTAGAAACCTTGATTCTTTTTTTTTAAATTAAAAAAAAAATTTTTTTTAATTTATTTTGGCTGCGCCAGGTCTTAGTTGTGGCACTCGGGATCTTCGTTGCGGCATGCGGGATCTCTTAGTTGCAGCATGTGGGATCTCTTAGTTGCCGCATGAGGACTTCTTAGCTGTGGCATGCGAACTCTTAGTTGCAGCATGAATGTGGGATCTAGTTCCCCGACCAGGGATCGAACCTGGGCCCCCTGCATTGGGAGCATGGAGTTTTACCCATTGGACCACCAGGGTAGTCCCAGAAACCTTGATTCTTAACAGTAGTTTGAGCGGTGATCTTCAACAAATACAAGGACCATTAATAAAGTACTGGGTGTGCGAAGCATTGTGGGAGGTGTTCTTTCAAGAAAGAGAACTTGAGTATCGGCTGTGTTTCAGGCAGGGTGAGTGCTCTGTGAGTAGATGCACCAGAGTTCCTGCTTCCTAGGAGCTTACACTCTAGTAGGCGAGATGAGGTAAGCACACGTACAGATATGTTAGCTGAGGCTGGTGAAAACATTAACAGAGAAGAGCTAAGAGCGCACGGAGGAAGGAGCGATGGCATCCCGCTGAGGCATTCAGAGAGGGCCCCAAGCAGTGGGAACAGTGATGTTATAAGATGCCAGGAATACCGCATTGGAAGGACCATTAGAGGCATATAGAGGTGTGCGCTAACAGCCGGCTCTCAAGTCCTACTGCTTTGGTCTGAATCCAAGGGGGTGATGGTGGGAACTTTACCTTCCTGGGCTTCACCTATAAAATGAGGATCATTGTACCTCCCTCCTGGGGCGGTTGTGAGAATACTGTACAGTCCATGCCTGGCACAGTATCTGGCACCTAAAAGCTATTGTATTTTTAGTTTTTTAGCCCAACCCCTCTCTGGTATAACCTTAACATGTTGTTTGTCTTAACCCTTCTCCTTGAACACCTGATAGACTCTCCTCCTCCTAGGCCGTCTCGTTCCATTTGTGAGTCATCTTAAATGTCAGAAGTTCTTAATTGGTGGACGGGGAAATTATTAAGAGGTGCGGAAGGGAAGGGAGGGCCTTTCAGGTGGGAAGATACGAATGAGCAAACACTAGTAGAAGCACATGTGGGACATGTTCTGGCAACTGCATGTGATCCCATTTGGCTAGAGGATTTGGTTTTGGGTCACAGAGAGGAGGTGAGAAGGGCAGGTGCAGTGGTCCTGGAGAGGCCTTGAGGGCCAGGGTCACCAGACAGATCGAAACAATCAACTACCATCCTGCGACTGATTCGCGTTTCCATATTAGAAGTCTGGTCAAGTGTCAGATAAGATAACAAGTGGTGAGCTAATAGAATGTTTACTTAAAGCTATCCTAGAAAACTGGAGCAAGACACCAAGTGAACACAATATACATCAGAGGGAAGGTGTGCCCTCTATGCGCTGCCACCCTGGGCTCCTGGGGAAATTCCTCTCATTCTGTTCAAACCCATCCTGAAGGTCAGGGAATAAAGCTTCCCCTTCTTACCATTCTATATAAGTTTGTGTTGCTGATGGGTCTCCCAGACCATAGGATGTTGGGTTATCTATAGGGGAATAGCCAATCCAGGTTGAGGCTGGTACCTAGACTAAGGTTTGGGGGCACTGGCCAAAGTCCTCACTTGAGATTGAAGTAAGCTTGCCCGTGGCTACCTGGTCTTCTAGATTGGGACCCTAACTCTTTAAAGACTCACGCTTTTCCATTCCTTCTACACGCTAGAGTTACGCCCTCTTGTGTCATCTCGCTCCTTCCCCAGCCTGAGCTTTTCCTCGTCTCTGTGTCCTCAAACAATTTGTTCTGTAAACATGCTGTGAAACTTCGGGCTCCCTATTTAGCCAGCACTTCATTCCTTTGAGTTTGTGTATCTGCTTCAGTAGGAACTGGGGGAAAGGGAGGGAAACATGCAAAAAACAAGACAGAAACCTGCCACTGGAATGTCTGGGAGAAAGAAAATATGCAGAAACCAAGCTGCCAGATGACCCCTTCCAGGTGTATATGTACACCTGGTCTCTCTAGGACTCCCTTCCTCTTGAAGGCAGCTGCCCTGGAGGCTGTGCAGAGGGATGTGAAGAGGTCAGCATGAGGAACAGGAGCCCTGGGACTTAACCCTGTTAGTGACTCAGTGATACTCAGGACTGTCAGTAAGCTTTTGTGGGACTCGATTTCTCCTCTTTGAAATGAGGTGGCTGCAACAGATTAGACCAGTTTGGATGGTCCTTTGCGGAGCTAACAGGCTCTGGTTTTGCCTTTCTCAGCCCCTGAGAGATTTGATTAATCTGATTCTTCAACAAGTGTAGTGGCTGACTATCTAGAAAAACATCTGTACTGAAATAGCTGAGAATTGGATTTAGTCCTTTCAGCCCAAACTTTCCCTCTTGTGTGCTTGGCTGCCTGGTAAACAAATAGGCTTTCTCCTGAGCAAGGCTCATTTGCCATATTGCGGTTTCCTAATCAGAAGAGGAATCTGCATCTAAAAGAATTTCTTAAGGCTTTATTCACTGTTTGCTTAGTGCGTGTTATTTAGCCACATTTTAAGCTCTCCAATTTCCTTTGAAATACACATGGGGGGAAATGAGAAAAGCAACTGGAAAACAATAGAAAAGGCATTTAGAACAAATAGAGAAAGGCTTCGTGAAACCTACAAATGTTTGGGAACTACTTCAAGACTTTGTGCAAAGCCTTAAACACACCACCTGTGTCTCTCATTTGGGTCTTAAATGGGATGTATGCTCTGCTTTCAAAGCTATGGAGAGCTATGGATGTTTTGCTTCCAAGTGAATAAATGTACAAAATGCATCCTCACCACCTCTTACTTTTAGCGCATCCTGCTTCAGACCTTTTTGAAGATAAGGCTTTATCTCAGCTTTTTACTTCCTGCTTTATAATTGCCCAGCTAAGCTAATGAAGCCCATTTGGTGTTGTGAACATTCAAAGCACTCATCTGCATAAAAGCCACTGCCCCTTCATTATGTAAAACAGATATTAAAAAAAATAATAATTCCCTGCCTCTAACCCGGATCAAGACTTTGGCTGAATCCAGAAATTTAAGCGTGTTCGGAGCTGTCCTTTTATGCTCGTAATCGTTTGCTAAACTTAAAACACTGCGGCACTTCCTCCCGAGGCGTCATCTTTCTCTCTTTTTCTCTTCCTCGCCTGCAAATGACGGTACAGCCCCAGTGGCACCCAGCTACCACCCTGTTTGCTTGGTGACATGAACCCTCTAAGTCAGGAATCGTATTGTAGGGAAATACGATGTGGCTTTGGTATCTGTTTCCCTTTCACAGGTGTCTTACTACATTTTGACAGGTGTCTGACACGAGAGATGCTGTCAGAACTGGGATTTAACTCTGGAATGCCAACTTCCATTAGGGCGTCTCTAGATAGGAAACGACGGAATGGATCTGAGTGTTTGCTGCCTCAATATTATTGTATTTAATTTTATTTCTGAACCAGATGTACTGCCTGTATGGGCATTTTTTTTTTTTCAGGTGCTATAGAAATAGGTGCTGGTTGCGTTCTGTCACTAGAACTGTGACTTTGATGAGCTGTTCTTGTTGAGGGGGTCGGATGAAGCAGAGCTGTCATCCTAAAATATATTCAGTGGAAGGCAGATCTGCTATTGTTTTGATACCTTCACACTTAATGGGGTTTTAATTTACCATAAGTGTCTAGACTGCTCATAGCAATGAAACTCATTAGAAATCATTCTCCAAATATACTAGACATAACAAAATAAATGATTAAGAACTCGAGATAGGGGAAACGTTGTGAGTGGGTAGACCTCCTTAGTAACCGTGTACTGGGTAAAGTCAGATGTTTGCAGACACCGTATCCTGTTCCCCCTCCTCCCAGTGTTATTTTGGTTTTCTGAATTTTTTTTTTTTTTTGGTAACAGGCACACATATTCAGTTCTGCCTAGCCAGAAAGTATGATTCTCATAACATATATACACAGTTTATACAAATGAGAAGACCTCATTTGTCCTCGTAGTAGTTGGAGCTGGAAGGATTTCTTTTTTTTTTTTAAAGAAGTAAATTTGAAAGATCGATTCCTTTGGTAGGCAGAATACAGAAGATCCCCCCTCTCCCCAAAGGTGCCCAGGTCCTAATCCCTGGAAACTTGGATAAATGTCCTTACATGGCAATGGGGAATTAAGGTTGCAGATGAAACTGAGGTTGCTAAGTAGCTGACCTGAAAGTAGGGAGATTATCCTGGACTCTCTCTGTGGGCCTGATGTCATCACAGGAGCCCTAAAAGTAGAAGAGGGAGGCAGAAAATGAGGTCAAACTGATGCCATGTGAAAAGAACTTGAACTACTATGGCTGACTTTGAAGACAGAGGAAAGGGGCCGTGAGTTAAGGAATGTAGACAGCCTCTAGAACCTAGGAAGGAGACTTCAGTTCTGCCCACACCTTAATTTTAACCCAGTGAGGCCTGTGTCAGACTTCCAACCTACATAACAGATAATAAACTTGTGTTGTTTAAAGGCAATAAGTTTGTGGTCATTTGGTGCAGCAGTCATAGGAAGCTGATACAGTGCCGTGTAAGCGAGGCAGTGGTTTCTTCATTTGCTTTCCTGAATTCATGATGTTTGGGCATAAAGTAGAATCTTCTTTTTCCATTTGGAGTTTTTCCTTCTCTGTGACAGAGATGTTGCTGACACTAAGCTGGTTCTAGCATTCAATATGTTTAGTTTTCTCCTTCCTGCCCCCTGAGATTACATGAAGAACTTAGTTATAATCAGCTATTAAGACCCTTAAGGCTGATCTTTTCTTATGGACTGACAGGGTTCTTTGCTCACGGTGGATGTCGTTGTTATTGTTGTCATTTGTGTTATTGTTTTGCTTTGCCATCTAGCTCAGACAGCTTAGCGCCTCTTGTTAGACTTGAGTTTGCCCTTGTTTCGTTCTTCTTTCCTTTTCCTCCACTTCTTAGTCCTCTCCTGATGGTTTCTTGTAGACTTTGTTCTTACTGTACTCATCCTTTGTCTGAGATGTATGTCTGAAATAAACGCAACCCTAGAGTGACTAATCAAGAAATGCTACCATGTTGTCCATGGTTTTTAATTTAAAGAGGTGCGTTAATTTAGAAATTGTGTATATAGTAAAACAATTACCTTGAAAAAATTTTCCATCATCCCTAAACTACTACATATAGACCCAACACTGCTTTCTCCGTCTTCCAGAACTGATCTGCCTTCTGTCTTTGGAATAGATCACTGTTTCTTGAGTTGAGAACTAGAAGAAGTTGGCTGTGTACTGAGGCCACGTCATAACAAAGACTAAAGATCTTTACACAGATCTCACATGATACCAAGCAGACAATTGAATCAGTGTAAAATAATTGTATTTATGAAACAACTGTGCTATATAATCATTCATTCATTCATTCAACATATATATGTATATGTGTGTGTGTGTATATATATATATATATATAATGAATATATATATGAGTGTCTGCTACCTGCTAGGCAGAGCTTCTGAGAAAGGTGGTTGTCATTTGTTTGCAGGTATATCTAGAGAAGACTGTTAAAATATCTTTGTCTTTCTTATATGAGTCAGGAGTAATAGGGCCTGTGAGTAACAGGTACCATAGGCAGCTACCTGAAGCTGATTATCAGGTTGGGGGCATCATGGTATATCCCAAACCAACCTAATTCTCTTCTATACAGGGGAGGCCCCAGAGAGGATCTTTCTATGCCAGATGACATGGAGCCGTCCCATCCCTCCCCAGCCCCTGATCACCCCAGGCTGCCAGCAAGTGTCAGCCATCTATGCTACAGCCAGTAGGATCTAGGACCGGGTCAGGGGTATTTTAGGTGACATTTTGGCTATCACACCAGGAAGTTTTTTACTTTCTTGTCAACAAACCAAAGACTCTTCCTTCCTATAAATCTATCCTCAAAGCATTATTTTTTACTGCAGTTCAGCCTGCCTAGACAAGCTTCAGCAGAGTTTAGAAAGAGAAAGCTTATGAGAATAAAATTTCTCACCGGCCTGATCATTCCTGCTTCTTAAGGTTTGTGAAAGTCAACGCTGTTTCAGCTGCATTATTTGCATTTGTGAAGATACATTTACTAAATAAGCTGCTGTAGAGCAGTGCTTCTTCCAAGGCGAGAACTGCCTACCTCTCTGTCAATGAGCTGAGATCAAGAGGTTAATGGTCTTCTGTTGTCAGTCTGAACATTGTGGCTGGTTGATAACAGTGGATGAGTATGTTGAAATATTATTTCGAAATAGCATGGAGCGTTTCTTACCTGTTCCGTCTTGCTTTGCTCGTTGATTTAATTCACTTGTACCTTGAGGACTTTACTTCACCCTCAAGCTCACACAGCAGATCATCTCACAATAGGTCCACAGGCCATTGGCATCTAAGAAGCAGTAACTCTTGTCTCCTCAAATCTGTTCTTTACCCAAAGCCTATGTGGTCTGTTTGGCAGCAGGTACACCCTGAGCCAAGCATCAGAGGAGCCCATCAGAGACACTTTACATCATGTCAGCTCTCCGCTATCTAAGACGTCAGTGTGTCACTCTCTTGGTAGACAGCAGAGAGAGGGTTGTCATCTTCATTCACTTCATTGGTCATTCTAAGAGGCTCCCTTCCCTTCAATTACTCATGGGTGCCAGAAGAAGAAAGAGAACACTGCAGAGGTATTATACGTTGTGACACTTCAAAGGTGATTACTTTTTCTTCCTATCAGTCATGTGGAGACAATTCTTCTAGCTCACTTGATAATCCTGTCTTTCCTTTGAAGAAGGGAGACTGACTTGCTCCCAAACAAACCACCAGATTAGCAGTGTCATTACCGACTTCTGAACTCATTAGGGCTTACTTAGTATTCCCAAGCTGTAGAAGGGTCTGAAAAGTAACTTCTCCAGTGATGGGTATGAAGGAGGCAGTGACAATTTTGCAGGAAACAAATTGCACATCGATTCTTCAGATTTCCAGGCTGGGAAACCACGTAGTCTTGTCGGTTGGACACTTAGTGAGGGGTTAAATTTGCTTTCAGAATTGAATGCTGCCAGGTGATCATGGACCATTGTTGTGTGTGTGTGTTGTGGGGGGTGGTAGCCATGGTCACATTCCCCTGAGAGAGAGAGTTTTGCCTCTGGACCAAGAAAGAGTACTCACTTTTTTTCCACATTAAGAATTAAGAGTTTACATATGTAACATATTTAGAACAGTGCCTGGCACACAACACGTGCTATATAAATGCTGGCTGTTGTTGTTATATTTTTTTGTTGTCCTGTCATCTGTAGGTGGGTGAGTCTTTATTTCTCCTATAATGTCATGAGACTGATTTTTTTGTTGCTCTTGAGACTTGCTTTTATTATTTGGATTTGTGACCCAGAAGGCCATCTGGCTGGCTCACTGGCTTCCTTCCTTTCATCCTTCCACTCAGCCACCCATCCAGGCTGCCATCTGCACATTTATTCATTGAACATTTATTGAGCCTCATCTACTCTCTGTCAGACAGTGGACATACAAAATTGGACCAGAGAGTTACAGTTTCTTCCCACACAGAGCTCATTGTCTGTTGGGGACACAATTCAAAAAAAAAAAAAAAATACTAAGTGGATTAATAAAATTCGTATAAACTTTGGTAATAGCTCTAAATAAAATAAGTGTATTGTAAAGTCAACAAAGATTAATTACTTGTGTTTGTTTGGACCACTGATGATAGCTCTTTAAAAGAAGGGAGGACTTCTCTGGTGATGCAGTGGTTAAGAATCCGCCTGCCAATGCAGGGGACACGGGCTCAAGCCATGGGCCGGGAAGATCCCACATTCCGCGGAGCAACAAAGCCCGTGCGCCACAACTACTGAGCCTGCGCTCTAGAGCCCACAAGCCACAACTACTGAAGTCCGCGCGCCTAGAGCCTGTGCTCCGCAACAAGGGAAGCCACCGCAACGAGAAGCCCGCGCACCGCAACGAAGAGTAGCCCCCGCTCACCACAACTAGAGAAAGCCTGTGAACAGCAACAAAGACCCAAAGCAGCGAAAAATATAAATTAAAAAATAATAATAAATTTTTAAAAAATGAAGGCAACTTGAACTAATCCCCCAATATCCAAACTTACCTTTTGTGGAAACATTTGGAATTAAGTAGCCAGCTCTCATCTGTCCCTCACCAAATTATGGACTCCATCTTGTAAATGATAGTTCATGGTAGCTTTTCCATCACACGTGGGGCCATTTGTTCTTATAAGTCCCCAACTTCTTTTCAACCTCAAAGCCCACATTTGGGCAAACTAAATTAGCCTGAAAACACGTTCCCTTGAAAATGTTACCTTATGTACCCCTTCCTGATCAAGTCTGAGTATTTATGTACTCATTTAACAAATATTTATTGACTATCTATGATGTGCCAGGCACTTTTCTGGTGTGGGCATATAATAGGGAATCATATGCCTAGTACTAATGATGATCAGGTTCATTATCCAATTAAATATATTTGTTGGACATCTATAGTGGAGGATAAGCTTTTAGTTCTTACATAACTTTGGAGGATGCATTGTCTTTAAACAGAGTAAATAGAAGGGAAGGGAGCCGTGTTGCATCTCTAAATTAGGGCAGAGTCTCATAGTTCCTCTAAGAGAGGCTTATACACAGTGTTCATTTATATAAAGGAAGGAGAGTTCGCCTCTGATTGTGGAAGCCAGGAAGGCGTTTCTGAAGAAGTCAGGACTGAGATGCCTTGTAAATTACAGTTAGGGTTTCTGTGACGTGATACGTGGGATGGCATTTCAGATGGAGGGAACAGCGCTTTATGTACACAATTGTACACTTTGGGGGAAGAAGTAACCAGCATGGCCATGCAACTAGTTAATGACAGCCGGACCCCTGATTAGCATTCAAGTGTCTTTCCCACTCTACCATGAGATCTTTCTAAGATTGTATCTCTAATTGTAAAACTTCATATCAAGAGCCACTTTTAATTGACAGCTTACCATGTATAAGGCACTTTTCTGATGGTTTTTTACTTATCCTCCCAGTACCTTTGTAGATCTGGTAGTATTGCCTATCTAAATGAGGCAATTGAAATTCAGAGAGGGTAAGCAACTTATTCAAGGTCACACAGCCCGTAACTGCCAGGATCGATAAGAGAACCGTATTTGCCTGAAGGGCACAGGAGAGGCCCTTGAAAGGGCTTTGAAGTAGTGTCTCCTGACCTGCTCTCCTATTGTTATGTTTCTGGCTTTTAAAGAATATATGAGGCTCTGAAATGACACCACCTGGCATCCAACTTCCATCAAACTGATGGAAACTTTCTAGAAAAACATTCTGGAGAGAAAATACCCTTAGGATGTGTTTTGGCTTTGAAGTACCGCAAGTAGAAACACTCATTGCAGGAAAGTGCTATAACATATTTTGGAATATGCACACATGCATAAGTTAGTGCTCTTTTAGTTCATAGCTGCTTATGTGAAAAGGGAGGGTTTACTGTAAGTATAGAATAGTGTCTTTTGGAACCCAAGTGAAGGATGTCGCAGGACCTTTGGAAGAACGTAGAGCTCAAAATTAGAAACCTGGGTAAAATGATCTGCCCTGGATCATCTTCTGTCTGCATGTCTGCACCCTTCTTTTCTTTCTCAGCGCCTTTATCTGACTCTGTTCAGTCCACATAATGGGACACAGACAGGCCTACGTCTCTTGAGTTAACACATTATAAAATCCACACCCCTCTCTTTTGTCCCTATTCTAAATACCCAAGGAAGGGATTCTGGCCCAGCTGTGATCAGCTGTTCAAGTTTGTTGTCATATCACACAAACATGGCTGCCGGGATCCCAACCCTTTGGAAAGGGAAAGCTATTTCCGGAAGAGTTGCATGCCCAGTGCCTTAAAAGATAGCGCCTCTAGCACAGAGAAGATGTGGCCCCTGCCTTTGGTCTCTCATTAGGGAGAATGCTAACAGGAGGTGACTGAGGTAGTGGTAAGGTCAGAGCATCTAGTCCACCTCTGATTCTGAGAATGTGAAAAGAACAGGCAATATCAGGGCAGAAAGTAAGCCAAGGAAGACTTCTGAATGCTTTGTATGTTGGAATTTCACTTGAAATCTTTTAAAAATAGCAGTCGTGGGCTTCCCTGGTGGCGCAGTGGTTGAGAGTCCGCCTGCCGATGCAGGGGACACGGGTTCGTGCCCCGGTCCGGGAAGATCCCACATGCCGCGGAGCGGCTGGGCCCATGAGCCATGGCCGCTGAGCCTGCGTGTCCGGAGCCTGTGCTCCGCAACGGGAGAGGCCATGACAGTGAGAGGCCCGTGTACCGCAAAAAAAAAAAAAAAAAAAAAAAAAATTAAAAATAGCAGTCGTGATTTCATATTCATAGTGCTTTCAAGAATATTGTAAGGAGATCGTATGCTGGGTAGAACACTCCTATGTGCTGAGTCTAAACTCCTTGGCATGTTTACTCATCTCCGTCTCTGTCTCATCTGTCTGTATTCACTGCATCAGATTTTACACTCCAGCGATAATGGGCTATGGTTTTCAATAAATAGTTTACGGAAGGAGTGAATGATACCATGTCTCTTTCGTATCGCTGGTCTCAATTGTCATTTTAGCTTTATTTGTATAATCGCTTGATTCATGTCTGTTTGTTCGCCGAGACGCTGAACTCCATGAAATCCTCACTGCTAGTCTAGTGTCTGGCATGCAGTGGTTACTCAACACGTATGTGGAATGGATGAATGAATGAATGATTGATTGACAGTAGCATCCCCTGTAAAGCTTAGGTGGGAAGTAGTGGAAATGGGTTAACAGAAGTCTTTGAGCATTTGTAACACTCCAAACTGATATTTTTAAATTATTTTTTTCAATTTACAAAAGTAGTATATGTTCACAGTAATAAATTCAAAGCCTGCAAAAGAATGTAGAGTAAAAGGCTGGTCATCTTTTCTTTTCATCGTGATCCCTTTATCCAGAAGTTACTGCTCTGAGTCTTTTGCTATTATTGTACCTGATGCTTACCTATTATTATACAATATTATACACACACACACACACACACACACACACACAAACATAGCATCATATTTTGTCTCTTGTTTTTGTTAGTTTATTTTAACAAATGATATTGCTATCAACAATTTGATTTCCCCCCCCCCACTTACTATATGGTGGACATCTTTCTTGTCATTACATTTATCACAGAGGAGAGTCCCAGAGGGTGAATTTGATGATGAGAGACATTAGCTTAATAACCAGTACAACAGAGCATGGCCTCATTATTGGTAGCAGCTGCCTAGATTTTGCCTCAGGATGATTTGGGCTGGGGTTGGCAAACTGCAGCCTGCAGGCTAAATCTGGCCAACCATTTGTTTTTTTAAATAAAGTTTTATTGGAACCCAGACACACTCATTTGCTTACATATTGTCTGTGGCAAATTTTATGCTTTAATGGCAGAGTTGGGATATTGCAGCAGAGACCATCTGCACTGCAAAGCCTAAATTTTTTACCCTCAAAGTTTTAACAAAAAAGTTTGCTAACCTCTGGTATGGGCTATCTCTGTCTTGATGAGCTGGCCAGGATGCAGCATCAAGGATAATGCAGTAGACTCAGCCAGTTAGTGGAGACACTAAAACCACTCAGTATTTGTGAAGAGTTGTTTCTCCTTTCTTTTGGCAAGTTTTAACAAGTGATTCCGGTAACTGGAAAAGAGAGAGAGAAGATGCATGGCCTGTGTGCTTATTATTAGTACAGTTTCACTAATTAAGATTCTGTTTACACTTCTCAAATATTCACATAGATATACACGTACTTCCCACATCTGTTTGTTTAAGAGGGGTCTTCTTAGTTTATTATTGATACTACATAGTTACTAGACCAGGGCATAATTAATTGCCTGTATTTATTACCATCACTCAGTGAGTAGCTCAGTGTGTGAGTTACACAGTCTTGGATTTCCTGGTTGGAATCCATCCACAGTTAATATTTGGATAGGATATGCTGGCATCACAGTAGAAGTATAAATGATCAGCTAGAAGTTTCTTGAACAGGGCCTTGTTACTAGTGAGGAACGCTAGCCTGGGTAACTTTAGTCGACTTCAAGATCACTCTGGCTTTCTTAGTGCAGCAGGAGGGTGTGTGATGCAGGAAAATAGAGGGAGAAGGTTCCAGGCCTGCCTGGTGGTGACAAGGCTTTGAACGCATCCATTCACTGCGGGCCTTGGCCAACTTGACAGTGAAATAGAGCCCCTGGGGTTGTCAGAGGACTGCATCTTAAATTTTAATGCCTAGAACCACCCAGAACCTAGTTTAAAATGCCAATCCCAGGATCCCTGCCCCAGAGATTCTGGTTCAGTAGACTTAGTTTGGGGCCCAAGAATCTGCATTTTAAATAAACCCCTCAGGTGTTCTGATGGGAACATTCCCCGACCAAACTTGGAGAAGCACAGGCTTCCTGTGGCATTTATCCACCTCTACCCTAACCCCTGAGTTTTCTTCTCTCCCCTCTGCTTTCTTTTTCCTGGTCTCCATGTCTTTCCCTCTCCCTCACTCCCTCTCTTCCTTTCTGTCACTGTCACTGTCACAAGTGTTTACATCTAAGAAAATCACTGGATTCATTTCTGGGCCAACTTTGTCATCAAGTAAACCACGCCCTTGGTAATAGACTCCTTGGTCCTCCCAAGTTATGGTGTTACTCTCTTCTCCCCCATTCCCTTCTTCTATGTGATGTTCAAGCAGCGTTGCTCACCCTCACCTATTTCACCCTTCTCAGGAATTCTGTGAATTCAGACCAGCTAAGACAGACCGGCAGCTCCACGAGGCCTGGCCTATCTTGCTCATCATGTCACAGAACCTAGCACGGCATTTGGTGAATACCTAAGTGCTCAGTAAATATTTGGTGAATAAAGAATGAACAAAATGATCAGTGCTTAGATGAAATGAAGCAGGGCAGAGTAAATCTCAGAAATGTTACTATAGCTGCTAATTAGGGCTATAGAGGCCCCTCAGGACATTTTTATCTACCTGAACCAAAGTCTTCCCATCTCAGCAATGGTTTCTGTTTAGAGGCTTGATTTGAAAAGTGTTTTTATCAGCTTTGAATGTGTATCTGGCTGCTGCTTCTCCTCCTAGCAGATGGCCCCTGGCTTCCAAACACAGTCTGTAATCAGGAGCATTGTCAAGCAAAGTACTCGATTTTTCTATTGTTTTCTGTTTCCTAAAATTGAGGAAGGTATTTCAGGAAAGTGGTTTTTTGAGATTTATGTGCCCGGTTAGTTGTTTCAACCCTCTAGACCTTTGTAAAATTTAAAAAAATTTTGTTGGTTACACATTTTGAACTGTCGCATAATGGGGAATCACACTGAAATAAGCTAGAAAAAATTCCCCCACCCCTTTCAAGATTATCCATTTGGAGATAAACCCAGATTGAGTTACAGCCATTCTCCGTCATTAAAATAAGGACGGTAAATGAGAGTTTTCAATGCTGAAAACACATTGGAAGGGAAAAATCTATAATGAGTACATCTTTACTATAACTATTTTTAAACATGTTTATTGGAGTATAATTGCTTTACAATGGTGTGTTAGTTTCTGCTTTATAACAAAGTGAATCAGCTGTACATATACATATGTTCCCCATATCTCCTCCCTCTTGCGTCTCCCTCCCACCCCTCTAGGTGGTCACAAAGCACCCAGCTGATCTCCCTGTGCTATGCGGCTGCTTCCCACTAGCTATCTATTTCACATTTGGTAGGGTATATATGTTTAATAGTTAATAAAACCATTAGACATTCTCGGGCATTTTTCAGAGCTCATGAATAATAAGACTGCATCGCCCACCCCTTATTCATTTTCTGGTTTTCGGTTAGCATCATCTAGGCTTTAGCGAGGGTTGCAACTTCTGGGTTGCTCAAGAGGTTAGTGAGAGCTGGAGGAAGAACTTAAAACTTGGCAGTTGGTGGAATAACTAAACTCACGAATCCTTGCCTTCCCACGCATCCTTTTTGTTCATTTGGAATTAACGTTGTTTCAAAACAAAAGCAAGCAACAAAGTAAGAGGGGAGAAGGTAATTTTTCTGGAGGGGGTGGCATATGAGTGATTAGAAGCAAAAAGGAAGGAGGAGGAGATGGCGAAGGGGCGAGAAGCAGAAAAGGCCCAGAGAGAGCAGCTGGAGGGGGTGGGCAGGGGCGGGAGCCGAGGGAGCCTTGGGAAAGGGAATCACTATTTTTAAATATTCTGAGACCACTTTAAAAGTAAAAAATCAATCCCTCTTCTAAAGAAGCCCCTGCCCACAGTTGTTTTCATCCTCCCACTCTGGAAAGAGTAATGTTATCTTCAATTGCATAGAAACATTAAAGAAAAAAAAAAAAAAATAGAGGGCCCTATTTCAAAGCAGGGGTGAGGCACCTGTGTTCCTGTTCCTGACAAAAAAGCATGTGTCTCCAGCGCTCACGTGACCTCATGTGCCTTTAAAACAGTAGCAACCCCCTAGTCAAGTTGCTCTATTTTTAGATTCACAAAAACAACAGGAGCTGTACTTGTTAAAGGCCTCATGAGACAGCGCTTGGGCTGTGGGCTTTGCAGCATCTTGTTTGTCCTCACAGAAACCCCATGAAGTCATGTGAACTCCATTGAGCAAAGGAGAAGCTAAACCTCAGTGAGGCTAAGTAATATGTTCAAGTATGCTTTTAAGTGGTAGAGCTGAGATCTGAACTCTAGGAGGGGTGTCTGGCTGGCTGGCTGTCTTCTCTAACTTTTAACTTTGAAATAATCTTAGATTTGCAAAAAAGTCACAAGCATAATATGAAGAATTCCTCTATGCTCTTCCTTCAGATTCCTTAGCTGTTAATTCTTGACTGTGCTTAACTTCATCATATCCTCTCCCTATATATATATATAGGAAAAAGATATATATATATATATATATTTTTTTTTTCTTCCTGAAACCTTTGAAAGCAGGTTACAGATATGATGCCCTTTGCTTGTAAATATTGGGTTGGCCAAAAAAGTTCGTTTGGGTTTTTGTAAGATGTTACTGAAAAACCCAAACGAACTTTGTGGCCAACCCAATACTTTAGTGTGTAATTTCTAAAAAGAAGGACATTCTGTTAGAAAAAGAGAGACACTAAGCCAGGAAATTAAGCTTGATACAATACTGCTTCTGATATACGGACCTTATTGAGATTTTGCCAATGTCTTTTTTTTCTGGTCCACGATTTGTTCCAGGACCACACATTGCATTTATTTACCATGTGTCTTAGCATTGTTTAATCTCAAACAACTCCTTAGACTCTTAGTCTTTCGTGACCTTGACGTTTTTGGATCTGGTCCTTAATTAGGGTTTGTCTGATGTGTTGCTTCTTCAGGATCAGAAAATTTTCCATTTTTGGCAGGAACACCACACAAGTAAGATTTTATCTTTCTTCATGCATTACATCAGGAGGCATGTTATCAGTGTATCTATTTGTCCCATTCTTGGTGATGCTTGTAAACATTGATCATTTGTTAATGGAGTATCTACTAGTTTCTCCACTACCAAATCATTATTTTTCCTTTTGCAATTAGTAAGTATCTTATAGGCACATACTTTTTGACAATTTAAATATCTTTTCTGTTTTCATATTCTTGCCCATTCATGAATGCTTCTTACCTGAAACAATTATTGTGATGATTGACAAATAATGATTTTTCTAATTAATCATTACATTTGTATTTATTAGTTGGAATTCTACCCTAAGGAAAAACTTTCCCTTCTCTTCTTTTTATTTATTCATTTATATCAGTATGGACTCAGAGTTTTATTTTTATTCTATGGGTTAGAGTCTGTGTTATTTTGTTGTGCTCAAATTGTCCCAGATTTAGACAGAGGAGCCCTTTTATGCTGGTTCCTGTGTCCTTTTGTCACGCCTCCATAACCTTTTTTCAGCCATTTCTTGCTTTCTGACACCACAAGATATTTCAGGCTCATGTTGTTCATTTCCTGTCCCATCCCTGGCATCAGTCATTTCTCCAGAATTTCTCCAGAAGGAATTCTGGTTCCTTCTATTGGAGAGTGGTAGTTAGAAACCAAGATCTGGATGTCAAGTGTGCTTATTGGTACTGGGGTATCATTGCTTCTCAGCCTCTCTGTGGATATAGCTATGAAATATATGCATGTGTATTTACACCCTACATCTGTGTCTTTCTTTCAGTTTGTATGTGAAAAACTGAATTCCCAGTGGTACTTTCTATCTATAATAAAGCTTCTGTAGGCTCCTCTCCCTGAAATAGATGGTTTGGAGTCCTTGAGTGATCTTTAGTTGTCATTGTTTTCAGCAATACTTCTGAATGCTTTAATTTTTTATTCCTTATGGGAAAATCTATTTCTGTATCTACTAAGTTTTATCTATCTTATTTAACCACTTATTTGTTACAAACAAATCACCAGCATCTAAATACAGGCCCCCAACACCCCCGCCCCCCCAACACACACACACACAGAAGCAGCTTAACTTTTTGGCTTAAATTTTCTTCAGTTATTGTTTCATGGGGAAGGGAAAAATGAATTCCCCCCCCCCATTTCAAACACATATCACTTTGGTGCCTTTCTTCTTTTCATTGCTTGTCTTAGTAAAACACAGAGTTTGACTTTTTCTTTTCCTCTTGATCAAGAGTGCTATAATGGTTTCAATCTTTGTTTCTTTCCTTTTTCTTTGCAAAATTAATTTGAAAAATAATTATTTTACTCCTAGGAATCCCTGACAGGTGTGCCACTGTACCATTATTACCACTGTTAGGTGACATGACGTAATAATGACCACCCCTAATCTATGTGTGTCTCCCTATACAAACATGCATTGCTAATCAAAATCTGTCTCTAAAATCATCTCTCAAAAAAAAAAAAAAAAAACCACAAACAAAAAAAGCGGAGAGAGAGGAGAAGAAAGAGCAAATTTCTTGTAAAAGGTTTTGGTTCAATTTATTACCCCATGGTTTAGTTTGTAAAAAAAGATAAAAAACACTCTAAATTTTCTCCAGAAGTAACATAAAGAAAGTCTATGAAGAATATAGGAATCATTTCCTAAGCTGGCTATTTAAAGAAAGCACAATAGGCTTTTCTGAATTTCAGGCATATCCAACTTAATAGTACAGGACTGGGATTCATTCTGAGTATTTTGAATATTTATGGTGCTTGATGTTTGGACTTTTTAAAAGGTCACTTGAAAATGAAGTCACTTTCATTTTAAAGTAGGAGAAGGTGAACATGAAAAAGGCAAGCACTTTTAATGGAAATCATGCTGTCTGTTCTCCTGCAAAAGGTCTTAGTTTCCGTAGTAATGGTATTTCTTAGTGGCTTTCCTTATATGAGATGATTGCATCTTGACGTACAAAAGTCTTTTGGCTCAAAGATTGAGACTCCCACAACAAGTTGGCAATCATGTTTACCTGGGAGTTTTGTTTCAGCTCAAGTGACCACTGCAGATATGAACAAATCAGCAGTATTCACTCACAGCACCTGTACACATGTTTACCTTAGTTAACTTTTGTTTGCAAATGATAGTCAAGCTATCATTTGTTTAAGCTATCTTAAGAGCAAAAAGAGACATCATTATAAGGATTCAGGGTTATGGCATAAACCATAAAAGGAAGGGGGTCAAGTGGGCCTTATGAGAAGGGCAGACCTCAGGACCAAGAGCCAAGGGGACCATTGTCTTAGCTTTGTTGCATCTCCTATAATACAGGGACATGTATTATAGAGAACAACAGTTCTACAGGATGATCCATGCTAAAGGGGAACTTTGATCACATTACTTTGGGAAATACTCTATACCAAGTCCACCAGCTCTTAGAGTTTTATGATACACAGTAGAGTATTAAAGCTTCTGAAAAGTTCCATGATAAAGAAACCTGTTTAACCTTCTTTAACCCAATGATTCTCAAACATACTTGACCATTGCTTGGAGAAATGTCATTTTAGACAGACCACTTGAATAATATAGAACTAAATTTAATTAAATCCACAGAGTACTCTTGTATCATTTTTTAAATAATATAAATGAAAACTTGTTAAGTGACTGGTTCAAGGTCATACTACTTGTTTTTAGACTCCTGGCCCAGTGCTATTCATACTGGTGCTTGATTTGTGGGCCTTGGCTGAGGGACTGTTTGCTCACAGCTGCTTACCTTATACTCATACTCCATAGTCCTAGCATTTTAGAGAAGCTCCCACTTTAAATATAGCAATTTGGTATTTCGTTGGTTCTTTTGACAGTCAGCCTGCTGTTTCACAGACAACCCAGCAGTTCTGGTTAAGAATATGCCTTTATTGCCTGTGTATGACAAATGTACCTTCAGCTGTTTCTGGTCATAGGCATTTTGCTTCCAAATCTTGTTAAGGTTTTTGTCCATCTAAATGGTAACATGTAAAAGGAGCTGTAATTGGCTGGCATGTTAGTCTGTTTCTTGAATTCAACCAAACTAAGGTTTTGTTGAGTTTGCCTTAATGCTCACTCGTTCAGTTTCATTTCTTCGTGTCCTGGATCCAGTGGAAGGAAGGGGGTGTGTCGAGTATAATAAGATTCAGTGACCTTAGTAAGTAAATCAGCTTATTCAAATGAACACTCATAAAGACAGTGACGTTTTCCAGGGATAAGTCTTCTGGGAAGTTAGGAAGAGCTAAGAAGAAAGAGAGTAATGGGATATTGGGTATGCAAAGCTGAGGAAAGTAATAGGGGAAAATTACCAAGAGAATAAATTTTCTAGTTTCTACCAACAAGAATAGCATGTTCTTAAAGTGAATGCCATTTCCTCCCTTATAAGTAATTAGCAGGAATAGCTGAAAACAGTGATGTCATCACATCAGATGTAATGCCTCCTGTTATCCAGGAAGCTGGGCCAGGTGTTGTATTAAATGCCTCTGAGATAGAGATTTATTTCTAAAGTATAGCCATTTCCTGAATGGATGAATGTCTGAACAAATTTTGATTTGGCTCTGTCTAGAGGTATTAATTTTTGATGCTCTGGAGGTTCAAAGATGAATGAGACATATTTTACCTCAGAGGGGTTTATAAGGTAATAAGGCAGACAAGACTGGATGCAAAGATAGAACAGCACCATGGGAGAACTAACACTGTGGAAGTTTAGAAACAAAGGAAAATTTCCATTGGGGTCCTCAGGGAATACTTTAGGCAAAAGGAAGAAAACGTGAACAAAGATTTAATATTCGTTATGAGTATACCAGTTAGGTATTTCAGAATACTGCTGTGTAACAAACCATCCCCAAATTGGTATCTTGAAACAGTAATCATTTATTCTAACTCACATGTCTGTGTGTCAGCTGGTCTGGGCTGGGATCCAGGCTGCAGGTCAGGTCCATGTATCTCACATTCTCCAAGGTCTAGCAGAAACCATGACACAGTCTTATGGTGAAAGGCAGAAATGCAAGTCATGTTTCAAACCCCTACCAAGTCATATTTCTAAATACCCCATTGACCAAATCAAGCCTTCTATTCAAAGGAGGTGGAAATATACTCCTCCCAGGAGTGTTTTCTGAATAACAGTCTAATCTACCTCAGTGGGGAATAGACGGTTATTTTGTATGTCTGGGAACTGGTTGAGAAGTTGTGGGATTTAGGTCCTAAAAGAGATAAGGAGATTGCAAGGGAGAAAGAGACAGAGAGATGATAATAGCACAAAGGAAGAGCATGGAGAGAGTTCTTAAGGTGAATCAGGGTCCACAGAATGGTCAAGGGAGATGGCAACTAAGAATATCTGTTCAAAAACATTTACGTAGCAGGCTGATTTTGATATCTTTTGAGAAAACAGGTTTAGTAGAAGAATCAGAGCAGCAGCCAGATTGTAAGTAGCTAAATAGAGAGTGGAACAGAGGCAGTTAGTCTCAGTACCTCCTCAAAGACATGAAGGGCAGGTGAGAAAAAAGCTTTTGAAATGAGAGCAAAAGTGAGAGAGACACACACATATGCTATGAGGGCTTATATTCAAAGAAGGACAGTTCTGGGGTCATTTTGTGTCCGAGGATAATGAGACATAGATGATAGAAATAGAGCTGTCATCCTTGTCTTTCATTCACTATAAAATATTTTGTAAGATGCTAAGGCAAGGTTAATGAATAAGGCCATCCCCTCTCCCAGTAGCTTTGTTATATGCACACTTCTAAATGTGACATGTTGAGGGATGCATAAAACCCTTCAGTCTCGAGAAGATCACCATTAGTACTTAAAATGTTCAGGGGACCTTATTTTCAAACATAAGGTGGGGGCGCTTGTGGTTATTAACAAGCAACTCACTAACAGTCACTTGAGTTATTAATTAATGTTTAATATTTTAATTGCTCACACCTGCAGAAATTTCCTCCAATAGGAAAGAAGACCCAGCTTCAACCCTGGGTGATTAGAGTTGGGAATTTTTTCCCGTGAATGTTTGTCATTGCATTCCCTGTATTCCCTGGGGTTTAGTGACATAATGCAGTTTTCCACTGAGTATATACTGACCAAGAACTCAGAATAGGGCACGGTGATATGGGGTCCAAATAGGAAGGACTGGTAGGGGGGAGATGGTTGAATCTCTCTCCTTAACCAGCAGCCACCCTAGCTGGGAAAAGAAAGCAAACATAAATGAAATAATGAGTAATTAACAAAGGATTACAGTCTGGTACCATAAAGTGCTAGCCTGGATGCTGTCAGGAGAGAAGTGTACAGAAGATGTAGAATGGTGTCTGCTGAAAGGGTTAGAAGCACAAGCTTGAGATCAGATTGTGAGGGTTCAAATCCTGGCTTATCCACCTACTAGCTCTGTGACATTGGGAAGTTGCTTGACCTTTCTGAGCCTGTTTCTTCATCTGTTTAATAGGGGTAGCAATATTGGCTACCTCAAAGAGTTATTGAAAAGGTTAAGTGAATGGATATATAAAATCTATTGAACAGTGCCTGGCATGTAAGGAAGCATGCATAAACTCAGGTGTTCTTGCTTTTGCTGCTTTTGGTGGTGGTGGTGTTTTGTTGTCGTTGGCTTGGTGAGAGTTTTGTTTTGTTATTGAAATGGTGTAGGCCCCTCACTGTCTCCTCTTTCCTGGCCTTGCACAGGATGGGGCTTTTGGGTATTAAGTGTGAATTTCTGTTAAGTTTCCCTCAAGAGCATGGTCCTGGGTTGACTAGATAACTGGGTGTGAGAGTCAGAAGTGGGGTAAGAAGTGAGGGACTTGGGGTGAAGGAAAAAGCTGGCCTTGGGGTATGGGTTGAATGTAAAGAATGCCTGGGGCTTTCAGTTTTTGCTTCTTTCAGGTTCCCCAGTGGGTAAGAATGCTGGCTTTGAGGATGTTCATTCATTCCTTCAGGGCCTTATGATTGAGTACGTTCTAGGCGATGGGCCACCAGGGACCTGGCTTTCGATCGTGACTCCACGGCCTCCTAGCAGAGTGATCTTGGACAAATTACTTAATCTTTATATGCCTCAGTTTCTACTTCTGTAAAAGTAGGAAGAATTCTACTTCCTGTGCAGGATTGGGGTAAGGATCAAGTTCCTGAAGTGTACTTGCCAAAGCCCCTGACACACAGTGAGTGACTGAAGCTATAAGCTTTGGCAAATGAAGGACGGTTCAGAACTCTACCTACTGGCTTTGTCATTTTGGGTAAATTACTTAACGTTTCTCAAGTATATCTCAAGTTCTGCATCTTTAAGACAGGATAACAGTAGTACTTACCTCATACGGCTGTTGTGAAAATGAAAGAAGGTAACATACCTAGAGTCCTTGGAACGGTGCTTGGGATAGAGAAAGCTGTGTGTAGTGCTGTTTCTGCTTTCACTGCTCTCATTATTAATTACAGTAGTAGTGGAAGTGGTGGTAGTTTTATTGATCCTTGCAAGGCAAAAAAGAATGAGCTACACGGAAGGTCCCGACAGGGTGCTCAGAGTGCTTAGAGAAATGCAAGGTTAAGAGGAATTCAGGTTTACTTTGTTTTCCAGTGGGATCAGTTTAAGACTTCATACTTTGCTTATTTTCCCTGACTGTTGAGCCATGTTCATTGGTATGCAAGAAATTACTTTCTTTCCTCTCATCATGTGTTTTCACTACTTCTTAAGCTAATGTATCCTTTTCTCCCCGTCTCTTTTGTCCCCGTCTCAACTGCTCGTGGTTAAGTGGATGGGAGCTTGCTTCCTGGAAATATGCTCCGTAACCCTGAGCTCTGTGCCAGGAAGGAACAAAGCAGACCCTGCATTTGAGTCTTTGTGTTTTCTGACCTTGTGTTGCATGCATGCTCTGGGTTGGTTTTCATTTGCTGGACTAACAACATAAGTGTTTATGGAACATGTGCCAAAAAACCCAAAGAAGAGAAGATATGATGCTCATCAGAATTTCTGATGGATGAAGCCTCAAGAACCAAATGAACCTCTTCTGTATCTTGTTCTCTCATCAGGTTATAGGGGCTAACTTGCAGGTCAAGATGACTTTTGCAGGCATCTCCCTCCACCCAGTTTGGGGGAGCTTTGCTTACCAACTCATCGCTCTCCTAGTAAGAAATGGTTTCGCCTCTCCAATTAGAGATATAATATAAGACCAATCATTTTTAACTTCTCCCCAATATAGGGAGTCAGTGAAGTCTGACCTCCCCTAGGCGTCCACCCCCTTACCCTTTCCTTAAGCATGGGTTACCCTGAGTAGAGTTGGGAAAACCACTGCTGTCCAGAGTCAGAGGCTTAAACTTCGGTGTGCATTAAAATCACCTAGGAGCCTGATTAAAATGCAGCGTCTGGGGAAGGTCCCCCTACATCCTGATTCAGTGGGTCTGCACGGCACCTGCCTGCTGCACTGGAGAACCACATTTATGAGAAATACTGATGCTGGTGATCCCAGGAGCATCATACCTCAAGAAATGTTGTATTAAGAAATGCCTTTCCCTAGCCCTAACCTGCCTGTAGACCTCTTTGTCAGCAGCCCCTATGCAATGTGCAGTTTTAGAAATGCTCTAGGCTAATGGGACAAAGTCCTGAGTTTCTCTGAGGACGGCATGGGCTGCTGCCTGCAGAGCTACTCTAGGGTGGGAGCAGAGGGCGTAGCAAGCCAGCATCTGTCCCCCTGCCTCCTGCTGCTTCAGCCAAAAAAACTTAATTTTGGTATTTTTTGGATATGTCTAGCGTTCATTTCCATTGTTGATTTAGTTCAAATAAGAAGAATTCAAACGCTTCTCATATACTAGGCTCTGGGAATACCAAAGAGAACAGGGCAGACATGGTCCCTTCCTTCACCGAGTTTGTGTTGCAGAGTACAGACCGACAAACTAGTAGGCAGATGCTTATACAAAAGAGTGACAGGCTTTGGTTAGTTCCAAGAAAAGTCTCAACAGTTTGGAACAGAAAATGCACTGAGACACATTATCTGTAGGTTGGTCAGGTAGAGCCTTCTTCGAGAGATGCTAAAAACCTGCATTTGAAAGGATGAATAGCAGTGAGGCAGGCCAAGCGTGGAAACAGGGTCATGGAGGTGAAGGCAAGAGCTAACACAAAGCCTCAGAAGTGGGGAAATGCGTGTCATAATAAAGGAGCAAAGAGGCCACAGTACAAAACGTTGTGCTGTCACATGCCAGCCACATGTGTAATTTTAGTTTTCCTAGTAGCCACAATAAAAAAAGAAGTAGGAGAAATCAATTTCAATAATAAGTTTTATTGAACTGAGTATATGCAAAATAGTATCATTTCAACATATGATCGATGTAAAAAAATACGAATGGGATTCTTTTACATTCTGTTTTTCTTGTACTAAGGCTATGGAATCTACTTTGTATGCTAGACTTCTAGTGCATCCCAATTTGGGCTCAATTCAAGCTCTCAGTAGCAGATGTGGCTAGCGGCTACTCTCGTGGACAGAGAAGAACTGGAACATGGGAAGCCAGGAAGAGAGTGGAAAGGTTGAAGTTGGAAATAGAGGCCAGAGCAGATGAGAAAGGGCTTTCTAGACCACGATAAAGCCTACCCGGAGTTCGACAAGAGATTTCTCTCATAAAGAGAGTCTTAGAGCAACAGTGAGTTGGTAAATGAGAATAAGTCTTCGTGTTGTCATGTGGGTGGACCTGCAGGATCGCTCCTCTTTTCTATCCAGGAAACAGCACACAGCAGCTGGTTTTAGCCGAATCCTTGGAAAGTAAGAACAATGCCTTCTAACTATTTCAAAGAAAAGTTAAGAAATTTACTTTAAAAGCCCAGACAGTAAAATTAGGAAGGAACACTCATGTAACCCTGCTGTCATTCCTTCTGTTTTGCTGACTGCATTCTTATGTTGAGCAGAGGGGCCCGCCTGTTAGCCTGCACTGGCCTCCCTCTGCTTGCCTCGCACCTGTAAACACAGCTGAGCAGCTGGGGCCCACTGCTGCCATCCCAGAAGTGTCTGAACATTGGCCTCTAAGGAACATGACAGGAGCCCTCAAGTCATTGTTGGTCTTCTCTGAGTCCATGGGACTCAGGGGCACATGTGCCAGTTGGGTTCCTGTAGCTGCTTCAAGTATCAGGTAACTTCACAAAACCTTAATAATGAAAGCTATTCAATGGCTGTGACCTTGGTTCATTTCATTTCATCATTCACCAGAAGTCTGGCCCCCTGAAGGTGCTCAGTAAGTATTGTTGAAAGAACCAGAGGATTAAGAAACAACTCTCACTGGGCATCAGAAATATACAGGGGCCGTTAGAAGGTATTGGTACAATGGCTACTAATGTGGAGACAGACACTGTCCACGCCTTTGTTATAATTTCTTGGGATTAGCAGCTTTAGAACTGCTGGAAAGCTTTTAAAATGATGGACGTCACATCTTCCCCTACCTTTGTCAGACCTTGAAGTTGAGGTTGGACCCAGGGCCCCTCCCAGGTGATTCTGGCCCCAGTGCCATGAACAGGGCCACCAAGCTGGCAATCGCGGAACAGCAGGGTCAGCACTCGTGGGGGCTGGGGGGATGGAGCAAGGGGAAGCAATGGAAGCTTGTAGCCCGGAATGCTACGTGGAAGAGGCGACCTCTAAGCTGTAAATCGAAGGACAAGGGCAGGTTGGGTGAGCAGAGAGCAGAGGGAAACCTGTGTCAGGCCTGAAGAGGTTTTTATATCATAAATTTATGTTGTTTTGCTCCTGCGTTATAACCATCCCTCTCTCAGGATGCCGTGTATGTGAAAGTGTTTGGAAAGGTAGAAAGCCCTCTACGAATGTAAAGTGTTCTTATTTTATGGATTCTGTTTGAGGGAACCTGAGTCGATTGATGGGTGAGGGGATGAATATTTGATAGGCAGGGAATGAGCTGTGCAGCACGGAATGTCTCTGAGAAGGAACTTCAGCGGAATCACAGCAAACCTTTCCGTCAGCCATGGGGCCCAGAATGCTGTGGTTAATTGAATTATTTAATAGGAAAATCATGGTTAATCTGAAAATCTCTCACAAGTACCTATGCCTCTTTCACCGGCTTGGACTAAAGCTCCAAAAAGGCAGGGACCTCACCTGTCTTTTTACTGGTCCTCCAGTGCCTGGAGCGTGTTTTACTGGTGCGCATGCTCTGTGAACACAGCTGTCACAAGGGGTACTTGAGGTGGAAAGGTAACGTGAGGAATGTTATCTTGAAATGGCTTGGTGTTCTGTCATGATTTTTTAATTGTTGGGATTAAACTACACGTAAACTTCCCTGGCTGTATTTTGCTGCCATTTTGGAATATTTGTATATTTTTTTCTAACACAACACATAAATACTTCTCATTACCCCCCAAAAATTATTTCAAATTCTGTAATACAAACCATGAAATTCCTGTATTTACCTGTCTCTCCCCAGAAGTTACCATTGTCAGAAGATTGGTGTGTATCCTTCCAGGCCCTATTCTGTCCCTTAACATCTTTTCATGTACAACGTACAGAGATGCAAGAAATATACTGACAGGAACCCATTATTCATATTGTTCTGTTTCCATCTTCGCCTTAAGAGTAAGTTTTGGAGCTGTGTCCTTGGGAAGGAATTTATAAGTCTACCCATTCACTTGAATGACTTCATAGGACTTCCTGTATGAAAATACCATCATTTGTTTAGCTACTCCTGTGTCTTAGTAATTTACTAACAGTATTTCCATCAACAGCCTTGTACCTATATTTTATGCACATTCATGAATTTACTTAGCATAGATTCTTAGGACTTTTGAATTTTTTAAAGAACAGCATTTCTGTTAGTCAATCATTTTTCCTGGGTTTTATGGCCTCTTTTTACTAAAAATCAGGTGTAGAATAGATTGTTTTTTATGATGCAGTTTTAGTTGGCACCTTCTCATTTGAAAATTTAATTGTGAAATATAAATGATTGTGGAATCAAGTATTTCACCTACACAGAAAACAGCTTGTGTCTAAATGTGTTTTGGAAAATTGAATGATTTGTGCCCTTTACATGAGGGAAAACAGCCAGCCCGAGGATATGCTGCCCCGCAATGCGTGTGGGATCCCCACCACTGCCCCACTATTCGTAGCACAATCCTTTACATGGAACCGCTCTGATGTCTGGAGTTCTCCATTGTCACTGTTTTCTTTTCCTGTTCTCAGTGTCTCCAGCTTACCACTGGGTTCTTTGGTTGAAGCGGCAGGATCAGTTAAGCTGTGCTGTTGAGAAAAATGAGCTAAGATAGATGTCCCTTTCAGGAAAGCAGACAACATTTTATAGCTTAGAAATAGACATTGAGAACTGCTGCTAAATGTCTTGTCGAATGAACAAATGAATGAGTGAAAGTGAAACAAATAAAACTGAACTCGTGGCTTCTCAGACCCTTTTCTACATCAATTAATGCCCTTCAAAGTGTGGACCTGGACTTGCTGCCACTGTAAGCTGTGGGCAAGACTGTGCTGGTTTAATCGGGACATTCATCTAGATAACAAGCTCTAACTGGGTATTTAATGATGGAAGCGGGCTGTCAGGTAGAAGCCCACAACACTGGAGCCTACATGTGCAGTAAAAAGAAAAAGTGAGGAGTTGCTGTACAAGTGATTTTAGCAAGATACAAGGTCTTCCCAGATCAATATCCACCAAACGACAAAGGTAATTTATAAGTTAAGCTGTGATGAGCCACATAGAACCCGTGGGCTCTCTTGACAAATGTGACTAACAAGTCCTTTACAATGTACATCATGTAAGGAGGAAAGCAAAGAAGAAAGAGAGGTTTCTTTCCTTTGCTGGCTTAAATCAAAGTATGGAGTTTTGACTGGCCATCTATTTTAGGAAGGTTAGATCTAGCTTTAGAAAAAAGAACATTCATTCGTAGTAAGTTTTCTTGCCATGTGCGTATGTATGCTTATTCATTTATTCAAGTCATATTTATAAAGAGGTTGTTACGTGGCTGCCATATCCTAGACCTTAGGATATACTTTCAAGTCTGTACAGCAAACTGTACCTATAAGTACCACTGTGTAAGATATTTTCCTTCATATGCATCTTATCTTTACCATTAAACCTTAGTACTGAATGACCTGAACAGATGATTAGAGACTCAAAATCATGGACAATTTTATGCCAGGGTTGGGCACTTTTAGCCCTGGGTCTTTTCTTAGGCTGTGCTTATTGGTGGGGGAGGGCGGTATCTATTTTATAGTACTTAGTGAGAACTTTTGAAGTGCCTACCACTGAGACAGGCACTAAAAGTGACCAGGAAAAAATTATAAACGCTTTGTCAATGCCCACAGCTTTATAATCTGGTCAGGGAGTGAAACTGGACCTCCAACAAATAGTCAATTGGCAGTACAAGGTGACGCGATTCTGTGACCAAAAGTTATACAAGCGTTTTGAGAGAGAGCAAGATGAATAGGGTTAAAACAATCTAAATCTTCATCTCGTTATTCCCATGTTTCAAACGTGCACTGTGGACATGAGCATATATAATGCATGCATAGAGTTATTGACCAAGTGCGCTAATTAGTTAACATTAATAATCAAGTAAAAAAGCAACTTAACTTCAGGAAAATCTAAATTCTCTGAAGTACTGGGCCAGTGTGAGAATGGAAGTTATTGAATATCACTGGGAAATTCATTCTGAGGATCAAGATAAAAATGAGAACAAAGTGAGAAATGAGCTTCAAAAATAAGCTGGAAACTGACTCATATTTTAATTCGGAAAAAGGAAAAAAAATAGAGCTCTCACACCTAGGGATTTCCCAGACAGCTGGGTACTGTCCTCAGATTTTGTGTTAACACCTGCCAAGCCCTTGGCCCAGAGCACGTAAATACAAATGGGAAAAGCAGCTTTGTCACTTAGGAATGACTTCAGCTGCAAGTAACAGAAAACCTGCCCACCAGTGTCTTAAACAAATAGGGGTATATTTTCTCATGTAACAAGAAGTCCTCCTGGAAATAGGCATGTCAGTTATTTTTCTGTCCTTTTTCAAGATGACTGCCCTGTTTCCTGGGCATCTTGATCAAATTCATGTCAGGAAGAAAGAGAGAAAGGTGGCAGGAACAGTGTCTGTTCTTTGTACTGGAAAAGCACACACTTCCCCAGAGTACCCTCTAGCAGATTTGTGTTCACCGGTCGCTGGTAAGAGCTTCCCTGTGGCAGCCACACTTGGCTTTCAGGGGGGTTGGGAGGGTGGTTAGTTTGCCATGGGATGGGGGCAGACAGGAGAGAAAGGGTTGGGAATGAGAAGTGGATGAGCCGACCAAGCGTTCCTGCTACAGGAAGTTTTGTAGAGGTGGCATTCAGTACAAAATAAAAACTCAGAAGTCTAACTTGAGCAGCATCTCTCCTCTGATCAGGTCTCCCCTTCTTACTGTGGAAAAAAAGGGGTGATCTATATTTTAAGATGTTTTCCTGCTACAGTGTTCTAGAATTTCTCAGATACTTTTATAATGACTAAAAATTTTATAATGGCAAACATAGCACATTTATCAAGGGGTTACTATGTCCCAGGTTCTTCAGTGCTTAATATACATTCTCCTGTTCAATCCTCACCACACTTCTGTGAGGCAGGCACTATGATGCTGTCCATTTTACAGATGAAAGGAATGAGATTAGGGGCAGGTTAAGTAACTGCCTCTTGGTGACATAATTAGGTGGTGGCTGGGTCAGGATTCATCCCAGGGTGGCTGACACCAAAGATCTTTCTTTTTTATTTTGTGTGTGTGTGTGTGTGGACCATTTGTTTTTTAATTAATTTTTTTTTTTTTTTTTTGGCTGTGTTGGGTCTTCTTTATGGTGTGTGGGATTCTCACTGCGGTGGCTTCTCTTGCTACGGAGCATGGGCTCTAGGTGCACAGGCTTCAGTAGTTGTGGCATGGGGGCTCAGTAGTTGTGGCTCACGGGCTCCAGAACTCAGGCTCAATAGTTGTGGCACACGGGCTTAGTTGCTCCGTGGCACGTGGGATCTTCCCAGACCAGGGATTAAACTCATGTCCCCCGCATTAGCAGGCAGATTCTTAACCACTGAGCCACCAGGGAAATGTGTGTGGACCATTTTTAAAGTCTTTATTGATTTGTTACAATATTGCGTGTTTTTATGTTTTGGTTTTTTGGCCCCGAGGCATGTGGGATCTTTGCTCCCCAACCAGGGATCAAACCCGCACCCCTGCATTGGGAGGTGAAGTCTTAACCACTGGACTGCCAGGGAAGTCCCCAAAGACCTTTCTCTTAAACACTAAGCTATACAGCTTGGAAGGGAGCTTCACATTCGAATGGATTCTGTCTCCACAGGCTGGCCGTATATATAATACAAACGTTTTCAGTTTTTATTTTTCAAAAATTTTGTGTTTGGAAAGTCCTCTCATGTGTGAGTTAATTGCTTTCTGCCTGATCTATGTTTGACTACACAGTCTCGGGTCAAAGTGTTTGACTGTACCGTCTCGGGTCAAAGGGTGAGACTGGAACCAGGAATGAAAGCAGTATGCTCTCCTGGCTTTGAGGCCTGCCGTGCTTACATTTGAATTCCAGTTGTAATATGTGACTTGCTAAATATGTGACTTTGAGAAAGTTACCTGATCTCTTAAGTGTCAGTTTCTTCATATGCAATGGAAAGATCACAGTATTAACCAAAGGCTTTTGAGAAATAAGTGAGGTAATGCACACGAAGTGCCTGACCTAATGTCTATCAAGGTACTAGGTAGGTATTAGGTAAACGGTAACTATTTGTGGAAACGGTTAAAGTACCAGGGAAGTAAATGCAAATATAAATTAAAACTGGATTATTTTGCGAATACTAAACATGCTTTGTCCTCACATGGATCTCCTGAATTCCCATTGTTTGTGAGTGCGTATGTGCCCGCATGCACACTTTACTTAGCTTTGTCCATGTCCACTTTGTGAACTCAAGTCAGCTGTAGCTCTGACAGCTCTAGGGCCTTCCTTGTTTTATTGGTGGTTCACCTGGTAGGCGCCGTCTAATCTTGTCCCCCATAGTTTTTCATGTTTCATCAATAGTACTTATTTATCTTAGTCAAAATAGCCCATGCGGGCTGCCCTGGTGGCGCAGTGGTTGAGAGTCCGCCTGCCGATGCAGGGGACACGGGTTCGTGCCCCGGTCCGGGAAGATCCCACATGCCGTGGAGCGGCTGGGCCTGTGAGCCATGGCCGCTGAGCCTGCACGTTCAGAGCCTGTGCTCCGCAACGGGAGAGGCCACAACAGTGAGAGACCCGCGTACCACAAAAAAAAAAAAAAAAAAAAAAAATAGCCCATGCATATAATGAAACTGCAAACAGTAAAGAAAGCTTTAAGAAGAAAAGTGAACGTCTCCTTTCCTTCCCTGCTTTGATCTGCTGGCTTCTCATCCTCTAACTATTACCACTGTGAAGTTTCTTCTGTAATTTTTCACAATAATTTATTACACAGATGTTGCTATTGAATCAAGATGACACACACAGAGCCTTTTAAAACTTTGTTGACATGGTGTGATATTATATACACTCCTCACACCTTGCTCTTTCATATCATACTATATCTTGAAGAGCGGAGCTACTCCACTGTTCTGAATAGCCATGCATATCGCTTGGTATTGATGAACCAAAATATATGAAACCCAACTGGTAGCATATGAGTTCTTTCCAGTTTTTTTGTTTTTATACACAATGTTACAGAGAAAATTCTGGCACATCGTTTTGGCATATTCTTATAGGCCTATCTATAGGGAAAATTCTTAGCCATGCATTTGCTGGGCTAAAGGGTGTGTGAATTTCCCATTCTGTTAAGAAATTTCCAAATGTCCAACATCCAAGAAAGCTTTGCACCAACTCTCCGCTTTTAACAACCAGGTGGGAGAAATATCTCCTGTTGATCACTTTCCCCCAATTTCATTTTCTTGTCTTTCGGTAGCTTTCTAAAATATTTGAGTGTTATGTCTGTTAGCTTGATTTTATTTAGCCATCCCTCTGGGCTTTTGCTTGCAGTGTTTTTCAGAGAAGAAGGGAGGGCAGTGAGTTGGAATGAACACAGGGGGTCAGTGTTCTGGCTCTCCTCAGCTAACATGAATTTGGCTGGACTTTGTAATTAAAGAAATCTCATAAGGTATGGTGATGTATCTGGGTTATATCACTTTCTTCAAATGTAAGATCGTTATTATAATTTTTTTTGCTTGTATTCAGTCTCATCTAATGACCGCCCACAAAATTACCTTATTGTCAGAGAATTGATCCTGTATTCCACATGTCAGTGGGAGCCCCATTGCCCCATGGAGATATAACTATAATTGACCTGAAGCAACAATTTCACAGTCCATGAGAATTTAAGGTTTTCTCCACAGTTTCTGTGAATTTCTCTGATTCCTCTGTCCACGTGTTGTACAGTGTTTTGCCCCCCTCAACATGAGGTGCAAATTGTACACATTTATCCATCACAATCCTCTCCCTGGCTTTTTTTTTTTTTTTTTTTTTTTTTACTTTAGTGGCAAACTGGAAGAGTTAAGAGATCAACTCACCTCCCGCTTACCCCTTCCTAGCTCCCAGGCCTCCTTGGCAAAGTTTTGTCTCCTTCTGTGAAGCCTTTTTGGCCACCAGCATCCATGTCCTCAAATCTCAGATGGTTTAAAAGGCTTGGCTTTCAAACAAATATGATATGTTTTCCCAAAGAAAAAAATTAAAGAACAAAAAAAGAAAAAGAAATAGCCTCTGTATCATTACAGTCTCATTCCTTTAATCATGTTGGGAGCATCTCCCTTACAGAGAAACTTTCCCATGCTGCTTTTCTGTTTGTCTTTCTTTCTGTTTTAGTTGGTTGTTATTTGGCTGTAAGGATTAGTAGAGGAAGGCTTTCTCAGGTTAAATGCAGCACTTTAGTAGAAGAAAGAACTTGAGCTCTAGAGAAAGGGAGACCTGGGGTTAAACTCAAGCCCTACTATTTACTCTCTGTGTAACATAAACAACTTAACTTTTGAACCTAATTTTCTTTAGTCATCTACAGGGGATAGTTCTTAATGGATTGTTTTAAGCATTGGAGATCATAAACATCAGGCATCTAGTCCAAGGCTTAAAAAGTAGGAGACGCTCAGAAAATGGTAGTGTGATGACCACAATTCTAACTTATCCTTGGAGTCCATGTCACTGGATTTTGAGTTGCATGCTTTGTTGATTCACAGTGTGGAATGAACACGAATTCTCACTGCTTATTGTTTCACTGCTTCCTGTTCTTAACCCCCTTGCGTAAGTGTCTGGGGAGGAGACCAGGTCTCATTGTCTGTTTGGTTGTTGAGAATGCATCAGGTACTCCGCCAATACTTAATTGATTGGTATTTTATTGATTGACAATCTTTTAGACATCTGAAAATTCTTCTTCTACCTCCCTGGGGACAACTTAAAGATACAGAAATTCACTGTATCATAAAATGTTTGATTTCTTCCCTGTCTGCCTTACTTTGAGTCAGATTTCTGTGTTCTGACATGAAACTTAGCGCTTTTTTTTTTTTTTCTTCTGAGGATAAATCAATCTCTCTCATTTCTTGCTCTTTTCCAAATTCCCTTTTGTAAGTCTTTCTCTTTCTCCCCTACACATGAATTCTCTCCTGTTCTTCTGGTTGAAATTCATCTCTGGTGTCATAAATGCCCTTATGTCTGTGTGATTCTCCTGCCTGCTTTCCCTCCAGAAGATATATTCACCTTATTTGAGAGAAAACATCATTTGTTTCTTAGCATATGATCCGAATAACAGTGAAGTGTTTGTTTAAAATTAATGCTTTGAGCAAAGAACCCTCTCTGTTTACTTGACTTACAATATTTTAATATTTAACATGCTATGATGCAAAACTTGTGCAAGAAAACTATCCTCGTGTGATCTGGTTGCCTAACAATTTACATTCAGCTGCAGTATTTTGTTTGCTATAATTACTCACTGACAAAACAGGGAATCGAAATGCAAAAATACAAAATGCTCTTGGTTTGCATTTTATTTTGGAACATGAAAAACCCTCAGTTCTTGAGAGAGCATAAAAAAGGAAACCAAGCTTACTCAGATATCCATCTTCACAAACCAACTCTTCAGCAGTAAGGCTCAAACCAGAGTGGAAACTGTCGGGCTTTCAGAGAGGTTTTTAAAGAGATTATGTGATGCGGACTTACAGTTGGAGGGCAGGGCCCAGGATCATCACATTCCATCTCTTACCCCAGACTCTACCTGTGATTTTGCATCACTCCTTTCATTGAGTAGCATCTATAGATCTGCTCTGAAACCGTTGACGTTTCTTAGATGAAAAGTACGAATCCCTGGGCTCTTGTTATAGAATGTCCGACTCTGGTGCTTTTTTTCCCCTCCTATGATTTGCATTCTTGAAAGGGACAGGTTTCAATGGGATTGTGGATCTGAGTAGAGCATAACAGCTGACACTTACACACTGTGTGTACTGACCAATAGTTTGCCCCATGATTTCCACCAGAGTGAAAAAGCCCTTCCCTAGGTACAGAGATAGGAACTCTCATACACCCAGATCTTAGCTCCTTCACACATCACCCCACCCTCATTGCAGTCTGAAAAATGAAAAGCATTTTTATTTCTGAGATTCTGAATAGGATTGCCACAATGCATTTTTCCAAAAAGTAACAGATAGAGAAAATCAAAGCAAGACTCTTCTTTATGATTAAAGTCAACAGGTACTCTCCAGTTTAAACAAAAAGGAAAACAAAAATAAAGAACAGAAGAATTGATTTTTGTATTACACTGTGGGCAAAAAGTTATACATTTTTTAAACCTGAAAATGACTAAGACGACCATTCATTTATTCATTATAATTCAAAATATCATTTTTCTCCTAATAAGCTACTTTCTTTCCAAATGTGCAGCAGTTTTCATCTAACTATTCAAAGTTGGTAGGATACTTTATAGGATAAACTATATGAAATAGTTTACCAAGAGCAGTTAATATACATTCCAATATTTGTGACACATAAAGCAGTTAATGCAAAAGATTAATCAACACATAAACCATGTGTTGGCAGGATTTGGGGAATGTTCTTAGAAATGAAGACTGTGTTATCTGATGCATATCTAAAAAGATAGTTTTCTCCAGGCAATCAGTAACACAGGATTTAGTGATTCTTAGTTTCTAAGTATTGATTCTGTGATCTAAACTCATTTTAATTTGACTTCTAGATAGCGAGAAAGTTGATTTTTGAGTTGAAGAATTACTTTCTTTACAGGAAAACATTTTTCATGTAACATGGGGATAGATTTCAGCAAACATTTTATTTTTTGAATGCTAGTGATAATTTCCAGTAGGTTCTTTATTTTTATTTATGCTTCAAACAAGTTTTAGAGGTTTTCCAGGGTTAAGAATACCACTGTCTTACTACCATGTTTCTACCAATAATAAGAAATTGGACAACTGACCATTTTTCTCGGTGCATCTGAGCATGTTGTTTGTCAAAGCACAGAAAGCCCATGGAGCATAGTAAAAATGCCTGTGAATTGAAATTGCTCTCTGCGGATGACACATTATATGACCACTACCTACTGAGGCCCTGTTGAAGTTAGACTATTTTAGATTTAAGGAATACATAATAAAGTTTTATGAAAGGAAGGGAGATCTATTGCATGGAGTCTTGCACTTTCAGGAGAAAGGAAGAGGAACTGAGTGAGCTCTAGGCAGCCCTCACTCATGAACTTCATGGTTACAGAAAAACCTGTGCTATTTTCTACTTTCTAGCTACCTAGATTTCCTTGCTTACTTGGTTCCAGTTCCTTAGGAACATGAGCTTCTGCTTCACCACCCTGGTCTCTCTGTACTGTAACCTCTCCGCCTAAGATCTTGCCACTTGGTCTAGGTCTCCCAAATGACATTTCCAATAACAATTAAAGATATTTTGTTGTATTTTTTTTAACTCTACAAAATATTTTATTGCTTGGATGTGCAAGATAAATTTAAGAGGCAGAAGAATAAATATTGGCTCTCAAATTTCTTTGCTAGTGATACGCAGAATACAAAAGGAATAGTTTGACAAGTTACAATCAGTTCAGTTTGGGATACATTGTTTGCGTATGAGTCTGAAACTCCAAGAAGAGTCCTAGATATAGAATTAAGTTGATTTTTTTCATATAAAATTATCTAGCACAATATATTGATTAATCAATATAATGCCAATTTATAATAACACCAACTTCTCATTATATGTGGGTCATTTCTTGAGCACTCTGAACTGTTACATTGACATACACTACTTGGCCACTCCCATGCCAACATTACACTAGTTTTATTTTAAAAGTCTTGCTATTGCATAAATAAATCTCCACACCTTATCACTACCATATCTTCTTCCCCCTCTTCAAAATTGTCTTGGCTGTTTTGGTTCTTTTTTTTTTTTTTTCTTTTTTAATACAGCAGGTTCTTATTAGTCATCAGTTTTATACACGTCAGTGTATATACATGGCAATCCCAATCGCCCAATTCATCACACCACCACCACCAACCCCCCACGGCTTTCCCCCTTTGGTGTCCATACGTTTGTTCTCTACATCTGTGTCTCAGTTTCCGCCCTGCAAACCGGTTTATCTGTACCATTTTTCTACATTCCACATATATGCGTTAATATACGATATTTGTTTTTCTCTTTCTGACTTACTTCACTCTGTATGACAGTCTCTAGATCCATCCACATCTCAACAAATGACCCAATTTCGTTCTTTTTTATGGCTGAGTAATATTCCGTTGTATATATGTATGACATCTTCTTTATCCATTCATCTGTCAATGGGCATTTAGGTTGTTTCCATGACCTGGCTATTGTAAATAGTGCTGCAATGAACATTTGGGTGCATGTGTCTTTTTGAATTATGGTTTTCTCAGGGTATGTGCCTAGTAGTGGGATTCCTGGATCATATGGTAATTCTATTTTTAGTTTTCTAAGGAACCTCCATACTGTTCTATATAGTGGCTGTATCAGTTTACATTCCTACCAACAGTGCAAGAGGGCTTCCTTTGCTCCACACCCTCTCCAGCATTTGTTGTTTGTAGATTTTCTGATGATGCCCATTCCAACTGGTGTGAGGTGATACCTCATTGTAGTTTTGATTTGCTTTTCTCTAATCATTAGTGATGTTGAGCAGCTTTTCATGTGCTTCTTGGCCATCTGTATGTGTTCTTTGGAGAAATGTCTATTTAGGTCTTCTGCCCATTTTTTGGATTGGGTTGTTTGTTTTTTTAATATTGAGCTGCATGAGCTGTTTATATATTTTGGAGATTAATCCTTTGTCCGTTGATTCATTTGCAAATATTTTCTCCCATTCTGAGGGTTGTCTTTTTGTCCTGTGTATGGTTTCCTTTGCTGTGCAGAAGATTTGAAGTTTCATTAGGTCCCATTTGTTTATTTTTGTTTTCATTTCCATTTCTCTAGGAGGTGGATCAAAAAAGATCTTGCTGTGATTTATGTCAAAGAGTGTTCTTCCTATGTTTTCCTCTAAGATTTTTATAGTGTCCGGTCTTACATTTAGGTCTCTAATCCATTTTGAGTTTATTTTTGGGTATGGTGTTAGGGAGTGTTCTAATTTCATTCTTTTACATATAGCTGTCCAGTTTTCCCAGCACCACTATTGAAGAGACTGTCTTTTCTCCATTTTATATCCTGGCCTCCTTTGTCATAGATTAATTGACCATACGTGCATGGGTTTATCTCTGGGCTTCTTATCTTGTTCCATTGATCTATGTTTCTGTTTTTGTGCCAGTACCCTATTGTCTTTATTACTGTAGCTTTGCAGTATAGTCTGAAGTCAGGGAGTCTGGTTCCTCCAGCTCCGTTTTTTTCCCTCAAGACTGCTTTGGCTATTCGGGGTCTTTTGTGTCTCCATACAAATTTTAACATTTTTTGTTCTAGTTCCATAAAAAATGCCATTGGTAATTTGATAGGGATTGCATTGAATCTGTAGATTGCTTTGGGTAGTATAGTCATTTTCTCAACATTGATTCTTCCAATCCAAGAACATGGTATATCTCTCCATCTGTTGCTATCATCTTTAATTTCTTTCATCAGTATCTTATAGTTTTCTGCATACAGGTCTTTTGTCTCCCTAGGTAGGTTTATTCCTAGGTATTTTATTCTTTTTGTTGTAATGGTTAATGGGAGTGTTTCCTTAATTTCTCTTTCAGATTTTTCATCATTAGTGTATAGGAATGCAAGAGATTTCTGTGCATTAATTTTGTATCCTGCAACTTTACCAAATTCATTGATTAGCTCTAGTAGTTTTCTGGTGGCATCCTTAGGATTCTCTATGTATAGTATCATGTCATCTGCAAACAGTGACAGTTTTACTTCTTCTTCTCCCATTTGTATTTCTCTTATTTCTTCTTCTTCTCTGATTGCCTTGTTCCCTTGTATATTACCTGTCATTTTTCCCTTGCTGCTTTCAATAATTTGTCTTTAATTTTTGCCAATTTGATTACTATGTGTCTTGGCGTGTTTCTTCTTGGGTTTATCCTGTTTGGGACTCTCTGCACTTCCTGGACTTGGGTGGCTATTTCCTTTCCCACGTTAGGAAAGTTTTTGACTACAATCTCCTCAAATATTTTCTCTGGTCCTTTCTCTCTCTCTTTTCCTTCTGGGACCTCTATGATGCACATGTTGTTGCATTTAATGTTGTCCCAGAGGTCTCTTAGGCTGTCTTCATTTCTTTTCATTCTTTTTTCTTTATTCTGTTCCACAGCAGTGAATTCCACCATTCTGTCTTCCAGGTCACTTATCCATTCTTCTACCTCAGTTATTCTGCTATTGATTCATTCTAGTGTAGTTTTCATTTCAGTTATTGTATTGTTCATCTGTTTGTTTGTTCTTTAATTCTTCTAGGTCTTTGTTAAACATTTCTTGCATCTTCTTGATCTTTGCCTCCATGCTTTTCCCGAGGTCCTGGATCATCTTCACTATCATGATTCTGTATTCTTTTTCTGGAAGGTTGCCTGTCTCCACTTCATTTAGTTGTTTTTCTGGGGTTTTATCTTGTTCCTTCATCTGGTACATAGCCCTCTGCCTTTTCATCTTGTCTGTCTTTCTGTGAATGTGGTTTTTGTTCCACAGGCTGCAGGATTATAGTTCTTGTTGCTTCTGCTGTCTGCCCTCTGGTGGATGAGGCTATCTAAGAGGCTTGTGCAAGTTTCCTGATGGGAGGCACTGGTGGTGGGTAGAGCTGGCTGTTGCTCTGGTGGGCAGAGCTCAGTAAAACTTTAATCTACTTGTCTGCTGATGGATGGGGCTGGGTTCCCTCCCTGTTGGTTGTTTGGCCTGAGGCAACCCAACATTGGAGCCTGCCTGGGGTCTTTGGTGGGGCTAATGGCAGCCTCTGGGAGGGCTCAGGCCAAGTACCTCCCAGAACTTCTGTTTCCAGTGTCCTTGTCCCTACGGTGAGCCACAGCCACCCCCGCCTCTGCAGGAGACCCTCCAACACTAGCAGGTAGGTCTGGTTCAGTCTCCCCTGGATTCACTGCTCCTTCCCCTGGGTCTCAATGCACACACTACTTTGTGTGTGCCCTCCAAGAGTGGAGTCTGTATTTCCCCCAATCCTTTTGAAGTCCTGCAATCAAATCCCACTAGCCTTCAAAGTCTGATTCTCTAGGAATTCCTCCTCCCGTTGTTGGACCCCGAGGTTGGGAAGCCTGACATTGGGCTCAGAACCTTCACTCCAGTGGGTGGACTTATGTGGTATAAGTGTTCTCTAGTGTGTGAGTCACCCACCCAGCAGTTATGGGATTTGATTTTACTGTGATTGCACCTCTCCTACCATCTCATTGTGGCTTCTCCTTTGTCTTTGGATGTGAGATATCTTTTTTGGTGAGTTCCAGTGTCTTCCTGTCGATGATTGTCCAGCAGCTAGTTGTGATTCTGGTGTTCTCGCAAGAGGGAGTGAGAGCACGTCGTTCTACTCCACCATCTTGGTGCAGGACCTATTTAGTTGTATTTTATCCGGCATTTTTGTGTGTCATTGTGAGAAGACTTGATAAATCAATCATGATATTTATCCCTTTTGTACTTGGAGGCATCCTCAGAATCTTCCTTAACACAGTGTTCTTAGTAGCCACTATCAGTGGGTTAGAGTTGATGTGCCTAAAGTCAATAATCTTTTATGTCTCTTTACCACTAACAAGAGATAATTCTAAAACAGAGGTTTGGGAAAAGGGCAGACATGGTTTCTGTAAGAGAGAAAAGCAGGAAATACTGTTATGGTGGTAAAATATACATAATATAAAATTTACTATCTTAACCATTTTAAAATGTACAATTCAGTGGCACTGAGTATATGCACGTTGTCATGCAACCATCACCATTATCCATTTCCAGAACTTTTAAAATCATTCCAAACAAAAACTGTGTACCACTTAAATAGTAACTCCCCATTCCTTCCTCCCACCAGCCACTGGTAACTTCTATGCTGTTTTCTGTGTCTATGAGTTTACTCTAGATACCCCATAAAAGTGGAATCATACAGTATTTGTCCTTTTTGTCTGGCTTATTTGACTTAGCATAATGTTTTCGAGGTTCTATGTATGCAGTAGCAGAATTTCATTCCTATTTAAGGCTGAATAGTACTCCATTGTGTGTGTGTGTGTGTGTGTGTGTGTGTGTGTATGTATACATACATACATACATGTATACACACACGTACATTTTGTTTATCCAGGGGATGGCATTTTAGACCAGGCTGTCTAGGGCAGGAAAGGTACAGCAAAGCAGCCTGGTGTCATGGGAAGGCTCAGAAATAACAGATCAAGCAGGGGTCATAGTCTAGAATCTCCTAGTATTCTACTTAGTAGTAGTATGACCTTTGGCATCGTTAATTGATTCTCCCATACTTCTTTGTCATCTTCCAATGGACATAATAATAGCTCTTAAAGGGTTGTTGGGATGTTCATATGAGATAATGCATAGGATATGCCTTGCCTGGCAGATAGTAGGTGTTCAGAAAGTGAATCTCACTCCCAGAAACCCCCATCTGTGACAAGAATGAAGAGGTACTTAATAGTAGGTGTGTTTCTCTTATAGTTTAGGAAAAATAATAAAATAGGTTACGAGTCCCCAGGACATACAGTTGAGAACTGTCGGGCAGGAATGACACCGTCCTCAGACCGGGAAGAGTGGACTCTGGGATCTTACCACTCCTTGTATCCTTTCCATGAACCGGCAGTGTCTGGCTCTGTGGGTTGGGCTGATCTCTGGAGAGAAAGGAAAGCATGCCTTTCTGTCTGCCATGCTGAAAATGCCTTTTCTAAGATAAAAGTGTCTGCCCCTCTTTCAAACTGCTTTTGCTGCTTCCCATGAAAAAATCTTTTTCATTTTGATAAAAAGCAATTTCTCTCTTCCTGCCAAGCCAGCAAAGACTCTTTGAGAAGTGCTTATGCTTTCCTGGTATCAGGGTGTAAAATCTGCATGACATGGAGACCGTCGTGGCATCATTTCAGCAGCTGGCAAGGGAGATGCCTGGAAGAACAACAGAGCAAAACACACCCCCTCCTCCGTTAATGCACTCGAATCAGAAGCGTATGCTTGGGAATCTAACTCCTTGTTGTTCGGGCACCTCTAAGCTCGCAATAGAGTCAGGAGTGCAGAAGAGCTTTTGTTAAAGAACTTCCCGCAAATAATAGAATCAGGATGGGGTGGTGGAAATAGCAAAAACTGAGTACCGTGTCCTGCTCTCCTTCTCTCCTCCCCCACCCCCAGTATATTAAATGGTTGCCTTCAGGCAGAAAATCTTTTAGTTCCAAATAAATCAAAAGTAATAGAACTCGAAGCAACCTGCGCTTTCTAATCGACTCCAAAATTTGTGGGGGAAGTCCTCTGTAGAATCCTTTCTCTCTGTGTGTCTCTGAAGAGTTATAGGCAAGTTGAAGTTAGAGAAGTAAAGCAAAAATGTTGTATGCTGACCTATCACCCCGCACTGCCTTAGAAGCTCGGCCTGTGGAAATTGCATAATGCTGTTGGAGCTTACAGAGATGTGTTCTCACATATCTTCCTGAAGAAGGGGGTTAGTCCCGAGTTTAGCTGTACACGGGATGGCTCTTCTCACATCTTAAAGCTGGTGTTTCTTATTAAGTATCTGGACATTATCCAGCATCTGCACGTGGGTCGGCTGTATCCAAATGCTTATGGAGTCCTCAGGAGCCCTTGTTCAGTGTATGCAAGGCTGCCTAGAGGGGGTTTATGGCACATGAGGTTGAGTGTGAGCTTTGGAATCAGATCTAAGTTACCCTTCCCGCTCCTCTAAGCTGTGTGACATTTGGCAAGGCATCTAACCTCTCTGAGCTAAAGTTTGCTTTCCTGTAAAATGATGATAAGCCTGCCTCTTCACATGTTGGTCTCCAAGAGTAAATAAAATCAAAGAACTTCTTCTAAATGTTTTGCTCAGTGTTTGCTGTGTAACCAGTGCCCAGAAAATGTTGGGTTTTTTTTCTCTTCTTTCTTCTCCCGGTTCGCAGTATAATTTTTCTTGGTGCAAATGCCAAAGCTCACAAGCTCTGTGCAGTACCATCTTTAGCATATAGAAATTGGTCAGGAACGTCAGGGATAAAGCTGAGAATTAGAAAGAAGAAGAAAGCTTATCACCATGCGTTTCTCAGTTGGCATCCCTTTGCCTTTTCTAGTTAGAGTAAAGTGGTTACTTACTTATTTTTTCTTATCCTTGAAGCCACGTGTCTAGGATAGTGTTTGACAGGCGTTTTGTGTGTGCCAACGTGTGGGGAAAGTAATAAGGAGAAGTCCACTCGAGATATCACTTCTCTGTGCTGCATGCTGAAAATGACAATAAAATCCCTTCGTCAAAACCTTATTGGTGGGTTGAGCGTCTCTGCATCAAGAAAGGCTGCCTCTCTCCTCACACAAGAAAAGTGTTTCAGGGAGGATGCAAAGATAGGACCCTGTATTGTGGAATGGGGGAGTCTATTCTTTTTACTTCTGTAGAGAATCATATTGTGGCAGGATTTTTTTTTCTTTTAATTTTTCCTGTGTTGGGCAACTGTCCTCTCTGATCAAAGACACACACACACACACACACACACACACACACACACACACGCATGTATTACCTTCAGTGAGAATTTGGAGCGTGCAGCAAAGACATCCTTTCTCACTTAACTGATTCCATAATTTAAAAATATTGCATTTCTCATCAGGGACAGGTGATGAAATGTTACTATTTTGGGGGAGGCTAAGGATGGGCTTTAACATTTTTCTCATCAAGACTTAGCGTACATAAAATAGATAACTAACAAGGACCTACTGTGTAGTACAGGGAGCTCTACTCAGTGTTCTGTAATGGCCTATATGGGAAAAGAATCTGAAAAAGAGTGGATATATGTAGCTATACAACTGATTCACTTTGCTGTACACCTGAAACGAATACAATACTGTAAATCAACTATACTCCAATAAAATCTTTTTTAAAAAGACTTAGTGTACAAAGAGATGTGAAGGCACAAACAACTACAGCAACCACCATCACAACAACAAAGAAAAGAAGGTAGCACTTGTAGACTCTTGCCTTGTGTTCAGCAAGTAGCTGACACCTAGGAAGCGCTCAGTAAATGCTGCTTTTGTTATTACTAATAAACACATCAGGCAGAAGCCTTCGTGTTGGTTTCTCAGTGTTAGCTTTAGGGAAAATCAGGTACAGCTGTCAAGATACTGAATGGACTTCCTTGCTCCATTGTATGATAGAATTCCCAGTAATTTCAAACTGATGATGCTCATTGAGAAGCGTCGGCTGGGGGTCTGGGGTGGGTATATCATAGCAACACCTACTGGTGACAGGATCACAAGATGCCTTTACATTTGTTCTTTCATTTATTTGGCAGGCAATACCTTGTATTTTTTCTAGTCTGACCTCAACACTTTCATTTATTTCACACCCATATAAAGTGTTTCCCAAGTTCTATGTTAGATTTAAAAAAACCTTTGTCATTTAAAGTGATTTTATAGTGTGTAACCTTCCTTCTTTCTTTTCCTTTGGTCTGTACCTATTTCTTCCCAATAATTGTTTGGAAACTTGTCATTTGGTTCCAAAAGGAAATTTGAATCTAATCCAAAACTTTTGTAAATTTAATGATTAAAAAGCTAAAGAACTCGTATGTAGCGTTATTATCAAGTTAAACTGATTTCTCAGCTTGTAATAGCTTGTATTTATAAAATTTTTCAATGATTGAACAAAGTCATCAAATCTATTGCCCTCTCAATAAATGCATGTGGGTGTATCTTTTTTTTTTTCTCAGAGTAATCTCTGGAAGACGACAGTGTATATGGTTCTGATTCACATGTATCAAGTGCCTAGTTTGAATAGGGCTGCGGATACATTTATACTAAGTATGCTGAAAGAAAATATTTAATTGTATATGTATGTATCTGTATATATGTTTGGGTTTTTTTTGTTTGTTTGTTTGTTTTTTGTGGTACGCGGGCCTCTCACTGCTGTGGCCTGTCCCATTGCGGAGCACAGGCTCAGCGGCCATGGCTCACAGGCCCAGCTGCTCTGCGGCATGTGGGATCTTCCCGGACCGGGGCACGAACCCGTGTCCCCTGCATTGGTAGGCGGACTCTCAACCACTGCGCCACCAGGGAAGCCCTGTATATATGTTTTTAAGAAAACTTTTTTTCCCCCCTTTATTTGGGCTTTTTTGCCCTGTGAGCATCATATAAGGTTACATTAGGAAAGGACTGTTTGAAGGAGTTGAAGTGAAGGAGATAAAGTAGTAAGAGATAAAGAAGAAAGTTGAGTAGGCACAGCCCAAGTAACTTCGGTATCATTTAGGTATGACTGCTAGGAAAGAAAAAGAAGAGGGGGGCGGGTGTTACCAAATCATGGACTTGATTTTTCTCCAACTTTTTATATGCCTGGAGATGTTTTTCCTAAAGCCTTGAAGTTGATAGAGTCTTGACCATCCTCCATCCTTGTGGTCCTTTCATCTTTCCTTGAACACCTGTGAAGCTTTCTCAGTGCAGCCTGTGGAAGATACTCTATTATTTGATAAGGAATTGTTGGGTACCTCATATGTGGCAGGCAGATGGCTAAATGCTTGAGATCCGAAGGTACAAAAGGCAGAAGAGGGCCCTGACATTATGATGAGGGAGACAGTTAAGAAACAAGTAAAAAAAGTAATTATGGACTGGCATATATATGTCTGGAAAGGAAAGGAGATGGTTGGGATAGTCTACTTGACGTGGTATGGTTAGGGAAGACCTCTCTAGGAGAGGTCATCTAAGCTGATAACTGAAAGGTAAGAAGGGAATGGCCACACAGGAGCAAAGGAGAAGGGCATTCTGAGCAGGGAGAAGAGACAGCAACCAAGGAGCCCAGGTGGAGAGGAGCTTGGCATGTTCTCACACTCCCAGAAAGCCAGTGTGCCTGAGGCATGGGAAGCAAGGCAGAGCGAGGACTAAGATGAAATTGGAAACATACACAGGAGCCAGATCACCTGAGGGCTGTATTTTAAGTGCACCGGGTTGGCAGATTTAGCAAATAAAAACACAGGATTCCCAGTTAAGTTTGACACTCTGATAAAACAACACATGCTTTTGTTGCATAAGCACAGCCCAAATATTCCATGGGGCATACTTATACTAAAAAGCACAAATTATCCATTGTTTATCTGGGGGTCACATTTAACTGGATGTCCTGTATTTTGTCTGGCAGCCCTGTAAATGGGGGAGGAGAGTGATCTGATTTGCGTTCGTGAAAGATCAGTCAGCTTGGTTTCCTTGCTGCATGTTTCACCTGCTGCTTTTCTGATTCCCAGAAGCAGCTGAAAGAATGTTCCAGCTGGTGCACAGTATTAATTACAGAGTGGTTTCCAGGGGTCCCTCTTTTCCTTCCTACTCTTCTGAGGTGATCTGCCTGCCTTCTACTCCTCTTCTGGGTCTCAGCCTAAATGTGGCTTCTCCTGAGAAGCCCATACTTCCCCACCTTCATCCACCTCCTTAGGTACCCTCCTCCTATGCAGTCCCAAAGCACCCCCCCCCCCACTTCCTTCAGCAGAGCATTTATGCCGCGTGTCATCATTGCCTCTCTTCTGTCTTCCTCAGTAGACTAGGAAACCTCTCAGGACGTAGACTGTATATTTTTGCTCCTTAATTTTCTGGCGTCCAGTCCAGGGCCTGGCTCAGTGATTGGGTGAGTTAACTGCAAGGCCTCTGTAGAGTAACTCTCGGGTTAATAAGCCACAATCTACTCAGAGTCCAATTTCTGAGATATCAATTGCTAAAGGGTTTATATTTTGAGCACTTCCTGCTGTCAGGTACTATGAAAAATCTTGGTGCTATCTAAATCTAGGTCTCTGCCCGTAAGGAGCTCATAAACCAGTTGAGAATATGAGATAACTCAGAATATCGATAGTGAACAAAGCCATAGGAAATACAGTGAAGTATTAGAATAGTGGTAGCATTGATAAGACTTAGGGGTCGTGAACCTGGACTCCATGGACCGCAGGATGCTATCTATGTGAGAAGGCTTGGGGTAGAAGTCTGGGAACTGGAATTATGTGCACAGTGTCATATGCACGTGCTTTCTTCTGGTGAGAGAGTTAGAGCTTTGATCACATTCTCAAAGGGGAAGCACCTGACTACTCCAGCCAGAATGTTGAGAACCATCTGTTCCAAGTTCTACAGACATCCTGATGAACTGAAGACCTAAGTATTAACGAGGGGAAACAGACAAGATAAGAAATATCTTTACAATTTCATGCTGGGGTAGAATTTCTTAAAAGAATAAAGTAAAACTTGAGGAATTTAATTACATCATAATTAAAGATCAGTGTTCAATGAAGGAAGCCATGGAAAAATTAACAGAGGACAAACTGAGAGAAAAAAACTAGAAATATTCATAAGAGCTAACGAGATTTGTACTGAGGATATACTTTTTTTTTTATAAACTTCTGCTAATTAGTAAACAGAAGTTTAAATGGGCAGAAGCTGCCAGGGGGCATTTTACAGAGGGAAAACTTGAATGGCTAGTATGTTTTTGAAAGAGGTGTTCAGTCTCAGTGTTCAGAGACATGACTGTTAAAACGAGAGCCATTACTCTCTATAACCATTACTCTCATGTTGCTAAAAAAAATTAGAGAGACAGGTAATAAGATGTACATCTGAGGATGCATGAAAACAGGGATTTAGGGGGTTGTTTGGTTTGGGAAAGAATTAGAAGCAACTTATCTGCATGTTGATAGGAGAATAGAGAAGTAAAATTGTGGTTTACACTTATGAGAGTATACTGTGCCATGGTCAAGGGGGATTAAGACCTAGAGCAGCAGTGTCCAATAGAAATTTAATGAGAGCCACATGTGTTATTTGAAGGTTTTTTTCGGTAGCAACGTCAGAAAAGTACAGAGAAATAAGTGAAATTAATTTTAATTTCGTATTTTATTCAAGCCAATATATCCAGGATTATCATTTCAATTTACCAATACGAAAATTATTAAGGAGGGATTTTTACATTACTTTTTTGTACTAAGTCTTCAAAATCTGGTGTGTATTTTACATGGACAGCACATCTCACTCAGATGCTAAATTCTCATTGCAAGTGCTCAATCCTTATTTCCGCATTTAGATTTCATAAAACGTACAGCTGAAAAAAATAGATTTACATACTTAGGGTGTTCCAGAAATACTTAAAAGTGTTCCCATCATTGAATAGAATACCAGTTTTTAAATTTAAATTGATTAAAAATTAAGAATTTAGTTTCTCATTTGCATTTGTCACATTTCACATGCGCAGTAGCCACATATGAGTTATGGCTGCTGTATTGGATAGCACAGATGGAGACCACCTGTAATATTTAGGTGCTTTTCATAATATAATGGCAGAATAAAAAATATAAGAATAAGAACAAGATGTATAGTATTTAATACTATAAATACATACTATTTAAATACACTGAACATACAAAAAATCAATATATTTTTTTTTGCGAAAACACATATGTGTAACGAAATATATGGGGAATAGTTGAGAAGAATGTAGTTATAGTTATAGAGTTAGGTAGCCTAGGATCAGAAAGGGAGGGATCAAAAGGGAAAACATAAGTGAGTTCTAGACTGCTAGTGTGCTTTGGGTCAAGGAGCTTACCCAACTCCGTTCTAGGCACCGAGGGTTAAAACAGAAAGCGGTGAGAAGTACATCTAGATAATGGAATATTATTGAGTGCTAAAAATGAATGAGCCATGAAAAGACATGGAAAAACCTTAAATGCATATAGCTAAGTGAAAGAAGCCAGTCTGAAAAGGCTACATACTGTATGATTCCAACTACATGACGTTCTAGAAAAGGCAAAACTATGGGAACAATAAAAAGATCAGTGGTTACCAGGGGTAGTGGAAGAGATGACTAGGTGGAGCACAGAGGATTTTTAGGGCAATGAAAACACTCTGTACGATATTCTAATAATGGATACATGTCATCATATATTTGGCCAAATCCGTAGAATGTACAACAGCAAGAGTGAATCCTAAGGTAAGCTGTGGACTTCGGATGATTATGGTGCATCACTATAGGTTCATCCGCTCTGATGAGTGACACTGATATGCATGGGTAGAGACAGGGGGTATGTGGGAAATCTCCCCATCTTCCTCTCAATTCTGGTGTAAACCTAAAGCTTCTTTAAAAAGAAAAAAAGTCTTTAAAAATATTTTTTAAAAAGCAGTTAGAATTAGCTCTGCTCAAAACAGCAGCAAAATTGGGAACTTAATGCAGAATTATGGTTTCATGATCACATTTTCAAATAGATGTTCCTTCTAAAACAGCAAACGGAATCGTGCTGGGAACTCCCAAACACAGTTAATGTCATCAGAGGACATTAGTATGAAAGAAAATCAGAGGACATTTGCCTGAAGCCCCTTCATTCTCCTGATAAACATAGTTTCTAAACATCATGTTCTCAGAACCTGTTAAATGTAGAAAATCCAAAAGGAAGTCCTATGATTAAGCCTTCACAAGCCAGAGTGCAGTACTGCCATTCCCTCACCGTTGTGTTCTGTGGAACATTACCATAATACGCATGCTATTAATGGCTAAATTGTGTTCCCCCCAAATTCATGTTGAATCCCTAACCTCCGGGATGTCAGAATGTGACTCTGTTGGAAGATAAAGTATTTAAATAGGTAATTAAGCTAAAAGAAGGCTCTTAGAATGTGTTCGAATCCAATCTGACTGGTGTCCTTATAAGAAGAGGAGGTTAGGACACACAGAGAGATAGCAGGAAGTGCTTATACAGGGGGAAGGCTGTCAGCAAGCCAAGGAGAGAGGCCTCAAGGGAAACCAACCTGCATACACCTTGATCTTGGATGTCTTATCTCTAGAACTATGAGAAAGTAAACTTCCACTATTTAAGCCATCCCGCCTGTGGGTATTTTGTGATGGCAGCCCTAGCAAACTAATATACCAGCATTTTAAAATATAACAGCTTACTTGAGAGACAGTACAACATCAAGAGCAGGGGCTCTAGACTCAGATAGGAATGACCTTAACTCCAGTGTTCAAATTACTAATTCTGGGACTCTGCGTGTTGCTTTCTCACTTGAGAAACAGGAAAACGTCATTGTACCTAACTCCTAGGATTATTGGATTAATTGAGTGAATGGAAATAATTGCTATGTAAATGTCAGTCATTATTCTGGTCGTTATGATTGAATGCCAGACTTCCTTTGTCACGATTTCTCTGCTTACTGTAGCAAGTACACCCCCAAGAACCAGGGTGACTTAACATACCAGTTCATTCCATGTGTGGTCTTAAGAATCATAAACAAAGAGATTAACTTGTTTACTGTTGAATGGCTTCTCCATTATTTTCAGTAGTTCACTCTGCAGAAGCATGGTTTTGAACTAACTGCTGGAGATCTGAAATTGAACATGATATATTTTGAGTTTTCTTTCAGAAATTAACGTGGTCAGTGTAGACATGTGGGCATTTGGGGGCAGTGAGAATCCAACCTCAGCAGTTAGAAGCACAAGAATAAGCAACCACCTCTACTAGCCTTATGTGCCACCACCAGCTTCAGAAAGAACCAGCAGTATAACAGTACAGATTCCCATTTTGTCATATCTGTAATACTGTTTTTCCTCTGGAAGGAACTGAGGACAGAATTAGCCTTCACAAGTCAGAGGGCAGCCCTGATATTCACCAACTGTTTTGTTTTGTGAAACATTACTGTAATACGCTTGCATTTTAACATACAATAAATTCCTATCAAAGTGTCACTCTGAATGTAATCTCATCAGTGTGTTTAAGTTGGTTACCTTTGCAAGTTAAGCTCTAGGAGATAAAAGTGGGCACTTAACATTCACTGGATATGCTGAGACTATCTCTGCTTCTGTGCTCAGTTTCCTAAAATCACATAACATTTTGTTGCCTTGTAATACATAAAAGGGGTAGTTGGATCTGAGAAAGCTGTTAGTATGTCAGATAAACAAGTTACAAAGTTCCTTTTCAAGTACATATGCCCTGCTTGGCGATATGCCTTGGAGTGGAAACTTGCATCAGAAAGCCTGGGCGAAGTTTGGGCATCTTTCTGAAGAGCATCTCTGATGTAAAAACTGCTGCTAAACCTAATTTCTAGAGCTCAAATATCCTCCTCCTCCTCCCCGTAAAACATGACTGGCTATGTGGAGATTTCCTGCCTTTCTCATTCCCTCCTCCCCTGTGTGCTTCCCCATGTTGGGCTGCTTCTCACTCAAGCGCCCTTGCTCTGCCAGAGGCTAGCTCTGTTTGTCTTTTTTATTCCCCCGCTAAATCTGTGAAAAAGTCCTCGTGTCCATGCAGGTGGAGGACTGATGGGATTGCCTGTAGACAGTGATGTATACTTGAGACAGACTAGACCTTTGCAGTCAGCCCGGCAAGCCCTTTCCAGTTCCAACGTGTAAACACCCATGGCAGGCAGGCAGGCCTGCGTGGATGCTGCCAGGTACTGATTAGCACATCAGCAGGCACAGCCGGCTTGACCATGCTCGCTGAATTGATTGGTGTTCTCTTAGAAATCCAGCTGTTTATTGAACACCCGTGTTTGGCTAAATTCAGCATTTGATTCTGCGGCATGGGCAAACCGGCCATGCATGAGATGGTAACCGCTAAAAAAAAAAGGCACTGGGAACTAGTAAACGAAGCATATGAAGAGCAACTTTAGTAAATGTTTCTGTCGGGATAGATGCTTCTTCTTAATTTACACGAATGGCCCAGTGCCTGTCCAGTATTATTCATATATGAAATATTAGATGAGAAACATAAGATAAATCCATACATACTTCTGGAGGTACATGCGCATCAGTCATGACAGGAGAAGATTTGTGGAGGGCATAGGGTTTGACTGTAACCCAAAATTAGAGCTCTCAGTACAAAGACACAGCATCCCTGCCCTCACTCTCCTTTCTGAGCTCCAGAACCACAGAGCCATTTGCTTGCTGGTGATCTCAACGTAGACGAACCTCATGTGCCTTTCCACGCCCGCTCTCCTCCAGAAGTGCCCTTCCATCATTCTCTGGTTTTCAAGAAACTTGGAAATCACCCATGTCCTCCCTCGTCTTCATCCCCATATTCAGTAATATATCTCATCCTTTCTGCCTCCTCAATAATACTCCTCAAATATGTCCACCCCAGGGCACAGGTCTTTCCCGAAGGGAGAGAGAGGAGGGGACAAGAGGGTAGAGAGTTACTTTTCTTTTTTAAAAAGTTTTAATTCTGGTAAAAAAAACAAAACAAAACATTTAACATAAAATTTATCACCTTAACCATTTTTATGTGTACAATTCAGCAGGGTTAAGTATACTTACATTGTAAAACAGATCTCCAGAACCTTCTCATGTTGCAAAATTGAAACTCTATACCCGATAAACAGCAATTTTTTTTTCTTTCTTCCTCCCCCCCTCCCTTCCTTCCTTCCTCATGGCCAATGTGGACAAGCAAAATAAGGTAGATAAAAGTTTAGGTCAACGTAGTATCCATTTTTCAGCGTTTGGTTATTTTGCCGCATACCTAAATGCTGAGTTTTAAGTGAGACCACTCATCTATGGCTCTGGCCTTGCAAGCTGACCGTGTTCCCGGGGCTTAGCATGGGATTCTTCCCAGTGGTTTCACCAGGTGTCTCACGCTGCCTTCGTTTCAACAATCTAAAAAGAAGGGAAGGTGACCCAGGATAGGCACTTTGGTTTGTTTTTGCCAGTCTATCATGTAGAAGAGAGCTTGTTGCTGTGGAATGAGATACAGGATCTGGATTTGTGTGTCATTATCATGATTTGTTTATGAGTGACTCTTTGCCAGCAGAATCCTGCCTCATGAAGAATCTTAGTTTTTATCTGGCAGATCAGTTTCTAGGTGCTGACGTTGTCAGGATGTTGTTGTTCGTTGTCTTCCTCCTCTTCCTTCCTCTCCTTCCATCATTGTCATCACATACACATTTGAGACACTTAACTAAGGCACACTGGCAGTAGAAAAACATAAGAGGGATAACATTTGCTTTGCGTTGTTGTGGGGTAGCGAGCCCTGGGTTCACATACTGAAAATTCACTGAATGATGTTCCAGGGCTCTCCGCATGTCTTGGCAGGACTTTCTCCTTCTTAGAAGTTTAAAGACATTGTCCCCAAACTTTTTAGGACATCAGTGGGTAACAGGTTAATTGACGAGTTAAAACTTATGAGTCTGATTCATAAAAGGCAGCTCGTCTATCTAGACATGTTTGTTCTGTTAGAATTAAAGAGTTGTCAAATCCTTCCACCTTCTCAAGTAAACCCATATTTTCATGATTTTAGGGTTTTGCTTGGCTGTAAAATTTCCTCTGGGTTGTAAATCAGCACATGTAATCTGTTCAGGAATGAAGTTTTTAGCAGAAGTCAAAGGAAAAAAATCAATTTAGCTGGTTTTGACTTATAACAGTTAAAAGAAAAATTGAAAGTATGGGATTTTGGATAAGTAGTTTTGCTTCACAGTTTGAGGGTTGAGTGGATGTTAAAATATCACTCACCACATTGGCCAGTCATTTAGATCATTCTGTTTTACTCTTCTGAAGCTGTAAAATCCACCAAGTAATTAAGCAGGCTGCGTGTTGTCAGATGTTTCACATACAGAACCAGTAGGCTTTTCCGCAGACGTAGAGAACGGACTTGAGGACACGAGGAGGGGGAAGGGTAAGCTGGGACGAAGTGAGACAGTGGCATGGACATATATACACTACCAAACGTAAAATAGATAGCTAGTGGGAAGCAGCCACATAGCACAGGGAGATCAGCTCGGTGCTTTGTGACCACCTAGAGGGGTGGGATAGGGAGGGTGGGAGGGAGGGAGATGCAAGAGGGAGGGGATATGGGGATATATGTATATGTATAGCTGATTCACTTTGTTATTAAGCAGAAACTAACACACCATTGTAAAGCAGTTATACTCCAATAAAGATGTTAAAAAAAAAAAAAAAGAACCAGTAGGCTTTTCAACACAAATACTAAGCAGTTGGCACAGGCTGTTTTTGGTTGCATATGTTATGTCACAGGTATAGATGTGAGAAAAAGTTACAAGTTTCTTTCTAATGAATGCAAGGTTTACTGCTAAAAGATTAGCATTAGTCATAGATTTGGGGGGTGAAAATTGATATTTCATCTATACATACACACGTAAACACAATTATTGGGCAAAAGACAGAAGTTCTGAGGTTGAATGAGGTACTATAGCATAGAGCTTAAAAGAGTGTGGGGTTTTTGTTCAGACACCCTGAGTTCAGATTTCACCATTGTGTATGAGTAGGTGGCTTTAACAAGATACTTAATCACTCTGAGCCTCAGTTTTCTCATCTGTAAAATGGCACTAATGTCAGTCTTATCTTGTGAAAAGAGCATTAAATTGTGCATAGCACAGTGCCAGAAAGAAAGTGTTGGGGAAAATGGTTGGTATTATCACTTTTCTTATTATCAACTAGGCAAGAAGGTGGGTGATTTGGCATCATAATTTGTTTACACACAATTGTGTTAAAATAATTATCACGGGCTTAACGTCCCAAAGAACTTGGCGAGAGGAGAATGGTCATTTCTGTGCTCATTCAGAGCATGGATCCATTGTTCTGGGTTGGTAAGTTGGGTGCCTCTCTATCCAGCATCACGATGCTGCTGCTGTTTTTAACGAGAGCAAGGGAGAAGGAGACAGAAATTCAGATTCTGGCACAACTTGAAGATAGGTGCTCTAGGTCATCCACATTTCTGCAGGATGGAAGGGTGGGCGTAAAGAGAAGGGATATTCAAGAGCACGGAGATCGCCATTTGTTTCTCTCTGTTTCCCCACCGCATAGCACAGGATAGATGCTTATTCAAGAAATAAGTAACAGTGGCATTGTTCCTCTTTAAGAAATGACATTTTAAACGTCAGAATTTTTTTTATTGGTCCCTGTTATGAGTTGAATTGTGTCCCCTCCAAAAAAAGGTATGTTGGAGTCATAACCCTAGTACCTCAGAAAGTGACTGTATTTGGAGATAGGGAATCCAGTTCAAATGAGGTTGCTAGAGTTGGCTCTCATCCAACATGACTGGTGTCCTTATTAAAAAGTAAATATGGACACAGAGACAGACACATACAACAGGAAGGTGATGTGAAGGGACACAGGGTAAAGATGGCCATCTACAGACCAAAGATAGATCCCTCCCTCACAGCCCTCAGAAGGAGCCCACCTTGCTGACATCTTGTTTTTGGACTTCCAGCCTTCAAACTGTGAGATAATAAAGCTCTGTTGTTTAAGCCACCCACTTTGTGACCTTTGGGTGACAGCCCCAGCAAACTAACAGAGCTCAAATACGACAAAGGGTATATTGAGAGTAGGACGGTTGGGAAAAAAAAAAAAAAGATTCTTGAGGTTCTATTTTCCATTCAAGATGTTAGATGTTAGTTCAGTGTGGATATATTTATAGCATGCGATTTCTTGCTCAGCAACTGAGAACGGGAGCTGCTTCTGATAAATTTCAAATACCTTCTCCTAGGGGCTTGCTTGAACACAAGCGTCCAGAAAAAACCTGGAAGAAACATCCCCCAGCCCTCTGCAGGGGACGTACTTAGACACTCCTTTGGTAGCATCCTAAGTAGGCCGGCAGAGTGGGCCTCCTCTGAGGGTTTTTGGGGAAAGCAGCCATGATTGCAGAAGCATGTAAACAAGGAAGGTGATTTTTATCAAATGCTTCTTTAAAACGTGGCTTTTCTCAAAAAGCTAAATAAAATATTTCTCAGAAATGGAATAAGAGTTAGAAATGATAAGAATAAAACATTTATAGAAAAAGGATTTTGCATGGATTTTTGGTTATAAATCTTATTTCTCAACCCATCCTCTTAACCTTTTTCCAAAACACAGGTATCGATATTGCAGAAAGGTTAAAAGAGACCATTTCCTGTAATGATAAACAAAACTGCTCAATCATTGGGAAAATAATGACACAAAACAATGAAAGTCCAAGTTTCTCCTCTGGGTGTCGTGACTGGTTCTCAGTTGGTGTCCCTTTCTTATGACAGCTGTGATAATGTTTCTTCTCCCTCCTCATTCTGGTCCTTTCTGGACTGACAGAAGTAGGGTCTCACAGACTGATTGAGTTGCTAGAATTCATAAAGACCATAAATTAAAGGCAAGTTCTCATCCAGTGTCCCTTGCCTTCTTCTTTGGCCTAAAGGTAAATACGTCTGTAGCTAATTAACTTGGAGTTTCTTTGAGAGGCTTGATTCTATCACCAGGGCAGTCATTATTATTCAGGGCATTACTATGCTTTGACGTCTGCCTGAAGTGTACGTTATTAGCGTCTCAAAGAAGTCACTGGCCCACAAGGAAAACATAAGAGACAAAATAAAAGGAGGATCAAAGTACTTCTGAGCTGGTTTTTCCCTCCTCCTCAGAGCTCATCATCAAGGCAGTGAATGCCCCGATGCAGTAGGATGCCATCTGTGAGGGTGGCTCCGGAGGGCCGTGGGATCTTCAGCCTTCCTCTGTAGGATCATGCCAGGTGTCCGAGCATAGGTTGCTGATAGGATGGCTCATAGATTGGACCTTGGGGCGGGTAAAAGTATTCTATGTGTAATTGTTATTTCTTGTTTTGTGACTTATTTTAAAATGCATCAGGAGTTTCCCTATTCAGAGAAATCCTTCAAGGATGTATTTTGGATACATATTTGTCACTCCCAGTACGTCTCCTTTGTAAACTCCCCTTTTTCAGCTTGTAGGAGAGCCGTGGGCTTGATACCGTGAGATCCAAATACGTTTTGAGGCCATAGGGTGGTTCACTCCCTACCTAGAGCTGCATTCAAGAAGTACAGCTCAGATGCTTGAGGTTAATTAAAAGGAAACTCAATCTTTCCTCGATTCTCTCAGAAAAACAAGAGCCAGTTCATTTCACTCAGCAATATTTTTCTACTTCCCAGCATTTTGGTGCCCTGGAGTTGCTCCAGAGCTGTTCAGACACCACCTCCCCGATCTCTGCCCCTAGCTCTTACCTGGTCCAGATTTCTTCCTTTTGCTTCCTCTTCCGCAATCCAAAATCTTTATAATATACACCTAGCTCCTTGGTTCTTTTTCTGTTTAGGCCCTTTGAACCACTTTTACAGAGTTTGAAGCAGAAGAGAACCAGGAACCAGGACCCAGGACCCAGGCGTGGGAGAATGGGGTGGAGGGGGTCAGTGTGGAGAGAACAGGAGAGAGTTACCCATGCATGATCCATGGCTCTTGTTTCACCTATACTGATTATACTTTAATTATGCTATAAAGAAAGGGAAGTGAAGAAAGAAGGCAATTAGCGTTTATTAGGTGCCTCCAATTGTCCTACCACTAAGTTTGGTAGACCTATTCCCACGTGTCATCCTCAAGACTAGTGAGATTTGCAGACATACCTTTGTTTGGGAATTGATTCATCGTAGTAGGTGTTTTTGCTTACCATTGTATTTTCATCCTGCATTATGCTTGACATGTATTTGGTTCTCCATAAGGATTTACTGAATGGATTAAATACTGAGTGGAGTGGTGACTCTGGGGGGCAAATATGTGAAATTGTACAGTCTCTTCCACCTGACAGATGAGGATACGTAGCCTCTGAGAGGCCAAATATTTTGCCAAAGTTAAGACTGATGAGAAGTGGCAGTGCTAATGTTTTCAATTCAGTACGTTTGGTTCAGAGATGTTCCACTGGACCACATGGCCAGAGACACAGTCTCAGTCTTCCTGCATCATTAGTCCATTGTAAGAGTATTGAATTCACCAAGCACACCCTTGTTAGAGCTGTCTGTTGCTTTTGCTGCTACTAAACTTTTCCCATTGTAATGACAGCGCTGGGATATATGACTAATTGAAAGTGACGTATTTAGTGCAACATTATAAATGTACAAGAGGGCTTGGATGCCTGATGAACAGCTGTCAATTGAATCCTAATTAGTTGTTTTGATTATCTGAATTCTCCAGGGACCCCATCACCTTAACCCGTGGAGATTTGGGGCATTAGATTCCATTCAAACCACTGGCTTTTAAACATTTTGTTTTGTTTTTCAGTGAGACAGTCTTTAGTGACACATGATCTAATGCTGAAGCCAAAGGTAACATACAGAGAAAGTGACCTTACTCAGAGAAAGGAAGAGAAATGCCCAGAGCTCTGCTCGCTTGCCCCGTCTCTGCAGATTCTCAGTCTAAGACTTCTCAGAATGGAGATGAACATCCACCAACATAGATGAATGTTCTTAATTTTATAGTTAAGGAAGTCGGGTCCAAGGATGCTAAGTGTCTTTGGGAATATCACAGAATTATTAGTGACCCAGGAAAGTGGAGAAGTCAGGCCACAGCCTTTAATTCTGTGCCATTAAGAGCCACGGAAGGACCAGAATAGCAACAGCATGTGCTTATTGATTGTTTATTACGTGTCAGGCACAGTGCGAAGAGCTTTACACCCACTTCCTCAGTAAATCTTTGCAACAGCTCACAGAGAGAAGTACTCTTATTATCCCCACTCTCTGGTTAGTGAGACTGAGACAAAAAGTAGTTAATCATACTCACTTAAAGTCACGCAGCCGGAAAGCAGGGGTTGGCCAGAAGCACGCTCTTAATCACTCTTTCTGCTTCCCCACTCACTACCTCCTGGTGTTCCGTGTAAACCTGTGAATTCCCTCTCATTGACTTAAATAGCTTGCATAGTTGTTTTAGTGTAATCTTCCCATCCCTAATGCTTGCCAGGTACTGAGGGAGGGAGGTTCCCAGAATCCTTTGCTCATTGACACACATACTGATGTAGATCCGTATGTAGGATGCTCTGGGGGTCAGGCGGAACTGCCCAAGTATGTTAGTCTTGGTACCTGGGCTGGATCTCTCCTCCTCCTCCGCTCTCTCTAAACATCTTGAGCTGCACCTTACACCTAACTGTGTCACTCTTTGTGGTGTGGAACCGTGGTTAAGAAGCACTGTCCTAGAGCATCTTATCCACAAAAATGTGATTTAAAATTCTGTAGTATTCACGTAACAGCCCTTCCCCGTAGGGTGAGTGAATAGCCCTGTCTCTGTCCACATTAGAGGCTGTTGAAGGCAGCAGACGTCATTTCATATTACCCTAAAGTAGAGTTGGCCAAGCTCTATTTGTCAGTCTCCAGTCTTCAGCTTACTTGACACCATTGACCCTTCCCTTTTTCTAGCAATGTGCTTTTCTCCTGACTCTCCAGACACCTCCCATTCCTCCTATTTTCCTCTTTCCTGGAAACTCCTTTGTACTTTCCTTGTCAGCTGCATCACTTCAGACCAACCCAACAGGATGTTGGAGTTCCTCCTGGCTGCATCTTCAGTTGCCTTCTCTTCTCATGGCTGATCTAGAGAATGCACTTGCTGTTCTGCGGCCACCGAAGAACTAGTGACATATTAGAATAGATGACCTATGCTGGCAGAGTTTTTTTTGTTTTTTTTTTTTTTGCGGTACGCGGGCCTCTCACCGTTGTGGCCTCTCCCGTTGCGGAGCACAGGCTCTGGATGCGCAGGTTCAGCGGCCATGGCTCACGGGCCCAGCCGCTCCGCGGCATGTGGGATCTTCCCAGACCGGGGCACGAACCTGTGTCCCCTGCATCGGCAGGCAGACTCTCAACCACTGCGCCACCAGGGAAGCCCCAACTGACAGAGATTTTTGTCTCACTGGCTTGTTACTGTATCTCCAGTGCCTAGCATAGTATTTGGCTCATAGTAGATACGTAGAAAATACTTATTGAATGAATGGTCACCCTGTTCTGAATTGAATCAGCTTCCAAACTTTGTCATTTTCAACTTAAGGTTTGTTCCAGCAAAAGTTTGAAAGGAAGCTAATGCCCGCAGAAAAGAAAAATAAGCACCTCTCTACACACGTATCACCAGGGATAACTGTTCAAAGTGAACAATCTGCTAAAGCCACTGATACTCCAAAGAAAATTAATATATTTGAATTATAATCGCTGTTTAGATCTTACAGTTTCCTTTTCATACGAGTTCTAGCCAGGCTAATATTTTCGAGGACTGAGTCTCTGATCAAGTCTGATATTTTAAGTTAATAAGTGTTTATTCTTACTAATTCAATTTGTAAACCTCAAGCAGACATTGGAATTTGGCTATTATTTTTTTCCTTGCAGATTATGTTGTTAATCAATTTTCCTAGTGTAGGCGAACTTTGTGGCTAAGCATGGCACGTTGGATTTTCCAGAGATATGAGCACATCAAAACATGTCCTACGCTACGTGCTTTTACTGCAGTATGACAATGATAGTCTTATCAAGAGGGGAGTTGTCTGTTCCCTCCACCTGACTCTGGGTGGACTTCTGTAAATGCCTTGACGAATAGAATGTGGCAGACGTGAGTTTTAAGGATAGATCCTTAAATAACTTTGTTTGGTGTGTTCTCTCTCTTGGGGCATACGTCTTGGCACCCCCAAGGTAACATGATAAATCTGACCACCTGAAGCGACTGTGCTGGAGAGACCACAGGGGGATGCCATATAAAGCTAGAGGGGGTACCCATAACCGTTTGAGTTTTCCTGGCTCAGGTTCCAGTCATGTGTACAAAGAAGTCTTCAGTATAACCCCAGCGCCAGCCATTGTCTGACTGCAACCTCATGAGAGGTCCAGGGACAGGACACGTTGGTGGCAATGCTCCAAAACTCTCGACCTGAAGAAACCATGAGAAGTAATAAATGACCACTGTTATTTAAGTCTCTGAGTTTTGGGGTATGTCATTATACAGAGTTAGGTAACTGAAACTATAGGCATTGTGTGTGTTTAATTTTTTGTATAGATATTTGATTACTGTTAAGTTTAGGCTTTTTGATCTTTGTTTCATGTCATGGTACCTGTTTACCAATGAATATTAATTTTCTTTTTGTATTGCTTTCTTCTACTCTATTGGAACATAGAGAAATGCCATATGATCTGTCTTATATGTGGAATCTGAAACCAGAAGCAGAAGAACAACAAAAAATTAAGCTCATAGATACACAGATCAGATCTGCAGTTGCCAGAGATAAGATGGTGGATGGGAGGAATGGGTGAAGGGGTATAAGTTCATTAAAAGTTAAAATATATTAAAAAGCAACAAAACCCAGAAGCACAGTGTTATGCATTCCCCATTAGTGTGTCGTATGAAATAACTCACCACCTTAAAACTCCCCTCTACTTACATTACCAGTCTGTTCTTACATGTTGTCTACATGAAGTGGCTGAGTTAAGTAAAACAGAAGGAAAATAAAATAAGATAAATTCAAGAGTGTGGTTATCATGTTCTTAGGTCTTGTTAATGGTATCTATTTTTTTTTTAACATCTTTATTGGGGTATAATTACTTTACATTGTTGTGTTAGTTTCTTGCTAATGGTATCTTAATGATGAACCAAAACATTGCAACATTGGCAATTTTCTTCCTTCCACTGTTATTCTCTACAATTGTCCAAGATTTAGCACATAGTCTTACTTTTTTTCCTTCTTCTAATGATGGAAACCAAGCTTCTCTCACTGGAGGTAATGTCTTCTAGAGCTGGGTCAAGGAGTAGAACTGGTGGTGAAGGATACACCTACTGTTGTTTCTAAGTGATGGTGACTGTTAAATAGCTTAGCATCTTTAAATCACTGGCACTCATGTTATGGAAAATACAAATCAGTCTTAAGATATGACCTGATGTGGTCTTTGCCCTGGGGAAGGGTAAAAAGCATGTTGACTGGGCAGTCATTTATCTTCTGTTTAGAGTTCTCCGTATCTCTCTGTGCACCTTGGGTACAGATATGTAAAGGACATGGATATTCTTTAAACAAGGCTAGAGGGAAAAGAAATGAAAACAGTTGTTTGTTTAGGGTGGTAAGATTATGGCCTCATTTTTATTTCATCTTTATGGTCTTTTAATGTTGTTTTAAGTATCTTTTCAATATAAATAAGAAAAAATTTTTTTAAAGGTTTATTACATATCAGATGTTACTGGCCTCCAGGGTATTTGAAGTCTTTGGAGATAAAACTCTCATTATGCAGACAGCCTCATTCAATCATTCTAGCAAGGCATTGTGGGAAGCACAGAATCCCAATGGAGACAGTGTTCTCACAGAGTCATAAGGGCCTTAAGAGGTAAAATAACGGGCTGTGTATATTAAGAGTATGAACAGTTTCTTTTCATCAAAAGGTACCAGGGCTGTCTTTCTGAGGAAGCAGAAGCCACCCTGTGGAAGAATTGTACGATTTAGGAGGCGTGGAGATAAGGAGTCCGTGGTAGTGGTGACCAAATATGTTCACTTCTCCTTTCATCCAGGCATGTGGTTGAATTGTACTTGTGGTTCCTGACTAGTCATGGCTGTGCCTTGTGTCACTTTGGGACTGAGTATCTAACTTCTGGTACAAGATCCTGCAGAGTTTTCTTTTGCCCTGGCGTGTCTCCTAGCGATGTTTGAGCTAGTGGTTACTCTGTCCACCTGGATGCCTGAGTAACAAAGGTGGACAGAGCTGATCTACTGGCCCACAGTGGACCAGTAACAGGCAGGAAGTTTGTTATCAGCCACTGAAATTTGGGGGCTGCTTGTTATCACAGCAACACTTAGCTTAATCTAATTATATAAAGGACAAAGATATTCAGAACAGAAAACAATATTAAGCAAGGTATGAGGAAATGTTATACATAGCAAAAAGGTGATTCTGGTTGGAGCCTGGAAACGTTAGTGAGCATGGGGAAAAACATTGGAAAGAGCTGAGAGCTACCATGGCAAGCCTGGGACTTTGGGCTAATTAAGAGAAAGCAAACCTTGGCAGTGTGTCTGGGCCTTGCCTTTAATTCATTGTGTTAGTCCATGTTCTACCCCCAAACTGAAAGTTTTGCAGAACTTATATTTAAGGGAGGGACCTTCCTTTAAAACCTTGGCCAATCTTAAGAAACAAACCACTTTGCTGGTGTAATATCCGAAATGATGCCTTTTCACCACATGGTGGCCATACTGTGAAGCCCATGTAGCTGTCTGACTGTGGTCCCTCACCCCTGGACGTTGGTTCTCTTCCTGGGGCCTTGTACAGTGACTGATAGGAACTCAGCATTAAGCATGATTTTATTGGGGTGAAGAGAATCTCTCTGCCATGACAGATGGCTTGATCCTCTGAGTCAAGTTTGTATATCCATTGCTCTATGTTATCTTTTTCTCCAGAGTGTGATGAAAATGAATTAAGGTTTATAAAATGTTTGAAGAGGCATCATGAAAAAAAAAAAAAACTCTATGAATTAGATGGTGGTAATAATAAAGTTAGAATTGAACCAGAGATTGGTGAAGGAAATTCAGTTTGATTTACATCAGACAGGCTTAATGCTGTGAATGACGGGTAAAGTTAAATCTTATTTCTGAAGTTCTTAAATATTCCCATTTCTAACCAGGGATTTAATATCATTTTAATGCAGTTTTTTACATGTGAATTAATATAATAAATGTCAGTGTTGAATAGAATAAGGTCACATTTTACTACTTTGACCAGAAGTGTAATCTTCCAAGATTCAATTTTATTACTATTATAACAGTCATACTGGATAAGGTCACCAATATTTCTTTCCAAATAATATAATATATGACGACAGATTTTATACCAACTTTAGTTTTTGTAATCTGGATTTACATTCTGAAACATGTTGACAAAGACATACCATGGACGTTTCTTGGTCAAATGGCAGCCTGGGGAAGACGTTTCCCTCTAATTTATGGGAAATTTGAAAATGGATAAAAGAAGTAGTTGAAATGTAGCATTTTCTTGATCATATTATCCGCTTGCTTACAGATAATTAACTTCTTGAGGGGTTTAGTCTCCCACTCGAAAGGGAAAGGTGATGTTTAAAGACCTTTCAACAAGTGAAACGAAGAATTGCTCTCTGTTCCCTGGCTGTGTGCGAGCCAGCTGGCTTAGCCTGTGCAATTCATTTGAGTGACATGTTCATTGAATCAGAAGAGTTCAGGGTTGTCAGGGATGGTAAAGGGCAACTAGCAAAGCCATTCACCTTGACCCTCGTCTGCAGCATTCTCACCAAGCGATCAATCTCTGCTGGTATCGCTCCATTGGGAATAGTAAGGGTACCTTTCTTACACCGTTGTTGCGAAGATTTAATGAGGGAATACGTGGAAAGTGCTTAGACCTATGTCTGCCATGTTATAAGTGCTCATAAATGCTGCTGTTTTTGCTATTAGGAGTATTCTGTGGGCCACCACCTCTGGAGACAGTGTATTTCCATCTTCATAGACCTCTCACCGTTAAAACACTTGTTCCTATACTGAGCCCAAAGCTAACTTTTATACTTACTAGTTTGTTGTAGTTTGGGCTTTAGGGATCATGTATAATAATGATGATGCCAATAGCTGCTTATTAACATTTACTGAGCACTTACTATGTGTCAGTCTCTGTATCCAGTGCATTGTCACATTTAAAAATCGTTGTAGATGACTTCAGAATACTCAAAAGTAGTAAGAATAGTATAAAGGATGCCCATTTCCCTTCAATCAGAATCAATGGTTATCTTGATTTTGCCATACTTGCTTCATCTATACTCTTCTGATTTTGCTCACATATTTTAAGGCAGTTCTTAGAAACAGTTTGATCTTAACTCTGCGTACATTGGTATGCATGTTTAAAAACTATAGAAATATCCTAATATAACTAGAATGCCATTATCATATTTAACAAACTCAATAGTAATTTCTTGATACAATGTTATATTCAAGTTTCTGTGATTGTTTCAAAATGTCTTTCTGTCATCAGTTGATTAGACCAGAATCCAAATAAGATCTTCACAGTATATTTGCTTATTTATTTTACTACTCTTTTAATACAGTATTTTTGTGACATTGACTTTTTTTTTTTTTTAAACTGGGTCAGTTTTCCTGTAGACCATTCTGTAATCTGAACTCTTCTGTTTGCTTTCCCTTGGTGTTATTTAGCTTGTTTCTCTACCTTTTGTGTTTTGTATAAAGTAAGTCAGCTCTAAGGAGGGTTGTGTAGTAGTGTAATTACTAACTACATCTGACTATTTAAATGAGTATCAGATAAAAGTTTTTAAAAATTAAATATTGAGGGGACTTCCCTGGTGGTGCAGTGGTTAAGAATCCGCCTGTCAATGCAGGGGACACGGGTTCGAGCCCTGGTCCGGGAAGAGCCCACATGCCACAGAGCAGCTAAGTCCATGTGCCAGAACTACTGAGCCTGTGCTCTAGAGCCCGCGAGCCACAACTGCTAAGCCCGTGCGCCTAGAACCCGTGCTCCGCAACAAGAGAAGCCACCGCAATGAGAAGCCCATGCACGGCAATGAAGAATAGCCCCAGCTCGCCGCAACTAGAGAAAGCCCACGTGCACCAACGAAGACCCAACGCAGCCAGAAATACCTTAATTAATTAATTAAGTAAAAAAAAATAAATATTGAGTTGCTCCCTTGCTTCGGCCACATTTCAAGTGTAGCTTGGGTAGCATATGCGTAGAACATTTCCATCCTCGCAGAAAGTTCCACTAAGCAGTGTGGTCTAAGGATTGATTATTTTCAGATCCAAGCATTTGTAGTAGTGCCGTGTGCTTCATATCACATCTTGTAAGGAGGCACAATGTCTGGATGTCCCGCTCTTAGGGTCCTGAAATTGATCAGCACATTTAGGTAGTGACATCCTGGTTCCTCCATTATAAAGTTCCCATTAACCTTTTATCTAAAGCCGGAGTTCTTAAACTTTTTTGTCAGGGGTCCCTTTTGTCACTTTGCAAAACCTGTAGCTCTCTTCTCCCAATGGTTTTTAAATGAGGAAAATTAAGTCTATAAAAACACAAAGGAAATTGATGTTACTGAATAACAGTTCATATAATGTTAAAGAGCAAATTTATGATACAGTGAAATATACACTACTTAAGTACATAGTAAATAACCAGAACCGGGTGGCAGGTATAATGACTGCTAGAATTTTGTAATCCTCATAGAGCTGATGGATCATTGTGGAGTAAATAATATTTCAAGGTATCTGCAATAACCATAAAGTTATCGCTTTATATTTTAAAAAATATGTGATAAACATTATGAAAAATCATAAGCACTACTGTTACAATGGTTTGTTGATTACATTTGTGATTTAAGGAAATGTAAAATTTCAGTTAGAAGTTAGTGAAAACAAGTAAACACCTTTTCTTTTTTCTTTTTCATCTTTAGGTATTCCCTTTCTTCTCTCCATGTATCTTCCCTTAAGTGTCTCTGGAACTCTACCCCCCACCCCCCACAGGTTAAGAACCCCTGACCTAAGCCCTAATTTATCCATTAATAATTTTATGTAACTGAGTTGTCTCATTAGGGATTGAAAATGGTGGTTTGTGTAAATCTGTTATCCCTTTCACTTTTAGAGCTGAAGAACCTTAAATAACTTTCCATCTCTAGGGCTGTTTGGTTACCTTGAAATATACAGTTCAAACAGAATGAATACCCATTTTGCAGATGAGGTCACTGAGACTCAAAGAGTTTGTATTCCCAAAGTCAAATTGGTAAAATGTGGTAGAAATGGCACAGGAATCCAGATCTGGGGCACTCCACATCACACACACTGGATTCAAATTCTCTCCTCTTCTACCATTTACTAGTTGCTTTCTGTTCTATTATTTACTTGGCAGTTAACCTGCATCTTCTCTCCTTCCTAAATGACAGCCTTTCCACTGCTATAGTTTGAAGATAGGCTCTTGTATATTCCTTTCCTTTTTCTCTGTTCTCCCATATCTATGCTTATTCCTTCTGTGAATGTGCTGTATACTGTCCCTGGTGGTTCCCAAGTTGACAGAAAACTCCATGAGTAGCCTTGCCAACAAAGATCAGAGTGAGAAATCGCATCCCTCAACCCAATACCAGACTTGCATTCACGGTCTGAGATAAAAATGTGTTTTGTGGAAACAACATTTCTCTGTCGACTCATCTTGAGCTTATTCGCAACAAAAATTCCCAAGCTGTTTTCACATATGCTGCTGTAAAGTGAAACTCTTCCATCTTGTAGTTTAGCAAATGGTGGGCTGGATGTGGGGAGCTCACCCACTTGGAAGAATTCTCACGTTTAGATTTGTCTGAGGGCAAAACTTAGGAAAAGGAAGACAACCCAGAGAATTTTCCGTTTGTGAGTATGAAACATCATCTAGGAGAATAACAGCGATCTGCCTTTTACTTATTAAAGTAAGATATTAGTTTCACTTTAATTCATTTATTGTTTGGTCATTTATTTCAACAAACATTCATTCAAATAGTCATTCACTCAGACATTTCATCCACCCACCCACTCACCCACCCATTCATTCAGTGTTTAGGCGAGTGCTTTCTGTCCAGGAACTCAGCTGGGTACTAGGAAACAGATGAAAAATTGACTCCCGCTCTCAGTCCAGTTTATATTCTAGATAGGAAGTAAGTAAACATAAGGGGATACTACAATTCCAGCGTTTGAAACAGGTTCTTAAAGATACAAACATATGAAGAGTTACGGAAGAAGGGTGCTTTAAGTGCAATGGACAAGTCCCCTAAGAGGTGACCTGTGAACTGAGACCTAGCCAGGGCCTTTGGATTGAGGGATGAATGAGATGTGGCCTTTGTTTTTAAAGAGCTTTTAGACTGGTGGCAGGTGATGCCCTATGGAAAGAGCCTATCGTAGAGCATTGTGAGGGGAAGGCTATAGCTATGTCTGCATCTTCTTTGTTGTCTCAAACCAAAGATTTTGGCAGGAATTTTGCTTGTGGTTCTTCATCCATATGAAATAGAGGACATGCATGGTATTGACCTTACTGTTGTGTAATCCCCTGCCTTAATAGTTGCGTACAAGAGAACATTTGGTGGAGAAAACCTAATGCTTAATTTAAGGCAGAATTAATGATGCATTCAGGGGTCAGGAGGTTTGATAACAGCAGTTCTCAACTAAGCTATTCGGGGGAAAAAAATAAATTGTCAACTTTATTTTTGCCAGACAGTCTGTTGGGGGAATTCAGGAGCATATGACAATAGGTGTACCCTTCCTGGACAGAATGTTGGACGAATACATCTTTTTAAAGCCATTTATAGTCCTTGAATTTCCTCAACCCACTCTCTCCTGCTATTACTGAGATGCACGCTGAATATGATGTTAGTTCCTGGCACAGGTTTTAAATTTGTGGCCCATTAGCCATAACTTTTATTTGCCCCACCCAGTGTTCTTCATGAATTTAAAGTACAGACAGTCTTCCCTGGGTACAGCACTGTGGGATTGAAAAATGGCCATTAAAACTGGAACCGTGGAAAGTAATCTTAATCATCAATGGTGAAAATTACGATGGTTCCATGACCTTTAAATTTTTCTTTTCTTTTTTTTTCTTTTGCGGTACGCGGGCAGGCCTCTCACTGTTGTGGCCTCTCCCGTTGCGGAGCACAGGCTCCAGACACGCAGGCTCAGTGGCCATGGCTCACGGGCCCAGCCGCTCTGTGGCATGTGGGATCTTCCCAGACCGGGGCACGAACCCGTGTCCCTTGCATCGGCAGGCGGACTCTCAACCACTGCGCCACCAGGGAAGCCCGACCTTTAAAATTTTCATCAAAACACTTAAAACTGTTCTACTGTCTGTTAAAAGTGTATAGGAAAATAATAATATTAACACTAATACTTATACAGCATACTAATACTGGTACAGTGTAATTTAAAACATTAGAAATATTGAAAATTAAAGTGCATTTTTTTCCTTTGGAAAACACTTATCAAGAGTAGTTTGAACACCACTTGCCTTCTTTTTCTGGTAGTATGGCTTTCAACACAGACTGAGCATCTTTTCTATGCCTTGGCAAATTTCATACTCCTTTCAATTTCCAACTTTTTATCCTAAGTGCTCTCAATGTGGTAAACTACAAAGTTTTTTTTACGATGTTGAGTTTTTTGGTGGCATCACTTCCTCTGGTACATCTTCCATCCTTTCACCGTAATAGCTTCGTACATTTTTGTCAGTAAGCTTGCCTTCAGTAAGCTCCTGTGGCTGCACATCTCGTGAACAGCAGCATGGTTCCAGTAGTCAACTGTGTCTCCTGTAACTTCGTTTACATTCAATTCACATTTCACTTCCAGAATTATCACTTTTTGTTTCTTTGTTGCACTTGCATATTTGTTGGCCAGTTCCCTCTTCTGATTGTCTATTTTTATAAGAAGTCACCAAGGTTTAATCAGTGGAAGACCAGTAGGCAACACAACTGCATATTTTGCCGGCTGTGTGTGACTGAGTGACAGATGCACAGCGACAATCACTGACAGACTGAAAAAAGTGACATGGGATGCGAATAACATTGCAAATCTGTAATACTAATGCCTCTCAATTTGAATTTTCCTTTTCTTCCCCCTTTTCCTATATTAAGCTGAACCAGATGAGATTCTGACTAAGAGTTTCTTTTCAGAGAGAGGCTTGTGTTTTTTCCCTATACAGACATTAATGATGATGGAATCTCTCTACTCTGTGGCATAATATTTGAAATTGTAGCCTACTGGAGGAACTTTTAGTCATCAACAAGAAATGCGTGACACATTTTAGCAATGATTGTGATTCAAGAAATTTTAACTTTCTTTTAAGTGATGATGGCAAAGATGGCGGTGATGATGGTAACGGTAATGACAGAGATTGAGGCCAGTGTCTGATTCCCCATGCCAGAAGACTGTTGGGTGGCAAAGATATGTTTTTCATATCTGAGCATATAAAGAAAATGGGAGTGAGTTTTAGGATCCTGCAGGAGCAATGACAATATATAAATGTAAAACTCTTATGGAACTGTCAGAACATCTGTTTCCACAATTTTTGCTTTCCTTAGGCATATGCTTAAATATTTTTTTTGATTATATACAAAATGAAATTCAAATATGTAGAAATCTTGAGTTTAAGTTGGCATTTTTGTAGATCCTTTTAGATTATTTGGTCTCCTAATTTAAACATTAGGCAAACGGTATTATCTGCTGTGCTGTCTAAACACAGACCTTGAAAAACGATGGGCCGAAAAAAGTTACAAATTCTAAATGAACTTAAATATTTTAAACATTTTTAGAGGCTTGTTTTGTGTTTTGAGGGTTTTTTATTGTTAAAAATTATGTTTTGAAAAATTCAGACAGTTACAACTAGAGAGGACGAAGAAACAATAACTAATTCCTAGACCCTGACTCCAGTGATGTTCTAAATTGTAATGCGGAAGGAAAATACAGAGATAATTTGAGAGAATGAACTGTGGCAAAATAAGGGTGAAGTTTTAAATGTGGAATCAGTGAGGTTCTAGGTTCTAAATGATAACACTGATGTTGGTGAGTAGTGGTATTTAAATCACAGATGCAAGTTGCAAAGAGGGGTATGCTGAACAGAGGGAGGTTTTTAAGGAATTCACTTCTGTTGACTTTGTTTGTTTTTTTTTTTTTTGCGGTACGTGGGCCTCTCACCGTTGTGGCCTCTCCCGTTGCTGAGCACGGGCTCCGGATGCGCAGGCTCAGCGGCCATGGCCCACGGGCCCAGCCGCTCCACGGCATGTGGGATCTTCCCGGACCGGGGCACGAACCCGTGTCCCCTGCATTGGCAGGCGGACCCTCAATCACTGCGCCACCAGGGAAGCCCTGACTTTGTTTTTAAGCAACCATTGTTCAGCTTTTACTTTATGGTCTGAAATATGCTATTCTTTAGAAGCAAACAAAACTCCAAAACCCCCAACCTTATAACACTCTTGTAAAGTTGGTATAAATATTAACCCAGCATTAACAGTGACACTAGGCTAAGAGATTTGAGGAAGAAAGAGTGGCTCAGATGGAGTTTCTTGTCTGAAACTCTCTATTTCTGAATACATTTCTTCTATTATTATTGTTTTAGAGAAGTCAGAGCCTCTTGTGTCATTGGCAGTTGACTTTATTAGAAGAGTTTAAGCAGATGGAAAGAACAAAACTTTTTTCCCTTTGCAGGCTTTGGGGGTTTAGTAAATAAATGCTGAGCTATATTTGCATACAAATTGCTATCATGAAAAAGCATGCTTTCTTGACACTCTGGCAATGTTGTTCATTGCTGAAATATTTATTTTTAATGAATTACCTTTTTGTTTTTAGAGGCTGCCTGATTAACTTATTCTATTCTGGAAGTTACCAGAGTTACATTAAAATGTCTTTTGCTTCCTGTTCTGGAAACATTTGGAAATCACTTGCTACTTAGAGTTTTCACTCTTCTTTTTTTCCCCTCCTAGAATTTTCTGCATTTGTATTGTTGTTAATGATTTAGCCCATTCTTTCATTTTAAATGGATCACACAGTCATTTTTGTGTCCCGCTGTCTTTTGTTGGAAGAGACATGTCTTAAATTGTTCACTGCTGAATCAGATTAAAATGACTTTAGTGTTAGGCTATTTAAAAAAATCTTTAGTTTGTCTTTTGTGGAGGGTTCATTCTCATGAACACATTGCTCAAACACAGAGTCAACTTTTTTTTCACTCTTCAGGAGTGTGTCTATTAGATTCTAAGCTAAAATGAATGAAAGTGTGAGCCTGTTTTTAATCACTCTTGGGGACAAATTTCAGATAATTCTGCTAATTTAAATGAGTGATTCTTATCTTTGTTGGAGTCAGGAGACAGAATTTTTTGCATAATGAAGACTATAGGAGAACAACACACACACACACCATTTTGCAAACAATTTCAGGAGATTCATAGAAGCCCTGGAGTCCATCTACACACCCAGGTTAGGAAAGTCTGTTTAGTTGGTTTCGGGAAATGTAAATTCAGGAAGGTAGGGTCTCTAAATGGTGAGCCATATGACCTAGCCTCCCTTCCCCAATCTCCTAAATTATATCACTTTCCCCACACGTACTCAGGCCAAAACCCTGGAATCTTCTTTGATCTCCCTCTTTCCTTTGCCTCCCACTCACATCCGTAAGTCCTGTTGCTCCTGCCTCAGAAATGTATCTCAAATTCTCTGCACCTCCACTGCCACCACCATAGTTCAGACCTGTTTTGAATCTCTTATCTAGTCTCCAGTAAAGGCGTCCACAGTGGCATTCAGCTTTCGTCCTTGCTTTGATTGAATATTTATTTATTTATTTCCGTACACAGCATTTAGAATGATCTTTCTAAAAGAGAACTCAGATTCTGTCATAAACCTCCACTCCCCACTGGCTGAAATGTTTTAGAGGCTTCCCCAGGCACAGAGAATAAATCCAAACTGCGAGCCAAGGCTGCAGAGAGCTTGCACACTTTGCTGACACCCCAGATAGGCAGGCCAAGCGTGTTCCCCGTTTAGCAGTGTCGGCTTGGAATGTGCTTGCCTTTGCGTCAATGCATCTCTGTTTTTCCCTGTCAACCCTTGTCTCTTTCACAATAGAGACTGCATTTTGATCTGTTTCTTGCCTTTCGTTTGCTCACTCTCTAGAATGTACACCTTTGGAGGGGAAGGGATGAATACGGCTGGTGTGTGCTGTTTTCTCAGTGTCTTACACATTACCTACCAGATAGAATGATCTTAATTAGTTCCTACTTAATGAATAAATGAAAAACATACGAAGTCCTAAAAAGTGTTTTGTCTTTACCCTTTCCTCCAAAATTTGGCTTTATGGGCTTCCTTTAGTAATTCACTGAGAAGGTCATTTGTTAAACACTTGTTGAATACTTTCCACTGTGAAATATTCTCACATCATTTCTCTCAGATTGCTAACTCACAGAGGATGGGCATTTTTGGGGGGGTGGGCGGTTAAATTCAGAATCTGTGAGAATGCCAGGTAAGTATAATTAAGGCTCTCTTTCTGTTTTTTGAAAGAACTTATTCTTCTGTCAACATTTATATTTGTCACAGAAGAGATTTCATCACTGTCACTAAAAGAGCATACAACATTGTTATTCTCAGATCTCTCCAAGCTCCAGTGAGTTAATGGTCTACAGGTTTTCCACTTAAAATGTAAGCACCGCCTTTGGTATGTGAGGGAAAGTCATCTTATATTTATTGTTTGCTATGCCTTTAGCTGGGTGTCTTTTATTTTTTAAATATTTTTCCATAGTAAAGGATGGACTGTTTTATTTAGACTAAAAAAATTATTAATAAAATTTTTAAATATTACTTTCCACTTACAGTTAATTAAAAATATTGGCTGCATTCCCTGTGTTGTGCAGTACATCCTTGAGCCTGTCTTACACCCAGTAGTTTGTACTTCCCACTCCTCCACCCCTATATTGCCCCTCCCTCCCCCTCCCCGCTGGGAACCACTAGCTTATTCTCTATATCTGTGAGTCTACTTTTTTATTATATTCACTAGTTTGTTTTATTTTTTTAGATTCCATATATAAGGAGTATCATGTAGTATTTATCTTTCTCTGACTGACTTATTTCACTTAGCATAATGCCCTCCAAGTCTATCCAAGTTGCTTGGCAAATGGCAGAATTTCCTGCTTTTTTTTTTTTTTTTTTTTTTGCAGTACACGGGCCTCTCACTGTTGTGGCCTCTCCCATTGCGGAGCACGGGCTCTGGACGCGCAGGCTCAGCAGCCATGGCTCACGGGCCCAGCCGCTCTGCGGCATGTGGGATCTTCCCGGACCGGGGCACGAACCCGTGTCCCCTGCATCGGCAGGTGGACTCTCAACCACTGCGCCACCAGGGAAGCCCAGAATTTCCTGCTTTTTGTGGCTGAATAGTATTCCATTGTATGTGTGTGTGTGTGTGTGTGTATATATGTATGTGTATATATATATATATATATATATATATATATATATATACCACACCTTCTTAATCCATTCATCTGTTGATGGACACTTAAGTTGCTTCCATACCTTGGCAATCGTAAATAACGGTGCTATGAACATTGGGGTGCGTGTGTCTTTTCGAATTAGTGTTTTTGTGTTTTTCAGATATATACCCAGGAGTGGAATTGCTGTGTCATATGGTAGTTCTATGTTTAGTTTCTTGAGAAACCTCCTTACTGTTTTCCACAGTGGCTGCACCAATTTACATTTAGCTGGGTGTCTTTTTGATTAGGAATTCAGGACTTAGCTTTTTTTTTTTTTTAAGTGCATTTCCCTCAATTATTTTCATGTAAGTAAGTTGAGTCTGGTCTGGTTCAGTGGTCTCTTAGAAAGTTTTCCTAGATTAAGCAAAGAATAAGCACACATGCCATCTGCTCTTCCATCAAATATTCATTAAAGGCCTACCCTGCATCAAACACTATGTATGGTGCCAGTTGAACCTGACTGCTAGGGAATGTTTCATATCTTCTAAGAATGTGCTACCTGCTAAATATTCCCTTTTAAGGTCTTCTTCTTTCTTCTCCCATTTTCTATTTCTTTTCTCCCATTAAGGAGTCTCTCTGTTCTGTATTTATAGTTTGGCTGCTCTCTGCTTTCATGTGGTATCTGAACTGTGATGTTAGGTTGCTTCATTGGCTTGTCCAACTGCACTGAAGATCTGATGGGAAATGGAATTTTCAGTGGCTCTTCAGGGGCATAAACAAACCTGAAGGTGGAATCCATGCTTTTCAGGACCTGATAGAACTTGCCCTGGAAGGATGCTATCTACACGGGAGCTTGGGTTTCGATCTGGCCACCCCATAGAAGTAGAAACTCAACGTGCTCTCTCCTTATTCCCAAACTGGGTAGAATATAAATGTGTACATGGTAAAGTGCTGTTAAATTATTTATCTTGCTTGTGGTTTTCCAGCAACTCTCCCATGAATTGCACATCTTTAGCATTACTTTCTGATCTATACTAGACGAAAAAGCTTTTCACAGAGTTTTTGAAGTGATTCTCACAGCAGAGTGTATGTGTGGTTTTAAAAAATTTTTTTATATCACTCATTGGAAATGATCCTTAAATATTTCTTTCAGCTGCTGAGCGTACTTTATTCCTCTTCTATTGAAACACTTCTCCAACTCTTAACACCTAAGAGCGTTTTTACAACATTGTCATTGTGGTGTGTTCTCACCCCTGTGTTGGCACATTATGGACAGATACTTCTGCGTGGCAGTACATTTCTTTTTCAATACTCTCCTAACCAGAGTGATTTAAAGTTCACATACTTCTGTATATTTGCAGGACTGTACCAATAATACTGAATTTTTGTAATGGTTATTCAGAGACATTGTAAGACCTAGAAATGATTCCATATCATTAAGGAAAGGGAAAAGGAGTCTTGGAAAAAGTATTTCTTTTGCTTTCTAATTAAAGAATGGCAGATCTTTTGTGTATATGCTGGTATTCTTCCTTCCCTCATGGCAGCTAAAACGAATAAATCTCCCCATTCTTCCCTCCTTATCCCTGTCAAGGCCTCAGAATCCTCTTCACCATACTGTTCTAAGCAGCTACACAAATTATTTGGAGTTAGCAAAAGAGATGAAACCCATTTAACTTGCTGTAGTCCCTGGGAGAACAGGTGATGAGCAGAGCCCCCACTGACCTGTAGGGCTGGTCCTGGTCCTGAAAGCACAGTGACATTGCTGATTGCCTTGCAGAAGGAGAGAGAGCTTTGAGGTCTCACACTGGCAGTTAAATGCTCTAGTTTGTAATTGACATAATCACTTCTGCTCACGACTCCTTGGCCAGAATGCCTTTAGCTTCACCCAAGCACAAGGATACAGGAAGTATAATCCTGTCATGTGCCTGGAATGGCAAGAATGGAAATCGTGAGCCAGTTTCACTAATGACTGCCATGTTCCATTTGATGTATTTTAATGCTCAGCTTCTCAGCATATTTCACTAGGCAGAAGGCCCTCTTGCTTTGCTCATATGATTCGTAGGATATTTACTCTACTTTTTGGTTAAAAAGCTGAGATCTTCAGGCATCTCTGTGTGTAGGTAAAGGAGGCTCAGTAGTCCCCACATCCTTTGGAACAGTTGTCGTATGTAGGGTTCTGCAAAAAAAGAAAAAAAAAAAATAGTCTTACTGTTTAAAGAAAAAAAAAAGCATATGAGAAATGCTGCTTAGTATGTCTCTCTTTTTTTTTTAAGTCAGAATGCACGTTAGTACATGATACATCCTGATGAGTCCTGCTGTAAAGAAACCGATTTTGCCTCATTTCATTCAGTGTTTCTTAATCTCCTTTGACTACACAATATTTTTTTTCTTCTATCATGTGTAATAACATCTCATGGAAGCAGTGTTCTGGGGAACCACTGTAGTAAACACTGCACTAGGTACCTGGAGACTCTTATCACCTTGGGAAGCATTGAAACAGCATGGACAATTTTACTGCTTGGCCCAGGATTCTCACTTTAGAACTGTGTGACCTTGGATATATAGTATCACTTTTTTTGACCTTTGCTTCTGAATGTGGATAAATGGGGGTGATATTATCTACCTCAATGCATTGCTGATTATCACTAGGACATAATAGGCCGCAAACAAATGTTGTATATTCTCTCCTTCCCTTACTGATATCATTTACTTTCTCCCACATATTTAGTTTAATATAAGCATGTAACTTTTTTTCCAATTCTGATTCTCTTAGGGTAATCAATACAGGATTCTTTTGCCTTGAAATATTCACAGACGATGCGAAATTTAAACCAGAGAATCTGCACCAGAGTGCATCCCGGCTGCGGGCTCCTCTTTCATTTTACTTTCTTTGAAAGCCACCCATTTACTTCTCTGTACGAATATGATTCTCCCCTCTAAGCATCCAGATCGGTGCAGAAGTTTGGGGATTGCTCAGGGCAGATCTGCCAGGGGAAAGATACCTGATTCCTCTCCCACAGTTGACTAAGGACTTGCTGTATCTTTGGCCCAAAGCATTCTCCAGGACACAACATGAGAATTCTAGAAGATACTTGTGAGGTGCTTGCATTGAGATCCAGGTATGAGCAGAACACTATCATTATCTTAATTACATTGTGCTGGAATGTATCATACTCTACAAATTAAATTTGCTTAAAATTACATTCATGCCATTTATGCTTATGGTTGATGAATATTCTATGAAGTCTTGAGTTACTGAAGTGGGTTTGTTAATATCCCATAAAGAAAGGTGTGGCCCAAACTGTCAAGACGCTTCTTCAGAATTGTATTGGTTCATTTTTTGGACAATATTTCTACCTTTCTGCTTAAAAAAAAAAAAAAATCACAGAATTACCTACATTGCGAGTAGATTACTTTTGAGATGCCACCTACTTTGATTCAAAACTCTGCAACTGTGCCACTTAAATCAATTGAATCTTTTCTCAGAAATACCTCACAGTCATCCTGGTGTTGTTTTTTGAAGTGACATTAAGAATTATTTTAAACATTTGCAAGGACTAGGATTATTTATTAGAGCAAATAATGCGTTACACGGGGTCTACAGAAGTCTGCAATGCAAACTGGAAAGTTCCTTGTTTGTCCTTAAACTACATACTCATCTACAGTAGAGATGAATACAGACTCTTCTTTTTTTATTAGTTCAGAAGAATGACTCATTCTTCATCATATTATTTGATGTCAACTTATTCCATATTCATATATATACACATGTTAATCGGCTTCATTGGGATCAGTGATATTTTGATGGTTTGATTTATTTTAGTGACTTTTCTATTCTAAATCCCTAGAGTAGATCAGATTTGGCAAAATAGATGGGAGCAAGTCTGAGCAACTCTGAGAATAATATTCTGCTGTTGTCTTTAACTAATCATCTGAATCAGTACATTTCCATTTCTGTGTCATGACTATATTTAAATATTTCATATTTGTCATGGAAATGCTCATAAAAATTATTTTTTAAATCATCAGTTATTATCTTTGATGAGCAAATTTCAAACTTATCAAATTTTTTGGAATAACAGTGTAGCAACATAATGATCATTTGATATTGTTGGGACAGTTCTCACTTTTACAGCATCTCATTTTGTTCTTGATTCCACCAGACCTTTGCAGTTGTTTTTGTGGTTCACGACAGTTGTTGGCTATCAGCTGGGGTACCTTAGTTCTCTTTCACTTGGCTGTTGTCTCCAGTAGCCTAGCTGGACTTTTTCCACAGCGTGTTGGTCTCAGAGTTCCAAAAAGACAGAAAAAACAGAAGTTGCAACGTCTGTTAAGGCCTGACCTTGGAAAATCACATATAGCAACACTTTGATCACATTCCACTGGTCAAAGCAAGCCACAGGCCAGTCCAGACTCAGTGGGAAGGGAAATAGACTCCAACTTTTGGTGAGAGGAGCCGCAAAGTCACTTTGCAAAGGGGCATGTCGGATGGGAGGGATTCTTGTGCTAATGTTGGTGAATAAGCTACCACAATGTCTTCAGGTGTTTCATTGGTGTAAAGATTCCATTTCATTTCTTTCTTGCATTGTGTGTATCCTGAACTGGCTGTGTGTCAGCAAGAGTTCAGCACAGGGTCTGGTATGTTGCCATGTCACTTTAACGTGGCAAAAACACCCTACATGTTCATGCAAAAGGACAGAGACAGTCACTTCTGGGCTGGTGGTGAGAGTGGAGAAGAAGAGGGAAAGAAAAGGCATTACCCAGTTTCTGGTAGTCCTTGGTGATATAAATGATGCTATGAGAAAGTCAGTGGCTCCCAATAATTAGACTGTCCAACAGGCAATGGGATCTTCAGTGTGTCTGACAGCCTGACTCATAGACATAGACTGTAATACCTAATCTTCCTCCTATCTGTCAACCCAGGGGAGCCCGAGTTACCTTGAAGAAACTGAAGCTCAAAGCTGGAAAAGGGCAAAAATTCAGGCTCTGCATCCCTCTTACTTCCTACCGCTGATAAAGATGGTTCTCTCATTCTTGATCCCCTTGTTCACAGTTCCCTGTTAGAACCAGGGCATTCTCAGGGCTTCCTTTGCCCAGCACTGAGGCTGCCTTCCACCGTGGGGCTGTACGTCCCCTCTGCTTTCTTCATTTGAGGCTGGGTTTTTCTCAGGCAGTTAGCAGTTTTGCACAGTCTGTTTGTATTTCATGAAGTGTGATTCTCTTCCATGAACAGAAGGACTCTGCGAATAGAGGGCACACTTTTAATGAGAGGACCGTCAGAGACTGAGTCATGAAAGCTATACAAAGTGTAACATCACAATGCTATGCTTAATAACATGGACTTTGGAATCAGACAGATTTGGGTTGAATTCTAGTTTTAGTCTCCTACGGAGTGTACTGTCTTCACAGATTTCTTATTTTCTGTAAGCTGTAATTTCCTCATCCGCAAAATAGGAATTATAATAGTCCTCCATTGGTTTGTTGGAAAGATGAAATCAACGAGAGTCCATATATAAATGAAACGGTGATTTTGGCCAAAGGAAGAATAGCCGACAACTTTCTTTGATGCATAAATTGCTAGGCCATTTTCAAGGATAGGTTTTGGTCCAAATTTGGAGAAATAGTTTCTGATTTTAGAAAATGGGAATGCAGGACCATCCTGAAAAGTTTGTCTAACACCCCTAGGCAGAGTTAGATCCTGACTTCTCTATGCTCCCACAACATTCTGTACTGATTTCTATCAATAGCACTCATCTCTCAGCGTCGTATGATCTGTTTATGCTACATGATAGTTTGGGATAATAGAGTGTGAACACTTCAAGGTCAGTTACTCTGTCACATTCATCTTGGCATCCTAAATTTTCACACAGACGCTGGACTGAAAGGAGGCTGTGGTTGTGGGGTGGATGGATGAGTGAGTTGCCAGCCAGCCCTCTGTTTGGTTCACTCTCCTGTTTGTGAAGTCCGCTTTAAATCTCATCTGCACTAAAAAGTCTTCTTTGATTTTCCTCTGCTATGAGAAATCCCTTTGTCGACCATAGGAACTAAATCATAATTATTGACCTTCTCTTCTTTAAAAAAAACTGTTATTACTAAATGAATGTGTTTCCTTTAGACTATAGGGAGAGGCCAGATCCCATTTGATAATCTCTTTCACAGGCTTTCAGACATAATGAGTACTGGATAAACATATTAAATTCAATTGAGTAGATTACCTTCTTTGAGGGTTCTCATGCACGTTGGCTAAAAAGTCTCTTCAGAGGTGTTAATTCTACGCAGAGAGGACCCAGGGATAAGTGTGTTCTTGTAGCCCATGCGCAATATGGGATTTGCCCGCTAGCAAGGCCTAAGAGTCTCCAAATTAAATTATATGGCACCTGTGATATTACCTTAAAACAACTGGCATATAAACAGTGGCAGAAGAATTTCAAGAGCCGTCTGCTGTTCTTCAAAATTAATTTGCTTTCCCTGAGTTGCTTGTCTAGGAACAACATGGAGCACATGGTACCTACCATCTTTGGGTAATATGGTATTTTCTTCTAAGGCTTGTGCACTTATTTTGAGGAAATAATTGTATTCTCAGAAGAATTTGTGAATAACACTGTTTTGGTGCTCTCACGTGTTTGTAGATCACATGCTTCCTTTTTCCATTTGGTAGTGGCAGAAACTCCTTGAGTTGTAATGGGGAGTAATACTCATGATTTATCTATGTGGTGTCAATACCACAACACATTTTATGGTTGTGATTAGTCTCTCAAAGCATCAGAATTATTACAGAGTCATGAAAATGTTCTACTGTGTTGACATATTTTTCTTAGAAAGGTAATTTTTTTAAGATACTTAATATTTTTCGAATATGCTATTAAGATAACATTGTAGTCCTCAATTTAGGAAAAGAGGAATACCCTCCCCTCACAATACTTTCAGTTTCCTTTACTTAATTTTTTTCTGATGTGATTCCTCTAAATCAAGGGCTGACACTTCAAGGCCCACGGGCCAAATCTGGCCAGGCTCCTCTTTTTGTATATAAAGGTTTCCTGGGATATAGCCACACCTGTTTGTGTTCGTATTATCCATGGCTCCTTAGGCATATGGCCCACCAAACCTAAAATATTTACCATCTGGCCCTTTGCAGAAGAAGTTTGCTGATCTGCTTTGACTTCTTTATGAACCTCTTTATATTTTCAGGTAGCCATGGGATAATTCATCCCAGGCAGAGGTTCCTCATGGTTACTCCAGAACCCTTGCCTTATTCAGGTGCCCCAGGTCCCCACTGCATTGGGCAGCCCTCTGTGCTTCTTATCTGTGCCCCCGATAGTACTGCGGTTGTGTATTTCAGTGCCTGTCTCCCGGACCGGAAGGACAGGAACACCTTCTTATTCTCCTTTGCTGTTCCCAGAGCCTAGTACAGTGTCCACACTTAAGTGATGCTCATTGTTCATTGAAGGAACAAATGAGTTACACGTCTCAGTCACAATATAAAGCAGCATTTTAATAGGTACAGTTTATCTGAGACTCTGAGTATTGTAGAAACTACTTCTTTCTAGTTATAAAAGGGTTTTTTAAAAAGGCTTTTACCTTCACAATTTTATTTCCTTTGGGCTCATGTGAAAATTAGTTTATGTTAAAAATGAGTTTACATTTCTCCAGTTTTCATCTAACATTAGTTCTAACCATCTTAAGGATAAACTTCTTTGAATTAAAAAAAATATATTGCAGACTATCTCAATCTTGTATAGATGATTGAAAAGTAAATGAATGTCATCTCCATTTTGTCAGGGTTTTAGTACTCAGAGGTGGCTGATACAAGGGTCTGGTTTATTATTTATTCTCTCATTCCAGCAAGACTTCCTAAGCATCTCTGGTGTTGTAGGTGGTGGTGAAAGAGCAATAAACAAGACAAAGCCTTTACTTTTGTGGAGCTTCCTTTCTCATCTGGGTACATAGTAACCAGCCAAGAAAACCACCAGCTGGTGGCAGGGGGGCTGTGAAAAGATTAAAATAGGGTGATATAAGAGTGAGTAAGCAAGTAGCAGTTTAAAGTCCCTAGCAGCTAATTGTTCTTTTGAGAGAGTGGCATTGGAACTAGGTTCTGAATGATAGGAAAGAAGCGGCCATGTGAAGATCAGGGGGAATTGATCTAGGCAGAACAAATAACCAGGACAAAACCCCCAAATCTAGGAAGGAGCTTAGTGTGTTTGAAGAACAGAAAGAAAGCAAATATGGCAGATGTATAGTATGCTAGAGAGGAGTGAGGAAAAAGAGGCTCAGGAGGTAGGTAGGCATCAGTCAGGATGCAGCCTACGGTGAGATTAAGGCTCAGGCTCTTGTCTTCTCTGGTTGTAAAGGAACTGAGGGAAGACGGTTGATGCTGACTGTCTCATGCCCAGTTAGTGCCCAGAATGGCCCCAGGGAGTGTGACGGTTAGCGAATCTGCTACTGGCCAGGTCAGCTTCTCACACTGCAACCAGAGGCTCCAGAGCCCCACGGTGTGTAATGCCAGACCCAGCTACCTCCGTGTAGAGTGATGTGGAACCCACCTGGGTGGCCATTTCTAGGTTGAGATGGCTGTTTGGCCGTCCTCTGGGTCCCAACAGAACAAAGACAGTGATCACCCACATGACCACCTGCAGAAGTAAGCACCCTTGAGAGTAATCTCCATTTCATCTTATTTTTTGCTTCAAAATGTCTGTGTGATATGCAGATAAGATGACCTTTTAACAAAAGGTTGGGTTGCAGGGAATATTATGTCAGGACAATGTTGCCTAAATGGGTTGCTGAAAAATATTCACCTAAATGAGAATGTGCTTAGCCGTTGAAATCTTTTGTGATATGTTGTATTTCTATATTAATATTCAGTTACAGTAAAAAATGTATGTGATGTATCACCCTGCGGTTAGGTATGTACAGGATAGAACATCTCACACGTTCAACCATTTTGGTTCCGTTCCATAAACAGTTTGATTCGTTAAACTCGGGTCAAGCTGATTCTTAGCACCGGGTAAGAAAATGGACAGGTAATAAGATACAGTTTTTTATGGCATTGGAAAAAACCTTTCAGATGTCATCGATATTACTAAAGTAACGTTAGACACAAAGATTGCCAGATTCATTCCATCAGTTTTCACAGTAAGCAGTTGTTTCAATAGAATGTTATTCCCTTCCCAACCTAGTTGCTGTGTGCAGACATAGCCAGCCACAGTAATTATGAATATTGTTGGAAGCTTGCAAAATTGTCATCTTGCTGTGGTTTGGTGAAGTCAGAGCCTAAGGGAGGGTGTAAATTAAAGCAGGGAGGAGGAAGATGGGGAAAGGGCTCTTTTAACAGCAAAAAAAGCAACTCAGTGGGAGTGGAGGCTGGCAATCAGCTCAGACGAAATGAAAGGAAATTCTCCATTTCTAAATGGTTCATTGACCCATGATAATAAAGCAGCCCTTCCAAAGAAGGATAATTATCTTTTTAAGTATCAGATGCCCTGTGGGTGAAGGCCTCCCTGCTCCTCTCTTGAAAAATGAACTCAGATTAAACAAATACTCGTTCTCCTAGTTTACCATTGACATAAATTTCCTGATTATGAGCAAAATTAATCAGTTTTCCCTCTCTTTTTCCCCCTGTCTTATGGAAATGAGGCCCGCCCAGCTGAGCTCAGTGCATTTCCCCTTGGGTCCTGAGTCCTACTAATAGTGTGGTGGGCTAAAATGTTTGATATTCTGGTGAGACTAGCAACTGTAGACTTGTGGTTTTATTATGCCCCTTAGCTGCTTGGCTCAAAGCAGAAGCCTGTTCTTTTAAAACAAGAAAAACGAAAGAAACAGAAAAGAACATTAGCTTTTTTTCTCCTGCTGGTACCTGAAAACTCAACAAAAATTAATGTAGCTTGTGTGTGTATACACATGTATGTGTACATGTCTATACGTGTATACCATACACTTATGAGTTCAAATACAAAAAGGAACTGAAACGTTATTGATGATGTGACGCTGAATGTTTATTTGCTACCAACAAATGATCAAACTTGCATCCTTTTTCTCTAGAATATGTTATTTGTTCAGACCAATAATGTAAATATGTTGATTTGTCTGACTAATAGAATACATTAAGATGGCTTCATTCGCACGAGCAGACACCCCTTGTTTTAACTTAATGATTTGCCTTCAACTGCCTTCTTGAATTCTTAGTCATCAGTTTGAGGAATGCTTGTCATCAGCTGCTTAACCGTGTGGCACATCTCCTTGTTGTAAATGAAGTTCACTGAACATTTTCAGAATCTCTATACTCCTTTTAAAAATAAAATACTCTTGTCTTTTGATTACATATTTCTCTACAGAGATATTGAAATTAAAGTTTTGATTGTGACGCTCTTCCTAGAAAAACCAACTGAATATTCCAGTTGCTTTTCCAACCCAGGGCCTTTGGCTGCTTGAGAATAGGGGTCAGGAGATAACGGTCCAGAATAGATCCTGCCTCATGGCCTAATTATTTCAGCCAGCACTTAAGTCTCTCTGAACACTGATGTCTTTGTCTCTTAAGAGAATTTCTTCAGTGCGCCATAGCTTCTCCTTTAAAGTATAATGAACCACGTTTGTAAGCTCTCTTTGAACTCCTTGGAGTTCAGTGGTTGGTAAATATTTGTTCTTTTATTCCTTAGCCTTTGCGAGTTCAGGCCCTGGGCCAAGGGGCTTCAAGCCTGTGGGTATAAACTTCTTGGTAAAAATGGTCCCTAAAGCAAGCAGAGTATACCTTAACAGACCTCACTGCAGATGTCCTCGTGTGTCCCCTCCGGCCAGTGGAGCGCTTCCGAGACCTGCATCCCAATGAAGTGGCCGACCTGTTCCTGGCAGCACAGAGAGTCGGGACGGCAGTGGAAAAGCATTTCCAGGGCACCTCTCTCACCTTTTCCGTGCAGGTGAGTGTACAGATAGCTCGCTCATCCAGGGCCACCCTACTATCCACAAGGCTCCGACGTGGCCTTGGTGAACAGGGTGGAATACCAGCGGAGGCAACGCGCGCAGGGTTGTTGACCAAGCAGCTGGCAGTACTGGACGTGTGATGTATGTGATGAGCATGAAGACATTCCAGATCTTTTATTGGAACTGGGGCTGGACATGTCATTTTGATTCCAGGAGAAATATGTTTTGAGCCCTGCTCTATTTCTAGGGGAATAGAGATATGCAGGTTAGGTAGGGCCTCCCCCTCACAAGGCTGACCTTTTTAATTCAAGCCCCAGTGATTGATTATGGATTGCTTATGGTACGAAGCTGGATTGATTGAGTGTTCGGTGTGGCCTCCTTCCTGGTAAAGAAGCTAGACCCCCAATCCCTAGAGATCTTTAGGCCGAGTTTGAGCCAACGCTTGTCAGTGTGGGAGGAGGAGGTCGGCGGTGGGTCATCAGCTGTGGGAACTGAGTGAATCTTCAGGTAGTAATATACCATGAGTCCCTTCCTATCGCCCATGGAAAGGGCTGCGGGTATCTATACGTAATTAAAGCCCTGTGTGGCCTTGAGATTTGATGACTCTCCAAAAACCCTTTGGAAAGAAGTGGATGGTTTCATGATGCAAGAACTTGTCCTCAGTGCTTTAGGCAAACCGGATGTTTATCATCCTCCCTCTACCCTCCTCAGCTCTCCACCGTAGACCTTAAAAGAGAACAGATAGAGAAGGCCACCGTTTTCAGGTCGTGAAAGACTCTGACTAGAAATGTTCATCTGCTTTTTTTTTTTTATTTATTGGCCGTGCCATGCGGCCTGCGGAATCTTAGTATCCCGACCAGGGATTGAACCTGTGCCCCATGCAGTGGAAGCAAGGAGTCCTAACCACTGGATGACCAGGGAATTCCCTCATCTGCATTCTTTAAAAAAAAACTTTTGCCACCATGTCTGTGTCAAGAGTATCTAAACTTCCTTGTAAAATACTGTGTGTGGGGTGTGTTGTGTGTGTGTGTGTGTCTGTCTGTCTGTCTGTGTGTATTGTGTATCAACCCCTTTGAGTCACCTTCAAGCAGGTAGTTAAGCTCAGGGTGGGTTTATTAAGCTGATGCTGCAAATCATGTTTCCAGAGAGACCAAATGAAGGCAACTGGGTGAAGACATCTGTCAGTGTTTAATGGAATACTAGAAGAAAATTCACATTCATAGGAAATGGCCAGTGCTGGTTATCTAACATGATTTGCTAGAAACTTAATTCCAAAAGTATAGAAACTCATGTTAAAAAATATAGAAACTGTTGCTATTATATAAAGCACTTAGAGTACTTTCATATATGTGGTGTTTTCAAACTTTTTAAAACTTTAACGTACAGTAAGATATATATTTATTTCACAATCATATATTTCCCTCTCCCCCTACAGACATGTAGATAAAGGAAACAGAAACTTCACAAAGCAGTGTTTACCTATTCTGTACAGTCTGATAGTTTTTGTTCTGTTATCTGATTTCTTTTGTCTTCAGTGCTGGTCACAGCCCATCAAGTTGACTTTATGACCCACTAATAGGTTGAGACTCCAAGTTTGAAAACCACTGATTACACAGGTCTGCTTAATCTTCGCCATAGCAGGGCAAGAATTCTCACCCCAAGTAGTTTGGATCTTAGAAGTAGAAAGCCTTAACCTAAATTTTCAGAGTTGTCATTCCATTTTGAAATTTCTGATTGTAGAAACATTGCATGTTCTGCTGTTCCCAACCAGCTGAGCGCTTACTTGCTTCTGCTTTGTATTGTGGCTGGTGACTAGACGAGTTTGCTTATTTAACTAAGCAAGTAGTTCTGTTGGGCTTCAGAAAGCCGAGGGAAGGACCCAGGATGGGAAAAGAGCTCAGCTACAATAAACACTTGCACCTTTTCTCCCAAGGTCAGAAGAGCCAGAAAGGGCCCACTCTTGGGTGCTCCTTCTACACGAGACAGCCCACATTCTTGCTTCTTCCTTAATGGGTTATGTTTATAGCAATTTCCTGAGGAGAGACTTAAAGTTATCAGGCATTAATTAAGCTACATCTGGTTTCAAGATAACCAAAAGGTGTGGTGCTTCACTTCCCCAAATATTTCCAGTCTTCCTTTAATGCAATTAAAACCATAGCCAAAAGCAAAGAGCATGAAAAGTAGGAAAGGGGTTCACTCACTGGATAATTTATATCATTTTTATACATAACTTCTTACTCTCAAGCGGGAATGGAGAACTCTTGGGCCCCGTACCTTCGAAGCGAATGGTCCCCATGAGGAAACTATAAATTAACACACAATGAAATTGGATCTAAATTATTAACAGGCAATATATCTGAATAAGCAGGAGATGCCATCTATCTGTTCTCACCTGTCTTTTTTTTTTCCCCCTATTTCTAGGATGGCCCCGAAGCCGGACAAACTGTGAAGGTGAGTGCTTATTATATGCATGCAAATTAATAGGGGGCGATTACGAGAACTAATAAAAAATCACACTGAGTCATTTGGAGCACATTGCTGCTTCATTATGTTATCTTCGAGGTCAGAGAGAGCCTTGGTGTTGGAGCTATAAATCGTGACATTGTAAACTTTGCCAAGCAATGTGTTTCACATTCGTTTACAAGACATTTACCTTTTGTAGTAAAATTATTATTGTTCAAATGCTAAAACAGAAACTAAATCATGGAGTCCTGAAACAGAAACGGAAGTCAAACGAGTTCATGGGAGGTAGTGTCTAGGAAACAGGACGTACGCCGCATGTGGATTGGTGGGTCTCCTGTTAAGCCTGCGCCTCTGTGGCAGCCTTCTGGTTCTCTACACTGTATATTGTTGCTTTGCCATTGCTGAGTGGAGGGCTCACAGATATGGTGGCCCCATGGTTGTCCCTTCACTCCTCGCCCGTTGCTTCCCTCTGTTCGCTTCCTTTCCACCCACACACCTACTCTTTTCCTCCCTTCGTACTTAATACCAAAGTTCAACATAATGGAGTCAGTGGAGCTCAAAAATGAGTTTTTAAGTGTGCCAGAGACGGAAGGAAGATTTATCAGCATAGTCTCTGCTTCCCTAATAAAGTAAAAGAAAAGAATAAAATCCTGGCTGATTCTGAAGCTGAGTTTCAGCCCCCTTCATACAAATGCAAATGCCTGTGCAGTTAGTTCCTACACCTAAATCATAGAAGAGGCCTTTTTATTCTTTTTCTTTTCTTTTTTTCGTGTTAGAAATCTGAAGCAAGTCTAACTGGGGTGCTTATGTTACATTTTGCGAAATAAGATTTTATGGCTTTGAGACTGGCTGTGAGTGAGGAAGGTAATGCTTGGTACCAAACAATGCCAGCTAAACATCATCCTCTTTTGATATTCGTCTGCATATGGTTTTAATGCTTAACATAGCTACCGTGGGACTTTTATAATAGAATCTCTGGGAAATACTTTTGAGGAGCAAACGTCCTACAGAGATGGCCACCAAATTCCTTATGATAAAAAAGAGCGAGCCTTGCTCCAGACACACAGTGTGATAAGGACAGAGGGGCTTCACAGCTTTCCCCCACCTCCGTGCCAGGCTTCTAAACATGCCGATGCTAAAAAAAAAAAAAAAAAACGAAACAGTGTAATACGGTAGCTTCGTTTTGCAATTGCTTTTGGAAATACAAAATGTAAATGTTTAAACCTGGTTGCTAGATTTTTTTTTTCTTTTTAAAGAACATTTATTTATTTATTTGACTGCACCGGGTCTTATGCGGCACACGGGGGCACGCAGGATCTAGTTCCCTGACCTGGGAACGAACCTGGGCCTCCTGCATTGGGAGGGCAGAGTCTTAACCGCTGGACCACCAGGGAAGTCCCACTAGATTTTTTTAAAATCAATATTGAAATATAAATTACAACACCACCAGATTAGTTAGGTGCTTTGTGCAGTATCTATTTGATGAAATTCCTTCAGCCATTGAAAGTAACGCTGCAGAGGCATAGCTAGTAACATGGGAGAAATTCAAACCGTGTCAAGGGGCATGCAGAGATTAATAGTCTGCACAACATAAACATATCTGAAATTCATATGAATATATAGGTTCTATGATCTCAAAATTTTATTTTGGGAATCTGAATGGGACGTTAATCTAAACGGGGCATTTTCCTAGACAGGCAGGCACTGAATAGAGACAAAAAGTAGATTAGTGGTTGCCAGGGGCTGGAGGAAGAAGGGAAGGAGAAATGACTACTACCAGGTAAGAGTTTCTTTTTAGGGTGATAAAAATATGGAGTTAGTGGTGATGGTTGTGCAACGTTATGGATATTTTTAAAACCCACTGAATCGTACATTTTTAAACGGTAAATTTTATGTTATTTGAGATATATCTCAATTAAGAATGATAATAAAAACCCCCAACAAACACCAAGTCTAGCAGGGCTGAGCACCCTGGCTGCAGACTCTCTGACTCTAGTACTGACTACTTTTTCATGTCCCAGTGATCGGGCCAAAAGTTTTAATGGTTTTGTTAGCTTTGATGGTGGGGTGATGGAGTAATTTTTGGAGTATGGCACTCATATATAAATTGTTGAATGTGGTTCTTATCATCACTGCCATTGTCATTTAGCTTAAGTTGATTTTTTTTTACAGTTCTTTTTTTTAATTGGCAGATTATGTTCTTTTGAACATCTTTCAGTTGTTTCCTATATGATCCCTAATTTCCCCCATATGAATTAGCAGGGCCATCTCTATTACACAAAATCGTTTGTGTAATATTAAATGGCTAAAAGAAAACATCCATATGCATGTGACCTTTGAATAGCAGGAGTTTGAACTGTGAGGGTTCACTTATACAGGAACTTTCTTCAGTAGTAAATACTACAGTACTACAGATAAGTGGTTGGTTGAATGTGCAGATGCATAACTGCGTGTATGGAGGGCTGCCTCTGAATTATACACGGATTTTCTACTTCGAGGGAGGGTCGCAACTCCTAACCCCCAAGTATTAAGGGTCAGCTGTACATAAAACTAAAACCTCAGTGGATGGCAGAGTTTTGAAAACTGTCCTTTTAGACCAAGTCTACATATCACAAGTTGTCTAATCTATTTTTTCTAAGTGTGATTCTTATAATACCTTCCAACCATTCTTATGCTACCTACCTGAGAATTAATTTTGATGTTACGTTAATAAAGAGGTTGATTCTGTTTTTATTCTAAATTTCCTGATTTAGAATCTTTGTGTTTGGGGCTTGGGAATCTTCATTGTTAACAAGCACGCCTCATGATTCTTCTCAGAATGTAAATATTTACCAGCCTTGCTGCTTTATGGTGATAAAGTAGTAGGTGGGGATGGCCACATAACCTTGATCCAAGGAAGCCAGGAGACAGCCCCTCCAGGGAGTAAAGCTAAGCAGCAGTGAGTGGTGGCGTGAAGCGAGATCTTAATCCCCTGCCCAGGAATTGAACCTGGGGAGCCTGGATGAAAACCAGGAATCCTGGCCACCACACACCCTGGGTCTTGTCCCCAGTGAAAAATGCATTTCTCACGGAAGCAAAAACTGTAAAAACAGGTACAAGTTTATTATTAGAGACATAGCACAACAACAGGTGGGAGAGCACACAGAAACAGTTTGTTTTAGTTAGGATAGAAGCAAGGCGAGATGCACACCCGAGAGGAAGGGTGTGGGCGTTCTCCCGAATGAGGAGAAGCCAGGAAAGAGGTGGTTAGGTCATTCATATAGGGCAGTTCTTCTGGGTCTTTGTTTACCTTTGGCCAATTACCTGGTTTCTATTTCCACACCTGCCCTGCCCTAGGACCCTCCCCAACGTGCGTGTGCAACGTTTTTCCAAGGTGGATTTCAGCCCAGAGGTCTATAGGACGGCCTTAGCATCACCTATTATGGGGTGTGCCCCCTCCTTTTGACCCCCAAGGAGCCTTTCTGCGCATGTGCAATGTTTCCCTTGCCTCAAGGATGGGAAATGTATAACCTCTTGATCTTTTAGCAGAGTTTAGCCCCTCTCTGTCCCTGCCATAAAAGTGTCCAATGTCCGGTTATCCACCCTATTCCTGTTGTTGTTTCTTATATCAAAGTGCAGATCTCGAAATACAGAGAGGAGTCTGCTCATAAGCATGTAGTCGGGAGCCAGTTTGTCTCTTGCCTCAGGAAATGTAAACAAGGGTCTGATAATGAATGTCCAGCCTGAAGCCCATCTTCTTCTCACCCCAGGAAGTGTGAACAGGATCCGGCCAGTTATCAATGTCTAGCCTGGGGCCCATCTACCTCCTGCCTCAATGCCACATGGTCAGTATTTAGCGACCAGGTTTTGAAAGCTACAAATCATGAGTAAGCATTTCAGATTTTGAAATTCACACAGTTGAACATTATAAGGCATTATCTGACGGGCCTGCCACGGAAAACGCAGTGACTCTTTTCTTTCTCTTTGCTTCTGTGTCGGACTCTTGGTGCCCCGCCTGACGCCTGGGCCCTAAACCATTTTTGTCTCATGTTGGGTGGTAAGAGCAATAAGCCCAGCAATGATCCCTTCCCTTGCTGTTGTTAGCGGAAGTGCACCACTGAGCGAGCCTCTTGAACGTGGCGCCCCTTTAGGGCTTTTTTGTTTTGTGGGCTTTAAATTCTTCTTTGCAAAGAACAAGGGTGGCCTAGCTTATTCAGTAAGGCATTTGTAACAAAAGGGAAATATCAAACTAAAAATGTGACCTCTTTTATTTATTTTTTTGTGGTATGCGGGCCTCTCACTGCTGTGGCCTCTCCCGTTGCGGAGCACAGGCTCCGAACGTGCAGGCTTAGCAGCCATGGCTCACGGGCCCAGCCGCTCCGCTGCATGTGGGATCTTCCCGGACCGGGGCACGAACCCGTGTCCCTTGCATCGGCAGGCGGACTCACAACCACTGCGCCACCAGGGAAGCCCTAAAATTGTGACCTCTTATTTCTCGATTGTTTATTAACTCTCCCGTTTAAGTCTAAAAGTAGGAGGGCACTGCTGTCCACCAGGTGATTATGGCAGCAATTTTGATATCCTGCAGGCTTGAGAAATGATCCCTTTCTTCTGGTCTCAGCCATATATCACCATATGCATATCCATATTATCATGTACCTATACAGCCATATGTCGCTGGGTCATCAGCCTTCGCTGACCAGCCCCTCCCTTCTGAATAGCCCTCCTAAACCCTTTACTTCCTATCCCGTTTGCCTTGGTCGACTAAAAACAAAGACAAAAACCTAAAAGTTGTGAGTTGTGTTTTATTCGGGGACCTTACTGAGGACGATAGCCTGGGAAGACAGCCTCTCAGAGAGCTCTGAGGGACTGTTCCCAAGAGGTCAAAGAGGAACCAGGATATATAGGAGTTTTGCTGAAAAGAAAAAAAAAAAAAAGTAGTCAAACATCAAAAGATTACTGATAATCACAAAAAAACAGACATCTCAAGTTAATGGTTTTTCAGTGCTTTTCTATGTATGGGAAGATGCAAGAGTTCAGCTCATTGATATTATTCCTTTGACTTGCGTCTTTACTATCTAAGGCCAGTATCCTGTTTTTCTCCAACTTGAATTGTCCTCAGGGCGCACTGAGGGGCCCGCTGCTGCCCTGGCTGACGGCTTGATGGCAGGCAGCATTCTTTGTTTACTAAAATGGCAGGCAACATTTTTTGTCCGTGCCTTATTTTATTTCCTTCAAGGCCCTCTTCACTGTCTTTTATTTGTTTGTGTGTTACTTTATTTTTTTCCTGTACTCATATTATTTCTTTAGTCCCTGGAGAATGTAAGCTTCGTGAGAACCTGCATCTTACCATTGTTTACCGTGGCTCTCTTGGGCAGTGTGGGGAGGAAAATGGAGATGATAATGGTACTTAGCATGATAGAACAAATACTTCTAAGCTTCTAACTTCAGTTAACATGAAGAAGCAGATGATATGTCCTAGTATTTCAGTGAGCAGTCAGAGGTGTGGGTTTTCTGGAATTTCTATCGGGAATCTCTCATATTTTGGCATCACTGACAAAGGCCAGAATTTCCACTAATCAAGTTCCCAAATCATACTCCAAAATGTCATTCCAGCTAGTCAAATCATTAAGGCAATGTTCAGTCTTTTAAAAGGGATGCTACTGAATAAGTTTAATATGAGCTTTTAGAACAATTATTACGTGTGTCTTTGGGTGGGAGAGTGCTTTAGGTTATTAAAGAGAGAGATTTATGGCAGGCAGGTAATCTAGAATTTTTAAGAGCTATTTATAAAATATGCTTGCTTACACTCTTCTGTTTACGGTGCTTGACTCCTCTACTTACATATTTAACTTTATAGCGTTAATGCAGTGGGAAGTGTCTCTTATTAACTGTTGATACATTAGCAATTACTTTTTCAGGTTGCTTTGGGAAGAACAAGGAAAGGAATTCTTTAAAGAACTGTGATTTAAAAATTAAAAAAACAAACAAAGTCTTCCATTCACTGAGGAGTTTCTTTGGTCCCTTCCACAAGGAGATTTGGTAATCTTTTCAATTCATGAACTTAGAGGACACTTTAGCTCTCAAAGTCCAGGTGTTAATACACTTTGACATTAGTCAGAGGCTCCATAGGAGTATTAGCTCTACTAATTTATTAGCTGTGTAACTTTTGGTCCAGCCTCTTAACCTCTCTGAACATTCATTTCCTCATTTTTCGAATGGGGGAAACCCTATCAAATGTATTGACTGATGGTGAGAGGAAACTGATATGAAGATGTGAATAGAACGCCCAACCCACCACATCTTTTCCCTAGGACCTTATGCATATTTCTTAATTTTAATCTTACTCTCAGTTTTCTCGTCCCTAAGACAGACTGAGGTGTCACTTAGGGAGAATGTTTGTGGTATAGAGGTTGTTTATGGCCCTGCCTAGTTCACTTAATTATACACTAAATTCTCTCACTATTAATTATTGCCTTTTAGCTTAAATTCTTAAAAAAAAAACCTTTCATCTGATCATATCACTTGTGTAGTTTGAATAACTAGTTTGAACTTCTATAAAATTGACCACTTGAACATTCAGAAATCTGCCTTATTAATTGGGGTGAGAAGTCTCCGCCCAGATACTTTTAACATCTGCTGTCCCCCTCAGTGGTAACGAGTAAGTTGTGCTCCTGAGCCAACAGTGTATTGAACAATGACTCGAAATAGGTTTCAGTAGGACAGAAATCTATCTGCCCCCTATGCTGGTTCAGTAGGTCTGATGTGGGACCCAGGACTCTGCATTTTAACAGACACTGTAAGTGATGTTCATGTATACGTCACTCCAGTGCAAAGCCACTTAGCAAAGAAGTGACAAGATGTGGAGGAATGTCCACATGGCGGCTTGCTTTCAATCCAAAAGTATTCCTAATATTTGTTGTGCAGAGAAAGGAGAAACCGACATCTTAAAAATCAAACTGATTTTACTTGACTGGTATTTATTATTTTCATCTGGAAAGCAAGTTCAAGAGAGCTTTAATTTGCCAGAGAACTTTTATCCTTTGATTAATGCCATGAAGAAAAGTGTCTTGCCTTTGTTTATAGCTAATGCTTGTATTTACTGCTGAAGAATTAGTATCTTCAGGATACAGTAGCTTTTATCTTGTGCAATTGCCTTATAATTTGCATCTCTGCTCTGAAAATGAACCCAATTTGCCTGAGTTTGGTAAACCAAAATCATTTTTGGTGCTCAGGGTTTGGGTGTACAGGTGGGAGTGGATGCCTCCAAGCCCACTCTTCCCCTTGGCAGGTACGCATCTCTGACTCTCCTTCCCCTCCTGGTGATTTGGAGGCAAAACCCCTGGTCCCTGGCTCTCTAGGCAGGAGAAGGGAAGATGAGCCTGTCATTCCCCTGTGGGAAACGTCCTCTCTCATACTAAACCCTCAAGCCTTCTTCTAAGTAACTATCAAATCATTGAGTTTTTCCATTTCTAATTGGTTAATTTTGATTTGCATGATGCCATTTGGATCAAAGCACTGAAAGAAACATTAACTAATCTCCCTGTTATTCTCCCGTTCCTGTTGGCTTATTTTATCCTTGTTTTCTCAAACTCACAGGCAGCTTAGGTGGGCCTGATGGGGGATGCTGGAGATGGAGTGAGGGTGAAGGGGAAATGAGATCTTCAGAACTAAAGTCCTGCTGAAGAGGGAGGACTCTGGAACCAGATGGCCTGGTTTCATTCCCAGAACCATCACCTGTTGTTTCTATGACTCTTGCAAAAGTCAACCTTTCCTAGTCTCAGCATCTATTTATAAGTTTATAAAATGGGGGCCTTAATAGTATCCTGCCCCTTAGGGGGTGTTGTGACAATCAGATGGACTAAAATACATGTAAATGGCCTTTAATATAACACTTGACACACAGGGAAGTCTCAGTAAATATTTACTATTAGTTTTATAAGTTTCACTTAATCCTCGCAGTTCTCAAAATTGGGCGTTAATATTTTACACTTGGGAAAACCAAGGTTTATGGAGGTAGTCACTTATCAACAACAGCAACAATGACAACACAAGTTACAAACAGGAGAGGTGGGATTCAAACCCAGGCTTGTCTGAAAGCTCAACTTTCCATTATATCATCTGGCTAGATGTTCCTAAAAACACCTTGCACCCAGTAAGCATAGACAAGATGTACAAGGAGAGGTTTTGTAAATATTTTGTCTCCCTGAACACAGGTTCGTTCTGCATTATTTTTCTCTGCTTAGAATAATGTGTCTTCCATCTAAAAATACCCAGAGGAGTACCTCTTTACTTTTATTGCACAGGTGGAGGTTAACTAACCTAAATGCTGCTTTATTGGTATATGTCAATTTACAGCAGAATTATATGTTATAGATGTTTAATCTTTCATTAGTGCTACCAAACAAATCCCTTTCGTAATTGGAGGCCCTGACATAGAGCAAAGTGGATATTTGGCTGTTAAATTTATTTTGAGATCCATGACACAAAATGTGGCAAATATTACAGTTGCATTCTTAGCGTCAGTGTGTTACAGGTTTCAGTGAACTGTCTTTTCTACCTGATGCTCAGAGTTTGGGGGTTTTATTTAATCACTGTCAAATCAAATATCCTGTGAAAGGCAAAGTGCTTTATAGACCCTAAAATGCTACAGGCATTATTATTCAGAATCACCTTCTTGCCTCTGTTGATATAGTAAGGGCAGTGAAATACTAGGTTTTCAGTAAATAATCACTGAAGACACTTCTCTCTCTCACTATTTTGCTGTGTATGTTTCAGGCCTAAGACATTATGTATAAAATTTCTAACTCCATGTAACCCTTTCAAGTTCAAAGTTTTAAACCTGTGACATGTAAATAATTGTCTTGTCTAAAATATCCATTTTTTTAAAAAAAATAAGTAACTAAACTCAGTCCAATGAATCGTGGGACAAGGTTTCAATAGTTTTAATTAAATATGAGTGGTCACTTCAGTCTTCATAGATGACCTGTTTGTTACAGACTGCATTATACACCTTAAATACAGAATGGGGAGTGAAAAGTCCCTAAAATAATGTGCGCTTTGGTTGAAACTGGACACTTCAGCTAAAACAGATCCAGATGAATTTGCAAACTTTTGTTTCAGTACTCACAGCATAAATAATAAAATATAAAAGAGGATTACTTATAGCCTATCTATTTAAGTCTAAAAAATACGGATCTATATATTGCTTAGAGAAATGGACAACATAGGGTCGGGATGCCTCTAGAATGAGGCAGTAAGAAGAAGGAACACACAAAGGGGTGTCAAGGATACCCAGGGGCCTTTCACTACATACCTAATAGGTTCCTGGTTTTCTATTATATTATTTATATTTTGTAAAGAAAATACAGGAAACAATCTCTATAATTTTTATTTCACGGGGGTCCCATCAGAAGAATTTTCCATTGGGAAATGACTCTGATTGTACGTTCTTTGTTCTGTCTTTGTCTTTAGCATATAACTAGTCCTCACACCTCCTATGTTCAAATCTCTGGTGATGGGGTGCATAAAAAATGGTCTTAAAAAAATCCACAGTTGATTCTGATGGTTACCCATATTTATGAACTACTATTTTATTTATTTATATAAATACATTTTGATTCTTGGTCTAGATGACCTAGACTTGCAGTTGATTCTGGTGGTAACCCAGATTTATGAACTGTTGTTTTACTCACTTGTATGAATAAGTTTTGATTCTTGGTCGAGATGACCTAGACTTGATTCTAACTCCCAAATTCATCTTGAATTATTCACTTCCTTTCAGGGCCTCCTCTCTGCCCATGCCAAAGCCATTACTGGAGTAATTCTCAAAACTCAAAATGCAGCTGGAAAACTAAGGGTGTGATGACCAAGCCTGGGGGAGATGGAAGGCAGGTTAATGAACAATAGTCATGGCAACCTGCAGAGCCACAGATATGGAAGAATTAGAATAATGACCTCCCTAACGACATTTGAGTGAAAAACAGTGGGTTGGTGAGAATCTGTAATGGCCCTCGGGCCAAACACAGTGAGAAATTCTCACGCCATTTCTTTGTGAAGTATGTTAGCACTGGGAAAGGGTAATTTTGAGATTCTAACTTTACATGTCATGAGGCATCAATCCTATACCTGTAGTCTCAGAGCAGATCCCCTCTCTAGAGAAGCTGCTCATCCAGGAAGGTCAGGGAGATAGAGATACAAATTGCTAGAAGCCTTCTGAATCAGATTAATCCCAAACCTCAGGGGCAAAGGACAAACATCATGGTTTGAAATCCCTCTGGGCTCATTCAACATAAAGATAATATTATTGCATTCTGGTAATGAAAACCCACATTTCTCTCCCCTGTATTTATTCTTTTGAATAAGCTTTTCTTGTTCCTGATGTTACCTGAAAAATAAACCTGAAGTTGCTGAGGATGTTGACCTTGCCGAAGTGGTTTAGAAGAATAAACAACAGTGAATGAGCAAAGTGAACTCACCCAATATTCTTTTACTTCGTGGTGAAATCCATTTACCCTAATGTTCACATTCAAATCTCCCACCCTAGAGTCTGTATATCAGCACTTGTTCCCTGAAAACAATATTTTCTTGTCATACTTTCTAGACTGTTGCTCTGAAAAACAACCCAACAGGGCCTTTTATTTGTGTTTCAGTTCATCTGCTGGTTATAAATGGTATAAACTCCCAGATGCAATCAGGTTCTAGCAGTATAATTTTGAGGACGCTCTTTAGTCTTGCAAGGAATCAATGTGATTCCAAGCTCAGCTCTGCCATCACATGACCAGGGATGAAACTAACTCTTCAGGAAGAAACTCATGAGCCTGGGATGACTCAGAGAATCCCAGAGAGGCAAGTGATCTTGAAAGTCATGTAGTATCTTCTCTTCTGCAAATGATTCCCCCTCTGTAGCCTTTAAATTGGTCTTTCATCTTCCTCTACACCTGGGAACCCAGTGTGCTGTAAGGTGGCTTCTTCCAGTTTGGAACAGCTCTGATCTGTGGTCAAGGATGAGAATTCTCTCACTGCCAAAAGTATCCTGTTCCTGTCTCCCAGGAAATGAGCATCCTGCCTGCTCATGCTTTTATATCTAGCATTCATTTTTTAATTCATTCAGCCAGTGCCTACCATGTTCCAAGTATTGTCACAGGCCCTGGGAGAACAAGAAGAATGAGGCGTAGTCCTTGTCTGTCTTTAAGGATAGTCATTGAAATAAGGGCTATAAGAGAGGAAGACTGAGCAAGTTGTAGAAGTTGTAGAGTTCATACGAATTCCTCCTACCAGTTAAGTGTTTACTGAGTACCTACTATGGTCAGGCACTTCTGGGAACTGGGGTACAGTGGGAGGAAAGGCAGCCAAGGAATGACTCTCACGTTATTGTCTGTCTTCCTCTGCATGAAAATGAGCAAATAAAATAATTGCAGATTTTGAGGAGTGTTAGAAAGGCTTAAGCGGTGCTGTGAAAGGGGGTAATATGGGGGGAGGGAGCGGAATAGGGGCGGTATGGCTGCTTTAGGTAGGGTGGTCAGAAAAGGCCCACTGAAGAGGTGACCTGTAAACTGAGACCCGAGGAATGACAGGGCTCCCGCCAAGTAAAGAGCTGGGAAAGAAAGAGCTTCTGGGCAGAGGAAACAGCGGCAGAGATGAGCTTGGCACAATCTAGGAGATTGTTGAAGACCACATGGCAGCACTTTGGGGTGGAGAGAGAAGTGGTGGAAGATAAGTTTGAAGAGGTGGACAGGAGAGTATTTCTACCAGTATAAATACAGTACCACTGTAAAGAGTTTTAACTCTATTTTAAATGTATTTGTTGTTCGGATTATATTCTAAGGGCAGAGGATATTTCACATGTGCTCAATATGATGGGTCCCCTAAATCGATTTGGTTTTTAAGTTTCTAGGAACTTGAATAATTTGGTCTTATGTCTATTCTGGGTGCTGGTTGTCTCCCCAACGTACTCCCCACACTCCATTATTTAGCAGCCAAGGAGATAGGATGCATTTGAATCCAACTCTAGTTCCAGGTGTTAACCTTGTTTGGTTAATCCAGGGGTTGGCAAATTTTTTCATAAAAGGCCAGATAGTAAACACTTTAGGCTTCGAGGGCCAGCTGGTCTCTGTCACAATTATATAACTGCCTTCGCAGCACAAAAGCAGCTATACAAAATATGTAACTGAATTTGTACAAATGGATGTGGCTGTATTCCAATCAAACTTTATTTGCAGGAGCACACCGCGAGCCACGTTTGGCCCATTGGCTGCCCATCCCTGGCCTAAGCCAGCTCTCTGCCGCAGTGATGACTTGAATTAATTCTGACCTAACTCTCACTTAGAGTGTAGGATTCTCTCGGCTTCAGGAACAGTTGTTCCCAGCATCATGGAGGACTTGTGGGACGGGATGCTTTCTCTACTCTCTACTACTGCTTCTAAATAGGGAAGCAGTAACCCTGACGGCTGCTGGCAGCCATCTTAGGATTCCTAGGGCAACCTGGTTTAGAATGAACCAGATGCTGAGGCCAGCATGTCAGAGATTGAAAGAAGTTGGATCCTTGGTGACATTGTTGGGTTGCTGAATTAACCAGCCCTGAAGACTGCGCTACATCTAGACTTTTTGTTTAGATGATTTAATAAAGTTCCCCTATTGTTTCATTCAGGAAGAGTTGAATTTTCTGCTACTTCCAGTGGAAAACATCCTCAATTTGATCATCTACTCTAAAATATTCAGTTATTGTTACTCCTTAATATGCCTAACTGGCAGTTTGAGTAAACAGTTTCTAAAGTGCTTCTGCATATCTGCAGTACTCATCACATGCCAATGGGAATCTTTGAGCGAAAGTCTGTGAATCAATGGCCCTAGCAGAACTTAACTTCCAAAAGGCTCCCTTTGGTGCATGACCACAGAGTAATTCCATTAACTTTAACCATAGTGGTGCTGTACAAAATGGGCCCTGTTAGTCTATTCTTCCCCTTCTTTTTCATGTTAAATCTTACCCTGCAGCTGTTTCTTCAGGTAAGGTATGCACACCAATGCCGTTCATTTCTTGGCCTTTATTAATATATGCAGGACTCTCTCAGGGAGGGAGTGCTAAGTGTGTACATTAAAAATGAATCCACTGCCCCATTTGTGGACTGTGAGAAAACCCCAGAGTCAGGGACATCGATGGATTTTTTTTTTTCTTTTTTTTTTTTTCTTTTTCTGGCTCTGTCGGGTCTTTAATTGCAGCGTGCGGGCTCTGTAGTTTGTGGCACGCCGCAGGCTTAGTAGCTGTGGCGCGCGGCTTAGTTGCCCCATGGCATGTGGGATCTTAGTTCCCCAACCGGGGATCAAACCCACGTCACCTGCATTGCAGGACGGATTCTTTACCACTGGACCACCAGAGAAGTCCCATCGATGGATTATTGATTGTTGTAAGATCCAATAAAGTCATAAATATGGCTCAGAACAATTACTGTGGCCACATTAGCAACTCTTTAAATCCATAACTTGCTTTCAAGCCTGGCCTCCGAGACTTAAATAAAGTGCTACAGGGAAGAAAGTTGTATTTTAGGAACGTGGTAACCAGGGATAGGATAGAGAAATTTATGATTTAATTTGCTGTGCACTCTAATTGCGAATAACTATTAGATTTTTTAAAAGTGAACTTTGATTAGGTTTTAGGTGTCAGAAATAAACTGGAAATGTGTGTCAGTGTATACTTTTCTGAGAGTCTGTCGGGAGGGGAAAAGGAAGGTATTCATTGCAAGGAATGACTTTCCTGGGTGACCTTGCACCCTGCCTTCTGTGTTCAAATAATTGGGTTATGCCTGAGACTAGTTGGCTCTTCCCAGAGACTTGCTTTTTACTTTCTTCACCAAGTGTCAATTTTCCCCCATTTAGAAATAAATCAATTTGAAATGAAATTACCCAGACCATTCATTTTTCACCATCTAGTAAATGAGTCTCTTGAAAGAACACAAGGTCCTCCCTTTTCAGCTCAGGCGTGATAAAATCCTTCTGCACAGAAGTGGTGCAGAGCTGTTGTCCCTGCCTTCTCCAGGCTTTTCATCTTTGGTGGACTATGTGTGAGGCGATATTTGCTCCGTAAAATGTACTGTTGGCCTGTCCATAGATTCCTGTGCATATTTTCTGAAGTTCTAACCTGAAGTCAGACTGCTTGGTTTACATTTCTAAGCCATAGCAGGTGGGAAAAAAGCTGCCCGTGGCAGCGTAACACCCATTAGGCAACACAGTAGTTCATCTGAAGCCCCGGCCTCAGCCGTAGTCGGATGACACACATACTGGTGGCTAGATTTTCAGGAATGGATTGGCTCATCTTTCAGCTCACTTCAGTTAAATGCAAAAGCAGTTTGCACAAAGATAAAGGAGATTTCTTAGTGATCCGTGTAGAACTGGCTAACGGATTTCTACACGCAGTCAGCGGAAGCTTGAAAACCCAGCTGAGGAATGATAAATTACTGCTAACTGTCCTAATTATCCCTTGACACTCAGTGTTGAAACCTGACTAAATTTTGCTGAAACTTACAAATAGGAAAGAAATTTAAGGTTTAATAAATTATCTGTAATAGAAATGCTTAAAAGAGAGAGAGAGAGAGCGCGCATGTGCGCGCAAGAGAGCGCCATAGCGTTAAGGGCACCTGTGATCACCCAGCAGTTTCTTGAGCCTTAGGAGGAGACAGGAATTGGGCGGGGGAATACGTTAGATAAATTGTAATTTTAAATGCCAGCCTAACTGATTCTATTCAGCATGCTTGTTAGGTTAAGGGAGACCCTGAGTCGACTCCCAAGGTCATTAGGTTAATAGACCTGGTAAGCGTGTAATTTGTGATGAGTTGATTTGTGAACATCACATTCTTCCCTGTAAACAGCATAATCAACATACTAGCTTTAAAGGGTCACGCACTGACTAAATGTGTTTGTTTCTTCGTATTTTAGTACAGTCATCTTGTATTTACCCATCTTCTGTGTTTTATAGTCTTAAGTTTAGTTCATGTATAAATCCATGTAAAATGACTCGAGTGACAGCTAGCTTACTTTTTAACAGCTGTCTCGTTCCATTTTGGATACTACAGTTGGAAAAGTTTGCTTTGGCTGCTGCCACAGCTGCTGCTTCTTCTCTTCTTCTTTTTCTCTTTCTGTGAAACAGCATTATTCTTTCACCTTTCTCTCTGGAGTCTGGGCATTCTGGAATAATTGTGTACTTCCTCTCCTTTCTGGAAACCTCGTAGGAGTTGGAAGAAATGTGCCATCCTCCCCATAAGGAATCATCGGTGCCTTTAACTGTGTACGCAGCATGGTTTCTACTCCTTTGACAGATGGGTTCCCCACATCTAGATGTTCTCTGTTTGGTGACTCTTCAGTTTTAAACATGTGGCCTAGAATCACATGGAATTATACAGATGACGTAGGAGCAAGTGGTTTATTGCAGTTTTGGGAGCATAGTAGAGTCTCAGTATATGTCTGCTGAGCATGAGGGTGGTTTCCCCAAGTATAGAGCGTTAGGTTTGGATATTCTTGCTGCAGACGAAGATCACAGAAAATGAAATAGTTAGAAAGACCCTGTTGACAGGCACTGCTCTAAGGTGGAATTTGTTGTCTCCTTTTCATATTTTGAAGACCACCGAATCTAATCCATGATATGGGGTCCTAGGGTGTCAACTATCCCCAAGATCAGTTGGTTGTCAATAGAGTTGCTCTTAGGTGTCACTGAGAACAAATGCTAACAAGGCAGTGAATTCTGAATATTCTTAATTAAGTGATGATCTCTGAGGGCTCTTTCCACATATGGGGTGTTTGCAGAGACTGACTGTTCTCATATCTAATACCCACCAAACTTCCATGCTAGTCATTTCCCTTCCAGCAGGCATACAAAATGCACTTAGAGCCCTTTGGAATCTTTGGGGGGTGACAATTAGCAGCATAATTTAATGAAAAGAAGCTGATTCATTAAACGTTGGAGGGGTCATAGCATCTTTCAAGTCTGAAAGCTATGAGCATTTTCTGTGGAAAAATTCAGGTACATACACAATGTTGCATTTAATTCAGGGGTCTCCTGGCCCCCTAACTCCTGTCCAAGGGCTGCTCAAGTGAATTTACCTGAATTGTTGTCTTCCACTTCAGTGGGTCCCAAAGAGCCACATCCTCCCCATCTGAGAGATTGGAGTTTGAAAAATAATTCCCTCACTTAAAAGAATTGTTTGCTCTCAGGATTGAGTCCAGCTCCCTTCACTCTTAGCTGTGTGGCTTTAGGCAAGTGGTTTGACTCTCTCTCCCTTTGTTTTCTTGTCTGTGAAACTGAAATAAGAATATGACTCCCTCCTGCAGAGGATTCTGTGAGTTTTCCAGGAGGCCACGAATGGTGAACTTGGTACACAGTGCTCGGTGCACTCTATTGGTAAGGACCAATTACTTATTGAGAGCCGCTACAGGCCAGCTTCTCTTCCAGTTTCTGTGAGGACAGCAGAGAACATGGAGATGTGGTCCCTGCCCTCAAAGCATTTTTCTCACTTGCTTTGTCATCATCACCCCGGTAGTTTTACCATCACCCCTGCGTGAAGGAAGGCTGATCAGAGAATCAGAGGAAACCCTGGGAGAGGAATTATAGTGGATTTCAGTTTATTTTCAGTGCCCTCAAGTCACCCTGTTAATGGGTCCCAAATTCTTACTAATGGCGAGCTCGTTGGTTTCCAAGCAACAAAGCTTGACTCACTAGTCAAGTGGAACTAAGCGTGCAGAGCTAGTTCTTCATGTTGAAAACAGTGAAGTCTGCCAGGTGTCACTGGGGAAAGGGGGTGAGCCGGATATTCCCTCCTGACACGCAGGTCGTCTGCAAAGTGTGGCCCCTGAGGTGGGTGTTTGCTCCGTTGAGGAGCTTTATGTTACATTCCTTGCATCATGGATTCTTTAAAAAATGGCAAATTGCATGATTGAGCAACTATTTCTTCCACAGCGCAGCCAAGATAGGACATCATTCTGATGTCAAATTTGCATAAGAGAAAGTAGGGCTTTTCTTAACCTCTGAAGACTAGGTGAGACCTTAAACCAGGCTCACAAGTCACAGGAACTGATTCCAATTGGCTGTTAAATTTGACTTCCCTCTTCAAGAGACTAAGCTTGACTTGAAATTAGAATTAAGAAACTTGAGAGTTAGGAATTGAGATTTGAGAGTTACGAAGAGTTTAGACTTAAGAGAGTTAAACCTCAGTTAAATTTAAGAGAGCAAAGTTGGAAGTTTAGCTGGAATTGTGTTTGAAGTTAAGTTTTAAATTTGATGTGGTTTTGTTCTTTTTTTAATATATATATATATATTCTTAATGTCCCCACTAGATTTCCTTTGTAGCATGCTCTTATAGCCACTGAGTTTTGTTATCCTGGAAAGGATTGTCAGAAGGAAGAACAGAGCTGGGAACATTCAGAGCTCAGACTTATTCGGCCTTTACGGGGTGGGATGTTTCTCCAGCAAAGTCTGGGACTGATGGCTGTGCTGCTGCCCCAGGAGAGGGTCCCTGCCGCCCCTCCTGTCCCACCTGCAGCAGTCCCCTCAGGCACTTCCATAGGCTGACCCTCGAGAACATTGGTTATGCAAACACTCTGCCATCTGCTGTGCTGTGGAGGCTTCCAGGCTAGTACAGAAACAGGTGTGGTGTCAAAGTAACTTAGTGAGTAAACAAGTTGAAGGGAGGATTGGAAAATAGCCTGTTCTGTTAATGAGCTTCATCATTGACCCTTGGAGCCTGGACCAGCAGTGCTGTACCTCATCGGTGGCTGGCCCTTTATATCCCTTTTGGGATCCAGTTTGATACGACAGGCTTTATGGAAGGATGCTTGGGAAACTGGCATTGTGGCGTGAATCCCTCTGTGGGATTCATGCTGGACTTACGGTTTGCAGCGGAAGCACCTTCCTTAACCTGTTCTTTCAGAGGCTTTGTGTTGCCAGAGCTGCAAGAATTTGTTCCTCTTGTCAGGTGAACCATGGTTTTTTGGGTTTTTTTCCCTTTCTAAACTCCAGGGAAGAGCAAGTTCTTTGGTTGGGATGATGTCATTGGAACTTCTTTTGTGATGATGTGCTAATTCAATTCTAATTGTTTCTCTGACAGTGGCTTGTCAGTATTACTGAGAGAAGTGTGTGTGCTTTCATTAAAGGAATTGTTGGTTACCTCATCTTTTAAAAACCATAATGAGCATCTATTTGTATTAATAATACTTTACTTTTTTTATATACTAACTTACAGTTTATAAAGTGCTTCACACACAAAAAAATAATAATAAAAAATAAAGTGCTTCACATCACATACTTTAACTTATTTGCATGGAGCAGAATAGCACAGGGGTAAGGCTTTGTAACCAGAATGCCATGGTTCAGATCCTGGTTCTACTCCTTACTAGCTGTGTGGCCTTGGGCAAGTTGTTTAACATCTCTGATCTTCAGTTACCTCATCTGTAAAAGGGAGATAATGGGATGCCTGGCTTTGTAAAGTTGTTCTGAGGATCAGAAGAGGTAAGGGTCATGTAGGACTAGCACAGTGGCTAGCCTATAGTATGCCTCAGGAGATGTTAGCTATTATCATTTAACTATTAACACTGTCAGTGTTATTATTATGTTTCCAACGTTGTGTGAAGCGTGAATTTGATCTTTATTTAAAAGGTGAGGTGACTGAGGCTCAGGAAAAAAAGTGACTTGCTCAAGGGCTAGAATCCAGTCAGAGGCACAGCTGAACAGCAACCTGGACCCATGACATCTTATTTACTGACAAAACGTTGGCGGAGTCTGACTGAATCCTCTCACACAGCCTGGTTTCTGTAGCCCCAACCTCATCGTAATGTGGCTAATAAGCTCAGCTCCCAGCAATAGCTTTTAAACCAAAACATTTCATTGTCTGGGGCAGAGGAGAATGGAATCTGAAGGTTTTCTTTACAGAGAAGACTCTCTCAGGTAACGTTTTCTAAGTTGAGAAGGTAGAGGAGCCTTTGTAAACTGGTGCTTGAGAGGTCATAAATTCCCCCCTTCACAGGCTGAGTAGACGCCTCTCTCTCTTTTTTTTTTTTTTTTTTTTTTTTTTTGCGGTACGCGGGCCTCTCACTGCTGTGGCCTCTCCCATTGCTGAGCACAGGCTCCGGACGCGCAGGCTCAGCGGCCGTGGCTTACGGGCCCAGCCGTTCCGCAGCATGTGGGATCTTCCCGGACCGGGGCACGAACCCGTGTCCCTTGCATCGGCAGGCGGACTCTCAACCACTGCGCCACCAGGGAAGCCCTAGACACCTCTCTTAAATTAAAAATGCATTCCACGCTCACATTGATATTGTTTTAAAATATTCATACCACTTTTGAAATACAGCCCACACATAACCAGTTTTATCTTTAAGGAAAGAAAATGATCAACTACTAACCTAAAAGAGCCTGTTTTGAACAGTAACATCCTTTGTAAGGTGTTGTTCTAACCTTCAGATTTAGAAGCTCTGTAAGACTCAATACCTCTCCTCCAGGGGTGTGTAATTCTGTCGGAAGGATATGAAATGTACGTAAATACCCAAAAATGCAAGGAGGCATGTCTTAAGGACCAAGCATTAAGTTCAAGGTAAAAAGTAAAGACTGTGGATTCAGGTGGTTAGGGAAGTTCTTGGGATATAAGAGAATTTTCCCTTTTAGTGAAGCTGTTCTATAAGAAAAAGAGAGGATGATGAATTGCCTGTGTGAAGCATCAGGGACAGCGGCCACTAGTAGGATTAAATGTGTTTGTTTTCAGTTTTTAGCCAGCTGTCATTTCGTTAATAACTTGAACTTTTAGAAGTTAAATCATTAAATCCAGTCTTTAAAGAAACATACCATCAGCTAGGGACTTCCCTGGTGGCACAGTGATTAAGAATCCGCCTGCCAATGCAGGAGACACGGGTTTGAGCCCTGGTCCAGGAAGATCCCGCATGCCACGGAACAACTAAGCCTGTGTGCCACAACTACTGAGCCTGCGCTCTAGAGCCCACGAGCTACAACTACTGAGCCCGTGTGCCACAACTACTGAAGCCAGAGTGCCTAGAGCCTGTGCTCCGCAACAAGAGAAGCCACCGCAATGAGAAGCCTGCACACACTGAAGAGTAGCCCCACTCTCAGCTAGAGAAAGCCCACGCGCAGCAACGAAGACCCAACGCAGCCAAAAATAAATAAATAAAATGCAAAAAAAAGAAAAAGAAACGTAACATCAGCTTGAATAAAGTTAATAATTGTGTGGTAGACTCATCATCATTGCATCCAGCAGCATACTCAGTCCCATTGTCATGTTTGGGGCCTGGGTCCTTACTGCTGACACAGTTGCAAAGTTGTGGTGGTGATTTTCACAGGTTCTCTCTGTTCTGTGACTAAGCTGCCGTCATTGTCTGTTGCACAGATAACATCTGTTTGTGGTGCCTTTCTTCGCTGTGCTACACACAGAGCATTGTGAAACCATTTGGAAGATGAAGAATATAGGGAGGTACACAGCATCATATTCTATGTAAAAACTCTAGTAAGTGTTTAATAAAACAGAGGTGCTCTGTGTTCAAGGATGAAATAGATTTTACCTTATGTTTTGATCATTGGCTATTTGATCCAGTCCCTGGAAATAATGCCTTTGTAGCAGCTCCCTAAAAATCCTGATTGGTCTTGGTACATACTTACAAAGAAGCCTAAGTAGGGAAATAATTTGGTTTTAGTGGAGACGACATCCATTGATCCAACTGAAAAATTCTACAAATTGATTTTAGCATTAGTATTTCTTTAAGGTAAAACTGGCATCCGTATCCCCCTTGGGAAGCTTAATTATGCAAGCAATTCTTAAATGTACAACACCAGGAAAACAGAATACAAGTTACTCAAGGCTGATGTATGCCTTGTATTTGTGGGTTCTTAATAGCAGGCCGGTTCTCATTTGCTTAGCTTCAAAGTAACTATGTGTAGAAATGAATAATAGTACTATTATTGTAGGGGAGTAGCAGGGAAAAGAGAGTAAACTCTGGTCTTCATGCTCTGTATTTTTATCCCATACTGGCTAGTCCTACGACCTTGGACAAATCTCTCATTTCCCTTCTTCTACCTCCGTTTTCTTCCTTATCATTTTTCCCCTTTCCCTCATGTCCTTCTTGCATGTGTTAGGACTCTTTGAGGTGCACATGGCAGAATACCCAAACTGCCTAAAGAAAATGGAGGATTTATTGAGTCATAATTAAAGGGTCCAGGTGAAGTTTCTGACTTCAGGTATGGGTTGATCCAGGGACTCAGTGCTCTCAGGACCCAGTGTTTCCCTCTCCCTCTCTGTGTGTTCCTCTTTCTCTGTATTGGTTGTAAAGCAAAGGGACAGGCGTTAGCTTAGGGATGGATACGGCAGTAGTGAGTTGAGTGTCCTGGCTGACATATGTCCATGTAAAGAGCAGCAAGGAGATGGGTGCCTCATTAGCTGGTTTGGAGTCTATTCATAAAGATATCCAAGAGCCAGGGTGTGTTGTCTGAATTTAATTCAGAAAAGCATTCAGGACCCACTGAAATAATGAGGAAGAGACTGAGATGAGAAGAAAGATACTTGGTGGAGAATAACAGGATAGCAGTGAGTTGGATGAGCCTCAAGTCTGGGAAACTAAAGTAAGTATCTGCTTGAGATTATAATAGGGCCAGGGAGAGGCAAGTGAATTCATAAGGAAGTGAAAAATATGAGTTAAATTCAAGATCGCATTAGCTAGAGAATTGTGATAGAACCCCATAGAACCTAGATTTCTCTCAGGATCATTTACATTGTAGGCCAAATCAGATCAAACAGCAAATACTGGGTGATCCATCTTTTTACCTGCAGAAGATCTTTAGCCTCTTTCTGAATACCAAAATACTATTAACAATCTGTATAGTATTAGTATTGGGTTTTACCCTGTAAGTTTAAATTCAGAAAGGCTGTGATTTTTCTGTTTGCAAAATCAGGCAGTGCTAGGAAATCTCATTCATCCATTTATTGAGTGTTTACCAAGCACCTGCTGAGGAACGCCCAGGGTCACACACAGCCTGGCATTCTGTATATACATTTTGCTAAACAAAACAGATGTGGTCCTTAACCTCATGGAGCTGATAGTCTGCCAAGGTCTCTCAACCCCAACGTTTACCTAAAATAACTCGTCCTGATTCTTAGAAGGATTATTTTTAGCAAAGACATCTGGAAAACATAGTCAATAACCCTACTCAGCTCCAAACTCCCTCTCTCGACACTACTATACGTTTAAAATTCTTTTCATGAAAAATTATTTCCTGAAATCTTTTGTCCTTGATTTATGGCAAAACCTCTGTAACAACTATTTTTAAAATGACTTAGTAAGCCAGTGGTCTTGCTGCTGTTCTAATATGCCAATAGATCACTGAAGTGTCATTTGTTAAACCATGTTGGTCAATAAAAACCCTTCAATTGTTTTTCCCCCGAGTGGCCATTGAGCCAATTAACACCACGCTCGGTTCTTTGCCCCCTTGCTTTATCTGCTCCGGGCTGGCTGGCGTGGATTATTAGTAATGATTTCTTCACACAGTACTAGCCAAGAATTATCACGATGTGGTCAGGGTTAATGTCCACAAAGATAAAATGCTCTAATTAGGGAGGAAAGTTAAGGGGTAAGCAGTTTTTAAAGTGGATTGAGATCTGGTAAGTGAGAGCTGTTACCCTTCATAATGCTTGCATATAATTTGAAACTCTGCTTGCTTAATATGGAACAATATACTTTCTCTAAATGTATTTTAAGATTTCACACTTACTCATTTAATAGCTGATTTAAATGAACTAGTAACTGATGAAAATCCACAGGAAATAGAATTAGAAATCAGTTTGACTGAAGCAACCCGGCGACTTGGCTCCGCGAGTATTCGTCCCTTCCCTCTCTGTCTTGTAACGCCAAATAGCTCCCCGAAAGCAAGCAGACAGAGATCTCATTTGAGGATTTTTATAGTTTCTTTTCTGATTGCAAAGGTATCACTTGTTCATTGTAGATACTTGGGAAATTACATAAAATTACAAAGCCAGAAATTGAAATCATCCGTGGTGAAATTTGTATTTTGACCGATTTTTTTTTTTTGAAACTACCAAAACACTAAGCCTTCGTAAAATATGAGGATGTCTTATTCCCACTGAAGGTTAAAAACAACAACAGCACAGAAACAAAGCTTTGCTGAGGTTGTCTGGCCCATCCATTTTCTGACCCTTCCTCTTGAGATAAAGTTCTCTATTCGGGGAAGACCCTGCCAATGGAAAGAAACCCTCAGTTGTCGGCTGTTTCTTTGTGTTTCTCTCTCTGTTGTTTGTGGAGCAGAACATATCATTTCGATATCCGGGAAACTGAACACAATTTGTGAAAAATAAAGCTGTGTGAAAATTAAGAGATGGAGAAAGGTGAGGATAGCAGGTAGGAAGTTCCATGCTCCCAGAGGCCGACTCCCTGTGAAGATACCACACTCAGTGCAGATGTACTTCTGGTTGAATCCACACTGTGAGGTCTCCCTCTCTTCCTTTTATCTAGCTGTAGATTGTGAGATATAATTTTTTGCAAAATTGAAGCTCCTTTATACCGTATTTTGCTATTTCGGGCCCAAAAAAGCCCAGCCCTCAGAGACCCAAATTCCAGGTGAGGTAGTGATTGGGAATGACTGTTGTCACCTCATAGCCTGTGAAGCTCTTTTTTGATGAAATAAAAGTTAACCCGGATATGAAAGAGCAGTGCCTCGCTTTAAGGAGAACCGAAGAGAGGGCCTTCATTTCCCAGGCGCTGGCGAAGAGGCTCAGAATCAGTCCTTTGTGGGAGACGTCAGCCATTTCTTCCCTCTGCAGCTAACCTGTCCTGGTAAGAAGGCTGTGTCTCGCATACGCTTTTTTTTTTTTTTTTTTTTAACATCTTTATTGGAGTATAATTGCTTTACAATTGTGTGTTAGTTTCTGCTTTATAACAAAGTGAATCAGCTATACATGTACATATATCCCCATATCTCCTCCCTCTTACGTCTCCCTCCCACCCTCCCTATCCCACCCCTCTAGGTGGTCACAAAGCACCGAGCTGATCTCCCTGTGCTATGTGGCTGCTTCCCACTAGCTATCTACCTTACGTTTGGTAGTATATATAAGTCCATGCCTCTCTCTCGTTTTGTCCCAGCTTACGCTTCCCCCTCCCCATATCCTCAAGTCAGTTCTCTAGTAGATCTGTGTCTTTATTCCTGTCTTACCCCTAGGTTCTTCATGACATTTTTTTTTTTTCCTTCGATTCCATGGTTTCCAGTGAATCAGAGTTCATGATGTCCTCCTGTAATAACACCATCTGCTGGGCTGAGGGGAAATTACAGAAAATGAGAATGTTGGCCTTTCCTACATGGAAGCCACTGGAAGGCAGAGAAAAATCACCATTTCTCTATTTTTTCACATTCCTAGGTACTTCAGATCCACTCACCTACCGAGAACTTCCTTAAAGCCTGTGTGAAAAGGCCTGAGGCTAGACCATCTCCATTACCCCCACCCCAAACTGCCCCTCAGTGGAAACAATGTAGAGAATGCTTAGTGCATTCGTTCATATTCATTGACTTGAAACTGTGCCTGCTGCCAGGATAGGTAAAGGAATCTGTCATAAAGTAAGGCCCGCACACACCACCACCTACTCTTTTCTTTTAGGACTTTGCCCCTGTTCCTTCCTACTCTAGGGCCTACATGGTACCATTCCCCCATACTGGAGTACTTATCTAATTCGTACTAACTAAACCCCTACTCTTGTTGAAGATCTTCACTTAAGTACCACCTCCTCAAGGTGTTTGCTTCTTTGTTTCATGGCCCTTATCTCAGTTTGAAATCCTAAGGCATATGTGTGATTATTTGATTAAAACTCATCTTCTCCAGTAGACTGGAAGCTCAGGAGAATGGGTCCATGTGTGTCCCCACTGCCTAGTCGACCGCATGGCACACAGAATGAGCTTAGGAAACACCCAAGTGAACGAGAGCTGTTGTGATACAGTGTTTTGATTAGAGTGAATTTATTTAAGAAAGAACAATTTCACATCTTTACTTTATCGGATCATGTTATATATGAACCAAAAAGAGATTCTGTTAGAGCATAAGGGATGGAAAAAATACCAAAGAATAGGGAGATGGGAGAGAAATTCATGAAGCTTCTTAAATTTTTAATTCTACTTTTAAAAGGCAAAGTCAGATATGTTGTCAAGCTGTTTCTGCCTTTTTGACGAAGGTAACTTTGGAATATTCAGCACTGAAGGTGACTGGCAGGGTCTCTGGTTCAGTATTGGAGGCTACCTTGTTAATTTCACATTCTCGTTCTCTTCCAGATTTCCAGGAAGAGTCATAGCCTTACACTTTTTACTTGAAAATCTCATACATGTTCCCTATAAACCCGCCAAATATATGAAATAATTACCCAGAAGACAAAAGAGCAGGGCTCCTATAGTCACATATTCGTTCAAGAGTCTGCATGAGGCATTGTTCTGTCTTGGGTCAGATTACAACTTGTTCCTTCTTTCAAAACATATTTCAAGTTACATTATTAAAATGCACCTTAAGGCGTCTTTGTGTAGAAAATTGAAAAATAGGACTTTAGATGGGGCAGACTTCTCCAGTCCCCCAAGTTTTTCATTTTACTTGAAACACTCTTTCACTTTGAAAAATATAAGTAGGCCATGAAGAGAAATGCCTGATGTGAATTTCTTCTAATAGCCCCCAACTCTTCTTTCAAATTACTACAAAAGCAATTCAGCATTTTTAGTGCCAGATTGATGGGGGGAAAAAAGTGCATATTAAGCTTTCCGTAGTAATTAAAGGCAGTGAGGAAAGAGTCATCCTAGCTCAAGTTTATGAAAACAAGTAATGCTTGGAAGTGAGCTTGCAGTATGAAACCAGGAGATGCTGTGTGTAAATACAGTTTGTGTTCAGGTTGGCTATCATTGCCGTTGAAGTATTAAAACAACGAATTATTGGTGGACTGCACGAAAGAGGAAAGTCACAAGATTTTGAATGTGATTTCAAGTTAGACTTGAAAAATCATTCAAGAAAACTCTCCAGAGAAACAATTCCACTTTTACTCCATGAAACAAGCAAAATGAACTAATAGATCATCCTCAGCTCTAATTCTTTACCTTGTTCACAGCCAAGCTCATTTATACCAGGTGACTCATGATCTGGGTCACCACCAGAAGTAGCTGGTGTGAGGAAAACTTTTACAGAGTTTCAAAAAATATATATATTATACTACTTCTACCCAGAGTCCCTTGGGCTCTGAGGGAGATCCAGTCACGGCCATCCAGGTGATAAGGCAGAGGGAGTGATTCTTTGGAAAGTATCGATGGTAGAAGAAAAAAAGAGGAGGGTTGGGGAGAAGATGGTCTTGGGAATTTTAAACATTTTTTGATGTCATTGAGTTTTATTTGGACAATTTCTTCATCCTGAGAACTGCTCAGTTATCTTAAGAATGGGCATTTTTCATTCTTCTTTCTTTGCTTCTGGAAAGAATGATGCTGTCTGAGTTTTCTCCAGAAACTTAGCTTGATACAGTTTTTTGGTGGGCAGTCATAAAGTGTGGTGGGGGAGAAAGATTTTTCTTCTGCCCTCTTAAGTTCTGTGTCTGGTCCTGAAAATTACACTGAAAAAAAGATAAACAGGCAGAAAACATTCAAAGTTTATTTGATAATATTTTTACATGTATAGAGGTTTTTATATGTGTATAAAATGAAGACCGAAAGAAGTGGATAGGTCTGAGCGCTTATATACCATTTTAACAAAAACAATAAATTGTGGAGACATGATAAGGTAAAGGAAAATGGGGTTTGTACTAGGGGCAATAAACTGTGAGAAGGTGACCAGGAAATATATGGGGGAAATCAGTGGAAGATAAGCATGATTTTAGTAGGTTGGTTTGAATGGATTCAATTCAGCATCAACTCCTGGTGATAAGAATGTTTTCTCCTTCCTGGTGCAGGGAGGGTACCTTTCTCGCAGGAAATTTATGCTCTTTAAAAGGAGGCAATCAGAGAGACCTTCCTGCAAGTGCTATATTTCAATTGCTTTCAGTCAAAATAATTAATATACCAAAGTGGCATATTTTGGTGTAGCATGTTCTTATCCCCTCCACTCTGAACCCCCTAATTGGCAGTGTTTGCAGGGAAGAAAGGAAGAGTTATTTGTTTTCAAAGTTTATTTCCATTTCCTCACTCCCCCCCCCCTTCCCCTTCCCACCTCCTTCCCTCCTTCCCATTTCTCCCTCTCTCCCTCTCTCTGTGATGTGATGTCAAGGGGACCAGGCTTTATAAGTATCTCATGGATATCAAATAGGTTTCATTTTGAGGTCCACCTCTGCAAGATCAATCAAGTCTGTCTGGAGGACTGTGTTGTGAAGGATTCCGAGGCTCAGTCTAGACTCATTGGGAGAATGAGGTGTAATCAATTAATGATGTCTGTCAAAGGCACGTGCTACATATATTTGCTCATCCTGCTGTAGGGCACACTAGACTCATATGAAATCCCATTGATACTTTATTTTCTGACTATTTATTTTAACAGTCTTTAATCACATTATCTAGAGTCCTCAGAGCTAAGCAGTACCTGTAAAGTTGAACTTATTTCCATGAGATGGGAAACACCAAATGGAAGAGATAATCAGAATCGGTAAAATTGCCTTTTAGCATATTCTGTGTGCATAGGTGTTCAGGGTACAATAGAAAATTGCTTTATTTGTTTATACTTTTTTTTTCAGGATAGGCATAACATGTCTTTTACCTAAACCACACAGCTTATTGCTTTCTATGTAAGTGTAATGGTTTATTTAAAGCCACACTTGACGATATTCTGAGGTTTTATAAACAACTACCCGTATCTAGAATTTTGGCAAATACTCTGTTTTACCTGGCCGATACAGATAAAATAGAATTCTATACCGTTTGGAAGGCAGTGTGTTTCGTGTTTGACATGGAGATCACTTAGTTTCTGCCGGGCACATTTGAAGTTGCCAATGCCAGTTTAATCCCCAGGTGGTCAGACTAACATTAGTCCTTTCTGTGTCCAGAAGCTACACACCCTGCTGGGCTGTCAGAGTTAGAGCAGGCAACTCTGCAGTGCTTCTGGGAATAAGCCACTACAAGAAAGCTGTCCTAAAAGAATTCGAAAGCAAAATATATCTCACTGTCGTTTAGTGGAAAACTCTAGTTCCTTCCAATACCTATCTGCTTGCTCCAGTTCTCGATTCAAGGTCATAAGTAGATCATAGACCTCAGCACACCTGAACTGGTGATGGGGAAGTTCGATAACGATGACCCTGCTACTACTCATAAAGCCGATGTTGTGAACAAGATCATGATGCATAGCCCACGGAATCTGCTTCTGCCCAGCCCAGTTGTGCTGGGTATTAAATAAGACTGTAATCTTTGTTTTGCCCCTCAGTGTACTCCCAGCACCTGGAAGAGTACCTGCACATAATAGGAGCTTGGTAAATAGTTGTCGAATCCATGAATGTGTATTTTCATACATGTGTGTTACTGGTGGTAGCCAAAGCTGTGTGCCTTGGTCATATCCCCCCAAAACTCACCCTTTCTTGTACACGCTGAGGGCATCCTATGACAAGTGTCTTTTCCTCTCCACTTGAGGGCTTTCTCTCACCAGTGTAGGGAGCGGGCCTAAAGTGCTGGAGAGCTAATGCTTCTCCAAGAGTGGCCCTCAGTCAATGACAAGTGAGAGTTGAAGGGTATATCTTCCAACCACCTTGCCCTCTGATGGGAAACTCTGAGGCGTGTTCCATGCGATGTCCTGGAGAGTCCCAGTAGATTGAGCCCCAGTTGCTTGAAGCAGTAAACTGCTTATGGATATACCTTGTAGTAACTTTCTTCTCTTCTCTTTCTTGTTTCCTCCACTCTCCTAATGGGACTTCCTAAGAGCATATAATAACCTCGAATAATCCATTCGCACTTAAGTTCTTGTCTCGGGATCTGTTCTGGGGAATGCAGTCTAAGACACTAAGAAGAAAGCAATAGGAGCAAGGTGAGAAGTTCAGCACATGTGCTGCTACAACTGGGGAAACAACTTAGTACAGCCTGCTCAGCTGTCAGTGACTCAGGATTTCATCTTGCTATGTTAAGAGTAGCATGCTACTTAATAAGAGGCAAAAAAAAATCATTCACCCGGAAGTCATATGTATTGATCCTGTAAGGATTCTCATATGTTGTGTAGTTGGTTAATCAGAATTCATAAATGTGTGTCTGTGCCCTGTTCTTCCAGCCTATGGAAGTCTGTTGTTTTTGGCCTGCCCAGCAGCCCTTCCTCTCTATCACCAGATTACTTATGGTAATTGAACCTCCTTTGGCCAGAGCAGTGATAAAGGAATGGACACTTGACCCAAGCCAGGGCCCACTTTTGCTTATTTGGGGCTTTTCTGGTTCTGATGGGGACATTCTCCCATTCCTCTCTGTTGACAAGGTTGGGAGCTTCTTCAGGCCACATTCCCCTATCAGGTTATTATCTTCATTCTGAGACAATGAAGCCAAAACCCAGAGAGGCAAAGGCCTCTGCCAGCTCTGCCTGGCCATTCCTGGGGCTGTTCATGTGAGTCAATTAAAATGTCCCCTGCTTTTGGTCAAAAAGAATCCTGCCTGATACACGATGCATAGGACGTCATCTGTTCTCTTTTCCTTGCGACAATCTCTCATTTACTAACAGAAAACTCAGGATTTGGTGAATTATGCCAGTTATACGTAGAAGCCACTGGAATGTTCTGGACTCACAGTTCTCAGAGCAGAGGGACTGTGGCTGAAGTCATTGTTGGGAACCTGCTTCCCTTTCTGTGTGTACCATAGCTTCTAACGGACACGATGCTGTTGAGAGCACTGATTCCATTGCTTTCATATACTGATGCCCAGCCAGCCACTCACAGGTTCCTCCCATTCTGTAACAACTGGTCTGCTCTGGATACTGAGCACAGAATCCTGAAGAACAGATTCTAGAGGGCAAACTCTCATTCTGAAATATTCTCACAGTAAGATTGTTATTGATAGTATACTTCGCTTTAGCCGAACCGCTCTGTGCTAGTTCTGTGGCCTGCAGAAGTGCTACAGGGCCTCTATCCTGTTTCCTCTGGACACTGCTCATAAAACAGCAAATTACTTTTTTTCTCCTGTGATTTCATGTAACTTCTGAACCTCAAAGGTTTATCGTGGGCCTTTTTGTTGCCCCCAGAGCTACAATTAAAAGACAAGATGCTCTTCTCCTTTTTTCTTTAAACCATGATCTTCAGAGACGTTATTTTGTGTTTGTTTAAATATTCTAATAGGATTTGTAAGCCCCATCTTCCTGGCTCTCATCCCTGCGAGCTAAGGTAGCACTAGAGAGAAGAAACCCATCCATCACTATTTATTCAGCTAATGTGACGTGAAGAGCTCTCTTTGAATAGTCTGTTTATCTCTTCATGTTGTCACTAGGCAGAGGTGATGAGCCAGTGCTCAGCACTTGGAGAGAATCTATTCAGAGAGAAGTGAAGTCAACTGATTTATAATAGCTGATCAATAGTAGGTTTTTTTGCTGACCCTGGCAAGAAAGTAAACAAATAGATACCTTGAATCCTGTGGGATTGTATTGCTTTCTATCAAAATACAATTTAAAATTAACCACATCAGGCTTTTCCTTGAGTTCCAGAAAGTGATTAATGTTAATTGCAGAGCTCAAGGCCTTTCAAGTTCATTTAAGGCTAATTTGGTATATTTAGGTCGTCTCACATGAAATGTTTTATGTTTGTTTAGCTTCTCTATTTACGCATTTATCATTCTAGAGACCCCATAAAAACTGTGGTGATCATTTTATAGTGTATAAAAATATTGAATCACTATGTCGTACACCTGAAACTAATATAATATTGTAAGTCACTTATACTTCAATAAAATAAATAAAAGAAAAATAAAATAGAAGAATTAGTGCAAAAAACCCTATTAATTATCGAGGGCATCACTGTGCCTTAACATGTGGGCATTTAGATGTGTTCCTTACTATGAAACTGAGGCAATGCAGGCGGAATGGCAACTGCTGGGGTGTTACCTATAGTTTAGATAATTCCAGCCAGGCACTGCCACTGTGGGAATCTTTCTATAACGAAGAGATTTTTCAGATCCCCGTTGATGGCCTACTTATTTGTAGCAGGAAATCAGACACTACAGCTCAAGGACAGCAGTAGAATTTGGGTATTGAGTTTGTCGCAGTAGCTGTGGCCCATTTTCTAGTTGCCTTATGTTGTCCTAACCAGGTAATCAGGTGGAACTGTAGGAATTATCCTGAAGTTTAGAAGAAAATTCAGAACAGGCCAACATCAAGTTATCTTTAATATAGAGACGTTCCATATATGAACATTTTAATCCTTTTAGGTGAAATAAAAAATGTGTTTGGATTCAGGAATAAAGCACAACGTTTTGCTAAAGTCCAGTTCCATGAGATGTTCTAAGAATTTTTATTTTCTTACAGTAAGGAAATCTATTTTACTTGACTTAACGTTCTTCAGATTTATTTTACCATGGAAATGTTGGGGGGTTTTGGTGGCCTTTTGTTTGTGTATTTGTTTTTGTTTATACAGAATAACAAAATTCTGCAGATGCTTGGTCTCTAGTTATTCTTGGTAATATAACTACCAGGATTTGGGGGAGACTTTAGTGTTACTATTAGAAAGGGGTTGTCCATCATAATTTTAGGTCTATAGTTAGGATTATACTTAATTTTAGCACACATTAGAAATTGTGACAAAATAGCCATCATTTACCCTTTTTGAGACAGAATAAATTCATGTCATTCCTTTTCTTAAAACCCTCTGATTGCTTCCAGTGTTTGCTAGAATAAGACGTACTTTCTGAATCACAGCCCAGCACTGCTTCTCTCTCCGCTTGTGTCACTCTCTCCCTTTTATTATGCTGAACCCACGCTGGCGTTTTTCTCTCTTCCTGAAGCACACACGTGCATTCCCTTCTCCTTTGTACTTGGGGTTCCCTCTGCCAGAACTTTTCTTGCACCAGATTTTTACACGGGGCTCCCCTTTATTAGCTCCTTCTCTGTGTGTCCCCTCTCAGAGCCTTCTGTTGGTCCCTGAGCTGAAGTAGCCCCTCTACGCTACCTGGGTAGCTGTCCAATTGGTTCCCCTGTTTTGTTATTTTCTTCTGAGCAGCTCTTGTTATCAGAACATTTCCTTTTTTAAAAAAGTGTTTCACTCATCTCTACCCACAACTCCATACACTCACACCCCAGAGTATAAGCTGTCTGAGGGCAGGGACTTTGTTTCCACCCCGGCATAAGAGCATGTGGTGGGTGTAAGCATAACAAAACACCAAAGTAAGGAAGTGAAGAGAAATGCCACCATGGAGGGGAGCATCAGGAGGGATGGAAATTAGAGGTACCTCTGTAGGGTGGAATTCCCCTGCTTCCGAAAGCCAGAATGAAGAATTTGCCAAATCTAGGCTCGTATCCTGATTCCACAGTCCATCCAAGTTTCCCCCATGCCTATTTGAAGCCCTTCTCCAACACCCATGCAGTGGCCCTTGGCTGTGATTTGAATACCTCCACAGTGGTGGAAGGGACCCATCACCTCCTTGTGGCAGCAGGCTACCCTTGGCCATGACTCCTTACTGAACTTGAGTGTCAGGTGATGCTCCTTAGACAGCTTGGCATTCCAGAGAGCTTCACCACAGCCTGAGGCCCTTCTCTGCCGTCACCCCATCCACCTGACATACATGAACCCTCTGGAATCCCAAAGCCCAGCAGAGACTGCAGTGTTACAGTGAACTGTAATAACCTCCCACTAAAGCAGAAGCAGCACGCCTTCGGGTATATGATAAAGCTAGGGACCCTTTCTTTCCTTCAGAGACCTGGAGCCTGACATGAAGCCTCGTAATAGTGGCAAAAATGGGGAGTACACGCTCAGAATTTGCGATGATCATCGATAGCTGGGAAGATGAGTTCATTTAGTAAGTTGGTTTCAGTTTCTTGAGACAGTGTCAAAGATAATGTGTAAGAGGGAGGGTGGGGGAAAAGAGCAATGTAAGCTTAAGTGGTGCTCTAGAATATCTTTTCGCTGGGGAAAGAAAATTGACAAAAGATTCGAATTTGTTAAATTAGGAAGAAGAGTCAATATGGTGTATTTGCCATCTGTCAGACACATTAAGTCTTCTTTGTCGAGCAGTGCTGTCAGCTAACCTTAATATTTTGGGGAAGGACTGACAAAGAGCTGCTGCTTCATCCCCCGGAGTTACTAGAACCCTCCATTAAGAAGGTGCTGCATTCTTTTTTGTTTTTTGAAAGATACACAGTTTTATTTATTTATTTAAAATTTTTATTGGAGTGTAGTTTATTTACAATGGTGTTAGTTTCTGCTGTACAGCAAAGTGAATCATTTTTACATATACATATATCTAGTCTTTTATTAGATTCTTTTCCCATATAGGTTATTACAGAGTATTGAGAAGAGTTCCCTGTGCTATACAGTAGGTCCTTATTAGTTATCCATTTTATATATGGTAGTGTGTATATGTCAATTCCAATCTCCCAATTTATCCCTCTCCCCCTCAACCCCCGCTTTCCCCCCTGGTAACGGTAAGTTTGTTTTCTACATCTGTGACTCTATTTCTGTTTTGTAAATTAGTTCATTTGTACCTTTTTTTTTAGATTCCACATATAAACAGTATCAAATGATATTTGTCTTTCTCTGTCTGACTTACGTCACTTAGTATGATCATCTCTAAGTCCACCCACGTTGCTGCAAATGGCATTACATTCTTTTTAATGACTCAGTAATATTCCATTGTATGTATGTACCACATGCATTCATTTTGCATTTGCTGATGTCCTTTAGGTGGGAGGACAGTGACACTCATTTTCACAGTTTCTGTCTAGTTGAAAATATGCACTCGTGTCACTGGACTCACTTACCTATGGGAGGCTTGGGATTCTAAGTGACCCACACATTCCTCAGTCGTGCGGTAAAGCACCACAGAGCAGCCCCATCACATCTTGGTCTGGAGTTTCAGTGTGCCCCAGTGACCTGGAATGTTCTATGAAGGTATGCAAATCCTAAGTGGACTTTATTAGCAGTTTCTTACCCCTACTTGAGATATTTCTGTTTAAGAAGGATTTTATTATATCCGTAGAAAAACTGATCCCTAGGGATCCTCTAAAATAGTTGATTCCTCGTAGGGGGTATTTTGCAAAATGTATTTGTCTCCCAAGACTATCAAGTAATTTATAAGGTCCCCACTGTAAACATTTTCAGCTAAACATCTTGTTTTCCATGAATCTTGGAAATAGAAATGTGAAAATACGTGATAAAAATGCATTGAGGGAAGCAGTAAGTTATAAAATGTGTCTCTGGCTCTGATGAGTTAGGTGTTAATGCATTAACCACACAAGCAATTGGGGAGTCGACGATGCTGCCTCATTTCCATAGTTCTTCAGATCCACAAGACCAATGTCAGTATCTTGCTTCGTGCTTGGGCAAGGTGACTGGAAAAGTCTGGGTGGCTCACGGCTCTGGGGTATCTCAGTGTCAGTGAGACATTTTTAGCTACCTATGTCAAAGCCATCTTCAGATGTTTAATGGGAAACCAAAAAAAGTCAAGTAAGAGCAGTCCTCCAACAGCTCCACAGAGTGGTTTGAATGCATTTGTGTGCTGAGTTTCTAACTTTCTGAATGCAGAAGGAACTATTCAGGGAGTTGTCCAAGTATTAGCTTTATACTTGCTCCTCACTACCTTTACCTCTCCCAAAATTTTTTTACATTATTTTTTATTGGAGTATAGTTGATTTACAATGTTGTGTTAGTTTCAGGTGTACAGCAAAGTGAATCACTTATACATATGTCCATGCTTTTTTAGACTCTTTTGCCATATAGGACATGATAGAGTATTGAGTAGAGTTTCCTGAGCTGTACAGTAGGTTCTTATTAGTTATCTATTTTATATTATATGGTAGTTTGTCTATGGCAATCCCAGTATCCCAATTTATCCCTCCCCCTGCCCTTTCCCCCTGGTAACCATAAGTTTGTTTTCTACATGTGTGACTCTATTTCTGTTTTGTAAATAAGTTCATTTGTACCTTTTTTTTAGATTCCACCTATAAGTGATATCATATAACATTTGTCTCTCTCTGTCTGACTTACTTCACTCAGTATGACAATCTCTAGGTCCATCCATGTTGCTGAAAATGGCACTATTTTGTTCTATTCAGGGCTGAGTAATATTCCACTGTATATATGTACCACATCTTCTTTACCCATAACTTTGAACTGATCCATTTCTTTTGGGGGAACAGAGCCAGGGAAGCACTAACCTGCCATGCTGGGGGAAATGCAGTCTTACACATATCTGGGCCTCTAAGTTGAGCTTTTAGCTTTTTTTTTCTTTTTAAGTCCTGGCCCTCTTTTTTTTTTTTTTTTTTTTTTTTGACATCTTTATTGGAGTATTATTGCTTTACAATGGTGTGTTAGGTTCTGCTTTAAAACAAAGTGCATCAGCTATACATATACATATATCCCCACATCTCCTCCCTATTACATCTCCCTCCCACCCTCTGTATCCCACCCCTCTAGGTGGTCACAAAGCACTGCACTGATCTCCCTGTGCTATGTGGCTGATTCCCACTAGCTATCTATTTTACATTTGGTAGTATATATAAGTCCATGCCACTCTCTCACTTAGTCCCAGCTTACCCTTCCCCAACCCCATGTCCTCAAGTCCATACTCTACGCCTGCGTCTCTATTCCTGTCCTGCTACTAGGTTCTTCATAACTTTTTTTTTTTTCTGGATTCCATATGTATGTGTTAGCATATGGTATTTGTTTTCCTCTTTCTGACTTACTTCACTCTATAAGACAGACTCTAGGTCCATCCACCTCACTACAAATAACTAAATTTCATTTCTTTTTATGGCTGAGTAATATTCCATTGTATATATGTACCACATCTTCTTCATCCATTCATCTGTCGATGGGCATGTAGGTTGCTTCCATGTCCTGGCTATTGTAAACAAAGCAGCAGTGAACATTGTGGTACATGACTCTTTTTAAATTATAATTTTCTCAGGGTATATACCCAGTAGTGGGATTGTGGGGTCATATGGTAGTTCTACTTTTAGTTTTTAAAGGAATCTCCATACTGTTCTCCATAGTGGCTGTATCAATTTATATTCCCATCAACAGTGCAAGAGGGTGCCCTTTGCTCCACACCCTCTCCAGCATTTATTGTTTGTAGATTTTTTGATGATTGCCATTCTGACTGGTGTGAGGTGATTCCTCATTGTAGTTCTGATTTGCATTTCTCTAATGATTAGTGATGTTGAGCATCCTTTCATGTGTTTGTTGGCAATCTATATATCTTCTTCGGAGAAATGTCTGTTTAGGTCTTCTGCCTATTTTTGGATTGGGTTGTTTGTTTTTTTGATATTGAGCTGCATGAGCTGCTTGTAAATTTTAGAGATTAATCCTTTGCCAGTTGATTCATTTGCAAATATTTTCTCCCATTCTTAGGGTTGTCTTTTTGTCTTGTTTATGGTTTCCTTTGCTGTGCAAAAGCTTTTAAGTTTCATTAGGTCCCATTTGTTTATTTTTGTTTTCATTTCCATTTCTCTAGGAGGTGGGTCAAAAAGGATCTTGCTGTGATTTATGTCGTAGAGTATTCTGCCTATGTTTTCCTCTAAGAGTTTTAGAGTGTCTGGCCTTACATTTAGGTCTTCAATCCGTTTTGAATTTATTTTTGTGTATGGTGTTAGGAAGTGTTCTAATTTAATTCTTTTACAAGTAGCTGTCAGGTTTTCCCAGCACCATTTATTGAAGAGGCTGTCTTTTCTCCATTGTATATTGTTGCCTCCTTTATCAAAAATAAGGTGACCATAGGTACATGGGTTTATCTCTGGGCTTTCTATCCTGTTCCATTGATCTATATTTCTGGTTTTGTGCCAGTACCATACTGTCTTGATTACTGTAGCTTTGTAATATAGTCTAAAGTCAGGGTGTCTGATTCCTCCAGCTCCGTTTTTCTTTCTCAAGATTACTTTGGCTCTCCGGGGTCTTTTATGTTTCCATACAAATTGTGAGATTTTTTTGTAGTTCTGTGAAAAATGCCATTGGTAGTTTGACAGGGATTGCATTGAATCTGTAGATTGCTTTGGGTAGTATAGCTATTTTCACAATGTTGATTCTTCCAATCCAAGAACATGGTAGATCTCTCAATCTGTTTGTATCATCTTTAATTTCTTTCATCAGTGTCTTATAGTTTTCTGCATACAGGTCTTTTGTCTCCTTAGGTAGGTTTATTCCTAGGTATTTTATTCTTTTTGTCACAGTGGTAAATGGGAGTGTTTCCTAAATTTCTCTTTCACATTTTTCATCATTAGTATATAGGAATGCAAGAGATTTCTGTGCATTAATTTTGTATCCTGCTACTTTACCAAATTCATTGATTAGCTCTCGTAGTTTCCTGGTAGCATCTTTAGGATTCTCTATGTGTATTATCATGTCATCTGCAAAGAGTGACAGTTTTACTTCTTCTTTTCTGGTTTGGATTCCTTGTATTTCTTTTTCTTCTCTGATTGCTGTGGCTAAAACTCCCCAAACAATGTTAAATAATAGTGGTGAGGGCTTCCCTGGTGGCACAGTGGTTGAGAGTCTGCCTGCCGTTGCAGGGGACACGGGTTCATGCCCCAGTCCGGGAAGATCCCACACGCTGTGGAGTGGCTGGGCCTATGAGCCATGCCACTGAGCCTCTGCATCCGGATCCTGTGCTCCGCAACGGGAGAGGCCGCAACAGTGAGAGGCCCACGTACCACACACACACACACACACACACACACACACACAATAATAATAATAATAGTGGTGAGAGTGGGCAAACTTGTCTTGTTCCTGATCTTAGTGGAAATGGTTTCATATTTCATCACTGAGAATGATGTTGGCTATGGGTTTGTCATATATGGCCTTTGTTATGTTGAGGTAAGTTCCCTCTGTGCTACTTTCTGGAGGGTTTTTTTATCATAAATGGGTTTTGAATTTTGTCAAAAGCCGTTTCTGCATCTATTGAGATGATAATATGATTTTTATCCTTGAACTTGTTAATATGGTGTATCACATTGATTGATTTGCATATATTGAAGAATCCTTGCATTCCTGGGATAAACCCCACTTGATCATGGTGTATGATCCTTTTAATGTGCTGTTGGATTCCGTTTGCTAGTATTTTGTTGAGGATTTTTGCATCTATGTTCATCAGTGATATTGGCCTGTAGTTTTCTTTCTTTGTGACATCTTTGTCTGGTTTTGGTGTTAGGGTGATGGCGGCCTTGTAGAATGAGTTTGGGAGTGTTCCTCCCTCTTCTATTTTTTGGAATAGTTTGAGAAGGATACATGTTAGCTCTCCTCTAAATGTTTGATACTGCTCTCCTGTGAAGCCATCTGGTCCCGGGCTTTTGTTGGTTGGAAGATTTTTAATCACAGTTTCAATTTCAGTGCTTGTGATTGGTCTGTTAATATTTTCTATTTCTTCCTGCTGAAGTCTTGGGAGGTTATGCTTTTCTAAGAATTTGTCCATTTCTTCCAGGTTGTCCATTTAATTGGCATATAGTTGCTTGTAGTAGTCTCTCATGATCCTTTGTATTTCTGCAATGTCAGTTGTTACTTCTCCTTTTTCATTTCAAATTCTTTTGATCTGAGTCTTCTACCTTTTTTCTTGATGAGTCTGGCTAATGGTTTATCAGTTTTGTTTATCTTCTCAAAGAACCAGCTTTTAGTTTTTTTGATCTTTGCTATTGTTTCCTTCATTTCTTTTTCATTTATTTCTGATCTGATATTTATGATCTTTCCTTCTGCTAACTTTGGGGTTTTTTTTTGTTCTTTCTCTAATTGCTTTAGGTGTAAGGTTATGTTGTTTATATGAGATGTTTCTTGTTTCTTGAGGTAGGATTGTATTGCTGTAAACTTCCCTCTTAGAATTGCTTTTGCTGCATCCCATAGGTTTTGGGTTATTGTGTTTTCATTGTCATTTGTTTCTAGGTATTTTTTGATTTCCTAAGTGATCTCTTGGTTATTTAGTAGTATATTGTTTAGCCTCCATGTGTTTGTGTTTTGTACAGTTTTTTGTTGTAATTTATATCTCAGGGCATTGTGGTTGGAAAAGATACTTGATACAATTTCAATTTTCTTAAATTTACCAAGGCTTGATTTGTGACCCAAGATATGATCTATCCTGGAGAACGTTCCATGAGCACTTGAGACGAAAGTGTATTCTCTTCTTTTTGGATGGAATGTCCTATAAATATCAATTAAGTCCATCTTGTTTAATGTATAATTTAAAGCTTGTGTTTCCTTATTTATTTTCATTTTAGATGATCTGTCCATTGGTGAAAGTGGGGTGTTAAAGTCCCCTACTATGAATGTGTTACTGTTGATTTTCCCTTTTAAGGCTGTTAGAATTTGCCTTATGTATTGAGGTGGTCCTATGTTGGGTGCATAAATATTTACAATTGTTATATCTTCTTCTTGGATCGATCCCTTGATCATTATGTAGTGTCTTTCTTTGTCTCTTGTAATAGTCTTTATTTTAAAGTCTGTTTTTTCTGATACAGGAATTGCTACTCCAGCTTTCTTTTGTTTTCTATTTGCATGGAATATCTCTTTCTGTCCCCTCACTTTCAGTGTGTATTTGTCCCTAGGTCTGAAGTGGGTCTCTTGTAGGCACTATATATACGGGTCTTGTTTTTGTATCCATTCAGCCAGTCTACATCTTTTTGTGGGAACATTTAATCCATTTATATTTAAGGTAGTTATCGATATGTATGTTCCTATTACTATTTTGTTAATTGTTTTGGGTTTTTTTTTATCATAGTAGGTCCTTTCCTTCTCTTGTGTTTCCTCCTAGAGAAGTTCCTTTAGCATTTGTTGTAAAGCTGGTTTGGTGGTGCTGAATTCTCTTAGCTTTTGTCTGTAAAGGTTTTAATTTCTCCATCGAGTCTGAATGAGATCCTTGCTGGGTAGAGTAATCTTGCTTGTAGGTTTTTCCCTTTCATCACTTTAAATGTATCCTGCCACTCCGTTTTGGCTTGCAGAGTTTCTGCTGAAAGATCAGCTGTTAACCTTATGGGGATTCCCTTGTATGTTATTTGTTGTTTTTCCCTTGTGATTTTAATATTTTTTCTTTGTATTTATATTTTGATAGTTTGACTGATATGTTTCTTGGCATGTTTCTTCTTGGATTTATCCTGTGTGGGACTCTCTGCACTTCCTGGCTTTATCATCTATTTCGTTTCCCATGTGAGGGAAGTTTTCAACTATAATCTCTTCAGATATTTTCTTAGTCCCTTTCTTTTTCTCTTCTCGGACACCTATAATTTGAATATTGGTGCATTTAATGTTGTCCCAGAGGTCTCTGAGCCTTTCCTCAATTCTTTGCATTCTTTTTTCTTTATTCTGCTCTGCAGTAGTTACTTCCACTCTTTTATCTTCCAGGTCACTTATCCGTTCTTCTACCTCAGTTATTCTGCTACTGATTCCTTCTAGACAATTTTAAATTTCATTTACTGTGTTGTTCATCATTGTTTGTTTGCTCTCTAGTTCTTCTACGTCCTTGTTAAACGTTTCTTGTATTTTCTCCATTCTATTTCCAAGATTTTGGATCATCTTTACTATCATTACTCTGAATTCTATTTTCAGGTAGACTGCCTATTTCCTCTTCATTTGTTAGGTCTGGTGGGTTTTTACCTTGCTCCTTCACGTGCTGTGTGTTTCTCTGTCTTCTCATTTTGCTTAACTTACTGTGTTTGGGGTCTCCTTTTCACAGGCTGCAGGTTCGTAGTTCCCGCTGTTTTTGATGTCTGCCCCCAGTGGCTAAAGTTCGTTCAGTGGTTTGTTTAGGCTTTCTGGTAGAGGGGACTAGTGCCTGTGTTCTGGTGGATGAGGCTGGATCTTGTCTTTCTTGTGGGTAGGACTGAGTCCAGTTGTGTGTTTTGGGATGTCTGTGACCTTATTATGATTTGAGGCAGTCTCTTTGCTAATGGGTGGGATTGTGTTCCTATCTTGCTAGTTGTTTTGCATAGGGTGCAAAGGGTGTCCAGCACTGTAGCTTGCTGGTCATTGAGTGGAGCTGGGTCTTAGCATTGAGATGGAGATCTCTGGGAGAGCTTTTGCCGTTTGATATTAATGGAGCCGGGAGGTCTCTGGTGGACCAGTGTCCTGAACTTGGCTCTCTCATCTCAGAGACACAGGCCTGACACCTGGCTGGAGCACCAAGACCCTGTCAGCCACATGGCTCAGGTAGAAAAGAAAGAAAGAAAGAAAGGAAGGAAGGGAGGGAGGGAGGGAGGGAGGGAGGATAAAATAAAATAAAGTTAGTAAAATAAAAAATAACTAATAAAAAATTAACAAGTAATTTAAAAAAAGGAAAAAAAGAAAGAAGACAGCAACCAAACCAAATAACAAATCCACCAATGATAACAAGCACTAAAAAGTATACTAAAAAAAATGCAAAAAAAAAAAGTGGACAGACAGAACCCTAGGACAAATGGTAAAAGCAAAGCTATACAGATAAAATCACACAAAGAAAGATACACACAAAAAGAGAAAAAGGAAAAAATATATATATATATCATTGCTCTCACAATCTACTGCCTCAATTTTGGGCTAACCCATTGTCTATTCAGGTATTGCACAGATGCAGGGGTCGTTCAGTTGATTGTGGGGATTTAATCCGCTGCTCCTGAGGCTGCTGGGAGAGATTTCCCTTTCTTTTCTTTGTTTGCACAGCTCCTGGGGTTCAGCTTTGGGTTTGGCCCTGCCTCTGCGTGTAGGCCGCCTGAGGGCGTCTGGTCTTCATTCAGACAGGACGGGGTTAAAGGAGCAGCTGATTTGGGGGCTCTGACTCACTCAGGCCACGGGGAGGCAAGGGTATGAGTGCGGGGCGAGCCTGCAGCGGCAGAGGCCAGCATGACGTTGCACCAGCCTGAAGTGCGCTATGTGTTCTCCCGGGAAAGTTGTCCTTGGATCCCAGGACCCTGGCAGTGGCGGGCTGCACAGGCTCCCTGGAGGGTAGGTGTAGTTAGTGACCTGTGCTTGCACACAGGCCTCTTGGTGGCTGCAGCAGCAGCCTTAGCATCTCATGCCCGTCTCTAGTGTCTGCGCTGATAGCTGTGGCTCACGCCTGTCTCTGGAGCTCATTTAGGCTGTGCTCTGAATCCTCTTTCCTCGCTCACCCCGAAACAATGGTCTCTTGCCTCTTCGGCAGCTCCACACTTTTTCCCGGACTCCCTCTCAGCTAGCTGTGGTGCACTAGCCCCCTTCAGGCTGTGTTCCCGCAGCCAACCCCAGTCCTCTCCCTGGGATCCGACTGAAGCCGGAGCCTCAGCTCCCAGCCCCAACCCTTCCCCGGCGGGTGAGCAGACAAGCCTCTCGGGCTGGTGAGTGCCGGTCGGCACCGATCCTCTGTGCAGGGATCTCTCCGCTTTGCCCTTCGCACTCTGTTGCTGCGCTCTCCTCCGTGGCTCCGAAACTTCCCACCACCACCCCGCCCCCGCCCCCGCTAACCCCAGTCTCTATCCGCAAAGGGCCTTCCTAGTGTATGGAAACCTTTCCTCCTTCACAGCTCCCTCCCACTGGTGCAGGTCCCGTCCCTATTCTTTTGTCTCTGTTTTTTCTTTTTTCTTTTGCCCTACCCAGGTACGTGGGGAGTTTCTTGCCTTTTGGGAGGTCTGAGATCTTCTGCCAACATTCAGTGGGTGTTCTGTAGGAGTTGTTCCACGTGTAGATGCATTTCTGATGTATTTGTGAGGAGGAGGGTGATCTTCATGTCTTACTCTTCCGCCATGTTGAAGGTCTCCAGGTCCTGGCCCTTTTGAGAGTAGCTTGGGACCTTGTCCTGAGAAAAGTTTACATATGTCTCTCTAATTGTTTCTCAGTAATTTTTGAGTGTGGAGTCCCTTCTGCCCCACCCTCCAGAGGGCATACAAGGACCTCTTGGTTCTAAGCTGCTGCTCAGACAGTGGTTTGGGTTGTTTCCGAGCACTAAGAAGAAATGATAAGAGGTGAACAGAAGTGCCCGGTTGGTTAATCAGCTCTTTAAGTATTCTAGTCTCTAATATATATAGTAGGGCTTTTAATGATATTTTAAATATTCAGATCATGGGTATATACCTAATTATACATGAGTGAGTCTAGGGCTCTTACTTCAGCATAGTTATGTTGTAGGTGTCTCATATTCTATTTCCCTTTTTGGGAGGACATGAAGTAGTTTAAATTTTAAGTAAAGTCCTAATTGGCACACAAGGTGGCCCTGTAAGCACAGCTTTAGGGTGGGGCTTCCCCAGACGTGTTGCCCAAGATCAGAGATGTAGTAAGGGAAAGCACACAGGCTTTGCGGTTTGAGCCCAGATTTATTTAGCCATTTGGTTGAAGCAAGTTGCTTCATCTGTTTTGGAGCCTCAGTTTTCTCACCTGTAAACTGAAATTAACAATGGTACCAGCGTTACTATGAGGATTAACTGAGATGGCACATGAAGAGAAACATACAGACCATAGCGTCTGGCACATGTTTAATGCTCACTAGGTATATTTAATAATACCGTATACTTGCCTGATGGTGTTCTTAACTTGTAATTTCATGGCTATCCTTCTAAAAGAGTGATACTGAAAAACAGAGGATGGCCAGTTACCATCCACATTTGAATATTTCAGTTACCTCTTTCTCTCTCTGTTGCTATTGTGTCACAATCAATTGATAAGTAGAATAACTAGAGGTATTAGAACTTCAGCCACAAAGTATCAATAACCTTGATTTCTATGGCTTTATTTGTGTGTGTATGTGTAAGCTGTTTGTCCTGGGACTATAGATAAATATTTATAAATTCATTCCTATCTGGCATGAGTACTTCTCTTTGCTTTTGACTTGTTCACAAATCATATTCCCACTTCTAATGGTTAGGTAACACAGTGACTCGACCTCGGCTGCCATTATGAAAGTGTAAAGTTAAATCCAGTTTGTTTTCAACCTTGACACAGAGAGAAGACCCTGCCATCATACTTAATAGCCTCTTGGAGGCTTGGAAACGTGAATGTGTTTCTTCTCTTTATGACCCTTTTGCTCAGCTGTTGTAGCTGATGGTGGATTCTCCTGCTAGGGTTACATGTCACTGATGGTTTGGCAGGCTGGCTTTATTTTAAATAAATGCTTCAGAGATTCCTACTTTTCCACTAAAAATAAGTCAAAATGTTGGGAAGGGAACATGAATTGTAGTTATTTGAGCAAGGAAAGCCCTCCAAATAGCTTGCAGAGAGGCCTTGATAGATGGAAGAAACAGCAGGCTGGAGTCTGGGGGGTACTTGCCTAGTGGCAGAGCCAGAACCATTGGCAGATATATGATCTTGAGAGAAGCACTTCTGTTTTATCTGAGGCTCAAGTTGTACTATCTACAGAATGGAAGCTAAAAATGCATTCTACATCCTCAACCTCTTTTGGTTCTTAGAACCCCTCTGATCCGTTGATCGAAGCTATACCCTGTCTCTACCAAAAAAACCCCACATATTCCCAGACACTTTCACCAGTTCTCACTTGCCCCTTCCCACCCCACTCAGAGACCCCCTGGTGGTGTGCAGGGCCTTAATTAAGAGCTCCCTATATTTGGTACCTTCAAGCTATATTTGGCTCCAGAATATTTCCCCCAGTGCTGTGGGAAGTACCTTGCATACTTGTTCTCCTGTTTGAATGGTTGACCTCTGTGGTCAGGATTTCTTTGCTGTGTCTAAGTTTATCAGCATGGAGGAGGACTCTGTGATACGGTTTCACTTGACATTTTGAAATGATTGGGCTTTGAATCTAAGCTGAAATTTGCTCTCCCTCATCAGTATTTTTAGGACCAGCCCAGAAATGAAGATATTTGGGAAGTGCCTAGGCACATCTAGATTTCGTTTAGGCAGATTTCAAGCATCAGGAGTTTCTACACTTATTACACAAACGGAGGTTAAACCATGCACAACTTTTCTTTTATTCTTCTTTTGTTACTTGGACAATCTGTAGAAGATCATCTGTCATTTTGGGGTTGGGGTACAACTTGGCAAAACAGGCAAAGGTAACGCTCAGGGGTCATAACAGTTTGCTTTGGCCTGCCTTTATGGCCAGAATAGATTGCTGTGACTGTAGCAATTACGAGGCACTCCGTATCAGTTGTTGAGAAACGCCTGGCCCAAGAGGACCATATTCTTCCTTTTATATGGCACTGGCTAGCTTTTTTTTTTCCAAAAAAAATTTTATGCTTGAAGCCTCCACAGTGCCCTGTGAAGTATTGCTGCTGTAGTCCTGTTTAATGGTAGTAGTAGGAGAAACAGGAAGCTTTCAGACATTATACCCATATTTTTATCAGTGGAAGTAAGGTATAAAGCCTCCTATGTGCCAGAAATCGGTGGAATAAGAAGGAAAATGAAAGCTGGTCTTTGGCCCAAATAACTTCAGTCAGCAAATAATAATTGAGCAACTATAATACATATTGAACAGAACCCTATGGATGAAATGTTGAATAAAAGCTAGCGTGGTCCCTACACTCAGAAGGTTTATAGTCTCATAGGGTAGCCAGAAATTATTTTTAAAAAATACAAAAACATAAAATTATGTCTCTGATGAGTGCTTTAAAGAAGACATATTAATGCTGGAAGATTTTACCCAAAGAAAACTTGCCTAGCTGGGAAGGCCATACGAGATCCTGTTTAGAAATTGATGATTGAATTGAGATGTAAAGGATGGAGGGGTGCTAACTAAGTAGAGTCAGAGATGGGGAAATAGCTGGGGTGGGGGAGCATGTGCAAATGCCCTGTGGCAAGGGAGAGGGGTTGATACGGTGGGAACATAAGACCAGAGCAGGCTGAAGATATCAGATGAGGATAAGATGAGCAGGGCCAATTAATGTCTTCTGGATTGTGTTTAGGATCTTGTTCTTTATCTCAAGTATAGTGGGAAACCACAGAGAGGCCAGAAGCAGGGGGCATCAGATTTGTGTTTCAATAAGGTCACTGTAGCATTTGAGTGGAAAATAGATGGGAGGAGATATAAGTGGAAAGGAAAAAGGAGCTTGGAAGACAGTCAAGAGTTTAGACCACATGATAGGGCGTATCCTTAGTTGCTATCATGGAAAGCAATAAGAAGCACCGAAAGTGAGGAATCATGTAGTTTAAGAATTAGAGGAGAGCGATGCATCCTGTTTGGCTGGCTTCATAAAAGAGTTGGATTCAACTGGGTGGGATTTTATTGGTAAACTAGTAGGGGTTAGGGATGGGATTGAGAGACAGAGAGAAATAGGGAGCAAAAATATCAAAGTGAGAGAACCCAGGCGGTGACCAAAGAACAACAGACACGTAGATGAGTGTGATGAAAGCACCGGGTGGGACCAGCAACTCCTGCTTTCCTTCTCCTCCCTGGAGAACCTAGAAGGGACAAGAACCTTAACCCCCAAAGAAAGGAGCCCTGGCCATGTTCCTGAGGCCTGGACTGAGTGAAGAGGCGGGAGCTCAGCTGCGGAAGCTGTGGTCCAGGCAGCAGTGTGAGCAGGGTGGGCTGAGCCCCAGGGCTGACTTACTGCCGAGACCTGGAACATGGGTTCATGGGGCCTGGATTCCACTGGTCAGGGAGTTTGATTGTTTAGAAATCTGGGACAAGGTGGAAGCGGCAGAGAAAAGCTGACTGGCCCACCTGTGGGAGTGGTGACCCAAGAGGAACAAAGGCCAGGTGCCCTCTGAGATGCAAGGTGGATGCTTGGTGAATATGGGCACCCTGGCCCATAAAACTTACTAAAATTGATAGGTTACTACTGTGGGTGCCAAAGATACATTCCCAGTCAAACATGCCAGGGAAGGAGACGGGATGGTTGGTAAGCCAAGCTTCTCAAGTCTCCTCAGTTCTTTGTGGGAGACATGCTTGAATTGGTGACAATGGTATTCTTATTGTCCAGGGTTAAGTGGCCCTAGATCTCACAAGACCCCATTTGGGGTTTATCAAGCTTCTTAACATGCCACCAAGTCAGTCTGAAACTCCAGAGTGTTTTCCTTATATGCATCACAGCTGAATTTAACCAGCCGCACACCTGGCTATAACATCTTGGTTCTGAGTACCCATCCTTACTAGGACACTAGCGCCATGTTGCTACCCTGTCCACAGGATACAGAGTAATGATGGGGCCCCTCACATGTGCAGCCCCTTATCAGGGACCAAGCGGTGGACGTTATCATCCATTGAAGGCTGGTGAGCAGCACAGTTTGCCGTGTCTGTTCAGGGCTTATCGAAAAGAGGTTGAACGTTTATACAGACTTATAGAGATGAACTGAATGGGAGAAATGAAACAGAGTAAGAAAATGACATTTGTGATATTTATGATTATATTTTATTGCCATTTAATGTGCCCTTCCTGCATGCTAGGCCCTTTGGTAACTCATTTCATCTGCCCAGTGACCCTTGAAATGGACATAATCTTGCCCGTATCACAGATGAGGGAACTGAACCTTAAGGAGTTTACTTAGTTTGCCCACAGTCATAGAACATGTGACTGGAGGCGCCCGGGCATGAAGTTTGCCTGAGCCCAGAGCTGCCCAAGGACCCTGTGTGGATTCCAAGATCCTTTTCTGCCATTGGTTGGTGCAGATGTTGCAGAAAAATGTCAGGCACTCTCTTGGCCTCTTGGCAAAGCCTGTCTCAGCTTGTTTCCTGTAAGGGAACCCACTTAAAGGAATGACTCTCCCCAGGTTCCTCAACTGATCATCCGAGGATATTAGCCCCAGAGTTTATAAGCTCATCCAGCCGCAGGTTCCATTGCACTGCATGTTGCAGTGAAATCACCCCTTGAATCAGGACCCTTCAGACACAGCCGTTCATGTCTTTAGTCTCCAAACAGAAGATATTCTCATCATAATGCCTTTCCAGCAAAGATATTAATAGTGGTGCCCCTCTCCCTGGTGTGTTCACATTTTTTAAGAAAAATATTCTTGCATCTATCAAAGCACCTGCTATCCGAAGATTTCCTATTTGCTGTAGTTTTTTAAAGAAAAATCTTGTAAAAAAGATTAAAACTGCTTTCAAATGGGACTTAGATTGCTGAAGACTGAAATTCATTTCCTTGAACTTTATTTAACTGGGACACAGAATCATTCTGAGAGAATCATTTAAATTAATACGAAGCATTACGGTGTTAAAGGGGAAAAAATGTCACCCTAATTCCCAATTTCAGAATTTCTCAAGACCTGTGTTCTGGGCTGTGACCGCTGCGATTTTGTGCATCTGAGGTTGAGGTGGCTGAAAAGCCCGCATTTATCCGGAAGTCACATTTTCAGGCTCTGAGGCTTTGATGACTAACGTAGAGGGAAAATTTATTTTTTCTTCCCTGGTCATTCAGTTAGAAATCACTGGTTCACTAGCGAACCTTGGTTAAATGTGGAAAATCTGGGAGGGAAAAAAAAAGGCTAGAGTGGGAGGTGGAGGTTTTTGCATCCCAAGCCTAATTAACCCCAAGCTGTGTTAGTTTCAGATGAGACAGCTTGTATGAAAATTTAGGAGTCCAGGAGAACAACAATAACAAAAATTAACAAATGGCAGGATGAGCAGCAGAAGGGAAAATCAAACATATGCTGCTCGTTTGAAATGTAGTTTCATTAAAGTTTTTTTCCATTGCACCCTAAAACAATCTGTCCTTGCCAGACAGATTGGACACCGAAAGCCTGTTCCCTCCGCTTGCTTTCCTAGTTGTAAGGCAGCCTTTTAAAAGTAAAAGCTCAGGGCTTCCCTGGTGGCGCAGTGGTTGAGAATCTGCCTGCTAATGCAGGGGACACGGGTTCGAGCCCTGGTCTGGGAGGATCCCACGTGCCGCGGAGCGACTAGGCCTGTGAGCCATGGCCGCTGAGCCTGCGCGTCCGGAGCCTGTGCTCCACAACGAGAGAGGCCGCGATAGTGAGAGGCCCACGCACCGTGATGACGAGTGGCCCCCTCTTGCCACAACTAGAGAAAGTCCTCACACAGAAATGAAGACCCAACACAGCAAAAATAAAATTAAAAAAATAATAATAAAATAAAATAAAACTAAGAGCTCAGCCGCTTGAGACAAAAAATTTAAAAATTGTCAGCTTGTCTTTGGAGGTAAAGTAACGAAGCCCGTGCCTCTTCCCGCCACTTCACTGGCGGTGAGGTGGCAGCAGCACTTGGCTGTTTGTGTTCAGTCAACACTAATCAATAAACATCTGTTAGAATGAGCCTCCGTGCCTCTTTACGATTCATTATGCTTCATTAGGAATTGGTTTTGTCTTCAAGGGAGGGGAAAAAATCTCATGTAATTAAAGAATAGTATCTTACACTCCCATATTTTTCCCCCTAAAGACCTAAATTCTTTTAAGGCCATTATTTACAGTACATTTATCTGTATTTAAATGTAGCTACTTTTCCTTGAAAAGACCATCTGTTCATAAAGACCATCCTCTTTAATCCTCCCAGAGGTAAACGTGGGAGAGCAGCGGTACTCACTGAGGAGTGTGGTTAAATGAAAATGTATGAGACCTGACTTAGAGGGAGGGTGGGCACCCAGCAAAGTGATATTTAGTCACGTCCTGGGTCGGAGTGAAAAGGAAACGCAGAGTTTTCTGGAGGGAGACGTGCAGTTGAAATGACAGTCTTTGGAAATGGCTTTACCTAAGGGAGGTGTAATATCAGAAATTCTCAAGGCTGTTAACTTCAGTGATCCTTTTGCCGGGTTTATTTTGACAATTTAAGCGGCCCCTGAAGTATCTGACAGGCAGTATATTTTGTTATTTTCCTTTTGAGAAAATATCTTGCTTTTGAGGGGCTGCTGGAAATATTAGTATAAATGATGCAGCTGTAGCCATGTAAGTCACCTTAAAGGCACTATGAGTTTATCCCGGCTGAGTCTAAAACAGATCTTAAATGAGTCTGGGCTTCCTGAACTGCTTTAGGTTCACATAGGTTCCTGCCCTCTTTCTGGGCAGTTCTTCACTTTATCAAAAACCCCCAGTTTATATTGTGAAATCAAATTGAAATTGTATGATCTCATCACCTGCAGCTGAGAGTCCTGGACACCTGACCTTTGTAGGAAAGTACACAGTTGAGATTAGCAGTGGGTACCACCTAAAGCAAGTTTGCCTTCCACAGCCTTTCTTATATATTAAAAATGTCTCCTTAGAAAGAGAGGTGGTATTTTTCCTTATTTCAGTGTCCCTCCAAATTGGTGAAGAAGGAAAATTTCTCACCTACCCCTGATCCTTTATAATAGTACTGTTGCTTACGTTCTGCTTGTTGGAGTGAAGTGAGATTCTTTGCAATGCTATTGTGAGAGACTGGGTCTTATGTCTTGTGATATCCTGATTGTTTCTTTGTTCTTTATTCCGCCTTCCTTTTTTGTTTTCTAAAGTATCTCGTTTTTTCCATTCTGTTTCTTTTATTTTTCTTTCTTGGTTACCACCCCCCTTTCCTTCTCCTTTTCCTTATTTTTTGTTTAGTCTTTTCTTCCCCGTCCTTCCCTAATAAAGAATTATGGTAACTCCAAATACCTTCCATGATATTTTGTTGCATTCCTCAGATCTACCAAGCTTATCCTGCAAATATAGAAACTGAGGTGCATCTGGGAACCATGCTCATTCTTAGTGAGCGTCTTTGCTAAATTATTACCAACAATTTAAACATAATGTGTTTTAGAATTTTACCTAGCTTTTGTTAGGTTTGTAGGCTATAGTTCTTTTAGATCAAGGTCAGTGTGTGTGGGTTGTACAGGTTATGTCATGCATGACAGTTCCTGGCCAAAGTGGAAATGAGGATGCAGTCCAGTCGAGGCTTCCACTGTAAGCCCCACACCTGGGGACCATGAAAGGGCGCTTTCTCCCTTGAGTGCCATCTTCATATTAACCCAGTAGAAGGTCGAGTACTACAGCTATCCCTGTCTGGAGACTCTGCTTATGATGGTGATTCTTCACAGGTTCCCAAAAGCAGTTCAGCAATTTTCTCTGCCAGTTCTAGGGTTATCCTTTTTTGGACACCTTTGCATATGGTGACGTCTTCTCAGAGACGCTCACATCAGTTCAGCAGTTTTATCTGCACGTTCTTGCCATTCATCCAGTCTAGAAAGGCCTTTAAAACAATGGCATGCTCCCTTGTGGTCTCATTTCCCAGCCTCTCTTGGCCATTGGTTCTCTGGGCGACCAGTTTGATTTGCTTTTTGTAGCGTGATCATCCTTTTTGACAGAAGGGAAAGGAGGAAATTTGAAGCTGATTCAACTGCTTCTCTGATGACCTAGTTGTATTTATAGATTAAAGGATATTAATATTTATAGATAGTTTTGAATATCAGCTTTAATATAAAGTTAGTTATCATCCTGGGTATTGTATTGTGTGGGCTGGAAGGTGGATTTACTTAATCCTCTTTAAAAAGTCCCTTTAAGAATCCCTTAGAGCTATGGCTTTGTCTAATAAACAAACCCCAGTGTTAGGCTAGACTTGGGAGGTGTGTCCCTCTCTCTTGATGAGGGTGGGAGAAGGTTGGTCACTCATGGGTGTGTTAATGCAAAATCTTAGAGTATGTTATGTTACCAAGAAATTTTATTCTCTAGCTCCAAGAGGACATAATTCTGCGAGACAAAATAAGTAAACTAGAAATTACTGTCATCTCTTAAATAGTATTCTCCTACAGTAAATGTATAAAGCAAGCAGGGAGATACTTCTGTAGCTCTGTGAGGTTTAGTATATGATTAAATATATTCTCACATATACATGCATATGTATATGTCAGATATATCTCCTTAATAGAGTCTATATTTTCTATAGTCACAGATACCTGCAACCCTGTGTTGTATTTCATGCTGCGTTCTGCTAGACATTTAAAGCCTTACAAATTTAGGAAGTAATATTTAATAAAAGAAGCATGCTATTGATTTCTGTCATAATGTAAGCATTGTTTTGCTAACTCTATGATCTACTTGCCTTAAAACCTTCCTATAATTAGATATTTCCTAAGGTTTGAGGTTAATAGAGCAGAGTGTCTCAAACCTTCTCCCCCGCCACTGCCAAGAACATCATTATCCCCTGAATAAGACTTTTTGTTCTAATAGATTTTATCCTGATGTTACTTTGATTTCTGAAACTGATGTTGAATTTCTCCCTTTCAAGTTTATGGTCTGGTAGATTTCATGCTGAGTTTCAGATGCTGAGCCTAATGATATTCACATTGGCGGCATTATATTGATTTGTTTTGGTATGATGTATAGGGCTTTTAAAAATAATAACACTGAATAATTATACATATACAATATACTTTTTCCCGCTTATGCACACTGGAAGTAAGATTTATGTTCACCATCATGTGATTCATCTTATAAATGTCTAAATTCAGAACTCTGAATTGATGACATTTTTAATTGGGAATAGGTAGTGATGTGTGTCTTCCCTTGTTATTTCCTAAAGGTTCAGTATTTGAGTGCTGCTTTTTACCTGTTACAATTTATTTTATGGGCTTTGTTGGGGCATTTTATGATTGATATATACACGTGAGAGAGACTTTCGTTCTAATTAACCAAACGCTAAAGAAAAATTGGGTAACTAGCCCTGTATGTGAAATATAAACCCTTTTAGTTTTATGTTACACTCTGGAAATGAGTTAAACGTCCATCACGTGGGGTAATGGATATGAAGTTACTTTTGTATAATACGTGTCAATTGATAAAGTGTTGGGTTAATGGATGATACGCATTGGTCCACACAGCCCGTTGTTCATGGAGAATAGAACATGTGAACATGAATGGCATGTCATATCTGAAATACACCCAAACCTTAAGCTAATTTCAAATATTCCCTTTTCATACCTCTGTGCAAAGGAAGTTTCCAGGGCCTAAAATCAATTTTAGTGTAATGTATTTGAGCTTTTACCGTGAATAATAGACAGGCTGTTTTAAAGAGCTTGACCAAAAAATTAAAGTTATTAAGTACAAAAAACCAAAGCCCAAGTTATTATGGGTCAGCTGACTTATGGGTTGCTTTATTTAAAAAACGATTCCATACAGATACCTGACATTAAATGCATTGAAAATCTTAGTTGGTTGACCAGATTTATTCCCTTTTTAACCAGCTGTGCTTTTGTTGTATAAAAACAGCTTTGCTGGGGTCTTTGCCAACAGACAGCAAACTATTATGATGAAAAATGTGACTTTTTAGTGACCTGCATCTGTTTACCAATTCACATCCAACATTTTAAATTGTCTTCTCTTAATTTGCTTGCCTGTGTTCCCATGAAAACCATTCATTTATTTACTCACAAGATATTTTAAGATGAGCCATTTCCCCCAATTGGTAGTATAGCTTTCTGGAAAGAGAAGTCATCGTGGAGTCCAGCAGATCTGTCCTTGAAACTGGGGTTCTACCACTTCATAAACAATCTCTGGGAAATCTCTTTATTTTTCTAAACCTCACTTACTTAATTTTTAGGACTAAATAAGATTATAAAAATGATATTAACACATATATGTGGAATCTAGAAAAATGGTACAGATGAACTTATTTGCAAGGCAGGAATAGAGACACAGATGTAGAGAGTGGGTGTGTGGACATGGGGTGGGGGGAAGGGAGTGTGGGATGAATTGGGAGATTGGGATTGACATATATACACCACCATGTGTAAAACAGCTAGTGGGAACCTGCTGTATCACGCAGGCAGCTCAGCTCGGTGCTCTGTGGTGACCTAGATGGGTGGGATGGGGGGTGGTGGGAGGGAGGTCCAAGAGGGAGGGGATATACGTATACATATAGCTGGTTCACTTCATTGTAAAGCAACTATACCCCAATTAAAAAAAGAAAGAAAGAAAAAGGAAAGTTCGTAACATGGTACTTGGGCACTTAAAACCTGATACTCAGTGAAGGTTAGTTTCAATTGTACTAGGATTTAACCCATAGAATTCAGACTTGGAGTTTGAATGAGTGTGCATGAGTTTTAAGTTTTTTGACACAACCCAAAACCAGAAAAGCTTTAACACTAGCAACACTTGATGCTTTTCCTACTGTGTACTTGGCTTGTTAGAAATAAATACTGGCAGTGCTGAGTTCTATGCATAACGCATGTTTAACGGATATTAGAAAAATGTATGCACCTAGCTGTTCTTTTATCATTTTCTTTATTGTGATCTTCATCCCCACATGTCATGTTTGTGCTTTTGAACTAGCAAATACATATGTGAATAATTGCTTTAAGTTGGATTTTAATATTTAAATAAACATTTCAAGGAAAATGAAATTGTACTGAGGAAATAGTCATTGTTTTCTATCAGTTGCCTTGCAAGGTTAGAAAAGACATTCACATTTAAATATCTCTTTAACGATGGAAATGAAGAAAGCTCTATAACCTAGTAGTCAATAAGCCTGGGAATTAAACTCTGTAATTTAGGAACTCATTAGCCATCCTTTCGCTTAGGGCAATAATAATTTAATACCTTAACACCCCCTCACTCCAATGAAATGAATATCGTATTTCCATTCTAGGACCTTCTACTTTTCAGAACTTTTGATTGACAGTTAGCTGAAATACATTAAGGTGATCCTGAAGAGTATCGGTTTACTGTAAATAGATTATGCTTCCTTTTGGTTTTGACTAAACTTTGGGCAAAGTAGGTCTTAAGAAGAAAAACAAGAGAGAGAGAATGGGCAACACCAAGTATTTTCCAAGAGCCCCATCTCTAGTCAGTGGCATTTTTTGTTCAAACACAGAAGGCTGACTTTGTTCTCTATTTTCATATGTTTTAGAAACAATTTGCCATGTGGGTTGGCTTTCAAGATGAAAATATGAATGATAGGGTTCCTTTTGTTTGAGATGTGGTCAGGGCTGCTGAATTAAACATTTTGGTCCAAAAAGCCTGTTAATGGAACATCTCTATGGTGTCAGTTTGTTTAATGAATTATTTTGTGGAATATTTCTGCCCTGTGTTGAGAAGTATTGCTCGAGTGGTTGCATTAATTCATTTGTTGTGTGCCAGAAACTGTGCTAGGCCTGGGAGACTAAAAAGAAAAAAGAAACTGTGTCCTGTCTCTCAGGAAACTCATAGCTTAGCATTAGAAAAATGTGAAAAAGTGAGCTTTAAAATAATGTGTGAGGCATAACAGAGAGCTATGAGAACAATGAAATGAAGTGATTTTCTTCTTGAGGGAACAGGTGTTGATTAAATTTGAGTACTTACTATCTAATAATTAAGTAATTAAACTCATTACTTGGTACATGTATTGTATTTGCATGTTTCTAGGATTTTTTGCCCCTGGGGACTGCTTCATCTTTACATTTCCATTTCTGTAACTATCAGTTTGAGCTATAAATCAATCAAGCGGTAAGCTTGAAGAAGAGAAAAATGGCTTTAATAGCTAGTGTGTCCTAACATCTTTGAATTTTCCAATTAGTCGTGGTGAATTTAATCCACCCTAAAACCAAACACTGGGGGAATCCTTTAGGCATAAAATGCCGGGTCCAGTCTCCCACGCCCACCACTTTCAAACATTTTGGTGTTCAAGATAGGAAGGCATCAAGAATCATCTAGGAGTCTCAAAGACAATTTCTTTGAATGCACTATTAGTGAGTGAATTTAAGCTGTTGCTTCCTATGTTAGCTGTCAGAGTAATCTGACTACTTGGAGTCTCATCTGGGTATTCTGACGGCTAGTGATCGATACTCTCTCTCCTCATTTCTCAAGAGCTGGAGTAACTATAGGGACTCATAGTATAAAAGAGATATGCAAAATAACTTCAAAAAATAGAACCGGGCTTCCCTGGTGGCACAGTGGTTGAGAGTCCGCCTGCCGATGCAGGGGACACGGGTTCGTGCCCCGGTCCGGGAGGATCCCACATGCCGCGGAGCGGCTGGGCCCGTGAGCCATGGCCGCTGAGCCTGCGCGTCCGGAGCCTGTGCTCCGCAACGGGAGAGGCCACAACAGTGAGAGGCCCGCGTACCGCAAAAAAAAAAAAAAAAAAACAATGGGAAGTGTAAGTGAAAATTAGAAGTTCTCTTAACATGGGGGTAAAAGACAAATGCAAATACTCATAACAAAAGGAAAAGTAATTAGAAGAATGTAGTTAGTTGAGAGCGTGTTTTGCAGTTTTCCATGAGTATTGTTTTGCTTAGTACCCCTTCTCTATTCCCCGAAGCCTCAGCAACCATCTCTATATATACGGTTAACCCTCAAATTAATATCTCCATCCCAGACTTCTTTGCTCCCTCTTAACCTCCATCACCTAACTGCCTATTAGGCCTCTCTACCAGGGAGCCTAAAAGGTACCTCAGAGTCAATGGGGCTACCTTTTGGAGTTTATCAGTGAATGCCACAACCTAATGAGTCAAGTGAGAAACCTAGAGATGACCATTGATTCCTCCGGCTTCTTTATCTTCCCAAATCCAATTCGTCAGAAAATTCTTTAGATTTCACCTCATTGTGTTTCTTAAATCCATCTGTTTCTCCTCATTACCACTGCCACCACTTAATCGGAGCTACCGAATTTCTTACCTGAACCATTGAGTGACCTATTTATTGGTTGCTGTAAATATGGTTCCTGCCATGCTTCCCATATTATTTATGCCCCCTGAAGTCTGACTATTTCTCTCTCTCTCTCTCATTTTCTTAAGTCTTCCCATTGTTTCCCACTGCAACCCATGCACCTTAATAGGATCTGACCCCTACTTATTTCACCAAGCTTTTCTCTTTACACCCTTCCCCTCGCTGACTTGTTCCAGCTGCACTGTTCACCAGCTCCTTGAACACTGCATGTTCATTCCTTCCCCCAGGCCTTTGCAAGTGCTGTTCTCCCCTCTGCAGTGCTCTATTTTCATTCCACCACCTTTGTTCCACCTAATTAACGTTGACTCACTCTTTACTTCTCATCTTAAGTCTCATTTCTTTAGACCTGACTCCCCGCCTAAGTCAGCCTTCTTTGTCATGGGCTCCCATTGAACTGTACTCCTTTCCCTCAAAAAAGAGCTTAATTTGTCATTACACATTCACACCATCAGTGAATGTCTGCTCTTGCACTAGAGTTGGACTCTGTGAGGTCAGGGTTCTTGTCTGATTTGCTCGCCCCTGTGTCCCAGCATCAAGTACGTGAAAAGGTGCATTGCAAATATCTCTTGAAGCAAGAATGAATGGAGAGATGGACAGATGCATGGATGGATAGATGGATGGATAGATGGATGGATGGATGGATGGATGGATGGATGGATGGATGGATGGATGGATAGATAGATGGATGGATAGATGGATGGATGGATGGATGGATGGATGGATGGATGGATGGATGGATGGATGGATGGATGGATAGATGGATGGATAGATGGATGGATGGATGGATGAGTGAATGAATGAATGAATGACTCAAATTACTTCCTGTGAGATTTTGCACCTCCCTCGGTGTTGCCACATAGTTTATGCATTGAGGTGAGAGCTGGTATCCCAAATGATTAAGAATATGTGCTTCAAGTCAGAACATTTTGTTAGAATCTTTTACATATATGTTACTCACCCTCCTTCCCTGAACTTCATTTTTCTGTAAGACAGAGGCAATACTGTCTTATAGGTTCAGTGGTTGAAGAGATTAAATGAAATAGTCTATACTTAATTACTGGCATTCTGATTATTTATAATGAGGCATCATCATTAAATGGTAGCTATGACAGTGATTGAGAAGCATCAAAGAACTGGAGAAGAAATTCCACAGCTTTGGTGGTGGTGATGATCTCCATCACCACTCCATACATAGAGCAGAGCATGGAACCATCCTCACTGCTTTGCTGTCTGGCCGTTGTAATTACACATGAAAGGAGGACTGTAGTGCTGGTGCCTCATGTGTCTACCTCCTGCCAGAGGAGAGGACCTGAGGTCATTCGCGAATCTGGGTTTCCGGCACTTACCTTACCTTGTCTGTTATAGTTTAGTTTGATTACTTGAATGACAGTCAACACTCTGATACTGATTTTCAACGCATATACCAAAGCCACACACGATTAAAATGACACTAGATGGCGGGTAGAGGTTGCTATTTTGAGTCCTGAGGCTGAAAACTGGGATTGACATGACTTCACACTAGCAGAGCAAGTCGGGATTCTCCGGAGATTCTAGCTCATTGTCCCAACTGCGAGAGCAAGGGTGAGGAAAGAGAAAAGAGGAGAGGGTCATAGGTGGTTAGCACTGGAAGGGACCTTAGAGACATCTGGTTCAGGATAGCAAGGTAGTACCGGCTCATTGTTTGGAGTTGACGTTTGGTTTGAAACCTCTTTGTTAATCCTGATTTTGTTCATCTCTCCTTATTTATATGAGATACTTAATTATATTTCTTCATTACATTTTTTCTTCTTCAGTAGAAAGTCCGTCTGTAAGAGGAGAGCTTTCTTCAAAAGAGAAATCACCTACCTTTTCTCCCACAGCCTAGGCTATGTTCGTCAGTTCTCACTGTGGAGTGATCCACTTGGTGATTCTTTACAGTTCTTTTAAAGGCATCATGTGTTTTAATTTCAAGATCTAGTAAAAGAATCAGTATATATGCTGCTTCATATTATGAGCCAGTAACTTGCTATATTGAATGCACACATATGAAGCTCTGGTACAAGGGCCTACTGTACAAGAGATCGTGCTACTGTCAAAAAAATGTGCCAAGTCTTGAAATTTTGTCATGATTTTATTTTATTTATTTTATTTTTATTTTTTTGCGGTACGCGGGCCCCTCACTGCTGTGGCCTCTCCCGTTGCGGAGCACAGGTTCCGGACCCGCAGGCTCAGCGGCTATGGCTCACGGGCCCAGCCGCTCCACGGCATGTGGGATCTTCCCGGACTGGGACACGAACCCATGTCCCCTGCATCAGCAGGTGGACTCTCAACCACTGCGCCACCAGGGAAGCCCCTTTGTCATGATTTTAAATGCCTCCTCCTTTCCAGCACTTGCTTGTGACAAATACTCATCTCAGCTATAGAAGGGCTTTATTTTGAAGGTAGTTTGGTAGATGTAGATCATATGGCTACCTTTGCTGGCTAATTTAAGATCCTATGATGGTATATGATGTAGTTACGTTCAGCGGAAAAATTATATACATATGTATGTATATATACATATACATCCACATGTGTATACCCAGACATGCACACACACATGCATCCATGTTCAAGGATATATTTTTAAAAACGATGGGGCCCAAATATTAGAAGTACAATATTCCAGTCATTATTTCTAGTTTTGCTCTCATGTCTGAGAAATATTTGCTTACAGGATATGAAATACCTACTCTTCCTTGTATGTATCCAACAGTCCGTCATAAAAGTGGTCAAGTTCCAACATGTGCACATTATACAGAGAGGGGTCCTAAGAGTAATATTTGGTTGGTCCCAAAGGAAAGTCTCAGATCTTCATCACTAATCACATTCTGCTTTGGTGTCACACTTGAGAAGCACCAAGTGTCACTGAGACATTTTTTTCTCTGTCACTTGGGCAATGCTCATTGGGTGGATTTGCTACTAGTCACGATTACATTCATTGTATTGTTTCAAGAACAGGAGTCAACCGCTCTGGCACACCCACTACACGTTTGGAGCTCGGCTGGGCTGGTGTGTTCCTCTGTGCACTCATCAGTTTACCTTTACCCAGTGTTTACAGAGTTATTAGTTTGATAGGGCAGACACAATAAAATACCACAGACATGGTGGCTTAAACAACAAATATATTTTCTCATAGTTCTGAGGGTAGAAGTTCAAAGTCAAAGTGTCAGATTGTTCAGCTTCTCCTGAAGCCTGTCTTCTTGGTTTGCAGAAGGCCATCTACTTGCTGTGTCCTCACATGGTGTTTTTTTCCTGTGTGCATGCATCCCTGGTGTCTCTTTGCGTGTCCAAATTTCTTCTTATAAGGGCATCAGTCATCTTGGATTGGGGTCCACCTCATGGCCTTATTTTAACTTAATTGCTTCTGTAAAGTCCCCGTCTCCAAATACAGACACATTTAGAATTTCTGGGGGTTAGGGCTTCAACATGCGAATTTTGGGGGCACACCCATGACAGTGAGTGTATACTGTGTTTCTCGGTTCCTGTGCCAAGCTCTAAGGGCCACAGGAAATACAGTCAAGTCTGTAGCGCTTGCAGTGTAGTGTGAGAGACCGAAATGGACGGTAAGCCTCAAAATAAATATTTGATGACCAATTAAGGTGAGTTGATGAAAACAGAATGGATTTAACCTGGAGGTTAGTATAAGGAAGGGCTTTGTAAGAAGCACCATTTAAGCTGAGAGCTGAAGGACAATGGTGATTTTTGAAGATAACAGCTAGTGTATATTGTTTCCTATATGCCAGGTATTCTTTTTAGGGCTTTACATATTTAGTTTAATTTAATATTCACAACGATATAAGGTAGACACTATTGTCCACATTTTACAGATGATGAAAAATAAGGCACAGAGATACCACGGAGCCTGTCCTTAGTCACACAACCAGTAAGACAGTTTGACTCCAGACCTGGGGCTCTTCGCCACTAGGTTAAGGAAGAAGAGTTTGCTGGCTAAGGAATGAACAGCACATGTGAAGGCCCTGTTTCAGGAAAGTATGATTTTTTCTAGGAATGGGTGGTAGGCAAGTGGGGCTGCAGCGAAATGATCAAAGAGGAGAGTGGTACCAGAGGAGTTTTGTGAGTCAATCCTGGAGGACTTGGAAGACATATTTCAGGTTTTGTCCTTTATTCTAAGAGGACCAAGAGGCCATTGAAGGACGTAGCACAGGACAGCATGGGGATCTGAATTCCACTTGTTGAATGTCAGGCTAGCTTCTGTGTTTAGAAACGACTGTAGAGGGGCAACAGTGGAGTCAGGAGGCCACTGAAGAGGGCCCCCCAGTCATCAGGAGAGAGCAGTGGGGGGTGGGAAAAAAGCACCCAGACTTAACTTGTGTTTGAGGCGTGGAATCCTTGGGACTTGGTGATGGATGGAGGGAGAGGGAGAAATGGAGGGGTCACGAATGACTCTCTTAGATTCTGGCTTGAACGATGGGTGGATAGAGGTACCTTTACCAAGGCGGGGAAGAATCAAGTTTAGAGATGGGGCAATGGAAATTTTAGTTGTGGACATGTTGGCTTGAGACCCTTCTACGACATTCACAGGGAGCTCTCAAGCAGGTAGTTTGACATTTTGAGCCTGGAAAGAAGAGAAGTAGGGGCAGAGGCTATGAATGTATTTGTCATAAGCATATGAATGGTATTTAAAGCAGCGGGATTGAATGGAATCAACTAGGGAAAGTGTGTTGCTAGAGAAGGTGGGATATAGAACCAAACCCAGAGGTTCTCCAACATTTAGAATTTGTGTAGAAGGAGAGTCAGCAAAGGAGACTGAAAAGTATCGGAGGGAGAGAAGTAACACCACGAAGGAAGGTCATCCTAGGAACCAAGGTGGGGGGGGGGGATGGTGGGTATCTATGGGAAAGAGTTATCAGCTGTGTCAGACACTGCTGTCCAGAGGTACAGTGAGATGGGGACCATTGAATTTGATAGCTTAGAGATCACTGATGACCTTGGTAAGAGCCATTTTGGTACATGGTCTCACCAAATCTTTACAGACACTCTGTAATATCGATACTATCATCATTCCTATAGCAGAGACAAGAAGATCAAGACTCAGTGTGGCGGGGACCTAACCATGGTCACATATTTTGTAAGTGGCCACCTAAGCTTTCAGAACTGGAGCTGGCAACTCAAGGCTCTGAATTCTTCACTGTTTTTCTCTCTTAATGGCATCGATGCAGAAAAGTAGCAAATGGCAATGCCAATTTTATTTCAGCCCCTTAAATTCAGATTACAATCGTAGATATTTAAATTCAAAGTGATTTGAGAACAGTTTTGAGTTCTCATCTAAATTCTGCACCTTGCAGCTCTGGCTTCCTCATTTTTAAAAGGACGGGATTGGGAAAAAAAAAAAAGAACTCTCTCCAATGTCCTTCCTAGATTTTTAATATAATTTATGTAATTGAATTTAATTTATATTTTACATTTAATTTAAATTATATCAATATAATTTAATATAACATAAGAAACTTTCCAAAGGAAGTCATGAAACACCTCTGCTTCTCAGTGCCACTCTGGCCTTGAGTTCACATTCAACGTGGACATGTTCATCATAAACTCATTTAATGCAGCTTTTATTATATGTGCCTGGAATATGCCAAACACTCTCCTTTCTAGGTTTTGCTCAGGCTGTTCCTCCACCTGAGGTGTCCTTTACTCCTGCCTCCCTTTGAGTGTCAGATCCCAGATCTTCCCACAATACGAGTCTTATCCTTAATCCCCTTCAGCACTTATCACAGTTGTCCTTAGATGAGGGGTCGTGTGTGTGTGCGCGTGCGTGCGCGTGTCAGAGGCAAGGGAGCATGATATTTTCCTTCCTTGTATGTCTACAAGAAGCCCGAGCACAATGCTTTTCTCAAATGCTGTTTGTTGAATTGAATTGTTTGCAAATTATGAAACATGTCTTGAGTTCTGAAAACCCTGGGTCTTTCAGAGGATTCATGCAGGTGAGCTGGAGGAATTAGAAGGAATCAGACCTGTATTTTAACAGAGAAGCACAAACACACATTTGGAAAAATAAAACACAAAAACAACAACAACAACAAAACCCTCTAAAAATGTTAGGTTCCCTCCCTTGGTCACTGAGGCTGTCACCAATTGTTGGCGTACCCATGAAGGCTTCCTGGGTTCTGATTTGCTTCTAGTGTTTGGTTTTCTCCTTGTTCCTCTCTTCTCCACTCTTCAATTAATGCACTGTTTTCTTGCTCAGGCCATTTCATGACTTGAGCGTTAAGACCAGAATACAGCAACCTCTCAGAGACCTCCCACTTGGGCACAAAGAAGGCGATAGGACAGACAACACTTCTGCGGTTTGGCCTTAAAAGCTGAAGCAGAGCCACTCCTTTAATACACCCCCGTGGCTCTTGCTACGGGTGCCGGGACCTCTGGACATGAAGGTGCGTCAGCAAACAGGCCAACACTCAGGGACCAGGATGCTGCTTGTTGGCAGCACCCTGGGCACTCACAGCTTTGCAAAAGGTGACACGTGAGCTTTACCCAGAAGCCAGGGCTTCTGATCCATAGAGAATAGCAAAGGAGCTACAGGGGCTGGAGAAGTTCCAGCGGTGGTTTTTGGCTTCAGTCCGGCCTCTGGCTGCAGGCTGCTGAGGGGGAGGCTGAATGTGGCTCTGGGCCCCCCACCCTCATGGTAGTTACCGGCTGCGGTTCCACGCCATTCCCTTTCATATGTGAAGATTTCTTCAGCATGAGTTTTTGGGGAACAAAGGGAAAATGTACCTTGCTAAAAATATATTTGCCAATGCCTGGGCCAGACTATGCCGTCCACGTGGTGATGCAGAAGGTGGGGCTGGCACACCTGGTGGGGACAGGTTGCAGAGGACCTGGAAGGTCATGCTAAAGAAGTAGACCTAGCCCTGCAGCCTGGGGAGCCCTTGGGGGTGTGAGGAGAGGACAGGGCTGACTGTGGCTCTGAATTGCTTGTGGTTAGTATATCTGAAGTCAGTCAACTCAAAGTGCTTGAGACCTCCATCCTGAGAAATGTACGCCCAGGGAGACACTCACAGAGAAAGTGATGTGCACACACACAACCAGTGCACACACATGGAGGGTTATAAACACATATACACACACACACAGAGAGAGAGAGAGAGAGAGAGAGAGAGAGAAGATGCAGAATAAGGCACACACAGAGGTGCCACATAGAGACAGACACATGACAGACATCAGGAAAGGGACCCTGAAGGACAGACAGAGAAGAACAAAAGAAAAACACCCAGACACACACTTGTCGAAACAGAGATGAAGAGCCAGAAGCTGACATGGAAATAGAGACAAACACATAGGGAGAAAGGAAGTGAACCTCTGGATTTGGGTCATGGACCACTCTGCTCACGGTACATGTGCTCCTGCATTGGTTGACGTGCTGCACGCCTCTCACAGCTGAGCATCTTGCTGTGGGAGTGTGATCCTTGTGGTTAAGTATGTTTTTTGGCTGCCTCTTTCCCCCTAAACCCAAACCTGGACTCCATCACGTACTCAGTTGTAGAACTTGTGCTTGGTTCCAATGAGGGAAAATGGGAATTTGGGGACTTGGGGAGCGGAAATCTATTCATGGAATTTACAGTCGATTTAAAGGGTCTTTCCAGGGCAGTCTTAACCATCCATGATTTTCACCTTACTGCTACCCTCAGAACCTAGTCTCTTGCACGTGAAGGGTAGCTTGAAGTGATCACACGTAGGTGGTGAGCAGGACTGTGACGTAAAGACTCTACAGGGTGACCCCAGAAATGGAGACCATAGAAGGGCCGTGCCTCTAGATCTGGTCAGGGAGATGAACACCTGGAGATGGCCTGTCACAGTGGATGTGGCTGAGGGAATGGCCATGAGAGGGAGGAGATTCCACAGAGCCTGGCGGACGACTGGCAGGGGGTGGTGGGGAGGTCAGTTTGACCCAAGTGTCTCTAACCTGGTATGTCTGGAATACTGGATTTGGTGATGAAATGACAACCTGAGTGTTATACCTGGTGACCTTAATGTGCAGTCTGGCTGTTCTTGTAGAGAAACTCAGCAGGTTTTTTCAGAAATGGCCATCAGGGAGTTTTTTATTTGGGAGGTAGAATAGCTTGGATGATGAGAAAAATGCATAGGTATTTCCCATATCTTTTATTTTTGAATGTATTGTATTTCTGATGCTTTAACATCCGGAACCTTAATGACCCTGGAGGGACTGCCCATCCAGGGCTAGCCAGTTTCTAGAGATAGTAAAAGGCTAGCCTGTGAGTAAGCCTTTCCAATGCACACCAACCAATCCAGAGCTCATACACCCAGCCACCTTTTTTATGAGGCTCTCACAGGGCTCTCACACCCCAGGCCACTGTCCACCTGCTCTAATCACCCCAGGACCAGGCACCAGACAGCTAGGGGCAGCCCCTGTGCCCTACAGCCTGCTGAAATTATTCAGACTAGCCAATCCTAAGCCTGCTTATCCTGCCTCGCCCATTCCTTTCCATGGAAACCACATAAAGGCTCTTACTCATGGTTTTCCCCTCCCCCTCTGCCTCTTGACCAACCCCAGTTTTTCCCCATGTCATGGCATGTCCCCTGCTTTGGAACCTGATAGTATAATGAACTGTCTTTTCAATGGCAGTCATCTTCGGATCTGTTGGTCTCACCATACTTAAATAATAGTGAAACCTATATTAAAACATCATGAGAATAGTAGCTACAGTGGAGGGCAGTGAAATTCACTGCATGTACGAGGAACCCAGGAACTTCTAGGTGAGGCTGAGGGATCGGTCATTCTCAGTAATACTGTGAATGCCCTGTATGAGACCCTGGACCAGGCAGAGATGAAGACTGTGAGAGGCCCCGTGAGAGGAATTTGGGGGAAGCAACTGGAGGCCACAGTCAGCAAAACTGGAAAGGGGTTGCCATACCCAACAGTGCAAGTTTAGAGGAGGTGATTGTTGAGTGAAGATTGTAGATCATTGTTCTTAGGGACATTGCGGGCAGGAGAAGACCAGTCTCAGTTCTTAGCTTTGAGATGCAAATGTTGTGGTTGGGAAGGTGAGCCAGGGGAAAAACTGGGCTGGCAGGGGTGATGGCCCTGGGCAGAGCTGGGTGAAGGGGCTTTCCAGGGGGAGAGTTGTTTTTGATCTAGGGAGTGAGGGAGGCAGGAAGCTAGGAGGCTGATGGGAGCAACTGGTGATGTGGGGAGGCCTGTGTTGGGCTCAGAAACCCTAAAGTTTTAGTGGGAACTTAAACTTTGGGGCAAGAAGAGTCACCTCTCCAAGGTGAGAGGCCTTAGGTCTAATGGTCTCGCTCCTGGACTGAGGGCCTAGAGGTGGCTGCAGGGTCTCAGGTGTCCAAAGCAGCAGAGGAGGCTGAGGCATTGCAAGCTGGTCTCAGGGTTCTCTTCCGCATTCTTGTCTGGGTTAAAGGGAAACAGCAGGAAGTGCTAACATATGTTTCTATACCCATTTTATCAACAGTTCCTTTTTCTTTTGGAAGCAGTGTCTGTGGTCATGAAATTTGTCAACTCATCTCATTTTGAGGGTCAGTGTAGTTTAGGAGTTCCCACTCAGTATCAGTGGCCATGGAGTCCTCGAGGCAACAGAGCACAGAATAACAGCCTCCATTGCTCTTTCTTCTTTCTGTGCTGTGCACCCAGTTAAATGCACACTAGTCCGTGGGAAGGGAGCACACATTATTTCCTCTGGGATTGTATAGGGTGGGGTTTGTATCCTGATGACACTACATCTCTGGGAAAATCCCTTAACCCTCTTAACCTTCCTGAGCCTTAGTGTTCTCATCTATAACACATGAATAATTATAATACTCAGATTATGGGACTGTGGTGAGAAGTGTACAAGCTAAGATGGTGTGGACAGAGGATGTCACCTACCATATCAGTAAACAGAGGATGTCGTGGCCAACAAGCCATCAGTCACTGTAGCTCTCCCCCCCCCCACCACCACCACCCCGGGACCGTGCACCCTCAGGGGAATTCAGAATGGAGAAAAGTAGGCTGCTGGCCCTAGACAGTTAAGGTGCATATCAAAGGAATGATTTCAGTGAGACTCTTGCATCTTTCCGTACATAGAAAATTGCTAAATTCATTAATTTGAGATGTCTATTTCTTCTTTAGTTAGCAGAAATCTTTTGATATTCAACTACCAGGTTTGTTTCTGCAAAACTCCTATATACCCTGGATCCTCCCTTACCTCTGTGGAACAGTCCTTCAGAGCTATCTGAGAGGCTCTCTCCTGGGCTTAAGTCCTCATCAAGTCAGCTGAATAAGATGGAATTCTGAACTTTTAGGTTGGTCTTTTTTTTTCAGTCAACAGTGGTGTCAAACACTTAATACAAAGCCTGGCATATGCAAGGGCTCCTGCTGCTGTTTTTGTCACTGTGGAACCATATGGATCTATTTGGGTCAAAACAGTGAATCTCATCCATTGCATGTGGTTCAACACGATACTATTACTGGGAGCGCTACTGTTTACTCATATGAAGTTGTCTCATTTATGGGCTGCAGAATTCTTGTGCCTGTTGAGCACCCATCATGAAGACAATGGCTATCAATGTTATAATCAAAGGTATTTTCCAAAGTTATGTAGAGTAAAAGGAAGATTTTTTGCCCAGTGCCTGTTAGGTCTGTCCTGGAGGAAAGAGTATGTGTTCCCCTCCTGGGCACTACAGTGAATTCATCTGAGGTCTTAGCATAGAAGTAATACCAAGCCATCGAGTTTGCTGTTCCTCATTCTGGTGGAAGGTGGAGGCCGGAGAGCTGAAAAGAAAGCAAGTAAGCAAAGAAACACAATGCTTTTAGATAGTGGTAAGCACTGTGAAGACATTTAAAGGGGCAGTGTACAATGGGGGGGGAGTGGATGATAGTTTTGATTGGAGGGTGAAGTCAGGGGAAGGCTCGCTGTGGAGGGGCATTTGCAGGTGTGGAACCCCCAAGGCCAGAATGTGCCTGCTGTTACGGGGGAGAGACGAAGGTCAGGGTGGCTGGCATATATGAACAAGGGGAAGAAGAATAAGGAGTTGAGGTTGGCGGTGGGGTCGGGGTGGGTGGGAGTGCAGATCACGGAGAGCCTCCTTGAATGGCATTTTTTTGGTCTGCTGTGTAAAACCCAAATAATGGAATCCACTCAACTAATTGCAGTGATAATTCTTGTATTTTATATTGTGCTTTTCCTTTAACAAAGATGCGCCTGTTACAGCACATGATCCTTAGAACACCCATGGCAGAGGCGGTGGGGTGCAGGAGGGAGGGGAGTAGTCTATTTGTGTCTTCATTTTATAACCAGTGATGATACTGAGACCCAGGGAGGCCAGGAAGCAGGGCGAGAATCTGGCCGCCATGTTTTCTTACCTACACTCCTTCCGCAACTCCCCCTGTGACTGGGTCTTCTTCGGAGCTTTAATTCCTTTGGAAGAAAGACTCTGCAAAGCTCAGATATCTCATTATTTAATTACGTATTGTTGTGATTTGTAAGGAAGTTAGCTGTTTATTTAATTCAAAGTTTATTTAATTGCATTCCCCTCAGCAACTCTCCCTCATTAAATATAATAAATATAATTAAATATAAGGCTTGAACTAGGTTAGAAGTGCTAAACAATTGCCCGTGTATAGAATATGATGTTCATATGTAAACACAGCCCGCAGATCAGAAATTCTGAAATGCGTGTGTGCTTAATTAACTGAATGTGAGCTCCAGGTTGGCATAAATAGATGCTCCTCAATAAACGGCCCTGTGTTGCCGTGTTAGCTAAAAGTGTGGTAGCCGAGAAGAAATTAATCATTAACACATCTGGGTCTGTGTATTTCTTCTTGTAATTAGTTATCCTTTCCAAGGTATTAAATGATTTACATTGCTCCCAAGCCGTGTATCCATGGTAACCATGGTTTTTGATTTGGGTTGAAGTCTTACAGTAACTGAATGAAAAGCCAGGTATGTCTGATTCAGTCTCTTGGTGGACATTAGTGGGAAGCTAGATAGATACCCAACTCCTGGCAAGACACTGAGGAAGACAGCCACGGATTCTGCTTATAGGTTAGTGAGGCAGCTAGGAGTGCTGTCTTTGGAAGAGTCAAGGTGAGAGGAGTGAAGATCCTAAGTGAAACTTCTATAAAGAAGTTAGAGAAAGAAGAGATTAACTGAAGAGACCAAGGAAGGATTCCTGAAATTTAAAAAGTTACCGATAAAGAATTCATATCTAGAATATTAAAAGAACTCTCAAAAGTATAGTAGAAAAAATGAAAAATCCAATTAGAAAATGGACAAAAGGCCTAAGGAGACATTTCACTGAAGTGCACACATGATGGCAGATAAGCACATGAAAAGATGTTCCACATCACTAGGTCTTAGGGAGATGCAAATTAAAACTGCATGGGAGGGCTTCCCTGGTGGCGCAGTGGTTGAGAGTCCGCCTGACGATGCCGGGGACGCGGGTTCGTGCCTCGGTCCGGGAGGATCCCGCATGCCGCGGAGCGGCTGGGCCCGTGAGCCATGGCCGCTGAGCCTGCGTGTCCGGAGCCTGTGCTCCGCAACGGGAGATGCCACAGCGGTGAGAGGCCCGCGTACTGCAAAAAAAAAAAAAAAAAACCTGCATGGGATATCACTACACAGAGATTAGAACAGATACAGTAAAGTGGCAACACCAAAAGCCGGCGAGGTCGTGGAGAAACTGAGTCTCTCTGGTGGGGATAGAAAATGCTACTGCCACTCTGGAAGATGGTTTGCAGTTTCTTGAAAACCAAACATACACTAATCACAGGACCCAACTGTTACACTTTTGGGTATTCATCCCAGAGAATGAAAATTTAAACGCAGGCAAAAACATGTGCCTGAGTGTTCACAATAGCTTATTTGTACTAGTCCCAAATTGGACACAACCAAACGGTCCTTCAGTAGGTGAATGGTTTCACAAAATGTGGTATATCCCTACTGTGGAGCATTACTCAACAGTGAAAAGGCTTGAGGTGTTGGTACTGGCAACGGTTTGGATGGATCTCAAAGACATTATGCTGAGTGAAAAAAGCCAATCTCATAAGGTCAGCTAAAGTATGAGTCCAATATAGCATTCTCAAAATGACAGAATTATACTGTTGGAGAACAGGTTATTGCTTGCCAGTGGTTAGGGACAGTAGGGGGAGGGGTGCAAGTATGGATGTAAGGGGGCACCAAGGAGATGTTTGTGGTAATGGATTTGTTTTGTATCTTGGTTACAGTGGTGGTTGTACATCTGTACATGTAACAAAGTGACTTAGAACTATAGACACATTCCACCAACGTCAGTTCCCTGGGTTTCATATTGTACTGTGGTTGAGTGTTACTGTACCTACTACATTGTCTAGTGGCTGGAAGAACTAGGTGAAGGGTACGCTACCCAGGATCTCTCTGTACTATTTTTGTACCTTTCTTTGAATCTATAATTATCTCAAAATAATTAAAGTAATTGTAGAATGTTACCAGTAAAATAAAAATGATAGTCATAGTTAACATTTAGAGACTGCGTACTGTGGGCTAGGCCTTTGCTAGCATTTATTTTACATAATTTAGCCCTAATTCTCAGGGAGAAGATGCTAGGAGATGTACGAAGTGTTCCATCTGTCTTACAGTTGAGGAGACTGGGGCCTGGAGAAGTCAGGTAGCTTGCTCTGAGCTCCAGAGAGTAGTGCTGGCGCGAGGGCTCAAACACAGGCAGTCCAGCTCCAGGGCTGCATTTTTCACCACTACCCTCTTCTCTAAGCCGCCTGTGGCTCTCAGGGGTATGTAAGTTCCACTGACTTAGGACACGCATGTGACAAAGGAAGGGTATTGGGGTGTAGAAAAATTCTCATGGTAGAGCCAGGTATGTTCTTTCCTTCAGTCCTGGGCCGGCCTTGTACTTGAGAGAGAGCTGCAGAGTCTCTGAAAAGCCATTGTTGAATATGCCAGGATGCATATTCAGTCAGGATGCTGTGCGTTTATGCAGGCAGCGGGAAAGAGGCGTCTGTAACTAGCTGAGGAGAGTGGTGGTGTTCTCATTCCCACTTGCAGTCAGTGGTTCTAATTGAAGTGAAGGTTCCCAAGGGCCCCGCTTCTTGGACTCTATGCAGAGCAGGGCTGGGAGGAAGGGGGCATTTCCAGTAAAACAGATGTGAATATTCTTCTTCTTCCATCCCTGAGATATAAATCCTCTTCCAATTTCCATGCTGATTTACTTGAGGTTGAAAGTATTTCTTTGCCTGCTCCCTAGCCAGCTGCCTAATCTCCTTCTCATCCCAGGCTTAAATAATCTTCGACTTGTGTCAACCTGAAAATGTGTGGTGCTTGCCAGCCTTCTCCTTCCGTAAGCCTGGTGCCCTGGTCTCCCTCCCATGTTCCACTTTGCTACCCGCCTCGTGTAAGTGCTTGCGAAACCAGGAGTAAAATTTGAGCAAAGCTGCGTGATCTCCAAGACTCATCCACAGATTTATTGCGATGCCTCGGTTTTTCTTCTTACTAGTGTAATAGGAGGGCAGGTCTGTGCTCAGAGTAGTGGGCTTAGCATTCTGGTTGAAACCTGTTCAACTGTCGTAATCTCTCGGGCTGAACTACCTAGATAAAGACCTAGTAGAGAAGTGAGTTGCTGAGGGGGAGAGAGGGACTGGCTCAGCTGGGGTCTTGGGGGCACTGCCTGGAGGAATGTCCACCTGGGGCCTCTTGGTAAAGGGTGAATTGCTTTTCTGTTGTGTTCAAGGAAAAGCCTTTGTTTCTGTCTTGTAGATGTGACTTCCTCGACCACACCCACTCTTGGTTGAATATTTAGCCAACAACCTGATAAAACTCATCCCTAGATGTGTGAGGAGGTGGAAATGAGATGTGGGCTCGAGCTGGGTTTGGGGAGTCGACCTGGGGCACGGGAGTGTCGGGAAGAAGGTGGTTCCTGCAAGAGGCACAGGGCATGGATTCCAAAGATCTCTGGAGAGGTGGAGTCCAAGGCTGGTGATTGCCTGAGAACCAAAGAGGCTGCCTGTAGGAAGGACCACATATAAAGATTAAGGCTGAGAAGCTAAATATGGATGCACAGCGGCAGGGCTGCAAGTCAGAGAACAAGGTGAAGTAAGAGTTCAGAAAGGTTGGGGTGGAGTGAGCAACCCTACCCTCGGAAGGAGCCTTAGAACCGGGCATCTGGAGGCCGTCTGTCAGGGGCCTACCACCTCCCTGATGGTGGTGATGCGAATCGTTCAGTACGGTCCTTCCCTAGTTGCTGAGGCTACTTTGAGATCATGAGAAGAATCCAGGTCCCCGGGCCTTAGGAGATGTTTTTGGCCTTGGTATGGGGCCAGGCAGTTGGGGGAAGAGAGCAGTTTACAAGAGTAAGCTCCCCTCAAAGGTGACTTAGCTTTCCACCCATCACCAGACTTCCGGTTGCCAACCCTTCCCAGACGAGCTGCCCCCACTGCATAGCAGCCCTTCTCACCTTAACAAACCATGTCACACCTCACGTGTTTGGGATTGTTGTCAGGAAAGGAAGACCGGGGGCGTCTGTGCTCATGGAATCTGATGGTGCTGTGTTCCTTCATCTCCTGGGTCTCTTCCAGCCCCTGCAGAAGTCCCCATCTCTCATGGTCCTCATGATAGCCTGGTGGCTGCCGTGCGGCCCTGAGTCTCACGTGCTCTTTCCAATGTCTGCTAGCACGTTTTGAATCCAAATACAACACAAGTCCTCAAAGTACACGTAAAGCCAGCCAAGAGTCCCAACTTTAATTGTATACACAGTACCCACAGTGGGAGGCTATAGGATGTTTTAGGATAAAAGAGAATGTGTGATACGATAAGAGGCCTTTTGCATGGACAAAATAAAGCCAAGTGTGGGAGAGACAGAGACAGAGAGACAGAGACAGAGAGAGAGGCAGAGAGAGGTCACAATGTAGAGCAATCTTCAGCAGAAAAGAGTGAGAGGCCAGTGAGGAGATTGGTGTTTTGTGTCTTTGCTACTTTGGCTGGACTTTCATTTTGGCAAAACTCGAAGTTAATTTGATTCCCCTGCTCCCTGCACTGTGCCTTCAAAGAAGAGAGCAATGTTAAGAATAGTCGACAGTTTGAGCACAGTCATCTTACGCTACTATATATTGGGCTGGCCAAAAGTTTCGTTCGTTTTTTTCTGTACAGTGGCTCTAGTAGCACTTAGTTGTCTTTAACTTCATCCGAAACAATCTTGTTAGATTGTATGGGACAGCTGTCATATCAGTGTGCATTAAAAACAAAAAAAAAACTTATCAAAATTGGTGAATTTTTGTATAGCCATTTTAATATTGAAGATGCAAGAAAAAAATCAACATTTCTGGCATATTATGCTTTATTATTTTAAGGAAGGTAAAAATGCAAAAGAAGATTTGTGCAGTGTATGGGGAAGGTGCTGTGACTGATCGAATGTGTCAAAAGTGGTTTGCGAAGTTTCGTGCTGGAGATTTCTCACTGGACGATGATCCACGGTGGGGTAGACGAGTTGAAGTTGATAGCGATCAAATTGAGACATTAATTGAGGACAATCAATGTTATACCCTGGGAGATAGCCAATCTACTCAAAATATCCAAGTCAAGCACTGAAAATCATTTGCACCAGCTTGGTTATGTTAATCGCTTTGATGTTTGGGTTCCACATAAGTTAAGCGAAGAAAGACCTTCTTGACCGTATTTCCGCACGCAGTTCTCTTCTTAAACGTAATGAAAACGTTCCATTTTTAAAACAAATTGTGATGGGCGATGAAAAGTGGATACTGTACAATAATGCGGAATGGAAGAGATCGTGGGGCAAGTGAAATGAACCACCACCAACCACACTAAAGGCCGGTCTTCATCCAAAGAAGGTGATGTTGTGTCTATGGTGGGATTGGAAGGGAGTCCTCTATTATGAGCTCCTTCTGGAAAACCAAACGATTAATTCTAACAGGTACTGCTCCCAACTAGACTAACTGAAAGCAGCGCTCGATGAAAAGCATCTAGAATTAGTCAACAGAAAATGCATAATCTTCCATCAGGATGAAGCAAGACCGCATGTTTCTTTGATGACCAGGCAAAAACTGTTACAGCTTGGCTGGCAAGTTCTGATTCATCCGCTGTATTCACCAGACATTGCACCTTCGGATTTCCGTTTACTTTGGTCTTTACAAAATTCTTTTAATGGAAAAAATTTCAGTTCCCTGGAAGACTATAAAAGGCACCTGGAGTAGTTCTTTGCTCCAGAAGATAAAAAGTTTTGGGAAGATGGAATTATAAAGTTGTCTGAAAAATGGCAGAAGGCAGTGGAACAAAAGGGTGACTACGTTGTTCAATAAAGTTCTTGTTGAAATTGAAAAACGTGTCTTTTACTTTTCCTTAAAAACCGAAGGCACTTTTTGGCCAACCCAATACACAACAGTACATGCCATTCCATTTATTTCCGCTATTTCTATAAAGAATTAATTGTATCTCCTGGTTTCAAGTCCAGTAGAGATTCAATCTCTTGAATGTCAGGCAGGAAAGCCTCCTTTTTCCTCCTCCTTCTCCTATTCCACTTAATTGGTCCATTCTGTACATATGTACTGCGTGTCTTCTGTGTGCTAAGCATCATTCCAGGTGCTGAGGTCACCACTATGAATATGTCAAAAAAAATTTTAAAGTAAACAAATAGAGATTGTAATTATAGGTGGGGAAAGGGGATTGTGTTATGGAGACGGTGTTACGGTGGAGGTCCTTTTATATTAAGGAATGGGGAGAGTCCTCACTAGGGAGGTGTCTTACTTCAGGCTACTACAGCAGGACACCGCAGTCTGGGTTCATTAAACAACAACACCTTCCACAGTTCTGGAGGCTCGGAAGTCTACAATAAAGGCATCTGCAGAGCTGGTGTCTGGTGAGGCCCTGCTTCCTGGTTTGCAGACGGTTCCCTTCTTCTATCCTCACCTGGTGGGGAGCAGAGAGAGGGAAGCAAACTCACTTGTGTCTTTTATAAGATCCCTAATCCTATTCACGAGGGCTCCACTCTCATGACCTAATTACCTCTCAAAGACTGCATCTCCTAGTACCCATAGCATTGGGGGTTAGGATTTCAGCATATGAATTTTAGGGGCACAGGCATTCAGTTTATAGCAGGAGGTAATGCGTGAACAGAGACGTAAATGATAATAACTGGAAGAGCTGCTCAAATTGGTTGTGCATTTACTTATGATGACAGGAGCCGTGCTTAGGGCTCTTCGTGCGTTATCTCATTTCATCCTCTGCAGTCATTCAAAGAAGGTCCATTATAATCTGCATTTTTATACCTGTGGAACCCAAGGCTCACAGGTGTAAAACTGTTTCCCAGGGTCACTCAAGAAATGACAGTTGGAATGGGAATGTCATCTTTGGTCATGTGACCTTAGAACTTGGCAGACTTAACCATCAAGCTCCACTGCCTGAAGCTTTGTATCCCTAAGGGAGAGGCCCCCAGGTCTCTGCTTTCAGTCTCCTTCCCCAGTGGGTTGAAAGCAAAGGTTTTCACGCTGTGCCATGCAGAAGCCCCAGGGCTTCTGGGAGCTGGGATATGTGTGCAGGGGTCTTGCATTGGCTTGTGGGAGAATGGTTCTACTTCTGTTTGTTTTATACGTTAGGGTTCAACTGAATAAATTTTTAAAGAATAGATTGAACTCCTTAGAAGAGAGTTGGAAGGTGACTTGTTCCATGAGTATTTATTTAAAAATTTAATTTAAAAATGAAAGTTTTTGGTGGTCAGGTAGCAGTAGCAGAGGTGAGGGTGGCAGCAGCAGAGGCGGCAACAGCAATGGTGGCTGCAAATACTGACACTGATGCTAACTCAGCTCTGAGCGCGAGTCTAAGCGCTTTGTGATACTAACCCATTCAGTCCTCACACGGGGTGGGTTCATCCTACAGAAGAGGATTCTGAAGCTCTGAGATGGGTGACTGTCCACAGCTGGCAATAAGCAGGATCAGGCAATGAGCTCAGCTGCAGAATCTGTACATCATTATCCTGTGACACAGGGTTGGGGTCCTGCAGCTCCTCTGTCACTGGGCTTAAAGTGAACGCTATGCTTGCTCTGAAATCCAGATTTGGTGGCTGCGTGTCTGTCGTGAGCACTTTACAGCTTGCCCTGGGTGTGGGACTTGTCATTCATTCAGCGTTACCTGTGATGCTCTCTGTCTAGATTTTTTGCTGGTGTAGGTATGATGTTTCTTGGGAGCAGAATATGATTCCCAACTTTCATATCCATGAGCCTGCTTGTGTAACTCATTTTAAAAGATGAATTGTTGGTTAATCACATTCATGAATTAAGCCAGTGCTGGCAGTAATCAGGGCCAGGCAGTGTCCTGAACCAATACGAAGAATCATTTGTTTCTTTCCGTGCAACAACACACTGTCAGCCATTTGATGATCCTCTTGACTGAAAATTAATTCTGAATGTTAAGAGGCATAGGAAAGTCATCATAAACTGTTCATCCGACCTCGCCGCCTGCACAGCCAGTCCTGACCGGTGCAGTGAGGGAACATTCATGCTAAACGTTCCTAAGAAGGTCTCCACCACTGTAAATCCTGCGTCTGTGGCCAGATTCCTGGTAAATTGAAGATGTCATTAGAATTCCTGCAAATTGAAGATGTCATTAGAATTCTACTGCAGTTCCTTCTGTAAAGGAGGTTCAGGCTAAATGCATGATACAGCGCGTCTTCCATGGAGGTGAACCATGGAGACTGAAGTGAGCAAGTGTTCCATTCTGTATTAAAGAATTAAAGGAGTTTAGTCAACAGAAATCCCAGGCCTCAGTCAGTGAAATCATCCAGAAAAAGAAATGTTATCGATTTCTCACATTATCTAATTTCTGGGCACTGTCTGTGGAATCACTCTGTCTCATTGAATGATGAAGTATACTATGAGAAAAATGAGGGATGGGTCCAGGGCTTTCCCCACTGCCTATTTCCTTTTTTATTATTATTGCCTTAGTAGTATTCATCGTTTGTGCCTCAAAGCCCCTGGACAGGGTCCCACAAATCTCCCTGGCCCCCTGTGTGGGAGCCAGGCTAAGATATGCAGCCCCCTGAATGCTCCCAGATCATCACTCTAGACCCAAACTGAGATATGATTTAGGAGGTCCCTATAACCAGGGATCTTTGGCCTAATCGGAGTCATTTATCCTGTCTTGAGCTATCAAATCAATGCTCATGGGTTGCAGGGAGTTGGATGAGGGTGGTTTTTCTCGTATGTTTTACAATGACTACTTTGAAAAGAATCTCATTTGTGAAGTTAATGCTCTCTGTAGCATATCTGGGAAGAACCCTTTCAAGAAGTAGCAGCTCCGCTTAGCAGCTCTGTAGGCTGAGATTTACTCCATCCTAAAAGAGGATGTCATTTCTAAAGCACGACTGAGAAATAAATACCTGCTCTCTTGAGTTACGAGGAAAATGTAATGCTCTAAAAGATGGTTCTGCCTAATCCTTTCTAATTCAGGAACATTAGAAGACAAGAAAGCATATGGATCGAGAGAAAAGCAGGTTGTGGAAAAAAAAAAAAAAACAAGGAGAAGTATGATAAAATTTGGATCACGCTAAATTCTATTTATGCTGAATGTTTTATTTTGTTGAAGTCGTATGTGAAAATAGCCATGTTGAAATGGCGGAAATCTTGTATTCCGCTCGCGTGAAGGAAGGGTAATGTTTGTTGGAAAGATTTTGCAGTAACAGTGAAAGTAAGGAGCATATAGCAAAGGAGCTCATAGCAAATCATAAAATGTTAGGAGAGGGTACAGGTCCTCTTAGGAACTCTTAGCTGCTTGCTGTAGTTCCTGCTTCAAATAACAACACAGTCTCACAATGTTGCATGCAGGTCCAGAGATATTTATTCATACTAGAGAAACGCAGCTCTGTGTGAATGAGTGCCCCCTGAGAAAGTTTAAATAAATTGTCCTGACCCACCACTAAAGCAGGCTGACATGTCCTGAAGTGACAGCTGTCACTTCAATGCATTTCATCACCTCTCAGCGGAGGCTGAGTATCTGGATCTTATCACACTGCAAAGGATCTTTGTTTCTTGGTTTCCCCTGGCATCTTTTTTTTCCCTCTAGTTAAACAATCCAGTCTGAGCTGTTGGACAAAGAGAAAATAAATAAATATATCGTTAAGATTCAGTGATTTTTTTTTTTAAAGCACCTGCTTTTTGGAACACCGTTTGCAAAACATTATTTGAATTTTTAACTGTTTGAAATGATAATGCCATAAAACTATATTAAGTAATTTTCCTAAATAATAACTTGCACTGATAGCAATATGTGACACCATCAACTTGAAGCTCGACCTAAGATCTTGTCTGGATTCAGTTACTTCACGGTGACCATTTGATACTCAAGTCATGTGTCTGTTTAACCACATTCAGAAATGTCCAGTCTGTGGTATGCTGACCTTCCTGGTCCCTTTCCTAGCACTAGAAAGGGAATTAGCACAAGCTTGCCCTTTATGGCTGAACTTTCTGGGTTTCTCATTACTTTTATTTAAACCAGATATTAAAGGCAAAAACTCTACTAGAGATGCACTTGGCTAGTGAGATAATTAGGAAACACCGTCTCTATAATTACCGTATCACTGTCTCTGGAGGGACATGAAAGCTTGTCCTGTCCCTTTAACAGGAGAAGTTGCTAATCCCCTTAACATTTTTTACCCCTTTAGACTGGTAATATTTCACAAAATTTTTGCTTTGTAAAATATTCCTAAAGGGAGGCTTAAGCAATAATGCACAGATTATGGAAATGATGCCCATTAAGTAGAGGGCGAGATTCTGGAAAGCCACAGAGCTGCTTCAAAACATGTAACCTCCATTAGAGGCTTCATTTGAATGCTAATTCATGGAGCAGTAAATGTTTATTATTTTATGTTTTATTGAAACATAAATTAAAGAACTGTAATTATGTGTATGGCAAACAGTAAAGCAATGTACATTTGTCATGCAATGAGTAAGACAAGGAAAAATGCTACCACTGTTTCATCTACATCCAAATCCTTTATTGTAGACCCAACAGAAAGACACCCAGAGGGAATAACTCTGCAGATTAATGTTCTGATGTGTGTGTAAATAAAAAATATATATGCTAGATATTCTTCCTAGTGAAGAATGCATCCTGGAATTCATTTGTGAAGGTCAGAAGCCATCCAAAGAAAGGGTGGGTTTCTTCTTCTCTCCCGAGAGAGAATCACGGTGACTCTTACTGAAGTTAATGCTGAACAAAGAATCCCTCCCCTTGGCAGTCGGCTGGATACTGATCATTTTCAGGATAAGCTATTGGCTCCAGACACTCAAGCATACATGAGAAGTTTTTTCAAAGGACATACGTGAAGCTAGAAAGATAAGACCTTCAAACTTACATTTTGATAAACCGATACTTTTCAGTGGGGAAGAAAGGCATGTGCCATGCAGTCAGAATGGCTCCAGCGAGACCACATTCTTGCATGTGCAGGAACTTCTAAGCAGAGGGAAAAGACAAGGCTGGTGAAGAAGATCTATGTGTATGAGGTTACTTTTGTCTTTTTGTTTTTTTTTTTTTAAGCAAGCTAACAAAGTAAGATCACAGTCATCTCCCCACCCACCATCTATCCATCCATTCATTTGTCCTTCCATCTATGCATCTACGTATCCATCCTTCCAACAATTACACAATGTGTTCTCTAAGCTAGGAATCTGGGAGGAGGGGGAAAGAAATAATCAGGAAGAAAATATGGTAAGGACTAAGCTAGAGTTCTAGAGTAATGAGAGAGAGAGAGCTGTAATTCTTGATATTTTGTGATAAAAGCAGTCAGTGAGATACATACAAAGAATCAGAGGAACCCTGGAGAGTCTGAAGGCCACACAGAAGAGGTGACATCTGAACTGGCTCTTAAAAACTGAGAGGAAGTTGGAGAGAAGGAGGGAAAGGAACTCCACACGGAGGGAGTTCCTTTTTAATTTTTTCTACCAAGAATATATAAACACAACAGCTACAATGGTAGCTCATAAAATACAAGGGTGACAAATCCTGAAACGTTCTTGTATCTCTTGAAAGTTGTTTTACTGGAAGTAGCACTAAGGCGCTTTCCCTGCAAGGCAGCAAACAGAACCAGTTTCACAAAGAACCTCTGACCTCCTGCTCCTGCCTGTGTGGCTCGACAGGAAGACCTACCCTGGAAGGGTCTGCCTGGGCTTCCACTTCCCTTGTTGCAGGAGCATAACCTAATGCTGTAGGAATGACCATATTTGAGGATTATCATGGTTTTGCAGATCTTGCTTGAGTTGGTCAGCTTTTTTAAGGGCAATGACTACAAATTCTCCTGTCTTCTTGCTGAACAGTTTTAAGAACTTGAAGCTGTTATGGTCACTTTGAAAATCAGTTATGAGCCAGAAGATGATAATATGGAATATTTTACAAGATCTCTCTCAAATTTGTGAGACATCTGTTCTCTCATGGGACTCTCTTGCACAAGCGCTCAGTATCCTGAGGGTGAGTAGTATGCGGGGCAGAGGGATGATACCTCCTGCTGGGCTGTGTTTCACTACACCTCAGGTGCCAGTGGGAAGTGTCGCACCTGGGCTTTGGCCTTGAGAAAACCTACTCACTCCACCTCCCAAGGCCTGCATTTCTTTATCTCTCCATCTTTCAAGTGGAGAGAAAACCAGTATCCTAACACATAAAATTATTGTGTGGGTTATATGAAACAAGTAGATAAAGTGCTTAGACCAATGCTGGCATATTCCAAATGTTCAGCAGATCTTATTATCACTATGTTACACAACAGTAGTTTTGAAAATATGTTTGACAACCCGCTTCTGCTATAAACCAGAAGGTTCGGTTCTGCAGCGAGCCTTGCTAAATAGATTTCACCCCAGACCATCACCCACCCCAAAGCTCATGTTTTCTTCCTGGCTGGATTCTTCCTCACTTGGTTTGGGGAGGCCTCAGCTTCTGCTGCAAAGTTTAGGGTCAGTGTGAAAACACTACCAGCTACTAAGTTCCAAAATAAGTGTCACTGGAAGTGCTTCTGCTCCAGGGCCTTGAGGACACCTTGACATGTTTGACTCAGGAATAAAATTAGTTGTCTGTCAAAAGGCACAGGCACAGTGATGGTTTCTGGCCCTTGTGTTAGCAAGTTCCTTCCTGTAGCATATTGCAGCTGGTGTGCCTTTCATGAAACAGAGGAAACACAGTTTTCCAGGTGCCGCAATCGTCCCAGTCAAACTGAGAAACTTTAAAAAAAGGTAAAAGATAAAGAACCAATTCAGTTTCAAAAACATCTCCGACTTTGTTGAGACCCTGTGGAGTTTCGTGGCTTAACGGTTGTGTCTTTAAGCCGTACAGCACACCGGTGGTGTTCCAGCTGTGAGTTGTAATAATATATCATGAGAAGGATGGTGCTCCAATGATGTATGAGTGCAGTACATCATCTGAGCATCGCAGCTTTCATGATGTATGGCTCCAAACCACAATGAGAGTTTAAAGGAGCTTTTAGTGACCAAGCAGCTTTAAATTTCAAATTTTTTAAAAATTAAGGTCTTTTCAAGTCAAATACAAGCAACCTGATGGAATCTGATGCTGTATAGAGTGTCACTGAACTCTGAAAGCGTGGGTGTGTGTCTTTTCCTTTCGGCTTTAAGTTCACAAGGTGGAAGTAATTGGCAGGCTCTTCTTCAATTCCCCCTCCAAAAGAAGAGAAGCCCAGAGAACTGAACAAACGTGAGCTAGTGTCAGTGCATCCATTTTGCCAATCAGTTTCCCCCATCTTCCACACTGCACACATGAGTAGCTCGTCTCCACTGCAAAGTACTGGATCACGAGATGCTGTAATAGGTAGTGGGTAAACCCAGGAGAGATTTGTTTTCTTTGTTTTAAGGTGTTCTCCCACTAAAAGTTAGAACAAGAAGAACAGACAAAAAGTAGATTAACTTCCTTACCCATTGCTCGCAAATTCAAAACAGGACATAGGGGAAGAAAACTCACCTTTTCTATCATTTGTCTTGGTAAAGTAAAGGAAGCACTGATTGCAAATGAGAAGAAAAATAAAAGATGAATAGCATATAGGCCACTCACCCTGAGAAGGAAATGGGAGCTATTGTCATAGTTCCATCACTCCTGTTTTAACGATACGTTTATAAGACAGCGACCTTGCTCGTGAGAATGTACCCACTTCGTTTAAAAACCACTCGCTTTTGGGGGCAAGGAAATCACTACCAATAAGAAAGTAGGTGCTGGGAGAACTGCTCCTCCTCTATTTTTCTTATTTATTTTTTTAACCCTACTACAGTAAACAAAACAAAATGAGAAATCTCCCTACTGTTTGTGTAGTAGACTCAAACGAGAACATCAAGAGACAATTACATTTCAAGTGGCTTCTTCCATTTTCCTTTAGTGAGTGAATTAAAGGGAAGAATGGTGGTAGAGTTACTGCCATGTGGAGAGAAACATCTGGGCATGAGGCATTAACACAGTCTCCCTTCCCCTTATCTTGCCTCTGGTTTTTCACTTCTTTGGCTTCCTCCAGTAGATTGTAACTCTCAAATTACTGTAGATTTTTGGTGTCTACCTCCTACCTCTCCCTGACTTCTGAAGGGCAGAACATCCTCTTTTCATCAAATAGAACCATTTACTGTCTCAAAAAGAAGTCCCAGACTTCTTTTGTACTAGAGGCTTAAGTATATAATCTAGGTAATGTAAGCGTTCAGAACAGGCCTCCCCAAGATGTGCGCTTTGGCACGTGGATTCTGTTGAGCTAAAGGCAATGGAGACCCTGTGGGCTCAAGAGAAACTACTTACCCTCCCTTAACTACCTAGAAGAATTTCAACTGGGGATTTTTCCCAGAAAAAGAGTTATTACCAAAGATAAATTTTATCTAAATTTCCCCGTCTATATGGCAGGGCAGACATCTAATTACCAAACTTTGCTCTTCTCCTCACCGTCCTGTGAATGACCCTCCTGTCCTTGGAAGCCCCAGTCCCCTATCCCATTCCTTAGCTCAGGACAGCGTATGTACCTCATTTTAGTTTTCTGTCTCTGTACCTCTCATATATATTCGGTTCCCATACGTACAATATTAAATTTGATTTTCTCCTGTTAATCTGTCTTATGTCAGTTTAATTCTTAGAGCAGCCAGAAGAACCTAGAAGAGTAGAGGAAAGTTTTCTTCCTCCCTGTCAGTAACAACGATGTGGCAATAAACGCATCACCCACTACTCTGAGGCTGTCATTTGAACAATAGGAGTGATGCAGTCTTAGCATCTAAAGAGATGGGGGCTGTTTCATCTGCTATTTGAAGAATCCCCCAAATTGAGTCCACTTCTTTTCTATAGAGAAAACACGGACACACCATTTAGTCATTTCTTTCTCATAAGGTAAAAAAACTTTACTTACACCTTTATAGTACTTTCACATCATTCATCTACCCATTTTTAAGGCATTATCAATGATAAAACATTTGCTACCATTTACGTGAGAGCACTGTGTGCCACTAACTGTGCATAAGGCTCTGTATGCATCATCACATTCTCACCAAAACACTGAGACATAGGAGATGTTACTGTGTCCATTGCAGCAGATGAGGAAACGGAGGCTTACGGAGAGTAAGTAAATTGTCCAAGGTCACCAAACTGGTCAAAGTGGCAGATCTGGGATTCTAAGCCAGGTTGAGGGGATGTCAAATCCCAATTTAGTTAGGCTATCATCCTTCCCAATTAAATAATGAATATCTGGGTGAGCGTATGCCCTGGTTTATTTGAAACGGTCTGGGTTTAGATGTTTATGTATCTTCGTCCACTTACAACAGGGTGACATCCCAGTAAACCCATCGTAAGTTGAAGATATCGTTAAGGTGAAAATACATTTAATATGCGTAACCTATAGAACATCGTAGCTTAGCAGCCTGCCTTAAACGTGCTGGGAACACTTACATTCACCTACAGTTGGGAAAAATCATCGTAACACAAAGCCTATTTTATACTAAAGTGTTGAATGGCTCATGGACCTTACTGAATACTATACTGAAAGTGAAAAACAGAACGGTTGTCTAGGTACAGACGGTTGTCAGTGTATCTGTTGTTTACCCTTGTGATCCAGTGGCTGACCGGGAGCTGTAGTGGCTGCCACCGCCCAGCATCACGAGAGAGTACGGACCCACATATCGCCGTGAGCCTGGGAACAGATCAAAATTCAAAATTCAAAGTATGGTTTCTACTTATTACATTTGCACCATCGTAAAGTTAGAAAATTTTAAGTAGAACCATCGTAAGTCGGGGCCCATCTATAGTTATAAACAGGCCAGTGTAGTGATGAACAATGCCTCGTTTCACTCCCCAAATTCCCCTTTGGACAATAAATTATACGGCACCTCACTAGTAATATGTTTCATGCTGGGATCTGATTTCTGCTGGTTCTAAGTATTCTTATCTGCCTGTAAGGGGGGAAAACAAAGAGGGGAGGGAGGGAGGGAGGGAGGGAGGAAGGGAGGCAGACTCTCATGAAGTTGTTTTGAAGGGATGGCCTTCTAACTCCATTCCTCTGCTTATTGGCCATTTACACGTCTTCTTGGGAGAAATGCCTATTCAACCCCTGCCCATTTTCTTAGTTGGTTTTTTTGTCTTTTTATTACTGAGTCATAGTAGTTCTTTATATGTCTTAGATACGAGTCCCTTATCAGATGGATGATTTGCAAAATAATTTTTCTCCCATTCCGCGGGTTACCTTTTCACTTTCTTGACTGTATCCTTTGAAGCACAAAGTTTAAATTTTGGCTATGTTCACCTTCTTCCACTTTTAAGGACCCTTGTGATTACATTGGGTGCAGGTGGATAATTCAGGGTCATTCATACTCTCCCTGTTTTAAGGTCAGCTGGTAACAAGGCTAATCCTTCTGCAACTGTAATTTTTCGTTGCCATACAACCTAACATATTCACCAGCCCTGGGCTTAGGAGATGGACGTACTGGAGGGTCTACTGTCTGCCTCCCAAAGCAGTGTTTTTGTTTTCCTTCAGAATCAGACTTGCCTTCTGTGATTACTCATTAATCTGAGGGAGAGGGATTCATACTGGGGCAACTGATGGAGGTTGCTGGACCCTAGTTACGGAGCAGGGTAGCTCTCTATCTCTAGTCTTCCCTGCCCTTTCCCCGCCATGATTTTATCCCTTATAGACAAATTAGAATATGTTCTGATAACGACAAAACACATCAGTGGGACTATACTGACCATCCTCAGGTGAGTATGGGGTAAGGTAGATGTGTTCAAAAGGATGGAAGGAGACACACAGATCGTGCAAAAGAGGCGGGACCTATAAAAGTGTTGTTAAGGTATTAACACTGAGAGAGACCCTACATTTGGAGAAAGAGATAACGGAAAGGGCTTTAAAAGCTAAAATTTACTCAAGCAGATGAGCCAGGAAAGGGTGGATCTACTGCTTGGTGCAAACTACATACAATTAATAAATTAGGGGGGAAAAAAGACTTGACATTGAACAACTTGGTTAATCTATATTTATATCTGGCATGACTTTGAACTAGGAAGACGTAAGGTGGAAATGGGACTTAGGAGATAACATCCTTGCTTTAAGTGAATTGAGATCTCTGGGCAAAGGCAGGTTCCATCCCCTGAGGGATGCAAGTCCGAAAGAACTTGCAGATGTGATCAAAGACATTACTGAGAAATCATGGAGCTGGCAGAGGCATCAAGAGGCCATGGCGAAGAGGTGACCTTATATTTGGAATCTGGAGAGGCAGGGTGGCCTCCTGAGAGATGGTGTCACTTGGTGGTGAAGAGCAGATGCTCCAGTGTCTGATGGCAGACTCAGGTTCAGATTTCACCTCCTGGTCACGCCTTCAGGAGCATGGCCACGTCGTTTAACCTCTTTGGTCTATTTTGTCTCTTGGAAATGGTGATGTATTTATTAACAACTTCTAGGCAGCATTGTAAGGGTTAATTGAAATAATGATGTAAATCAACCCAGGGACTGGTATGTAGTGATCTTTCATTAAGTATTAACAACAATGACTACTACTAAGGGTAATAATAATAATTGTAGAAACTAGTAGACTCGGGAAACTTAAGCCCGTATTTCCTCACAAGTGATTTTCTCCCTCCTCTGCAACTACTGCCATGGATTTCTTTGTGAAACTCCTTTTCCTTGGAAGAGTTATCTGTGCTTATTTATCTCCTTTTCTTCACCTTCTACTCTCTCTTAAATTCTCTTCAGGAAAAAGAAAAAATCCGCTTCGGTTTTCTTTTTTAATATCAGTTTTATGGAAACATAATTCACATACCATAAAATTCACTCTCTTTAAAGTATACAGTTTCATGTTTTTCTAGTATATTCACAAAGTTGGGCAACCATCACGACTATGTAATTTTAGAATAAATTCATCACCCCCAAAAGAAACGTCATGTCCATTAGCAGTCACTCCCCATTCCCCTTGGCCACTGCTAATTTACTTTCTGTCTCTATGAATTGGCCCATACTGGGCATTTCATATAAACAGAATGATATATCTGGCCTTTTGTGTCTGGCTTCTTTCACTTAGCATAACTCACTTAGCATAATTCTTTCACTTAACAGTACTTCATTCCTTTTTATGGCCAAATCATATTCCATTGTCTGGCTATACCACATGTTTTTTATACATTCGCTACTTGATGGGCATACGGGTTGTTTTCCCTGTTTGGCTGTTATGTATAATACTGCTATAAATATTCATATACAAGTTTTTGTGTGGACCTGTTTTCAGATCTTTTGGGTACGTACTTAGGAGTAGAATCCTGAATCATATGGTAACTCTATGTTTAACTTTTTGAGGAAGTGCAGAACTATTTTCCAAAACAGTGGCATCATTTTACATTTTCACCAACAGCCTGTGAATGCTCTAATTTTCCACAGTCTCATCCACATTGTTATTTTCTTTTTTTAATATTGCCATTCTATTGACTGCTAAGTGACATCTCAATGTGGTCTTCATTTTCATTCTACTAATGACTGATGATGTTGAGCATCTTGTCATGTGCTTTTTAGTTAAGTTTTATTCTCCCAGTTTCATGGAAGCTAACGCAAGCTTTCAACAGTGCTGACTATTGATGATACACTCCTTGAAATTCCTTCTTCCATCAGTTTGAGAGCTTACCCTCTCTTGATTTGCCTCCTTCTTTGCTGTATCCTTCATCTGAGTCCTACTTCTTCTCTTCCCAAAATTCAAATGTTGAAGTGTCCCAGTTCTGAATGTTTAGCTCTGCCCACTAGGTTTTTTTTGCAGGACACTTATATCCACCTGAAACTAAATTGTGTATTTATTTTCTTGCTTATTTTCTGTATCACCCTTTGCATTGTAGCTCTATGGAGGCAGGGACTTTGTCTTATTCGTTACTATATCCCTGGTTTCTAGACTAGAACTTGGTTCTAAATATTTTTGCATGAATAATTATAAATGTTAGAAAAATGTAAACAGATGTTATATGAATAAAGAGTGGAGCTCTCCATAATTAAATAAGTTTCTGGATTGCTAATTAAACACAATTAACCATGTGTCTTTTGAGTGGGTCTTCTCTGACACTATGGTAGTGAGCATTGTGGAATTTTAGTTGACCATGAAAACTTTTTTGGTATGCAGTGCATCATGGATTTTTAAAAATACTCTTCCCGGGCTTCCCTGGTGGCGCAGTGGTTGAGAGTCCGCCTGCCGATGCAGGGGACATGGGTTCGTGCCCCGGTCTGGGAAGATCCCACGTGCCGCGGAGCGGCTGGGCCCATGAGCCATGGCCGCTGAGCCTGCGCGTCCGGAGCCTGTGCTCCGCAACGGGAGAGGCCACAGCAGTGAGAGGCCCGAAGGAAAAGAAAAAAATACTCTTTCCACTCAAGCAGCTATACTGTAAAATTTAATCAGAGGTTTTGATAGCACTTTAAAAAGTCAATTGTGATCACCAAAGTTCAATATGAAGAACGAATTATGTCGAATTATCTCCGTATGTGCTGTTCATGGGGGTTTTATCAGAATGCCATTCTATTGGAAGGCCATGACAATGGTATTCCTTCACAGCAGCGAGGTTTTGAGCAGGCTTTATGGTGATTTCCCTTTTCTGAGAAGTTGAGTGCTTTGTCAGGATCTTGTGATCAGTCTGTCGCTTAAGAATTTAAGTCAAGCTCTCAGGCTGTGTTGAGAGCTATGCCCTTGGGGAAAATCACCTATACAGTGAGCTGTTTGCTGTCATCAGTGTCACAGTGAATTTAAAGTGGTTACCAATGATCAAGGGTGGCAATTGCAGGACTGGGTGGTAACAGAGCCTATAGAAATAGCCCTGAACACTAACCCAGGAGAGCAAGGTAAAGAAAAAGAGGTGTGGGATGGGCCTGGACCCAGGAGGTTTCCCTAATGTAAGTTCACAGCCACCTGTATGTCATTAGTGGACAAGAACAGACATATTCGTAAGGACAAGGCACAGAGGGTGACCAGAGAGCGGCAAGTCGAGGAAGCATTCAGTAATAGGTCTCCCATAATGCAACAGGGCAGGCAAAACAGTGAGTGACCTTGGTGCTTACATTAGCACATTTTCAGGAGAGGAGGTCAGGAACCAGATGGATCCTGTGAACCATGGTTGCGGTTGTCTAAGTCTGGCCCTGGACCAGCAACATTGATATCACTGGGAGTTTGTAAGAAATGTGAATTCTAGGGGCCTGGCGATCTGTGTCCCACCAAGCCCCGGGTGCCTGCGCAGATTTGAGGACCACTAGTCAAAGCAACAGTAATAAGCTTTAGCAACAGAGTAACTTTAACGATGTCCCATTCAAGGAGCTTCTTAAGTATCTTCCCTGCTGGTGTGGGAACCAAGCCCTGAATGTGATCTCACTCTGCTGATTAAAAAGTAAATAAATAAACATAAATAAAAAGTAAGAGTAATACTGCTGCAGTTTTATGTATTAAGTATTCAGTATGTACTAAGCAGCATGCTAGGGACATGGTTAGCAGATTTGATCCTCTTAACAGCTCTGTGAGGTCGAAACAGTTGCAACCCCCCTTATGGATGAGGAAACTGAGATATAGGCCTTGTGAGGCAAGAGCAAAGAGCTAGTAAGTGGTAGGCCCAGGATTTGCATTAGGCAGTTTGGCTGGAGAACACTGGTCTGGAATACCTGATTATTGAAAGGTCCAAGGGAGATGGTGGGTGGGTGGACGGATGGATGGATGGATAGGTATAAGGAAGAAAGGAAGGAAAGGAGGGAGGGAGGAAGGGAAGAAAGAAGGAGGAAAAGAGGGAAGAAAGAGGGGGAAAGGGTAGCTGCAGGTTTGGGAAGTAAAGATTGAGTACGCCTTCTTTTAAGGGTGGGCTATTTCCATGTACTGTGACAGTCTTGCCGTCTTGCTATTAAGTCAACTAGCCCACGTGCATCAATCACTTTCAGCCTGGGCTTATCCCGCACTGCTTCCTTCTAAGAATTTGTTTCCATGGGTAGTGTGTGATGTATTTTTCCCTGTTTGTTTTTTCTCCTTGTCTCCCGCTGCTCACATAGTCTGTGACTTAGGCATGCACTCGTCCCAGTTGCTGAGGGATCCATGACTGGCTTCATCATTAACTGGAGAATATTCTGGGAAGAACATGTCACTCTTTGGGGACCATGTGCTCAGGGGCTGCTGTGAAGCTCCTCTCTGCTTTATTCACCTTGGAACGCCTTGTTCCCTGCCTCTGCCTTAATAGCATATCATTTTCCCCTCCTCACGCAGCAAAGCCACGGGGACACTTATCTCACATTCTCCCGAGGCCCTTTGGAGGCTTGGAGACTTGCAGCCTGATCACTGTAATCAAGAAGGGGTGGGTGTGATCGGAGACTAGGTTTGATTCTTTGTCTGCCTGTCCACATTTAGGCTTTTCCTTTTCACATTCCTCCCCCTGGTTTGTGAACATAGCTCAAGGGCAGGAGCGAGGTTTAACTTCGGCTGAGGTACAATAGAGGCTCCTTGGAAATAAAACTTTTAAATGGCAGTTTCGCCTTGAAGGGTATTGAATTAGATATGCTGTGTGCCTTGACTCATGATCTCTGCATAATAGCATTGCTATGTATATTACCTGGGCGCTTTAGAAGACTAGAGAAACGGACTGTTTAAAAAATTAACTTCACAGAATCAGCGTTATGTGCTGACAAAGAATGTGGCGGTAAGAGCCAGATGGGCTGGCTTCCTGTGCTGACTCTACCACTTCCTCTGGGGCTTTGACCTCTCTGAGCATAGATTTCCTCATCTGTAAAATGGAGATCATAGTAGAACTTGCCTCAGGGGATTATTCAGACCATTAAACGAGATAAAAGCTTTCTTATCATAGTAACTCAACACTTAATAAGTGAGAACTATCGATGTTACTATTATATGATTATTATTTGAAGCCCCTGTTCTGTAACTTGCTCCATACTCCTTTCTACTTTCGCTCCTCTGCTTCTTTACTTATGCCTTTCTCTGTTAGCCAATCCTTCTTTCTTGTCAGTTTCAGAGTTCCTATGGTAACCTTTTAAGACATGCTGTCATTTCAAAGCACTGGCTAAATACAACCAAGATTGACAACTATGGGTAATTCCACAGAGCCCCTAAAACACTGGCACTCACACTCTCATATATGCCACCACACTGTCCTCTCTTGTTTTTTTTTTTTCTTTTTGGTGCGCGGGCCTCTCACTGTTGTGGCCTCTCCCGCTGCGGAGCACAGGCCCCGGACGTGCAGGCTCAGCGGCCCTGGCTCACGGGCCCAGCCGCTCCACGGCACGTGGGATCTTCCCGGACCGGGGCATGAACCCGAGTCCCCTGCATCGGCAGGCGGACCCCCAACCACTGTGCCACCAGGGAAGCCCCCTCTCTTGTTTTGAGCCTCTATTCTCTGCAGATTTCAGATATAGTTACTGAAGGTGACCATCATCTTCCTCTGAAAAATAATCCAGCAGGAGCCAATATGGAGTAACTGGACTTCATGGAAGCGTCATTATCAAGTCTAGAAATATATGGGGAGATAATCACATTTTATTCTTTCTTCCTTGTACTTTTTCAGCATGTTCACATCCACGTTCTCCCAAGGAAGGCTGGAGACTTTCGCAGGAATGACAGCATCTACGATGAGGTAGGTCTGCTCTCTCTGATCTTATTGTTTGATTATCGGGGCTGGAAGTGTGAGGAAATCAACCTAATGAACCAGGAACCCTGCGTATATGGTCTTAAATGGGATTCTACCCAATAAGACTTGGGAAGTGGCAGTAGAGGCCAAGGAGCCAAGAATGGCCATTGCAGAAACTGAAGACAAATGAATTATAATGATTTTCTTTTTCAAATGTAATGTGGCAGAAACCAAGTGTCTTTGTGATTTCCGTCCTGTCATTTACCAAGGCACTAAACATTTTCATGGAGACACAGCCCAGAGGTTCTGTAGGAGATAATCTAGAGTGCCACCAGTGGAAATCAAGCAGATTGGTATATGTTTTTTTCTTTTTTTAGTTGAATACTACATTTAATTTTAAAACCACTTTGGAACTCGGCTTGCCTCTCCTAACAGCATTTATTCAGAGTGGAACTTTGAGTTATGGTCAGCAGAAACTAGGTTGGTTTGAAGGATGAGTGTAACCCCTGTGTCATAAGCATTTAGCAGTTAACTTATTACTTCCATTCAAAGATATAAGTGTGAAACCACTATAAAGATGAGCAGCAAGAAGCAGGTGATCTGCTGCTAGGACCTCATCTACATGAAAACCTTCAGATGTCTGTCTGTGCTGTGCGGAGCATAGACCCTTTCATGGATATGCTGGTGTAACATATCAGAAGAAAATTTTAGTTTAAATATTTATTTCAGCAAGGAGAGGGCACCTGTGTTCCCCATGTGTAAGAGCTGATCTGATAGCAGTGGGGCTCTGGAGTGCTTGGTTGGAGAGGTGAAAACACTGTTTTCTTAGGCTGAACTGTCCTCTTGAAATCTTGTTTATATTCCAAATGTGCTTGTGACAGAAGCTGCAGGGCTACATTTCAGCCCAGTTTGAGACATGATGTCCAAGGCTGAGGTTGGTGTGTGGCCTTTCTCTCCTCCACACTCTTTTGCTCTCTCGTGTACACTCTCCCAGTGTCTCCAGCCTCACAGGTGAAGCAACACATGTCCCTGTCTCCTACCCATTAGGAGAAGCTTCTCAGGAGAAGTAATTGCTAAAAGAGTTTTCTTTTTCCCCATTAATTGCTGAGTCGTAAGTCCCCACTAAGGGAGATTGTGGTACGAGACTTGAAGATGTTGAACTTCAGAGACAGGCAGAATTAGGTTCAAATCCCAGTGCCGCCTACTGGGATTGTGTGATGTTGGAAAAGTCATGTAAACCCTGTGTTTTAATCCCCTTTTCTTTAAAATGTAGATAATATATAATACATACACTTCAAAAGGTGGTTGCATGTAATGTATGACATACTGTACATGAAAAGCTTATCACAGGGATGGGTACATACTTTATTTATTAAAGTATGTACCAGTGTGGTACGTGCTGGTAAAGTATGTACCAGCATTTATTAATAATTAACTGTTTCTGTTCTTATTACCGTTACTAGTTTTGTTTTTAAGAAACCAGCAACGGTGAGTAAATGGAAAACCTGGATTTGAAGCCAGGTCGTTGGATGCCCCCATCCAGCGCTCTTTTCAAGGGTCAGATTTCCAGTTTTCCCTCTGTCTTAAACTGCTCACTCTGAGATTCATCTTACTCTTTGTGCAAAAATACGTCTCCAGTTTGAGCGCATAATAAGATAACGCCTAGGAAGCAGCACGAGAAACATGAGGCATTGCACAGGCGTTATTGGTACAAGATGTAATGGACATTAGACTGAGTGACCTTAACCAGAAATGATGGAGTAATGAGGGGCAGCATTCTTTATACTGATGGGAGTACTCACCCCCGATTATGCATCTCTCCATGAAATACAACAGACATACTGCCTGGGAGGGTGGGCAGTGGGAGCAGGGACAGCAGGAGACTGAACTCCGTAGAATGGAATTGTATTCCTACTGCTGCAGAAATAGAAAATGATGCCTGGAGAAGCTCTAGATGATAAATTGGCTAGGAATGCTGTATTCTCCCTGGGCACTGTTTTAAGAGGGATGGTGACAAATCGGAGAAGGTTCACAGAAAGGTGATTAGGATGACAGAGCCTGGAAGCTGTTACCTTGGGGAGTCGTTGAAGGTGAAGATGTGTTGTCGGAAGAAGGGAAGGCTTGTAGAGGGAAGGCTATGACCGGGTCACTCTTTCTAAGTATCTGAAGGGCTGGCAGGTAGAAAAGGTATTAAAGCTGTTCTATGTGGCTCCAGAGAGCAGATCTGGAACCGTTAGGCATCGAGGAGTCAGGTATCAGTTCCACATAACAACAGGTCAAATTTATAGAAACTTCTGAATACTTAGAGTGCCTCGTGAGGGAGGGGGCTTCCCATCCCTGGACCCGTGCAAGCACAGAGTGAATGACCGCGATTCTTCAGGAGGACTTGTCCATCCAGTTCTTGGATGGGCCACATGGCTCTGTGATTCCTGTCTTTACATATCTGACCATTTGATGGTTACCTCCATTTTTAGGTTACGAAAGTTCTGTAACAAATAGTGTAGGGTTTTTGTTGTTGTTGTTGTTAGTGTTACAGCATTCGGGTTACTGCCTAATAAAATATATCCTTTCCTGTTCAGTTCATGGAAATATAAGATATAACGCTTCCTTGACTTACATGAGCTCACTCTAATGAGTTTTCTCATTCCCAGCCTCTTTCCTGCTTTTCCCCCAGCTCGGCGTTGCCTATTGATGTTCCGTGGGCTTTGTTTGCCTCCTCATATGTGTTTTATTTTGCTTGTGAAGAATTTTTTAATGGCGTGCTTTATTTTGCCTGCAACATATTTTTTTAATGAGTCTGGATGCTATTAGGCGTGTCACTCATTCTCGAGGTCACTACCACTCCCTGTCTCTTACCCGGCTTGCCTCACTTGTTTATGATACCAGCCTGGCCTTTGAAGGCGTTTCATGGGCTACTCCTCTTCTCTCTACCACTCAAATATTACTAGTCCCCAGTATCCTCCGTCCAGTCTGTATGCCACTCATCTGTAACATCCATTTCACCTCCTTACTTCCTCATTTACAATGCTGTGGTCCTGGGTGAGTTCTTTGACCACAGTAGTGGGTCCGCCCAGCTTCCCAGCTCCTCTCAGCCTCATTTCTTCTCACCACTTGCTTTTGTCAAATTCTCGTTCCCACCGCAGGGACTTTGCACATGTTGTTTTCTTTGACTGTACCTTCTTCCATCTTCTCTTCCCCTTCATATCTTCTTCCAAATCTCAGTCCAAATATTACCTCCTCAAAGAGTCCTTTTTACTGATCCCCCCCACCTCATCTAAGACAGCTAATCCCCTATCCCCCTCCAGGAGAAGGCTATCGTATTTCCATGTTTATTTCCTTCATAACATTTACCACACTTGAAATGACTTCTTAGTGTATTAGTCAGTGCCTGCATCCCCAACTACACTGTAAAGCCATGAGAACAGGGACCTAATCTGGTATAGAACAGGTAAATAAATAGTTGTTCAGTGAATGGATACCTGAAAGAACAGGGTGTTGAAATAGAGGAACTTGAAATTCCCTACTAGTCCTTACATAATTTAAAAGGAGCGAACATCTTGCTTTTCAGAAGGTCAATTTATTAACTCATAGCTACACTGGGTGAGATTCTGACATGGTGATATCAGCCATCTGAGGTTATTTTAATGGAGCATTGATGGAATGAAGTCTGTTGGTCAGAAATCAGTGTACAGATGGCTGCAAATTGTGGCACATCAGAAGGGCTTGGTGAAGTAATTATAAACATTGTCTGACTGCTAAGCAAGTCTGGTAGGCATATGTCAAAGCTGATAAGAAACTTGCCTCCCCTGAAACCCAAACTTGCGTGTCTGTAACAAATACAGATGTGGGATTTGCTGAAAACAGGCACAAGAGTTTCCCTTCCTTTCTTTCCAACTTTGATTATCACTCCTGAGTTCACCTTCATCTGCTCTTCCTCCAGCTCTCTGTCCTGAATGTGTCTTTATGCATTTTGTTAGATAATTTATCTTCCTCATTTCAGAGGATTAGTCTCTCTTCTCTCCCTCAAAACCAAGTTCAAACTCCATCTTTTCCAAGACAGAATCTCTTGTAAAGCCCTTTCTTTATGGTTCTCCATGCAGATCTCATTTATATGGTGCTCCTAAACCCTTTCTATATCTATGTTATTTAAATTTCCATGAATTACATGAGGCCTTGTCTGAACTCAGTGGACCCTTCATTATCTTGACAAGTTGATGAAGATTATGATAATAACATAAGTGGGTCCTTAGATAAGAGAGCATGTACAGCTAATGCGGGGGATGGAAACACCCCTTGCCTAATGTCGTGGTATATTATCTCATTAACACAGTAAGGCTTGCCCTAGCTGTGTCCCAAGTAAGCAACTCTCATAACTGTATTGGACAATTCATTGAATGTTTATGGGTGACATTGAATGGTTGTGACTGTGCACTGTATATAAAACCCATTACGGACGAAGAAAGTGACTATTATTCAGGCCAGTGGGACTAGCAATCAGCAATTGGAAAAACTCAACCATGAATTTCATAGACAGAGCAACTGTGGCTTCAAGCATATCATGGGAAACAATTGCTTGGCTAAATACAATGCGTGGACAAAATCAGTTCTCTAAAATGCAGGTCATTTGGCCCTGAGGGCTGGAGAAAACGATTATATTGCTGATAATATTTATTGTTGAACTTGGATCTCTTTCACACACCATTTGACAATGGGCTCAAAGTCCATGGGTCCCCAGTTGACTCTCCAAAAGGGAAGGAATGTTTCAGTGAGACAGTTAATTAGCTTTATTTCAATGATGTCCTCAGACTGAGGGATGCGTTTTACAGTGTTTGAGAATTTCGGATTGTAAACTTTGTTATCTCTTGTAAGGACGCCTTTGGTTCTTCTTCAACTCGTGAGAACTTTTTTTTCTGTGTGTGTGTGGTACGTGGGCCTCTCACTGTTGTGGCCTCTCCCGTTGCGGAGCACAGGCTCCGGACGCGTAGGCTCAGCGGCCATGGCCCACGGGCGCAGCCGCTCTGCGGCATGTGGGATCCTCCCGGACCGGGGCACGAACCCGTGTCCCCTGCATCAGCAGGCGGACTCTCAACCACTGCGCCACCAGGGAAGCCCCGTGAGAACTTTTAACTCAAAGAAGCTGGATGTGATATAACCAGCAAATAAATATATAGTGTGATAATTTAATGATCTGTGACCTCAAATTCTCTCTGAGTGGATCTCCAGGTGCTCTTTTGATACCTATTTTAATGATAAAAGAACTTGGTAGACATCTGATTTTCCCTTACTTATGTCAGATTATTACTCAGTTAAATCTCTATGTCCTTTGGAAAAGGGAAACAAAATTAGCAGAGTAGCATTTATCTGGTTAAAAGTTATTCCCACCCATTTTTCCTAGTAGAGATAAGAATTCAGGGAGGATGTAATTCAGATTAGTCATATTTGATGGCATCTACGCATGTGGAATGTTGAGGAGCATGGAAAGCTATTATGGTGGTGATGGTGGGCTGGGGGCCTCCAGAGAATATCATGAAGTCAATGGACACTTAAGAGGAAATAAAGAATGAAAGAAGGCAGAAGAGTAGCTGCTGATGAGAGGACAGGTATCTACAGAATGGGCCTCAAGGCAAAGGATGCCACCTCTATGGTTTTTCCTGGAGTCAGCTTCCAGAGAACTGACACCTTGGGTGAAGTAATTATAAACATTGTCTGACTCCTGGGTGTTTTCCCACAGCTGCTCTTCTCTCTCATCTGAATATGCTCAACTACATATTAGTGGGAAATAAGCAAGAAAAAATTAACTGCATATCAGTCTATCCATGGTACCAAGTAAAACCACTCCATCAAACTGTTCTATGTGGTCCACCCTCATTATTTCTAAATAAGGCATTGTTGTGTGTCTTCATCAGTGAATTGTCTCACCAAACAGACATATTCCAGCAGAAATCTATAAGATGCTTGCTAGTTAAGGTGGACAATACCAAGAAATCCTTGTTGCTGGGGTATCTTTCTGTCTTTCTGCCCGTTTCTCACAATTCTGTTCTCAGACACTATTAATTGTGTCAAACCTCAGTTAATATCAAGACTTGAAGACTGTGCCATTTGTGTATTTTTTAAAGTCTTGGTTAGGTTTATAATCACGGTTCTTGGCATAGCTATCAATGAAGAGTCACTTAAGAAGAGTGTCCAGAATGTTTTGATAACTGTTTAGCCTATGACCCACTAAAGCAAACTATCAAGATTTTGTATAACAAATGTTTCCAAATCAATTTCACTTAGAGAATTGAGAGTGTGGGGAATAGGGATAGAAAAAAATTTACAGGAGGAATATGTTATGAGCAGAAATGGATAAATACAGCAAGAATAAAAAAGATATGGATTAAGCATTGACACATTTATATCAATAAATTTTAATAGCCTCAAAGAGAAAAACCCCCAAACATTTGACTTGATCTCTCTCTTAAAGAAGAAAAGCTAAATAAGCAAGAATTAGGGGGGAAGTGAAGATAAAAATTAATACAATTTTAAAGCCCCAAAGCATTTGAAAATGCTTTTGCTTTTCAATTATCATCTGCCATTCATTAGACAAAGAAAGATAAACTTATTTCAAATAACCTTTATAAATATATCCTGTTACCCCTTAGCTTGGAGCAGGGCTCATTCTTTGAAACTATCATGTGTCGTATTCCAGCAGAGATGAACAATAGGCCTCTGAGTTGCCTGCTTCACAGAACGTACGTACATAGAGCCCTGGAAACAGAGCCTGGCGCTTGGAGTCCCAGCTTGGGCGCCCACAATGTGGGTGTTCTTTTGTCACCGTCAGGTTACATCTATCTATGATCAACGTCCCCCGTCCGTGCTTTGCACGTTGTGTTCTAAAGCAGCACTGCCCAATAGACGTAGAATGTGAGTTACATACATAATTAAAAATGTTTTAGTAGCCACGTTAAAACGAGTGAAAAGAAACAGGTGAAATTAACTTTAATGGTATAATTTTGAACTTAGTATAACCCAAATCTTATCATTTCAACATGTAACTAATATAAGCCATTATTAGTGAGATATTTATATCCTCTTTTAGTATAAGTTCTTGAAATCCCATGTGTATTTTACTTTTCCAGCAAATCTCAACTCAGACTAGCTACATGTGGTTAGTGTCTACCAGATTGGGTGGTGCGGTTCTAGAATTTATTCAATCCAGTTAGCTTCGTTAGTTTTCATAAAGTGTAATTTGATGTAAAACCTCTCAATTTCTTCACCCTGGCCCTCCAAATCCAAAGGACAATAATTTATTTTTCCAGGTCCTGAAAATCATAACATAGGAATTATGTCATTAAACAATTAGGTCAGGTTCCGTCATCCCTGGTCAAGACTTTGTTGAAGTCTTAAAGATGAAATGACCTCAAAGATGACCAGATAGATCCCTCTACACAGAGTTTACCTTTTTAAAAAAATCTTTTTGCTACTAATTTCACCAGGGATGCTCCTAAAATAATCCATGAATTTTGGAGGACAGATAAGCCACCATGTCAATCACTGTTTCTGAAGATTATAACTTTTCTATGGGTGGCCCAATCACGCATTACTCAGGTGGCTGAACTTTCTTGTTCCACTTTTGAAAAGAAACACATTAAATGTCCTTTTGACTCAGTATCGTCTAGGGGTTGAGTCTGGGGCTCTGACTCCAGACTTGGTGTTCGTTCTCAGCTCTGTGTTTTTGTACAAGTTGCCGAACTTTTTCTGTATCTCAGTTCCCTCATCTGTAAGATGCGGACTGTGATGAGGCCGCTGTGATAATTAAGTGTTATTACTAAAACAATTCCAGGTGGACAGTTAATGCTCAGCAAATACTAGCTTTTATCATTTGTGTAATTATTAACGTTATCATCATCATCATCCTGAGGGTGTGTCAGAAGCGTTCTGAGGAGTTGGTGGGAGTGGGTGAGGGTCTGACTGGCCAGAGACCACCTTCTCTGAAGACTCAGGAGATTTTCCAAATCCAAAGAACACATTAAGGGGAGATCATACGGGTTCAGTGTCATCGCTTGTGACTGTTATCATGCATGCCTGTGAGTGAGAAGCCTTCACAGACATAGCAGCTCAATAATTTGTGAGCACATTAAACTTCTGAGCTGCCCCAAGTATGCAACCCACACTATCCAGACATTCAAACACAATGAGGAAATCTCTTCCGGAAGAAGAAATTCTGACTTAGAATCTTATTCTAAGTCTTTCAAATTGCTTTAGCTTCATGGCAAGCAGTTCTTTGGAGAGATTTTTATGACCTCCTGATTTAGAGGAGCAAGTTGAGAGATGCCTGATTTTCTCTCTAATAAAAAAGAAATCTAGAAAAGGCTCCTATCCCTGTATAGCTCTCAATTCTATGCATTGGGTCAATACAGTCATTTATTACAAGTTCTTTCATGTTGAATTTGCTATTGAAATCTCAATGTCTTTCATGTTTTCCATATTTAGATGGGGAGAAAAAAATCTAATAGCATTAGGCTGACAGTAACAGACAACAGATTAACAATAATAAACAATTCTAGTTCTTAAGCTTTGTTCCTAGGGAGAGGACTAATGAAAAATAGAATAAACTCATTACTGTTATTTAATGAGAGTCCACAATGGGCTGGACTCTATGCTGGGTGCTGTGCATACATTACTTTATTCTTCATAAACCTTACTGGATAAGTATCATTAAGACCATTATCTTGAAGCTGAACCTCACAGAGGGTAAGTGTTTGCCTAACCTTTTAAGCAGCTTGTGGCAAAGCTTGTTTATACTAAAGTCTGTTTGACTACAAAGCCTTTGGTCTGAGGAAAATATTATCTTCCCTTTTATGGAAAACTCAAGGATAATGAGATAAGTGATTTTCTTAGAGACTCTGCCTTCCAGTGCTAAACTTTGAACAGTTTCCAGAGCTCTGTTCAACCTTAGAGACATTTACACACACACTACACACACACACACACACACGCACACACACACCCCCCCCTCACATCCTAGATTTCCACTAACCCTGGACACACGACTGCTAATCAAGTATGTAAGACTTAAAATGTAGGAAATTGGCGTCTTCCAGAGTTAGATGTTTTCTCTGCTTTTAGGATCTAACCCCTCAGCCCCCAGCTGGGTACTTTATTATAACTCCTTTTTATAGTTTTGTGTGTGTGTATTTTTTTTTTTTTTAATACAAGGAAGTCATCAACACACTCTAGCCAAGCTTCTACAACTCCCAAGGTCATCCTTTCTGAGCTGGTTTTGTGCACTGGAACCATTTAAATACTTTTGCATGTCTTGTAGTGTATTCATGTCATGATAGCACACTGAAATATTTAAAAGGAAATTGCTGTCTTTTTTTTTTCTCCCCCCTCAAAAAGAAACAGTCCTTGCTTACAACTCTCAATGGACCATAAATATCTTCTAGGCCAGCTGCACCAGTACCTGTTGGAAATCCTTCTTACATTAGCAGTAACTAAGGAACTCATAGAATATACCCTTTGCACTGCAGTGAAGCCTTGTTCCAGCACATTCTTTTTCCTTTGAAAGAATTTTTGTTCTTAGAAAACTCTTCAGTTATTGAAGAGGAATTTGCACATTTGGGTCAAATCCATGTATGACCTTCCAGTTGGCTTCTCCAATAATCTTGGCCATGTCAGTTTGTTGCAGGAAGGGGGACCCCTTCTAGCGCCCGAGAGCGGGCTCTTCTCTAACATTCGGAAATGAATTGTCTGAGGAGACACATGTGCTGACAGAGCAAGGGACTTTATTGGTAAGGGGCTCTCGGATGGAGAGCAGCAGGGTAAGGGAACCCAGGAGAACTGTTCTGCTACATGGCTCACAGTCTCAGGTTTTATGGGAACGGGGTTAGTTTCCGGGTGTGTCTGGCCAATCATCTTGCTTGGACCATAGTCTGACTCAGGGTCCTTCCTGGTGGTGCACGCCTCTCTCAGCCAAGATGGATTCCAATGTGAAAGCCTGTAGGAGGTTGGTCATCTCCTAGATGACCTCTTTCGGCCTCCTCCGCATTCTCCTTTTCGGAGGCAGCACCATGTTCCTTATCGGGACCTCCTGTTGTGAGACAACTCAGGCAAGCGGGCGTGGTCAAGGTGGGTGGTTTCGGTCCACAGTTCCCTAGCAAGTTGATGTGAAAACGAACGGAGGCTGAATATTTTTTAGCAACCTGAAATGACATGAAATAAGCAATCTGACTTGTCTTCTTAAACCATTTTCCATCCACATGGTGTGTCTGCCATTTACCTCCCTTCCTTGGGGCGCTAGAACAGTTTCTTCTTTCAGAACTCATCTCAAAATCAAGAGCATGGGGAGCTCAAAGGGGTTTCATCTATTGGTACTTTTTAAAAGAGGTTAGATGTCATCAGTTGGTTATACCATCCAGTGGAGAGGAAGAATGTGGTGTGATTATGACATTACATGCTGCTGAATTAATGCATCCAGTGAAATACAAGAGGGAGCAGGGAGTTATGTTTACCTCCAACAGATACTAAGCAAACTGAGGCGCGTGAAGACCTAGTAACTTTTCTGAGGTCACGGAAAGAGTAAGAAACAGACCTGGGATTCATATTCAGGCTTTCTGTTTCCAGAGTCTGAGTTCTCTTTCACTCTGCTGCCTCTGTGAACTCGCAGAGGTGTTTACCTTTGTCCTTCCTACCTCCTCACACCCAATAAATCCCACTGTCTAATGGAGTAGGTTCTCAAGAGATATTCGTTCTGCTGAAGCCCCAACGCTCTGAATTCAGAGCCCCGCTTTCCCATTCTTCAGCTCCATGGCTTTCCTTTATCAGTTGCACACCCCCTCCTTATTTTGGGTCCTGCCTTCCTTCCTGTCTAAACCTCCTCTCTACAATGATGTGTGTCAATCATTGCTCACTAGAACTGAGGAAAAACAAAGCACAAGAAGAGCCTGTACCTTCATTCTAAGAACAGTAGTTCACATTGCTACATTTCCTGAGATGACAAAGTATTTTTCAAACTAGCAAAGCCTGATGGGAATAGAGTGGGATTTTAAAGCTGAAATATCAGGCCTTAGTCTAGAGGTATAGTGAGACTTTGCTGGTAACTCGAGAGTCAAATCACAAAGGCTGGCTCTAGCCCTTGTACCCATCTCTGGAGTCTACTTGAAATTAGTTTTCTAAATGGCCTGTGAGGGTCCCATCAGCTCTTTAAGATAGGCCAATCCAAGATGGAACAGTACACATGCACCTTCATATTTTGGAAATGTGTCAACACCCTACCAAGAGACTAATAGCTATTTCTATTTTCTCCCCTTCTGGGCTCCAAATGTTGTTGTCTGTATCATAGTCGTCTGTATTATCTTAGAGCATGGGCCTATAAAACTTGAGTAACTTATCAGAAAAGTCTTTACCTGGGAAATAATTTTTATGACAAATAATAGAAGAGTATATTTTAATGGTATATATGCATATATATGAATGAGTGTTTTAAAATATTTTTAATGACATAAAAGATTGGAATATAATATTGAGGAAAAGAGTGGCATATAAACCAAGAACAGGACGGAAGCATGTGTACCTAGTAATTAAAAGGGATCATGGCTGGATAATGGAATCATAGATCACTCATGTTTCTGTCTTCATACTCTTTGGCATTTCCCAAACTTTATATAATGAATGGACAATAATTCTGTAATGTAAAGAAAACATGGAGTCATTTTTTTAAAAGCAGATGTTTTATGTTCCTTTTTACTCATTGGCAGAGACAAGTAGTGAACAGAAAGACGTTGACTTTAGTTTTGGAAAGGACCTCGTGGGAGATAGTCACGTTTGACCTATGAATTAGTTTGAAATACCCAGAGAAATGGCCTTTTTGGGGCTTCCACTCTCTGACTTCTTAGGAAAAAATATTCTTCAGGATAACATTTTCCCTGACTTCCTGCTCTGCGAGGCAGGGGAAAAGATACCTTAAAAATAGGCCCTCATCAGCTGACTTGAAGATAGGAAGGTCTTCCCAGATTATCCAGTGGGCCTAGTATAATCACAGGGTGCTTAAATGTGGAAGAGGGAAGGAAAAAAGTTGGTATCAAGAGTGATACAGCATTAGAAAGAATCTACTGGCTATTGTTGGCCTTGAAGATAGAAGTGGGCCATGAACCAAGGAATGCGGGCAGCCTCTAGAAGCTGAAAAAGGCAAGAAAACAGATTTTCCCCTGGAGTCTCCAGAAAGGAACACAGACCTGCTGACACCTGAATTTTAGCTGGTTGAGACTCGTTTCAGACTTCTGGCCTCCAGAACTATTAGATAATACATTTGTGTTGTTTTAAGCCACCAAGTTTGTGGAAATTTGTTACAGCAGCAAATATAAAACGAACGTATCAGCAAACCTCAGGATTCAGCCTGGGCTTTGGGGGGAGAAAAGGGGCTGGATTGCATTGCCCTAGTGTGCTCGCTCTCTGTCTTTCTGGCTTTCTCTCTCTTAACTCTGTTCCTTCTCCCGTCTGAAACTCTTTTCTTCAAGTCTGGGGACGGGCAGGTAGAGCTATTCTGCCTCCTTATTCCTGCCTGAATTATTTCTCTCTCACACTGGGGCAGTGCCCTCAGCACTTAGAAGACAAGTTGGTGAGGGCAGGAGACTCCTGCTACCCAGTAGAGACACTTCCACTCAGCCAGGAGAGGGTCAAGAGGGAAAAGACACATCAGTGATCACTTTGAAATATTAACTTGCCTCATATGGATAAGAAATGAGCAACAGTAACTATGGAGAGAGTAGGAACCCCTAAGTACCCCAGGCAGTGTGCTGTGATAGACAGCCAGCCAAGTTCAGGGAAGGAAATGACCACCTTCCTTCCCTCCTGTAGAGGCTCATGTCCTGGCTCCATGGCTCATGAGACCCTGGTCAGTTCCCTTTGTCTGGGGCTCAGTTTTCCTATCCTCAAACTGAGAGGCATTCATCTCATCTAGGTCACCGCTAAGCATAATTTCAGCTCTGATACTTTGTGATTCCATGACACTAACAAGTTCAACTGAGAAAGAACCACTTGCCCTGAGGACTCCTTCCCTTTGATTTCTACCTGGAGGTCACATTAGCATAGCAGAAAGGATATTGATACTGCAGTTGACTTTTAAAGTTCACTGAGAAGGGGAGACGAAATGAAAACACACCAGATGGAATGTGAGCTCCCTACTATTTCAAAACTTAGACATTTCCACTAAATGTTGGCACAAACTTAAAATTGAATGTCATCTTGAATGCTATTTACAGTTTTCAAAGTGACAACAATAGTCTTTTTCGAAAGGAGAGACTAAGTCGGATTCTAAAACTCTTGGAATTTTATTTTATGGTTAGAAATAATAGAATAATTAGTTGGTTATGAGAATAATAGGGAGGGGAAACCATTCAGGCAATGGAGACATAGCTGTGACCCCACCACTGAGCGACTGGGACTTCCAGGAACCAATCCGAAAAAGCACTGGCTCTCTCTCCATCTAATGCAGATTCACTAAATACACTTTCAATGTCTTTAATTTTTAGGGGTCCCACATGGTGTGGTTCTTGATCCAGTTGGGTAAGAGACCCCTTTGAGAATGCTGCTGAAACCTGGGAGGTTCTTAGCTAAGAAAAAAATTTCAATATTTACATAAATACCTTAAAGATTTGCATTTAATATTGGGATTATTGAGATTTCTTTTTAAGTCCCAGGTTAATAATACCCAACGAGGTAGAGAGAAGAATCCAGGAAATTAGTTCTCAAAGTCTAGGAAATTAGTAAAACCAATTTTGTGCAAGTTGTGTACACACAGACACATATACACATGTGTATATATACACACACACAGAGACACAGTCACGGGATTGTGTTCACATCCTTGAGGCTCACTGTGTCCACTCAAGACCCACTTCTCTCCATCTGAGAGCATTCGACTGTTTAGTTATTCTCTCTTAGAGCAAGTGTCAGAGACACAGTGTCTGCAAAGGCACAGAATATGCAAAGAGAGAATGGGGTCTTTTGAAAAGGAAATATTCCCTACACTTGGGGCAGTGAGTTTCATTAGGGAGCCCATAGTTGAACCCATCTGATGGTTGAATCTCCCACCTTCCCTTTAATTAAAAGTTCAGTTCCAGAGTCACTCAGTAGCTTCCAGAAAACTGGTCATACACTTCCACAAAGCATTGGTATTTGCACTTTTAAGTTTGGCTGTGAATTGACTTGATTTCTGATGTCTGCGGATTATATAATATCATCTAGATATAGAAGACAATTGTCTTGAAAGTTACCTATCATAAATCTTCTTGAAGAGTTAAATAGTCTTTAAATAAGTTGTAAGAATTGGATTTTTGCCCTTTCTATCGGTGAAGTTACACATTCAGTTTTTTTAATTCTCTGATATACTTGTCATGGTTATTTTTTAAGTGCAAGATGACTCAGACTGTGGCTCTACAATATGTAATTTTGAAATTTGAAAATTTTAAAGAGTTATGGAGCTGGTTGATTTCAGAGTGGTTGGGGGAAAAAAAGTGATTTAAAAAAAAATCTGAATTTACAGGTGTCATCAGTTTTTCATATTCAATTAACGTTTTACATACAGTCACCTCACTGCTAAAAGGCTTACTACTTGGGAGGTTCTGGGTTAGTTTAATTCAGACATTTAAATTCAAGGGGTAAGTTGCTCAAACTTCAAACATCTGAAAATAGAATGCATCCCCTTTTTCCATTAAATGGCCCCTCTTCTGCCCATCCTTACTCTTGGCACCCCCGTTCTGAACAATCCAGGTCAGAAAACTTGATGCGCCTCCAGCTCATTCTTGAATTTCATCCTTGAATTGACAGACCTTGTCCACCAAGTTCTATCAATCTTTCCTGCCAAGCACCTCTCATAGTGCTTCCTACTCTTGGCTGGGCAGAAGTCCTGGGATTCTACTCTCCAGGGTTTTTCTGGGGCTTTCCCAAGTCTCCCAAATCATGTTTTCAGGCTACTTCTCTCTTGATTTGGGGCGAAATTAGAGAGAAATCTCACCTTATAGTTTTCTTCCCTAATCTGTTTGTGAAGGTTGGGGTGGGACATGTTGCTGCAACTCCAAATCACACATTTTCAAGGTTCATATATCATGTAGCGCGAATCAGTACTTCATTTCTTTTTATTGTCAAGTAATATACCGTTGTATGCCTGTACCACCTTTTGTTTATACATTCATCGGTTGGTGGCCACTTGTATTGTTTTTACTTCTTTATGAATAACATTGTTTGTAAATACTGCTTATGAATAATGCTGCTATAAATACTGCTATTCATATACAAGTGTTTGTGTGGACATATGTTTTAATTTCTCTTGGGTATACACCTAGGAGTGGAATTGCTGGGTCATATGCTAACTCTATGTTTTCAAAGTACTGTCAGACTATTTTCCAAAGCATCTATACCATTTTACGTTCCTACCAGTAGTGTATGAAGGTTCTAATTTCTCTGCATCCTCATCAGCACTTGTTATTTTCTAACTTTTTGATTATAGTCGTCCTAGTGGTGTGAAGCGGTATCTCCTTGTGGTTTGACTGGATTAGCCATCCTGGATGGCTGATGATGTTGAGTATCTTTGCACACGCTTATTGGCCACTTGTATAACTTCTTTGGTGAAATGTCTATTCAGATCAAGTGCCCATTTTTAAAATCAGCTTATATGTCTTTTTATTATTGAGTTGTAAGAAGAATTTTCATATTTAACACTTGAAAAGTCTCTCTGGGATTGGCATACTTTATTTTGTAGGTAAAGCAACTGAAGATATTCACTCATTGGCCCAGGGTTCCATAGACTGCAAGAGCGGACTAGGTCTGAAGCTCTGGCTTTCCGATTCTGGGCCAAGGCCATTTCCTAACAGTGTACCCACTCTTGTATTCTTCACCATTTCCCTTGTAAAGTAAAACAATGAAGAATAAAAATGACAATAAAACATAAGTTAGTATAGTAAAGTACAAAAGATAGTGTAGAAATGAGCAGACCTAATACTATAAAGGAAAACAGTCAAATGAGAACAAAAGCATAAGAACAGTGAGGGATTAGGTTAGCAGACAAAACAGGAAGTAAATTTTTGCTTCTTTGAATAATGTTGGTCACATAGTGGGAAGAAAAACAACTGACCTCAAGATTATCATATGAAGGAAGGATTGCATGGGCTCCAAACAATCTGGCTTAAGGCAGAAGCCACCCCTCGTCTTTGTGTTTGCCTGGTACATAAAGAATGAGCAGTTCAAGCACAAGAGGGTGGCTTAGTGCGAGGGGGTGCCAGGGTGGCACCTGGAAGGAGTCAACTTCTTTGACTCAAGGAGAGGAAAGTCATTCAGTTTTGTCTAAGTGTATAAATCTAAGCGTCCTTGTGCGGCAACTTCCAGGGTACTACTCATATATCATGTGGTTGAAAGACATGTCACCTCACCTGTTCTGCTCTCCAGCCTGCATAGTTGCTGGGAGGAACCATTCACTGGGAGAAAGGCAGAGACTCACTGTCCTCAGCAGTCTGGGGCTAGTCTGGGACTGGAGCCACGGAGGGCCTGTAGCTTAAGTCACTGTCACTGTCCAGCTGTCTACCTCAGTGGGTTGGGGCTACACAGAGAGATGAATCCAATAGGCACCGTCTTGTATTGTCCCTGTTACGGTGCTTGATGATGGTGAACAGCAGGTGCAACGTCTCTGTCTCTGACTGAGCCTCTGCTCTGCCTTCCTGTTGCCTAGCTCACGGGTTGGCAAACAATGGCAGGTGGGCACTCGGCCTGGCTTTGCAAATAAAGTTTTATTGGAACACCACCATGCTCATTTGTTTACAGATGGCCTGCAAAGCCTAAGTTATTTACTTTCTGGATCTTTACAGAAAAAGCTTGTTGTTCCCTGGCCTGGCAGAGTGCTGGGCCCACAACAACTGATTCTTAAACCCTCCATTCATTTGCATCCTTTCAGTTAACTGGCTCAAAGCTACAAGCACCCTTTGGGGAGTCACATTTTCGTTAGTTCCACTGAGACATTCTCTCCCTGGTGCGGGTTCCTGTTGCTCAAGGCTGGGTGCCAGCAGAAGCCACAATGCCTTTGTTTTCCTTAAATGGTTAAAATCTCTCCTGCTTCCCTACTCCAGGGCTGTCAGCCTTCTGCCAGCCATTATCCACCTACTCAGATGAGATCATTTTCCATTTGCAAAAATGTCTGAGAAGTTTACCGTTTTACCTACATCATATCATGTGCCCGCATGTGTCCCTGGAGGAAATGTCAGCTCTTATTTCTAAAGTTCATGGCTAGTGGAAGAGCAAAACCCAGAGGGTTATGTCACTTGCCCAGGCTCCCGCTTTGAATCCCGGCCGGGGTCTAAATCCAGGTCAGGACAAACGTGGATGGTTGCAGCTTTGTCGTGGAGAAATGACAGCAAGGACTCTGGTGATAGTCAGACCTGGGGACGGAACTTTCTGCTGATTCCCAGTGTCACCCCTTGGAATCTTGGTCTCCTCATTCATAAAGTGAGGCTAAGAATATTTTCTAGGTCCTGGGTGGTTTGGAAGATTCCATCTGACAATGCTTATTCATTGCCAGGTAGACTACCTGGCTTGTGATGCTCACTAAATGTTAGCAGCCATTATTGTTGTTGCTGTGTTGTTGCTGTGTTGCTTTTAGTAGTAGTAGTATTTTATTTTTGTAACTGAGAGATCAGGGTCTGAACTTGATCTTTGTGGCTCTTCATTCAGTGTCTGGAGTTAAAAAGTCAAATGCCCACAGAAGAAAGACAGAGACCATTAGTGATTAAAGTTGGCTAGGAATAAGAAAACAGAATCTGTAGATTGTATTCATTATCTAAAAGATGCACCTGCATGTTCCGTTCTGTTTCATTGTCCCCAAGCAGGAAAGTGGGACTAAAACTTCCAAATCTAATCATTGTTCCTGGAAATGCTGGAAATCTTAGTTTTTAACATTGAAAAACAGTTTCCATTAAAAAAAAATACACATGGCAAAATACTACCAAATCCGAAGGTCATATCTGGTTTGCAACTTCTTATATGAAGGCAGTAAAACCTTCCCTGGGAAGATCTTTCCTGGGAAGCTCTGCTTATATTTGTTCACATCTAAAGATGGTTTCACTATCTCACTTGAACATCCAGCAAATATTTGTCAAATAATTCTCATGTGCCAAGCACTCAACTAAGGATTTAGAGATGAGCCAGACAGATTCCCTGCCCTCGAGAGATTCTCATCTAGTGGGAGAATCAACATGTCATAAAATAATTGTAGTAGAGTGTGATACATGGATATTCTCAAAGTCTGTGCACCTGCCACAGGGGGAACAGGAAGGGCATTCTGGAGGAAGGGACATTTGAGTTGAGTCTTGAAGGATGAGTAGGAGTTTGCTGGACCAATAAGGGAGGGAGAAAAGGAAGCCATGTAGGCCTGTGTCGTGCAACACAGTAGCCCCTTGCCACATGTGGCTATTTAGATTTAAATTAAGTAAAATGAAACAAAATGAAACATTCAGTTCCTGTGTAGCATAAGCCACATACCAGGTGCTCAGTGGACACATGTGATTAGGGGCTACCACATAAGACGGTGCAGAACATTCTATTTTACTGTACTGAATTATGGTGTCAGCAAAGAGACAGTTACCCCAAGACACTAATAAGTTCAGAACACTGCAAGTTTTGGGGTGTAGCTGGAGTGAAAATAGCTAGAGCTGGAAAAGGGGGCAGGAGGCAGAGCGAGAGGATGTGTGTGTGTGGAAATTCAGCATTGTCCTTTTCAACCCTGACTCTGCTTGATTCAGTCTGCCACCACCTACCCACCCTCCCAACCATTGCCAACATACTGGTGGCTTTTTTCCTTATAGCTGATACACATTCAAATATATCACATGGTCCTAGAAAAGCAACCTTACGCTTGTATATGCTCCAGGTTTCTGCAAGGGGTGACACACTCTCATTCTTGCCCCAGATACTGCCTGTGAATATTGAATATTTTAATGATATTTTTCATAGTAACAAAAATTTAAAAAAGGAAAACAGACTTAAATTTTTTTCATTCTATGCTGGTGCTCATTGCTGAATCATATTTGGAAACTTATGAAGTCATCACTGTGGTTATATAGTGAGCATTATTAAAGTTATTTCACTGTACCTTCATTATTTCGTTGTCTCTTTGCTTGTAAGAGATTTAAAAATATAGGATGAACTTTAATTTAGTGCGCGTGAAGAGACTGAGAGAGATATACACTAACAAATTGTTAATTTTATTTCTGAGTTATATTTGGTGATTGATGAACCACTTTTCTTTATTATTTTGATGATTAGTCTTACGTTGGATTGCTCTCAGTTAAACAAAGGATGAGATTTGGGGTTTAGTTTGGAAATGCTAGGAAACTCTTTTGCAAGTGACGGTTCACACATATTTCCTTCCAGATGATGTCTTTTTTCTCTTAGTTTATGTATCCATTTACATAACCATTTACATATCCATCCATTCATTCTTCAGAAATCTATTCATTCAGCAAATAGCCTTACATTGTGCCAGGCACTGGGCTTGAGTTACAGCAGAAGGCAAGACAGTCAGATTTCCTGCTGACATTCTAGTGGGGGAGGCATGGCCACTACACAAGTATAACTGGACAAATATAAAGAATAAACTCGCAGCTTGTGCCTCATAATCTGAAGACAATAAAAGGAAGTGATCTGTCTGATAAAGGCAGGGAGAAGGCAATTCTTGATTCTGTGTAGTCAGAAAGTTTCTCTGAGATGAGCCGACTTTAAACTGCGTCCCGAATGATGTGGGAGGGCCAGCCACAGAAGGATCTGGAGGAAGGATCTCCAGGCCTTGGCAGAGGCTCTGAAGGGAGAAGGAACTGGGTGCATTGCTTAAGTAGGAAGATGACTACTTTGCTTAGAGTGTGAAGAGGTACCAGACCACAGAAGGCATTGTAAGCTCCGGGAAGGACTTAAGCAGGTCTTGAACACAGGAGTGGTGGGTCCGACTGGCGCCTTTAAATGGATGTTACTGTGTACAGAATGGAAGTTAGCGGTCAAGACCCAAAGCAGGGTGACCCGTTAGACATGTTGATGACGGTGGCTTCGACTTGCCTGGTAGCAGTAACGGTGGAGAGAAGTGAGTGGATCCTAGACAAATTTGACACAACTTAGTGATGGGTTCTGGATGTGGTGCCAGTTACTGCTGTAGGGAAGATGGGCGTGCCAGAGAAAGGGACAGATTCATTAAAGGTGTCTAATATGCTAGGTGCTCAAATAAGCAAAAGTGTGTTTGCCTGTATCTTCTCTTTGCTCCTGACTTTCTGTGACTCTGATATGGAAGAAGTACTTGTCTTGCTGTGGAGAAAAATGGTGACCTGCACCGTTTTCCACTGTTATCGTTCATTCACTCCACAAGAACTAATAGAGTCCCTAACAGGTATGAGGCCCTATGCCAAGCGCTGAGGATACAATAGTTCCTGCCCACGTGGGGCTTCCAGTCTAGTGAGGGACATAGTTAGCAAAGGAGTCCACACTGATCTGTGTTCCGTACCAGCGCTGGGTTTTACCTCCACACTACGTATTGACGTTTGGAACCAGATAATTCTTTTTTTTAAAGTCAATTGATTTTATTTTTTTATTATTTATTATTGAAGTATAGATAATTTACAATAGTATATTAGTTTCAGGTGCACAACATAGTGATTCAGTATTTTTATAGATTATATTCTGTTTAAAGTTAATATAAAATAATGGCTATATTTCCCTGTACTGTATAATATATCCTTGTAGCTTATTTATTTTATACATAGTATTGATACTTTGTACCTCTTACTCCCCTATCCCTGTCTTGCCCCTCTCCCCATCTCTTTCCCCACTGGTAACCACTGGTTTGTTTTCTGTGAGTCTGTTTCTGTTTTGTTATATTCATCCATTTGTTTTATTTTTAGATTCCACATATAAGTGATCTCATACAGTATTTGTCTTTCTCTGACTTTTTTCACTAAGTATAATGCCCTCTGTGTACGTCCATGTTTTTGCAAATGGCAGAATTTCATTCTTTTTATGACTGAGTTATCTTACACACACACACACACACACGTATACATTTACACATCTTTATCCATTCATATGTTGATGGACACTTAGGTTGATTCCATATCTTGGCTATAATAAATAGTTGTACTGTGAACATTGGGGTTCATGTATACTTCCTAATTCGTTTTCCTTTTCTTCAGATACATACCTGGGCGTGGAATTGCTGCATCATAGGGTGGGTCTGTTTTTAGTTTTTTGAGGAACCTCCATACTTTCTTCTACAGTGACTGCACCAATTTACATCCCACCAACAGTGTAGGGTTCCCATTGCTGCACATCCTGGCCAACATTTGTTATTTGTAGACTTTTTGATGGCAGCCATTCTGACAGGTGTGAGGTAATATCTCATTGTGATTTCGATTTGCATTTCTCTAATAATTAGTGATGTTGAGCGTCTTTTCCTGTGCCTTCTGGCCATCTGTCTATCTTCTTTGGAAAAATGTCTATTCATGTCTTCTGCCCATTTTTTAGGCAGGTGGTTGGTTTTTTTTTTTTTTTTTTTTGATATTGAGCTGTCTGAGCTGTTAATATATTTGAGATATTAACCCCTTATCAGTCATATCATTTGCAAATATTTCTTCTCATTCAGTATATTGTCTTTTTGTTTTATCAGTGGTTTCCTTTACTGTGCAAAAACTTTTAAGTTTAATTACATTCCATTTGTCTACTTTTGCTTTCATTTCCTTTGCCTTAGGAGACAGATCCAAAACAATTGCTACAATTTATATCAAAGTGTTCTGCCTATGTTTTCTTCTAGGCTTCTGTGGTTTCAAATGTTACATTTAGGTGTCTAATTCATTTTGAGTTTATTTTTTATATGGTGTGAGAAAATGTTATAATTTCATTCTTTTACATGTAGCTGTCCAGATTTTCTAGCTCCAGTTATTGAAGACGCTGTGTTTTCTCCATTGTATATTCTTGCGTCCTTTGTTATAGATTAATTGACCATAAGTGCATGGGTTTATTTCTGGGCTGAACCAAAAAATTCTTAGTTATAGAGGTGGGGCTGTGCATAGTAGGATGTTTAGAAGCATCCCTAGTTTCTACCCACTAGATGCCAGTAGCACCTCCTTCCCAGTTGTGCCAGCCAAAAATATCTTCAGACATTGTTAAATATTCCCAGTGTGGCAAAGTTGTCCCCAATTGAGAACTCATGCCTTAATTCCAACTCACGTTGCCTGATGGCAGAAACTAGCAGAAGACCTAATATAGTCAAGTTCAGAAGCTTATTCTCATCACCTGCCAGGTATGAGAGTGTTTCCTTGCCTATTAGTAGAAGCAAACTTTCAATATATGAAGGCAGCTTATAACACATGAAATGGAACCCATCTCCTTTCGATCCTTTATTCAGTTGGTTGAACATACGAGGTGTGGGATTGCATGTTATTAGTAACCTAGGAAGTCCGGAGAAGATCAAGTGATTATTTAAATCAAGATGCATCGATTTTGAGTGCTTTGCAGTGCCCTGGAAATGTGAGTCATTGAAAGACATTTTGAACTTTCACAGTCTAAAGATGGTATAACACCACACTTATAACGCGTTGCATTTTGGAGATTAGTTCTACCAAATTCATATATTCAGTCATACAAGGAACTATATAGATTTGATTTATTCCACCCCTCCACTGCCACCTTGACTTCAGAGGATGGTACTCACCATTTCTACTCTCGAGTTGAGGGGCAGATTCTAGAACGGAGTCAGTGCTTGGGGCAAAAGACAAGCCACCACTCTACTCTGAGATGTCAGTTACAACAGTGGTGACTAGTCCTGCTGGAGATGATACTAATGTTTATTAAATGACAGTTGTGTGCTAGACACTGTAAACGTTGTTTAAAGTATAATATTTATTCAATGTTTGTAATAACTCTATAAGATCATTTTGGCTATTTTTACCAGTTTGTATGTGGTAAATTGAGGTTAAATGTCTTGCCCTGCTGGTAAGTTTTAGGGCTGGGATTCAAACATCAATGTGTCCTCAGAATCCATGCTCTTAACTGCCTCTTGAAGCACTATTAATTGATCATGTTATTATTTTCCACTGAGTCCAGATATGGCCTTAGAATCATTTTCAACACAGGCTACTACCACTTCATCAGACCTGGTATTTGAGAATAAACCTCCTTGCCCATCAGTACCTTAATTCTCTCCCCTCAGGTACTAGGCTGTGAATTCTTCTGAGACAGAATGTGGGGATGCTTATAGACACATGTGAGTTAATGTCCAGTGAACTTTTAAGGAAGGGGAAAAATGGTTGAAATATATCTCAAAAGTAATATTTTAAGTTCCTCTGAACTTGAATCAGTAGAACTAGTATTTCTCTGCTCTCTCATTTTATTTCCCTTTTTCATTTTACGAAGGCACATAGAACACCCCTTCTACCAAGGTGGCATTCAGCACCGCATTGATGGTCCCAGTCTTTGACCCTTGGAGATGCCCCCAGGTGTCCCCATTGTTGGGGGATACCTATGAGGATCAATTCCAGTGATGTTTGTTCTAGATTAGAGTATACAAAATCCAGTTTAGCTTCCTGCACTAATTTAGTTGATCTTACATTCTTTTTGGGTTAGAAAGAGCTGTGTACAACAATCTAAATCCTGAAGGCTGTGGGGAGTTGGCTCTCCTTCCTCCTCTTGCCATTTTGCCCTTTTTTAGACCACTCCCTGGTAGAGTGAGACTGGGCTTTGTCATCAGTTGGCACTTTGGGCCTGAGATTGATTCTCTGTGCAACTAGTAAATACACCAGTGGAAGAGTTAGTTCTCTTTCCCTGTGGATGACCCATGAATATCAAATAAAACAGATGGACCAACAGCAAGCACCGGTTAGGTAAACGTTAGATTAAAATGTAGTGGCATGCGGACTTCCCTGGTGGCATAGTGGTTAAGAATTCACCTGCCAGTGCACGGGACGTGGGTTCAAGCCCTGGTCCAGGAAGATCCCGCACGCCGCAGAGCAGCTAAGCCCGTGCACCACAACTACTGAGCCTGTGCTCTAGAGCCTGCGAGCCACAACTGCTGAAGCCCACGCGCCTAGAGTCCGTGCTCCACAACAAGAGAAGCCACTGCAATGAGAAGAAGCCTGAGCACTGCAATGAAGAGTAGCCCTCACTTGGCGCAGCTAGAGGAAAGCCTGTGCATAGCAACGAAGACCCGATGCAGCCAAAAGTAAATTAATTAATTAATTAAAAACTAAAATTAAATGTGGTGGCATGAAGATAATAATGTCACTAACTGAACAACACAACTGACTATAAAACTGTGAATTTTATAGCTACAGTTTTAAAGTGTCGTGTGTCATAATGGCACGTCTATGAGTGATTCACCTTTTAAAATACAATCTGAGGACTAGTTTTTAAAGTTTCTATATCTATTTTTATGCGGAATACGAAAACACTTTTCAGGGATCAGTACTTTTAGGATGTCCAGACATGACAGAAGAACATGTTCTGTCTTTTCGATGTTAGGCAGTATTTTTATGATTCATGGATCAGTGGTTCATTTTTTTTAAAAAGTCTTGATTTTGGCTGGGTGTGTGATCTTTAAGGATTTCTCACTCCCACCTAAGTTATATTGCTGTGGCATAGGGCATTGATTAAGATATTTTTCCCTTTACAAAAGTAATTGAACAAATTTCCTGGCATTCATAATGCCCTGTTTGCATACAGGCCCACAGTAGTCTCTGAGAAATAATACTTTGTAAGTCTCGGTTTTCACAGGTGGCTTAACTTTCCAGCTCTTGTCTCTGCCTGAGTATATTCTGTTCCCTAATCTCTTTAACACTAGGACTCAAAAGTGATGACTTCAAGTTCACAGTTGCTAAATAGATTGCTAATGACCAAAGAACCTATCAATCTTGCTGACCAGAATTATATGTAACAAAGAAGACGGCTAATTACTGGACGGTTTTATTGATGGTTATTTTAATTGCACTGACAGCCCTTCTTGGCATGGAGAGCCATTAGGCCGGAGAGGCAAGAGACAAGCCATCATGGCAAAGTGGTGCTGAGCTGGAAATGGGACTCCAGAGGGCAATTTGTCAGTTTGCTTAGGAGGGTCGAAACTTACTCTGTTGTGCTCAAACCCACTGCCTGTTTGGCTGTCTCCCTCCTGATGATGTAAAAATCTGTTAGTTCCACTCTCTCACTGTTCTTCAACTTGCAAATTATAGGGTCATTATTTAGAACTGCCTGCAGGTAATTCAAGAGTCCCAGAGATACAGACCTGGCTATAACTCAATTTAGGCATGGGACTATGATTTCATATCAAATCATTGTCAAATGACACATTTAGCTTCTAAGTTTACTTTTATCTTTTTCTCTTTAGTTTGGAAACAGTGGAGTTTTCATATGTCTGCTTATCAGTGTTTCTCTAAATTCAGTAGTCCTCTAAAAGAAGTATGTTCTATTCAGGAAAATCATAGTGGATGTGATTCCTTGCTCCTCAGATAATTCACTGCAAGAGGTCTTCTAATGGGTCATTCTTCATGGATGTGTAAAATGATTTTACTTATAAGACATCCATGAATATCCAATTTTTAAGGGCCCTTTTGTTTTATAAGGCAAGGGCACAAATGCCCATCCCTATGCTGGTGGCTATCAGAGAGGTGACTAGGATGGAAAGCTTGTTGCTGGGAGACACAGAGAGGCCTGGTTGATCAAGGTGAGGAAAACACAGAGGCTCACTCCATACCTGCTGTCTAGGAAGATGAAGAATGCGGGCACTGTGGTTCCCTGGTCTGAAGGAATTAGCTGACATTTGTTCACCCCATCATGGGATTCTTAAGCTCTAGATCCTGTAAGACCTTTTGGCTCCTGTGTGATGTCGGAGTGGCGGTGACCATCTTAGAAAGACCATCCACTTCACATCTGCCCCTTGAGTACTTCTCACCATGCTGCTTACTCATTTGTCCTCTTCTATCGGAAAAGTCCTTCTGTTGGAGTCTAGTTCACTAGACAGTCACTATCTTTAGCAACTTTCCTTTGCCCCTAATGCAGAATGTACCTCCTCTTCTTCTGTGTCATACATCTATGGCTTATGGTGAGTTGTATGGGACTCTGTCATGGTGGACTTCCTGAGGGCGGAGGTCACGCCATATTGATATTCATCTCCCTGGTTCCTGACATTTTCACTACCACAGAGGTGGCCCTTGACCTCCACTGGACAGCTGGAAGGTTGGGTTAATAGTCTTTAGCTCATAGATGTTGAGGTTTCTAGAAAGTGTATAAGTCCTTGGAGGGGCTATAGGCACATGTCTCACCAATTTGAGAACTTACCCTTGAGGAATGCATTGCCTTTATTCTGACCTTAGGTTGGAGAAATGCTGAGTGTGTGTTTGTGTAATTACATCAAAATTGATGGCAGCCACCTAATGCAGGGTGCAGGTGCGAGTTCACTTAGACCATCTCTTGCCAAAGCAATATTTTCTGCAATGAAACAGAGGGGGGAAAATGAAGAAAGTTCTATGGTAAATAACCTTGGAAAATGCTCAGCTAAATGAAATTAAATGCGATTCTTAATTGAAGAAATTCTCAGACGTAACATTCTTCACGAAACTTCAAGAAGAGATAAAATAAGCAGTATTTCCCAAAGTACTTTGAACCATGATGTTTCTTTTACTTTTTCTCTTTCTCTTTCTTTTCTTTTTTTTCCTTCCTCCCTCCCTCCCTTCCGTCCTTCACAGTTCTGTGGTCATAGTGTTTCAAAGATCATACTTGGGAAATGCTGGTTTAGACTGCTAGGATTCGTTAACTGGTTTGGCTGATTTCACACTAGTAAGGAGAATGATTGAATTGGTTCTCATTTTGTATATAAATTAAAGTAACCATTTTGCCTTGGGAAACTAACAAATGAACTTTGGAACAGGAAATGAAGTGAGGCAGCATAGTTGTTCAGGGACCCTCAGGCTAGCCTCCCCTTGAATCCCTCCAGTGAAGTAGGAAGCTCGTGGGCAGCACTTTCTAATCCAATGGTTGGCTTTCTCTACAATCTGAAAGAGTCCCAGGGTGATTCCCAGGACTCTACTTATGACATTCCTAGCATGAGGAATATGAAAAGTGGAGAACCAGCTATGGAAACCACTAAAAACTCAGGTATAATTCCCACTGTGGTCCCCACAAGGAAATCATCTGCTCAGACCAAATGAAGCCTCCAGAAGCTGTATAACCTTAACCGTCTCAAAGAAGTTAATTTTGTACTTGGAAACAGTGAAATTATTGATGAATCAGGGTGAGCTCTCTGGTATTTAATATCGTCTCCATCTCTGTGCCTTGTGACAGTGCTGTCGATTAGCTGTAATGTGGTATTTTGAGCACCATTTAGATATTAATTATTTTTTAATAACCTCTTCACTGAAAGCCTAAAACTTTGCCTAAGATTCTAATGAAAGTTTTCACATGAAAGAGGAGGATAATCTTAAACAGGCACTAATAAACCCTCTGAAGAAAATTCAGTACAATATCTCTGACAAAAGAAAGGAAGGCAAAAAAAGAACAACACACATTCCCAGCAAATGTGCATTCTCTCATTAGGATTTTACATTCATTACTGCACCGTTTTTGCAAATTATTCTCAGCTATATATGCACTTATGAACCCATGAAGAATTAGTGTCTTCTTAACGAGCACCAAAGAATATATGCATTAAAAATCCTTTAACCCGTATGGAAAACCCTCAGAAACCATTGATGAGCAATTACATCTTGGGATTAGGAAGCATTTTTCTTTGGAAGCATTCAAAGCACATTTCAGTGTCTTCTCTTACCTGACCTTTTAGCATTGCTTTGAGGGAAAGCAGGGCCAACGCTGCAGTTTTTTATGTAGGAGAATGGGTTTTTCTAGAGAATGTAAATGGCTTGGCCATGGTTGCCCAGTGTGTCAGGGACCGTGGTAAGGGCTTCACTCCCATGGTGTAATTTGAGGCTGTTGAGAGGCTTCCTTGAGTCAGAATAGTTCTCCTGTGGCACATGTACCAGAATTATCACCACTAGGCATTCATGAATTGTCTTTTTAGGCATCTAGTTAAGAAGGCAGATCCTTGGGAAGGGGCCCATATTATCATCAGAACCTTTGATACAGCTGGGGTTGGATGGACATATAGGGCATGTGCACTGGGAAGGCTGGACCGGCTGTGGCTTCCTGGCATCTGGTCCCATTCTGACTGGCCAGGGCTCATGCACTGTTGAACGTTTTTGAATACATCCCAAACAGTAGGGACAAATGAAGACAAGCGTATGCATGGGAGTAGGCTGAGAAACACAAACTCTGAGTCCTCTAAAGGCTCGTACTCAGCAGGCCAAATCACTGATCGTACAGACTATAGGACTCAGTTCCGTCCCAGTGATATTCACACAGATTTCTTGAGGAAAATAACCTGGACACTATTTTTTTTTTCTAGTGTGGAGCTGATGTTTTTTTTAAAGAAAGAGTCTTGATCTTTTCCCCCAGATTTTTCACTGCACCGTGAGTGGAGTATATACCATTAAATAATATATATCCCTTATTATAATGTTGAAAGTGAAATGAATATGATAATGGTTACTGTATATAGTTCACTTGCCTCATTTCTTTGCCTTCAATTTGGCCCTTTTAACTGTTGTGTGATTCCTAGAGGGAATTTCTAAGCTTCAGTTTCACAGGCAGTATAGACATATTTTTCTCCCTAATAAAAAAAAATAACATTCTTTTTAGAAAGGTGGCTCTCCATATGTGCTGTGTATGGTCATTTGAAAATTATAAATTAATTGGTTAGCCTGGAACACACAGTCACTTGGCTAAGGTAGATATCTGAGTGTAGTGGATTTCCCAATCTGCGTTTCTGGGTCTGAATTTATTGAGAAGCAGCTTGTTAAAGAAAACAGACTCCTTTCTTCCTTCTTACTCATTGCCCTAATGGCAGCAGAATCCTTGAAATCCTTAGGGAACAAATTGGGGACAAAAGTTAGAAAGCATACCTGGCTTATTTTCTAAGCTTTGAGCAGACCCAAAGAAAGACTGAATTTAATAAAAAAAAAAGATTTTATTGATGAAGGTATCTCTCCTTCAGGCTAAACTTTGGCCCCTGCGTGCTGATAAAACCATCTCATTTCTCAGAAGTAGCCTTCTGCATATAATCCGGGAGAGCCCATGGACAGGAATACATCCTGGGGAGAGGGACTCGAAGACAATCAATCAGAAGTTGGCAAGGTCCCGTGGCGTCCCTTGCTGAGCTAGGAGGCACCTGCCTCTGTCTGGGCTGGCTGCCTGTTAACTCTTGGGCAGTCACCTGACTGTGTGTGCATTTCGGGGAGCGTACTGCTGCTGTGGCTGGATCTGGCTGCCTTCTCTGCCTTGCGCTGGTTGAGCCCTCAGCGATGGCTCTCTGCTACTTGACTTCCATATTATCTGCACATGGGGCACTTTTAGTGCCCAGAGATGAACATGAGCAATCTGGAGCTTCAAGTTTCTATGAGCGCTAATTGGTACCCTGTTTGTGCCCTTTTAATCTGTTATTATAATAGGATGGCGTGACATCCAGTCTTCTTTTTTGTGGCTTGCTGGCTGCTGCAGCCAGAGGGGGCTGTATTTTGTACTTTCTCATTGCACCTGTGTGCTCGAAGACTATTAATAAAGATGAGTTTAAAAGGGCAGGCTGTGTTCTGAAACTTTGTGGTCCTCGCCTTGACTCTGGAATTCAGCTCTTCTTCTCACAGCCGTGAGAGAAAGCCCTTGTCCCAAAGATGGTGCTCTGACTCCAGTGCATGTAGTCAGGCTGTGGAAAAGGTCCCGTGGCTACTGTTCTTTCTCTCATTCTTTGTGTTGCTTGGAGATCAGCAGGGAGGGGGGTCTCCAAGAACACGTGGAAAGTGAATAGGCTGGAATATAAAGTTGGGTATCTTCAGCTGCGTACCAGGGCGTTCTTGGACAGTTTCTCTTCTTACCTTTGTTTTCTCTCTTTCTTTTCCGTTCCTGTGCTCTGTCCCACTCCTCCTTTTCCTGACTCAGTCTCCCTTAATCAGCCAGCCAGCCAGAAGTTTGTTAGTGACTGCTGAGGCATCTGCTTCTTTGTGCTCCCCCGAGATGTGAATTTTATAAGGTCAGGGGCCCCATCTTTCTCTTCTCTGGAAACCCCGCAGCAAGGTTTCTTGCAAGTATTGATAGTTGATGCTCCGGCAATGTATATTTACTTGGTGAACGAGCCTTACTTTCCTGATCTGTAAACCAGGGATCCAAATGCCACCTCTACAAAGCTGTGGGGAGAATTGATTAATGATATAATGTTTGCAAAGAGCCTGGTAAATAGTTGGTCCTTAATTCATGTGCGTGAGGTTCCTTCTTTCCTCTGAGCCCTGAGAGCTGAGATGTTCAGGTGAAAGTGGCTCTAGGCTTATGAGAATGGATGAGCAGAAGCTAAGGGGATGTGAGAATGGGGGGGGGGGGAGTGTCTTTTTTTGTTTTTTTGCTAAATGACCACTTTGGGGAAGAGAGGGTTTCCATACTGTAATATATAATGGGAGTGTGGAGTGCTTTGCTTCAGTTGCTGTCTTCCTGTAGTAGGAAATGTTACATGTAACCATAGAGCTATAGGATGCGGCCATTCAGAGGTAGAAAAAGCTGCCTTAGAACCTCCATATTAGAGTTTGCCCAGTAGAAAGTTCCCCCTCAAGTGTATCTTTTTGCTTTCATCCCACAACCCTCCTGTCCTTGCCAGTAAGAATGCCTTGCACTGCCTTCTCTTAGGGTCCGATGTCCTCCTGGCTGAGACCTGCCTCTGGTGGTTTTACGCATCCTGAATGTGCGTGAGTTCTTAAAAGCCACCACAGGGGACCTGGCACATGCTTGTAATTCCCAGTAGAAAGCTGGTTCCTTTTGGAAAATGAAAGCAGAGCTCAGGTCCTTCTTACATGCCTTAAGGCTTCCATGGAGGAAAGTCAAAGAAAAACTCACCTGTTGGTAACACAGGCATATGTTTTTATACTTCAGGGACTGGAAAAAAGCAGCATTCAAATAGCAAGGTTTTGCAAGGAAGATGCACTTAGGATGTGAAACTGGATCTTGGAAAGTGTAGAATCAGATGGAGCACTGTACTCCACTAAAGCAGATCCAATAGGCTGCAGCTGTTGGTGTTCTCCTTCTATTACAGATGCTGGAAAGAGCTTGGAGTGGAGCAGATAAAATCAGACAGGTCAATAGCTTAAAAGAAAAAAATACAGCATCTTGTTCCTTTCTAGAAGCACCTTGGGTCTCTGTTCCTGAGGGCGTTTTTCTTCATGACGTCGCCACATCCTTCAGCCCCTCTTGGGTAGAGGAGACATGCGGCAGGCTCCCTGTGCCAGTGCGCGCCTTCTGTTTCTTAGGCAATATTTATGTAGTTGAAGCTGAGCCTCAGCCATGATGAGCTCTGGCTTTCAGCAGCTGAGCCCAAAGCTCGTCGTGTTTCTTCTTCTCAACTTTGACAGTAAATGCACTTCTGGTCCTTCTAAATGACTCTAATTGGTATGTTTTCTTAGGGGAGATGAGGATGACAAGAGAAAGAAGGGTTTAAAAAAAATCTGTACTTGGAAACATTAAAAAAATTAGCAAGTCTATTTTAGCATCCCATTTTTGTTGCTTTATTTTTGTTTTTGGTGAATTTTTTTTTTTTTTTTTTTTTTTTTTTTACTGTTTCCTGAATATAAAACCATAGGCATTAGGATTTCTCCTCTCCTTGAAATTAAATGAATTACAGTTCTAAACTATTTTGAATATAGTCAAACGCTGAACAGAATCTTTTAATAATATTTCAACACATACAAAGTACATATTGTCCCAAAGATTTCGCATTCGTGGCCTTTCAGTTCAGTATTTCCCATCATGTCCAGTAGCTGCTTCTCCACAGTCTGCTGGACCTGCAAGGTGTTGACCTCTCCCGTTCTTCCCTGCCCACTAATGGTGAATTTACCTACCATCCCCCACCCAGACCCCCCTGTGAAGCCCCAAAGTAAGAGAAAGAGATTTTAGGTCTGTCACCATCTGTTTGGGGAAGTAGCTGGTATAATTGATACTACGGCCATATTAGCATATTAGGTAACTTTAGAGATGTAAAAGGACTTCACTGAACTTTAATAATGACCCAATAAACCTGCTAGCCCGTAGTTTCTAACCTTCATAAAGTTGTCCCTAGGAAAGTTGAATGATCACCTTTTGCTAAGTATATTTATTTTATTTGTATCCAGTGGCATGCTGGTAAATGTTTAACAGCCATCTCTTCAGGGAAAGTAAATATGTATGTGAATGTCTATATCCCAAACTCCATCCGTACGTATAAGTTTATCACAGATTTTACTGATATAAAATATGTGCAGCACACAGTTTGATTCTCACAGGCTGCTTCCGTTGATGTTGGCTGAACTCTTGTATTTGTAGTCAACCTCTGGCTCTAATTCAGCTGTGATTTGAGACATTCAGATGAGGATTGATGCTGGGTTACTATCCAATTCAGCAAAGTTGCTAATGTCATTGACAAACAAGTGCGCTTTGGACATGAATGTTGGGTGATATTTAGTTTATATTAACACCTAAGACAGAAGTCGAACAATGAAGATAGATGCTGCAACCTTACTCATACATTAATAACAGGAGTGACTTTTTGTTGAATGAGATAGATTTAGGATACTGGAAGAATATTTTCTCAGTTTGTGCTATTCACAACGTAACAGCCAGAGACACAACATGCTTTTAGTTTAATCTGCACTATTAACATTTTATCTATCACTTCCTCAAGGCTAGATGACCAACAGAGCAATAAATCAATAAGTTTTGCTACTTCTACCCAATCACCATGGCTGATTTCAAACTACAAATTTGACATTACTGCACAAAGTTGAAAAGAGTTATGGAGTAGCACACTATCTTATAGTATTTCCATGTATTTACAGATACAATAGACATAAATAACCTAAGAGCATAGATTAATGGTAAAATGTAGTGAAATAATTAAGAAGTGAGAAATTTCAATTATTATCTTTGTTTTATTATTTATTTAGTTGTAAGTTATAAAATTTGATTTTGTAAACAACCAGCTTGCCAAATTTCTGAAAATTCTACAAACATCTCTTATAAGTCGGTACAAACCGTCTCCAGCACATCACTGTATCCTACTTAGGTGAATCATGAAATAAGCAAGAGACTCAGAAAGTTTGGGAAGAATGGAGGTTTGCTGACCTAGTAAAAATGCTCCCAAGAAAATAATTTCCACTGAAAACTTTATCATCATCCTCTCCTTAGAAGTACATTCGTGGCCAAAGTCAGTTTAGTTTTGCCTTTCATGATCTTGGGAAACTTTAGATCAGCTTTAGACTTGCGTTTTCAACGTTGAGGACGATGCCTGTTTCTTTAGTGACGTCGCACAACCAGGACTAATATAGGAAAGGAGGACCAAAGAGCCAAGGTGTCAGGCATTTCTATGAAGCCACTGTTTGTGACAGCATCTGCCTCCCTCTTCGCCGTGCGTTTCAGTTTTCTAGACATTCTTCCCCATAATCTGAAGTTGTTTGAAGCTCCTGACCTCTCGGCACTTCCACCCTCTCTCCTTCACAGTGTTCTGCAGAAACAGTTTGCTTTGTGGGAAGGTGAAAATTATCTCTCTCCTTGATTGACATAACATCACCAAGGGGAGACTAGACCCCATTGCCAAGTCTGGAGTTCCCCACTAGGTACCAGCTGAGAAATTTCTAAAAGCTCAGTTACTGGCTGCTCTGCTTGTTAGTAAAAATTATGTGCTGTAATAATCCCTCCTCCTAATAAGTTGCTTTCTTCCCTCGAATAGTAATACTTCTTTTTCTTTATCTACCCAACTGAAGATATGAGTGAAGACTTTTCAACAGATGATTCCCCCAAAATACTTCATGAAGTATGTTAACTGTATAATTCCAAACACATTAAAGTTTACGTGTTGTAAATGTTTTGCCTTCCATACCTCAATGTTCTCTATTGAATGCAGGCGTTTTAAAGGACTCCTACTTTGATCAAGTCTGTACTTGAAAGTGTTCAATGTTTAATTTGAACACTAGGCAGGATAAATACCTCACATTTGAGACTGGTTGAAAATTTAAATATATATATATTATTTTAGTTAAAAATGAAAGTAGGAAATAAAAGTTCTTAATGCCAATAATTTCAAAGCACCTAATGTTAAATTCTTTCCTGTATCCCATATCGCTGTAGTTTAGTAACTGAAAGTTTGCTTCATCTAATTTATTGGGGGAAAAAATGGATGCGTTATTATCGATATAGAAATTATACAGCAACAGGTTTGTCTTATTTCAATTTGCATTTAATTAATAAAAATTGCATTATTATATTTTAAAGCAAATATCCTTAGCTTTAGAATGTAACCAAGCAAATGTCTTTTAAACTCTAACACACTGTCCTTATGTTTTAGCTGAATTTTTTTAAACTTAATTACTTGTTTTTATTTGAAGAAGAAATGGCTATCTGGAAAGGAAGAGAGGGTGATATGCAATATTTAAAGAACTGGATTTTCACCCTGGAGTGAGTGGTTCATAGTCTGACTTTGGGAGGTTCGTCAACCTCTGGAAGTTACACATGAACATGTATATGTAGGTGCATTTGCCTCAGGGGTCCGTCGTTTTAATCAGAATCTTGGCAGCAGGCTTAGATGATTGAAAGCTTGAGAACTACTGCCATATAGGGATAGTGGGACCCACATTCTTCCCATGCCCCCCACCTCTCTGAAATGATTTTTATTAATGAGCTGTTATCTACATCTCATTCATTTATGTCTCTTAAAAAAATTTTTTTGGCCCCAAGTTCAAATCAGTGAAAGGATAAATAACCAGATATGTGAAAAAAAAATTCCCCAAATTGGGCCAATGTAGCAGAAATAGTAGGTATGGTCAACAGCTTGCAGTGGGTCGGAACCTGGTTTCTTTAGAAGCAGGTATCTCTGTAGCCAGGTGTCTTACTATCATTTTATCCCTGCTACTTGGCCCATCAGAAGCATCCAGTTGCACGATTATGGAGTGGATGGAGAGAGAAACTGTTGAGTAGTGGGAGCCAAAGGTAGAGTGTCACCGCCTGTGACAAACGTCTGTGCGTCAAACGTGTGTTGCTTTTAGAGAACAGACTCATGAATCCATTTTTTTTTTCTTTCACCTTTAAGTGCTGTGGAGATGTCCATATGAACAATGGCATTGCTATTCCAGGTGCTCTCAAATTGGAAGTGATTGTTTGCATTTATTGGCACTCCTTAAAGGGATTTAAAAACCGGTACCCTGGGCTTCGCTGGTGGCGCAGTGGTTGAGAGTCCGCCTGCCGATGCAGGGGACACGGGTTCGTGCCCCGGTCCGGGAAGATCCCACATGCCGTGGAGCGGCTGGGCCCGTGAGCCATGGCCGCTGAGCCTGCGCGTCCGGAGCCTGTGCTCTGCAACAGGAGAGGCCAAAACAGTGAGAGGCCCGCGTACCAAAAAAAAAAAAAAAAAAAAAAAAAACCCGGTACCCATTTTCTCCATTTGGTCTCAGAATACAGAAATAGAAAGAACAGAGCATTGTATTGGCTAGTGGTAAAAATAAAGACCAATAATGAAGAAGACGGCTCATTGATCTAATCATGAATTAATGCACTTAAATATGTCAGAATTACCTCTGTTCTTGCAGTTATAAGAACAACAGCTAATGATCTCTGCTATCTTCCTATGTGCCTGTTACGATCTGAAGATCTTTACATGGGTGATGTCAGTTAGGCTTTACAGCACTATCATTAGTAGGCATCACTCTTCTCCCCATTTTACAAGGAACCTGAGTCAAGCAGAAATTGAGGACTTGCACAGGGTTACACGTCTGGCACCAAGATTCAGAAGCAGGCAGTCTCATCTCCCAGAGCTCGAGATATGGTCTGTGCCTAATCCCTCTGTATGGCAGCCAATGTGCTAGAAGCTTAGAAATGTCAGTAGTCCAGACAGACATGGTTCCTGCTGCCATGGAAGGAGGGGCTGTGAGAGAAACCACAGGGGCTGGGAGTCGAGATTGCTTTGAAACAAATGGACACGGAAGAACCGTCGGAGGGGATTTAAACTGAAGGAATGGGAGGAGCCAGGGAAGAGACAGATCACTACAGAGAGAAGAGCAAACGCAAAGGCCCTGGGAGGGAAGGAACTTGGAGTATTTCTAGAAACAACAGAAGCCAGAGTGGCCAAAGTGTAATGAACAAAGGGGAAAGAGTTAGACTAACTGTGTCCATGTGAGAGTGTCTCACTCTTAAAACCTAAAAGGATGTAGCTGTGAGGCAGCTCTTTGGCAGTTTGAAGCTATATTTCTTTGTCTATGTGACCTGGTGTCATGATCTTCTTGCAGAACTTTCCTTTCTTGTGGTTAATTCCCCACTTCCTCTTGTTTCCACGTGGACGTCTCCTTCTCTTCTCTGTTGAGGTCTTTGGGCCCAAAGAGTCTTAAAGAACATGAAAGTACTGGAGGAAGTTCCATTAAACCAAGAACTGAGCCAGAGTCATTATTAGTGTCATACGAGGAACCTTCCACTAGTTGGGTATTTATGAACCTAGCAATTGCTATGATTATCCCATCCCTTCCAGTGTCTAATATAATAATTGTATCTGGTCTTTGTCATTAACTTTAGTTTCCATTTATTTCACCCTACAGAATATTAACTCATTTGTGTTTTGTTTGTTGTCGTGTGTTTTTTTCCAGGCAGTTCGCTTTTGTCCTAGCATGCATCACACAGTTAAGATTTCATATCTTTGCTTCATTTACCCCATTATGGCAACAGCAGCTGGTTACGGCTTTCTTTAGACCATTATCAGTTGTTTTCTACCTTGCAGATAGTGCTGTTAGGATGAATCTATCATATCGCAGAGATCTTATATAGCTTGTTATTTCCAGGTGATGTATTACTCTCACAGTGGAAATGTTGTTAGTGAACAGTAGGGAAGCAGTGGCTGTATTGAGGAATATCAATGTATCCTTATGTCCTGGTTTGCAGTGACAGTCAGAGATCCATCTCACTGACAGTTACCTTGTTAACATTTTGATCAGATGGCAAATTTGTCATTTTTCATGGTAACAAGTATAAGTTTGCACAAGAACCATAGATAGATGGGCAAGATAGTTTTCCTGTGTGATGTAATCAGTAATCTTTGGAAGGAGTGAAATAATTACTCTGTGAAAAGCTCGTCCACTGGAAAATGTGTTTGTTGTAGAAAGCTCGAATTTTTCTTCATTTGAAGCAAACGTGCTCTCTCTCTCTCTCTTTTTCCCCTTTGCTGACAGTTTGATTAACACACCAAGCCTCTGTGAAATATTGAGACAGAACAAAAGGGTTTACAGTCAGAATGGTTTGGTTTAATCACAGCGTAAGATGTGAACAAGGTGGGTAAAAATAACTGCATGCAGGGTTCTCAGATATAGAGCATTGGCAGCCATGGGCATGGGGTTTGAGTTTGCCCTCCTTCTGCACTTGAAGCTTGCTCCAAAACCCTCTCTCATTACCATCGATATCACATCATGTATGTTCCTCTCTGAACTCCTGTCAGAAACCATGCGGTCAGCCATCCTGATGCCTCACTCGCGTGTGATCACACAGTTGATGTTGTTTTGTATTGTTTTTCTCCTACGTTCTCCCAGGCTGTGCTCCTGAAGCTGTGAAATCTTTAAATTCGTAGCACTTTTGAAAGCTCTGCAGTCTGTCTGCTGCTTAGAGGGTGAACATGTTTGAGAAAGAATTTCACTTTTGGAGGCAGCATTTTTTACACTGCTTGAGAGTCAGAAACGGGCTTCTTTCTGACTTTCCTATGAAGATGTCAGTTCTGGGTACAATGGACAGCTGTCAGAGCTAGTAAGAATCTCTGACAAACAGGTTTTATTGAAACTCAGGTAAGAATAGCGTAAGTAGGCCTGGGAAGCCCCTTGAAGCAGGAAGATGGGGCTCTGGTTGTCAAATGAGTTTCTCCTCTGAACTGTCAAAACACACACATACACACAGACACACACACACAGACACGTGCCTGGAAGTCTAAAGGAGAGTTGGTTTACAAATGTTTCTGTCAGGTAGCCATGGCCTATGGAAAAATTATATTATGTTTTTATAATTGCAGTGAAATGCAGCCTCAGAGAGAAAAATATGCCAAGTGCAATCAATCATTATTTTCATTATAATATTTTTTAAAAGGTAGAAAATGCTCATAGCTGCATTTACATAACATATGATCCAGGCGTTCCAATCATGGTACAACCATTAACCTAAAATATAGCTTCTTATTCCTTAATAGTTTTGCCTGTATGCACACGTTCCAATGAAGAGTTGAAAGTAAGCCATTAAGGTGAAAACCATGTTTTTGACCATCCAGCTTTATCTTTTCACACTTTGGCCAGGTCTGCCTGAGGGTGTTTACATTTGGGGCTCATCTGCATGGTTACCAAACTCACTGGGGGAGGGGGACTTGCATTCCACTTGCCTGAATGTACCAATTTGAATTTGTCATTCTGATGACTAGTATTCTTATCGAAAATATACAGAGAGATGTAGGAAATCAGATAGGAATCTCTCATTTTCTTGAAAGGAGATCCTGTGAGATTCCTTATAGCCAGTATTATCTGGATTCCTCTAAATTTTCTGTCTTTCAGCTTTACGTTTCTCTTTACTGTCTTATGATTGTAACCCAAGCCCCTATTCTGCATGTCTAAATGAGGTCAACATCTTAGGTGAATTCCTCTCCTGTTTTATTTCTGAAATTCCCCAGGGCTTGTTTACATGTCATACAAGTCTCTCTCTGAGGCCACTTGTCACTTCAGGCTATGGGTCACTGCTCTGGGCCTCCCTTATCATCACCTCTTGCTGTTTATAAGCTTGTCTTCATGTTCTTGAGGCTCTTCCCAAGGCCACTTCATCCCCTCTGTACTCATCAGCCTCCTCTTAATTCTTCAAAGGCACAGAAAACATTAGACTGTCATTTCCAACAAAACTTCGTTTTGATGACTCAAGGAATACGTGAAGGAATTACAATTCTGAATCAATTAGGCAAAATGTTTTTGGCTGCACGTTATAGAATTCCTCATTCAAAAAATTCAACCAGTAAGTTCAAAGGTAGGATATTCCATGGCTTTATCTCATTGGCACAAGCATCATCATCAGGAATATAATTTCTTCCCTTCTTTCTACTCTGCATTCTCTCAGTGCTGGCTTCTTTCTCAAGGCTGCGACCTTCATGGTCACAGGACACCTGCAGTGGTGTAGCCGTCCCATCCAGACCCGGTAACGGCTGGAGAAGAGTGGTACCCATCTCTTCCTATGTGTCTCTTTCGATAGACGAGGAGCTCTTTCACAGGTGTCTCTTGCTGGCTGAGTATGTCACTAGGCAGAATCATATCATCTGCCATTTTCCACGAATGGTTTAGACCAATTCAGCTGAGGGTGGGCTTAGCTTCCCAAGAAGAAGGTGGACAGGTGGAAAAGGGTAGATTCTCTTAGCAAGGTAAATAGGGGGAACGGAGAGTGGGAAGACAGCCAGTAGTGTCTGCTGCTAATGCAGGAAGGTAAACCTTAAAGCTGCATTTCAGATATTGCTGCTCTTAACCTTGATGGGATGGGGACTCCCTACTGGTCATCTCCTCCTTCACCTCCAGCTTGTTACCATGATTCAGGGCCCATTACCCCCAAAGATAGGAATGTACTCCACCTCTCTTCACTCTTGAAGTCTGTTTTTATGCTCCAGGGTGACTGACAGGAGAACATTTGTTTCCTTTGAGGGAAGCACCATCCCAATGGCCATAGTAGGGCAGGGGCTGCTGCTTCCCCACTCCCACTCTGTCCTGGTGGTGAAAGCAGGCAATCAACTACTTATCCCAAATTCTTAGTTATTCAGTTTTAAATAACATCTCTTATTAGGCATCAAAAAAATCCATGCTAGATGATTTCAAGCCTGTACAATGCACATTACCATTGAGGAAAAAATATAATCTCTTCCAGATCACAGTTCTTTGTTTAGATATCCAGTGCATCTATTTTGGTTTCTTTTTATTACTTTTAGAGTTGCAGTAAAATACACCTACCATAAAGTGTATCATCTTAACTATTTTAAGTGTACGGTACAGTGGCATTAAATACATTCACATTGTCATGCAACCATCACCACCATCCGTCCACAGAACTCTTTTCATCTTCCCAAACTGAAACTCTTTACCCATGAAACTCTCATATCACCTCCTCCAGCCCCCTGGCAACTCTTTGTCTCTTGAGTTTCACTACTCTTGATACCTCATGTGAGTGGAATCATACAGCATACATGTTTTTGAGACATTTTATTTAGCATAATATTCTCAGGTTTATCCATGTTGTATCATGTGTCAGAATTTGCTACCTCTTGTGGCTGAATAATATTCCATTGCATGTACATAATCCATTTTGTTTATCCAATCATCTATTGATGGACACTGGGTTACTTCTACCCCTTGGCTTTTACAAATACTACTGCTATGCTCATGGGTGTACACATTATTTTGTGTTGTTTGGATAATAGTGATCCTAATTGGGTGTAAGGTGATAGCTCATCATGGGTGTTTTTTGGTTTTCTTCTCATCATGGTTTTGATTTGCAGTTCTCTTACGATTAGTGATGTTGAGCATCTTTTCATGTACAATTTATATTTTTAAATAAGGTTCTTAACATCAGAGTCTGAAGCATCTGTGTTCAGAATACTTGGCTGACTGAGGAATTCCCCAATTTTTCTCTCAAAGGGAGACATATGCCTTCTATTTACAGGACCAGAAGTGGTTTTCTAAAAGGATCCCTTCCAGAGAAAGGATACATCTGCCCCAGTGTCAAATCCAGATACCTTTCTAGAACAAAGACATTGTGTAAGACCCTCCTGCCTTCAAAACAATATTTTTTCTAGCCACACAAATTTTACAATCCAGACTTCACCTCCAGGAAGCAATTTCTAGAATGGTTAAAATAACAACTTGTCCTCATACCACCAAAACCACAATTCACCTAGCTCACACCCCACACAGATTAAAGAAATAGCTACAAAGAACAGTAAATACTGTGGAGGAGATCCCAGGCCTCATGCATGTAAATGTCAGTGAAGTGATCCTCAAAATGATCCCAGAGTATCTGCATCTTTCTTCTTGTCCTAGTTCGGTAGCTTCTCCTTCCCCACATGGCGTACCGTATCAGTACTCACATTCCATGCTTGCAATGTGGGTCTTTCTGAATGAGGGAGCCTGTTAGAATAGTGCTTGTTCTTAATGTTTCATGGAGAGCCAAAGACACATCACTCAGTGGTTCCTTTATAACCTGAGGGAAGATTAAGCATATGAGGTAACTCTAATTTTATCTACCAGGGAATCCTCATTGGGTAGACCTACGTGTGTTTGAATGACCGCCGTCTTGTTTCTGTTTCTCTACACTGGAATAGAGAACTACAGTTTGAATTCTTGAACTAAAGCATTTTTCACAAAGCAGAGGAGTTGTTTCTGATGCAAAGGGCACATGTGCTTGGGAAAAACTCTGATATCTTACGAAATGATATGACCCCTGGCTGACATCTGGATGCCACTCAAATCTATATGACTGTGACCCATGGATGCCTTATGATCCACATCATGGGTCATCTTTCCATAATAGAGTACTTCCAGAACTAGTCCCCCTTGTCTTGTCAAAGCATAGTTAAGTCTCTGGTAATTCAAGGTTAACCCAAAATAACTGTCTCTAAAACACATTTTTAGTTGTACGGAAAGGCACATTTTCCTTCCCTAAAAACTGAGAGTGAGCAAAACCATCTGGATGTTCCTAATATTGCAAAAATATAAATAGTTATTTTAAAGGCTTCTCCTTCACTGCCCTGGAGGGATTACAAATTGTGGGACATTTTCACTATTCCCTGAACAAAGATAACACATCCAGAAAGAGCCCAGCATGAGACAAGTGTCTTGATGACTCCAGTGAGAGTGCCTTCCCCTTGCCTACCCAAACGATGATGAAAAGGTAAGCCAAAGCAACGTCCTCTCTGGGAGATGGAAACTCTTAAAAAGTAAACAGTGAGGAGTAGTTAAGGAGAAACAGTTGACGCCTCTGGCAGTCACCTCAGAGGTCAAGGAGAATGTAGATTGCTTTCCCAGAGGCCTTGGTGACAGTGACAGAGGACAGGAAATGTCCTAAATCATAGTCTGAATTATTGTTCCCTGGCAACAAGTCTGAGGCGCTTCAGACTTGGCTGTCAGCATGGGAACAAAGCACTGCTCTCCTGAGGACCTGAGACAAATAAGAAGGGGTAGACTAATGCCCCTCCTGTATCCAGAGGATGTGACTGGGATGGGCCATGCTACTAAGGGTTTTCCATGAAATGATCAGAGTCACAGAAAGAGAGAAGCACTTGCTAAGATAGGAGATGCTTCTAGAAACTCTTGGTTCTCTTTTTCATTTTGTTATCCTGGCTTGTTTGGTTTTGATTTTGAAAAATGGGACCTGTCTTATGGGGATTTAGGGAATGATTGAAGGTGCCGATTAGCAGCTGATAAACAGAGCAGAGTGCTAGAAAGAATGGAATAGGAGCCCATAGAAGGGCTTCCATCTCTAAACAGGGGAACCAGCAGGGGTGGAGTAAGTGCGGGAGAAGAGGCCCCGTCTGACCTGTTCTCCCTGCATCCCCAGGGCCTCGAAGGGTGCCCGGCACAGGCATGGATGTAATAACTTTCTCCTGATTAACTGAAAAGCAAACACCTGAGCAAGCAAGCTGATTCAAACTCCTGGCCTCCCTCCTCTCTTCCCCGAACCCACCCCACCCAGACCCCTTCAATATGTGGGGAAATAACTTTTTGAGGCATTTCTATGGGATATACAACTTTTGGAGAAAAGCTGTAAACACTTATGTGACTCTGTGGTGAAAGGCGGGGATGGTTTACAATTTTCCTGCAGAAAGGTTGTGGCACTTTTACCTCCCAGACCCGCATATACGAAGGATGAAGAAAGCTTCAGGAGGCAGAAGTAGGGAGATAATACAATGTCTTCAAAGCTGGGACAGTTTTCAAAGTGAAGGAGGGGGCTAGGAATAATTTCCCTGGGACAATAGGTGTAAACTGGGCCTCACCCTAGACCAGTGGCTCTCAACTGGGTGATTTTGTGTCTCCACCCTCCCACCCCCTACACCCCTATTTGCCACTCTCAGCTCCCCAGGGACTTCGGACATTGTCTGAAGGCATCTGTGGTTGCCACAGCTGGGCTGGGGAGGTGTGCCGCTGGCCTCAGTGGGTGGAGGGTAGGGATGCCGCTCAACGTTTTACCATGAAGAGGACGTCTCCCCGCAAAAAAGCATCGTTACCCGGAGCCCTGCCTAGGGTTGAGTCAGCCTTGTAACTGTGTTATCGACGATGCAATTCTTTAACACCAAGGCATTCTTAGGTAGTTTAAATTGACTGGTCTTGCTGTGTTTTAATCTGTATTCCATCTCTCTCAAAGACTCGTCTTATCATCATCAATTCACCACCTTCCCACTCTGCCCCACCCCCACCCCCAGAGGGCATAAATTCATACCTCATGCTAATTTCTGCAGAAGCAACTTTTCTTCATTTTGTTCTTTTTGTCCCCTGAACATGATTCTACTTTGTTCTGTTTAACTCCCTCATGTCCTAGGATTGTAGGGGATAACAATGGCTTTTCAAAACAAGTGTTTTGCTTACAGTCCTGATTCACGATGAGCATTTTGCTTGATGATGTCTGCAGAACGGTAGTAGGCTTCCGAATTCCGTGTAAATTCAATAGAATCATCTAATATGGACAGAGGTGGAAGTGATGGAATAAACCTGTTTCATCGGGAAGTATGTCTTTTTGTTTGCTAGGATCCTCACATTATAGTTTCAGTTTTCCTGAAGAAACAACTATACAGTTAAAAATAATGCTTACTTAGTTTAAAAAACATTCTGTAGTTTTAAACAATGTTTTATAATTATGTTAAGGATGATTCCAATACCCATGGATTTGAAACATTCTTTCATCGTCTTGTATTTTACTTTTATTATATGTTAATGCTAAGATGAAAATGAGCTGAAATTTATTAAAATTTATTGAGTTGAAGGTAAGTTGAAAGCAAAAGTTGCAAGCCAGCTCTGGGTTATCACCAGGGGCTTGATCCTCGCAAGGCAGGAGAACCTGGGCTCTCTAGTAGATCTTTCTCCCCTACTCCCAGCCTTAACCCAAGTCTGATGTGGTTTGAGGCTGGCAGAGAGAAGTGCTCTCAGTGTAAACTAGTCCCTGCCTCTAGAGCCATGGCTCCTGGTATGAAGCAGAGGCTGAAGGAGAATGTTCTGAAGTTTTGTGGGAGCTTGAATCATATTTTATAAACACAGAGAAGAAGCACTCTTTCTCCTTCCCCTAAATGGGAAGACTTGCCAGCACTACTGCAGACAGGCCTGGCTACTGAAAGCTAGTGAAAGTTCTGTTAACTGGAGTCCGGAAACCCACAGAATGTCCTAAATGCAGAAAAAAGAAAAATCTCTTTCCACTTCATTCTAATAAATTCTTTTTGGTAACATCTTTATTGGAGTATAATTGCTTTACAGTGGTGTGTTAGATTCACTTTGTTATAAAGCATTCCAGGAAATTCTTATTTCCCGTTTAACAGGAGAGACATTGTACTGAATATCACTGAGTCACAGGGAGAATTATGCTTCCTGGCAAAGCCTACAGTCAGCTTGGGAAAAAGTTAGTCCAGGGCCCCAATGGTAAAATAAGGTTCAGTTAGATGAGTTGACAGATTCAAATCAGGTGCAAAGTGAGTTGAAAACCGTAAGGAATGACGTGGCCTGTGTGGCTGAGAAAAGGCTTTTCATTGCTATGTTGCCCATCAGGAGTGGATTTTTAGATTACCTTGAAGGGCAGAAAGAATTTTGGTGAGGTAAGGAAGCTGGCAGGGCTGGGGAGCAGGAAGCTGGGAAATTCCCAAAAAAAGGTAGCAATGTAAAATAAAATATAATTAAAGGTACAGAAACAGTTATTTTGATGGTATGTCCAGAATGAGAAGGAACTCAATTTGCACTAGAGCAGTGGTTCCCAGTGGGATGACTTTGCCCCCAAGGGACATTTGCAATGTCTGGAAATATTCTGATTGTCACTTCTGGGAGAGAGTGCTACTGGCATCTCGTAGGTAGAGCCTAGAGATGCTGCTAGATATCCTGCAATGCGCAAGACAGCCGCCCACAGTTATCTGGCCCAAAATGTCAGTAGTGCCAAGGTTGGAAACCTTTGGGCACAGGCTGGATAGGAGAGTTAGGTGACCAGCGTGAAGCAGTTAGACTGGGGCTATGCTGTTGAGTGCTAGGATGAGCTGTTGGTAGTAGTTGGCCCCTGAAGACTAGCGAGCAGGGAGGTGTTTTGTTAGAAGATGCTTTTTTCCCTGCTTCATCTCCACTACCCAGCCTGACGTCAGGCCTATAGTAAAGGATCAGTGAATATGCTATCTATTTGTCTATCCATCAGTCCAACAAATGTTAGCTGAGTGCCCACCATGTGCCAGGCAATGTGCTGACTGTTGAATGGGAGGGTGAGCTTTACAGAAGTGAATTGGGTACCGGTTTAAAGGATGGATTGGAATGGGTAGTTAATGGAGTTGAGGAAACAAGTGAGGGGTCTGAGAGAGGCAATGAGTGCTTAAACAAGGACATGTTCAGAGGATGGAAAGGAGAGAGGAGAGATTTTATCAAAAATGCATGTCTAAACCAGCTGTAGGATTCAACACTTGACTCATATCAGGGCATGAAAGTGTTCAGGACAACTTCTAGATTTTGAGTCTAAGAAAGGGGCTGGTAATATGAAAATAAGGTCTCCTTTGGTGGGAAAACTGACATGTTTAACTGTACCTGCTGAGTTCAATGTGCCTGCTAGGTAAGGTGGAGTCACCCAACAGGCAGCTGGGAATGTGGATCTGAAGCCTAGGAACCACAGGCCAGTGGAAGCCTCCTGTAGAATTCACTTCTACCTCTGAGCTAAGGCTCTGAAGGTTTTCATATCGTCCTCACAACAGCTAGAGGGTATGGGATGATCTGCCGAGCCCAGAATGTGTTGTCTTCTTGAAAACATCTGGAATTCTGCAAGGTTTTTGTGGGGTTTTATTTATTTATTTATTTTTGCTATTTATCTATTCTAGATATGACTCTTGCTGTGTGACCTAGTGGAAAACTTTGCTTTCAGCCCTCAAATTCTTCTGTTAATAAAAGACATTCTTCTTTCCCCAAAGGACTATTCCTCTGGAATGTCAAAGTTACATTTAGGCAGTGAATTTTCACCTTCACTTTTTCTCATTCTCACGTAAACATGGGTTCCTGGCATTTTTTTAAGTAATACTGGCTTTGACATTGAGTCACCAGGAGTAAAAGCCCATCCTCTCATCTGTTTCCCTACCCTCCTCATAAGCCTCCAGGCTTCTTCTTTAAGGTAATTTGTTTCCTCCTCTAACTGTCTGAGCCCAGGTTACATTTTACCTGCTAATTATGAGGTTGTGTTTGAGTATTATGGATCCCAAAATGAAGCCGAGGTTCCTAACCTTCTTCTTCATGGCCATTTTTTCCTCTCCTCTGCTGAGCCCTTGGGAGACCGCCATGGGGAAAGTATGTAAACGATGGCTTAAATGGCTCCTTTCTGCTAAGCACCATTTTTGTAATTGACTAATATAACAGGAGGGCTTCATCTGAGATAACTCTAAACTTTGAGAAACTATGTACCACCTTTTCTTTCATCTAGTAACTTCAGATGAAAGGGTAAAAAAAAAGAATGCACTTTAAGGAGGGGTGAGACAATGACTAGTACATGAAAATGCAGACATTCAGCATTGAACTTACCTTGATGAAGGGTATTGTTTTTTCTTTAATGTGGTATGTAAGTTAGGAAATTTATCACCTCCTGAATACATTGTGATTATAGTTATAGAATTTGGGCAAAACTAACCTGAGAGACTCTTATACATTGCTTATTCTTCTTGACTCATCTACTAGAAGGAATTGAACTACTTGAGCTTGTTAGTTTATGAACAGACTTTTACTACTAATTTTGGAATTGAAGTCCACTACAGAAGAGGACCCAGATTTTCCCTTTCATAATAAACTTATTTGAAATGACAGTGGACACCTGTTATTTCTGTGTGACAGGCATAACTTTCAACCCTTTCTGGTAATACTACCGCATTTTACTGGATAACCATTTTTCCCACATTTCGTATGGTTCTGGATGGTCTACTAGTCATAGTATCCCTCTTCCCAAGCCATAGGATGAGCATGTGACCAGACTTACATATTCCATCTCTTGGCCGCAATGATTTGTCTAAGGAATGAGCATATGATTCAAACACAACCAATCAGATTCTTTTCCTGGAATTTTATATATGAACAGTAAGAAAGAGAATTTTTCTTCTCTTTCTCCTTCAATCTGGACTCACCGTGCTGGTATAATTTCAACCTAGAAGTGGCTAAAACCATCCACTTCCTCCTCCAGGCTCCCTCACCCCAAGAGGAGCAAGAAGTTAGCCCAAGCACCCGTAGGACATCAGATAGAAGAGATAGAGAGTCTGAGGGGCATTATTTTGATTTGCCAAACGCCATGGAGTTCAGGACTTGAGCTTGTACCTAATGTTGGTTGGTTTGGAGGCAAGTGTGACATACGTTTGGGGTTCTGAGTTGCTGTCAGAGAAATGGATGGCGAACCATGTGGTATTGGGGGGAATAAGCTAACTTGTAGTAAAACAGTATTGATAGCAGTGTGGCATAATTCAGGTCTTCATATGTGCTTTCTCTGTCAAGGGATACGTGAGCCAATTTTCTTTTCACAATCCATCGACAAGGAGCAATTCCTTGTATTAAACATTCTCCATTATCATTTTGAAACACATACACTGACAGTCACATGAAGAAAATAATTTTTTTGTGCGGAAGTGGCACAACACTAATCTTATTCCTTCGTGCTATACTGTGACTAGGAAATGGAAGAACATTAGTCTCCCTGCTTTCGAACCCAGAAAGCATGTGTGTAGAGAACAGTGTTTTGGTATACAGCAGTGTAGAGAGAAAAGGGGTCGCCTTTTGGATGTAATGATTCTTTGAGAAGATTATTTTTTTTAATATTGAAATTCGCTTTTCTGGTAGGGCCATGTTCTTTACGGTGGTAAAACACAATGAAAAGAGACAAAAGTTATTTTCAAAATATTTCCATAGCAGTTCATTCACTGACACTAAAATAACATTAACTAAGAGTAAAAAATGTTGGGTTTTAGTCTCAAGACTATTACCAGCCTTTTGTAGGACCTTGGTCCTTACTTCTTCCTTGGACTCAGTTTTGTCACTATAACAGATTACTGAAGTAGACACACTTTGCATTTTGACCACAAATAGATTTATCTTATCACTTGGGATGATGTGGACACACCCTAGGGTGGAGGTCTGAGAAGAATTTTGTTCATGGATTTAGAGTGAAACTCTCAAAGGTTTAGGAAGTGTGTCATGCATGATATTTGGTCCTGAATTTTGGACAAATTTTGAATTACACAGTAGTTTTTTCTTTAGCTGAAGCACACAAAAAAACGTAAGTTTAATAGATTTTCCTCTGGTTCTAGATAAAAGGATTAAAGCAATCACAAAGAAGAAACTGGAGGGGTGTAAGATAAGGTAATCAACAAACAAACAAACAAAAAACAACTGGCAGGAAAGCAAGTGCAGTCACCATTTCAGTGGTAGATAGAGGATAAGAATGAGAATATCCTTCTTCCTGTTTCTCAGCGTATGGACAATGAGAAATCTTAAAAGGGGAGGCAGTTTCTGTCTTGAGATTTCATTTATAACTTAATTATGTGTTCTACAATAAATTCCTTTTGCGGTAATGTTAATTGAGAATGAATGTGGTTATTACTTAGGTTTTGATCTTGTATTACTTCAGTAACTTCTTATAAATCACTTTTAGATGCATATAGTGCATCCAAATTTTAACACGGGAAGGGCAAACTCCACAGCAAACAGAGAAGGTGGGTAATCTTCATACACTGTCATTTATGACCCATTCTCTTATTCGGTTGAGAATGGTTCTGGTGATGACTAAGATAATTAGAGCCATCAGATTTTGCCATACATGGCTCTGACGGTATAATTTGTAGAGTCTTTTAACTAATTAGATGCTATTTATATGGGGTGGCTGTAAACGGGGGGAAAAAATGGAGTCCCCACATAAACGAAGTTCACAAACCCCTCATTTGTCATAGGAAGCAAAAGATAGAGTATTTTGTTTGTGGCCACGTTCAAGTGAAGGAAGAAAAGAGGTAATCTAAACACAAAAGGAGTTCAAGCCGTGGTGCTCTGAAACCTTCTAAAGTTCTTGGCCAGATTGGGAAGCAAGAGTGAAATAGGTGAAAAGAGACAAAGGCAAAACATTCTGGTCTCAGCTCAGAGACACTGTGTTGATTCTTGGCAAATCATTGACCAAGGAGTTATCTGTAGAAATGGCGATTTTTCTATTCTTTCCGCCACCTCTTCCATTCCCACACAGAACCTATACCCTCTCCTTCTGAAATTGTGGTCAGTAGTTTCAAATGGTCACCACGTCCTCTCAGATTTACTTTTAAACAAGGAATGTTTACCGTCTTCCTCTGGCAACCAAGTCTCCCTGCTTCCAAGAGTCTATTCTGCATGTGGTAGAAGTCTTTAAAACTTAGATGTTGCCATGCCCGTTTCTTTCAACCTTCCATTGCTTTGTGTTCATCTTGCAGTGACACCTGAAGTCCTTGTTTGAGTCTGCAGGGCCCTGCATGATCTGTCCTCCTCACCTTTTCACACCTCCCTTTATTCTCTGAACTGCCGTCACATGACCCTCTTCCTGTTCCCGGAGACATGGAGCCTTTTCCTCCCTGGGGGTCTTTGTACTGGCTGCTTCCTCTGCCTGGAGTGTTTCTCTCCTGGATCTCACGTGGCAGATGATTTCTACTTATTCATGTGTCCACTCAAGTTCTACCCCTTCAGCCAGTCTTTCTCTGCCACCATATATGAAAGTGGCCCTTATCCCTGGTTCTCCCTGTCCCATGATCACGCTTTCTTGTCACTGTACCATCTGTCACTATCTGAAATTTTCTCATTTATTTAGGGGTTTGCTGTCTGTGCCTAGGAGATATTTATTGAACTAATGAATTACCTTAAGAGTAGAAGCAAATTGTATATGCCATCATTCACAGAACACTGGTGTCTAAAACAGATGTAAGAGGAACCACTGTGGATGCAGTAAGTGGAAGAGAAGGCACTGAACCCACGTGGCCTCTCCCACCCGAACACCGCTTTGGACTCATGAACAGAATTTGAACACCATAGCACTAGACTACTGGTCATGGCGGGGAAGGGGTGGCTTAATACGCTTGCATTATTGTCCACCCAGGTCCAAAGCTTAGCTGGCCATTCCCACCATGAATCAGGTCTGTCTCACTTGCTTGTTCTTTGTAGATGAGCTGTAAGTAGGTGACATGGGGTAAAAGCATTCTGTTAGTGAGTGAATGTGTCTTAACAAGAGACCTGGCTTCTTTCAAGTCCTGCAGAGGCTCTGACCTAGAATCCCATTTGGCACCTCATTATGTCCCAGGCCCCACTTGCAAGAGGAGGTCATTATTTCAGCCTGTAATCCAACATAAAGGCTCCCCATTTTTCAGTTACATAAAGTAATATAACACACATCTCAGCATCAGGATTCACACTGACAAGGCGTACGCTAAAATGTTCTACCAGACAGCATCTGTAAAGTGAATAGAATAGCTAACGTGCCTGCACAATGATTCTTGCTTCACGGGGAGAAGGATTTATGTTTAAATACTATTAGCATTTTAACTGTGACAGCCGTGGTTTAGAAGAATTGGATTTTAATACAAGATTGGATGCATTTCTGTAACAGTGCTAATCCCTTATTATTAATTTTTTTAATGCTTTTAATTTTGATAACCCAACTAACTAGTTTGGAGAATGTCATTTCTTCCTTGACTTACTTTTTAAATTTTTTTTTAAAGGATATTACACTATTAAGATAAAGTGCACAGTTTGGAAATGGGGAACTGTCTATCTGACTTAGAATGTAGGAGTCAGAAATAGGCAGTTTTCAACTGAAGCTGAACGTCAACCATTAATTAGCAGTGATAGTCGTACTAGTACAACTAATTATGAGCTTGAAGCCCTGACCCCTTGGGGAGTGGCAGCCTTGATGGTGCAGGAATTGCTCTGGACATTACGTGAGGATGGAACAATTAGGACCCCCTTCCAAATGAACAGCATGTAGAATTTTTTTCTCGGTCACATGATTTTAGAAGTGCCTCTTTGAGTGGACGTGGTTAAGCCCATGTACCCAGTCTGTCTTCTTCCCCACCTAGAAAAGCAATGCCTGTTGAAGGTTTTGTTGTTTGCAAGGAAAAGATTAATGAATGCTGGAGGGTAGAGTGTCCATGGCAGTTCATGAGAGCAGAGAATGTACAAGTCATATCAATCTACCCAGCGCCACTGAGTGTAGGGCTGTAGGTTGTCCACTGTACCCGTCAGAACGGGCTAGGGATGCCATAGAAGCAAACAGCCTCAATATCTAAAGAATAAAAGGATATTTCTACTGTATGCCACAAATCCTTTGTGGATTAGCTGGGCATTCTGTAATATGTCTCTTTCACTTTAGGAATGTAGGCTGATCAAGGCTCTCCTATCTGGGAAATTGCTGGTTACTGTGGCAAAGGGAAAGGACTATGATAATTCTCAAAGGCCTCTGCCTATAAGTGGCTCACTTCTGCTTTCATTCATTGGCCACAGCAAGCCACGTGGCCATACCTAATTTCACAGGAACAGGGAGGGGCGATCCTTTCATTCATAAAAAGGAGGAAAACCAGAAATATCAGTGTACAGCTTTTATGACTACCACAGGCACCTTGCTGATGGGTGCACAGGGGCTGAATTCTAGTCTGCATTCCTTTTGATAAGCAGTGAGCCCTGGCTTAGGGCTTTATCTGCTTTGAGTAAGGAACACCTTTGTCTAATTTATAGGAAGTTGCCTCATGGGTAACAGCAGTCCATCAACTCAGGTAAATAATCCATTTTGCCTGATGGAGGATGGTAGTAATCTTCAGTCATTTGTTTATTCTTACATTCAGAAGGGATGATGGAGTCCTTACTATGTGTTAGACACAGGGAATAGAGCTGTGGATAATCAGACATGGTCTCTGGCCCCACTGAGTTTATGGCTTCTCAGATAAGACAGATAATGAGAAAGAAATAATTACAACTGTGATGGAGGCTAAAGGCAGGAGATGGGTAGGGTGCTGTGGGGTCATACGGCAGTAAATAAGTTATATGTGCAAGCATTCTTCCTTCTTAAGCAGTATCTTGACTTTCCCTTTCAAGGTTAGCAGTTTTGCCTTTAAGCAGATAATTAGACAGAGGCACAGACAGTTGAGATTACTTGGTCTTTGACACATTGATGAGCACCAGAACAGTCTAAGCAGCAACGTGCATCTCGAAGCAGGTCTTGAAATGGCCATCTGATGGTCTGTTTGATGCTCATTAAGACCTTATCCTGGAGAGAAAAAGAAGGAGGGGCGGGGAAGGGGGGAGACATGCAGATACTGCATGGGCTTAGAATCAAGCGTTGACTCAGGCGTCTTGGCATTTCCCCTTAAAAGGACCCTGTAGCAGATGCTGTCCTTGTATTGCCCACAGCCCTTGGACATTGACATTCCACTACACATTGACACTGGCTTCCACCTCTAACCATGACACTCTGGTTGAAGGCTTTCTCTAGCCACTGGTGTCTACTTTGCCTGTGTGCAGTACAAAATGGACTGAAAGTGCTGGAAATTTAATTCCCCACCACCCCACCTCCCCTTGGTAGCAGCCATCACCAGTGACTAGTGGAAATTGGTGAATAAACACTTGGGTTCCCTCGCTTTCTTGGTGGAATAACTGAAACACGTCTACACTGCCTCCCAAGGGAATTGAGTCCCTCTTGGCCAAAGCAGTAACCTACTGGATAACACACACTTGGAGGATGTATTCCCTCCAGTCTCACTTTCCCTCTCCCCTACTGGTGTTTTCTGGAATCACCTTCTAACTCAACTTCTGGCCCTCAGTCTTGCCTCAGGATTTGCTTTAGAGGAACTCAGCCTAGACAAGCATATGTAAACACGTAATCAGTAATCCCCAGAGTCAAGGCCTTTGAACTTTTCTCTGTCTGCTCCTCTACAAATGGGATGCTAAGGGGAAAAAAAAAAGAAAAAAAAAGTGACATTTGACAGATGTCAATGGACAGGATTGGAATGCAAGGATTATATTACACACCCCAATTCATTCAACTTTGACAGAGAAATAGAAGTGAGTCCTGCTAAGTGACCACTGATCCTCAGATGCTGGTCACTATTGTGCTGGCTCTTTTAAAAGTACAGCTCTGTTCATGTAGTCACTGTATCTGCAGCTGGCAGAGTACATGGTAGCACCAATTGCAGTTTGTTTTTTTTTTCCCCAAATGCATCTGGGTAATTTGGTATTTTTGTGTTCATATTCAGCACACCTAGGGCCAATTACATCACAAAGTCCTTTGGAGAAAAGCATTTTAAAGTAGAACTAAGGCCATAGAAAATGTATTTAACTGTTCCATTTTTTTCCTTCTGAGTATCATGTTTCATGTCCTTCCAGTTCATAATTCCTTCCCTAACTACATTGTTTGCTGTTTGACTTTGGGGTATAAAAATACATTGATTAGAGAAATAAATTAGGGTCCAATTTATGAAAATAGACTTCTTGTACTTAAAGGAAATTCAGGTAGTGCTGTTTGGAAAAGATGATGAATGTGATTTTCACTAGAATATCTGCGTAAATTATGATCGATTTGCAATTCATCACCTTCCTCTCCTTGCTCCCCCTCAGCGAAGAGCCCTCATTCGTGCATTATCAAGGAGGGAATATTTTTAGGGATGTGATTATTCCACAGAAGTGCTAATAATGATGGGGGAAATTTTCAGAAAATATATCCAAACTGGAAGTTTCTGCAGTTTCAAAAATAACACCTTGAAAATTTGCACTTTCAGTCTTTCAGGCATTGCTTCCCTTAAATGATGTCTGAAAATTACTGTTTCCCTGTGAGTTAGTGCACACGTGGTTTTGACCTGAGGCTTCAGGGTGTGGCAGGGGAGCGCACGGAAGTGTTGCCGGCGCCGTCTGTTCTATGGCCCCCCCAGTCGGCATCACTGGTGGCTCAGTATGCTTCACCTCCATCATCTTTGTGTTTGTTCTTGGTATCTGTGTCTGGATGGATCATCTTGTATTCTTGCCATCTGTGAAATAGATTTCACCACCCCCATGCCCCCACCCAGGCCTCCTTATCTCCATGTGCTTGTGCTTACTTCATCTTCTGCCAGGAGTCCATTCTCTTCATCCTGCCAGCCAAAGCCTTCCTCGCGTTTCTGTTCAGTGCCTCTTCCTCCACGAAGCCTTCCCTCCCTGTACCCCTCCTCTCCAAGCCCAGGCAGAAGGCAGCCTACTAGGATGGAATAAATAAAAAATGATCTTTGTGGTCCCATGGACTCGAGGTCATATCTTGACTCTGCCATTTACTAGCTGGGGGAACTTGGTCTTTTATTGAAACTCCATGTCTTTCAGTTTCTGTATCTAATTCCCACCCCCTGAGAACATTGTGAGGAATAAATGTGACAGCAGATATAAAAGGCCTGGTTCAGAGAGGGATCTCAAGAAATTGGAATGTTCCCTTTTATTCCATCCTCTGAAGTCCTCTTGCACTGTCTCTGACACTCTCTGGCAGCTTGGTCTTATTCTTTTCTACCTTGTACTAGGGCATTTATGTCTATGTTTTATCTCCCTCTTCACATGAAACCCAAGTGTATCTGTACACTCTGGGCTGCCCTGTGCGCCCTCAACACCTGCTCTCCAATCAGCCTCTTATTAGTCATCAAACCAAACTAACAAACAAGGTCACAAATATAGGTCAGTCCAAATGGTATTGATGAATCACGTGGTTGTTATTGGTGGTTTCTTGGAATAATGGAAGGATTATATTACACACCCCAATTCATTCAACTTTTCTGTAACAGTCTTCTTCTCCTAGAAGTTCCATTCCCCATGGCAATGTTTTGCCTGTCTCTTTCTGTCAATGTGTAACTGTCAATTTTTTTCTTACACACACACCCTACCACTCTCCTCTCCCTTCCTTATACTGAATCTTCCTTTCCTTTTCTTAAGTCATCTGGCTCACCTTTGCAGGTTCTCATTAGCATCCTGCTTATCAGTTATTCCTAACAAAGGGTCTTCTTTAGGACCTGTACTTCTTAGAAAGCACAGAAGGGATTCTAACCATGTATAATTCCTCCCTGAAACATATGCTGTCTTCTTCTTTTCAGAACTCAACACTTTTCCTAGTTCTTTTTATTTTGAAACTGTTTCAAACCTGTAGAAGAATTGCAAGAACTATCACATCCCTTTCACCCAGATGATTCAACTTTTGACATGTTAATTCATTTATTTTCTTTCTCTTTTCCACATCGATAATAGATTTTTTTCCTGACATTATGCACCATTACCCCTAATTATCAATTTTTACCTTCCCCAAACAAGGACTGTCTTCTTATTTCTACTATAAAAACCCTCCTGGTTGGGAAATCAACGCTGATACAGCCCTACAGTCCAATCCACAGACCCCATTCAGTTTTTGCCAACTGTCTCAACAATGACTCCTTTTCTTTGCTGGTCCAGGATCTTATCCAAGAACATGTGTTGCATTGAGTTATTGTTGTTCATCAGTTTCCTTCGATCTGGAACCATTTCTAGGTCTTTCACTGTCTCACATTTCCCTGTAGGATGACCCTGGATCTGGATCTTTCAAAATTTCTTCGTGATCAGACTCAAGTCATGTATTCTTACATGCATTCCTGGCAGGAATTCTGCAGAAATGCTGCTGAGCTCTTCTCACTGTATGGCATCGGAAGACACGCTACACTGACCCATCCTCTCACTTGATCACCTAGTTTAGTTGGTGTCTACCAGGTTTCCTCATTATTCTTTGAGCATTTCTCTACTTTCTGGTACAAAATGAGAAGTTCCTGGATCATCTTATACTTTCCCTGTCCAGCCTTGGCATCAGTCATTTCTCCAAAAAGCCCTGGTTCCTTTTATTGGAAGATGGTTTTAGAGACTAAGATCTGGGCGCTTAGTGTGCTCATTGCTCCTGGGATGTCATTACTCTCAACACACAAAGCTAGAAGATATATGCATGTATTTCTACCCATTCATTTATTATTATTTATCTATGTGAATGAATAAGCATGTGTCCATGTACTTCCTGTCATGAGTTCATATCAAATCAAATCTCCTTTCCCCTTTCCTTGTTTACAAATACCTTCTCACAAGTGAGAAACCTGGCTCTCATTTTCCTTAACATGTGTACTCATTTGTTCAGTATAGGGACTCTCCTAAATGCTCTGTCATCCTTCCCCCCACTCTCATCCTCTCTATACTACTTCCTCAGACACTGCACACACCACTGCCCTACCTCTTCAGCTACAGCACATGCTGCCACTACCACTCACCTCCACGAGACGCTCCTCCCTCTTCCCACCCACCTCCTAAGATGCTATCATCTCTCTCCAGGAGAGCAAGGCAAGGCATGGTGGGAAATAAAGGGAAGGGAAGATCACCATTTATGCCTTTTCACTGAGGGATGGATTTGGGGAACTCCCAAATGCTTTTCACAACACATATGCATCTGTGTTGAATGAACAAATCTTTCTTCTCCATGCACTTCCTTCGCTTTACTCTCTCAGCATTACCTGCCTCTCTCCAAGGCTGTGTCTCACCATAGTTGAGGACAGAACTCATTTGATAATATTCACTGAGCCAACTAAGCATAAAGCTCTTAGCCTAGAGAAAACTAGGAGAGCTGGATGGTATGGGTGGTTGTGTCAGGGGACCAGCAGGTGGTACCCAGAGGTTCAGCTCAAGATCTTTCTGTCTCCAGGCTTGTTCAATATCCTCTTTCACTGTCTTGTTTCCTCTATCAAAGCTCTCTGAAAATATGTTAACATTCACAGTTTCCAGTATCACTTTGGACATTAAATGGTGAGAAACACATTTGTGTTGTTTTCCTTTCCAAGGTACCAGTACTACAAAGGCAAGCATAGAGCCTCTAAGATCCAAAAAAAAAGCATCTTGCACAGCATAGTAATAAATGGTGTCACTGTGTAATCTTTAACAGGGGTGATGTTTTCCACACTCACAGAGCAAATTGATTCTTGAATCGTTGTTAGTTCTCTGTGTCTAATCAATAGGCAGGCTTCTCTGGGGGGAAGAATAGAGTAGAACACTGTATCTCCTCTACTAATTTGTCAAGGAGCTGAGTCCCCAGGCCTCATAAGTTTCCTGCTACTCATCTTTTTCTTCAACTGAGAACTTTCATTCATTTTCCTAGATTGCTTGTTTGTGTAAATAACCTTTTCCCGTGAAAATATGAAATGGATTATTGGCAACATTCTTGGTAACCTTAATGGAATAAAGCCATAAGCCATACCTAAGGGAAATTATCATAAATCTTGTATCTCAGGAACCTGGCAAAGAGTTCCAGGTGGATGGGGAAGTGACCAGAATGTTGGGGAAAAAAAAAAAGTCTTCTGACCTAGAATTTGTGGCGGAAGCAGAGGGAGCTACCATGACATGTCTGATCTCATTAATGTTCAAGGTTCCCCATGCAGGGATGGATAGATGACAGTGCATCACTAACTCCTGCCCTCTGAAGCCTTTCCATTAGAAATGCTGCAGTTTAATCTCACATGTCACAAATGAAGCCCCAACTTGAAAACTACCTTTCCCAAAAAGGTGAATACATTCCATGCTCGTGGAAGGAACTACAGTGCCTCTCAGAGGAAGTGCTGGGTCCTCAGTAGCAGCTATTGCCTCCAATTGGAAGTGTCCCCGGTGCACCAGTGTTCTCAACGCACATGGTTGTTAAATTAGCCTGGCTTTTTGCAGTTTGTGTGACTCTGGGAAAGTTGTTGAAATTCTTCTTGACTCTGTTACTTCACTCCATAACTGGGGATAATACTCTCTATCTCTCTGGGAGATAGAGCATTAAAGATTTTTTTAAAAAATGCTCAGCTAAGTAACTAAGCATTTGATAAATAGTAGCTATGACTCATCATTATTGTTTATTGTTACTTCTGGACACTGAGCTAAAGGCTTTGTATGATTTACTGCATTAATCCTCAAAGAATTAGACAGATACTATGAAAACACCATTTTTCAGAGAAGGAGACTAAGTATTGGAGAGCTTAGATGACATACCTACATCATAGAGCTAGGAAAATGGTACATTCCAAAGTTAACGTGATCTTTCTATAGTGCTAAGCTGCTACTTGTGCATTGGAAATAAAGTTTCTTATGGATTACAATTGAGTACCCTACTAAGAAGAATGATATGCTTCTGTGTTTATGAGTGAAATGAGAATGGAATTTTCTTCTCTTGTAATGTTTTTGTCTGGTCTTGGTTACAGGGTTATACTGACCTTATAGAATCAGTGGGGAATAAGTTCTTTGTTTCGATTGTCTGGAAAAGTTTGCGTTAAATTGGAATGATCTCTTCCCTGAAAGTTTGGAAAAACTTGCCTTTGCAACTATCTGGCAGGGTGTTTTCTTTGTCAAAATGTTTTTAATCACTACTTCCATTTCTTTGATAGTTAGAAGAGAGCATAAGCTTTTGGTTATTTTTTGTGCCCATTCTAGAAAGTTATATACTAGGCATTTGTCCATTTCATCCATTTTTTTAAATTGTGACTTATCGTTGTTGATATTAATTCTTTTTTAAAAATAAATTTATTTATTTTTGGCTGCATTGGGTCTTCGTTGCTGCACACAGGGTTTTCTGTAGCTGCGGCAAGCGAGGGCTTCTCTTCTTGCAAAGCATGGGCTCTAAGCATGCAGGCTTCAGTAGTTGTGAATCTTCCCGGACCAGGGCTCAAACCTGTGTCACCTGTGTTGCCAGGCAGATTCTTAACCACTGCACCACCAGGGAAGTCCTGATATTAGTTCTTCGTTATCTTATCTTAGCTGTGTTTGAGTCCACCTTTTCATTCAAAACGCTGTGTTTTTTTCTTTACCTTCTTTTTATCAGTCTTGCCAAAGTTTTAAATTTTATCAAAGAACCAACTTTGGACTTTTGGGATCTCCTCTATCAATTTATTTGTTTTCTATTTCATTAATTCTGCTCTATTGTATTTATTATGTTTTTTCTTTTGTTATATATGGATTTATTTTGTTCATTTATGTATTTAAGATTGACATTGAGCTTGTTAACTTTGAGGCTATTTTCTAATATAAGTTCAGATTTTGATATGCAGTGTTTCATTTTTCAGTTGTAGGTATCATTTATTTATTTATTTTTAACGTATTTTATTTATTTATTTTTATTTTTGTCTGTGGTGGGTCTTAGTTGCTGCGCATGGGCTTTCTCTATTTGCGGCGAGCAGGGGCTATGGTTGTGGTGTGTGGGCTTCCCATTGCGTTGGCTTTTCTTGTCGTGGAGCACGGGCTCTAGGCAGGTGGGCTCAGTAGTTGTGGCTCACGGGCTCTAGAGCGCAGGCTCAGTAGTTGTGGTGCATGGGCTTAGTTTGTCCATGGCATGTGGGATCTTCGCAGACCAGGGCTTGAACCTGTGTGGCCTGCATTGGCAGGCGCATTCTTAGCCACTGTGTCACCAGAGAAGCCCTGCAGGTGTCTTTTAATTTCTTACTAATTAAATATTAAGTGGGGGGGAAAATAAGCCCACAAAGAAGACATAAAATTGTGTAAGGATATTATCCTTTTTTATAAAAGTTAAAAGCAGCTTATATTATAAAGCATTTTAGGAACAATTATAGATATGTGTTCTGGAATAAATGTTTGTATCGCCCTAAATTCATATGTTGAAGCCCTAATCCCCAATGTGATGGTATTTGGAGGTGAGGCCTTTGGGGGCAATTAAGTTTAGATGAGGTCATGAGGGTGGTGCCCTCATGATGGGATTAGTGCCCTTATAAGAAGAGGAAGAGAGAGAGAGAGAGAGATCTTTCTTTCTCCACAGATACGAACTGAGGAAAGGCCATGTGAACATAAAACAAGAAGGCAGCAGTCTGAAAGCCAGGGAGAGGGTTCTCATCAGAACTCAACTATACTGGAACCCTGATCTTGGACTTCCAGCCTCCAGAACTGTGAGAAAATAAGTGTCCGTTGTTTAAGCCACCCAGTGTATGGTATTTTTTATAACAGCCTGAGCAAACTAAGACAGTGCAGCAAAACCATATAAAAATAAGACACAGGAAGTATGAACCTGGGACTAGATGATTACTTTAAGTGGGGGTCGCAGGAGAGGAAATGAGAGAGGTCTGGATGCACAGAAAGAGGTTGTCGTCAGGGGCATAGTGTTTTTGTTTTGTTTTGTTTGTTTCTTTAATATGTGACATTCATGAGTGCTTACTGCATTCTTTGAAGTAACTTACTAAATGAAATCAGGAGAATTTTCATAACTAACATTGGACAGATGCTTCCTATGTGCCAGACCCTATTTTAGCACTCACTGGGTCCTCACAAGGGCTCTAGCAGGTGAAGATATTCTCTACCCTTGCAGTCGTTGTCATGGATCCAAGTACTGAGCTCAGTCAGTACTGGATCCAGTGGCTTGAGAGGCCACGACTGAGATCACTGGATATAGGTTATGGACGAGCAAATTTAAGTCTTTTGAGTAACCAAGCTGTATGAGGTACAGAGCTCCCTGTCAGGAAGGATTCCAGCAGAGACCATTTGCCCCTTCCAGGAAAGTGCCATTGGTTAAGAGACCTAGTCACGTGAGCTTCTTAGTTTTCTTTGTATTAATACCAAAGGCTTCTGAGCAGTCTGGCTGCTCCCTTGATCACTTGATATAAATATTATTTAGAGAGGGGCCTGGTGTGGCAATAATACAGGCTCTAGAGTTTCCTGGACCTGGGTTCACATCCTCACCCTACAACTTACTAGCTTTGTGCCCTGTGATACACAATCCTCTGTCCCCAGGCGTTAGTTTCTTTATCCGTGAAAATCACAAGATTGTTGTGAGGATTGTGGATTATGCCGTGCACTGTGCTTAGACCCACTGAAAGGGCACTGTGGCATGGAAGAGAAGGAAACTAGATTGGCTAAATTTATGATGCCAGAGCCTGGATTCCCTAAGACAATGAGCTGATACTTCCATGAGGCAGAGTAATGATCTAATTGAGAAGTGGGATGACAAGTGGAAATTCACATGGGAAACTTGACCGCTTTGCCTTCCCCTCCCTGTTTTTTAGCTCATGAGATGTGAGCACAGTGGAGGAGTTTTCTCTACCGAGCTTGAGCTTCAATTATTTATCAGACGTATTTGTGTTCAGTGACACGTGTAGCAGATACAAATCCATGGGCTCTTCCCCCTGGAATGCTTCTGGGCAAGTTATACAGCAGGGACCCCTTAAAACATCAACGTTGAAGAGCAGAGATTGATTTCCTTCTCAGACTATTCTTTCACACAGCTAGGCTTCTCAGGATTTCCTTGCAGTGCAGGGATAATGACTTTTGATACCAGTCTGTGCAAAGCTAATTAATTTACTTAAGAATTTTCATTTACTCAAACTACTCAATGATTTGTTGTTGTTGGTTTGGGGGGAAGTTTTTAGGAGTCTGTTCTTTGTCTTTCCTTTATACAGGGACTAATTAGCTCCTGATGACTTTATCTGTTGATGAGATTTGAATTGCAGCAGGACTGTGGAAATGCAGGGAAGAAACACTGGCATTCCCTGCCTCCCGTGCTTTTCTACTCCTGAATCTTCATGATGGTTAGGAACTCTGTAGTCTAAATAAGTATAATTTTATTTTGATACTTATGGAAGTTAAGAAGCTGATTTTAACTGTCTCTGCAAAGTTCCAACATAGCATAAGAGGAAAAGGGTCTCTTTGTCTCTCTATCTCTCTTTAACACACACATAACAGAACATGATGAAAATAAAAATATGTACATGGAAATTATTCTCAATCTGGAAACTATAAATCCCTTGGTCCCCAATTTAAAACATTGTCCCTTCATGATGATAGTGAAGGTTTTGTCAATTTAGTTTAATCTTTTTTTTTTCTTTTTTCTTTATTTATTTTTGGCTGTGTTGGATCTTCGTTGCTGCATGCGGGCTTCCTCTAGTTGCGGCAAGCGGTGGCTACTCTTTGTTGCGGTGCGCGGGCTTCTCATTGTGGTGGCTTCTCTTGTTGCGGAGCACGGGCTCTAGGCATGCGGGCTTCAGTAGCTGTGGCTCACGGGCTTCAGTAGTGTGGCTCGCAGGCTATAGAGCGCAGGCTCAGCAGTTGTGGCACATGGGCTTAGTTGCTCCATGGCATGTGGGATCCTCCCGAACCCGGGCTTGAACCCGTGTCCCCTGCGTTGGCAGGCGGATTCCCAACCACTGCGCCACCAGGGAAGTCCGTCAATTTAGATTAATCTTTGAGTTTGCTATTTTTTAAGTATTTAGAGGATATTTGACACACCAAAGATCACACTTCGTTATATGATGGTGTATTTTAAGTATATCCTACTGCAGTGATAAAACTGACAGGCTATGAAATTCACTAAACTTGGATTCGAGTCTTTCCTCTGAATCATATAGTGACTAATTTGAGATATGCACATTTGTTGAGTGTCAAATTCCTCAGCTATAGGATAAGGATCTTAATATCCTGTGGAAGTACTTCAAAAATGAGTATTCATGGGAAGGGTATAGCCTATTTCTTGGTACTAAAAGGTGTGCTATGAACGCTAGCCACTGTGTGGGTGGTGTTACTAGTTGGTAGTTCATTCCCTTTCTCTACTCTCTACTCCAGGAAAAAAAAGTATCATTCAAGAGTTTAAAAAAAGAAAAAGCTTACATAGAAGGCCTCCTCCTAGTTTAATTAAGGAGATGGAAGGTGGCTGGTTGGAAGGCTATATGCTAGAGACCAGGACTCCACAGCACAGTAAGTCATTCATATGGGATTTGCAGAAGCTACTCAGTATACTAGTTTTCTTTTTTTTTAATTAAAATATTTAGAAAGAACTAATATGCTCCTACTGGGTGACTCTTATCTCTGTCTAAGCTAAGACTCATGCAGTGTGTATTGAAACAAGATTAAGGTGTAAATTAGAATCAGTTCTACAGGTATGTGTGACTACTCTTTGTCTCTTAATTGGAAAATTCCTACTAATTTGTTTAAAAAAGAACTCCACAGTAATGTCTGATCTTCATGTTGTCAGAAGCTTATAGGAGCAGTTTAAAACTTGCAGTTTAAAAATACTACTTCCATGAAGAAACTAGCATGACAAGCAATGTAGAATCATTAGAGGTCAAGGTGAATTCTGGTGAGAATGACTTTTGATGGTGACACTTTGTACTGTTTTGGGCAAGACACTGTTATCTTTTGAGAACACAGATGCATTTAATATGCTTGATTTTGGGGTGAAAGGAACTTCTCTACAGTGTAGAGGTGACTGAGAATAATGCTAAATATTGCAGAGGTTGGGTAGGTATCAGGTGATATCGAATGGCCTTGGAGTTAGCCAGACCTGGGTGTGAACTTCAGGTCTACCACTCATTAGGTGTTTAACTTCAGTCAAGTTACTTAGCCTCTCACACTTAGCTTTCTTATCTGTAAAATGAGGTTAAAAACGGGCCCCTTGCATGGAGTTTGTAAAGATTAAGTACAATAACCTATGTAAAATGCTTAGTATAGGGACTGACCTAAGAAATGCTCTATCAATTGTTATCTTCATGATTCATATTAAATCCTACATTGTAACTGACATTTAACTAATAGCTAATGAGCTATGATAGTTTTAGTTTAATAATTGGTAAGCTATGCTAGTTTTTGAGCTATGAGGTTACCACTACTTCCACCACCCCCATCGACTGTAGATTTCACATGTGGGAAGACGCATCAGCTGATGGACTCAGCCAGGCTGACTTTGTCCCAGGACCCGAGAAGAGCCATGTGGTCCTGGATCAGAGCATCGTAACTTCATCTTCATCCAGGATGGAGAAGACCCTGCACCCTTAGCTGGTCTTTCGTGGACGGAATGAGACCAGAAGACTATTAGAAGTAGAGAACACCTTCAGCAGTAATCTAGTCATTCTCAAGAAGAAGAGATTTGGTTGGGTCAGAATGGATTAGAACATAAAATCGGGCCCTCGGGATGCCATGAAGGCCACCTCCAGCTCCTCTTGCACCGGCGTCCTTTCCGTTGTCTCACCACCACACATACGAATGCAGAAAGGCTCTTGCCTGTGGCAGATCGCACCTCCAAGGTGCCTTTTCTCAGACTTGTGTGACTCCTCAGCCAGCGCCCCACGTGTGTGGGTGTCAAGTGATGAGTGTGGGAGCTGAGCAGAGAGACGTGGTTTTAATTGATATTTAAGAAAGTTCCATGGTGGTGGCCATCTTTTCTGTTCCTCACCTCTTTGGTTAGAGAGCCTGAGATTGCATCAGCTCGTTAAGTTCCATAGTTTGGCCTTTAGCTCCTCCGGCGTGTGTGATATACCAGGCTTCACTTCTGCTGTGTAATATAAGAGGAGAAACATACCACTATTTTTTATTGGAGGGCTTAGGTCTTTCAGGGTTACTCTGAGTCTGAGTTTCATTTTAATGAGATGGTGCCAGAAAAAGAACATAGGGTGCTATTCCTTCAAAGAGAGGTACCCAAAGCCATTGGCCCAACATAGTACTTGTGAAGCTGCAAATTAATGGATTACGGTAGACGTTGATAAAGAGGTAGAGTTGCCGGATCAAAATTTGCTAGGGAATATTGCAAATTAAAACATTTTTCTACTGATAATGAAAAGTGACAATTTCCTCCTGCTTCAATGCTAGGTCCAGCATCTTTACTCTTGCAATTTACATGGAAATAATGAATGTTTTGTGTTAAGACCTTCCCCATCCGGGGAACAGAGCTTCACCTCTCTAATTTTTATTGAATTAGCTGCCAGCATGCAGGAAATTTCATGTTAGCCTTTGGTCCTAGCAGATCATTTCAGAAGACATTGAAAAACATATACCTAATTAAAATTGTATGAAACAAAACCCAGCATGACTTATCTTTAAGGTTGTGCGTATATACAGTTGTGTATGTATATTTATTTTAAGGAACTAAAATCAAAGGTAGCTTCTGTGTACTTAGTATATATTCTTTCTTTTTTTTTTGCGGTACGCGGGCCTCTCACTGTTGTGGCCTCTCCCGTTGTGGAGCACAGGCTCTGGACGCGCAGGCTCAGCGGCCATGGCTCACGGGCCCAGCCGCTCCGCGGCATGTGGGATCTTCCCGGACCGGGGCATGAACCCATGTCCCCTGCATCGGCAGGCGGACTCTCAACCACTGCGCCACCGGGGAAGCCCAGTATATATTCTTTTAATATTGTTGAACTCCATCCAAAATTGAATGAGGCTTTTCCTTCACTGCAGAATTAATACATATCTCAATCTTCGAGCTACTCATATAGATATATACGAGCAATTCAGAATAATTCATTTTTATTTCTGACGACAATGCTAACCTTTCTTTTAGAGAACCAAACAGTTTTAGTTATTTTGTTCTTATTAGAAAACAACTAGCTCCTTCCTAGTAAACAAGCACCTCTTGTTCATCCCTTTCCCACAGTCCCTTGGGTATATCTGTTGGAAAGCTTGAGGAACAAATTCCCAGCAGCTGGCTGTATTCCATGTCTGCATATATTTGTTAGTTGGAGGCCTAGGGTAGTTTGCAGGTACCATTCACATTCACCGTGATATTTTTGTTTCAATTCGACTGTAGCTTAGACACAGCCCATCTGGCATATACCATCGTTTCATCTTTTTTACATGCATTTTACAATGGGAGAATCTTATTTTTTAACAAACAACTATACATGTTAGCTTAAATGGCCTCCAAAGGGATGTGAATCTGGCCTTCATACATGAGATCACTGTCGTACATAGAATTTGTGTGATAACAGAATTTATTCCATTGAAGATCAGGTGATATTTGAGCAAAAAAGGAATATAATGGCAGCGAAGCCTGACAGATGCAGCTATATGCTCAGGGTGAAGGATGAGACACATGAAGGACTGTGATATGGTATCTTTGTCCTTCAGTATTTTATTGTTCCTGGGAAAGTAAGGAATTATCTTTGAAATACTACTTTTCTGGTAGAGCTTTTCAACAGTATTTATGTGGTACCACATTCGCAGAGGCCTCTTAGCCAATCTGAATGGAAGCAGCTTGTATGGCATCTTTATTGCACAATAACAAAGCTGGGCTCTTTAGCATAGACTGATCTTTCCATTGCATTACCTGCTTCCCCTAATATACCTTTAACCATGAATATTTTGGGGACTTCAGAGAGAAAATTATTGAGTGTTAACACCAATGAGCCATTTATTATTTTTCCATTTTAAAAAATAATTTCCCCAAGTCCCAACATTATTTTAGAAGACACAAATATTACTGAAAGTACTCAAAGATCCAGAAATCTGTTGAAGGGCTGTGTTCTTTCTACCTTCTTGGTATTTCCTCTCTGTAAAAACAGAAATATTAAAACAGAATTGATAATCCTTCCCAACTCTGTAGATGCATCTGACTCTATAAAACCTGTGGATTTCCATGCAAACCTGGTCTTCCTCGTGACCAACGCTGACTGCTTCATATTTATTAAAAAGATACAGTTTTAAAGGCTTCCTGGGGCCTTAGGAGTGGGTGTGCACGTGTGCGTGGTAGGTTGGGTTCTGGGGAAGCAGCGCTGAGATGGAGTCTGGGATGTAAGATGTTTATTAGGCATCAATGTCTGTGAAAGAAGGGGCAGAAGGAGAACCAGGCAGAGCAGTTAGACTGTAAGACAGGCTTGTAAGGCATCACCCAGTCCAGCTGGGAGCTCTGGAGTATTTTGTCCATCAGGGTTGCCCTGTGACAAGCTGAAATGGCAGTGCCTTTCCAGGCTTGCCTTGCTTAGTTAGGAATTGCTGTCTGCCCAGGAAAGGGGTGGCCTCCAGGGAAGCAGCTGTGTGTTGCTGAGGCGCATTTGAAGGAGCCAATGGCTGGACACTGTTTGCTGACCACCTGCCTCCCAGTTGGGCAGGAGGTCCTTCCTTGAGGGGAATTGGGGTGGTGCATACTGTTTCTGCCTTATTCTGTGTGTGTCCTCTTGTCCTCACCTACACCCCACACAGACCTAGTTTAGCATAGAACTATTGTCTTCCTGAATGACAGTTAACCTGGACAGGATCATCTGACTTTCTTTTTATTTACACCATATTCAGAAACCAAGAGGGCTACGGATTCTGCCAAGAACTTAACAAGCCAATCTGATCTTCAGAGGAAAAACTAAAATCCAGCGGTGAATAAAATGAGACCAATGAGACTCTTTGAAACAAGAAGATGTGAAATGAGGTCACCATTGGTTCCTGGTTATTTTGGCAGCATCAGAATGTGAGGCAGCTTCCCAGTGACACTGACTGAGCCGTTATTCTGTGAGCTAAATGATTTGTGCCCTACTATCTCATTTAAACCTCCTAACAACCCTAGGAGGTCAGGGCTATTTTTAGCATCCCCAGTTTACAGATGAGAAAACTGAGGTTGTATGAAATTCCTCAAGGTCTCAGAGCTACCAGGTAATAGAGGGGTATAAACCCAAGTAGGCCAGACCCACAGCAGTTTTAACCGTTCCCTGAGAGCTTGGCTGTTTTTATGCACAGGTGCACTGGGGACGGTCCATTTGACTGGTGTAACTATGCAAAAGGTAGCAGAATAAACATCTGTAGCAGAATAAACATCTGTGCATCTTCGGGCTTTAGGGTCAAGCAGTATCAGATGTGACCCCTGTCTTTTGGGAACCCATGAGGCAAGACGTCTACACCCCAAATTATAAATTTACAGCCGTGTCGTTTCTACATTCATGCTTAAGGAATAGTGATAGATTTCACAAGTGGGAGAAATCTCACGCAGCTGAGAGGATTGGTGTCTACGAGCCCTTTGCAATCGGTTAAAAATAACTTTTTAACTCACTCAGGAGTTTCAGGCTACCCAGGAAAGGTGTGACCTCTTACAGCAGTTAGTTACCAATGTTTAAAAATTAGAACAGTTAGCACTGAAATCTTGATTTCTGGCAACACAGGGTACACATTCCTGGGAGATGGCAGTCTGTTGGAGGTGGGGCATTTGCCAGTCTTGAAGGGCTCCTTTAGGCATCTAAGTTGGTAACCTCAGCAGGGACACAAGTGTAAGACTTTATCGTTATCTTATACAGGCATACCTCATTTTACTGCACTTCACAGATATTGCACTTGTACACATTGAAGGTTTGTGGCAGCCTTGCATCGGGCAAGTCTGTCAGTGCTATTTTTTCAAGAGCATTTGCTCACTCAGTACTTCTGTGTCACATTTTGGTAATTCTCATAACACTTCAAATTTTTTCATTATTATATTTGTTATGGTGATCTGTGATCAGTGATCCTTGATGTTACAATTGTAATTGTTTTGGGGTGCCATGAACGGTGCCCATATAACAAAGAGAACTTAATCCATAAATGTTGTGTGTGTTCCGACTGCTCCACTGACCAGCCGTTCCCCCATCTCTCTCCCTCTCCTCGGGCCTCCCTATTCCCTGAGACACAACGATATTGAAATTAGGCCAATTAATAACCCTACAATGACCTCCAAGTGTTGAAGGGAACAGAAGAGTCATACATCTCTCACTCTAAAGCAAAAGCCAGAAATGATTAAGCTTAGTGAGGAAGGCGTGTCGAAAGCTGAGAGAGGCCAAAAGCTAGACCTCTGGTGCCAAACAGTTAGCCAAGTTGTGAACTTAAAGGACAAGTTCTTGAGAAAATTTAAAACGCTACTCCAGTGAACACATGAATGATAAGAAAGTGAAACAGCCTTACTGCTGATGTGGAGAAAGTGTTAGTGGTCCGGAGAGAAGCTCAAACCAGCCACAACATTCCCTCAAGCCAAAGCCTAATCCAGAGCCAGGCCGTAACTCTCTTCTATTCTATGAAGGCTGAGAGAGGCGAGGAAGCTACAGAAGAAAAGTTTGAAGCTAGCAGAGGTTGATTCATGAGGTTTAAGGAAAGAAGCCTTCTCCATAACATAAAAGTGCAAGGAGAAGCAGCAAGAGGTGATGTAGAAACTGCAGCAAGTTATCCAGAAGATCTAGCTAGGATAATTCATGAAGGTGGCTACGCTAAACACCAGCTTTTCAATGTAGATGAAACAGCCTAAGACTGGAAGAAGATGCCGCCTAGGACCTTCATAGCTAGAGAGGCAAAGTCAGTGCCTGGCTTCAAAGATTCAAAGGACAGGCTGACTCTCTTGTTACGGGCTAATGCCACTGGTGACCTTAAGTTGAAGCCAGTGCTCATTGACCATTCTGAAAATCCTAGGGCCCTTAAGAATCATGCTAAAGCTACTCTGCCCGTGCTCTATAGATGGAATAACAAATCCTGGATGAGAGCACACCTGTTTACAATGTTTACAACATGGTTTGCTGAATATTTTAAGCGCACTCTCAGACCTACTACTCAGAAAAAAAGATTCCTTTCTAAATATTACCGCTCATTGACAAAGCACCTGGTCACTCCACAGCTCTGGTGGAGACGTACAGTGAGATCCATGTTACCTTCGTGCCTGCTAACACAGCAGCCATTCTGTAGCCCATGGATCAAGGAGTCATTTCAACTTCACTTATTATTAAGTAAGTCTTCTTATTTAAGAAATACATTTTATAAGGCTATAGCTGCCATACCTAGTGATTCCTCTGATGGATCTGGGCAGTCAGTTAAAAACCTTCTGGAAAGGATTCGCCATTCTAGATGCCATTAAGAACATTCATGATTCATGGGAAGAGATCAAAATGTCAATGTTAACAGGAATTTGGCAGAAGTTGATCCCAGCCTTCACAGTTGACTTTAAGGGGTTCGGAACTTCAGCGGACGAAGTGACTACAGATGTGGTAGAAATAGCAAGAGAACTAGAATTAGAAGTAGAGTATAAAGATGTGACTGAATTGCTGCAATCTCATGATAAAACTGTAACACTTGAGGAGTTGTTTCTTATGGATGAGCAAAGAAAGTAATTTCTTGAGATGGAATCTACTCCCGGTGAAGATGCTGTGACGATTGTGGAAATGACAACAAAGGATTTAGAATATTACATCGACTTAGCTGATAAAGCAGAGGCAGGTTTGAGAGGGTTGCCTCCAAATTCTGAAAGAAGTTCTAAGGCGGGTACAGTGCTTTCACACAGCATTGCCTGCTGCGGAGGAGAAGTCAATCAATGTGGCAGATTTCAACGTCTTGTTTTAAGAAACTGCCGTGGCCACCCCAGGCTTCAGCAACCATCACCCTGATGGGTCAGCAGCCGTCGACATCGAAGCACGACCCTCCACCAGCAAAAAGATTATGACTCGCTGAAGGCTCATAGGATGATGAGCTTTTTTTTTTTTTTTAGCAATAAAGCATTTTTTAAATTTAGGTATATACATTGCTTCTTTAGAAATAATGCTATTGCACGCTTAGTAGGCTTCAGTACAGTGTTAACGCAACCTTTACATGCACTGGGAAACCGAGAAATTTGTGTGACTCGCTTTATTGCAATATTTACTTTATTGAGGTGGTCTGGAACTGAACCCACTCTATCTCTGAGGTATGCCTGTAATGACAAGGGTGCATTTTGACTCTCTGAATGGAAAGGAGCAGATCTGTAAGACTGAAGGTGTGCCTTTTCTTTAGGATAGAAGTTGAAGTAGGAGGTCAGGATTTCACCTTGCCCGTCCTTTTAATTACCTGGAGCCAAAAGGGCACATAGTCCATAGAGTGGCAGCTCTGTCGTCTTCTGACCCTTCCTGTGGCCTTTCTTTAGTCCCCACTCATCAGAGCTTGGCTACTGAGAAGGGCTTTAACTAAAAGTGAGAGGTGAGATTCAAAAGGGCTTTAACTAAAAGTGAGAGGTGAGATTCAGTGGTGAAACAGGAGGCTGAAAAGTCAGAGAAATCATCTTTGAGACTGAGGTATAATGCCGACTTCTCCCCCGAGGGGCCCTGTCGCTTCAAGCCTTTAATACCAGGCCTGACAAATATTTAGAAAATGTTCAGGCTGGAACCATTTTGCACAAGGAGAGGACAAGATGTCCTGAGACATTTTTTTTTCTTCTTCATCTCTAATATCTGTGATCCTCCAAAATCCTGCTCAGGAAACACCGATCTCGGTGGCTGTTCTCTAGCTGGTGTTTGGTGCTGGGAGAGAGAGATGGTGGAGCAAAGGCTGAAGTAGATCTTGCCAGAAGGTGGGGAAGGGCAGATAAGGAAGCCTGGAGCTCCTGCTTAGGGAAATAGAAAGGGAGCCACTTGGTGGGCTTAAACTTATAAAAGGGGGATTTCTGGAGGAACAGGCAGGGAGCAAGGCACTGAGAGTATTCAAGTACTTACTGAGGTAACTAAATGTTTAGTGATGACTCAGGCCGTCCTCCTAAGGCACGTGGAAAATATCCGGGGAGACCGGCCGTGCAGTGGTGGATCAGAGCAATCTCTGTGGAAGGCAGTGAGTGGGCAGGGGGTGTGTGTGCTTCTAATGGTCCCTCACTATGTAGGAGAGTGGTTTTCTTCTTTCTTTTTTTGGAATTGCGTACTTTTTTTTTTTTCTTTCTTCCTACTTAAAGGTTACCCTGACCCTAAATGCGTCAGGAAATCGATCAGGGGTGCGCAGCTCCGGCTGAAGCGTGGAGGCTGGGGCTGGAGGTCTGGCGACCTGGCCTCTCTTCTGTTCCTTGCACCATCACCAGACCGAGGGCTCTTTGAAAAGCAGACAGGAGGCCTCTGGGAAAGAATTGGGGTGTGTGCAGAGTGTTTTTATTCAAACCTCATGATAACCCTGTGCAGAGAACAGAATCCATCTCTATTTTACAAATCAGGAAACTGAGCTGCGGAAAGGTTACACAGCTCAACCAAACACCTCCTCAAGGCACAGATGGAAGCTGGGAGATGAACCTGGGTCTCTAAGCCTAAACCCCTGCTTTCCCTGCCCTGCAGCACACACTAGGGTTCCACGCCAGAGGAGGGCAGCTTGACCGGGGAAGGCCTCCAAGAGAACATGGGAACTGAGCCGTGTCTTGGGATTTACTTGGGAATTTGAGTCTGAGTAGGACTAGTAAGGATCTTCCAAGTGGGAAGGGCCGCAGGAGCAAAGGCGGAGGTGAGGGGATGCGCGAGGTTTGAAAAGCACGTTTGGGCTGCTTTGTGAGGGGTTTGCAATCCGTGGTAAACTTGAGTTCTGCCAGCTAAGCAGTGGGGATGGAACCACTGTAGAGTCTCGAGCAGGCTGGGGCCAAGAGGACAGCGGAGTTTGAGGCAGGTCTGTGTGGCCTTGGAGAGCAGGACCTGTGGGTGGAGGGTGAGACGGCTCAAGGAGCCAGCTCTGGGGAAGGCTTTAAATGCCCAGCACGGAAGCAGGAGGATGGGTGCTGGTTAGGAAGATGGGAGATGCCGAGTGTGAGTGATAACTGAAGAGGGTCCTGCAAAGGTGGGACTGGCCCCGGCTCCTAATTAGGACACTCTTTTACCCTCAAATGGTCGGTTTTTACTCGTTGTAGTGCTATTTCTGGTTCCAAACTCACAAAATGTGTATGACACAGTTTCCCAAATTATACCCCACGCAACACTCACGTCTGGAGAAGCACAGGCCAATGTGCTGAGAGAAAAGAGTTCCGTTTTTCAGATTTTCTTGGGAAACACTGCATTGTGCAGGCTCCTTCTGGCAATTCTCAGGGTTCATTATCGCATTAAAAAGGGTCTGAGAGGTCTTGGAATGTAGGAGCATGATTAATTTAGTCACCCTTTCTCACTCCAGTGTCTATTTTCATGATATCGTTGATAAATGTCCCATGGAATACTACTTGGGAAATTCCGGTTTGCATAAGGAAACACGCGTAAGTTAAGACAAGTGGATTTCCATAGCAAAACTTGGCAGAGGTCTCTGCTCCTGTCATGGCATTGGTTCACTTTCTGTGAGATGTGGTATATGCTGTACAGGGGTCCAGGGAGCAGATTTAGGGCCAGACTACCTGGGTTCGAATACTACCCCCATTAGCTACTCAGACTCGGCATTGCGCTCAGCCCCTCCGCCCCCGCTCTGCATTTCTCCTGATAGGCGGCTTCCGGCTGAGTCCGTGTGTAACACCCATGGCGGGTATTCCTTCTCGCTGGTAGGAAGTGGCCGCACCTGTTAACAGCCTGGGCCCAATTATTCTCAAAAATTTGGACTTCCGTTGCCACAGTGAAGCAGCAGTCCTCCGGCCTGTTCAGCCCTTCATAATTTGATTCCTAATGACACTCCTAAAGAGGGCACACTCCACATTCTCAGGCAGAGGGTCAACCTTAGGGCCAAGTTCATCTGGTATGTGCAGAGGTCAGCCACCCTGTAGCAAGAGGGGGCGAGGGAAGGAGGAGAGAACCTTGAGTGGGTTTGCTGGGTTCTACTGCCTCTGACATCCTTGCCAGTAGCTACCCACCTACCAGGTCTCCTACTGCGCTAGCCTGAGCCTGTTAACAGATGCATCAAAGCAGCACTAAGTGTCTTTGAAGGGACATAGTATGGCTCGCTTTCTTCCCTGTGCAGCCATCGCAAAGGATAAGAAGGCCCAGCCTAACAGTGTGGGGCGGTGCAGAGGAGCCCAACCTGTGAAATGTGGAGAGAATCACAAACTATATGTTCATCTTCTAGTGTCTTGCAGCATCTAGCGAGAAACTTTCTTGTCTCCACTCAAGGCTGAGTCTCCTTGACCTGTGGGTCTTATCCATTTTATAAACTCAGGGGAGGACTCTACTGTCTGCTGTCTTCATTGACATTTATGGATATTTTTTTTAAAATAAATTTATTTATTTTTGGCTGCTTGGGTCTTAGTTGCTGCACGAGGGCTTCCTCTAGTTGCGGCGAGCGGGGGCTACTCTTCGTTGTGGTGCGCGGGCTTCTCAGTGCGGTGGCTTCTCTCGTTGCAGAGCACGGGCTCTAGGCACACGGGCTTCAGTAGTTGTGGCACGTGGGCTCAGTAGTTGTGGCTCACGGGCTCTAGAGCGCAAGCTCAGTAGTGGTGGTGCATGGGCTTAGTTGCTCCACGGCATGTGGGATCTTCCCGGACCAGGGCTCGAACCCGTGTCCCCTGCATTAGCCACTGTGCCATCAGGGAAGCCCCAAAGTCCATGGATATTCTTGATTTAAGACATTATAGGGAGTGAGGGAGAGTGGTAATAATCTGGGTGCCCGTCCAGACAGGATGTCCTGGGCCCCTTTGGGAACCATCTTCTCTTTGATGATTTGTGCCCCCGTGACTTGCTCATTCTCAAGCTATCAGGGCCACCTCTTTCCTCTTACCTGTTCCTTTAGTAATACATCACTTGGCCAAAATTGTAATCATCCAATATCTCATTCCCTCAAGATGGAACTAATCCAGTTATTGAGCTAATGGTCTTCAAGTACGTGGGTATTTCTTTCTAATGCATCTCAGATGGCTGCTTCTCAGTAGAGTATTATGCTAGAGAGGATAATTCTCATGATTTGCAGTCCCAGACTAGGTTACTGAGGAAGACATATTAAGAGTAGTGTCTTTAGTCCTCAGACTACTCCAGATGTTGCCTCTTGGTAGGTCTTTTATGTGTGAAACTTGGTCAGACTTACCTATGGAACTAGGTTTGCTCTTGACAGTCATGAGTGAGTTATGAGTTATTGTCGACATCCATAAAAATGTCAACAATTCTAGCTTCAGCATAAACACCTAGGTCTCCTATCTTTGTAAGTATATAAGAAATGATCCACACAAGGACTCTCCTTACTATGAAGGTGAGTGAAGATTAGGAGAGATTCATATTGAGTGCAGAATTTCATTGGCTAGAATAGATAGGACGAGAGAGAGAACTCCAATGACGAAAAACAGGAATATCATCATTCTCACTTTCTTCTGCACCTAAACAAATTTTCAGATCTTGTTTTGACTTCCAAACCATTATCCATATCCTAAAAGCTGAGTCCATTAAAAAGGGAAGTGCAAAATCTATCATAAAGACTATTCTGGCCCAGGCTGATATAACTACAAGGGCCTCTGATCCACACAATCAGAGTGGCAAGAGCAGATTGTAACTCTTAGGGAAAGATTGTCTCTGTGAAAACAGTAGACTGGGGTGTTTACAGAACAAGGTTTACATGCCTTTATAAACTTAGGTTGATCAAATTCAGTCTAGCAAAACAACAGGAAAACCACCAACACTACAACGTATTGAGTAATTTAAAACTATTTGGTAATTTGTGGAGGAGCTTGGCTGCTTACTTGATTTCCAATCATTTATTTAATTAAATTTTAATTTTATATAACTACATAGAGATATAGATCTTTATATCTATAGATTTATGCATTGGTAAGTCTTTCTAGGTGTGCATATCTCTATCAATCAATTGTTTAACACATATTCTCTGCCAGGCACAGTGAAAAGCACCTCTAGTGCATTGTCTCATTTCATCTTTATAAAACATCACGAGTGGAACGAGGACATTGGAGTCAGAAATCGTCTAATGTAAATGGATTAATTAGGACTTGAACTTGGGTCATCTCTCAGCCGGTATGTGTGACCCACTCTGCCGTGCTGCCTCCTTTTCCCTTCTGTCTCTTGGTGTGTTGCGTGGGCACCAAGCTCTTGCTGTTGAATATCTTGTGTGTTAGCTTTGGCTACAGTAACAAACAACCTCCAAATAAATAGTATTTATTTCTCGCTCACAAGTCTGTGGTTGGCAGTGGCTCTGCCTGCCTCTGCTCTTGTGTATGTCTCTTATTCCAAGACCCAGGCTGGAGGAGCCCCGATCTGGGCCATGCTGTTTTCACTGCAGAGGACAGAAGGGCAAAAGGATGAGTTAAGCCTTGGAATTGCTTTTATAGCTTCTGCTTGGACATGGGTATTTCACATCTGCTTACATCGCATTGGCCAAAGACGGTCACGTGACCAAGCCTGACAATGCGGTGGAAAGCCACAGATAAAGTAGGGATGTATAATTCTCCTAGAGCGAGAACAGATAGTTGGGGAAAAAAATACCACCTACCACAGTGAGGTGGGGATTAAGTTATGGAAGATAAACCTCTCTCTGACTCAGTGGTTGAGAAATGGCTGGGAAGATCGAAAAGTAACTTTTGCCCCTTGTCTTGCCCCCATGGCTCCTGAAATTGAGGAGAAACTGCTCAATATTCTAATGCTAATATTGGCATGAAGTGGTTCCCACAAATCAACCGTGTCTTCTAAAAGACTAGAATGAAATGAAGTATTCAGTGTGGTGAAGGACAGGCCTGGCCAACTAGACTTGGACATAGGAGTGGCCAAGGCCTTTCCCCAACAGGGCAGAGGACATCTGGGCTCTCTCTGTGAGCTTAGAATTTCTGAACTGAACAGGGGAGCAAGCTGATCACTGGGTGAGTACTGGGTAAGGGGATAACTGGTTAAAATACCAGGGCGGAGGGAAGAAGAGATGAAGACAGCTACTAAGAGGCGGTAGGAGCAGGGGATGAAAGGCACCATTTGCTCCACTCTCCATGGCTACAGGATAAACCCCATCAGCTTTTGGCCACAAACTGAATCCCAGGCTAGGACTGAAAGAAGAGCAATACCCTTTAAGCCCTCCCTGTACCTCTGGCAGTTGTGTTTTGCGCAGCCTCACACTTCCCACCATAAATGGTCTACTTCCAGGCAGAATTCCCATCTCCTATTACCCCGATTTTGAATAAGGAGGCAGGACACTCAGACACTGAAGCTCTCCAGCAGGTTCTTGCTGCTGGCAACTGGGGTATTTTAAGTAAGTTTTGGCTCACTCCTGTGTAAACAGTCCCGTGGCGCTGAGTCAGTGTCAGGACGGCTAACGGCTATGGCTGTGTTCCGGTACATACAGGAGTGTTGGGTAGTGACAAAGGGCAAGGGCTCCGGAGTCAGACTGCCTGGCTTCTCTTCTGGCTTCATTACCTCTTGGATTTGAGCAAGCTTCGTAACCGTTCTGAGTCTCAATGTCTTCATCTGTCAAAAGGAGACGATAATAGTCTAAATGGCTGCCCTGAGGATTCAATGAGGTAATCCACATGAGGCACTTAATAGAGTGCCGAGCACGTGGCAAGCACTTAGGAAGTGATTATTATTACTATCATCATCATCATCACCATCACCATAGTTAATGAGGAGGAAAATAATTCTATCGATAATGTATCACTGACGTTTTCTTATCAGTAATACTCAACAACATGAATGGTTAACAGTTATTGAATGCTTTCTCTGTGCCAGGCTTCTGAGCTCTTCTCAAGCACATCTTTACAAGAACCACTAACAGGTGGGTAGGATTATAACCCCCACACACACCCTCCCATTTTACAGATGAAGTAACTAAGGTTCACAGGTCGTTAGTAGCTTGCCAGGATGACATAATCAGGAAGAAGTAAAGTAGGTCTTTCAGCCCAGGTAGGCTGGTTCCAGAGCCCAGGCTCTTAACATTACAGAGGATGCTTCTTGCAATAACACAGAGCTACAGCTCACATTAGTGTTTCTTTGGGACCCGAGTGACTGGACTGGTTGTAAATGCAGGCGCCCCCGTCCTGCTTCATCCTGTGCAGCTGGGGGGAAAGCAGGCACGCTATTCTGAGAACACCAGCCTTGAGTGCACATTGTGTATAAATCACCCAGTGAACAAATGGCCCAATTATAAAGGTTGGCTGCTTGCAGGATTGGAACCACTAGAGAGCTTGACTGGAAGGCTCTTTGAGGGCCCGTGCTCTTCCTTTACCAAAGGCCCTGCTCAGAGGTCAGCTGGGGTTGGCTGTCTGTGCTGTGGTTGACCTGGTCCACAGATAATGAGCGAATTTATATCTGCAGAATTATGATGTTGTTTTTAGGATTTAGACTATGGAAGAATGGGAGAGTTGGAAGGTTTCTCTAATGATTAATTTTAGGCCTGTTGAAGAAGACGGCATGCTGTAAAATCCCAGAGATTTTTCAACGAACTTTGCTTTTCTAATTGCAGTGTAACATTTTCAGGAAACAGTTTTGACGTGGCACATTTCGGAGTCCTCAAACAGGGGACCAGTTATGCATCTACTTAGCATTAAGGATATCTCTGAGTATCTGAAAGTGTCTTGGTCAAAGTCATATATAATACTCATTCCCAGGTTTTACCCCCATGAAAATGAAAAATTCCCTAGAATTTCCTTCTTTTCACCTTGGAATGTTGATCATCTCATTTCTTAAAAAAATTTATTCACTTATTTATTTTTGGCTGTGTTGGGCCTTCATTGCTGCATGCAGGCTTTCTCTAGTTGCGGACAGGGGGGCTACTCTTCGTTGCGGTGTGCGGGCTTCTCATTGCGGTGGCTTCTCTTGCTGTGGAGCACGGGCTCTAGGCGTGAGGACTTCAGTAGTTGTGGCACATGGGCTAAGTAGTTGTGGCTCGCAGGCTCTAGAGAGCAGGCTCAGTAGTTGTGGCACACGGGCCTAGTTGCTCTGCGGCATGTGGGATCTTCTCGGACCAGGGCTCAAACCTGTGTCCCCTGCATTGGCAGGCGGATTTTTAACCACTGCACCACTAGGGAAGTCCCTTCTTCTTTTTTTTTTTTTTAATTAATTTATTTATTTCTTGGCTGCTTTGGGTCTTCATTGCTGCGCACAGGCTTTCTCTAATTGCGGTGAGCAGAGGCTACTCTTCGTTGCAGTGCATGGACTTCTCATTGCGGTGGCTTCTCTTGTTGGGGAGCACGGGCTCTAGGCGCCCAGCCTCAGTAGTTGTGGCACGTGGGTCTGGAGTTCTTCCATTGGAAAAGGTATGAAAATAAATGTTTCGTGTTTAGCATGTGTGTCCCACTGTAGTACTTCTGATTACTTTGATTATCTTAATAGGTGCTATAGATGATTAGGGTAAACTACACTATTCTAGAAATACCTTCCCTCAATTTTAGTAGCATAACACATACAGCTCATTTCCCAGACTATGCGGAGGGACTGGTGGCTCTCCAGGGCCAGCTCCTTTACAAGGGATCCAGTCTTCTGCATCTTACAATTCTGACATCTGCTCATGCATCCTCCATGTCACTGAGGCAGAGAAAGAAAGACCTAGCGGGTCGTGTGCTGGCTCTTGAATTCTCTAGTCCTTACTATAGTATTTTTACTCAGAACCCATTGGCCAGAACAGGTCAGAGTGGGCCCCTTTTCTGCAAGGGACTTGGAAATGCAGCCGAGCACGTGTATATTCATGGAGCAGTCAGTGCCGCTTCCACAATACCTAATCAATTCTACTTTCCAAGGATGGTGAAGGCTATCAGATCGTGCATGCTCTAAATGCTGTAACTAAGATAGCGTGAGAGAACGAGGAGGTGTAGACCTTCCTGGCTGAGTCTTGCGTGTTTTTTCCTACAGGCCTGATTTTGAATTTGAGGGCCCCTTGGTCTCGCACATCCTCCTGCTCCTGGTACAGAGGTGTGGGAGCGTAGATGCCCATGAACATAGGGGAACCCTAGGGAAATCACGTGTTTAACTTCCCTGGCCTGAGATCTCGACTTGTGCATATGAATCCTTTAGTTAGACCCATATACATCCACACAGAACAAAGGTAAATTTCAGAGGCCAAGGCGCTAGAATTATATATCTTTAAGTATGCAAAGGTTACCTACCCACTCAGTATCCGTGTCCACAGAAATGCATGTTGTTAGTTCCATGTTAGTGAACTGACCTGGAGTGATTATTGTAATTAACCATCACCTACTTCTTGGTATCCAGTGGGTGTCATATACATGTAAAATAAACCTAATTCTGCATCCGCCTTTCATCTTTTATTTATTTTATGGTTGTTTCTTCATAGGCATAATGATTAAACTAGAGAGGCTTGAAAGACTTAAGATTTTCTTTCTTGGAAAGTTTATATAATATCAAATGAATTGAGTAAATTGTCTTGCTTATTAACTAGGTGACTTGGTGTTTTGTGTGTGTGTCTGTGTGTATAGCTGTCGGTTAAAAAAAAAAAAAAACCCTCTCTCCCTTACAAGTGCAAAAACTCAACAAATTGCTTGCTTTTAAAACATCGCATAGTATTAGAAAGAGATTTTCCCATTAATCTACCTTAACCAAGGGTATGACATCATTGAAATACTGGTTTTCAATGAGTGGTGAGCTAATTTTCTTCACCCAAAGCCTTAATGGAATTTGACCCAAGAAGTCAGGCAAGTGCTTGGTAAAGTCTATGGAACATGTCACATCTAGTTACTTGCCTGGGCACTTTGCATCTCTCTTTAAAAAAATGCAAACTTCAAATAACTGCCCTTTATCACCTGTAGGCACATAACCTCGGCCAGGATAGCTCTGCTTCAGAGTGCGAAGAGAGCTGTCAGTGACTAAGAGATCCGTCACATGTTCCTTGAGAGCTGCAGCAGAAAACCGCAATTATATTGATTTCTTAGAAGTTACTGAAGCAACACTTGTAACTTTCATTCTAGATTTCCCTACTTATGAGGGTTGTATGCCAAGTGGAAAATGTCTTCAACCCTGGAGGCCAAGCAAATGTAGTTTATTTCTGTTTCTTTGTTTCATGTTTTTGATGATCATTTTCAAAAAGCTATATGAAGATAGAAAAAAGGATCACAGTCTGACAGTAGAGTTCAAAAATGAAAAAGTAAATGAAACAACTTGTTTCTTTGCCTGAAACACCAAATAATTGCTTATGATTCTACCTTGTTCACAGAATTACACACTTGTGTTATTCGATGGTGTTGCCAGTTTGACTTTTCATTTTCATTTTTGGAAAGATCAGAAAGGTTTCCTATATAAGTCTCTGCAAATGGAATAGAGATGATCTCTAAGTGCTGCTTTAATATGGTGAGTTGTAATTAATTTCAAGGTCGGCAGTTTATGATCAAATGTCACATTTGCGGAGGCCAACCTATTAGAGCTGTAGAGATTTACATGGAGTGTAAGGTAGAGAGTACTTCAACACACATTACTTTTTAAAAAAAAAGAGTTAAAAAAATATATGTATTATCTATCTCCTTGTGTTTGTTCCAATACAACCAAAGTAAACAAAAACTGAACATTTCAGGCCATAAAAAAAGTTACTTTGTCACATCATGGTTAACTCTTGGGCATCAGACAAACTTGAACTTAAGTAGTGGCCCTACCAGTTCCCAGCTGAGTGAGACCTTGTTCTTTTATTTCTCTGAGTTCTCATTTTCTCATCTATAAAATAGGTACCTGTAGTATCCGTGTCGGCTATTAACTGAGATACAGCACGGCAAGCATCTCGTATAGCTACTCTCAGTATCGGCAGTTATGTGAGTATGTGTATTCGTGCACATATTTCATTGTCACCCGGCAGACTGACATTTGATGCCACGTTCACCACACCTTTTGGTGTCCTGTAGCACAGTACTTTGTATCCAGCAGACAATCCGTAATTATTTGGTGACCTTCTATCATAGAAATGTCTGTTCTTTTTGCCACCACTGACTTTAGATTTCATTCTCTTGGACTATGTTATTCCAGTTTTACTCATCAGTTTGTCCATCACAGGTGAATAACTGACCAGCACAGTGAAAAGAAATCAGTCAGACTTGTTCTCTGACTGCAGTGCCTAGCTTTTGCCTAAAATGTGGGAAAGGATTAGATCAGATGCTGACTTCCAGTAGTCCTGCACATGCACAGCCTTGGTGGACAGGGTGTCATTTGTGCTTGAAAATGTTCACCGCACAGCATGGAGTCAGACCCCAAAGCACTTAGTCAGTATTGGTTTACTGGCTTGTTAATGGCTGACATAGAAAGCATGTATGAAAGCTGAGTTTTACTATAAAATATCGCTGTCTTTAATTGTGTGAAAGGATTTTGAAGGCTGTTGAATGAGGTAGGAAAGTGTATCATCTCTGAGAGGGCCCCTAAGACGACATAAAGTGGACAAATTATTCGCTAAGTAGAACTCCAGTGTGAGAAAATAGTTTTGTTCCAAGACTTGCAGTAGTTATCAAGCAAAGCCTTACCAGAGCCATGAGGGGAATTTGGAAAGGTACAGGGATGTTTTTAATTGTTGCATTGATCATGGGCGTGGTGGGGGGTCTGCTGGCAGCTGGGGAGCAGGGGTCAGGCATGCCAGATGTCCCGCAGCATGCCTGAGACTCGCACACTGAGGATTTGTCTCACCGGTGATGCCAACAGAGGAGTTGGGAAACCTCCTGAGTGTTGGGTAGAGGGCTGGAGGGTCGTATCCTCTTAGAGCCTGAGACTTAGTCAAACGTATTGATCAAACACATACCCTGTGTCACACTTAGAATATATCAGTGAGCAGTCAGAGATCCCTAACCTCATGGTGGTGACATGCTAGAAATAGGCAGTAAGCCATAAATATATTAAAGGAATACAGTACATATTAGGCTGGGAGGTGGTAAGTATAATAGAATAGCAAACAGGTTAAGGTCAATGGGATTGCTGAGGAACAGAGGCATATTACAGTTTTAAAATAGGGGGTTCAGAGTAGTCAAGAAAAATTGAGTGAGATGTGGATACACCCTCCTTTTTTCTGGGTATGGAAACATATTGTGGAATTAAATTGGAAATAGCTGAAGGATTCACGTTTTGGAAGATGCTCAAGACTGTGACGGGATAGTGTAATGAGTTCCACTAGGTTAGCTGTTAAGATTCCTTATTTTAAGGAAGAAAGCAGCCCTAGGGCATTCCCACTCATGATAGATGGGTGAGTGGATGGCTGGCAGGATAGTTGGATATAAAATAGCCATGCAAAATGGTCATTAAAATAAGTAAAGAATATTAAAAATTTCTTGTGTTGGGATGCAGTCGCCCCATCAGTTCAGACTGCTCACTCTGGTTGGGGGCTTTCTCAAAGCCTGCCCAGGGCAGATTGGGCAAATGGTTCTCTGGGACCAACAGAGCCTCAGTCCATTGACTTGTGGTCCTTCCCCACCAAAGGCCCCCATGGGAGCCATTCGTCCTCTCCAGAATGAGACTCACTGATGTAAGTTAAGCTGAGGCCTTCTTTCAAAGCCTGTTCCTTAAACTGTGTGTGTTCCTTAGACATAGTTTCATTCTTCTACAGACCCAATGAATGAGATGAGTGAGCCTGAGCATTTTTCTGAGTGTTCAATACTCCAGGCTGGGGAAATTTCAATACTCCAGGGCTGCAAATTAATAATGGAGAAATCTTCGTGGACAGATGTGGCCAGTGCTCTCAGGTTCTCTCCCTCTCTGAGGCCACAGAAGTGAAATAAAATGGCCAGAGTTGCAAGAGGATTAATTTCTCCTCTGAACCACAACAGAACTTGACTGTCCCCCTAGAAATTGAAGTTGTCTATGACAGTGAATGAAAGTGCCATTAACACCCGCTGAGGCCCATAGGAAGCTGTTCTGCCAAAAGAAACATCCATTAAAAAAAGCACATTCGAAAAGAAAATGACAAGATCTGAAAGTAAAGATCAAACAAGTAGGGATGATCTTCATAGAAAATCCATCCAGAGAAGAAATACGAACTAAAGCAAACAGGCAACAATACAGCAGCATATGCACTATTGAAAAAGAATCAAACTCTGCAAGTCAGCAGGAAGGGATGCTCTTGACAGGCCAGTCAGAAGATGGTAGGAGGCCACAGAGGGAGATGGCAACACTTCAAACAGCAAACCCAACCAAACAAACAAAACCTTTGCGTACTTTTACCGAAACATACACAGAGCTGCAGATTTCAAAAGTTCTTTGAAAGCACCTTTGCAGAACTAGCTGGGAAATCCTAACAGCGGAGCTTCCTAAGAGAAATTTTCAAAGGCTTAGGAAGACGACCCCCACCAGCCTCAACAAAGAAATTCGCCCACCACAGTTGGGATGGGGAGAGGAGTGGATGGAAGGAGTAAGGAAAGAGCAGTGGGAAAAAAAGGGCTGTGGGGGAGGTCAGAGAAAAGTTAGAAGCTGGAAACTAGCCTTGGACATTTAAACTAATCTCAACATATTGATAAAACACAATGGAGCTTCAGTCTTGATACACTCACCATATCTCCCCAAAAGAAGGTAGGTTCCCATCTCCCTTTAGCGAGTTACTACTTTTGAAGTACCAGCTTTTATCCAAGCCAAATACTCTTGCCACTGAGAGTGCAAAAAGAATGCACTATTACATGGAATTCCCCTAACTTGTTTCACATGAATTTTGCTGCCTGGCTGTGTGAAAATTACCAAAGGGTCTATCATTTCAGAGGCTGACCCGCTTTCCATGGATATTCAAAAATATAGTTATAGCAGGCATGTATTGAGCGCTCAGAAGGTGTCAGGTATTGTGATAGAGGCCTAGCATATGCTGGTGCCTGCAGTATACGTAAAAAACCTCAAGGCTACATGACCCATGCAGGTCAATCCCCAGGGCCAGGTCCCTAAGCTCCTCTGCTGGTCGGTCAGTTTCAACACTCTGCCTCTCTTCTTTCCTTTCTTCTTCCCTCCCTTTTTCTTTAACTCCCTCCCTCCTTCTTTCTCTCTCCTTTGCTCTCTCTCTCTCTCTCTCTCTCTCTCTCTTTCTTCTCTCTCCCCCCAAATATATGAAGCAGGTGACTGTCTAAGAATTGGGAGCAAAAGGAAACAGTTCCAATCTTGGCACCAAATGCTTTGTCGGTTGGTACCAGGTGGGCACCGGCAGGGCTGGCTCAGTGGCTACTGGGCGCCGGGCATCAGTGTGCCAGCCGTGTTTGCTCTACCAGGCACTGTCAGAGCTGAACTGAGGGAGAACTCTGCAAGGCAGGGGCAACTCCAGCTAGCATCCCATCTGCTCTGTGGGAAAATCATATTGTACTTCCCAGGGGGTAGGTGTGAGGAGACCACATGAAAAGGCAAAACTGCAGCTGTCTCCTTGCGGATGATGGGTGGTGGAGGCTCTCCACGGATGTCTCCACAGGAAGCTGGCAGGAGGCACCCGGTCTCCAGAGCATTCTCCGTGGTAAGCGCAGCAAAGACCACCTGCCGAAGCCAACGTCAGCGGCTCTGCTTCCACAAATATCAATCCTGTTTATTTTTTTCCCACCCATCTCACTACTCCTTCTTAGGTTTTTCCTTTGCCAGCCCCGTAACCAATGGGGTTTCTCAGAATTTCTTCCTCAACCCACTTGCCTCCACGTGTGCTCTGATCTGGTCTGGTCCATGAATTCTCCTCCCATTCCCAGACGGTGGCCCCTTAGTCTTTATCTTCAGCCCCTACCTCTTTCCTGAAGATTGGTTCATATTCTCATTGTTTCCTAGGCATCTTTATCTGTGCCTTGAATTCAGAAATTCCCTAACTTGGATTCTATTCACCTTGTCATAAACACCTTTCCTTTCACGATCCTCATCTTGGTTGATGGCATTCCCCTAAGCCCGAAGTTGGAAATAAACTGTTGAATCCTCTCTAACCCTTACTCCATACATCAGTTAGCCAGAAAGGGCTGTGGATCCCATTTCGGTGTGCCACTCACCTTCCTCTTTTCCCTTGCCCTGATGGATACCCCCCTCATCATTCTAAATTGTCCCCTTTGCCCCATTCTCTGTATCGCCACCAGGATCTTGCTAAAGCAGAGATCCACAGATGTTTGTGAAGAGCCAGTGGGAAGTATTTCAGGCTCTGTGGGCTGTGGCTCAGAGTCAGCAGCAGTGGACTAAACCCGGGGTACGCGCATATTGTCAGAGCCCCTGGGGTGATTCAAAGGAACAGACATGTTGGAGAACAGAGAGCCTTTCAACCGGTGCTTCTCAGACATTAGCAGAAGAAAGAACCACCTGGAGAACTCTTCTACAAAAGCAAATTCCTGAGCTGCAGTCCTAGAGCTCCATTAGGTTCTGCCTAATGGCATCCTAGGAATCAAGTGTTGAAGAACCATGCGGGATGATTCAGAGAAGCTTGTCCAAAGATCATACCCTGAGAAACACTGAGGGTATAAAATGAAAACACGTTAGCTTGGCAAATACCTTGTTCTTCGGCACCTTGTCCTAACCCACTTGCCCAGCCTCTCCTCCAGCCGGTCGGCTCGTACACGCCACACCCAGGTTGTGGGCGCTGTTCTCGGGCCTCCATGCACATTCCTGCGTCCTTGCCTTTGCACATAGAGCTTCACGTGCGTGGAATGTCCCTCCTAACCCTTCTCTATTTTATTTATTTTATCGGCTATGTCGGGTCTGAGTTGTGGCACGCGGGATCTTCGCTGAGGTGTGCGGGCTTCTCTCTAGTTGCGGCGCACGGGTTTTCTCTTCTCTAGTTGCGGTGCGCGGGTTTTCTCTTCTCTAGTTGCCGCGCGCGGACTCCAGAGCGTGGGCTCTGTAGTTTGCGGCACGCAGGCTCTCTCGTTGAGGCGTGGGCTCAGTTGCCCCGCGGCATGTGGGATCTCAGTTCCCGGACCAGGGATCGGACCCGCGTCCCCTGCATTCTAAGGCGAATTCTTTGCCACTGGACCGCCAGGGGCGTCCCCTAACTCTTCTCTAGCTGGAGAAATGCTGCTCATTTTTCTCTGGCTCTATTCTAATCTTGTTTCTTCTAAGACTCTCATCTATTCTGGCTAAATTTCTTTCTTTCTCCTCTATTCTGCTTTAATGATTTGTTCATAATGCTCATGCTTGTTACCTTCTTTTTCTCATTAAGTGTATGCACAGGTGCCTCCCACACTAGACAGACTGGGATTCTCTTCAAGGACAGAAACGTCTCCGTGTTACTGTGCCCGTCGGGCCCCCTGCACCGAGCAGGGATGGACCAGCGTTCACGCTGTGGCTGTCTTTGTGCGGGGTCTGCTAGTCGGGTTGGGTCTGGGGTGAAGGCAGATGAGGTGCCCGGGAAATAAACTTTAAAGAAGCACTTTCTCTCAGGGTTGTGCAGATGTCAGCCCTGCATCCGCGTGCCCCTGAGTGTGAGTGCCTCCCTAAGAATGAGGCACCTGCAGCCTTAAATATTGTGCCTTGGGTGCTCCACTCATCTCACTCCGGTCGCCATCCCTGCTGCTAAGGTTCCCCCTCTGGGGGCTGATTCCTGGTCAGCTAGCTCAGTATATTTCAATAAAGGGATCCTAGAGCTGGCATCTCAAGCTCAGATGCCTCAAGGGCCAGCCAGGAAGGAAACTTAAAGGAGGAGCATGGGCTGCAAAACGAGTAGCTGTCTGAAGGACAAATGCCCCACCTAAAGACGGCAGCCAGTACTGAGCACCAGCTAACTGTGTTCCCCTTCCTTACTTCCATCCATCCTTCCCTTTATCTTTTGTCAGTTCAGTAACTTTTTTTTTGAGTGACTACTGTGTACCAGGCATTCTTAATGTTGGGATTGGAAAATAAATAAGAGGAATAAAAATGTTCGCTCTCATGGACCTAATACTGGCTTAGGGGAGACAGACACTAAATGGAATATGTAAGTAAAAGATAAGGCATATCAGCTGGCCTGTGGCAATGACGGGAGAAAAGTAAAGTAGGAAAGGAGCATTAGGAGTGCTGGGGAAGGGTTAGGGGGGAACTGCTCTGATCCATGCTTGCCTTAATCACTCGAAATCGTTCCTTTTTCTCTCCTTTTTCTGCTTTCTGTATTGTCTGAGTCACCACCAACATCTTTCTAAAGCATGGAAGATCCATCTTCCTACACAACCAGTAACTTTTCTTGGCCCAGATGCACAGGCCTAGTTTGGTCAAATAGGATTTTCTTCCAAGTAATAAGACAGCATTTTTTCTGGGAAATCTCCTGATTTTAAAATATGGATGACGAATTCAGTTAAAACAAAACCTCTGCGTGACTAAGAGAAAATTCATCTGTACCCTCCACAGTCCATCGAGTCATTCGCCTTTGAGTTAGAATGTAGGGCCACCGGTGACCCCTGTGAAACCTGCATGATTCTAAGTGCAGAAGCCTGTGCATCACAGAGACTGTGGCACATTTTTCACAATACATATGTTTCCATTGGATTAAGTCACTCAGATCGCAGTGTGAAGAGCCTGGCCTTAGTACTGGGGGCTGTGGCCAGACAGGCTGAGCACCGCACTCACCCCCAACGCCCAGCAGAGGAGGAGGTGTCGATCCAAGGAGGACAGTGGCTCCCCAAGGCCACCTGGACACTAGTGACAGAGCTGGACTAAAATCCGGTCCAGTTTCTTATTCTTTTTACAACTCCAGCCTGGCTCAAAATGTAACCTAAAGTTTTAGCAAATTAACAGGCAAAATATATAATCCATCAATAAAGGAATGGGCAACTACATCATGAAGCTCCATTCTATGGTATGATTCTATTTATGTATCAACAGTAGCAATAAAAACAAGACATATGACTGCATACATAGATCTGCGCAAATATACAGAAAAATGTCCAAAAGAACTTGAGCCACTCTGGTGACATTGTTATCCCCAGGGAGGGGACGAGAGGACTGGGGCAGGGTGGTGAAAGGGGATTATAATCTTGCGTCTATTTGAAAGTTTTACTATACAAATATATGAATCAGTTGTTTGCATCAGTGAAAATACTTTCTAAGAAAGATAAAATGGTAAAGAGGCACTGGTTATAATCTCCAGAAAGCAATATGAAACACAGACAAACATATTGTCTCATATTCGATAACAGAGACACAGTTGCTAAGATGAGGGATTTCTGGGACTTAAATGGTTCCAAGCAGGCAAGAACCTAGAGAAATGAGCATGTCGTTTCAGTTTGTGTTACAGGAAAGGATTGGCAAAGAACTTGAGAGTATAATGCTTTCCACGATGAACTGTGAACAGGGGACTCAAGACAGCTAGCAGCCCTCCCAAATCCAGAGCCTGTAAGGGAAGGACAGTTCTTTTGCTAACCTTGCTAACCCAGTAGGCCATATTGTTAACAGAAGTTGTATCCGATAGAAGATCTATGTTTAAACTCTAAGAAGCAATGGGAAAAAAAATCACAGAAAAACACAGCATATGGAAGTGTTTCTATACCACTTCAAGTCAACAGAGACAATATTTTAAAAATAACCAGGAGAATTCTCCAGGATGTTTCTTTTTAGCTCTGTCTCCTCTGCATTGCCATTTTTACTGATTCTGACACAAACGAATCATTGCAAAAAAATAAGAAGTTGAGGGCTGATCTCAGAGACGTGCTGATGAGGCGTCTAGTTTCTTTCATGGGGGGCTTGCTGCGGAGGAAAGCATTCCTGTGCATCTCCCCCAACTCCATCCAGGGGACCAGCTCTGTTTCAGGAGGAGGTGGCCGATCTCGCCACATAACTCCCTATGTCCACAGGAGCCAGAAGTCTACCCAGTTATGTCTGTGGTGCTCACGTAAGCAGATCTGTTTGCTTTAATAAAAGCAAATTTTACTTTTTATACAGGGCTCCCAGGCTGGGCTGGAGAATGTTTGAATGGGAAGCACATTCCCATCCCACTCTCCACCCAACTCCAAAGAAAGGAAAACTCTTATTTTTGAGATTCAAAAGAAGACTTCGAGGAGATCAGATTTCTTCCCCTTAGGCTATTATTTAGCGTGTGTTACTGTGAATGAGACTAATGGTGTCAAGGAGACAAAATGCCGCCCTCTCCTTTGGAATCTTGTAAGGGAACCTGGTATTTAGCAGCAGCTGTCCTAGACAGAGATTCCTTCCACATCAGAAGGGGCCGGTGAAGTAACCGCACTTAGAAGCGGGCAGCCTCGTGTATTTATGCACTCAAACCTTGCATGTGCTGTGTTCGTGGGGCAGCTGAACAAGTTGAATTGCGTGTCTGCAGCAGTCACACGTGTGTGTGCTAGGGCGGGAGGTAAGCTAGTTCAAGGCGAATACTTGTGCTTAAAGCAGGGCAAAGTGCTGGAGGTTGTTTCCCTGCTTTGAAGTCTTCTATCTCCCTCTTTGGAGTGGATCAAAGGGCTTTTTTTATCTTTCTAGAATTCATACAAGCTCTTAACACAGTGCCCTCCTCGTGGTATGTCTCCCCTGCTATCACAATTCCCCTCTCCGCCACCTCAGGATCCTAAAGGGGGGTGTCCACACTCTCATCTGTATGGTTCCTCCCCCACTCCCTTCTGCCTTTGCTCCTTCCCCCTCCTTTCCTTGCCTTTTTTGGAATCCCCTGGAAGCTCTCCGCCTCAGCTTCTGGTGGTACTGGCTCTCTGAAGCACTCTGCAGCCTCATTTCTTGCTAGTAAAACAAGGACTATTAGATTTCTTTTTCTTTTCTTTTTTTAAAGAAAGGGGAGTTTGGATTGGAGAGAAAAACTGCTGTGAATAAAACCAATGGAAGTGGCATCACAAGTTGCTTTGGAAGCTGACGTGAATGTGAAACAAAGCTTTTTAGTGCCTTTCAAAAGCTGGAGGACGATTTCTGGTACCACTCCTGTGGTAGCTCCGGAACTTGTCTGTCTTTGACACCTAATGCTGTAGTCGCCACGGTGCAGGAAACCATACCAAAGCTGCTCTTCTTGGGCAGTGCTCAGAGACCCGTCCCCCACCTGTTTGGCAGGCAGTGCAGAGAGACCGGAAACCACAGTCTTACAGGCCAGGTTCTGTTGCCAGCTGACTTTCCTCGTAGCCCCTGCACGATCCCTCTGGGACAGAGAACCTGCAGAACAGGTGCACTACCAGCCCACACAAACATTTCCGTTAAGTTCAAATCTTAAAGGCTTAAGGCAACAAGTTTTTAGAAAACAGAGGATCTTATAGATGGTAATTTAGACGATTAATGCAGAAACACCATCTGCTAAATCTCTGATCTGTGAAGACTCTGGGGTCTGCAGAGAACGCAGGCTGTGTGTATGTGGAGCCGTCTGCACCTTTCAGCCGGATGCCCGGGAATCTTTCTCACTGAAAGATGAGTGATCAGGGTCACGTCGGTCCAGTTCCTGTGAGTCCATCCCCAGCCTTGCACAAGTGCTTTGCAAGAGACCCTCTGTCCCACCCTGGTTTTCTCACTAGAATCCCTGTCATCCCACTGGGGGGTGGGGGGTGCTGATTTTCTAAAGATCCCCAGAGCGTTCATTCAGCAAACATTTCCTGAGTGTAAACCGACTGCCAATCCTTGAGGGGGGTATAAATGTGAACATAGGGCAACCTGCTCTTGAGACAGGGAATACGGTTCAGGAGAGGGTTAAGATTGGCGTATTAGGAAGGGCACGATGGCTATGGAACTTGGCAGAAGACCGTTTTCTTACCCTATGTGTTTGTCTAGCACTTTATTATCTCTGCCCCAGCCTTCTAGCGTGAGTCAGTGTTCTACTCTCCACCTCTTATCACTGCCTGAAAAAAAGACACATTTAGATCACTGCAATGGCTGTTACTGTTTCCACGGGTAATAATAGGTGAGCACGATCCCAGGATTTTCCTCCAGGACTTGAGAACGTCATGGGGCGTGTCCCTTCCTCCTTTTCAAATCACACCGAGGTAGGAACCCACAGACTTATAAACCTAAGTCCACTGTGACTGCTGTTCTTGTTGCTGTTTAAATTTTTAATGAAAGCAAAAGGACTGCATCAGATAAGCAGCAGTCATATTGAGGATGACAATATGCCAACCACTGAGTGCTCACCACGTGCCAGGTGTGGCATTCATGTCTTTACACTCATGATTTCATGTCATCGTCCCGGCAAGCCTGGGACCTAGGCCTCGCTGTGTCCCCATTTCACACACGAGGAGACTGAGGCACAGGGGGATTCGCTGACTTGCCCGCCGTCTCACAGGTATTCAGTTCACAGCCAAGCCTGTGCTGTCAGTCCCCATGAAATACGGCCTCCCAGGTACAGGGCCGACACACAGACAGGGCAGGCCTCTGCTGTTGTTTGTTCAGCAAGACATGCTCAACGGGCAAGTGGGTCTGCCTCCATGAGAACAGTTAGAAATGGCAAAATGGGACTTCCCTGGCGGTCCAGTGGTTAAGGCCACCTGCTTCCAATGCAGGGAGCACAGGTTCGATCCCTGGTCAGGGAATTAAGATCCCACATGCCACGCAGCCAAAAACTAAAAAAAAAAAAAAAAAAAACAAGGAGGGAAAAGAAAGTGAAATGGCAAAACGTTTTCCGGTATGCTCTGAGAGGCTGGCGTACTTTTTCATGGAGTCGACTTGTCTCAGTCTTTCTGCTGGACTTGGGCTGAGGCTTCTGTGAGGACGTATTCCTTTTCTGCCCACGATGGTCTGGACTCCAGCTCCGGGCGGAATTTAACAGACAGATGAGAGCTCATCCCCAGGCAGTCAGCAAAGAATGTAATAGACCTGGACATACTGGGAATGGCCCCGCTCCCGGTTTTCACTGTGCCCAGTCCAGTTTCTCCGAAGCGGACTAAGCACAGCGGTCCATGCAGGATTCTCAGCACTCACCTCTGGGGAGTGTGCAGCAAACAGCATCTGTTTGTATTAATCGTCCTCCCCTCACCTCATGGGCAGGAGCTCGTGCCATTCTGGGGCCTAATGACCTTAAACGCTTTTTCATATTTATTCCCTCACAACCATGGTAGGGTTTGTGAGACCGGATAATAAGTGGAGAGTCGGCAAAGGGAGCTAGAAAAGAAAAGGTGATTTCCAGTGGCAGGAAACCCAGAGGGAAATGGGCTCTGGATTGGGAGCACCGTAAGGGAGGGACTCCATTCCCAAGCTCCCGGCGCAAGTCGGGTGCTCTACACAAATTGAATGGATGGATAGAGGAAGAATATTATTTTTAGAGGCAACATGGCCTGGGAAAGAAATAGAACGTGCATGGAGACAGGGGTGGAAGTCTAGTCGGGCCCCCACTCCCGGTCACAAAGGGTCTCACATTTTGACTTTTGCTGATACTTCCGTGTGAGTTGTTATATGGTATATGTGTGCTAAAACGTTAACTTAAATACAGATATTCAGAAAATATGACAAAAATGTAAGCTTCGTCCTGACATGTCTTCATTTTGTAAAATACCAGCAGCGTCAAGGATTGCCAGTGAGAAGGTCCTCCCTGGACCTCAGAGCCTGTCTTTCTGTCACCTCAGACCATCACTGGATGTAACTCTGACATTTGGGCCAACGCCAAGCTGCTGGCCATCATTTATTTCTTCCAGATGTTTGGAAGATTCTGACTGGCTTGTCAGAAATACATAACAGGCACAGAGCGTTCTCCAACCAGCCTGACGTTCTACCTCAGCTTCGCTCGGAAGCTGTGAATCCTTCCTTGCAATAGCAGCATCTCATCTTTCCTTTGTTCAAACCCTCCTTGTGTAGTTTGCTAAGGATAGCAGATTTCCCTTCCTGGAATAGTTCTCTGTGCTCAGTGTGGTGTGGGTAAGTGTGTGTGTGTATGTGTGTGTGTGTGTGTGTGTGTGTGTGCGTGCGTGCGTTCGCGCGCGTGTGCACATACAGGCAGGTGTATATGCATTTTAAAATCTATTTTGCATGGAGGCCATTAAGACGAATCTGTCTTCCTTTAGGATTCCCAGAGACAGCTCGGACCTCAGGTCACTCACAAACACGCGAGTCCACCAATTAGCTACCCCCTTAGCGCCCAACAACTTACATCACAAAACCACAACTGAATTTGTGAACTCTGGTACCTCAGTTACGCTCTCCATGGCCTAACCACATGCAGTCCTGCAACAGTTGCTTCCACATCTCGTTGTTGAGTAGCGTGTATCCCGAGTACTGCACCAGGAGGTAGGAATACAATGGGGTACAAGGTCTATATGGGTCCCTGTCCTTCGGTGTTTACATTTTCATGGGGAAGACAGGCTTTCCCCCCGTCCTCAAAAAAAACATCCAAGTAAATAAGAATATCTGTGGTATTGCAAAAGGATCAACGAAAATCCTGCCTCATATGAAATTCTTCACCTCCCTCCCAGTTTATTCTTAATTACTTAAGCTCTAAAATCAACCTTCATGCTCTAAAGAGTACCTCCAAATCCTTGCTCTATCCTCTCTCAAAAATCCATGAATTTGGATCCCACATTTGTTATTTACTAAGGGTTCCAAGAATTACTTTTCTCTTCCCACGTTGTGCTCTCTGGAAGCAGGCTGACCCGCCTCCGTAAGCTGGAAGAGAAGCATGGGAGGGCTAAGCTTCCGTGCAGACCTCATGAGAGCCAAAAGCCACACATTTCGTAAGTGTAAATATGCAGGCGATGTCGCAGGCCTGAGGTGCAGAGCCACGTGAGAGTGTTAAAATAAAATGAGGTTGACAGTGCCACTTCATCAGAAAGAGGAAGTGAATTTGATGTTACGAAACGCTTATAAGCCTAGGGAGTAAGGTGCTCAAAGACAATTACCAACTAAACATTTCATTAATGAAATAATGATTAATTATAATCACTAATTAAAATGCAGGATTATGCTGTTGGTTTTAAGCATTAACAGGAGTAATGACATTACCATTTTTAATGGAATTCCAGGAACAAAAATTATAAGAAGTCACAGAAAAGATATGGCTTGCAAGTGTGATTAGGAGTTATTGTGAAACCCAGGGGCATGGAATTTTCCCTGCTGGTGAACTTAAGTAAGTTTAATGCGGTATAATTTAATTACTAAGCATAGTTTTCTCCTCAGTGGGAAGAGATACCAGGTTTATGCTTTAAAGAACAAAAGGAAGAATGTAAATAGCTATGGGTAATGATTGGCTACTAGCAGGAAAAATCAAAGAGTACTTAGCTGTCTTTTGCATAATATTTGAGGGGAGATGCATCCTGGCTCGGTTGTAAATTTTATTTAATTAACGCTTGGAGGATTAACAACAGAGTAGCTGGTGCAGACAGGGAATGGTAGTGCTGTCAAGTGTATCAGGAAAGTGCATTTCCATAGGAAGGACATCTCCGCTGAATAATTAATGCTTGGGACTTTTCATAAATGTCAAATTCCCACAGGAAGCAGGAACTTGACCCTCAGTAATAAACCACTTAGGATTCATTAAACATAAGCATCGTTCTTAAACTGTTTGCCATGGCGTGTGAGCTCATCCATAATGCAATATGTCCGCCTGAGCTGCAGGGTGAGAACGCCCAGCACTGGCTTTTGGGTGCCTGGAATACCCTGGTGTGTCTGTTTCTTTCTGCCTGGCTCAGCTCTAGCCCTTCCAGGGGAGCTCTCACTTCCCTTTCATTGTTAGAAGGCCGAGATGAGTCCACCATCAAGCAAGAAAGGTCTTGTTTGGCTCTTCCGTAGTAAATGGTGGGAGGGGCTCAGACCCTCCTTAGACCCTCTATATCACGGTTCCTCAATTTCAGCACTATCAACCCTCAAGGCCAGACCATTCTTTGTTGTTGGGGGTTGTCCTGTGTGCATTGTTGGATGTTTAGCGACATCCCTGACCGCCACCCACTAGATGCCAATAGCAACTCTCGCCAACCCCCGCCCCCCCCAGAACTGTGACAATCACAGATCTCTCCAGATATTGCCAGATGTCCCCTGGGGGGCAGGATCACCCCTGGTTGAGGACCACTGTTTATGGAACTTAAGTGCGTCCTGTAACGGGGATCAGTCAGTGGGAGACAAGGCCTGCCATTGAACTGGGCCCGAAAGGCTATGGAAACCCAGAGCCCTGGTCATCTTCACAGCATAGCCATCCGCAGGACCAAATGCGTCTTTGCTCTTAAATAACATCGACTGCCCCTGATGGATCATGGCCGCAGTCATTGTGCCATTAAAATCAGAGCTACTCACTCCGGTGACCCCGGGGTGCCTTGTAATCCCCTTCATGCAGAAATGACTGCTTCCTTTCCCTTATGCATCAGAATGACTGGTGCTCTGAGCAACCGCCACTCTTTCTTTTCCCCCTCCTGAGATTAGGGTGGAGGGAGGGCACAGATGAGCTTGCCCATGGAGGATTTTTCTCAAACTGTTTCTAAAGTCTGAAAACAAATCAGAGGCTTGTTTCTTTTAATAGAATATAGATTTGATTTCTTGACTTAACAAAAAAACATACTTTTAATCCTGTCTGGGCACGCAGAATGCCCACACACTGACCAAAAGAGGACACGTGAAGCTATTCGGAGAATTGCTTTGTCTACACGTAAGCAGAAACTGATTGGACTAATGATTTTTCTCCTCTTTGATTTTTGCTTGAACCAAAATGAGCAGTGGTTTCTTGGTACCCTACAGCCATCACCTCTGCATTCTGTAAAGAAAGATTTGACATGTTCAGCGTGACCATGGCAATGGGTGACACAGTGAAGCAGGGCAACCTGGAGGTGCGTTGAGGGCAAGTGCCCTAGTAATTGGGCACAACCATGTCACATCGAGAGCCTGAGATTGGACAGTTACTGGAGACCCTAAGGGGTTCTGATTTTACCCGGTGACGATAATTCCGCTTTTGCTTGTCGCTAACTCACACTCTGGCTTGAGGGTGGGCCATGGTAAGAAATGGTTTTTCCCGTATTCCACTTTCAGAAGACATGCTTTAAATTAACCGACCACAGGCAGCTCAGGACTCAGAACCAGGGAGTGAAGAAGTCTACTTGGCTCAAAACCTCAGTAAGTCTTATTAATTCAGAGAGTAGAAAGCTTACATGTGCTAATTACCAAAACTACTAATTAGCTTTAATTATAAGCTTGGAAGGAAGTTGAAGTGTGTTGCATTTGATAGTGTTGTTGACCTTTTCAGTGTACTTTGGCGGGGAGGGTGGAGAAGCGGAAAGGAGGTGTTTTACACAATTCATCAGAGAGCAATTAATTTAGGTCTTCTGATGAATATGCTAGAAATTCACACATCTATGCATCTCAGAACATAAAGGCATTTTAATAAAGCCTTACCAGTGTCAACTCAGACTGCCCAGCCCGTCAAGAAAATGTGCTCATTTTGTAAGTGATTTCTTACTCTGTCACTGTTACAAACCAAGGGGTAAGTAGGTTGGGTGCAGCCAGACGGATGCTTTTCTACTGCAGTCGTAAATAAGAAAGGGGGCTGGCTTTGACTGACTTCGGAGGGTCGCTGACAGGAGTTGTTCTTGGAGACATTTGATGAGATTCTCAGAAACGTGCCCCATGCCAAGGTCTGGTAATCCTGTCCCCGTGGACCTCTCACCTCAATCTTTTTAGTCACTCTCTCTGAGCCCCTGCAGCCAGAAACCACTCGGATGTGGCTGGGATCCTCTGTGCTGTTTTATTTACGGCCAGACAGCTCCGCATCCACTATTCCCATGAACACAAATGATGCTTTCAAGGATCACCAATGCAGCCTTTCACACCCTAGATAAATGGAACCCTCCTCGGGCCGCAGGAGCTGTCTCACAAACCTGGGGAGGCGCCCAGAGCAGTCTAGCATCTGTTTGCCTTGCAGTAATGTGTAAGCCCTGAGTCCCTTATCCTCTGGATTTGAAGATTCTTTTGTTTGCCTCTAATCTCTCAAAACTGACGTGTCTCTTAGTAACCACCAGAGGGATCCCATATGATGTGAGAAAAGTTAAAATCAACATGGAGGAATCACAGCTCAGCCAGCGCAGTGCACACTTGCATCTGAGGTCCCGGTCTCTCTCTGGGAAATGAGAAGGGGGCACAGAGGATGAGCAGTGAGGGACTAGACTCTGCTTGACAGCCTAAAGGAAGGGATCCTGAAGAGGGAGGAGCAGATGTGAAGACAAAGGGATCCGAGGGCCAATCCTTCTCTTCACCAGGAAACAAACAGAACGAGCAGACAAAATGGGTCCCGGTCCGTAGAAAGAAAGCACTTTTTAAGTCAGTGCAACTGCACACTATACTCGTTTCTGAAGCTCTGTTCAGAGGTTGAACTCCAAATATAATGAGATTGCATTTTAAGGGCTGATGTCTTTTCCATTTTTAAAATAGGTTTGAGCAATTGTATAAAAGAGGGAATTGGGAGTGTTCTCCATAGTTTGCTAGGGCTACTGGAACAAATCACGACACACTGAGTGGTTTAAAACAGCAGAAATGTATACTCTCTGAATGTTGGAGGCTAGAGCCCAAAATCAGGGCATCAGCAGGGCCGTGCTCCCTCTGAAGGTGCCAGGGAAGAATTCCTCCTTGTCTCTTCCTAGCCTTTGGGGGTGGCTGGCAGTCCTTGGCCTTTTGGCTTATAGCTGTACCACTCCAGTTTCTGCCTCCGTCTTCATACGGCCTCCTTCCCTCTGTGGGTTTCTGTGGGGCTCCAAGTCATCCTCTCTTTATAAGGACACCAGTCATTGGATTTAGGGCCCAGCCTAACCCAGTGTGACCGCATCTTAACTAATTACATCTCTAAAGACCCTATTTCCATACAAAGTCACATTCTGATGTTTCAAGGAGACACAAATTTTCGGAGGACTCTATTCAGCCCAGTACACATTCCTTAACTAATTTTTTAAAAGGAACTTTTCAACCTGTGGTCCTAGTAGAAAGCAGGACTTTCAAAGCAGGGCTGATACTCTTGTTCTAAAGTGATTTCCAGGTCATGGAGGAAATCTATTATCACCACCTGGAAAGTGATACTTCTGTGATCCCCTTAGATTCCCCTCTCTGATTTTTTCCTCCAGCTTCTCAAACATATCGCCTGTCCTCTAAGCTGTTGGAAGGCTTGCGTCAGAATGTTTATAGTGGCTTTTGTGTGTGATTGTGTGTGATGGGGTGTTGCCCCCTGAGCAGCTGAAGACAGTGCTGCTACCCTACAGTCCCTGTGTAGCTAATTTTATTGCCCTTGCTGTCAGGTTTTATAGATGATCCCTGAGCTTATTGGGCCAAATCACGGCACTTAAAACTCAGACGATCCTGGTTTCTTCCTGCTCTTAGTACATACCTGGCTGCACTCACGGCCAACTGAAGCTCCAGACGAGCTCAGCAGAGAGCTAGCTGTACATTCAGGTCATACATGCTCGAGTGAGAAGATTGTCCACAGTGTGCCAGGCAAATAGGCAAACAAGTGTCAACAGAACAGGAGGTGGGAGGAGAGCATCAGGAGAGGAGGTCAGTTCGAGCAGCAGGGTTTTCTAGGTCTGTGGTTCACTATACAGCAGAGGACAGAGTCGGGGTGGTGATGAGGGAAGTCATCCCCGGGGGACTTGTCACAGAAGCCCTGACATCCTTTCTCACCTACTTCTTGGGCCTGAGTCCCCACCACGTAGGCTTCTAACCTCGGCCTGAACTCAAGGATCATGGAACTCAAACTCACTACCCAGCCCCCTTTCAAAGCACACAGCTCTGCAATTCTAGATATAAGAATATCGGCTTCCCCAGACACTAAAGGCCACTTACTATATGATTCTGTCTGTATGAAATTTCCCTAACAGGCAAACTGACAGAGATAGAAAGCAGAGTAGTGGTTTGCAGGGTCTGGAGGGAAGGGGCAATGGGGGATTACTACTTAATGGCTCCAGCATTTCCCTTTGGGTCATGAAAACCTTCTGGAACTAGATAGTGGTGATAGTTGCACAATACTGTGAATGTACTAAATGCCACTGAGTTATACACTTTAAAATGGTAAAAATGGCGAATTTTAAGATATGTGTATTTCCCCACAATTTAAAAACAAACAAAACAAACCTTCCTTGCGATCCACCCACTGGTTCTCTATTTGCCCCATGAAACCAAACTAAAGTCTAATTCCTTGTCCGTGGGGCCGCCTTTCAAATGTCTTTTTCTCCTGCATCTGTAGGCACCATTATGCCCCTGTATCTCTGCTTTTCTAGACTAATCAGGCTGTGCCCTTCACTTGTTCATCTTTGAAGTCCCTTGTCCAAGGTGGGTAACTTCCACTAGATGTACCCCCTTTTGCCATTGCTTTTCTGAAATGATGGTGCCACTGGGGTTTACTACTGCTGCTGTGAAACGTGGCCAGCATATGTTATGGTGGGATAACCGCCTGCTTTGGCTGGGACTTAGGACGTCTGGGTCTCAGCCTGAGCCCTGACTCTAGCTCACTGTGCATCCTTAAAAAGTCAGCCAGCCTCTCTGGGCCGCAGTTTCTTCACTTGTAAACTGAAAGGACCTCCAAAGTCCGTTCTGCCCCTCAACCGTTATATCCTGCTATCTCGCTCTGGGCCTTATTCCAGCTGATGGCAAATTCCTGTTTGGCGTCGATGCTGCATCCCTCGTCCTTCCTGAGCTGAAAGTTAACTAAAGTGCTGCATCTTTCTCGCCAGCCTTAAGCTAGATCTTCCCCCTTGCCCACCCCAAATGTAGGATGTCTGATTTGGGAGGACAGATGAAAGATTCACTGGGATTTTGATTAAATCCCATACAATTAGATATAGCACAACATTCCAAAACATTAATTTTACATGTTCATTGCAACATCTAACCTATTTACATTCCTCTTATTTTGCTGAGGCCCAAACATCTCTGGATGTCCTCAAGCAGGTCCCTGTAGAGTTTTGGATAGGCGGGGGTCAAAGCCAGAGCGCAGGATGGCCCAGTGGAGACCTTCTTCCTGGTGTTCTCCCCATCCCCCCACCAGCCCTGTTTATGACGGTGCCGTAGGGCTTTTTTTTTTTTTTTTGACCGTACGCGGGCCTCTCACTGTTGTGGCCTCTCCCGTTGCGGAGCACAGGCTCCGGACGCACGGGCTCAGCGGCCATGGCTCACGGGCCCAGCCGCTCCGCAGCATGTGGGATCTTCCCGGACCGGGGCACGAACCTGTGTCCCCTGTATCGGCAGGCGGACTCTCAACCACTGCGCCACCAGGGAAGCCCCATAGGGCTTTTTGAAGGTCTTTCCTTTGTCTCTATCTTGAGATGGGCGTGCACTTGTGATCTGGTGGTCTGTGTTTGATTTTGTTGTTGTTTCTCCAGTGGTGAGTTGGGTCAAGTCACCAGGAGAACATCCTCATGTTCCGTAGCTACATCTGGGCCTGCCTGCCGGGGATGTATATCGTTTCCAGTCTGCAGTAACTCATTTGAGGCAACAGTGACTGTGTACGATGGGACAGAGGCAAGTGGACAAAATGTCACGTTGGTAGGATATGCCACTGGGGATCTAGAAGCTCCACATTAAAAGTTCTGATGTAGGGCTTCCCTGGTGGCGCAGTGGTTGAGAGTCCGCCTGCCGATGCAGGGGACACGGGTTCGTGCCCCGGTCTGGGAAGATCCCACATGCCGCAGAGCGGCTAGGCCCGTGAGCCATGGCCGCTGAGCCTGCATCTCCGGAGCCTGTGCTCCGCAACGGGAGAGGCCACACGACAGTGAGAGGCCCGCGTACCGCAAAAAAAAAAAAAAAAAAAAAAAAAAGTTCTGATGTAACTGTGACCAGTCTAAATACAGAAAGAACATACAGCTTGGGGGTCTCAGAGCTGAGTTTGGTTCCGTCAGTTTACAAGCACTATTGCCCTAGCCATGCTTTTGGCCTCTCTATGCCTCAGCTGCCTTATCTGTAAAGTCAGGGCTGTCTTGCGGCTTCACTGAGATCTAACTCTGTACTGAGTATGGTACTCCGTAGGGTACTCTTCAGATATTGCTCCCATTTCCGCTCCTCTTTGATAGATGTTAAGGATCATGTGAGATAATCTACATGAAAATGAATGTTATAGAACCCAGGACTCATGTTGTTATCTGGCACCAGGGGTAGAGGGTTGAGTCAACATTTAGGCCTCTCTCTAAGCTCTGATCCTTCTCTGATCCCCTTGGAAAGCAAGAAGCACTTTTTTTCCATTGGCAGCAACCCTAGAGGATTTATATATTGTATCACGGAGAAAAGGAGCAAACGGAAGGGTGGAGTCCATGCCTGGAGGGCTGGGGTGGTAGCAGGGGCGGGCACGTGTGGTGTTAAGCGCGGAACACTGCAAGCAAAGTTCAAATGGTGTGACCTCGGACAGGTCTTCTCCCTCACTTTGCATCTCCACGTTTCATCTGCACAATGAATTGCATTAAATCACCTTTAATAGTCCTGTTGGAAATAGCAAAGTTGGGGGCAAGAATCACCCAAACGCCTGGTCCAGTGTTTGTCTAGCCTTCGTCTCCTTTTTCACAAGTTCTGGGAGGGTAAGTGCTCACAGGGCGTGAAATCATACAAAGGGATGCTCTGAGTCTTCGATTCCATGCCCTGTGCACACTCCTCCTGCTCCCAGCTAGACAAAGGAGTGCCCTTTCTTCTACTAGAGATGGTTCCAAATACTGTATGAACAAAGCACATAGAATGGTCTCCTTAGCTCAGTCCCTCCATAAGCCTACACCAGAGTCTAACATTACATCACTCCAACAGCAAGGGAATACCACTCCTGACAGAGCCCCCAACCTGGGAGAGAGAAAGAGTCATTTTCCCAAATGCCTAGAATACAGCTGACCTTGGCAGTTCACTCCAGCCTTTCTAGGATGGGGCAGCCCTGCAGATCACCTGCCTTAACCTGTTCCTGGGAGACAGAGTCAGCAGAGAGGAGCTCAGTGACACCAAGATAGCAGTGCCTCTTCCTCAATGGAAAATCCAGCCATGTGGGATGAGAAGACAGATACTGACCCTACAGGGCTGTGGTGTAGGAAACGTATGGCCCATGACATTTCTTCAAACTTGACCAACCCACAGCATCCCTGCCTGGATTCGAGTGTGGGAGTGTGAGAAGTTGTGAGCCCCTCTTGTGGTTTCTATGATTTCCTCCTTTCCCCGAAAGAATCAGAGACAAGGGTATAACCTGATGTGATGGTCACTGTGCAAGATGTCTTTGAGGCCCTTCCCTGCTCAAGGACACAGAATCTTTCATGAATAAAGCCACACCAATGAAGAATGTGCACATCTCGCCCGATGCCAGGCTGCTACTTAGAAATGCTTGAAGACCTCGCCCTGACAATCAGTCCCCCGTGTACATTCATCACTACTCAGAATCTGTGTGTCCTGGGTTGTCAGGTTTCTTTTTCCTCCTTTCATTCTGATATTCTTTTTCTTCTTCCTAAAAAAAAAAAATCCTTTCTTTGAGCTGTCCCTTGCGGAAGCAAACAGGGAGTTACTACGTGGCAGTCTCCTGGAGGCTGTTTTGTTCAAGCTTGGTTGTCCAAGGCAACCGATAAAAAGAAACTTGGGGAACAAGGCCCCTTTGCTTTATTGGGTCACCTTTGATAGCTTGGAAAGTCAAGAACTTCTTACTTAACGGGGTCTCCAGCTGACTTTGCTAAGTGATGAGCGAGATCTTCTCTTTAGAAGCCTAACATCCTTCCGCCTTTGTTCGTATGCAAAGTGTTTTCTTAAAGCGAGGCCCTCTGCCTTCGCACATCCTTCCACTCTAATGAGACCTGTGCCGCTGCCCAGTCACATGCAGGGACTGTTAATGCAGCAGGAGGCAGTGCACACAGCTCCATCGGTGAAGGCGCTGCCTCTCGCCCGGAGGAGAGCGTCGCTAACGCGCGCCAGGAGATGGCTGGGAAACCCACGCCTTGACTGTCCGGTGCACGCCTTTAAGGCCGTCATTCTGTCGTCTTCTTTCTGTCCCTACAACTTGGGAAGAAGTGATCCAGTTCCCTGTCTATACATTGGAAGGAGAAGCCTAGACTCTTGACTCTAATTCAGATAATTAATATGTTGAGCTGTCAGTTGGATGAGTGGGAGGGAAGGTTATGTGTTTTGTTGGTTTTTAAATGTAATGGAAATGTAAGTGCTGGGTTTCAGGATGAAAGTTTATGATCCTTCAACTAATATTCATCCAGTGCCTAGTACACGTGAGCCATGCTGCTAGGCTGGGCTAGGGACGTCACGGGGCAAGAATTGCACCCAAGATGTGCTTTAAGGAGGGTCCGATCTAATAGGATACGTGAGACTTGTATCCATATTATTACAGTCCAAGATAGAAAGTGTTAAAAGAAACAGATAAAGGCTGTCATTTCCGAGGAGTAATTCTTTTTCTTTCTTTCTCTCTTCTTACTGCTTTCTAATTCAGGCCACCGTTCTCTGTCCCTGGGATTATAGCAATAGTGACTTAACTGTTTTCTGGTCCTCACTGAGGAGCACCAGCTTTTTCCTGGGCAGTGGGAGGGCGGGAACACGAGATATATAACAGGTTCCTATCTGGGTAGAGAGGCAGAGGTAAAGTACCTCCAAAATAATAATCCACGGCAAACTGTGTTCCAAGGCCTCAAACATACCTGTCCAGAGGGGCCAGCCAGTAGCAGTGAGTGAAGAGAAATGGGCCAAGGATAAGTAGAGTTGAAAGCAGATTCTTAGAACTAGAACCAACACTTTCCGTCTAAACAGGGCACTGGTTACTTGGCTACAACTCATTATTGCCAAGCAGAAAAGGGGGGCTAGGGCCACTAGATGCATAGATATTTTGTGTAAAATCTCTCAGTCTGTGAGTACTGACAGTTATTATTTTTAAGTCTCTCAAACCGGGATAAGCCAGCAAAGCATTCAGAGGCCCTGGGCTGGCCTGGAGCCTGCCACTTGGCAAACGCTGGTGTACACTGTGGGGAATGTGGAAGAGACATTCGGGACAGCCAGGAGTCTCTGGGGAGACTTTGTGGAAGGAGGGGCATTTGTTATGGGTCTGGAAGAACGGACAGAGGCAGGACAAGGGTTTTCCAGGTAGAGGGAAGTGTGAGCAAAGGTATGGACCTGGGAACCTTGGAGGTTGTGGTCAGAAAAAGCCAAGGACTCTGGTCACTGGAGTCCAGCGTATGAGCAAGGGTCGGGGGACCAGCCATGGAACCTCTGCGATCATGCGTGGAAGATGCCTGGTGCTGTATCTGGCATTGATACAGAATAGTTAATAAATTTCTGTTCTTCCTTCTCTTTAAGAAGTTTGGACTTCACTCGGCTCACTGTTATTGGGATACCTTGCCAGTGCACTAAACTCTTTGGAGATAAAAACATTAGCATGTTACTAAATGTGAATTTCTTTTGCAGAAAATACAGTACCATATCTGAATTAATTATTACTATTTAAAATCGTTCATTCCTTAACTCCCTCATTTGCTTTGCCCACAGCCTATTCCGTTCCTTTGTTTGGCAGAATTCTGCAAAACGTGTATCACCCACTCCTGAGATTGTTCAGCCCCTGATGTATTTGTGTTGATTTGTTTCTGGTGATAGCTTGTCCTAAAATGTGTGTCGCAAGCAGGTATTGTATGATAAAATTGTTGTGCTGTGAATGCTCTGTGTGGAATTCAGAGGAAAACCCAGATGCAGTGATTAACAATGCCGAAAAATTCAAGTAACTAGTCATTGTTCAAATAACAGTGCTATTTCTGTTTTGTGGCCTTTTAGATTTTTGTTGCCCTAAAATTCCATTTTATTCGGAACCCATTTTTCCACCTGGTCTTTCTTGACAGGGATTTTTCCTGCTTTAAACAGTTTCTAATTAAAATTCTGTATTTCCAGAGTCAAAAAACATCTTTTTTAAAGATTGTTTTCACTTATTTATTAAGACTGCATATTCTGTAATGTACAAAGAAGAAAATAATCATCTATGTTCTTTGTCACCACCCAGAATTAACCACAGTTAAGCTTGTGGCCGATTTGCATTTGTATCCAGTCTTTTGCAAAAAAAGAAAAAAAAGTCATTCTTGATTTTGTGAAAAATAACAAATCTATCATAAAAACTTGTTGCAAAACAATAAGGTACAAAAAAATGAAAGACAAACATTTATGTCCTAACATAATTATATAGGGTGTGAATCATTTCAGACAGCCTTGTATGCGTTACAGGTGAAAGGATGGACGCTTCCTGTAAGTTTACGGGGTTGATGTGAGGCTTCAATAAGCGTATGAGTAGCACAGGGCCTGGCACAGGGCACGGCACAGGGCGCTCAGCCGGCATTAGATCACGGTAGTTTGTAGTGAGCTGCAAACAAGCAGGTACAATTGTGTTATACTGGAGGGTAACTTCTGTATGGCATTTAGCGGAAGTCTAGTATTCAAGTTGGACCCCAGACTTCAGGGTCTCCTCTTCATCCCCGGTTGCAAAGAAATATTCACCACCTCTTTGTGGTAAACTGGGAAGGAGGAAAGGACCTTGAGTCACGATGTAGCTCTGCCATTTCTGAACTGTGTGATATTAGATGAGTCACTCTGAGCCCCTCTTTTCCCATTGGCAAGATGTGAAGAGTTCTGCCAGCCTCCCAGGATCCTTGGGAATTTCATGAGCGGATGCAAGGAGAGTTCCGGGGATGGAGGAGGTCACCAAATGTTAGTCCCTCTTCTCCCCCGCTCCCTCTCTCTCCTCCCCTTTCTCTCTGCACTACCTCTCCGCCCCTTTGCCCAGCAACTGGAATTTAATGCTCAGCAACTGGAATATTCAGGAAATGCTTACCAAGTCCTCTCAGTTACATTTCAGACCCCTCCTCTTTTCCTGAGGACCCCTCCGATTCTGATCCTGGAGTTAATGAGTATTGATTGTGACATTTGTGTTCGTCTGTGGCCCAAGAAAGGGTGCACGTGCTGGCTGTCTCTGGTTAACAGCTCAGCTGAAGACAGGAAGCAAATTAGCTGTTAGAAGGTGGTCCTTTGCACCTGAAATTCCTTATAGATTTAAACCCATTTGGAAAATGCATCTGTAACTCTATGAGCCAGACTAAAAGCCTGAGCCACTTGGTGAGAAATCCATTTTGCTTAGTGATTAAAAAGTCTGCCACTGCCTAGTTCTTTGAGCTTTGCTAAAATTTGCTATAGCTTCTTTTCGCCGTAAAGCAGGTGTCAAGTGAAGACTCTGTGTGGGCTTGTGATCATTATATTGTATTAAACAGTCTCACTGAGTTCCAGAATGAGAACAAGAATGCGCATATTCCTCTACCTGCAAAGCAATTAAATTATTGTCTGACATGTTTATGGCTCACAACCAGTAATCAGCTTTTAGTCTGAATAGGGGACGTGGTGTTATAATCCTGTGCTTTGCTGAGAGGTTCGTATTTCGCATTTGCATTTGATAATTTAATTTAAATAATACTGAGCGAGCATCTCACATTTCTTGGCAACTGGCAGAGTGATAGGAAAGTATGCAATGCACAAACTGTTTTTTGGTAAATAATTTTGTATTCCTGAATGTTTTGTACTTCCTTGTTATTAACCTCTGCTGCCCTCGCTGAATAAACTAGAAAATGGTAGTAGCCTTTAAAGTCTCAAGTATTATATCTCCCTTTGTCCCTTTTTTCCTCCTTCCATGGAAACAATATCCGAGCAATCTCCAAATTTCCATGAGATTGTGAAAGGCCTGCAGTGAACCATTAAAAAAAAAATACCCCCAAAGGACGTTTTTCTTGCAAGATGCCTTTATGTATTAGAGATCAATTTTCTGATAAGATTCTCTGCTCCAGAGAATATTTGGTAATTTTACAAAAGTAAGTACTTGCCATGGGAACAGTGAATCCCAAGTTAATGCCCAGTAATATCACAAACGAAAGGGAATCAATCGTAGAAATGATCTCTTCTCTCCAACATCCCCCTTCAAAATAGTTTATTGGATGATTCTAGAATTTTCTTTTACAGGACTTTCGAGCTATCAGATTTCTTTGCAGGAATTGTTTGCTTCAGGGCAACACGTCCCAATTGGTTTCCAAATATGAATCCTTAGTACCGACTTCACATTGTTGATATTTTGACCTTTTCTCTTCTACTTCCCCTGTACAAAAAGCCCACACAGATTATTCCCATCTCTTAGTGCCCTGAAGATTATAGGCCTTGAGAAAGGAAGTGCATGAGTTCTACCATTAGTTGTTGTTGTTGTTGTTTCTTAAGATATTTGCCCTCCATTTTGCGTGGTTTCATAACCTGACCCAAAATGATCGGCCTAAGCCTTCTCGGGCACCAACTCTTGATCAGAAGTCAGTAAAGTCAAATGAAGCTGTTCATGTTGACTGGGCCTCCCTGTTTCCAAGACCTGCCTCGTCACCAGAAATGCTGACTGCTTGCAAATGTTGCAAATATATCAGCCTATATGCACCTTCAAAGGAAGGCCCTTTTACTATAGGATGGAATTTTCTGACAGATGTTGTTTAAAACTGAGTAAAAATAAAAATAAATAAAAATATTTTAGTAGGTTTCCTAGTGTTTCTAGTTTCACTAGGAATCTTTCCAGCGAAGGAAATGGAGTGATGGTAGAGATGTGTGTCTTCGCTCTGGTTGATTTAGATTCAGCATGACTGGCCGTGCGTACGCTTTCTGAGTGCACACCAGTGTGGCTGGGGATTAGCTACAGAAGCCTCCATCCCATTCATATTTGAAACGTGTCCTGAGAAATGTGGCCTTGAATCTGTGCAAGTGCCCTTTGAGAGGGCTCCCTTTCCACAAAAGAACAGGCCTTCCTCTCTGCCAGCCACAGTACTATTTTTCATCTGTAGTCTCTTAGGAATCTCCCAACAACCACAGACTCCATCGATCCCCATTTTCCAGATGCTCAAACTGAAGAGTAGAGAGGTGAGACAACTTGCCATGGTCACACTTTGGGGAGCAGAGGAACCAAGATTAAATGCAGGTTTTTCTATTCCAAAATCCCATGCTCATTGCATGCCCTCCCATGCTCCAGCCACCACCTCTTTGTGTGTATCAGCAGATGTCCTGTTAGTGTATAAAGTTGTTAGGTGTATCTGTGACCTTGGCCTTTGATCGGTTTCGATCACCCCTCAATCCTTGTCAACGCTGGCACATATGACTATGAAAGCAGTTGCTAATACCCAAGTACACTGATGCCGCCATACACAGGGACTTGTGTGTTTCAGTAACTCACAGAATCATAGGATTCCTGTGGTGAGAGAGTGAGCTGTTGCTTTAATTTTTTTTCCCTCCCAGGATCTAGCTCAGAATTGACCCAAATCACATAATACTATACTGGAGTCTGCTTTACTTCATCTCGATCTCTACCGTTAGTGACTAAGTTAATGAAATAGAGGTGATAAAGGATCTCTGGGCAGTGTAGACACCCTTCTGTGTCTTGGCTCTTTCGGAGCTGTTTCAGATGTCCTAGCTGTTGTATGGGGGGTTCGATATTATCAAGCAAAGACAGGACTTGAGAGAGGGATTTTGATTTGGTTGGTCATGAGTCTGGCATGTTTCCCAGCAGAGGGGCGCTGAGAAATGGAGCCATAGCGTTCAAGAGGCAAATCACCAAGACACAGCCTGTGGGGGGCTGCGAGCAGTGGTCCAGGCAAGTTTAATACACTGCTCTTGTGGTAGTGAACGTGCAGGGTTTCCACAGGAATGGGACGGATAAAATCCTGAGAACGTGGAAACTTTATCATAGCAAATGTAATGATTTTCATTTGTTTTAAACCCATGATTGGTTCAGTTAGGAAAAATGTCTACTTACGCTATTTAAGACACACACTAAAATTCTCTAATATTAATTTCACGGAAAGATTCCAACAGCACTATATTAGTTTTTCCCCCGTTAAGGTAACATTATGGAGCTCTCAGCTATAATAGTTTTTATTGACCTAATTATTAAATGAATTAAAATCTGTCTCAGTGTCTTCACAATTATGTAATAGTGGCATCAGAGGGAGTGCTGTGGTTGGTTACTGAGGGATAAAAAAAGGAGAAACCCTGAAAAGCATCCCCCTTATATATTTGTGCTTCATTTGAAAGGAAAGATAAATAATATTTTAGTTTCATCGAATGTATCTGCCTTTGTTTAGGAAATTTATAATATCAAAATGATACTTTGTGGTGAGTCATTCTATTATACATGGGAAACTTCTGCTTTCTCTTCCTTGCCTGTCTCCTATGCATCTTCTCTTTTGATGACTTGAAAAACTAATGTTAGAATTTTAGCAATGATATTAAATATAGCATGGGATCATTGAAGAGCTTTTTTATTTATTCTTTATTTTTTAAAGGATTTTCCCAAATCATTTCATTTTTAAAAAATTTTTATTTTTTTATTTGGTTGCACTGGGTCTTAGCTGCAGCACGCAGGCTCCTTAATTGCACTTCTCAGGCTCCTTAGTTGCAGCTTGCTGGCTCCTTAGTTGTGGCTCGCCGGCTCCTTAGTCGCGGCAAGTGGACTCTTAGTTGCGGCATTCATGTGGGATCTAGTTCCCTGAGCAGGGATTGAACCCGGGCCCCCTGCATTGGGAGCATGGAATCTTAACCCCTGTGCCACCAGGGAAGTCCCTGAAGAGCTTTTTCATAATTAGTTTTTAGTACAAAAGTAATGTGGTCAGTGGAGTAAACTGCAACCGTGCAGAGGGAGGAGAGTAAAATATCAAAGCCTACTTTCCAGAATGATCATTGCTAAAAGCTTGAGGAAGCTGTTTGTAATGATCAATTTTAGCGCTTTAATATTTGACCTTTTTTTTGTACAGATAACACATGTGTTATACACACACCTCTAATCCCCTCTCCCTGTCCCAAAGCAGACATTACTAAGGGATTGCCACACCCTTTCTCACTGAGAACAGTGCAGCTTGGGATCTCTCTCAGCCTGTGCTTCAGGAAAACCTGTCTAATAGTATTTGATGTGGGAATTGTAACCTACTCTGCATCCCTGATAATCACTCACAGTTTATAAAATATTTTCGTAGACATATACATGTGAATTTCATTTGTTAATCAAAGAAGTTCTGTGAGAAAGGATAAGGATCACCAGTCCTATCCAGCAGGCACAAACCCAAGACTCAGTAAGGAAGGGACTAAATCAGGGCACAGAGATGGTAAGAAGTAAATCAGAATGAAAAGACACAGCTCCTGACTCCTGGTCTATTCATCATTCTGTCAGTTTTTCATTCATTTTTTTCTCCAGAAGTACTCATTGAACTCTTTCTATGTGTCAGACACAGGATATTCAGCAATCAACCAGACAGCCATGCATGGTCTCTTCCCTCAAGGGATCTCCATTCCGGAGGAGGAGACAGATAATAAGTTCACAGATAAATAAGATGATTTCATGTAGCAATGGATCCCATGAAGAAAAGAATAGAACTGTGGTGGTTTAGGGGTTTGCAAGGAAGGTCTCTTTGAAGATGGATATTTGAGCCAAGACTCAGAAGAAGGCACCAATCTTGGGACACAGTGTCCAAGACAGAGGAAGAGGAGCTGGTATAAAGGGTTTAGGATGGAAGGAGCCCCGTGTGTTCAAGGGAAACCCACGAATGGGTCTGGGAGGAAGGAGAGAGGTAGGCTGGGGCCAGATTATGCGGGACCGTGGGAAGGGGTTTGGATTTTCTTCTCTCTTTATTGAACACCCATCAGAGAGCATTAAGCAAGGAGTGACCTCACCCAACACATGTTGGGCGCAGAGCGGAAACACCACATCCTGCCTCCACAGCAATGTGCCCCCCGTCAGTAGACGTAGTTTTGTCTTGAATGCAAACTGGAGTGAACCATGTCTTGCTGCAGGTGCACACTTCTACCCTACTGAACTCAGAGATGGTGTTTCCTGTCTCCATCTCTTCCCTGGAGCCATGGGCTGGAACATATCCAAGTACCAGGGTTAGGACCACAGGGCAGGACGCTCAGTAGAGATGCTGATAGAGACAAAAATGCAGAGAAGCTCTCCGTGTGTTACACCAACACTTGAGCAACGCATGACTTCCTCAGAGGAGGTAGATAAACAAGCCTGTTGGAACTAGTGAGAGAAGGCACACCTTTGCAGCCATCCTTTCCGACTGAACGTAGTGTTGTTCTGCTCAGTGGGCCGTCTCTTTACCCTTAGTCCTTAACACACAAACCCCCCCTCACTGTACTGTTTTGGTTTATTTTCATCCCCATATCCTTTAGGAGGCAGCCTCATTTTAAATGAAAATAAGGAGAGCTATCATTGTCATTATTATTATCATCACCATATTATTTTTTACAATACTAGCATATCGCTGAGTAATTACTGTGTGCTAGGCACTTGCATTTGCGCTGCGTCCTCACAACCCTGTGAGGTAGGTACTATTATTATGTTGTTTTGCAGATGAGGAAACTTAGCCACAGAAAGGTAAACTAGTGCTTAGCCACAGTCATGCAGCTGGCAAGGGTGGAGTCCAGGAGGTTGTACAGAGTCTTTACTCTTAACCAACAAGTGACCCTCCCACTTAGTGTCAAAGGGAACAGTGTGCCTGAACTTCGGAGTAGATTGGGACTGGGTTTGAGACCTATCTCGGTTTCTTCAACTGTGAATTTATGATGGCACTGAACTCAAAGGGTTTTGGTGAGATTCGGTGAGATATAAATAAAGCATATAGCAGAGAGCCTAGCACACAGCTAGTGCTCTACAAACCATGTCCCTCGGGCACTGATCCCCGGGGCCCTGAGAGGGAAGCTAATAGCCGTGCTGTCATCGTATGGGACCATTGAGGGGATTAAGGAGGCCATGTGTATAAAGCACTTAGCACACAGCCTGGGATTTTCCTAGGCTCTCTGTAACAAGTAACGGCTACTCTTGTTTACCTAAGACCAGATGGTGGCTTGAATGTATAACACCCTTTGCAAATCAGAGTAACAGTTGGGGAAAACATATTCATCTCTCTTCTATATTTTCATTTCTGAAATAATAGGAATGGGCACCGTTATTGACAACGTGAGTTTGTCTGAGATCAGTTGCGGTAATGCTCATGGGCTGGCACATTTCTAATGCTGTCTGATACTGTTTCAAGGAAGCCATTTGTGCTGTAATGGGACAATTTAGTGCGAGACCTTTGAAGGAAAGTCTAAAGTGTAATACTTAAAGTCAACTTCTGACAAGAATATAGTCTAGAGAATTGCAGATGTTCTCAAAGCACGTAATATTTCTCTAAAAAAAACTGTGATATTTATCTGGTAGAGCATCTGGTATGATGACGGGTGCAAGGTTTCTTTTTCTCATTGTTAAAAAAAAAAAAAAAATGTCTGCCTAAGTTCGTGCAAAACATCCAGCATATGGGGCAGGGAGATTCATGGATCCCGAAAGTGTGGACCATGTTAAAAGGCTCCCCAAGGGCTCCCATGAATGTGAAACCCAGTTGAGAAGTACTATGGGCTGTACCTGTCCCACTCTTGGGGATGCTTTGTTGTAGCGCAGGCTAACAAGCGCTGCTAGACCCAGAGGAGGAACCAAAGACAATCATGGACACCACTGGGCTTTTGCTCTCAGGTGCCTCACCTTTTGCCCTCTGAAGTCACGTTCCCATCAGTGAAAAATAGAGAACGGTGTCATCTTTCAAATGAGGCAGTAATGCAAGCCCTTCACTCCACAGATTTTCATAAATTTGAATCAACTGTTTCTTGTAAAGGCCTGTCCTCTCATGAGACCAAGGTCATGCACATCCTGCATTTCCTCAAATTATCCTCTGGCAATCGTTCTGAAGGAAATGTTTATTGAATTCTTGCAACAACTGTGCTTTTGGGAAGGTGGCATGGGACTGGGAGGTGGGGGTTTGATGAGACTGGTCTGGAAGCCAGGAGGCTTGGGTTCTTACTGCCGCTAGTCACGTGACCTTGGGCAAGGTTTGGCTCTCACCGTCACCTAGGGTAGAATGAGGGACTTGGACAAAGTTCCCTTCAGCTATGACACTGTGTCAGTGCCACCTCTGCCCTTCCTCTCTTGAGATTAATGCTTGATTTGCACATTTCTTTTCTGGCTTATAATAAAGACAAGGTGTTTCTTTATTTGGCCTGCAAATTTTCCCTACATCATTTTTTTAAATTCTTTTTCTTTTGAATTTTATTTTATTTATTTTTTATACAGCAGGTTCTTACTAGTTATCTATCTTATACATATTAATGTATATATGTCAATCCCAATCTCCCAATTCCTCACACCGCCACCATCTCCCTACATCATTTTTAACGATCACCCAAAATAGAGGTCCTTACCCTGGAGTCCCCAGACAGACCCTGAAATTAGATGCAAAAGCTTGAGTATAGGTGAATATTTAAGGGGCAAGGGAAACCTTTATGATTTTCATTTATTTTCTCTGCCAGGCACTGAGCTCAGTAAAGGAAACAAAATGGGGATCTGAGTAGATACAGTGCCTGACCTCCCAGAGCCTTCACTGTAATCAGGAAGATTCTAAAAGCAAGTAAATGGGCAATGACAGGGCAGTAGTTTAGAGGTGTGGTGGGGTCAGGTGAAAGAGGCAAGGCACTACAGGAGGCGTTTGAGAGAGGGGGCTCCTCACTCAGACTCCTTCAGAAGCTCAAGGGAGTCCATGACCTTAAAAGGGACAAGAACCTCTGAACTGAAGGAAAGGGAATTTGACATGCATGGTGCTGGTGTGAGCAATACCTGGAGAAATGATCACAGGTGGACAAATACACCTGAGATGTTCAGTCATCACTAATGCATTCAGCACTGCAAAGTCGGGTTTAAAGTCTTGAAACAATGGTGATCACTGTCAGCACAATCATGGCTAATGTACACTGAGCTCTTACTATGGACCAGGGTCTTGCTAGGCATTTAACATCAGCAGTCTCATGTTGTCTTCATAAAATGTCTTCAGGGAGGTGGTACAGTCCTGTTTTATACGTGAGAACACCAGGGCTCATGGACATTAAGTTATCTGTTCAAGGTCTTCCAGCCAAACAATCTGCAATTTAAACCCAGATCCAGGTGATTCTTAAGCTTAGCGTTAGTGTAGATTTTGGGATCACAGTGAGGGGATACCTAGAACTCTCACCTTCCAAACAGGTTGGCAAGTCATGTTTTATTGAATCGTTTTGCCAGATATGGCCAGGCTTTAGATTTAAAAACAAAAATCAAGTGCTGGTACCATGTGTTCCTCCCCACAGTGGAAGGTGCTGTCTCCTAGGCAGGCATTGAGAGGCCCTCAGTTACCAGCTCAAGGTGAGATGGTTTACTACACCTGTGTTTGGCCCCAACCAGTCTTGGAGTTCAAAAAAGCTCTGAGGGACTTATTAACAATTTAACATTTCCAAAGCATGTGGCATTGTTAATTCCATTTGCCGCAGAAATACTGTCATAATGATTGACTCAGTCCCTGTAGGAAAGCAGAAATGCGAAATCCATTTTTGTGGCTGCCCAGCTCCTATTGCCTTATTCTAAGCTCCCGTAAGATCCTCCTTGTCTGGCTGAGTGCCCTTCTCTTTCTCTTCCACTTGACCTTGACACTTGCATTCCCGAGTGTCCGTATGATCTCTTCCTTATTTTATGGGAGTCTGATCCGAAATATACAAAGCCTCCCTCCCAAGTAGCTCCTGTTGATAATCTTACCCCCCAAACACCTGACCCCGGGGAAGTGTCCTTGCCCCAGAAGTGTGTCGGTCTGTTCATTCAGCAGGCGTTCACCAGGGCAGGGCGTGCACTAGGCACTGTTGATACAGGAATGAGCCAACCCATGCTCTCAAGAAGCCATGGTCAGTAGACTACAGCCCAAGGAAATGAAGAGCTCCTTTGACTACAAGTGACCGAGACCCAACTCAAGCTGCTTAAAGGGAAGGAGAAAGAAGTGATTAGCTCATGTAACTGAAAAGTCTGATGGTAGAGTTGATACAGACATGGCTGGATCTAGGGACACAAAATGTCTCCTGGGCTTTGTGTCTCTCTATGTCTTTTAGGAGGCCCCTCCCCAAGGAAGGTGATAGGAACGCCAGCAGTTTAAGGCTCACATCCTACTAACTTACAGTGGAAAGACTGTTTTTCCCAGCAGTGCTTATAAAAGACGTGCACAGAAAACTCTGGCCCAACTTGAGTCACATGCCCATTGCTGAACCAAGAACCATGGCCGCAGGGACGGGGTGCCCTGTGAGACCAGATCTGGATCCTGAGCCCACCCTGAGGCCAGGCAGAAATGGAATCAACCCCATCTAAAGCACGAGGAACAGAATAGTTCCCTAAAAAAAAAAAAGAGAGGTTCCTTAAACAGAAGATAGCAGAGGGAAATCTGGGTGCACAAAACACAGAGGGATGGGTAGAAAGCATTAAAGGAGCCCAGGAGAAGTAGCAGGAAAGCAAGCTCAGAAATGCTTCACAGAGCGGGTGGCATTTGAACGGAATCCTGAAGGGTGAATAAGAAGTCAGCAACAGTACAGGAAGGTTACCTGGGGTTTGGTCCTGCTTTGCTAATGCGCCAATAGGAGTGACCTGGGAAAATAATACTCAGTTATTCAAAAAATTTTACTTAGCATCTACCAGCCATAGACCAGGGACCGTGTTAGTGCTGGGACAGTCATGACAAATAAGACAGGCACTGTTCTGTCTCTTGTGGATCTTAAAATCTACAGGGGAGACAAACATTAAACAAATAATTGCACAAATGATAAATTAATTATCCTTTTAGAAGTGCTTAGAAGTGAAAATCACTATGCCAGGTTTAAGGCACACTGATGCCTTGTGTCACAGTTTTCCCAGCCATAAAATGGAAGAAAGTGCTGTGAACCTCTCCCACAACCAGCCAATGATACAATAACATGCTGAGGAACACGGATTAATTCATTTACACACACAAGGGCAGGCACTCACCCGAGAAAAGCAGACAACACCTTGAAATAGAGAGTAAAAAATAGGGAAACTTCTGTTCCTCTGCTTAGATGGTTGGCTCATTGAGTGCTACATTAAAATGGCATCATTTTTATACTGTCCAAATGGTTAATTTGTCCTCACCCTCTCAGAGTTCCAGATTCAGTGCTTTCTTTTGTTACTCCACCCCGCATCCTTAAACCACTGTATGTACGTTCAGTACAAACCCTATCATCTGCCTTTTATCATTTCCTCCTATCAAGCATTTTGGGTTTAAAAAAACATCTTTTGATATGGAGGCAATGAAAATCTGGAGATGCTAAACCCTGACTCAGTTGTTAAGTAATTTCAATTGATTATACTCTTTTGTAACCAATCTGGTTATGAAAAGGTTCTATTGTAGAATCTGCCCTCGTACGTATTTCAAGGGGAGAGGAATTTACCTGTCCAGTTATACAGTCCTGCGAATAGTAATGGAGAGCACGGATGAGACCACGACTGTAAACGACACCACTGTGATAAAGCGGCATTTATGATGGAAACCTTAGTGAGTGATGGGAGAGGTGTGCCGTGTGTGCGAGAATTCACTTCTACACTGTGGCTGCGATTCTTTATTAAGTGAAAGCCAGATGCTTATAGTTAACATTTTTAATGGGTTCTTTCTCCCAGGTAGCTCATAAAGTCCCACTAATAAATCAGAGAGCCCTTCTTAACCGAATTTCAAGGGATGCTATGATGTTGCTGATGTGTTCATGAATTAGGGGCACTGGAAGCTAGATACATAATTTTTTCTGAAGTCTCCCCCCTCTCTCCTCCATATACATGATCCCCCCACCGAAAAAAGAAACATTGGAAAAGGAAGTTGGGGATAAATGTCTCATTGTCACAGCTAGCAGTGTGTCTTCCACAAGACAAAGTGAGTTACTAAGAGAAAGATTTCCACATGATTTAAAAGATACCATTTAAATTCTATTAGGATTTTTTTGGGGGAAATAAAAGGCAGTGAGTCAAGTGAGAATAAGATGTAAACCTTCCTGCAATATTTGATTGCTAATGAACAGAAAGTATTAATCTTAGCAACCAGGAAGAGAACAATGCATAGTGTTTTTCATTAAATCAACTAAATGATTAAATGAGCTAGTCAGTAGAAACGATTCTAATTTTCTGAATGTGAAATGTGCAGGTTATAACAAATTCAAAGCACCCCTCTAAGCAAGTTTTGACCATAAAGAATGGGGGTTATAAAGATGTTCAGTATTTTCTTCTTTATGGATAGTCAATATTTTAATGCAGTGACATTAATTGTGCAGAAGGAAATGCCCCTACTATCTGGGCTCAAAACTATTTGGCACCTACTGTGACGTCCCTAATGGATCTCCAACACTATTACTAAATGATCAATTGTTGTCATAGTCATTTTGGCAGCTTTCAGGGCTAATTAAATTGGCTGTGAATTTTGTAAGTGGCAAAGGTTGATAAACTAGCGCTCGGCACAATATGACTAATCTTCTTAGCGTGGCCAGCATAGCTGGTACATTTATGTGCATAATCTTCTCAACATTCCACAAGTCTCTTTGGTCTCAGGCATTGATCGGCAAGATTACTTGCTGTTTGGAGATGGGGAAAAAAACATAAAAATTAACTCAGCAGAAAACATGGTTCTGGGACATCGCTTGGTGGATGGAGAGGAGACCTGGCCTTGTAACTCCACTGGAAATTGGCTTGCCATGCTTGTACCAGTATATTCCCTTATATCAATAAGGGAAAAGAGGTATGGCTGGTAGGTCAGTGTGCCAATTCTTCCACCAGCAGGTTTTGAGAGGCTCCTCTGAGTGAGGCTCCCGGCTGGTGCTAGGGACAAAAAAGTGAGTCTAGGGGAGACCCAAGCACTGATCCATCTGAAGTAGTAGGAACCAGTTCAGAGAACTGTTCTCAAGGAAAGGGCCAATCCGTAATGAAGGAGACTCATTAGTCAAGGGGTCAGGCAAGGCATCCTTGAACAGGTAGCCCTGGAGCTGAGATCCGAAGGTGGCGTGGCAGCCAGCCTCAGGACGAGGGGAAGGAAGAGTGTTCCCAGCGGGGGAGCAGGATGTGCGTGGGCTCGGGGGTAGCGGGAAGCCATTTGAAGACATGAAGGTAGGCCAAGGGCCTGGAGCCCAGAGCAGGGGTGAGGCGAGAAGGGAAGCACTTTCAGCCCTGGATACACCGTCTGTGTGTCCAGCAAGCCCTTCGGGATTGACTGACACCATAGGGATAGCTGATGGCTCCAATCAAGGCAAGGTGTTCAGATGATCATGAACTAGACAGCAACCACGTCTTTGATGTATCTGACTTCTATTGCCATAAGAGAGCACAAATCAAAACTTAGGAGAAGAGGTGTGAGAGGGGAAACTGCGTTTGAGAGAACGGCAGAATGTTAGGGCAAGAAGGGACCTTTCAAACTCTGTCCTTCACCACCAGCAATTTGCAGACTAGGAAGGTGAGCCCCAGAGGGGTTGATGTCACACCTCAATTAGCAGTGACTAACCAGCCTACCTCATTCTTAAAATGAAGGTTCTTCCTAAAACAGTAAGTCACTTCCCCAGAATTTCTAATTTTCACTGCTGGTTAAATTGTTCCCCTTATTTAACCAACACAAAGATGCCAGCTAGGAACGGTTTGTAGGAGACAAGATGACATAGCAGATAAGAACATGGCTTCAGAGCCAGAGAAGCCTGGGTTGGAATCCCGACCTCTCTGACTAACCTTGCCAAGACACGTAAGCTCTGAGCCTCGGTTTCCACATTTGTCCAATGGGGCTGATAGCAGCGCCCCCATCATTGGGTTATAAGGATTATGTTATCCTTCATGCAAAGTGCTTGTGTGATTCCCAGCATACAGGAAGTACCTAATCCATAGTAACTATTATTACCTTAGCAAAATTGAACTACTCAATCTATCAGTGAGTTCCTCTTCTACATTTTCTAATTTCCCTTTGTAGAAAAAGAAAAGGGGGGGTTCCCTTTTCATAAAGAGTCAGATAGATGCCTTTGAAATGTGTTGAAAGGTTTTTCTTCTGCTTGTTCATATTTTGTGCATGAGAAATTACTTACTTAGGCTACTGGCTCTTCATGAACCAGTAACAGAATTCTCACTGGTTCATGTATACTGCTAGTTATAGGTACATGACAACCAGCAAATAATGCTTAAGGACCAAAGATAATGAAGGTTTAACCACAACTCAAGGAAGGAAAGGCGGTTGGCTTTAGTTGAACAGCGCTCATTCTGGAAAGAATCCAAGCTTTGGAGCCACACAGACCTGGAGTAAATCCTGGCTAGGACACAAGTCATCAAGTGAAAATTGAGCAGATTAGTTAGCCCTTCTGAGCCTCCGTTCGCTCAACAGTAAGATGAAGATATTTCTATTTATTAGGTAGTATGTTACGAGATTCACCTAAAACAGGGCAAAATGCCTGACTCATAATAGTAAATACCTCGAGACGTTGGCCCTTCTAATCATGCAGCTCATTGCTGATAATTCCCATTGAATTCAGCCTCATGTGTGTGAGGGGAGGGGAAGGGGGAACCGAATCCCATTCAGTTAACGCAGCCTCTAAGATGGACAGAGTGGATGTCGTTTGCAGCACTGCAAAAATGACCTCCGCCTCCTCCCATACAGCTTGCGTGTTCAGCACTGTGATTATTTCAATGAGGCATTCACGGGGGCGCCTATGGGAACAGCTCAGTGTATCGAGGGATGCTCACAAGGCCGATGCCTGGACAGGGAGACTGTATTAGTTACGAAAAATTGCGTGTGGAGTAAACACGGCAGTTACTTTCAGCGGCATAATCTCCACAGTGCAATCGCAAAGGAGGCTGTGCAAATTGTAAAGGAGGGAAAAGAATGCCTCAGTTTTCCTCCATCGAGGTTCCAGATGAGCCACAGAGCTACCATTTGTATTTGCAGGTGATTTCAATCATTCTGCACGCAAGCTCACCCTGGCAGCGTTTCAAAGCATTATTCCACGTTACCGTAGTATTTTATTACACATCACAAGTCTGACACGGTTCTCTCCTTGGCAAAAAAGTGCTCCAGGCTAAGTTTCAGATTTTGTCAGTAGCAAAAAAAAAAAAGGAATTGTTAGTTACAATCCAGAAATGGCTGGGGAAGCATACCTTCGAGTGCTACAAATTTGGAAAGGTAGAACTCCAGGTAGAAAGAGTAGAAACAAGTAAGCTTATGTCTTGCTGGTTTCTGTGTGTTCTTTGCTCTGTTCCCTGTTTGGGCACAAGATGCAGCTAGGCCAAGACTCAAGAGTGTTTCAGTGGCCCAGAGAGGTCGAGTTCTGATGTCCCAAGTGGAGACAGAAATGGAAACAGCACCCCAAGTAATTCCCTTCAACTCTTCTGTCTCTGTTATCCAAGGAAGTGGGTTCACATCTTCATGGATTCTCTGCTCACCTCATTTTGCCTTTCTCTTGGTGTGGCCCAGACCTGGCTAAAAGAGATTATGTGTTTCTCTCCATTTCATCCATCCAACCAAGATATATTTTTCTGGCATCTTGTCGCTGCCAAGCTTCGTTCCAGACACTGTGGAAACCACAGTAAACTGGACAGACATGCAACCAGAACCCACAGGTGCCATGAGGGGGATCCAGGGCGCTCAGCTTTCGGTGGGGTGACGTCTACATCAAACACCTAAGAATATATGAGAGATTATGAGGAACATGCCAGCTCCTCTACTGCTGCCCGCTCCACCTTCTTAGACTGTCAGAGGGACAGGGAAGACTGAGATGGGAAGGGGCTGGTGCAAATTCAAGTAATTCATTTCCCAAATATCAAGCATTTAGCACAGTTTCTGCTGCAGTTAGGAACCGCTTCTACCACTATTTATGTTCTTTCAAATCAACTTCCTTTTTCTCCCTAAATACGTTCATTGAAAAAGGAAAGATTTTGTCATTCTTGGAACAGAAAAGCAGCATAACATGCCATAAGTAGAAGGCAGCTACCAAAGGAAATACAACGAAAAATAAAATAGTGTTATTCAATTTCATCTGGATTCTGTGCTTCGAGCCTGAGGACCGTGCTTTTCTGGTACAAAATGGGAGATCGTCAAGCATTAGAGCCGCGTGAAGGACAAAGGAGCACCAGACTAAACATGCTTCTGGAGACAGTGCAAGGAAGGAAAAGGATGTTGAAACTAAATCACGCCTGGGAGATTCCACGTTCTTTAAGGCCACGACTCTGTACCACCTAAAACCACCTTGGGTACCCACAGAGGAATGTGTCCCCTACACGGGGAGTAAGTAACCAGGAGGGCCCAGGGGAGTGGCAACCTAAATAAAGTTGGAAGCAGGGGACTGAGAATGGTAATGCATGGCTTTGCAGGCCTTCTTAAGGAGTCTGGATTTTCTCCTGAAAGAATGGAAAGCCAGGGAGGCAAGCAGATGGCCGGCTGCGGTGACCTGTCGTGGTGGAGAGATGGATGGTGAGAAGCAAGACTGGGAGAGAGGAAGTGCAAGGATGCTTTAGAGGAGCCCAGGGGAAAGAAGACGGGACAAAAACTAGGAGAGTGGAGAGGGAGAGGAGAAAGAAATGTGTCAGCTGTCTTGACTGATGGATGGGGGATACAGCGGGTGCCCCAAAATATTTTCTCCGTCATGTGAGTCACAGACCTTCACTCTAGAGAGAGAGTGCAATCCAGTCACTCTTCTGCCATTTTTTGGCCAAGAATCCATAGTCCTCAACTCAGCCCTGAACGCCCTCCCCAGGCCCCCTTCCCACTTCCCGATGGAGGTCTCTGGCTCGTTGAGATTCCTCAGAGATGGAATCTGCAAGCCAGACTGGAGAGTTGGTAACGACATGGCCTCTTTGGTTCCTTATAGGGTTGGGGGAATTCTCAGCTTCCCCCATCATTTCCCACTTGTCTTAAGACATTGGTTTTAACTGGGGGTAATTTTACCCCCAGGGGGCGTTCAGCAATGTCTGGGGACATCTGTGGATGTCACAGGTGGGAGGGAGAGGTGTGCTGGTCACATGAAGCAGGTAGAGACCAAGGGTGCTGCTAAACATCCTACAGCACACAAGACCGCCCCCCACAACCTAGAACTACCCGACCCAAAATGTCAGTAGTGCCTGAGGTTGAGACAGAAAGTGGATGGCAGAGAGTGTCAGGTTGAGGGCAGAGTGAAAGCCATGGTGGGGCAGGCCCTTCTATCGGGAAATTATTATTTGCACTTAATAACCCGTGTGTTATTACAGGTGTGTGCGTTGGAGGGGCCCGGAGGTTGTGGGGGGCGGTGGGGGAAGCGTGGCTTCCTCTGCGTATTCCAGGGGCGGAATCACACCTGGGCCAGGCGGCCCATCGAAAGAGGCAGCAGCTCACAATAAGCCTCCACGCTCGCAGACACCTAGGGCTCTGCTGCAGTGGCTCTGGTAAGGACGGAAGAGGCCTTGGGGTGACCCTTTATGGGCAGCTCACTCGGTCCAGTACTCCAGCAGGTGTGTTGGAATTTCAGGAATCTTCACACTGTCTTGGCTAGCCTCCAAGCCCTCCCAGAAAACAAGCATCTCTGTTTTCAGAGGATGGTAGCAATGATTACTTTTTCCTGGGGGAAGAAAATGCCAGCTAGATAAACACTTTGTGAATCACTGCACGTCTCCTGCCTGCAAGCTTTGAGTCTATTTGTGAGACATTTATCTCCTTGTGTACTCACCCCCCCAAAAAATTATCATTTAATTATCATTTAAACCTAATAGCCTGAGGTACACCAATCAATAAGAAAAAGAATGCAGGAAGCTGAATCTGAGGCATCATGGTATTGAACTCTCTGCAGAAAGCTAGGAGCCCTTCCTCGAAAATGAGCATCTTCCAGTCCACGGAGATGCTGAGAGAGGGGCCGCTGTTCTCCCACAGGACTGGGAAGTCAGAGAAGTGGCAGATGCAGACATCCTGTTCTTTTTAAGAATTTGTTATTGAAGTATAGTTGATTTACAACGTTGCATTAGTTTCTGGTGTACAGCAAAATGACTCATATATATATATATATATATATATATATATATATTCTTTTTCATGTTCTTTTCCATTATGGTTTATTTCAGGATATTGAATATAGTTCCCTGTGCTCTACAGTAGCACCTTGTTATATATAGTGTTTCTTATATAGTAGTATGCAGTTTGTATCTGCTAAGCCCAAACTCATAATTTATCCTTCCCCAGCTCTCTTTCCCCTTGGGTAACCATATATTGATGTCTGTGAGGCAGACATCCTGTTCTGACTTGTGAGTGAGATGGTCGTTGGATTTCCCTTTATTTAATGGATGTAATCTCTGGATAGAGATGAACTGCCCTGCATGCAAACTGGGAGCTGTTTTCACTTCTGTAACCAGAAGCGACCCTGTCTCTATGGTGTGCGCACAGCACCTCCTAGCTAACTACGTAATCACAAACGGGGCGGGGGGAACCCTCTGATTAAACATAAACACATATTGAGAGACTTTTACAATACTTCCTGAAGAATCAGGCGGACCTTCAGTAGACAAAGTAAGTCAGGATAGGTAAGAAAGAAACACCTCCAGACCTCCATTCTCCGCTGTAACTCGGAAGAGCTGGCTTCTCCGTCCACCGCTCCCCTCCACATGTCCTGAGTGTGGCTGAGAGGTGTTGAAAAGTTAAGTGTTAGAGAAGAGAAATGCAGATCTAGAGCATATGTGCTTATAGCAAAGACACCCTACTTGGTGTGGGCACCAAAGTCCAAGTCCAGTGGTGGGTTTAAGGTTCCTTTCGTAACTTTGGAAGTAAATGACACCTTGCAAAGGCACTGCCTCAGTGGGCTGACTCTTTTTTTCTAGGGCCTAGAGTACAAGGGGCACTGAGAGAACCCTCATCTGGGTCCAGGTGGAGGTAAAGGAATGCCCTGGGTTCAGTATCCAGCAAATGCATCCAGGCTGACGTCAGTGAGCAATGTCACACAATGAAAATATCACTAAAATTCATTAGTAGGACTAAACCCATAACTTTTGCCATCCCTGAGCCCACCGGGAGTCCTTCCTTTGTGAACTCTTTAGGCCAGGGATTATCTTTTCATTGAATTATAGTGAAATCTGTCTTAAGTGATCACCCAGGGACCATCCAAAATCGGTAACTTGGTAGAGGTTGAACTTTAGCTAAAGGTCAAACAGAATTCTTCTGGAAACCTTAGGGGTTGCCTAAAGGTGAAATAAAAAGCCGAAATGAAAATTGACTTAATCCCTGGTTTATGAACCAAGTAGCACAGCTAAGCAGGCTGAGGGATGCGTTCAGCTCACAAATACATCTTGACTTCTCTTTCTGAAATGCCTCATCCCTTCTGGCAAGTGCTATGGCCTTTCTGGCTTGTTAGTCAGATGCCTAGCAACGCTTTCAATTTTCCATGGATGCCTGTACATTTTGAAAACCTTTGGCTGCGTGTCTGGGACCATGGCATTGGTGATGTTACATACCATTCCAGGTCAGGCCCTATTCATCGAATGCAGCCCACCAGTGCCTTTATGATTCTAGGTGTCTTTACCTGGGAAGAGGGAAATGGGCTGCATAACACTAGAACATGTATTCATTGTAGGAAGGACTTATTTTTAAGGGCGGGATCAGTATTCTAGTCTGTTATGCAAAGAATTAACTTTGAATTCTATTTATATATACTTATATAATATATATATATTCTATTTATATATGTTATATTTATATATATAGAAGTCTAGCATGTCAAATATAATAGATGCATAATCTATTTTCTAATCTTCTGTGTAGCACTTAGAGGAGAATTTAGAGCCATCTTGAGGTAGCTCTGGAGTTCCCAGGGCTAAAGCTAAGAAGGCAAAGAGCAGAGGAAGATGCAACCAGTACACTTCCCTTATTCCTTCCTGTAACTAGAGAAGGAATAAGACACATTGGGTCCAATCCCAATTGTGCCACATTTTGTAGCTTGGAGTGGTCACTGTAAACCACTGAGCCTCTATTTCTTCATCTGTAACAAGGACAAAGCAATAAGAACACCAACAGCTGTCATTTATCGAACCCTTACGTCTCAAACCCTAGGCTGAGTGAAGACTTAACATACGGTGTATCTTGTTGAATTCCCATCACAGCAGTTCAGTGTGGGTGGTGGTGTCTTCGTTTGAGGAGATAAGAGTGTCAATGAAATATTGATTAGAAATACCGACTTTGCCGGGACGCTGAGAACATTCAGTAACGTGGCAGGTGAAAGCCATGAGCACAGCCTGTCTCCTGCCTGGGAGTAGTTCTGCAAAGTCAGTTTTATTCCTCTTCCCATAGAGATGGGCACTAACTATGTGTCCCTGTGCATTTCATGACCATGCATTTCAGAATCCTGGCACTCTGATGGGTTGGAAGTTCCCCTACCATTTGTTCATTTCTCACATATTTCTTTGAACACTGCTAAGTGCTGGGAGCACAGTAAGGCTCTGAACACATCTGTTCTCTGCTGCCTGAGCGGAGGTGCCCAGGCTCTGTTGCCCACTTCAGGTCCGGCTGAAATGGAGGTGGAAGGAAAGGCATTAGGGAGGTGGCCCTGTGGGGAGAGGCACTGGCTTGAGGATTTCTTGGTACGGAAGCAAGGCTAACTCATTATGCCCAGAGCAGTATATCTAGGTCTCTTATTGTTGTGCATTAATGTGAACACACATTTGGGCAATCTATACACAAGAAACTGGTGTTTTGAAAAATACGATGTTTTTATGAGGTGAAGCCATACACACTCTCTATACCTTCCTCATGTAACTAAAGACTTATTTGTGTTAATGGTAATGGAGCTCATGTGACACACAGGGCTAAATCAGCTCAGCTCAATATTCTAACTGAAGGCTCCCTGGAAACCAGGCAGACCGCAACCACAAAGGCAACCTGTGGAGAAAGCCCAGCAGTGTCTTATGCGTGTGAAGCTTTGATTCTGCTGGCTCCAGCTTCCTGGAGCCTGGCTCCTGGTGTGTGTCCAGAACAGCTATCCCACTTCCCTTAACAATATTTATTTTTCTGATCACAGTTGTTGCTTCTGAAAGCGCTCCAGAGCAAGAAGGGCACACAACGATGCCATCTTCTTTCCTTTCTTACGCCCAAGCTCATGTGCCAACAGCTGAATGGCAAATGTCTCATGACGAAGGCCTGTAGACTCGGACGCAGCTTTTCTCCGTGGCTGAGGTCATGGTTGACACCAAGCCATTAGCTTCACTTGAGATCAGTATAACCACTAGTCCCCGTCCTCTCTCTCCCTTTCCAGCAGTGGTATAAGGGCAGGTCCACCAGCTAGTATATGCATTAGCCATGATCAATTACTCTTCATCACGTGATGTACATTCAACTCTATATAACTGTGAGACTTCTTACAAAAGCTGGTTGATTGGGGGGGAGGAATAAAACAGAAGACTGACAGGAACCTTAGACAGACAGCTCACTTCTACTCATTGCCTCCTAAGAGCTTCAGAGAGGATTTAATGGAAATAGTAACTCTACGTTTTTCTACACAAGACCCTTAGGATTCAACCAAAGCCTGCTCTTCTGTGTAACAGGCCTAAAGAAGGGCCTACAAAAGGAGACCCTATCCCAGCGTTGTCAAGTTATGGCGCACGTGCCAAATCAGACCTGATGCTTGGTTTTTGTTTGTTTGTTTGTTTTGCGGTACGCGGGCCTCTCACTGTCGTGGCCTCTCCCGTTGCAGAGCACAGGCTCCGGACGCGCAGGCTCAGCGGCCATGGCTCACGGGCCCAGCCGCTCCGCGGCATGTGGGATCTTCCCGGACCGGGGCACGAACCCGTGTCACCTGAATCGGCAGGCAGACTCTCTACCACTGCGCCACCAGGGAAGCCCTGATGCTTGTTTTTATTAGCAAGGTTTTATTGGAACACAGCCATGTGTGTGCACTGTCTATGGTTGCTTTCTCACTACAGCGGCAGAGTTAAGTATTTGCATCACATACTGTACGGCCTACAGATCCTAGAATATTTACTGTTTGGCCCTTTACAGGAAAAAAAAAAAGTGCTTTCCTCTGTCCTGTCCTAAAATAGGGATGAAAAGTTTAAAAAACATTCTAAACGCAAGCTCCGTGAGGGCAGGGGCTGTGACTCCTTGGCTCACCTGAGTATCCCCAGGGCCTCATGGGTAATAGGCACTTAATGCAATATATTAGCCTTCCCTCACTCTCTAGAAGTCCCCCTCACTTCTGTTCTTTATCCCATCACCTCCCACTGACTGTAGGATTGGCATCCCGGCATTATCATCTGTCTTCAATCTCACTTCCTCCATTTGCTTTTCGTTATCAACAAAGCTTAGAAATAAATGCTGTTCATCATTAAACAGATGCTGCTGACCCCCTTACAGGTGCAGGCTCTGGGGGATGGGATCAGGCCCCAGACCTTTTAAGAGATGACTCTAGTAGGCGAGAAAAACAAGGCAACACGCAAACGTCCATCTTCTCAGATAGTGAGAGGAAACAGCGTAATATAGAAGTATTCGTGCCGGAGCAGATGCATTCAGATAGAGATGTCAGAAAAGGCTTCACCCAGGAGGTAACATTTCAACTGAGAAGTCAAGGACAAGAGGCAAGTCTGGAGAACCCGGGGGGCAGAGAGTTTTCCAATTAGAGTGAATAGCGATCGCAAAAGCCACAGGTCCAGGGTGAGCCTGGCATGTTCGGGAAACAGCAGGAGGGCCAGGGGGCCTGGAACGCTGGTGAGCAGGCGAAAGGAGATGTGGTTACAGAGGCAGGCAGTGGCCTAGAGTCTTGCGGGCCCAGAATGAGACTGGATTTGGGGGATGTCAGACAAGGAAACAATGGGACTTGAGTCTTACAAGGATCGCTCTGGCTGGGTTGAAAGCAGATGAAAGCTCAAGCAAGGGGGCCAATTAGGAGGTTATCACAGTGGTTTATGGTAGAGATAATGGTGCGGTAGAGGTGGAGAGAAGTAGGCTATTTGGCAATGTGTTTTGGAAACACAGCAGGTAGATTTTGTTGATGGAGTTGAATATGAGCCCTCAGAGGCTAAGAACTTCTTAGTATTTGGCTTGAGTAACCAGCTGAATGGTTAGTGATATTTACTGGAAAGACTGAACTAGGATGGTGGCTATAAGTAAGGTGTTCTCTCTTGCTTATAAGAAATATGAGGTGCCCGCTACCCATGCAAGAGGAATCATCAGGTAAACTGTGGAACACACATGGCTGGAACTCATTAGACAGCCCAGACTAGAAACACATGTGGCAGTCATAGAGATGGCACGTAAAGCCATGGCCTCGAGTGAGATGACCTGGGTGGGAAGGAGAGCAGAGAAAAGTAAAGAGCTGAGACTCAAGGTCACTCTGATGTTTCCAGGTTGAGTATGGGAGAGTGGGAAAACTTTCTAGGCAGACAGAGGGTCCTACAGGTGTAAAGGGCCTCAAGTGGACCAAACTTGGAGACTGTGGCTAGCACACAGTGAGCATGGGAGAGAATGAAGCAAGATGAGGTCAGAGAGTTTAGATTTTATTCCATGTGTGATGGGAGGGCAGGGACCAAAGAATAGGAGTTACAGGGTTTGAGAATCTGAGTTCTGGAGTCAGAAAGCCTGAATTTGTCTATAAATTCTGCTAACTTACTGGGCCAGGTAACCTCTTTGTACCTCCCTTTCCTCATCTGTAATAGAGAGATGATACTAGTACCTACCACACATGGCTGTCGTGAAGATGAGTTGAAATGATGTGTGAAGTGCGTTGAGATCAGTGCTGAGTGAACAGTAAGTGTTCATTAAATGTCAACTCTGATTCTTGGAGAGAGTCACGTGATCTGATTTACACTTTTAAGTGATGCTGAACACTAGTGGCTCAAAAGTAGAGGAAAGGAGATATTTAGGAGGTCACTGTGGTCATCTAGGGAAGAAATGGGAGTCCCACCTCTTTCCGTGATTTCACGTCCATGGACCACCACTGTTTCCACTCTGTTCTCTGAGCTGTTGGAGCAAATCAGGCTCTCATCTCGCACTTAGCTGTGAAATGTCCTATATTGTTGTTTATCTCACATCTCTGTCCCATGAGCTCCTCAAGAAAAGGGCCCTATCTTGCACTCTTCTTCCTTAGAACCTGCCCTCAGGTCCCTAATCAGCATGTGATGATGAGAATGTGTAGCCATCACCCGCTGAACGAACGAACACCTCTCGTGCACCCGAATGAACGCAAAGCGCGGCATATCTCCTAGGAAATTCAAGTTGCAGAGCAGTGGGAACAGAAAGGCTGTGAGCCTCAGCCTGAGTGCCTTCAGAAACCAGCCAGGAGGAAGGTCGTTCCCTAAGGGGGCTTCCAGCCCGTGCTCTGGGGAGAGAGCTCCACGGCAGGCACACAGACCTTTCAGGCTCATTTAAATCCCGCGGACAGGTGTAAAGAGCCGGGCAGGCAATTCAAATTCATTTCGGAGGTCACGGCGCCAAACTTCGACTGTGTTAGCTCACAGGACCATTAATGGGGTAATGTGCTCCATCACCGTGAGAGGGAATCAAAAGGACTCTAATGGGGCTTCATTATATCCATCTGTCCATCCTTCACTTCTTCTCCATCGCTCACCACTTGACTCCAGAAATGGGAACACCCCTAAATAATTAGATTTATCCTAATCTCCTTTATGCGCCATCAGTCCTCTCAGAGGCCATCTGTGAGTTTAGTGTGCAGACCTTTAAGAATCATGCTAATCAGTCTTTTTCTAATTTAAAGTTTTCAACTGATGACCACAGTTGGAAACTTCTTGCTGTGACAAATGGGAATCCATGGTAAGATTCTGTGCTAATGTGTCCTCGGAAGGGCCACACAATGGGCCATTTCTAAGAAAATAGTGAGGCAAAGAGCGTAGGACCTTGGAGGCAGGCAACAAGTAAGACAAAACAGAGTCAGCGAGGGGAGAATTTTAACTGGTTTGTAATATGAGTGGGAGATGATTTGCTTTAATTCGTAGAATCAAAAAGGAAGGAGCCTGAGGTATGACATGTAGGAATGGATGTGTATTTTGGCAGTGCAGCCACTAGCTTGTGGCTACCCCATTCGCTGAGGTTGCTGCCCAGAGGGAAATGATTTAGGAGTGGATTTTCCACCCCCTGCACCCTCTGGGCCTGTGGCTTTGTCAGTTGAGGCTGGCATGGAATGTTACGCAGATTTCTGTGCAGAGAGGTCATTCCCGCATTTCAGTGGTTTGAATCTGGTAGGAGAAAGGACACTTTCTGACACAGTATAGTAACGTTTACTGCAGAACCTAAACACCCCCAGGCCCTTAGTGGGGTGAACAGAAATAATCAGCTCTGGTGTTAGGGGGTTGAGTGCTCAGGGGAAAGACAGATGCTCCATTAATTACTTGTTGAGTGAATAATCAGAGTCTCAACTGGGAATTAGCGCCTAGAGCAGTACTCCCCAAACTTCAACATGCCCATGAATCTCTTGGAGATCTTTCTTATTAGAGGTTTTGATTCAGTAGGTCTGGGGTGGCGCATAAGATTCTGCATTTTTAACAAGCCCCCCCAGGTGATGTTGCTGGTCCAGAGACCGCACTGGGTGTAGCAGGGGAGGTTAAGAATTTGGGGAACAGAAAGAACCAGGTTTAAGTCCTGGCCGCTTACAGGCTGTGTAGCCTCAGGCAGATTACTTTTCTCTGCGCCTCATTCCTTCAACAAGTAGTTATTGAATTTCTATCATGCTCCAGAAACTGTGCTCAGGTGAATAGCTGGAACAAGATAGAATACGTCCCTGCTCTCCTGGGGTTTTTAGTCTGGTGGGGCAACACATAAGACAAAAGGTAACAAAGCAAAAGTGTCTAATTATAACTTGTGATGATTGCTACTGATAGTAACAATGGGGGAAACGTTTATCGAGAACCTACTAAGCGCAAGGCACAATCGAAAGAATTTCACATTATCAACTGATTTAATCTTTATAACACCTTGATCACATAGGTACTCTTATGCCTGTTCTCAGATACAGAAGTTGAGAAACAGACATGAAGTCTCTTGCCCAAGAGAACTCTTTTAGTTCACGTACTAAAAGGCGGTAGAGACAGGATTGGGAGGCGGGCGTCCACCTCTGGAACCCGTGCTGCTGACTAGGGGTCAGCAAACTCTTCCTGTGAAGGGCCAGCTGGTCAATATTTTAGGCTCTGCAGGCCATTCAGTTTCTGTTGCACCTACCTAATCCCGCTCTTGTAGCAGGAAGGTAGCCACAGACAATATGTAGCGAGGGAGCGTGACCGTGTTCCGGTGAAAGTTTGGTTACCAAAACTGGTACTGGGCCAGATTGGACCCACAGTCTGTAGTTTGCCAACACTGGTTTCTGATCATTATCCTAAACGAGCGCTTCTCACATTTGAAAGCAGCCCTGCCCGATGTAGATACAATGTGAGTTTTAATAATATTTTTATTTAACACAAAATACCAAAAATACTATCATTTCAATAGATAATCATTATAAAAATGATCACTGGGATATTTCACATTCTTTTTTGCCCTGTCTTCTAAATCTGGTGTGCATTTTATACTTACGGTGCATCTTAGCTCAGACTAGCCCTGCTTCGAATGCTCAATAGCCATCTGGGGCTAGTGGCTCCTGGAGCTGGACGAGGCAGTTTTATATTACTTAACACTCACCCGGGCTGGAGTCAAAGGTTCTGCATTTCTAACAAGCCCCCAGACTGTGCTGGTCTGTGGTTCACACTTGGAGTCCAAGGCTGCCGACGGCCAACCTCTGCATGCAACATAGGGTGTGCCAGGAAGGCTCTTTAAAGGGGTTAGATTCAAAAGGAAACCCAAAGGAAGAGGAGGAACTAGCTAAGAGAAGAACAGTGGGAAAAGGTGCTCGAAGCGGAATTCGAAATGTTGTATATTAAGTGAGGTGAAGCTGCAGACACTTAGCATTGAGCTCAGTCTGGTATCTTGGGGTTTTGTTATAATGTGAAGGCTGGGAAGATGTATAGCTTTTTGACCCCTCACAAACAGACTAGATTACTCACCCCTGTCCTGTGCTCTCACAGTTGCCCAGATTTTCCTCATCACGCACTTTCCACACTTTCTGGGGGTGCTGAATTATTTTCTGGGTGGCCCCCCAGGGCTACATCAAAGGCCAGACTGGCTCTACCAAGGAGCTCAGGGTGGTTAACGGTGGTTTGAGGCATAAGCAGGTTGCCGTTACAACACTGAGGTTTTCTGGCGGTCTGACTATAGAGCCCTTTCCCTCCCCAACTCCCCCTGCCCAAGCTCCACTATGTGAATAAAGGGCCTGCGGGGTCCTTTTCCCTTCTTATTCTAACAGTTTCAGGCATCTGCATGGCATTGCCTTGTCTAGAGAGAGACAGCGGGCAAGAAGGCTGGTGCTGGCATTGCTGCCTCCGTTTGCGTCCCAGCCCTGTGCCTGCTTGCACCAGTTCCCAGGCCTCTCTGGGCCCAGCTTCCTGGTACAAGAAGTACCACCCTTGGAGGGTAGCTTTGAAGACTGATAAACTAACACATGTAAAGTGTGTGAAACAGTGCCTGCATACAGTAGGTGCTCACTGCTCTCTTAGAAATTGCTTTCACTTGTACTGTTGCACATGTTTCTTCCGGAAGCCTTGGGAAAAAGCAGGGCCAGCCATGGTCTGATCTCCATTTAATAGTGTAGGTGAGGAAACAGATTCAGGGAGTGGCAGCAGCATGGCCAGAGGGGGCTAGGTCCCAAGTCCAGGTCTTCTAACTGCAGATTCAGTGCTGAGTGCGAGGGGATTAGAGGGCTCCCCAACAGTGGGAGAGACAGCTGTGGTAACCCAGAAACACAAGGCCGTGACTGAGGAGAGGAACTTCCCCGATCAAGGTGTCCAATGGCACAGAATGTGTCTTAGTGGTGCCGCGACATCGCTGGGCTACTTGGGGACATAGGTATCCTCTGTGGGTCTAAAAGCTGTGAGCCATGGATCCCCCAGGGAAGTTTCATGTAAAGGGAGTGTGTTTGTGTGTACACATTTCTCTAGGGAAAGGAATCCTAGCTTTGATCAGATTCTCAAAGGTGCTGACATGCCTAAAAATAAGAACTCCTACTCTAGAGGAACTTAGATGTAATTTGTAATTTGTGAACAGTCTCCATAACGAATAGCCCGTAGTTTTACACGTGAGCTTGTACACATACTAAGAGAGAAATCAACAGGACTGGTCTAGAAGGAGCAAAAGGCAATTCTTCTGAAGACTCTTCCAGAGTGTCACTCGGATGACCCCTTGGCATTGTTCTCCTGCGTAGGCATTGCCAGTGATTTGCTGGGCCAGGGAGACATCCGGCCTCGAGCTAATTGTTTCACTGCTCAGAGCCCCTATTTCCTGTCAAGTGGGATGTGGCGGGGAGGTGACAGCTTCTACTTCACAAGATTCTCGGGGAGTGGGGGGATTGAATGCTTTCACTGTCACACGCACACCAGCTGTAATAGGCCCTCAGTGGATGTGAGCTTCCTTCCTCTGTCTGGCGTCAAGCTTTCCATCAGATTCATTCCAATAGACATTCTTGGGGAATTGTCTTTTTTTTTCTTCTTCTTCTTATTCCTATGCTTTCCTTCCCGAACCAAGGTCGCATCTCTTCCCGAGAATTACTCCATGTCTGTGGCCTCTATGAAGCCGACTTGTTCTCTCTCTTGCTCTTTCCGTCTGTTATTACATCTTGGGAAAAACTATCTGTCCTTCCCTCTCAGATGCTGTTCACTGGGTTGAGCTATTTTATTTGTTGTTTTCCCCTTATGCCTTTCCTAGTTGGCAGGTGATACTTTGGCCCATTATCTCCTCATGTTAGAGGTGGGAAGAGAACAAAATATCACCGCTGCTCTCACTCTAAGAAAAGGTAAATTCTGTTTTGCTGCCCACGGGAAACAAGGAAGCAGGTATTTCCAGCAGTCATTTTCTGTTTTAAATAAAAGAAGCTGCATATAAACTTGGAAACGGCCACTACCTCAGTCTTTTTTTTTTTTTTTAACAACATCTTTATTGGAGTATAATTGCTTCACAATGGTGTGTTAGTTTCTGATTTATAACGAAGTGAATCAGTTATACATATACACATGTTCCCAGTTCTCTTCCCTCCTGCATCTCCCTCCCTCTCACCTTCCCTATCCCACCCATCCAGGTGGTCACAAAGCACCGAGCTGATCTCCCTGTGCCATGCGGCTGCTTCCCACTAGCTATCTACCTTACGTTTGGTAGTGTATACATGTCCATGCCACTCTCTCGCTTTGTCACAGCTTACCCTTCCCCCTCCCCGTGTCCTCAAGTCCATGCTCTAGTAGGTCTGTGTCTTTATTCCCATCTTACCCCTAGGTTCTTCATGACTTTTTTTTTCTTAGATTCCATATATATGTGTTTGTTAGTATACGGTATTTGTCTTTCTCTTTCTGACTTACTTCACTCTGTATGAGAGTCTCTAGGTCCATCCACCTCACTACAAATAACTCAATTTCGTTTCTTTTTATGGCCGAGCAATATTCTGTTGTATATATGTGCCACATCTTCTTTATCCATTCATCTGGTGATGGACACTTAGGTGGCTTCCATGTCCCGGCTATGGTAAATAGAGCTGCAGTGAACATTTTGGTACATGACTCTTTTTGAATTATGGTTTTCTCAGGGTATATGCCCAGTAGTGGGATTGCTGGGTCATATGGTAATTCTATTTTTAGTTTTTTAAGGAACCTCCATACCGTTCTCCATAGTGCCTGTATCAATTTACATTCCCACCAACAGTGCAAGAGGGTTCCCTTTTCTCCACACCCTCTGCAGCATTTACTGTTTCTAGATGTTTTGGTGATGGCCATCCTGACCGGTGTGAGATGATACCTCATTCACTACCCCAGTCTTACTCTTAATTTAGAAGCACTGAAACGATCACAGCATGCCAGCCATTTCTGGGATTTGTTGCATGGATTCTTTCCACCCTCCTAGGTCGAGGCAGTGTGGCAGAGCAGTGGGTGAGGCCAAGGGCATGAGCTTGGGAGTCGGAGAAGCTTGGTTGTGGACTCCATCCTTACCTGTGACAGCTGTGTGGCCTTGGACACATCACACAGCTCTTCTGAGCCTCGGCCCCTGCACAGTGAGTAGTATGGGTATGCGTACTGTATTCACGTGCTAGGGCTTCTGTAACAAAGTACCACACACTCTGTGGCTCAAACAACAGAATTTTGTTGTCTTACAGTTCCGGAGGCTAGAAGTCTGAGATCACAATGTCAGCAGGTTTGGTTCCTTCTGAGGCCTCTCTGCCCGGCCTGGTCTCTGGCATTCCTTAGCCTGTCGATCCATCAACCTGATCTCTACCTTCATCTTCACGTGGCATCCTCCCTGTGTACATGGCTTCTCTGTGTCCACATTTCCCCTTTGTAAAAGGATATCAGTCTTATTGGATCAGGGCCCACTGTAATGACCTTCTTTGGAACTGATTACCTCTGTAAAGACCCTATTTCCAAACAAGCTTGCATTCTGAGGTCCTGGGGGTTTGGGATTCAACATATCTTTTGGGGGGATGCAATTCAACCCATAACATATACCTGCTACACAGGGCTGTTAGGATGATTAGATGAGACGATCCACAAAATGGGCTTAACACAGTGCCTGGCACATAGCAAACCCTCTGTAAGTTGGTTACTATCCTTATGTGAGTTTATCATGCCCTAATTCAACCAGAAGCTGGCCTTTCTTGCCTATAAGTCTTGGGGTTTTTCTGTTTCTTTTGCTTTTTTTTTCCCCCCTTATGTTTCATCAAGACAAGTGTAAATGGAAAAGGCAAAGCATAGACCAGTCGAAACATGGAAAGTTCTGTTATTCGACCATCAGAATTCTTGATATTTTAATATTTCCTCAGCTTGAGCTTATATTAGTAAAAAAAAAAAGATTTTTGTGTGTACAAATACACAGAAATCTATTATTTCAGTCCAGTCTGTGTTAATGATTTGAGAAGCTGTCTTAAATAGCAGACTGCTTTTATTTTTAAGGGAAAACTTTGAAACCTAAGTAATTATCAGATGGCCATTTAAAAAAAAACACAAAACTAACCCACCTTCTGAGAAGACATGTTATTGGAATCACATAAGCTGGCGGCATAATCTGCAAATTCTGTGTGTACTGCTGTGGTATCTGAAACATAATTATCAAGCTTAAGTTAATTAGACTAATGCTCAGAAAATCTGGCCTGGCAGCTTGTGGTAAGTAATTATATATACTGATTAAAAATGTAATACGCTGTGAGCAGAGGCAAAGGAGACTGCATTTGACACAGCGTGTGCACATATACAATTAGGAATCCTCGTAGAAGAGTGCCCACAATGAGAAGGAACTTCATAGAGATGGGTGGGCATCATGCCAAGTCTTTTGCAAGGTGCCCTGCTGATGCCCACCTCACCCAATACAAGATGGGAGAGTGTCAGAACCAGGCCAGCTCAGGAGGAGAATTTGGCCATCGGTGCTCATGGACCACCCGAAGCATACTCCGCACCACAGCCTGGGCACCACCCTGCCCTTTCCATTTTCTCTCAAGCGTCTCCTTCAAAGGATGACTAGCTGTGGGACAACTGAGGTCAGCTGCCTTGTTTTTTTTTTTCCAGACTCTGAAAAAATGCAATTGTCACTAATTATGGATCACAAATAAGGGTGGAATGCTGACCTCTAAGTGGGCACAAAGATATCTTTCATTTGTCCTTCTGCTTCCTGTGCAGTTTTCTCTCCACTTGTCCTTGGAAGAGGGGAGATGCCCTTGGGGATCCACGGGCAAAGACTAGGGACACCCAAGGTTTGGCTTTCTACTCAGATTCTTCATAAGTTTATATATCATAGAAATGTGATTAAGTAAAAACATAAATTTCAGATCGATGAGGGCTACAAAGAAATGTCATGTTGTTCTGTATCCTCTTCTACAGTGTACATCTCCGTCCCTGCATTAGTATTATAATGTTTGGTTTAGAGAACATCATCAAACCTTTCTTTGAGGACTGGGGATGGTTACAACTGTGTCACCCTTCTAAATATCGGTTGTAGTTGGCTTATTTGGGCCAGAGGTATTTAGTGAACTACTATGTTCTTAGCTCTGGTTTGGTCAGGTCATTGCTAAGGTATTAGATTGAACCATGTGGCGTTAGTGTTTTGAAGGTTAAGGAAAGACTGAATATTGCTCATAGGAGTGGCTTTGCCTATAATTTAGTGGGGAAGATACTTACAACACAGTAAATGTCCTGAAATAGAACCTTATTGAAGGACCACCTAGGCTAGCCTTGGTGGAACAGGAGAAGAAATGTATTCCATGCAGAGAGACTAGTCTGTGCAAAGGGCCGGTGGTGAAAGAGGCGGCTGGTTGTTTAAAGAACCACTCCCACTCAAATAGGATGGAAACAGTGTGCAGGGTTGAGAGATGAGGGTGAAATGGTAAATGAGGGCCTATCATTCCAAGAAAGCCGGGTCAAGGACCAGTAACTCAGATGCGCACAGATGGCAAGGGTTAAAAGACTGAGCTGAAAGTGCCCTGACCCATCGCCTATAATTTAATTTCTGTTTTTTACTAAGAGATCCCCCAATACGTGCTTCTTCAGTTGTGATGTTCCAATTCAGAAACTAGAGGCAGGCCACCCTGTTATTTATTAATTGAAGGTCGTTTTTAGTAGAGAAACATGTTGAGGCTTTCAGTCCAAGACTGCAGAAGACTCAGCAATTCACTTAATCTCTCTCGACCTTTGTTTCCGTCTCTGTAAAATGGGGACGATGACACTGTGCCTCTAGCTACCCCAAGGTTGATGCAAGGAGATTCCATTCACGAAAGTGCTTTGATGGCGATACTTCAACCTAATCCCTATTGCTTAGCAAATGTTCAGCACTGCTCTATGAGAGAGGAGATGCAGGTTGAGGGAGCGGGCCCTGATGTCCCACAACCCATGAGCTCTAAGATCTCAGCTCTGAGCCTTCATTTCCTCGTCTGAAAATGGACATGGCAGCACCATGAGGTAGGTGCTGTTAAAAGGATTAAATGAGATCATCTCTGCACCTGGCGCTTAGCAAGCACTCACTAGAGTTCCATCAATTAAAAAAAAAAAAAAAGTAGTAGAACAGCAACAAAATTATGCCGTCTTGATTCTTGGGCTCCCATCCTTTGATGTTTTCCACTTCCCTAGAGCAGCGGGGTCCCTAGTATTGGACCAAGAGCATCTCTCCTTCGGACATGGACAGGGCTACCTTTTCCATAGAGCCGTGTTTGTTCCTCCTGATTCAGCTGCCTTTTGGCTGAAGAATTAGGTCCCAAATCTGACTCCTTTTACAAGTAGATTGAGTTGCCTCTCCACCCGAGGCTCGAGTAACCACGTGCGAAGTGAAAGAACTAGTCCCTCAGCAGGTTGTTTTGCCTCTTGGGTGCCAAAACATTAGTTTGCTTGATTTTTTAAATTTTTAATTTTGGCATCTGGTAGACACCATCCGAGTAACCCATTAGGAACACTCACAGATCTTGGACTGATAACTTGGCTACCGTGCTTCAGTCTAAGGTCAGTGAGCTGGAGTCAAAGTCAAACATTAAAGAGGGAGAGGAATAAAGTAGCTTGGATATTAAACGGCTTTTGCAACATCATGTCTGTGCTTGCTACCTAAACAGCGATCAGCGTACTGTTGGTTGCCCCCTAAGGTGGGCACCAGAAATGGAGACAGAGCTGCTACAAAGCCCTTAAAATACAGTCTTGGCGTGGCAGTCAGCATAAAGAAAAGCGCTAAGAGAGATTATGAAATGCAGAAAGCATGTGAAATTTATATCACTACTGCAGACATGTTTATTAAAATCCAGGCAAGTATTACTTTTGCTTCGGAGATAGGACATGAGAGCAAATCTATGGAGGGGAGAGTGTTTGGATGACTGTCTCGCAGACATAAAGCTCTTAAGGCAGAGCAGTTTTCATTAAGAACAGCATCCTGTGTGGAGTGTTATTTCCAAAACAGATCCTGGGGTGGGGGGGATTCAGTGAAGGGATACATCAATTTTAGTCATCTGGAATCCAATTAATAACTTCGGTGTTTTTACATGGCAAGTGCTACCATGTTGTAATTCTTATGGAGGGTCTCAGAATGGAAGCTGCATTTCCATAGTGAGGGAAATTAGTCATCCTGTGGTGTAATTCTAAGTGTTGCCTGAGGATGGCCATCTTTGCTTTCACTCACGGCCTGCTTTCATATAGTTCTTTAAGTAGTTATGTTTTAATGGCTAATGCGTATCTTCACATGCATCACTGAAAACAAAAGCTACGATTATTTTTCTTTTTTTAAAAAATTTTATTGGAGTCTAGTTGATTTACCATGTTGTGTTAGTGTCTGCTGTACAGCAAAGTGAATCAGTTATATACATATATCCACTCTTTTTTAGATTATTTTCCCATATAGGCCATTACGGAGTACTCAGTTCCCTGCGCTATACAGTAGGTCCTTATTGGTTATCTTTTTTATATATAGTAGTGTGTATCTGTCAATCCCAATCTCCCAATTTACCCCTCTCACCCCCCTTACCCTCTGGTAACCGGTAACCGTAAGTTTGTTTTCTACATCTGTGACTCTATTTCTGTTTTGTAGATAAGTTCATTTGTACCCTTTCTTTAGATTCCACATTTAAGCGGTATCATATGATATTTGTCTTTCTCTGACTTACTTCACTCAGTATGACAATCTCTAGGTCCACCCGTGTTGCTGCACATGGCGTTATTCTGTTCTTTTCTATGGCTGACATTCCATTGTATGCATGTACCACATCCTATATCTAACCATGTGATAAGACTACACCCCATCTTTTCCCCACCCTCCCCCATACTGAGTTGTCCATCACCCTGAATCCCATAGTCCCCATTCCTTTACTCCTTTTTACCTAGTTTTAGGCATCTCTATGCATTCCTAAAAAACAACTCAAAAATATATACTTTTCAACTTTATACAAAAGTATCATGCTGCATGATATCTTTTGGGAATTTTTCTTTTCCTTAGTATGTTATTGAGATTAGTCCATATGGGCTAATTGTCTCTATCAAACAATTATTTCGACCACTGTGTAATATTCCATCATATGAATATGTCACATTTTATTCATCTACTTTCTGAATAAGTGGCCATGTCCAGGCTTTTGCTGTTTTAATCAGAGCTCCTTTGAAGATTCTCGTGTATGTGGGCAAGAACTTCTCTCGGGTACATACCTGGGTGTGGTATTGCTGGGTTTTAGGGTACTGTGAATGTCAGCTTTAGGAGATAATGCCAAACTGTTTCCCAAAGAGGTTGTTTCGATATATTCTCTCACAGGCAATGCCAGAGCACTCCTGAGGGTTTATGTCCTCTCTAGCCCGTGGTATTGCCAGATTTAGGTATAGCTCAAATTCATCAGTACTCAAAAGTAATATCTTTACATTAGCTTGGTCTTGTGCGGTGTGACTCTAAGGGCTGTAGAAGTTGGGGGAAGGGAGGTTTAGACCCAGGGTGAGGAAGGATGGTCTCCTACACAGCTTGTCAACTAGGGTCAGACTGTCTGAGAAGCAGTAGGATAGTCATCCCTGGAACATTCAAGGCAGGGCATGAGTGCGCCCCTGGGCAGCAATATGGCGGAAGGGATACGGATGTCACATGATGTTTGGACCAGGGAACTTTAAATATGTGTTTTAAATCCTGACTCTAGACCCAAGCTGTTTTGGAATATTCATTTCTGGACCTTTAAATAGATACGTGAAATTACAAAAAGCTATTTTAAAGCATTCTGATCTTTTATCTTTTAAAACCAACCAAACAAATTCCTTTAAACCCTTGAGCTGCACTGAGGTGAGATTAATTAAAAGATTAGGACTCTCAAAAGATTTTTATGGGTTTTTCATACCTGAAGTTATAACTCCCAATAATAATACTTTCAGCTTTAATGGGAATATCAAAGATACTAATATTTTAAAATCAAGCCATATATATATGTGAGCCAACCCTGGGATTTTTGTATTTGTGTGTGTGTGTGTGTGTGTGTGTGTGTGTGTGTATATAGTGCCTTTTGATCACCTTAGTAATAAATAATTGAGAGATGCACAGTAGGAAGCTGAAAAAGGTGAGGGTATGTTTCTTCTAGCCTGATGCTTCAAAAAAGTCATGAGTCGGTATTGCATTTTAATTTTTCACTCAGGCGAAGCTGTGTGTGTGTGTGTGTGTGTGTGTGTGTGTGTCTGTGTGTGTGTCTGTGTGTGTGTGTGTGTTTGCAGTTGCCTTATATCTCCTTGTCTGTGCCGATTTCTGAGTTACGGTCACTTATAGGGTATAGAAAATGAACAACTGAGCCGATTAACAAGGAAGTCTCAGTTTCTTTTGAGTATTCTGGGGTTTTTTTGTTCTTTTGTTTTTAAAGGCATTTGAAATCCTCTGTGACAAACATCTGTTGTCATGCCTGGTAAGCTTAGCGTTCCGGCCGCAACCAAGGCTTTATGTCTTCATTAAAGAAGTTTTTTTTTTTTTTTTTTTTAAAGAAACTACTTTTTAAAAATTTATTTATTTATTTATTTTTGGCTGTGTTGGGTCTTCGTTTCTGTGCGAGGGCCTTCTCTAGCTGCGGCGAGCGGGGGCCACTCTTCATCGCGATGCGCGGGCCTTTCACTGTTGCGGCCTCTCTTGTTGCGGGGCACAGGCTCCAGATGTGTAGGCTCAGTAGTTGTGGCTCACGGGCCTAGTTGCTCTGCGACATGTGGGATCTTCCCAGACCAGGGCTCGAACCTGTGTCCCCTGCATTGGCAGGCAGATTCTCAACCACCGTGCCACCGGGGAAGCCCAAAGAAGGTTTTTAAATGAAATAGAGAGAGGCGTTTGGGAAAGGCTGGCTCCTAATTTGTGCAGTGTACACCGGCCAGGTTCTTTGAAGGGCATTGGAACAGCTCCATCAGAAATGAATGGGTTTGTAAGTCACGGAGGGTAGGTTACTTCCGAGGGGTGCACAGCAGCTTCAGAGGGTGAAGTTTTGTAACCAGAGGCAGAACGAATCGTCTTGTTTACAGAAGGAAGCATGACCAATCCAGCGGAGTGGTGAGCACCCCTGGAATACAGGTTTTCTGTTAGTCATTTCTCATCTGCCCGCACGTGGTCCCGGTGCCAGGCACCTGGCCGGCTGGCGCTAGGGGAGCTCTTTCAGCTCTGCCAGACATAGGCTTGACGTTCGGAGAGAAGTTTCCGAGGTCAGCCAGCATCCTCGCTGCTCCATGGTGGTCACCACTTGTGCAAATAACTTGCTGCTCATCCGCTTTCCTGTGGAAAGCTTCCCGTTAGCAAGACCTGATGTTAAGGTGAGGGAGAGACCCAGCAAGCAAAACTCAAGCCAGGGAGCGGCACTGCCCATGCTCGAAGGCCAGACTGGCCTCCCCTCCTTCACCTCGCCACATCTGGACTCCCTGTTTCTTCACCCAATTGCTATTCTTCTGAGCCTAGAAAAAATGGGTGCTGAACAAAGGTGATGCGACCAGTGAATCATCCAATCCCTCTTCTCTTCCAGCACTTGCGCCACTGGTCCTACAGGGAGGGAGAAGCACCTGCTTCTTTCGCCCTTTCTTTGGGTGCTTCCTCACTCGGCTTCAGTCCTTGGCCTTCAGCCAGTTCAGAGAGCGTTCAGATGCCTCCGTGTTTCTCTGGGTGTCTGCACTTGCTGATCACTCTCAGCTTTAACTGTCACCTCCTCGGAGCAGTCTTTCCTGATCATACCATCTAATGTACTGATAGTTATCTCTACTATTCTCTCTCACGGCTGTAATAGGTTTGATTCCTTGCTAATTGCCTGCCTTCTCTCCTCGAATGTAAGCCTCCTGAACACACTCAGCCTTGCCCAGCCTGCACGGTGCCATGCACTGTGCCAGCACATGGAAGACATCTTACTATTTGTTGATTAATTGAATGAGTTCTGCAGACAAACGAGTTTCCAGTGTTTGGGGGACCCATGTTTGCAACCCCCTAACCTAGTTCAGCTTCTCCAAATGGGTTTTATTTTGAGGCCCAGTTGTAGCTGCCTGGAGCATTGTGTTAAGCAGGATTCTGAGGCCATGTCTATGGCGGTGAATTTTTGGTGGTGTACTCTCTTAGCACCCTCTTCGGGGATAAGCTGTCTCGCCTGGACCATGCTTCTAAAGTTTCTGTAAGGCGCCTTTGATAAAAAAGAAGCCATACTGTAGCAGGAGCAAATAGAAAATAAAAAGTTCAGGAGATTCACACGAAACCTGAAATTGGCCCTTTGCCTTTTCCCTTTCGTCATTCTGAGTACCACAGGTTGACATCACTCTAGGGAGGAAGGAGGAGAACACTCTTGTTCAAACACCAGTGTCCTAAACATGGAGGGAAGAAAGGCTTACAGAGCATGACTGGCTGAGGAAATTGCTTTTTGAATAAATGCTTCCTTCTCTGAAGTTTGCTTCATCACAAACCTCCCTTTCCAAGGGCGCTTCATTTCATTTCTCAGGAGGCCGGAGGGAATCAAACTGGTAGAAATCTCTAGTCCCTGTGACTTCACTAATTTCCTACCCACGGAAAAACCAGGAAAACTCAGATAGGGTGGAGCCTGGGGCGAGGCATCAGTGACCAGCAATTACTAACTGAAAACTGCCCTGGGAGACAACTGGCCCCCTCCCCCGCCCCCCACCCACAGAGGAGGCACCCCAGCTCAGAGGCTGATCTCTATTTGCACCTTTGGTTTTCTTTTCTGGACTGCTTTAGTACCCATGTTTTCAAAAATGTTAACCAAAGGAAAATTTACAGAGTGGATCCCTGAGTGAACTAGAAGCCAGTAAACTGTATTTCTGATCCGAACCAATGATTGTTCCTAATTAGCCATGCGATGTTCTCCTGACTTACATTCCTAAGAGACTTGGATGATTGATTCCTCTGGAAAATGGGGATGATGAACTTACACAGCCAGTAGGTTGGGAGGGAAGCTGTAACTTAGAGACCTATTCTGACAAATGTTTCTTGAAAACCTACTCCTGGGTGTCAGACACAGCAAGCAGTGAGGATACAAAGATGGATGTTACTGTGATTTGGTGATTTCTACCATAAACATGGGAACTAGACAGGAGGCTTGTTACCAAATCAGCTGTTGTTGAGTGCTTTTTTTTTCTTCTTTTTTCTTATTTATTTTTGGCTGTGTTGGGTCTTCGTTTCTGTGCGAAGGCTTTCTCTAGTTGTGGCAAGCAGGGGCCACTCTTCATCACGGTGCGCGGGCCTCACTGTCGCGGCCTCTCTTGTTGCGGAGCACAGGCTCCAGACGCGCAGGCTCAGTAGTTGTGGCTCACGGGCCCAGTTGCTCCGCGGCATGTGGGATCTTCCCAGACCAGGGCTCGAGCCCATATCCCCTTCATTGGCAGGCAGATTCTCAGCCACTGCGCCACCAGGGAAGCCCTTGAGTGCTTTTTTTTTTTTTGGATTTTTTTTTTTTTAGTAATTAATTGGAAGAGCAAAGAACTCCTGGGTGAGCGCGATTGATTTCTCTACCGAACCGTCGCAGCCAGGTTACCGCTGTACATGGGACCGTCAGCTGAAATGCTAAGCCCCACTATTAGGCAGGGTTAAACATGAAGCTCACTGTAGTAAGCTATGAGGAAAATTTCAGCAGTGGGGTGTCCTAAGAATAAGGTGAGTTTGCCCTTCACTCTGTCTGTGCCAATGATTCTCAAACGCGGCGACTCCTGTATCAACCCTCACTGCTCCCTCACAGCCCCGTTGCTGAGTCCTGTTCCTCAGCTGCCCGATGTCACGTTGTCAGGAAGTTCTAGACTGTGGCCTGCAGCACGGCAGATCCAGGTGGGCCTCCCTTCATCAGGTGCACATTTCAGGTTAGCTTCATGGCTCGCTCCCCTGACCGGAAGTGACCCCTTTGATGTTTTAATTAAAATCAACTCTGCATAGGGCCAGAAGCCACAGTAGCTTTTTGCTGAACTGCTCCTATCAAGCTTCTGATGGAAAACTGCAAACTTTAATGTCCCACCAATTAAAGCGATTTTCTGATGGCAGGTGTGCACCCCAGCAGACCAGAATTGTTCACCTGGGTTTGTACAGGTTAGTAGGGTGTATGGGATGCTCTGAAGACCATTCACAGTTTAGTCAGTTGAGTAGCATCTCATCCAAATTGTGATGCTGGCAGTCTCATTTGCTGCTTTGGCAATCGGCTTGACAATGTGATACTTTAATGGATAATTGGGTTCTGTTATAGTACAGTGGTTTGGCAAATACTTTGGGGGGTTACAAATTCTTAAACATCAACACTCTATACTCCTTGAAAGTAGGACGTCATTAATTAATAGTTTATTTCAGCATTTTGGCCCCATTGGCAGCACTAAAAAACTTTTGCTTCTACTCAAGCAAGTTAGGCTCAAGTCAAAGCTCTGGCAGCTAATCTAATCATGAATGCTCCATCAGTTACCAGAATTTCTCTCCATAAAGGGCAAAGAACTGGACTATGGAAACTCAACAGTGAACAGAGGGAACTGCAGGGAATTTGGTTGCAGTAAGCTAGTGGTTAGTCCAGAGTTTCAGCTCACAGGATCCCTCCCATGGAGAGAAAGAACGGAGGAAATGAACATATTTTTGCCCAAAGAATTATTTGAAGAATCTCAGGGTTCTAAAGAAGCAGAAGTGGTAGCAAGAGGTTGATGACACAAGTCGTGTTTTTTGGGGTTTTTTTTGCCTCAAGTGAAAGCAAGAGGTGATTCATTAGGACACCAAGAAAGCCCAAAGTGGTGATAATCTGCTCAATAACCAGTACTTAGAGAAGGGACATTCGGTGTTTGGGGACAAAATATGTGCTCAAAGGATGCTGGCTGTATGTGTATGAGAGAGACAGAGAGAGTGAGACAGCATCAAGATCATGAAATATAACTCAGTGCCAATCTAAATGGTCCAGAAAGGGTTCTTAGGGACTTCGGGAAGTGTTCTGCACGTATTGAGCAGAAACGCAGTGATTTTTCACACTGGTTCAGAGCAGCCTTGAGCAGGGGACCAGGATCAATGTGTGCTTTACCTGCTTGCCTGGAAGGAAGCATCAGAGGCAGAGGTCCACGTACAGGGAGGGGCTGAGCCTTCTCACTAACCGCACACACTGCACTGACCCACCACCACCCTGACTGTGGGCACCTGAGCCCCGCTCCACCCCATCCTCGTGAGCCTCCCAGCTCCCACCACTTCTTCTCTGGCTGCTGCACTAGCTTGTCTCCCTCTAATTCCCCAGCCAGGCTATTCTTTTTTTTACGTCTTTATTGGAGTATAATTGCTTTACTCCAATGGCATGTTAGTTTCTGCTTTATAACAAAGTGAATCAGTTATACATATGTTCCCATATCTCCTCCCTCTTGCATCTCCTTCCCTCCCACCCTCCCTATCCCACCCCTCTAGGTGGTCACAGAGCACCGAGCTGATCTCCCTGTGCTATGAGGCTGCTTCCCACTAGCTATCTATTTTACGTTTGGTAGTGTATATATGTCCGTGCCACTCTCTTGCTTTGTCACAGCTCACCCTTCCCCCTCCCCATATCCTCAAGTCCATTCTCTAGTAGGTCTGTGTCTTTATTCCCGTCTTACCCCTAGGTTCTTCATGACCTTTTTTTTTTTCCTTAGGTTCCATATATATGTGTTAGCATACGGTATTTGTCTTCCTCTTTCTGACTTACTTTGTATGACAGACTCTAGGTCCATCCACCTCACTACAAATAACTCAATTTCGTTTCTTTTTATGGCTGAGTAATATTCCATTGTATATATGTGCCACATCTTCTTTATCCATTCATCCGATGATGGACACTTAGGTTGTTTCCATCTCCTCCAGCCGGGCTATTCTTTATGAAAAGTTATTCAGTCCTTTTACTTCCTTGCTTCTAACCCTTTAATATCTTCCCACTGCACCACAGATAAAATCCAAACCTCCTAGCCATCCCCACCAGCTGTAAGGGACCCGCTATCTCCCGCACTTACTCTTGCAGCCAGTTACTCAAATGCCAAGCTTCCTTTTCCCTCCAGGTTGCTGTCCGCTTGCTGTCCTCCTAGCCCTTTGCTCCGTGGGCCTCTAATCATCGCTCATGTCGCAGCTGAAAGGGCACCTCTTCATGAGGCCTTGCTCCAGACACCCCTCCCCCAAAGTTCCACCATCCCTGCACATCACTCTGCTCTGATTCTCTTCAGAGCTCTTATCATATGAAATTATTTTGACTTCTAAGCATCTGTCATAAAAAAAAAAAAAAATTCTGGAGCCTTCTACTGTTCAACTCAATGAAAAAAACCACGCCCACATGGCTGTCGCATGTTCTGAAAGGCCCAAGCTTCACGTTTGCAGTCACTTCCCCCATCTCCACTCCAATTCCCACCTCTGGACCATCTCCCGAGGTGAATGCCATGTTTCCCAAATTTTTACTTAACATATTTTCTAAATTGACTCTTATTTTTAACTTAGATTTACTTTAAAAGGAAACTTGAGATGGCATCATAAATGGGAGATAAGCCTCAAATAAATAAGATCTAAATAAAATAGTCTTATATTCTAGCTACAGTCTGGATGGTACCTCTCATTCTGTTAGAGGTCACACTGGTACCATGTTCAGGACAAGCTCCTACCGACGGAGACTTTCTTTTTGATTACTCAGACGACTGAAAGGTGATTTGGGAGGGGAATATCTTTCTCAATAGGGTTCAAAACTTTCTGCAGTTTTGAACTGTAGAACTGGAGGCCATCTTTTGGGCCACTGGGGTGTGGGTCCCTTCTTTAAGCAATGGAATGTTAAAGCTTCTCAAAATGGCAACTGAGTTTCAGCTCTCTCAACAACTCTGATAGGTGGGCAGGCATGGCTAGGATGCCAGGGCAGCATTCGTCATGAAAGAAAGAGTAGTGCCAGAGGAGGGTGAAGCTGATGATGGGCACAGGTTACAGGAGAGCTGGCAGATAGATAACCTCATGTGTTTGCTGAAGCTGTTCCCATTGCCGAGAACAACGCTGTCCTTAAAATCCCATCACCATCTTTGAAGCCAGTGCAAATCCTGATTTTTTCAGGTCAACCGCAGACCCTATGCCAGTAAGAATTATTGTCTCCCCCAGATATCCTGAGAGCACTATGATAGAACTTCTAGTCCAGTATTTATATCATACTGACTTGGACTAAATGATGTGTGTATGAATCTGTCTGCCCTGTTGGGTGGTGAGACCCCAGAAGGCAAAGGTTTTTGTCTTATTCATCTTTATAGCTTTCATAAGAGCTAGAACAGTGCCTGGAGTATATCATGTGCTCAACAAAGGCTTGTTGGCTAAATTCAAAGCAGTAACAGAGGGTCAGATCTAAAAAAATTAAGGATATACTTCCCATTGAAATTATTTTCCTTGTAATACTTTATATAAACACCTGTCTGAGCAGAACCATCAACCTGTAAGAAATGGTTTAAACTCTCCGTTCTTCATATTGTTTTACAAAACTAAACAATGAAAGATATTGATGGATTTTAGACCGCCACCCAAGTTTATATTCAGCCATGTCTTCTTTGAGAAGTGGCTTTAAATTGTTTTTCTGCTCTTGGAAGATAATTTGGCATTTTACTACAGGTTAATTCTAAATTCTGAAAAAAACGTTTAAATTATTGTGAATCATTCCTCCTACTCTATTCCATTACAGAGCTATAAAAATGTCAATAGTCAAGGCAGTTTGAGCATTACATCAGGGAATTAATCATTGCCCCACATGCCTCGTGAGAACACACTCAATGCACAGGAAGTAGCACAGTGTCAAAATCGACACGTATCAGTACTTCAATCAGCAATCCTGTTAACACTACCTTCCCCCAAAATCATTTCAGGCAGATAAAGCAGGAAGACTGCAGATACAGGTTTTTTTTTTTAATCTCTTTTCAAAGCTGTATAGAAATAGAATTCACTTCGAGGAGCCATCACAGACTTCCCTCTGTGGAATGTGAATAAAGACTTTGGTTCGACTTTCTGCAAACTTTGTAACTTTGGCATGAGCCTTCCTCAAAGAACCATGCTTCTGAAAAGAGTTTCAACTCTTGCTGTTGCATAAGGAGAAGGGAAGGAATAGACGTTACATCAGCCTTGGTGCTGAGCATATTCATGATTTAACTTCTGTGGCCTCACAGCAGGGAGGAAAGAGATGGAGAACTATACAGCAGTGAATCCCAGACACCCTAGTGGAAAGAACTACTGTTATTTTATGTACTACTAAGAAAGAAAAACACTGCCAATTAAATTATGACACACCGTTGATTGTAGGACATGCTTTGATTTCAGAGATGTTACAATGGGAAAACCTGTGCATCTCAGAACAGACGAGCTGTGGATTTTATTTATTTATTTATTTTCGGTACGCGGGCCTCTCACTGTTGTGGCCTCTCCCGTTAGCGGAGCACAGGCTCCGGACGCTCAGGCTCAGCGGCCATGGCTCACGGGCCCAGCCGCTCCGCGGCATGTGGGATCCTCCCAGACCGGGGCACGAACCCACGTCCCCTGCATCGGCAGGCGGACTCCCAACCACTGCGCCACCAGGGAAGCCCCGAGCTGTGGATTTTAAACAGTGCTAATGAGTTCCTCTGCATTTCATGCAAAAATAATAATAAGCCCCAGAATGCATAAAATGCTAGCCTTGAATCTGACCTTCCTTCGGACAGTCTCCTCCATCTTCTCCAGGATTCACAGCTAAGTGGTTTTGGAAACAACCGAAATAAAACCAAGCACTTCCTATGGTCCCTTCCTGAGGGGTCTCCAAGACTGAGTTGCCAGATAAGATACAGGATGTCCAGTTACATTTGAATTTCAGATAAACGACGAATATTTTTTAGTATACGTATGTCCCCGATACTGCATGAGATATAGTAAAACAAATTAACTGAGTGCCCTGTATTTTTATTTACTAAATCTGGCAGCTGTGCTCCCAGGGTAATTCTGACTGCATTTGACCTTCACCACATGCTTTTTACTTTAAGGACCTTAACCTTTACCTGTCAGGAGCCTCCAGTAATACTTCAGTCACTTCTTACAACAACTCTGAGAGGTAGGAATTATTGCTGGTATCTTAGGGCTGAAGGAGCTAAATTTCCTCCTCAGACTTGAATGTCTCATTAGATTAGTTTGGTTTGGTTTGAATCCTGATCACGGCTGTTAATCCTTTCACACAGTAGTTAGGGTCCAAAAGATAAAGGTCACTGGGAAACCGTGAAGATGGTAAAGGTACTTTTACCCCTGGAAACAACCTCTGTGGGTTGGTCATTGGTCACTGTCAGGGGACAGGATATCCAGCATATAATAATAATAACAATAGTCATGATAATAATAGTCATGGTAGCAGCAGCAGCAAACCCTCAGCACCTCTTACTACGTGTCACGCACATCACTAATCACACCTCTTACTACTCCCTTTTTACAGTTCCAGAGCAGGGTTTGCAAAGGAAAGCCTCCATACTGTCGACTGAGTCGTAGGCAACGGGTTTAAAGGCAAAGGTATTATTTCTGTTACGTGTATGGCCTCTGTCTATACACACAATCTTCTCTCAAATGCACTGCTTCTCAAGTGCCTGAGAAGTTTGAAAAGAATCCCCACACCCAGGCTGCCCCCAGACCAATTAAATCAGAATCCCTGGGGCGGAGCCAGGCGTCTGTAGTTTTTAAAGTTCTCTATGTGATTGCAGTGGGCAGCCGCGGTTGAGCACGGCCGTTCTAAGGAAAGCTACACGCTTCCATCTGGGGCTTTTAGGAGGGAAACCCCTAAGTTTTAAAAACCATATACAACAGAGCTTTGCAAATACAATTAGTTTTTGTTTTACTTATTTCCTGTTTTCCATAGACAACTTATAAGCATTGGCACAACGTTGCCATCTGTAAGGCATATGACAATAGCAGACGGGAGCTTAATAACCGAAGAGGCATTAACGTTTGCAGGCCCTAAATTATTTGCGTTCATCTGGTACGATCTGTGTGATGAGACCACTTAATGCTGGATTTCAACACCAGAAGTGGGAAGGCCATATTGCCTGGGCTTTGCATCGTTCCTTGTCATCCTATTGAATTGTTACAAGATGGATTTATAACAGACCTAAAGCTAGTATCAAAATGAAAATCAGTTCCTGAGTAGAAAAATCACAATCCCGTTTGCCTCGCCTGTAGCCATTGCGTCATATCTGCTTCTGCAAGGAGGGCAATGACTTTTTAATGTGGTTTTCTTCCACTAAGGAGAATTAAATCTATGTGGCAAAACGTAAAACCAGTGTGCTGGCAGCCAGATTCTGAGCGGAAGATCCATGACATGTTTGTGTCCTGGTTATATGCTAATGAAACTCATTTAGGCTCAAACTTACGCCAAGTAGAAATAGTGCTCAGCTGGAGGGCCAGGCTATCTTTGTTCCCTCACTGTTTTGCCTTCTGTATCAAAGTTTGCTCTGAAATAATGGGGACATTTCTCCATCGGCTGCAAGCTGCCAGGGTGGGGCCGGGGGGTGTCTCTGGGTTAGAGTGAGAATGAGTTGGGCCTGAAATAGCAAACTCCACTATTTTAGTCGTGAGGCTTTTTTTCCTGAGTCAGCAGGCTCCTTTGTCAAAGGATCTGGCTTTTGGGTGACGGTACCCGGTGAGCTGCAGCAGGATCTGCGGAGCTGTTCACTCTTTGGTGGCACTGCACTTCCTCCAGGATAGACTTAAAAGGCAAAATTTGCCGGGGACACCCCTGGCACTACTGCTCCTTGCTGGGTAATCTCCAATAGGTGAATGAACTTCCTCGGCACTCAATTTCTTCCTTGGTGAGGAGTGAAGCAGTGCCTGCCTTGTGTGTGGACTATAGTAAGGATTAAACGAAATGATGCACAAGGAAATAATACGTGGAGAAGAAACCTCCCTTTACATCGTGAACACTAGTTATCATTGGTGCTATTAGTTTGCCTCAATCTCCCTAAACGACTTAACACGAAATAGTACATTGTGCCTCCTGTAAGAATTTATACCCTCAGCATTTTACAGTGTGCAGAGCCACGCACAGGAATAACAAATTCAGTTACTAAAACTAAATTGCAATAGGAGACTAAGGTGAAAAACTGACCTCTTCTAAAGAAGAGAGTTCTGACAACACCCTCTCTCTCTCTCTGATAGAATTGAAATTTGATTCACTCAATATGTAAATCGGAGACATATACAAATGTTTTTAAAATAAATATGGGTGTCTGAAGAGGATTTTTAAAGGGTTCCTTTGTCTAAGACCAACTGTTATTTTTTGCTGCTTCCTCATTTAATTTTTTATTTAGTTTTTCTTTGTTTTTTACCATTTGCCTGCTTGAAGCCTCTTTTAATGCATGTACTCTTTTATTTCTTACTCAGTACTCGTGGCCCTTCTATTCATTACTCTCATAAATTAGCCCGGGCTGTTTTGGCTCGCTGAGCAAAACTGCTCAGAGCTCATATAACAGAGGCTAAGGCAAAGAGAAGAGGACGTAAGCCCCAGGCCAGCTTGGGGAACGATTGTGGGTAGGTGGCAAACGTAATGCCTTCAGCGTCTGGGAAGTAAAACGAATGGATGATGCTGGGCAAGCGCGATGTTTGAGAGTGGTGAGGGTTTTGGTCAATGCAGAATGTCCCCCGTCGGTGACGCCCACTCCCGACCTCAGCAGATAATTACAAGGCGGTGAAGGGACCACATGTAGCAGCCTAATCTAGTTATTGTATTACAAAAGCTGGAGATGTGGATCTGTACACAAAACCTCCCCATTTTCAAATTCTGGCAACTAATACGATGAAAAGGAAGACACGCGTGCCCCCGGCCTCTGATTTGCGAATGCTGTTTGGCCGCTCCCCCAAGACTTGTTCGCGGAGATCCCAAGGGCCTATTAATGAGCCTAGTTTTCTTCTCCGAAGCTCCAGAAACATGACAAAGAGAAGGAGGACTCCCCAGCCTTGTGGAGATCGGAGGAGGAGATGGCAGCCGAAGCCGCGGCGCTGCGGGGCTACTTTCAGTGACGCAGGTAAAGACTGTAGGTTTACTTTATCATCGCTCAGAACCCCACCGCCCGCAAGAACCTCACTCAAGAAATAATGAGGATTGGGCTTCCCTGGTGGCGCAGTGGTTGAGAGTCCGCCTGACGATGCAGGAGACGCGGGTTCGTGCCCCGGTCCGGGAGGATCCCACATGCCGCGGAGCGGCTGGGCCCGTGAGCCATGGCCGCTGAGCCTGCGCGTCCGGAGCCTGTGCCCCTCAACGGGAGAGGCCACAACAGTGAGAGGCCCGCGTACCGAAAAGAAATAATGAGGATGCAGAAAAGCAGCCGCACCCACTTTCTACAGTGGTGGTTGCACAAACATTAAAGCCCGAGTGGAGAGGACCCTGATGCTTGAGGCACTTGGTCCAACCTCTGGGTCTCTCTTCCCGACTCCCCATCACCTTCTACATACCGCTCCGTTCTGTTCCCTTCCTTCCAGCCCACCCCAGGCCCTTGTCCCCTCTGTCCTCTCCATTCCTGCCCCTCTGCAAGCCAGTCTCCACAGAGCAGCTGGAGGTAGTTTGTAAGGAAGGCAAACCCGATCCTTTAAAACATCAAAACCCTTCCAGGGAGTCCCACTGCCCTCAGGCTCAACTCTCAGACTCCCGTCAGGCTGCGGGGAGCCCTGAAACAGCTCCGCCACACCCAGGCAGGCTCTCCCTGCGCTTGGGCCGCTATTCGGTAAACTGGCCCCTTGGCTTTGGCTGCCGGGAAGCTCAGGCCAGGCAAAGAGAATTCTCTCTTCCCGTTAATGATGTTTTACTATCAGGAGATCACAGATTTAAGACTCTGATGGAAAGCTACAGCCAACCTCCTTTCCACATTTTTACACAATGTCAAGGGACTCGTGCATCTTCTGAAATGCCTTAATAAATAGTGTGCCCGTGAAATCTTGGGGCCTACCTTGAGTAAAAAAAAGTATTCGTTTTCTGAAATTCAAATTTATCTGGGTCCTGTATTTTATCTGGCACCCCTGTTAATAAACCTCCTTAGGAATTATGGACCCCAGATAAAGAGCCTCCTCTCTAAATTGCTTTTCTTTTCTAAAATCGTCTGCTTCATCTGGTCTTGTGTGAATGTGTTTATGTTATAAGCAGCTGAAGTAGATCAGATACAAATGAAAAATGCAATTAGTGAACAAATACTGGTAGCAGCTGAATTATGTCAAATTGTATCAACCACTTGGTAGTTATGACTTTTAGCTAGAAAACACATTGGTTGTAGTATTATGTTTTCATTTGGAAATGTAAGTCTATTTTGGTGAGTTTAAAATACATGTGCATTTCTTGGTCTTTCTCTCCCCACCTCCTCTTTAGAGACCCCGTGTCAGCTACCTCCCCCTCCATTACTGTTCACGTATGCTGTGTGCTCAGGCCCTTGCATTCTAGAAAGCTTATTTCATTCTCCCATGTCACTGGCTTGTCAGCTCTGCACCCAGTTGCCTGAAGGGATATAGCGTGGTGGTAGCAGAAGCTGTCTTTGATATTTTATTTTTAACCTTTTCCACCGCTGTTCACCTTCTCATCTCTCCCCTTCTCTCCTCCACCTCCCCTTAGGTTCTAGCTAGTTTACCTAAGAACATAGGCCTATGGGCATGAATGCAAACCCTGTTCTATTCCTCTTCTGAAAGCCGGTGTGTCATTTTGGGATGTCCTGTTCAAATGGGGTCACCATTCTTCAGACTCAACTTTCTAGGCTGAATTTTTTTCTTTTTGGGTTTCTTATGTAATGGGCAGTTTCAGGGAGAGGCAGGAGAGGCAGGAAAGCTCCAGGCTGTTCCTGAGGCCTGCTGAATTGTAGGGTTCTATCTTACAGGTGTTTTCTAGACTGTTTAGAGAATGTAAACTTCTTACCCAAGTTTCCTGTACACTCTGCTTTGTCAGTTTTTGCTTCTGTCTTGCCTTGAGGCCTAACTCCCCTGTCTGCCAGGTGAATCCACTTGCCTCCTAAGTCTTGCCAGAAAGATATCCACCTTAACTTGTCACACAGACTGTTGCCAGAGAGCCTGTGCATTTCTCAATGAACTAACATTAACCGCTCTCTTTAAGGGTCTTTTGCTACAGACGAAACAAATCACCTTCAGTTCTCCCAGCAGGCAGACGTGGCGAATGAGAACAGGAGGGATAAGGCGGCCAGTGAGCACACAGCTAGTAACGTGGCGGTGAGGGACTTAAACATGGGCCCTAAGATTTCACCAAGAGCATCCTCACCACCTGTAGTGTGAAACAGGGACTGTATATGGTTCTCTTTAGAGACAAAGGGGAAAGGAAACATTCATCTAGGAAACCTGATCATGGAGTTGGTCCACCTGGATCTTTGATACCCACTCTCCTCCCTTTTCAAAGTGCACCTATCCACCGAATGTTTACACAATGTTAAGGGGTTCGTGGAACTTTCTGAAGTTGGTTAACAAATAGGGCTGTCATGCACGATATGGATGTACCTAGACTTAGGTACTTAGGTACTGAATAAAACGGTATTCAGTATTTATCTGAAATTCAGATAAACTTGGCCTCTCCAAGCTCTCCTGAGTATACCCTCAGCAGCAAGTCCAGTCAGTGTCGGGCAGAGCCAGTTCAAAGGCTCTGATGTCGTTCACTGTGCACAGCTGCACGCTTCACAGCACACACACAGGCAGATACAACGGGGCTCAGCCCCGGGGTCGATGACTATCGCCCACATTACCGAGAATTTACGAGACCTGGGTTCTGTTATTTTCCCATCTTGCAGGTGATGACAAAACTGAGACTCACTCAGTGATTTAAGTGTTACTCTACGGTAAACGGCGAGTAAATGGTCGAGCTCAGACCTGAACCTAGTTCCACCCCGAAAGCCCTTCCCTTCGTCTCTCACCACCCACCTCTTGCTTGGAAGAGCCCGTGTGTCCAGCCAGCACCGCCACCCTATCCCAGCCCCCCTGTACCTTCCAAATCGTCTCTTCAGCCTCTTCACCCGCTCTACTGGCCTCGCCGGCCCTTCGGCGAGGACGTGCCTCCCCTGCTGGGCTTCCTCGCCATCCTGTTCATCACCCTCCAGCACCTGCCTCCCCAGCAGCAGCCAGCCAGGCTGCAGGGGGCTGAGCTCGCACCCGCTGACTACCAGACCTGCCGACTCCTGCCCTCTTTTCTCCACCAGTCGACTGCGTGCCTACGTCACATGACCTTGAGCGTGGGCAGTGTGTTGCACGAATTTCATTTATTCCCATTTTGTCATGATTTTTCTCATCTGTGTGAGATTCACCTTTAAAATTTCAGGTTATCTTAAACTTTATATCTTAGCCTCAATGAGAAACAAGTATTACTTATTATTAGAAGTTAAGCATAAAAAATAAACCATGAAAGAAAAACAGTGCGGATGAATTCCAGCTCTGCATAGTTGCTTGCCTGTTGCTATCAGCACTGAGGTTGCCGGTCATCCTTAGAGAGGTTGGCACCAAACCAAGGCTCTCCATTTGCCCTATTCAAAAGGATTAAAAGAGAATTACCTACAGAGGGATTCAGTGTAGATCAGCTAAAATGATCTTAAACAGGCCAACGATACCCATCTTTGGAAAACAGCAGTAGAGGTCAGAATCCAAAACCTGACCAAGCTGACTCCAGACCTGCTCCAGCCCCTAAGCTAGTTCTCCCCGTGTCTCTCCCCCAGCACAGGGAAAAGCACGCGGGAGGCCAGAGCGAGCTTCCCTGGGGATGCGAGGCCGCTGACTGGTACCTAGATGAAGGACTCCAGGCAGGAAGCCCTGCACCACACCCCACAGGCACGCTCCGGCTCTGGGCCGATTGGATCTGTTTGCCATTCGTCTACCTTAACAACCAGCGTACTGCCGAGAAGAATGTCCAGCCTCATGCCCAGAGATGCCCTATCTAGGAAACGGGACTGTAATAGGCAAAGAGCGGCTCTCTGCTGAATGCTTGGTAGGGAAGTACCTAGCAACCCCTCAGTAAGTAATCGACCTTGTTCTGTAGCTTCTTTATGCATAAACCCAGATTAATCCTCAGCATGGACAAGACTGCCAGAGGACCACAGAGATAAACATTCCCAAACTAGAAACCGTTTCCTCTGCCTCTTGAAGCCATCCTTTGTTTGGTTCCAGGAATTCAGCATTTGCCTTCTGCTTAGGTGAATTTATGCATTGCCTCCCCCTGTTGGGCTGAGTTCCTGGGTAGGGGTATTGCCTCCCCGCACTGGGCTGAGTTCCTGGGTAGGGGTTTTGTGATGGCTCTTTTAGTGTATGTTATAAATCATATTAGATGACGGTGGATCTGCGTTTCTTATCTAACCTTGCATCCTTCCTGGAACATAGTATTTTTCTCTAGGTACTCAGTACTTGGGTTTGCTGCCGCGGCACACCCTTGTTTATTATCACCTCCTGTTCCCACTCCCACCCCATGTTGTAATTGGGTGGGGTGTGTTGTAAAATATGCAAGCATCACCCCTAACTCTGATAGAAAGTCAGAGCAGAGCAGGTCTCCACACCCTGCTGTGTCAGCAGAGTTCGTTTGTAATTCATCAAACTCTCCTCTGTGCTTGCCATTACTTTATAGATAATTGGTTGCCTCTCATTTACTTATAACACAGCCGTGCACTTTCAAAGCAACTGAGTCAGCCCAAAACAGCATTATTAGTAGCTACAGATGTACTTGTCGAGGCAAAATTTTGACACTAGAATTTTTGAAAAAATCACCATAATTTCAGCCACAGGACCACACATATCATAATCATGGATAGTCAAAGTGGACGAGAAAGGACAGGTTTACTTATTTAGCACACATTCTGGTCACTGAATTGTACCTTTTGAAATCTACCCCAACAGCTTAGAAAAAAATCTCAGCCTTCTCCAAGAGGGTCTCCTCTCACCTCAGCAGCCTCCAATGAGAAAGACCCAAGGAGCAGATCATAGTATTCATGTTTCCTCAGGGAAGAGGAAGAGTTAACTTCAGCTCCTTGGCCAATTCAGTCCTAAGCCCACTAGGTAATCCCCATGTCGGGGTCTCTTCAATACCAAGGAAAGTGTTGGCCAGCACTCCTTCAGCCCGTCCCCAGATTGATACAAGAAAAGATTTTCTTTAGCACGGAAGTGTAAGAGACGATCCCTTGCCCTTGTTTAAGGATACTGATACTTTAGTATGTTCTTAAGCGCTTTAGATAAAGGATGCATCATCTTAAACAAAGATATTTTCGTTTGCTTTTTCTTCCTCTCCTGCCCATGTTTCTACTGGATTATGCTGCCTCTTCCCTCCTTCTGTGTAGACTACGTTTACAGAACCAGATTTCAATAGCAAGGAATTAAAAACTCAGTTATTTGGATTAGCTAAATATAAATCAAGCCTCTATGGCCTAAATTGGGAATGGTAAACCACAGAATCATAGAGACTTGAGAAATAATCAAATCTAATGTCCCATTAAATGAGTTATTTTATCATAGCCCGAAAGAAGAACCATTTAGTTATACTTTAAAAACCTCCCTTTATAAACATTCTTTTAGATAAGTCCACCCCCATGGCTCCAAAATGGGTTTTTAGTTCTGTTTCATTATTTTTAAAATGCTTTACCAAGATCCAGCTTTCTCTAAAATGTCCCTAATAGTTCAGGCAAAAGATTTCCCAGGCCAGTAATGGTTAAAAGAAATCTACCGAACTGTTCTGCTGAGATTTCATTCGACTGGTGGGAGAAGTGACTAGTGTCCTGTAGGCAATTTTAACTCTTCTGAACCTTGGAAATACATGATCCATCAGCACGGAGTCTCCTTTTCGGAAAAGTGTAGTCCAAATCCCAAAAGTAAATTTTAAAAGTTTCAAGCTTGGGACTTCCCTGGTGGTCCAGTGGTTAAGAATCCGTCTTGCAATGCAGGGGACACCCGTTCGATCCCTGGTCAGGGAGCTAAGATCCCACATGCCTCAGGGCAACTAAGCCCGCGAGCCGCAGCTACAGAGCCCACACACTCTGGAGCCCGTGCGCCACAACTAGAGAGAAGCCCGTGCACCGCAATGAAAGATCCCGCATGCCGCAACTAAGACCCGACGCAGCCAAAAAATATTAATTTTTTAAAAAGTTTCAAGCTTTCCTTGCATCTTGCAAAATGATGATAAAGCCTATCATCACCATCATCTTCATCCTCGTCTCCAGAAATGGATACTTTATCACATATCAACCCGCATACTCTCATATGGCAGAAACCTTCTAGAAATGTCTACCCACTGCCAAGACTCTTCTTTTTCTACTTGCTTCTCTCCACTCTTCCACTCTTCTCATTTTGTCTTTGTCTCTGCCAGAAAGGAAGGTGGGGGGAAAAGACCCTCCTAGAGGTTGTGGGCAGTTAATATGAAGAAAGGCTCTGAAAATTCACCTGAATAATCTTTGACTCATCATTTACTACTAGCTATGCAGTAGCTATGCAGTTCACTCCAGCCTATGCCTAACCTGTCCCTCAGCCACCTCTTATATCGTAAGTGCTCCATTATTTTGACACTCCAGGGGCATCAATCAGGTTATCATGTGGGCATGCAACCAGTCAATTCAGGATACACTATCAAAAGCAGCTCTAAATTGTGCTCCTTCTGGATTTAATACTTCTCTGAGGATCCAGAGGACACTTTAGTATCTTCTACTACCTCCAGTTTATAACGAATGGTGGGCCATGGAGACTGCGAGGGCCCATCAGCTATGCCAACGTGGAGATGCGTTATGTTCCCTCTGATTTCTATTTTAAAGATAATAAACGATGGAGAGGTTTGAGTTATGAGAAATTAGTTCAAACAGTAATTAAAGAACAAAACCTGTAGGGCAGGCTGTTTCGAGACCACCAAAAAAGAAGTGTGGCTTCTGCTTCTAACAGACCAAATAATCTGAATCAACCTACCCACTGTGTTCAACTAGAAAAATTACACAAGAGTATAAGAAAACATCTGTTAAAGGTAAAAAGGTATCACGAGAGTACAGGGTCAAGATCCAAGAAAGGACAGAAATGCAGAGAGAGGAGCCCAGGATGAAGGGTTGCCTGTCCCCTGAAGGCATCGATGAGTCTTAGAGAGGCAGATGGAGCTAAAGCAATAAAAGCTGGGGTGCCAATGGCAGGGCCCTCTCTAAATCTCCCATACCTGGATGGGAATGTGAAGATCTGGGAAAGTGATGCCTTTGGAGAAAGAGTGAGCCAGATGTAAACCAGCCCTGGTATCAACTGCAGCCCAATTTCAAAACGTCTGGGCAGTTGAGAAAGTCTCAGTCCCAGAAATTGAAGTAAGGTGATTCTAAATTGCTAGTCCCATGGGGTTCCTGGAAGAAGCAAAGAAAAAAATAACCTCTGGAAGAAAATAAATCCATTCAAGATCTTAAATTATTTCTGTAAATAATTTTTTTTCAAATAGAATGCCCAATACGAGTGTGTATACATACACACGCAGACACACACTCTGCACAGTAATATGAGGAGACAAGTCAATATAAACAAGGTTAGAATCCCCAGACACAGCCATTAAAATAACTGTGTTTACTTTCTTTTGGGATAGAAAGGACCAGGTTGAAAAAAAAATTCAGCAGAAAGCCGGAATCTATTAAAAGTACAGAGATGATGTGAAAAAGAACCAAACAGAAATTCTATAACTGAAAAATACAGTAGCCCAATGAATGAAGTTAGCAGCATATTTTTTACAGGCAGAAAAAGCATTAGTGAACTTAAAGATGAGCCATATGAAAATATTCAGAATGAACCATGAAGAGATGAAAGGAGAGTGGGAAAAAGTATGAGAGGTCAGAAGATACAGAACATTCTGAGAAAGTCTAATAGATACTTACATACAGTTCCAAAATAGGGTTCTAGTGGAAGACATACTTAAAGAGACAATGGCTGCGAATGTTTCAAAACTGGCAAAAGTCATCAATCCAACTATTCGAGACCACACCAAACCCAGAGTGGGGGGTATAGAATACGCACCTAGGCACATCATGTAAAACTGCAGAAAATCAGATCCAAAGAGTAATTTGTTAGATTTAATAGTAAAAAGAAAAAAAAAAAAAAACTGACTTTCAATGGAGTAATAATTAGACCAAAGACAACAACAGAAAAATCAAAGGACCATGGAATGACATCTCTAAAGAGCTGAAAAAAACAGCTGCCAGCCTAGATTCCATACCCAGTTCATATATCCTTATAGAATGAAGATGAAACAAACATATTTCCTGATGGAAGCTGAGAGGATTCACCACCAGCAGACTCATACAAAAGGGATTCTAAAGAAGGAGAAATCAAGTAGAAATTGGAAACAATTTTGAACTGAATGAAGAAGGCTAAAACTTGTGGATGCAACCAAAGGTGTGTTCAGAGGGTGATTTACTTTTAATTATGACTCATATGCATTTATTAGAAAAAAATTAAAGCTAAAAGGTAATATGCTAAACATCTTTGTGGATATTGCAGTCATTAAAAAGGAGAAGAGCATATAATGAATAATCTTAGACCAATAAGTTTGAAAATTGGGATTAAATTTATTTTTCTAGAAAAAATGCAGTTTACCCAAACTGACACTAAGTGAAAAATATGAATAATTTGATAACTATTAAAGAACTCAAACCTGAATTAAAACCCTTCTCACAAAGAAAATGTCAGGCCCAGATAGCTTTACTGGTGAATTCTACCATACAGTTAAGAAAGAAACAAGAATCTGAATAAGATTCTCAATAAGAATCTTATGACTGGGGCTTCCCTGGTGGCGCAGTGGTTGAGAGCCCGCCTGCCGATGCAGGGGACACGGGTTCGTGCCCCGGTCCGGGAAGATCCCACATGCCGCGAAGCGGCTGGGCCTATGAGCCATGGCCGCTGAGTCTGCGCGTCCAGAGCCTGTGCTCCACAATGGGAGAGGCCACAACAGTGAGAGGCCCACGTACAGCAAAAAAAAAAAAAAAAAAAAAACTGGTGGAACAAATTCTGCCAGAGAAAAGGAAAAAGAAAAACCTCTCCCACTTCTCAATTTGTTGTATGAGTTGCCTTACACATGCACCTGACAGGAACATAACAGAAAGGAAAAAGACAGACTAATTGCACATGGAAACACAGATGCCACCGTCTTTAAAGGATACCCTATAGGTAGACAGACAGATTAATTGCAATGTGTGTGCACGATCTATGAAAAGAATAACACATTAGACTAATCTTATGCCTTTCACCAGAATAATAAAGGATAAGTGATAGGATCATCTCAGTAGATGCCAAAAAAAAGTTGATCAAATTCAACATCCAACTTCATAAACGTAAAAGTTCTAGAAAAACTAGAGCTAGGAAGGAATCTGTACTTAAGGATGAAATGTTGAACACTATTCATCTGAGACTGCTATGAGATAAGAATACGCACTATTAGCCCTGCTATTTCACAGTGTACCCAAGGTCCCAGGTAGTACAGTAAGGCAAGAACAATAAATAAAAGGATAGGAGGATTAGAAAGGAAGGAATAAAACTGTCATTATTGGTATACAATATGATGCATGCAGAAAACTCAAAAGAATCTACTGAGAGACAATTAAAATTAATCAGAAAGCTTAGCAAGGCCTCTGAATATAAGATCAACATATGCAAGTTTTGAATTTCTCGGCCATTGTCTTAGCTCAGGCTATCATAACAAAATACAATAGACTGGGTAGCTTAAATAACAGATAATTATTTCTTACATCTGGAGGCTAGAAGTCTAAGATAAGGGCGCCAACATGGTTGGGTTCTGGCGAGAGCCCTCTTCCCGGCCTGTAGCTGTCTACCTTCTCACTGTGTCCTCCTGTGGAGAAGAGAGAGTGAGCTTTAATCTCACTCTTCTTATAAGGACACTAGTCCCATTGTGGGGCCTCTACCCTCATGATCTCATCTAAACCTGTCTACCTCCTAAAGGCCATATCTCCAATTACTATCACATTGGGAGTTAGAGCTTCAATGTGTGAATTTGGGGGGCACACAAACCATCCATAAAACCACACAGGGTATGAAAAAATGTAAAGTTAGTTTCTATTAATATCAGAAATCAAATGCCTAGGAATAATTAAAGATATGCGAGCTTCTAGACAGAAAACTAAAATGTTATTAAGAGGCATTAAAGAAGAATTAAATAAATGGAGACATGAGTGACTCAGTTTTATAAAGACTCAAGTCTTCTCAGATTTACCTATAAATTTAATGCTACTCAGATTTACCTATAAATTTAGTGCTGTCTCACATTTACCTATAAATTTAATGCCGTAATTTTTGGTGGTGGTGGTGGGTTTTTTTTTTTTGTAAAATTGGAAAAATTAGTTCTAAAACACTGATGGAAATATAGCCAGAGACGATTAAAAGAACAAGACAGGAGTATAGGAGGGCTTACTCTAAAGGATATTGACTTATTACAAGGCTACAAAAGTTAAGAGAGCATGCTGTTGGTACAAGGATAAATAGAGTGATGGAACAAACTAGAAAGCCCAGAAACAGATCCAGGCACATATGAACACTTGATATAAGATAAAAATGACATCACAGAACTATGGGGAAAGGAAAATCTTTTCAACGAATGGTTCTGGAAAAATTGGATATCCATGTAGAAAACTAATGAAACTATACCCTACCTCATACCATATGCAAAAGTCAGTTCCAGGTGGATTATAATTCAAAATCTGAAGTGCAAATTTAGAAGGGAATATAGGAGAATATTGTCATGGTCTTGCTATCGGGCAAGACTTTTTAAATAGGGCAGAAAGCATTATTATTAAAAAAGATTGATAAACTGGACTACATTCAAATTAGTTTTATCAAAGACACCATTAAGGGAGAGTAAGAGAGAAAAATGCAAGACACGGAGTGGGAGAAGCTATTTGCCACATATACAACCAATGAAGGGCCAGTATCCAGAAGGTAATATTTTTAAAGAAAAAGAAAAAAATGTATAAGCCAATTAGAGAAAGTCAACAGCCTAGTAGAAAATACAAAAAAGGATTTGAACACACACTTCATAAAAAATAGGTCTCAAAATGGCCAGTAATCCTTAGTCACCAGGGAAACGTATACGTTAAACACAATGAAATACCACTATAATACCCACCACAATAGTCAAAATTGTAAAAGACTGAAAATATCAAGTGTCTAAAGAATGCAGAACAACAGAAACACGAATACATACTGTGAGACTGCACTCGCATAAAGTTCAAAAACAGACAAAACTAAATTATAGCGTTTAGAGATACATTCATTTACAGGGTAAAACTATAAAGGAAAGCAAGGAAGCAATCATCATAGAATCAGCCCAGTGGTGACCTTTGTGGAGGAGGCAAGGAGGAGCTTTCGACTGGGGAAGGGAGTGTGGAGTGAGAGGGTGGAAGGGCTGGCAATGTTCTGTTCCTTGTCATGGGTGGGTGGCAAGAAACATTGGCTTTTTTTTTTTTTTTTTTTTGCGGCACGCGGGCCTCTCACCGTTGTGGCCTCTCCCGTTGCGGAGCACAGGCTCCGGACGCGCAGGCTCAGCGGCCATGGCTCACGGGCCCAGCCGCCCCGCGGCATGTGGGATCTTCCCGGACCGGGGCACGAACCCGTGTCCCCTGCATCGGCAGGCGGACTCTCAACCACTGTGCCACCAGGGAAGCCCGACACGTTGGCTTTGTATTAATTCTGTGAGCTCTATACATGCACACACACACACACTTTTCTGTATATGTTATATTTCGCCGTAACAAGGACTAAAAATAAATCAGATAAATGAAAAATTTTAAGTTAAGGACAAAAGAAAAGGAAGGAAGAGATTGACTTTAATGTATGGTTTAATTGCTGGCTGGATATTCAATTATTCCAGGATAAGTTTAAACGGAAAAGAATAATTGCCGCATATATTCTTCACAGACACTCCACTACTGAAACGGAGCAGGACCCTATGGTCCTTTCCCCATGTGTCCTCAGCCTGCCTTCTGTCTGTGAAAAAAACTTCAGCCGAAGAATAAGTTTAATCAGACAAGTGAGAAAATGCAGAAACAAAGGAAAACAGTCAAACAGGACAAAACAGTAATAGTTCAGTTAGTAAACAAAGCCAAGAACCTTTAGTTCCTCCTCAAGGGCTATAGATAATATTCACAGCCATGTCCTGTGAGCTGTCTTGTAGATACTGAAACCCCCAGGAGGTGGGAGAAGTCAACTACATGATGACTAGACTGTACCATGTTAGAAGTTGCCATAATTCTGAGAATTGGCCTCAAGGAAGTGGGAACAAACCGACGCTGGAACTGAAGATTAACTGTACCTAAAACAGTCAAGATGACACTGGTCAGACCACCCCGTGACCAGTTTCAAGATGACTGTTGGAGCTGACTGTGCTGTTTCTGCATGCAGCCCCTTCCCCCTCAGCCTGTAAAAGCTCTTGCCCACTGGTAATGGCGGGTGGGGCGGGGGGAGTTGGCCTTTGGACAGGGGTCCGCCTCCATCCCCCCCTCCCCCCCACTCCCATTTGCCGGCATCCAAATTAAAGCAAACTTTCCTTTCCACCAACCTTGCCCCTTTATTGGCTTTTGAGTGGCGAGCAGCCAGACCCCCACTGTCAGTTACACTGTTACATCAGAAAGTCGATTCTCCTCGTCTTGGCCATCCTCCCCGACTTTAAGGGACCATGCTGGCCTAGAAGATCATTATTTCAGGAACTGAGAAGGGGAAACCACCACAGAGGATGCTTCATTATTAATGATTCTTAATGATACCACTTATGGAGATCTCATTATGGGCAAGTTATACCAAGCACTTCGCAGCCTTTGTTTCAGTTAACCCCCACAACAACCCTCTAGTATTGTCCCAATGTTCACATGTGGAAACTAGGCCTACGGTCGCTATAGGACTTTCCCAAGGACTCTCAGGTTATACGTGGAGTCTGGGCAACCCAGGCAGTCTGACTCTGCAGCCCACACTTAACTTTACACTAAAACTGGTGGGTCTCTGTATAGAAATGTCCTCCTCTGCTTAAATCCTAGCTAACTAAAGACAAGAGTTGCACAATGAAGCTGAGGTGCAAGATAGAGCTTACTCTTGCTTCTTCACTAACTTCAGGAAAAGTACCAGTATTTGGTGATTTCTGTGCTGGGGGCTTTGCACAGGTCACTTTATCCAATCATCACAACCACTCTGCCAAAGAGACACTGCTGTCCTGGTTCCCTATGCAGCATTGGCTATGGGCTGAATATTTACCTGAAAACTAAAACTGCATTTGATGAAGAGGAGTGAATCACAGCTAATCCACCGTGGACCATAAGGCATAAGATATTGCATTCCTGGAATCAGTGAGGACTCCCAAGGGCTCCATTCAAAACCTTTCAGTTAGGGTTTCCTTTAGCGATAGGGGGTTTTCACCAAAAGTCTGTAATTAGCCCTTGGATTTCAAAACATTTAGAAAACAGTTGAGAGAGTCAAACAGAAAATAGGATGCGTGTAGCAGACATGGGACTTTGGAACTGCCAACCTCTTCCAAAACCACAGTTGTAAGCATGTGACTCCAGCTTGGCCAGTTAGAGAGCTTCTCTACCGTTTGGTGTATGGACATAGAGAGAGAAGTCCTAGAAGGGGTGATATAGACTAGACTTGAGGCTACTGGCATGCATCCTGCTTATATTTGGAGAAGTCTGATGCAGGACAATCCCCCAGAGGAAAGGGAGACAAAAGATAAAGGGAGGAGAAGAACTGTCTACAGCCACCCCATCCTTCATAGTTAAAAGGTCGAAAAGGCACTTTTCTCTGGAGGCTCATTTGAAATGGAGTTTCCTTAGTTGGCATCAAGAGTCGTGGCTACAACATGGGCCCAGACTGCTTGCCTCCTAGAGGACCTCTTTAACCTTGAGGTTCTAGAACTCAACCACCAACTCTTTGTTGAGGTCCCACTTGGAGCCCAACACTGTCTGAGGCACAGTAGGTGAAGCGCATCCCTGCCCCAGAGATGCTGATGAATCGAAGCGACACGACTGATTTAAGAACAAGCAAGCGTGTAACAGCATTCTGCGCAAGTCGGCAGTACAGTGTCAATCCTACCTGTGGCCAAATCGATTTCTCTACCTTATCCCATCATAAAGTAGTTGACTTTGTGTCAGTTGTGTCTACCACCCCATGCCCACAGACAATTACATGCCCTCCAAGAGCCAGCCCCACGGTCTAGGGTTAGCCAATCAATTTTAATGCACATTTAAGAGATTTTCGAAGTGTGCGAGTCCTCGCGTAAGATGATAGATCACGTAATAATTAAAGCATTAGAAGAGCCCAACTGAGGATTCTCTTTCCACCAGCAGATATCTTTAGGTCAAGAAGGGCTATAAAAACCGGCACATCATTTTCATTCCTTTAAGACAGGCAAAAAATGGCCTTGAATGTAATTAGATGTTCTTAGCAATTTTCCTCTAAAGCTCCATGTCGTGTTCCAGTGAGGCTCCAAAAAAGGTAAGAACTGTGGGCATTCTGAGCTGCAAGCTGATGGGGTGGTATTGTTTTGAAGAAGTGAAAGCCCATGATATTGCATGAGTCATTTTTTAATTAGAAATAAGCCAGAGTCATAGATAGCTATGGGAAAGGGAAGCTTTGTAACAGGGCTCCCCTGAGAACTCTGCCCCCTCTCTTATCTCTCGGGCGACTCCTGCAGATTCCAGAGTTATCCATTTGGAAAATGCTCAAGGCAGTAAATCAGCATTTATCTGTGACGCCCCTATCAAGGGTTTGCTTTATACTCTCCTTTCAATGATCTGTTGTCTATCTGAGCAGGTTTTTTTTTTTTTTTTTTTCCTCTTTTTAAGTTTGACGATCTTGTTTGTGGTTAATTTTTATTTCTTTAATCCTTCAAAAGAATGACACTCAATGGAAATGAAAAGTAGTGCAAAAGTTTAAAAGAAAATTATTTCCAATAAAACCTAAGAACTCCCCTCATTCTGGGTAAGGTTTCATGATGCTGCAGTTAAAAATATAGCTTCTTTATATAGAATATCTTATGTCAACTGTTGACCTGACTCTTAAAATACCCATCTATACCCTCAAACTCACCCGAGGTCATACAAAAGAATGAACATATTAAAATAGGAAATATGTTAAGCTTATGATCCTTTTAAATGGGACATCAGATCATGTCCCTCCCCTATGCTTTGTAAAGCCAACCAGGACCTAATCACAGGAGGCCTTGTAGGCCACAGAGAAGGACTCCGGGTAGGATCCAGTCTCATCTCCCCTGACTCTGCCCCACACTCTTGCCTCCAGCTTTCCTGCTCCCTGGCAGTTACTAGATTATATCAGACAAGCTCCTGCCTCTGGGCCCTGGCATTTTTTGTCCCTCCTGCCTGGAATTCTCTCCTTTCCTCCCTCCATTCTGTATTTGACTGAAATGTCATCTTCTCAGCAGGGCCTTCCCCAAGTTCCCAACCTAAAATAGAACCCCGTTTCCTCCTATCCCTTAACCTTGCCTTACTTTTCTGCATAGGGCTCACGATCACCTGTCATCATATTATAGACTTATTTGTTTGTCTGTACCTTCCACTAGCAAGTAAGTGTCCGAGGACAGGGCCATTGTCTTTGGAACTTAGAACAGTGCCTGGCATCTCAGGGGTGCTCAAAAACACCGAGTGAATGAATGAGTGACAATATTTCTTTAGAATCTAGACCTTTCTCTGGGCCAGGTACTATACTAAATGCTTCACTTGTGTCATCTTTAGGCCTCATGACAACTCTATGATGTAGATGCTACTATTTTCCTGATATGTAGATGATGGAACTGAGGCACAGGTGGGCAAAGTAAATTGACCAAGGTTGCACAGCTAACAGGTCACAGGCCTAACTTGAGCCCAGAGCCCATGCTCTTAAATATTAAGTCAACCCCTTAGATATGCCCAGGGGTCCCCCACCCCCAGAGCAGCTTCACTGTGTGCTCTCCCCAGAGCCTGCACCCCAGGATACTGTCTTAGAGCAGTGCCGTCCAATAGCAACAGAATGTGAGCTACACATGTCCTGTTACATTTTCCAGAAGGCACGTTAAGGACAGATTAAATTAATGTTAATAATATGTTATATTTACCCAATATATCCAAATTTAATCATATCTTTATAGTATGAAAAATTCCTCATATAAAAATTATACAAATATAAAAAAATAATGTGATATTTTAAATTCTTTGTTTAGAGTAAGTCTTTGAAGGCCGGTAGATATTTTATACTTTCCGCCCATCTCCATTCAGACTAGCCACGTTTTTCAGTGCTCATTCACCATGTGTGGGTGGTAGCTACTATGCTGGACATTGCACCTGTGAAAAGGGGTTGAGCTCTGGAGTTAAGGAGATCTGGTTCCAATCCTGCACTTACTGTGTGACTTTTTCCCAGCTGTTAAACTGGGGTTCTGATATCTACGCCATGGGACTGAAGTGAAGATTAAATGAGTTTTCCATAAGTAAGGCTGCACACACCTAGCACAGGAGCTGGCCAATCGATGCTCTGGACGGATGGCTTTCCCTCCCACCCAGAAAAGAGAAGCTTCTGAGCACAGCCTTCAGGGCCTCTCTCCTCACTCCAGTTGAGCCCTTTGAGCCAGTGCCTCTGCTTCCACTGTCTGCCAGGGGTGGGGAGGTCTCCAGTGGGAGGGACAGAGTGGGGCGGGGGGGGGCCCTGGCTTGAGGCCTTCTCCCCTGGACCATCCACCTGAGCTCTGGAGAACAGGTGAGCCTCCTAGCCCCCTTGCAGGGCACTCTTATAGGGCTCTGCATTTCCCCAGGGGTCTCTTCCTGGACAAAATAACCCTTAAATCCCCAAGGTGAGCAATCAGCTATCTCTCCTATATCAACAGAAGAGAAAGTTTCCATCTCCCTATGGAGAAAAATCCGAGACTCTGAGCATCTTTGGGCTGGAAGGGAGTTTAAAGAGCCATTACTTCAACCTGTGGTTTTACAAAGGAAGAAACTGTGGTCTAGAGAGCAGATACGACTTGCTCAGGCACACACAGTGATGGTACAGGCTTAAAACTAGACCCTTTGCATTGACAGTCTATCTGGACACATGTAGAGATGGAGCCATAGAGATTTCCCTATATGGGCAGCTGACACCTCTCTACGGGATACGTTCACCTTTGTCTTTTCACAATCTGCATTTCATTCTCAGCACTAGAAACTCGGGAGAAGCAGGGTAGTGTGAAATAGGCACTATTCCCAGTAGCCTTCAACTGTGTTTTCTTGCCAGTTTTCTACCCTTGATCTTTTGGTGCCACGTAGAACTTAAACGTAATTCACGTTAGCCTATTTGTGAGTAACTGAAGTAAACCATAACTTATTTGACCATCAGTTTCATAGCATTAAAATACAACATTAAAGATGTCATCTCTGTTTTTGATGAGAGGCTCTGCTTCAGGTAACAGACTTTTATCCATTAGCCTAAGGATTTTTCTGGATTGTAATCTCAGCTTACATACAAGGCAAACGGAACACAGTTCTATCAACTTCAGTGCCTTTTAAATGGTGGAAAGGAAAAGACATAATGACCCCATTAGGCTGTTAAACGTGCTGAACCCCGACAAATTCTCACCGTCACGATCCTTGAGGATTTGTCTATAATCTCTCAGCAAATATACCTTTTATTCAACTACAGAGTTGTAGATACTCCAGACACAAGTGCCATTAATTAAATAACACACTCAGCAAACTCTCAGAACCATTAATTATCAAAGGTAGCCTGTTCCACGCTTGGCTCGAAAATTCTATTATAACAGGAGAGCACAACTAGAGCGAAGGAATAGGCTGGAGGAAGGTCACCCTCAAAAGCACGATAAGAAGAAGCTGCCAGACAAAGTAAATGACAAAGCACGCAGGCCTCTTAGCTCTTCCTTTGCCCCTTGGAGGATTTGAAGGAAGGGAAAGAGTTTCACATTGTAGGGACTTTCTTTCTCAAAATTAGTTTCGTTTGTGGAAGACGGAAGGAAATATGAAGTAATCCTTTTTCATTTCCACTGAGTCTTGGGGAAAAGTAATATCAGCTAAAGATTTAGAGACAAATAAAGGCTGTTCTTCATCAACTCCGTCAGAACGAGGAAGCCTTTTAGGGAGGGTCTTTGCGAGGCACAGATACAGGGACGTGAATGTCCATGGACCAAACAGGGAAGACAGAAGCCTTACTGCCTTCCAGTGGGACACGAGAACATGCCCACGAGCAGCACGAGCTGCCTAGGGGTGGGTTTGCTCTGCTTCGTCTCCCTCCCAACACCTAGCCTCAAAGCTCGTGTAGCTTCATTTCCCAGGACACGAGGGGATGCCGGGCTGCGTAAGTCACTCACAGCCACAAGCGCTGGCATCATGGGGTGTTAGTTTCTGCTGTATAATAAAGTGAATCAGCTATACATATACATATGTTCCCATATCCCCTCCCTCTTTCGTCTCCCTCCCACCCTCCCTATCGCACCCCTCCAGGTGGACACAAAGCACCGAGCTGATCTCCCTGTGCTATGCGGCTGCTTCCCACTAGCTATCTATTTTACGTTTGGTAGTGTATATATGTCCATGCCACTCTCTCACTTCATCCCAGCTCACCCTTCCCCCTCCCCATGTCCTCAAGCCCATTCTCTAGTAGGTCTGCATCTTTATTCCTGTCTTACCCCTAGGTTCTTCATGACATTTTTTCCCTTAGATTCCATATATATGTGTTAGCATACGGTATTTGTCTTTCTCTTTCTGACTTACTTCACTCTGTATGACAGTCTCTAGGTCCATCCACCTCACTACAGATAACTCAATTTCGTTTCTTTTTATGGCTGAGTAATATTCTTTGTGTTTGATCTATCCCTTCAAAGACAAGAGTGACAGTGCTGAGTCTGTGGCCACTCCATAAAGGACAGCCCCGGGGTGAGCCCCGACCCCGCCTCAGGGCAGAGGTCTGCATCTCCCCTCCTGAGGGGGGCTGGCCACATGGTGCCCGGAGCCCCGCTCAAGGTGACAAATGCGGACGATTGGGAAACAGACCCTGTTTAAAGGGAAGTTAAGTAACACCCTCTCATAGTAGGAAGTTGTGTTATTGATCCGCAGGTGTAACCAGCCACAGAGGAACCGTTTTGAGTGAGAAAAAGTGCTGGGAAGTTGCCCTGCTCTCTTGAGTCCATCCTCACATCACTGGGTTTCTGGCCACTGCCCTTGGGGAAGGGTAACCCCTTCCTGGCTGTAAATGGATGGATAATTGCATCGCCTCGGTTCATAGTCAGAGTGGCTCTCTGATCCTTCCCATTTCTTCTCCCCCAGCTTCTTTTTTTACCCAGGTACTGTAAGAGATGGCCATCAGCAGCTTTTGTGGTCCAATTTCTGAGACCAGTTTATTAAGAAAAAACTGAAAAGTAGGGGTCAGGGGTGCCTGCCCTTAGAAAATGGCTCACCTTGCTTTTGCTGTGAGCAAAATGACTTTCCACGGCTGTCTGCCTGTATCTGGAGCCTGCTACAAACCAAGAATTACTTTTTTTTTAAAAAAAGAGAGAGCTATTACAGAGGAATTTTATGTTAGGGTCTCACAGCTTTGTTTTGTGGGCGAGTGTAGTTACTCTGTTTTAAAACCATTTCTGTGTCAGCTTTGGGATGGAGGCAAAACAAGTTAATTTATTCATCCTTGCAGGCAAGAGGCACTACCTTTGATGGACAATACTTGTCCCGTACGTGTGGCTCTGCTAAGAGGGCAGAGGACCGACAGCCTTAGTAGAAGTTGAATATTTGCCACTGAAGGCTCCTGAAACCTGTCTCCAGCAACTGAATTGCTTTGGGCCTTTGGAGCATTTTCCTGGGAGCACACTCTGGAATTGAATGAAGAGAGAGACAAGCTTGGAGGCTTCACCTTCACACTTAATAATTCCCTGCCAGCCCAGGCCACGCTCCAGATGGTTACATCAGAATCTCTAGGGCTGGGGTGAAGGCTTGGTATTGTTTAGACCTCCCCAGGGGGTCTAAACCATAAAGTAGGTGAGAGACACTACTTTAAAGAAACAGGAAGGCAGATTGTGTTTTTACGGTCCCCAAAGTTCCTCTGACACTCTACCAAGGTAGATTACCTGGGGTCAGCTCCCACCCAGGTTCATCTTTAGAAAGAGAGACAGTGATCTGTTTTCTTAGCTTCAAGACAGAAGGGTCCTCCTCCGCTGGGCCTCTAGGATGGAGGAGGGACAGGGTTAATAGGGAAGAGTCTCCTTCATTGACACAGTAAGAAGAGGTTCCCTTGAATATACGCAGAGGGTGGTTGGAACTGTTGGAAACAGAGGACTCTGCCTGATGGAAGCCTGATGATGCCCTCATGTTTAAGGAAACATTGGCGTGGTTCAGTTCAGACCCCGGCTGGGATCCCCTGGCCCCCTGCTTTTACCCTGTGCTCACTCAGGCGGGACAACAAACTGCAAATCGATTCCAAAGACTTTCCTGAAGGTTTCAGGGAGAGATGGGCAAAAGGATTACAGCCCACACAGCAGATCTTACTCAAAACTTACTTACATATATATGCGTTAGCATACGGTATTTGTTTTTCTCTTTCTGACTTACTTCACTCTGTATGACAGACTCTAGGTCCATCCACCTCACTACAAATAACTCAATTTCGTTTCTTTTTATGGCTGAGTAATATTCCACTGTATATATGTGCCACATCTTCTTTATCCATTCATCCGATGATGGACGCTTAGGTTGCTTCCATGTCCTGGCTATTGTAAATAGAGCTGCAATAACTAACACACCATTGTAAAGCAATTATACTCCAATGAAGATGTTAAAAAACAAAACAAAACTTACTTACATCTTCTCCATCGGACTGTTTTATTTTCCTTCCTAATTCAAAGCTCCCCTCTCCAAAAATCTCTTCTACCCTGCAGAGCGACGGGGCCTCCCTTCTGTCTCCATTTCCTGCTCTGTAAAGCCACCCCTGCTCTGAGCTTCGTGATGCCACCTGTTCCTCCTCCAGCGTGGCCTTGCAGGGGGAGGGGACAGTCCCAGCTCATCTTCACTGTGTTCCTCAGGAACACAGAAATACTTGAAAAGCACGTGTTCAGGGGGATCAGTCAAACCTCAGACATTCTGGGCTTCTGTTCTCAGAACCCCAAAAGCCCACATTTTCTGGACTGCTCACCTGGCACCCGATTATCTACTGCCTTGCCTCACCCTGTGTGATGGGTTTCCCCAAATGGGCTGGAAGCACCTCGAGGATCTCATTGTTCAACTCTTGGCACCCTCCTTAGAGCCTTATTCATGCTTCAGTAAATACATTTGTTGATACGCCCACATGGCATTGAAAACACCACTGCCTAAAGGTGAGATCAAAGGGAAGTGGGGACATGAAGGGCACGTGGTACATGTAGTCCAACCAGAAGATGGCAAGGTGAGTCCGCTGCCCAGATGTGCCCTCTTGGATAATGAGGCCGAATCTCCGGCCTTGTAGCTGAGCCTGACTTTCACTTGCTTTGACGCTCGTGGGCCTCTGCTGCCTGGTGGCCTCTGCCTTGCTGTGCAACACAGAGAGTAAGCAGTGATGAGGACAGCAGCAGAGGCTCACACTGGTGGGTCCTTCTGATGCGGTAGGCACGGCTCTGAGCGCTTTACATGTGTTCACCCACTCAGTCCTTCCCGCAGCCCCAACCTTGCACGTCTTACGTCACCCCCACACACACACGCAGCCAGTAAATGACAAGGCTGGGCTTCTGCCCCAAGTCTCAAAGTCCAACATGTTCACTCGCTGTGCTCTGGCAATGAAAAGCTTCCAGGCTAGTTGGAGAGAAGGAACTGCTGAAGACAGAGCCTTAAGTAGCCAGGCGGACGGCTTGAATGCCAAGGCCGTGTGAGGCATGCTTTGCAGAAGCATCAGAAGCAGACTGACAGAAGGCCTGCTCAGGAATGGACGCACAGGCAACCCGGGAGATTCAGAAATGACAGGGCTGGTGTCGGGAAGGGCGGGTGAAGGAAATAACACAGGGCCGCGGTGTTTAAAAGACCAAAAATAAAACCGAGGGAAACTTCTCCTAGGACATAAATCTGCCCTCGACAGGTGAGGCGGAGGAAAAGAAAGGGCACATCCATTTTCAGGCCTGCACAGGTGCCTCTGACTCAGAGGCAATAATCGTTCAAGGACACGGGCAATGATGAATGAGCGGGAGATGACGCACGTGTGCAAGCAAGATGGGTGGTGCTGGGAACAGCAGGGAAAGATCCCAGCATCACACAGGAATGAGACAGGCCCCCTTCTGCAGGGGGTTGGGAGGATGCAAATTGACTGGTACCCACCCCCTACTTTCCACGCCACACTTACAGACATCAGTGGACCTGGGGAGGCGGGGAGGCGGGGAGGGGATCCTGAACCGAAGTGTGAAGGCTGAAGCAGAAGTGAGTTGGTTTCTGTGTTCTGGATCCTGGAAGGGAGCAGATGTAATTCCAAAGGGATGCCCTGCCTGCCCTTTGCTCTCTGGCCTTCTTATGAACTTACAGAAAAAGTATAGCGCTGGACTCACTAAAAACTCACTGCATGAGCCAGAGGCTGAAGTGTGTGCCCGTGTGTCCTCACCCAGTGGGGTTGAATGGGCCCGTATTGAGGTATTGAGCATATCCTTGAACTACACACGGGAACGAGCAGGAAGCTGGGTCTTTGCACCTTGGCCTCCCAGGTCTGTGTCCACAGTGTTGCACTCAAAGCCATGAATAGCGAACAGTAAGTGAAAAGCCATGTAAATCTTCACTGAAGTCTCTGGAAAACCCTGAAGGAAAGTCCATTTGTGCTTCTCCACAGTGGTTCTCAAAATCTCTTCGTATATCACACCCATGGTAGCTGCCCCTAATATCTCCTAAGAGCCTTTTCTTTCAACCTCCCCCAAATTGTATGAAATCTAGCCTGCAAAATTCTGCTCTTTCGCCCCCTCCTATTTAATTTTCCCTTTCCTGGAATGGTCTGCCCTTGGAATGTCCCCCAAGCAAGTCAGCCCCGGCTAATCCAGCTCCTGACCACACCCACGTTACTAATCCCAGTGAGTAAGGCCCAGAAGCCAAGTATCCGACAGCTTCTCCTTTGGGGTAAAGAGAGGGTATCAGAGCTATGAAATACATTTCTGTGAGCTAGGAATTATCTTTTTTTTTTTTTTTTTTCCCGCAAATAAGATTAAAGGGCTTCCCCCACTTTCCTGTTTTATAAGTAGAAGTCCTTTGTTTAGGCCTGGCCTAAACCCTTCAGGTAACTTGGCCTTGAAGCAAAGCTGATTCTGCTTGCTACACACTAGCTCAAGAATTCCCCCATCCAGCGGCGGGTGCCTCAGACTATGATCGTAGGGACGCTTGCTAACAAGCACAGATTCTTGGCCTTCTCTCCACACCGGCTAATTCAGAACGTGGAGGACAGGCTGGAGAAATCTGTGTTTTTCTTACAAGCTTGCCAGGTACTTCTGATAATGTCTATATTTGAGAATCTATTCTTACCTAATTCAAGGTCTGAATTGGCTTCATTTTGTATGTAAGACTTGCATCCTTAAAGCAGATTAAGAGACCATGCGGTTGACCTCTGGGGCCTAGGCTGTGGGCAGAAGCCACAGAACAGGTGGAGATCCAGGGAGTACGGGCATCTGCAGGGCTGGAACCCACCTATGTCACGCCACCGGCCCACATCTGTATGGCTTCGTGTAACGTGTTAATGGCAATCTAAGAGATCGGCAGTAAGCAGATTTACATTTTGTTTATTGCCATGGTTCAAAACAAATGCTATTTGTTCTAACTAAATGTCTGGTTTATGTTCTGTCATTTCCAGGCACCAAAGGAACTCAAACAAGTCCCAAGGCATAAGGAAATGGGGCTCGTGCTTTAGGACCCTGCGGCACTGAAACTGAAGCTAAGCAGATTTTATTACATCCTACAATTCGACAACCTTTTGCAAAGCATCTTATTATGCTTGTGGAAGCAATCGGGGTTATGTTTCAATCGCAATGACTGACAGGCTGCCTTCAAAACAACGGCACCCGTGGCCCTTCCACACTTCCTTGGCTATGTACTTAGAATAGAACCTTTTCTAAGTTGCCCCTTGGCCTGGATGGAAATAAAATGATAGTTAAAATATTTAGCTTGCATGTTGGCTAACTTAAAAATTGACATTTGGGGTCCTCTGAAAGGCACGACTGAGGATAGATCAAATCTCCTGTGCTTCCTGTAAACCAAAGGTTTGTTAAGGCTGAGAGAAGATTTACAGAGTTTCCTTCGTGGTAGGTGAGATAATAGAGTAAGAAATGTCCACCTTTTCCTCGGTTATATTCTCCTCCTGCCTTCGGTGCAGAGAGGCAGATCTGAAGGAGCTTAAGATGGCAAAATTAGCTTCAGGAAACTAATAAACATGTAATATGCTGGCTAGACACCGTTCTGGGCTGCTGGAGTGGTAGGAATGTAAGGAAAAGAATGGGGCAGCTCTCAAAATTGGTTGAGGAAACATGCCCCTTGCCCGTAACGGTCAATTTCTTTAAGGAAGGATGACAGAAGTAGGCTCGCTCTTTCCTCTAGTAGATTAATAAAACAGGGGATTCGAGTTTATAGAGGAAAAAGTAAAACACGCCAAGAGCACTGCTACAAAGAGCCCAGAGCAGGACTTTTCCTTTTCACGAAAAGCCTCCTTGAGAATCTCTTTTGGCTTACGGGCTACTCCCTGACCCCAGCACCATCTCCAGCATATGGTGTGTTAGTTTCCTGTAACAAATCACCACAAACTAGGTAGCTTAAAACAACAGAAATGTGTCCTCTCCCGCTTCTGGAGGCCAGACGTCCACAATCCTGCCAGGCTGGGCTCCCTGCAGAGGCTCTGGGGGGCTCTCTCCTCGCTGCTGGTGGCTACTGGCAGTCCTGGAGTTCCTTAGCCTCACCCTAATCTCGGCCTCTCTCTTCACACTCCTCCTTTTCTCTCTGTGTGTCTCTCCTCTGTGCATCCCTTACAAGGACACTTGTTATTGGATTTAGGGCCCAATCAGATAATCCACATCCAAGATACCATTTACAGATTCTAGGGGTTTGACGTGGACATAGCTTTTACGGAGGGGCCACCATTCAACCCACTGCTTTGACTGTTTTTCCGATACAGGATATGCCAGCAGACTGAGCGTGACTGAACTGCATCTGGTTTCCAGTCTTCTTGTGTGTCCTTGCCAAAGCCTGAATTATTCATTGTTTGCAATGCCTTCTTGAGACCCTTCCGGTTCCCAAGGCTAGCTGAAAGTAAAAAGCACTGCAATCTGAACTGGATGTGTTCAGAAGATAAAATGCCAGTGAGGGAAGATGGCAAATACTGGTAATTCCCCCCAGCTCAAGGGTTGCCGATTTACGGTCCAAAGAAGAGCCCTAAAAATACCAATTTCTTTTTATCCCCAGCAGGTCAAAGACTGATTCCAGCTCAGTTTCAATAGCAAATGTCACCAGAAGCCCTGGCCCCTGCCTTCAGGGCTAATTCCGCATTTCACTCATTGGCTTTTGGTCAAAGAAGTAAATAAACAGTCACTGATGAGACAGCTGAGTCATACTGGAAGCCTACTTGCAGTTTTGTTTTCCGTTGTGCAGTTAAAACCCTACAGGAGCCTCATTTCTGCCTGTCCTCCCATGGATCTCCTCAGTTCAGTGTCCTCCTGTAACCCTGCCACGGTTGGGAGGCTGTGGAGGCCCCGGGTGAGAAGGGCAGCCCTCAAGCTTGACCTCCAAGCCAGCCCCAGGAGCCCAAGCTTAGCTGGAAGGCACAGTAACCCAACAGGGACTGTTTACAGTGCCTTTTAAGAGGTGTTTCAAGAACTAACAAAGCCTACCGATACTAATAGGGAAAAACCGACTATGACTCTCCAAAAGGCAATGGAGAACAATGCTTAGGTCAGAACAGTGTCCCTGGCGGTAGCCTTCTTTTTCTCTCTGATTTCTTCTTGGGCACAAACACCCACTAGGCTGCTGCTGTTTTGCTCAAGAGCTAGAGAGTTGCTCGTTTTACAGTAAACAGTGGATCACTGCGTGTGTGTATGGGGTCCATTTCCAGTGCTGTGCTTGTCAGTGCGGCAGGCACTCTCTATGTTGACAGCATTCCAAAGGAAGGCATCTTCTGATGACCCCTGAGTACTCACTTTCCAAAGTCTAAGCCCATTCCTTATCTTTACTGTTCCACCTGCCATCAAAATCCAAAAGGTGGGGCTTCCCTGGTGGTGCAGTGGTTGGGAGTCCGCCTGCCGATGCAGGGGACACGGGTTCGTGTCCCGGTCCGGGAAGATCCCACATGCCGTGGAACGGCTGGGCCCGTGAGCCATGGCCGCTGAGCCTGCGTGTCCAGAGCCTGTGCTCTGCAACGGGAGAGGCCGCAACAGTGAGAGGCCCGCATACCACAAAAAAAGAAAAAAAACGTCCAAAAGGTGGAAGAGAATGATACCCTGTTTTTGGCAAGGAGCCTGAAAGGACCTTTCCCCATGATTGTCTTTACCACAGCTGACCCCAAACTATAGAAGAATACTTCTCGGACCCCATCAGTTCTTTCAGATGGTAAGAAGGAGCTGTGTGTCTCATTGAATGAACATAAACCTCTCCCGTCCATCCTTCTCTGTGTCCAAGCTTGCAACCAAGGTCTGGGCAAGAACTTACTTTTTCCGATGGTCTGTATTTGTTGGGTGTGCTTGCACGACTTACTGGTGAAAGAAGGAAACTAACTTTTGGTGTGTATTTATTGTAGATATATTTGCAGAGGCTATTTAATCCAAACAAGATCCCTATAGAATATAGATGCAAATTTAGGCTCAGAAAGGTTAGGTAACTTGCTCAGGGTCACAAAGTTGATAGTAGGTGGGTTTGGGATCAACTCAAGTCTGATTCCCAAAACCTATGCTCTTTGGAGAAGAATTGATAACCAAGGACTTTCAGCAAATATAATAAATACCATTTCCAGTTTCTCTCCTTTCTTGAGTTGGCAGGTTGGTCCTTTGTACTGATGTTCAAAGGGGAAGGGGGAGGGGTATTTAAGGGAAGGCAGGGGATATCCAAACATTCTCAAGATGAGAGCATCCCTTTAATCATATAAATGAAGGCAGCTAATGGCATTTCTATAACTTAACAACACGTGGGAAGGGTATTACTAAAAATGCTTACTATGACTATGCGGGACGTGTGTTAACCAAAAGGTCAATGATTACCTATCGTAGAAATAAAACCACCTAAAATAATTGACATGTAGTTCCTTAGTTACAGGGATCGAAAATGTGTCAGTCCCACTTGGAACCACCACCCCCCCCCCCCCCCCCGCCACCAAGTCTGGCCACACACTTGCAGTTCATTTCAGTTCTAAGGTCATTTTGACCGCCTACTACGCATGGGACTTGAAGGCTATGGACTCAGCGCCCCAAGTGGGGTGGCCCCTTAGGTAAAGCTGGAAGGTGGAGCGAGTGTAGGTGCAGAGAGAAGAGTGGGGGGGCAGGGCCAGATGCTCAGCAAGGACACAGGCCCAATTCGAGGCACCTAGAAGGCTTCTTTCTGAATCGATTTTTCTTTCTCTTCCTCCTCATGTGATAGATACCGCTTAACAGTACATCTTTGTACCAACAATGTTATGCTAGGCATTCTCAAAGCGTTATTTCATATAAGCCTCACAAAAATCAACCGATCTTCCTTCTTTCCTTCCTCCCTTCTTTTTTTTTTTTTGCGGTACGCGGGCCTCTCACTGTTGTGGCCTCTCCCATTGCGGAGCACAGGCTCCGGACATGCAGGCTCAGCGGCCATGGCTCACGGGCCCAGCCGCTCCACGGCATGTGGGATCTTCCCGGACCGGGGCACGAACCCGTGTCCCCTGCATCGGCAGGCGGACTCTCAACCACTGCGCCACCAGGGAAGCCCCCTCCCTTCCTTTTTATTTTTACTTAACAAATACTTATTTGACACCTATTGTGTGCCAAGTATTGTATGTATAGGTGCAGGTGCGACAGTGCTGAGCAGAAACATCTGGAAGGAACTGTTATCCTCCTTCTACAGAGGAGGAGTGAGCCTGAAGGTTAGAGAGTTCGTGACTGGCTTAAGGCCACACACTAGTAAGAACGGTGTCCCCGTACTGAAGCCTGGGGCTCCTTCCCCTGAGCCGAGCTGTCTCGCAGCAGTCAGGGGGAGGGGCCGCAGTGGATGCCCTAAGACCATGTCCTGCTCTTCCCTGCAGACCAGGCCCAGTAAACCCACCTACTCTCTCCAGATCAGAATGAGCTGGGGAAACTCAGTGTAGGCTACTAAGGTTCAATCTTTGTCAAGTCAAAGAGCATTTACTAAGTAGCCTCTGTGTGTCCATCCTGGGGGACCCTGAGAGCAACTGGGGCTTTCCTGTACTCTTATTCCACCTGGAAATGCCCCACTGTCCTCTCACATGTTGGACAAATAGCAGCAGTTTGGCCGCTCTCTGTGTATTCTGGCCCGGGGTCAACATATCCCTCTGCCAACATATCCCTCTGCCGCACTGTTTCTCAGGAAGGCTCTGGAATAATACTCCCAGATCCTAAACGAGCCCCATGCTGCTGGTCATACTTCAGTAAACAGCCTTCCCATCCGGACTGCTCAGGTCTTATTTACCCATCTTTCTGATTTTCTCTCCTGCCCCTCCCCTCTTTTTCCCTTTTTCATCCTTTCCTTTTTTTCTTCTCTCTGCCAGAAAACAAAACAAGTTTATAATCTGAAGGCACAGTGTAAAGCACTGGTTTCAAGCTTTAACCTCCATCAGTGTCACCGAGAGGGCTTCTAGAACTGATTGCGAGGCTTTACCTGCAGAGTTTCTGATTCAGTGATTCAGCAGGTCTAGAGCGGGGCCTGACACATTCCCAGATAAAGCTGCTACTGGCGGGTCAGGGCCCACACTTTGAAAACCGCTGGCCTAAAGGGATGATTTTTTTTTTTTTTTTCCCTACAAATAAACAGAATTTGAGCTCAGTGCAGAATTCAGCTTGTTTTCCAGGCCCTGCATTTAACATATCCTAGTCCAGAGGTAACGAACTTCAAGTTAAAGCCAATCAGGCTACTCAGAAGCATCTCCAGTAGGTTTTTAGAGTTATTTAACACCACAGAAGACTTCTTGCCCGGGCTAATTAAGTGATTAGTTCAGATGGATAGTAGATGAACAAAGGGAATGTGGGGCAGCTACAGCTCACTACCAACTTAATAAAACGGTGCTAACTTCAACCGAGAGGAGCAGCATGGGTTTAAAACTGGGCTTAGCTGCTGACATCAGTGTTGTCATTGTTTCTATCTTAAGGGAAGAGGAGCTCACTCCTGCTATAGCTGGAATGTGCTTATGCAAAAGGACTCTTACAAATGGGTGACCCTGCTTGGCTTGCTTGGTCAGAGAACTCCATCATAAGGCATGGATACCATTTTAAATGAGAGACATTCACATCTACCTCCCAGAACTGTGTATATCCAGCAACCCAGTGGCTTGGTGTATGGGAAGCAGCTACCTCAAAAACCCCACTGGGGTCGTGTTACCGTTCAAAATCAAGTAAGGTGTAAGAGCCACATGTATCTGTAGCTTTGGAAGTTTGTCATCAGCCTGCCAGTCTCACGTTTTCAGGAGAAGGGATGGGGCAGGGATTCAGCATTCCCTGTGCAGCAACCATGGACCACTGACCTTTTGAGGCAGGCAATACTAGCCTGGTTTTACAAACAAGGAGAGATGATGATGATGATGATGATGGTGACGATGATGACGACGACAGTAGCAATCATAGCACTTAATATTTATTAAGCACTTACCATGAGATTATGTTCTGGGCATTTTTTTCTGGGTACTCTATATTTTTAACTCAGTCTTCACAACAACCCTATCAGTAAGTTCCATTATTATCCCATTTTACAGATAGGAAAACTGCAGCACAAGGATGTGCAACTTGCCTGTGGTTACCCGGTTAGTAAGTGCCAGATCTCGGATTTGCATTTGAACCCAGATGGTGTGAATCCAGAATCTATGATGACACATCCCTGCCTGAGAGGCAAACCCAAGGCAACCAAACTCTGAAGTCCCATCTCCCCACTGCCCTGACTCTTATCCCAGGGAAAGAGCCTGGTGGGGCTATTTCATTCACAACTAAAGACCAACACAACAATATTCCGCAGCACCACCTCTTTATCCCTCTGGAGAGCTGGGCTTTGTGTATTCCTAACGACTCTCACCAACTGATGCATGGGGCCAGCTGGCTTCAGGAGACAGTGGCTCCACGTTGGAAGTCAGCCCCAAAGAGGGAAGGGATGTCATTGCACCAAGCGCAATTTCCCCAAACTTCAGTCCTTCACAACCTTCCCAGCCTTCAACATTTTTGCCGTAGCTACATGATACCTATGTTATCTCCCTAATATATTTTCGTTTACTCAGTTCTCTGTTACTTACACGTGTTCAAGGAAACTTAACAATCACAGCAGCAAGTGGAAAACCAGTATCCCTTGCCATAAATAGAAGCTAACCACAAGGGTGAATATAAAGTTATTAAATTCTAACTGCATACAATCAGCTGCTGAGAGCCCTGCCTCTGAGGCCTGCCTTCTCACTTCATTACAAAGGGACGTTAGGAAGTGTTAGAGAGCTGTGAAAACACACTAGCAGCAGACAGAGTCCTGCTCCTTGAGGACTGAGAGGGAAATGGAAAGAGAATAACTTCTCACCTTGTGACTGGATGGTTTTTTGGATGTTTTGTTCGCTGACCCCTGAAAATCGTCTGCTGCCCCAGCAGAGCTGTGCCTCCCACTGCGGGCAACTCAGACCCAGCTGCGAGTGGCCTGGCTGAGCCCTATCGGCCAAAATGAGGCTCCTCTGCAGCTTCCTATGTACGGGGCACATCCTGAATCGGGGGAAACTATCTCAGGCTCAGGTGCCTCAGGGAAACAGGCACAAAAATCAGGGCAAGAAAAATGAGTACACTGTCAAAGAAGCAGAAGAAACTTCCCAGGTGATAGTGATCACTGAGGAGTGTTTCCTTTGAACAGAAATGCCTTTGATAGCACTTTCCTCTGTTCTCCTGGTATTTTGTTGCAAGAATGAATAAGCAGGAAGAAACAAATGGGCACTTTTGTGTTTTACCAGAATCTAAAGTGATGACCCAGTTTCAGGGGGGAAAGATCTCTAAATCTCTATTTCCATTTAAGGAAAGAAAAGGGGAGGGGAGGGGAGGAAGAGGAATAAATCCGGCAAGAGGGTCTGGTACCATGCCTCACCCCTCCCCCTCCCCCAAATCCAAAGATCCTCGAACACTCTTGTCTTACGTAACCTGAGGAAGTCACTACATCCCCCTCCTCCCATTCTTCTAACCCAGGCTTCTCTTCTCTGGCTGACAGAGTCCGTTTTTGGTGATGTAAAGAATGTAGATAGTGATAAGCTTTAAAAACTTACTGCATAGGGCTTCCCTGGTGGCGCAGTGGTTGAGAGTCCTCCTGCCGATGCAGGGGACACGGGTTCGTGCCCCGGTCCGGGAAGATCCCACATGCCGCGGAGCGTCTAGGCCCGTGAGCCATGGCCGCTGAGCCTGCGCGTCCGGAGCCTGTGCTCCGCAACAGGAAAGGCCACAACAGTGAGAGGCCCGCGTACTGCAAAAACAAAAAAACAAAAAAAAAACCTTACTGCATGGCCATTTTAAATAAGAAAAATGTCAGACCCAGCAAAACTCTCTTCCCATACGGTACATGGAGCACCCCGGACACCCCTATTGACAGTCGTTTGACATGATGGTGGTGGTGATGGTAAAGCTCTTTCCGTGGAGCAAACAGGTGCTTTACATCCAACAACCAGTGAATCCTCACAGCAACCCAGTGAGATGAATCCTATTATTCTTCCCATTGTACAGACTAGGAAATTGAGGCTGGAGAAGTTCAATAACTTGCCCGAGGTCATAGAGTTAGTAAGTGACAGAATCCGGCTCACACCTATGTCTGTTTTGCCCAAAAGTCTTGGTCTTAACTACCATGCTCTGTTGAGTCTCTGATGGAAGTGAACTAAATATTCATTATCATTTCCATATAATTATCTACAATTAATTTTAACAGAGAAACTAATAGAAGCCAAACCCTTCCCTGAGGCTCTACTGACCCAGTGTTAGTTTGCAAAAGACGTAGGAGCCTGATAGCTTTCTCAGATTAAAATCTTATTTCTCCTCTCTGTGCATATTACAGATCAAGTACGAATAAGGACAATCAAATCATAGTAGTTGAGGTTTACTGAGTACTTATCAGATGTCAGACATCATGCTAAACGCCTCCCATGCATTCTCTCTCTTAATCCTCACCCACCACCTTGTGGGACAGGTGTTGCCCATGAGAAAACTGAGACTCAGGGATGTTAATAACTTATTCAAGGTCACTCAGCCTATAAGGGGCAGAGCAGGAACGGTGAACCCAGCAACTCTCCTCAGAGCCCACACTAGGATCTCGTAGAACAGGAAGATCAAGGAGCACATGAGTTAGGGACATTGCACTTTCCTTTTCCAAAATTGCAATGATGGATGAAAGGAGCTCATGGAAACTTCCTGGGCCCTTCATACCTACTAGGCCTTTTTCTAGGCAAGTCATGCAGAGCAAAGACCAGCTAGAGATGAGCCCTTCACCAGATTTCCATGCTTTCTGCACTGCTGCATGACAAAGAGAATGCCATCTTTTAGGGTCTCAGGGAGGCTGTCTGTCTACAGCAGAACTCACCCCTAAGTAAGGGCTGTCTGTGTACACGACTCAGGAAGGTTTGGAGAGTAGGGGGATCCAACAGGCTTCCAGAATTAGTGTTCCGGAAACTCTTCAAAGCATCCACCCTAGACATTTTATGTTTCCTGATCTAGCTTCAGTGTACAGACTCGGATTACTTTTTACTGTTTAATTGTACAGAATGAGAAGCTGCTCCACCTAAGATTGCTTTAAATTGGAACGCACACGTTCCAGAGGGAACTTGCTAAAGAAACGCACAACCCAGGGCCTTCCCCTGGGAATCTCATTCTGTCGGTCTGGGATGAGGCCCAGGAAACTGCACCATGACAGCCAAGCCCAGGAGACTCTTCTATGGGTGTTCAGAGAGCACAGGCTGACCAACGCTGCTTTAGATCTCTCCCCTCCTTGGGGGTATAATCCCAAATTCAGATGTTTCCTCCTGCAGCACATCTTCTTGGACCACCCCCACCTAACTCTGCACCTCAGCTGTGACATGTCACTGTCACTGGGGCCTTTCAACTTTTTTCATCTATTTCATGACCAAGTGAGTGAGAGATATGGGTAGAAAAGGAGGGAGTAGAGGAAACAGAGAGAGAGGGAGGGAGAGAGAGACTAAGCTCTAATGACATGGTTTGGGCTTCCTGGATCTAGCTATACACGATGCCAACAGACTCTTGGACTTCAAATTATGTGAGCTAAGAAATTCACTTAAACAGCTACTAAGCAGGTATAGGAGAGAAAGGAATAAATCGGTAAAACAGACAAAGGAATAAACAGAACGTGCATAACACCATAAATAAAATCACCTAATCCCACTTACCCTGCCTCTGTGAGGCAGGCCCTCTGTGTTCTCATCACCACCAACGCCATTACTTCAATCTAATTCTGTGGCTTAACCGTCCAGGGTTCTGTACCCCAGGGAGCCGTGAGTATACAGCTGATGACTGTGGTTCCTCAAGGATGACCGCATCAAAAGTAAAGAAATAGGAACAGAAATTGTATCATGTCGCCGTCTTTATGTTTCCAGTATCAGCAGCTGATTGACAGAAAAGTCCCTGCTGAAGCCAGTTCTAAAGTGCCTCGCTGGTTCGAGTTTTCCTGCCAGAGGCTACGGCGCAAAAAGGAAGTGAGTCAATGGAACCAGATGCCCTGTGGCTTTTTACTGCAGATTAGAACTGGGAGCCCAGCAGGGGTCTCCTTACAAGTGTAAAACAGTGAGGGGCTCTTTGTGTCTCTTAGCATCTCTAAAAAGATTTTTTAAAATGTCTTGCTTTCCTCCTTTATGCTTTAATATTGGACCCCACGTTCCCTGGGATCTTAGGGGCATGAATTCCCATTGTAACCTTCTGACTTTTGTTCCCTGATGCCAAATTGTTCTTTTGGAGACAGAAACAGGATTGAAAGCTGGCCCAGGGACCCAGAACATTCCCGGCCTGGTCTGAATGCACAGCTGCCGTAGACAGCAAGCCTAGGTTGACTCTTTCCCCTGGGAGTCAGGAGCTGGATCAGCAGAACATCTCCAAGGGTCTGAGGCCACAGTTAGCAGCTACCCCAAGGCTGAACTCTGTGTCCGATGCTTCGCACACGTTCTCTCATGCAACTACCCTCTCAGGTTATCCTTTCACAAATGAGGAAAACCAAGCTCACAGGGGTTAAGTGATTTCTCCGACATAACAAAGCAAACAAGGGGCAGAGGCTGGATGTGAGCCTGGCTCTGTGGGACTCCAAAGCCTAAGACCGTCACCAAAAAGCCTGGAGCCGCAAAAACGCGCAAGCATTTAGGGACAGGAGTCAGCAAACTGTGGCTCACTGGTTGAATCCGGCTACCGATCTTTTCGTAGAAAAATTTTAGCACAACATGACTATACCTGTCATTTACATATTGTCAATGGTACACTCCCTCTACAAGCACAGAAGTGAGTCGGACAAAGAACTTGTGGCCCGCAGAGCCAGACACAGGTACTAAGCGCCCTTAAAAGAAAAGGTTTGCCAGCCTGGCTGAGGACACTGAACTTGGGAATCAGTCTGACTCAAGTCACTTCCCCTTGTCAGCTGTGTTCTCCAGCTGTTCTCACCTGAGACTCGGGGCTCCCAGGATCGCTGGCCTGAGGGAGGCCATAGTGAGAACGGAGTGAAACTCTGCATTTCAAGCACCTAGCATGCTCAGCAGGTATGTAAGGAAAGACAGCCTCTCGCTTGCCGCACAAGACTGTAGGACACCCCAATGCAGCAGGCGTGTGTGCCAACTCGCATTAGCGGGCAGAGAGCAGGACTGAAGCCCTGGGTGGGGTAAAGGGTGAGGACTCAGGCAAACTATCAAACCAGCCATTCCGGAAGGTGTGTGCTGGGGAAGCTAGTGAAGCCGTCTCGTTCAGGCTTCAGAGGCGGCACTAGGCCTCGGGTCGGACAAGGATGTGAAGGCCGGCTGCATGCCAAACCGCTGAGCTACACCCAGGCCAGCACACATCATAGACCACTAGGTAAGACACAGGGGAAGTCATGGGACTTCTTGCACTCGGAGGGTCTGGCCAGCCCCCAGGAATCAAGAACATTCCAAGACTTATGAGTTAAGCCCAAGGCATTTGTGACCATAAGCAGAGCTGCAAACTTGCAGGCAGGCTGATTGTATTAGCCTGCGGCCCGGTGCTGAACGCTGGGCTCCTTCGAGCGGCAAAGTGAAGTCTCACCTGTGGGGTGGACGCACCAGCCGGGACCTCCAGTTGGGACTCCAGCTTGCTGCTCAAGGGACTTCCCAGCGTTGCTTGCCTCTGGGTGGAGGTGCTTCCCCAATTCAGTGACGTATAAACCTCTGTCTTTACTATTCTTTCTTAGTTAGTTATACTATTCTTAATTAGTATACTGTAATCTTTGTTAATTCAATAAACTCTCTCTAAATTCTTGTTTAACTGAGTGTAGAGTGGTTATTTTGCCAGAGAATCCTACGAAGCTTGAAACTAACATTAAGGTTTTCGGCAAAACAGGTGTGGGACTCTCGGGACTGGCCCCATTGGGGCAACTCAACCCCTTCCCTGCCAGGCCGTCCTGGCTGCCCAGTCTCTGGAGCTGGGCTCTGAGAAAGAATACCTAAGAATCAAGGTCAGTCTAAGTTGTTCTTTATACAGGACCTTTGGGCTTTTTTTTCTCCTTCTTTCAGCCCAATGTTAAAAAAAAAAAAAAAAAGGTGGTAAAAAATTAAATGGCTCCCCCAGGACTCTATCATCTCATTGATGTATTAGGGATTCACATGTGTAACTCCTCTTAATACCAATGAGAGCAGAGCAAATAGTTGATTTTCTTTCTTGCAAAGGTGAAAAGTAAGTGTGTTTATCCTCTGTATTTGCAAGTCATCAGTGATGATTAAACTTAGGGGTGAGCCGAGTGGGACACGCCGAATGCATTTTTACGCCAACTTCCTTTTCTTCTTCTTAAAACATGAAGACTGTCTTGAAAGAAACCACAGGTCTCCAGTTGGCTTCACTGGAGTCCACACAGGGGCTCTTTGTGATTGCGCTGATAAATCATCACAACAATCCGATACTTCTCTCTTAACACAGCCCAGGGTTCTATCCCACTGAGAATCATCTCACATCAACATGGCACAAGCACAATGCAACATGGATGGCAGCCCAGAGTCACAGGGAAGAAACTCACTGTGTGAATGTGTTCTCCCCAACACGATCACCCCTCAGTTTCCCATACCAACTTGTTCTAGCCAAGAGGAGAGATTGTGAGCTCAGTGATACATTGAATGCCCAACTCAACTTCATTAACTAGAGCTAAGTGCTAACACTCACGGTAGCAGCTTCCAGCATAAATTAGTATCCATAATAAAGCATATAGTTAGCCACACATCCAAATGCTCTCCGTGATGAATGAGCCCCCAAAGCCCCCAGGCTGCTGTTTGACTTTCCTGAGATGGGTCTGTAGTAGCAGCCTGGTTCCCAAAGCTTCTTGTCCACCAGCAAAAGGAGCATCTGAGTTGACAAGGTTCTGGACAAATTCATCCAAAGTCAATAATGGAAGGTCAAGGAGAGTTATCTGCTTTCCTGCTGTAGGAGGGGCCCACGGGGAGTTAAGCTCAAAGTCAGGTTACGAGTGGAAATAAAATGCAAAGTTTTCCCAGTCACCTGCACTTAAGCCCTGGGGGGTGAACACCAAGAGCCTCTGGTCAAATATGTATGGGCACAGACATCTCTAGAAATGTCCATCCCCTGTATCTGGGTGGCTGGCCACTGACAAAGGACTTGCGGACCTGCCACCCCTTGCTGAGAGAGATTAGAGGATTTGCCCTGCAGGGTAGCAGAAGCTGTCACCCCAAAATATGTAACTCTGGCACGTGGAGCTGAAGACAGTCAAGACCCAGCAGACTCAGGAAAAACCTTTTAACTGCCTAAAAGAATTTAGATTGGGGGCCTGTACCAGGAAGAGAGCTATTGCCAGAGATCACTTTTTCACTCAAGACACTTACCTGCCTGCCAGGCGGACCCTTGTTTGCCAAACATCTCCCCCTCTCACCTTCCTGTGAACTGCCTGCCCCCCTGCGAAGCCCAGACCCCTATCCCTTTCCTTCGCTCAGGACAGTACACCAGCCTCAATTGTCCGGCTGCCTTTGAGTGTCAGATCTTTGGGGCTCCCATAGGTACATATATAATTCTATTTTTTTTTCCTCATGTTAATCTGCCTTTTTGTTATAGGTGGGTCTCAGCCAACAACCTGGAAGGATAGAGAGAAAATTATTTTTCTTCCCCTACAGTGTAAAGGTGCATAGGAGGCAAAGATTGAATTTGAGCCTAAAACTTCAATGGTGGTTCACTGCAGACGAAACCTTGGTTGAGCACCTATTCCAAACCACCCCCTATGCCGGCATGGGGGGGGCGCCCTCCCGCACAAATCCATCAGCTCCCTTCAGCGCGGCCCCTGACTTGGAGTCTGTCCCTCCATCTCTGTCTCTCTTCTTGCTCCTCTACCACTGCCCGAGGCCGAACCACTGTCCCCTCTGGTCTGACTTTGGTGACGGCCTCCCAGCCCCTTCTCCCAGCTTCTATCTCCTTCTAATTTATTCTCCACACACCAGCCAGAGTCTCACTAGAAGGTGTCAACCAGAGCCCACCATTTCCTACTTGAAAGCTCATAAGGGTCCCTACTGCACACAGGCTAAATCCTGAATGCCCGTCCCTGGCCTCCAAGCTCCCCTAGGCCCTGCCCCTGCCCACCTCTCTGACTGTGCTCTCATTTATCCTCCGCAAGGTCCCCCTTTACTACGTGGATGTTCATTTTTATAACCTCAGGTATATCAAGATCTCTCCTGCCCGAGTACCTTGATATTTGCTCTTGTCCTCTGCCTGGACTGTTCTTTTCCTGACTCTAGTCTTAGGTGGTTTTCCCTCAAGGTTCAGGTCTCGGCTCAAATACTGCCTCCTCCAAGACGCCTTCTCTGCCCACGCTCTGCTGAGGTTCCTCCCCAGGACTCCCCGCGTCATCCTCTTGTTTGTTTCATCCCTCCCTCGTATCACACTCAGAAAACATCATGTGTATTTGCCTACCCTGTCTCCCTCGCTTACAAGGGCAAGGAATTGACCCTCTTATTCATGCTATAGCCACAGCACCTAGCAAAGGGGCACGTCGGAAATTCTGGATAAGAATATGCTGACTGGATAAACAAGTAAGTGAAGAGCCGATAATCTAACAGCAGTGCAGCGTTCTCATCCATTATCCCACAGCTGCCTTCACACGTTAAGCGGGACTCAGACACTGAGCACAGGACTTCTTCCACGGGACGCAGCGAGTGCTTGCTGGAACTGAAAAAATGTCCTTAGAATAACAAGTGCTCCCATGCGTTTCCCTAGGACTGACTTTCACTACATCAATGCATCCAAACTCAGTAGGATATCCACAGAGTGGACAAACTCCTGGGCAATGGGAGATACCCTATCAACCATCCTTCACTTGCTAAGGAAACTCAAGGATCCCGAATGCAATGGGCAGACCAAGGAGCAAGGCTGACAGAGGGAGAAGGTGAGGATAGAAAAAGATCATAAAGGTGATCTTTATGGTAAAGGTGGTTCTAAAACTTCCTACCGGGCTCATCCAAAGGACAAGCCATGTGCCTATCCAGACCTACTCTAGAGGTGTCTCCAGAGGTCCTATTCATGGACTTCTTACTGAACTGAATCCTTTCTAAGCTTAAAGGAAGCTGCAGAAAAGGTTCCGCTTAATTACTCTGTTCTGGAAGCGCTGCCTTTTCGTTAGCTGAGAGCACAGGCTAGAGAGCTTACCATTCCAGGCTCTGGGCCCAGGGAGCTAAGACCCTTCACTCCAGGGCACAAAGTCAACCCCAGAACTTTGCTTTCGGGACCTCCATTGCAGCCATACTCACCAATGGAGTGCGTTTTATCCACCTGAGAGGTCAAGCCCTAGCCCTGTCCCCCACCCCTTAATACCACTTGGGCCACTTTTATGGAAGCGGTTTTGAAAAAAAAAAAAAAAAAAATGCCCCGGTCCTAAGTAGGATGCACAGTTCAGTTTCTTCTATGGTCAAACCTCCCTCAACTCTGACAAGCTCCCAATGGGCAGAGGTTTAGCTCAAGACTCCTCAGAGAGGCGCTAGCTGGCTCACAGTCTGTGGCAGAGATGTGGGACAACTCAGCCAGAAAAAGGAAGACTTTGGTAAACATAGTTTATTGCTCCAATAGTGAGAGCAGTGGCTCTGACCGTTGTTTGGAATCCCACACAGTGGTTTGGGTTCTGAGATTTCCAGAAGAGTTTCCACAGGATGCCGTTACTGAATTGGGTGTATGTGTGTGGTGTGTTGTGGTCTTGTTACAGCTGCTTATTTTAAGCCAGCTTCCCTTCACATTGCAAATAAATACATAAAACCAGCTTCTGAGCATTAGGAGGGCTCCATGGACGGTGAGTTATTGATTTCTCTGTGTAGGGATGTTCCCTAGAACAAGGCCAAGAAACTAACCTCTGCTTACTTGGAGATTTGAATACAGTCTTCTGGACAGCCCCATAGGCAAGAAGGTAAGTCTGGCTTTTTTTTTTCAAGAAATTAGTTGGCTACTATGCAATAAGAACTGTTTTAAAGCTCCCATGCCTCCCCTTGTAGCGAACTGATTTTCCATGGGTGGTTGGTCTCCTGTGTATAATAAGTAGGTCTGAGGAAAGTGCTGAATATATTCATTTAAAATAGACTCTCTGCACTGATGGCTGAGAAATTTCCAAGGGACTACTGCACTAGAGTGCTCTGCATAACTGAACACTGTGTCTGCAAATAAGACTAATAACCATCGTTGTTCAAATGATTACCGTATCATGGCTCTTAATCATCTACTGGAAGCGCTTCTGATGGGAAGACTTCTGTCATGATCAGGCAACCTTGCATTGACAGTCGCCCATACAGCTGGAATGGCCACCCACTTCTCTCCTGGCCATCTGCCTACTCACCTCTGTCCTTGGCTGAATTTCTCCCCCTGTAAAATGTGGAAATGGGACCAGATGATCTTGGAGGTTCTTGAAAGATCTGACATTGTTTTTTGGGTTTGGAAGAATGAAAGCATCCTCTTTCAGACACTCTCTGTATATGTGGAAGCAACCTGCCATGGTTACTAGCTTGTATGAAGTGGAGCTGGTGTTCCGATTGTCCCTACAGCCCTGAGTCCTAACCAGTTTGCCCTGATCTTTGGGCAAAGGGAAAGTAGAGAGCAGAGTCACTCTGTGTGACACGAAAGAACCATCCAAAAGGCATAGAGAAATATGTGCGTTTCCTGCTATTAACCAGGCAAGTACTATCCTATTCTCAGTAGAGATAAACATGGCACTCGGGAACCCACTGTCACAGGTTTCGCTGTTATATTAGTTGCTGGAATTCTCTGTACAGGCTGGTTGTAATACTGTCTTCTGACTACCCATTTGATAAATAAAGATGGGTCTGCTAGAGTCCCAAAGATGTGGGGAGACAGAGCCAATAGCTTGGTGTAATTCCCTCACACATAAGGCCAAATACACATGCATGTGTGCACATGCCACAGCTGACGGCAGCAGCTCAATGCAGCACAACCGGGGAGACTTTTAGTTAACACATGTTTGTGAAATGCGACGCCCAGTGGGCACAAGTGAAATACTTCACCTGCTCACCCCGGCACCGAAGCGAGCCTCCAGTCCCCAAAGCTGGTACAGCAACCTCGCAGTCCCCACATCTGCCTCACGACCACGCAGGGCTGGGCCAGGCTGCGAGCTCTGCAGGCAGAACAAGCCACTGGAAGGGCAGCGTGGGATGGCCCATGGGGCACAGACCACGACCTCTGCAGCTCAGCTCCTCTGCCCCTCCCGCTCGGCGGTGCAGGGCTGAGGAATGAAGATGCCAATAAAGATGGACAACCTGGAAGAAATGGACAAATTCTTAGAAATGAACAACCTGCCAAGACTGAATCAGGAAGAAACAGATAATATGAACAGACCAATCACAAGCACTGAAATTGAAACTGTGATTAAAGATCTTCCAACAAACAAGAGCCCAGGACCAGATGGCTTCACAGGCGAATTCTATCAAACATTTAGAGAAGAGCTAACACCTATCCTTCTCAAACTCTTCCAAAATATAGCAGAGGGAGGAACACTCCCAAATTCATTCTACGAGGCCACCATGGTATCTGGTTTTGACACCAAAACCAGACAAGGATGTCACAAAGAAAGAAAACTACAGGCCAATATCACTGATGAACATAGATGCAAAAATCCTCAACAAAATACTAGCAAACAGAATCCAACAGCACATTAAAAGGATCATACACCATGATCAAGTGGGGTTTATTCCAGGAGTGCAAGGATTCTTCAATATATGCAAATCTATCAATGTGATAAACCATATTAACAAATTGAAGGAGAAAAACCATATGATCATCTCAATAGATGCCGAGAAAGCTTTTGACAAAATTCAACACCCATTTATAATAAAAACCCTGCAGAAAGTAAGCATAGAGGGAACTTTCCTCAACATAATAAAGGCCATATATGACAAACCCACAGCCAACATCATCCTCAGTGGTGAAAAACTGAAAGCATTTCCACTAAGATCAGGAACAAGACAAGGTTGCCCATTCTCACCACTCTTATTCAACATAGTTTTGGAAGTTTTAGCCACAGCAATCAGAGAAGAAAAGGAAATAAAAGGAATCCAAAATAGAAAAGAAGAAGTAAAGCTGTCACTGTTTGCCGATGACATGATACTATACATAGAGAATCCTAAAGATGCTACCAGAAAACTACTAGAGCTAATCAATGAATATGGTAAAGCTGCAGGATACAAAATTAATGCACAGAAATCTCTGGCATTCCTATACATTAATGATGAAAAATCTGAAAGTGAAATCAAGAAAACACTTCCATTTACCATTGCAACAAAAAGAATAAAATATCTAGGAATAAACCTACCTAAGGAGACAAAAGACCTGTATGCAGAAAATTATAAGACACTGCTGAAAGAAATTAAAGATGATACAAATAGATGGAGAGATATACCATGTTCTTGGATTGGAAGAATCAACATTGTAAAAATGACTCTACTACCCAAAGCAAGCTACAGATTCAATGCAATCCCTATCAAACTACCACTGGCATTTTTCACAGAACTAGAACAAAAAATTTCACAACTTGTATGGAAACACAAAAGACCCCAAATAGCCAAAGCAATCTTGAGAACGAAAAACAGAGCTGGAGGAATCAGGCTCCCTGACTTCAGACTATACTACAAAGCTACAGTAATCAAGACAGTATGGTACTGGCACAAAAACAGAAAGATAGATCAATGGAACAGGATAGAAAGCCCAGAGATAAACCCACACACATATGGTCACGTTATCTTTGATAAAGGAGGCAGGAATGTACAGTGGAGAAAGGACAGCCTCTTCGATAAGTGGTGCTGGGAAAACTGGACAGATACATGTAAAAGTATGAGATTAGATCACTCCCTAACACCATACACAAAAATAAGCTCAAAATGGATTAAAGACCTAAATGTGAGGCCAGAAACTGTCAAACTCTTAGAGGAAAACATAGGCAGAACACTCTATGACATAAATCACAGCAAGAGCCTTTTTGACCCAACTCCTAGAGAAATGGAAATAAAAACAAAAATAAACAAATGGGACCTAATGAAACTTAAAAGCTTTTGCACAGCAAAGGAAAACATAAACAAGACCAAAAGACAACCCTCAGAATGGGAGAAAATATTTGTAAATGAAGCAACTGACAAAGGATTAATTTCCAAAATTTACAAGCAGCTCATGCAGCTCAATAACAAGAAAACAAACAACCCAATCCAAAAATGGGCAGAAGTCCTAAATAGACATTTCTCCAAAGAAGATATACAGGTTGCCAACAAACACATGAAAGGATGCTCAACATCATTAATCATTAGAGAAATGCAAATCAAAACTACAATGAGATATCATCTCACACCAGTCAGAATGGCCATCATCAAAAAATCTAGAAACAATAAATGCTGCAGAGGGTGTGGAGAAAAGAGGACACTCTTGCACTGCTGGTGGGAATGTGAATTGGTACAGCCACTATGGAGAACAGTATGGAGGTTCCTTAAAAAACTACAAATAGAACTACCATATGACCCAGCAATCCCACTACTGGGCATATACCCGGAGAAAACCAAAATTCAAAAAGAGTCATGTACCAAAATGTTCATTGCAGCTCTATTTACAATAGCCCGGAGATGGAAGCAACCTAAGAGTCCATCATCGGATGAATGTATAAAGAAGATGTGGCACATATATAAAATGGAATATTACTCAGCCATAAAAAGAAACAAAATTGAGCTATTTGTAATGAGGTGGATAGACCTAGAGTCTGTCATACAGAGCGAAGTAAGTCAGAAAGAGAAAGACAAATACCATATGCTAACACATATATATGGAATTTAAGGGAAAAAATGTCATGAAAAACCTAGGGGTGAAACAGGAATAAAGACACAGACTTACTAGAGAATGGACTTGAGGATATGGGGAGGGGGAAGGGTAAACTGTGACAAAGCGAGAGAGAGGCATGGACATATATACACTACCAAACGTAAGGTAGATAGCTAGTGGGAAGCAGCCGCATAGCATAGGGAGATCAGCTCGGTGCTTTGTGACCGCCTGGAGGGGTGGGATAGGGAGGGTGGGAGGGAGGGAGATGCAAGAGGGAAGAGATATGGGAACATATGTATATGTATAACTGATTCACTTTGTTATACAGCAGAAACTAACACACCATTGTAAAACAATTATACCCCAATAAAGATGTTAAAAAAAAAAAAAGTGATGCAGTTGAGGATTGCAAAGAGCAGAGGAGGTGAGACTTTGCTGAGGTGGAACTACTAAGATTCAACAAATGAAATGGAAGTTGTTTCTCCGTTTGTATCTTGGAAGCCTGGGTAGCACGGCTGAGGATCCTAGCGATGCCCCATATTCTTATTTTTTTTTAATAAATTTATTTATTTTAAAAAAAAGAGTCTAAGTCCATTTTTGAGGTTGGACTGCTGATTACCTTTAAGCCCCATGCTTCCCCGTTACGACTTGCCCTACATCTGGGCACTCCCTCCCTTGGACCTCACAGGGAAGTTCAAGCCACTGGAAACCCAGCCTTAAGGGGAACCCTAACCCTGGCCCATCCACTATGCACTAGGAACACCTGAGGACACCTGATCCTTCCCTCCCCCCCCCTCTGCTTACTTAACTCTGAACAGAACCTGAGCCCTCTCAGGCAATCCTTTGGCCGTTCATATATAATTAATAAGCTTTATTTCAAATCCACTGGTGCTATGTGTCTTGTATCCCTGCATCTATAAATTTTGGGGTGGGTGGGCTCACCCAGCATCCAGCAAGGGGTGCCTGGTGCCCAAATAAGACAGAAGACAGCCATAAGAAGCTCCATTCTCCACAGTAACGATATAACCTCACCTGAGAGTGGAGGCTGGTTATTGTTGTGTGCATGTACCCATTGCTCCTTCTTCTGGAAATCCCACCTCGATTTTCCTTGGGAACCGTTCCTCCTTATTCTCCATCCCTGTGTTTGGGCTGAGGCTGATGCCTCCCTTTGTCACAGGGCTCCAGGGTGGCCTTGACCTCAGCCTCGCCAATCCTTGCATTATGTCTTCTGGCCAGACTGATTGGTTCAGGGAAGGACCATGACCCAAACTGATCCAGGGAAACTAACCCTGGAGATCCTCTTGGGCTTTTTTTTTTTACTACCAATGTATTTATTTATTTTATTTTATTTACTTATTTTTGGCTGTGTTGGGTCTTCGTTGGCTTTCTCTATTTGCAGAGAACGGGGGCTACCCTTTGTTGCGGTGGGCGGGCTTCTCATTGCGGTGGTTTCTCTTGTTGTGGAGCACAGGCTCTAGGCGCACGGGCTTCAGTAGTTGCGGCTCATGGGCTCAGTAGTTGTGGTGCACGGGCTTAGCTGCTCGTGGCACGTGGGATCTTCCTGGACCAAGGCTCGAACCCATGTCCCCTGCATTGACAGGCGGATTCTTAACCGCTGCGCCACCAGGGAAGCCCCTCTTGGGTTTTAAAGGTGGAAGAGCTCTCTTTGCAATGGGCTTGCTGGCCGTAAGGCTCATCTAAGCCCGGAGTTGCCAGGGCCCACTGTACTGAGAGGTCCCCCCTTGGAATGAAGTCCCTCCCTGAAGTGAGGTCAATGTGGATGAAAGCAAAGCATAGAGACGAGAGGAGAGATTCCCAGTCCTCAGGATATTGTGGAATCCCTGGATTGAGCCAAACTCAGTGTCAGATCTACTCCAAGGTGTTGTCGTTGCACAAACTAATAAATTCCCATTTCATTTTACGGTTCTTTTAGTTGGGTTTCTGTTATTATGCCTGAAAGATATGTTTGAAGAATACAGTTATCAGGTTTTCTGCTCTAAGCTTTTTGTTTCTCTGGACACACGAGGCCAAATATGCAGTGGAAACTACACACCTCGGTCCCCCTATGAACACTGAAACTTTCTTTTCTAAAGGTAAACAAGCAGATCTGTTAGAAGTGGTATGACAAATCTCAGCTTGAACTACCATTCTACCGAGACCAGAAAACCCCTAAATAAACAATACTAGGGGGCTTCCCTGGTGGTGCTGTGGTTAAGAATCCGCCTGCCAGTGCAGGGGACACGGGTTCGAGCCCTGGTCCGGGAAGATCCCACATGCCGTGGAGCAACTAAGCCCGTGCGCCACAACTACTGAGCCTGCGCTCTAGAGCCCGCGAGCCACAACTACTGAGCCCATGTGTCGCAACTACTGAAGCCCGCGTGCCTAGAGCCCATGCTCTGCAATGAGAGAAGCCACCTCAATAAGAAGTCCAGGCACTGTAACGAAGAGTAGCCACAACTAGAGAAAGCCTGCGCGCGGCAACAAAGACCCAACACAGCCAAAAATAAATAAATAAATAAATTTATTTTAAAAAAACAAAGAATACTAGGTCAACAATTTGCTAGAAATACCAGCTGAATCAGTATGCTGAAACTTCAGCTCACTGGAACATCATGTATTCTGTGTACTAGGAATCCTCTGTCAGCAGGAGCTCACGCTGTACTGGAGAAAGCAAAGACAAACTACAGAATGAACATGATTCCCCAGTTTCTACTCAGTGAAATTTAATTTTTTGTCTCGTTATTTCCATTCCAGTACTGGAGTCAGTAAAGCAAGCTAAACTGGTGTCAAAGTTCTATTCCATACAATAGCTAAAACTGACTGAACACTGTGGAAGGTAGAACAATGGTCCCCCAAAAATGTCCACATGCTAATCCAAAAGCGTGTGAATATGTTATATTACAAGGCAAGGAAGAACTCAGTTTGCAAACAGAACTGAAGCTGCTAATCACTGACCTTGAGAAAGAGACAGGTGTGCACAATGTAATCACAAAGGTTCTTAAAAGTGGGAGAGGGAGGCAGAAGGTGTCAGGGTGATGCAGTATGAGATGAACTTAACCCACTGTTGCTGGCCTTGAAGGTGGAGCAAGAGAACCAGAAGCTAAGCAATGCAAGCAAACTGGAGAAGCTGGAAAGAGCAAAGAAACACGTTCTCCCCCGAGAGGTTCTATATTACTTTGCTAGGGCTGCCATAATACAATTCCACAGACTGGGTGGTTTAAACAACAGATGTCTGTTTGCTCGCAGTTTGAAGGCTAAAGTCCAGGATCAAGGTGTCAGCAGGTTTGGTTTCTCCTGAGGCCCCTCTTCTGAGCCTGTAGTTGTTACCTGCTTGCTCTGTCCTCACATAGTCAAGGCATCCCTCTGTGCACACGCATCCCTGGAGTGTCTCTGTACATCCAAATTTCTTTCTCTTCTAAGGATACCAGTCAGACTGGATTAGAAATTAGGATCTACCCTAAGGGCCGTATTTATCTCCAAATAAAATTACATTCTGAGGTACCAGAGATTAGGACTTCAACAAATAAATGGGGAACACAGTTCAGCCCATAAAAGTTTCCAGAAGAGAACACTGCCCTGCTAATACTTTGATTCTAGCCCAGCGAGACCCAGGTCATATGCCTAACCTACAGAACTGTGAGATGATACATGTGTGTTGTTTTAAACCTCCAACTTTGTCATAATCTGTTAAGGCAGCCTTGGGGAAGTACTAGAAGCATTTACTATGTGCCAGCCTGTGCTAAGCACTTTGCGTTTACACCCTCACATCAGCCTTACAGGAAGACATCCCCATGATCTCCATTTTACAAAGGAGGAAATGAAGGCACGGAGATGCTAGCTAGGTATCTACCCACTGCCGTATTGCTACAAGTTGGGAAGCTAGAGCTTGAACTCACATGTTACTGATTCCAGCACCTGTGCTGCTCTACCGCCTCCATCCCCACCCACTGGAAGACAACTTTACTTCTCAAACAGGTTGGGTGAAGTTAACGATGAGCAGGGTGGCCCGGGCCCTAGCCTCTCATTTTGAAAATGAAGCAAAAAAGTCCAGAGAGGTGAAGCGGGTTCCCAAGACCCAGAGTGAGTTCTCTGGGGCTGAAGTGAAGTCTAGGCTTCCTGTCGCCCAGCCCAGCACAACAGCTACTCTTTCTCCTCTAAGATAGCAACAGTTGCCTCATGCTTCCATGGCACCTCACTGAATTACTTTATGTGGGAGGAAGAAGAGACGCAAAGTCACAAAATTAGGAAGTGGCAAAGCTTGGTCTCAACCCCACGGCCATTTCCAAGCCCTTCCACCTCACCATCCCTCTTACTGAAATACCCCTTATGAGAACGCAGGTCGCACGTGTAAACCTACCTTACATTCCTCAACAGGGGCTTGGGGGCCAGGCTACAGCACACTACCTCTCTTAAAACCGGACTTAAGGCAACTTCAGAAACAGGAAGAGACTTGGAAATTTTGATCTTAACGTTAGCCAGGAGTCCGGACAAATAAGAGTGCTGAGTGGCTTCACTTCTAGTACCTTATCAAGAAAAGTCAACAGCGGCAGAGAGACCTTTGAGCAACAGATTGTGAACATGCCACAGGAATGTCAATCTAAGACTTTCTAGGGTGCATCGCAAAGTTCATGCTCTCCATGTCTTCTTTGAAACGCCCCTGGGCCCAGCTTTTATGTCCCTCCCAAATCATCTTTCACTTCCATTTGTGGGAAGGGCTGGACCCATGGCTGATGAAGGTGGAAATGGGTAACTTCTTCACAAAGCTGGGTGTTGAAATGCTGTAAATACTCTGAGCTCATAACAGCAATTGATGAATGTGATTTCCAGCGGTCATCACTATCCTATTCTGCTCAAGATGGAGAAGAACTGCTATCACTTGCACAACTACAACTGGAGGAAACAGCCATGTTTCTAAGTTGGTGAGACTCAGAGGCTCAAGGAGCTTTCTCATCACTGAATTTCAGCACCACTGCCTCCCTTTATGATCTGGAAAGTCTCTGAAGGGGAATTTGCAGGGGATGATAGTGGGACAGCCGTGGGTATTCTTGTGTTATATGTTGCTTGCTCAGATACTGAGAGTGAATATCCCAGAAAGGTCAGCTGCCTTTGTATGTGCACAGCAAGGTTCTCATGAGAATTGTTTTTGCCGAAATGTAAAGGATATTATTTTGAGACTTTTAACATCAGTATAAGGAGGGCATGGCGGAAACTGCCATGTTTGATTTGCTTTACGTTCAAGTCCTTGGGCTTTCACTGCCACTTAAAGTGACTAAACTAGCAAATGGGAACATCCACGATGTTGCTTAAAACCAAATTTCATTTACGCTAAATGAGACCACACTCTGGGCAAGCTGATGGAATCTGCATTTACTTAAAATTTTAGGTTGGATTTTATTTGCAGTGAATTGAAGAACACAAAAGGTACCAGACTGAGGAGATTATCTGTGATGAAATGGTAGTCAAATAAGAGGCAAACTACCTTTAAATGAGAAAGGGGAACGGGCATTATTGTATTTGGAACATTCATGTGCTAATTTATTTGTTTTTTTTAAAAGGGCATTTATTTGCTTCCTCTTTTCTGGAATATTCTTCATTTTGTTCCAACATTCTTCTATTGGGGCAAAAGAGAGGGGGAGATTAGGAAAGGGAGAGAGCCAAAGGTAATTAAACATTCTATTTAAAATGTTACAACCACAAGTTCTTACTGTAAGGAGTCCTGTTATCACATTCACTTCCCATGGGCTCAGTTCCACTGTCAGTATGCTCATATCACTCACAAGAAGCTGCAGAGGAAGCTCACTATAATTTATTGTGTGGTTTAACACTGTCAAGGGATTCTTCACCTGGTCCAAATCTCTTTAGTTAAACACACACACACACACACACACACACACACACACGTCTCTACATTTTCTATATCAGTCCTGAAACACTCATTTGGAAAAGTTCCCTTTTAATTTAATTATACTTTTCATTAGTCCAGAGACTATAAAGGCACATATATGTCACTGCCTGTCATGGTTTTGGTCAGTCAATAGAATAATCAGTCATCTCCATTCTTAGAGAATGGCATGATCAAAGGTATTAGAGAGGCAATTGAATTCATTCTCAGAAAGTGGCGGAACAATTACAGTGATTGCCAATTGTTAACTGCTTCTGATAAGTATGTAATAACCCCAAGTATTTCCCTAACAACATGGAAATTAAAATCATCTCTCTTAGTTGAATCCTCTCTACTATAAAGGATGGGACCTGCAGAAGACTAGCTTGGGCTTCCAATTTCTTTCTTCAGATACATCAAAATAAAATTAAGTCCAAACCTGAAAAAGAATGGTTTAATGAAAGACATCCACTAGCTCATACATTTTACATCAGCCACCCCGCTATAACTAGACACTGGATGTAGGTGTTAAAATTCTAGTTGATTCCAAAGGTTAGGGAACTTTAGTTTCAAAGAAGAGAGAGAAATGGGCAATTCATCGTCCAAATTTTCATTCTGCTTCTGTAGCTGGAATGACTTCCCCCCGACTTTGTGGAAACATGGTAATTCCTAGTGAATTAAAGAGATCCCACGGGGGTCCTCCTCTGGGCCGGGGCCCCAGGTTCTGCCTCAGAGGCGCAACCCAGGGAAGCCAAGGCACAAGGTATTCAGTACTATGTATCGTCTCTTTTCTCCCCCCTAGCTTTCTAAAGAAGACATCAAGAAGACTGCTTCTATTTTAGCAAACCCTAAAAATATTCCTTAGGGACAAAACTCCCAACTTCCCTCTTGGACTGTTAGATTATGTTTCACGTACCTCGTAACCCCGGCAGTCAGTAAAATGTCTATCAGGTAGCAGATACTTTGTTTATTTGGTGAATAGACTAATAAGTGGATGAAAGACATCTAATCTCCATAGCTCTTTACTCTCAAATTAATTTCTTTCGGTGCCCCCCACTCTTTTGTTTTCCAGTATTAGCTTGAGTCTCTCAAGAATTCTTGAAATTTGATGTTCGGGTATGTGTGACACCTGCCGCTTTGTCCCTCCACTGTTTTCCAGGCAGCCTGTCATTTGATGAAGGACGTCCACACTCACTGTTGTCCTCGGATATTGATCAGGTTTTCTCTTTACACACACCACAGTTTGTAAAGAACTTTCAAGAACACTCATTCTCTCCTCCTTCCTGTAAGGTGGCACAGGAAATGACCATTCTGCTCCATTTCACAGAGCAGAAAACTGAGGCTCAGGAGAGAGGCAGGCCTCTGGCTCTAAATACAAGATTCCTTCTCCTTATTCCACCCTGCCCTGCAAATCATGTTTTTTTGTTTGCTTGTTTTGTTTTTTTGGGGTTTTTTTGTTTGTTTGTTTGTTTGTTTTTTTGCTGTACGCGGGCCTCTCACTGTTGTGGCCTCTCCCATTGCGGAGCACAGGCTCCGGACACGCAGGCTCAGTGGCCATGGCTCACAGGCCCAGCCGCTCCGTGGCATGTGGGATCCTCCCGGACCGGGGCACGAACCCGTGTCCCCTGCATCAGCAGGTGGACTCTCAACCACTGCGCCACCAGGGAAGCCCCAGATCATGTTTTATAAGAAACTTTTTACTCAGCAGGCAAACAGCTTGAGGTTAGATAGAAAGAAATTAACAGTACCAAGGTTCACGTCCTGCCGAGTATGTGGGAGTGATTGTGGAATGTGCAGAAATTTAGATGCTCCTTTTGAACCTAGCTCTTGACAGTCTTCAGAATGCGGGGCGGGGGGTCAGGCCCCATGGAATGTCTTTACCTTCTCTGGGGGATGGCAGCCCTGAAATGATTCCTCTTCTTGCCCTCGTTGACCTGGTCTGGAGGACCAATGCTGAAAGGCGCTAGAGAGTCTCAGAGGGAAGGCTAGTTGCTGTCCTTTCAGTGGGCACCACTGCCTTTTCTGACCAGCCCTTCACTGCCTCTGTGGTATCAGTACTTAGATTTTCTGTGGGGAATTACTCCACTTTCCACTGGGCCTGGGGCCACAGTGGGTCAATCAACCTATCTCCAGGAAATGTGGCTCACGTGCAGCCTGGGCCAGATGAACCCTCATGGTGGCCTTTCTGCTAACTCGATCCTCTGCGTGTTCCAGTCTGTCCTTTCTGAGGCCTTGCTGTCCACCCTCTCCTTGATTCTGTGAGCTGCTCACCTCTCCTTCCAGGCAATGCTAACCTTTTGCATAGATCAGCCTCACTTGGGCTCTGTTGCTTACAACCAAATTCAAACACAACATAGACAAGATAAAAAGGAAGGCATTTCCTATGAGTCTGGCGGGCCTCATACCTGTCACCTGGGGGTCAGACCTGTCTGGGGTCTGTATGCATTCATGTCAGCTCCCTCTTCCGCTATGACCTGCACTGCCAAGAAAATGTCCTTGTCACTTCCCATTGTCGTAGCCTGGGAACAAAGTACTGGCTGTCAGACACTGACCCAGAAAATGGACAAGGGCAAAACCTTTCACACCGTCAGCTCAGACCGAGGAGAGAGCACATCCTGATAGGCCAGCAAGGAACTCATGGGCCTTGGGTCCAGTCTGTGTTTGTTTTTTTCAGCAAAACTAAAAGATGATGGCAAGAGTTGACACCATTTTCTGTCAAGCATGCAGGCACTGAACTATGAAAGGAATCCCCAAAGTCCCGGGATGAGGGGAAAGACGTTCATGTCTCACAAACAGGGTGACAAGTGCCGGAACGTGTGAGATGGAGCCAGTCCCGCATGAAGGAGGTGTCCACTCTTTGGGATTTGTGGGGGGTGACTTTGCTCATCTCTCCCCTAAACATCTTTCAAGACGAGGAGAGGCCACACGTTGAGGGAAGACAGGGAATCTTGAACTGGAGCCTTATTCTACACAAAGTGGACAGACAGGAATTTGATCGTAAAGGAGGAATTGGACCCTTAACTGGGTAGCTTCATCCTCCTGAGACTCCCTCTCCCCTCCCCTCCCGGCAAATCCCACCAGACGAAATAAGGCCAACAGCGACGACTTCCATTAATTAGACACTTAATATATTCCAGAGATTGTGCCAAATGCTTTCTATTCATGGTTTCATCTAGTTTTCACACCAACCCATGGAGTGACTATAAGGTTTCTGCTGGGCTTCAGATTAACATGAATGCCCCATCTACACACACACACACACACACACCCTGTAAGGTTAGGAGGAGGGGCAGCTGTACCCCTCACAGGACAGGTAGCGGCTCACTGTTGTCCAGGGAAGATGGGAACTTGCTGCATCCCAGGAGCTCCATCTTGCTATGCCACAGCCCTTCTAAATTCAGTGCAATTTCAGAAAGTGTTTAACATTCTCTGCATTTCCATTTGCAGGAATGTGTATAAACATCAGACGCTGCTGGGGTTTTTTTTTTTTTTTTTTTTTTTACATCTTTATTGGAGTATAATTGCTTTACAATGGTGTGTTAGTTTCTGCCTTATAACACAGTGAATCAGTTATACATATACATACGTTCCCATATCTCTTCCCTCTTGTGTCTCCCTCCCTCCCACCCTCCCTATCCCACCCCTCCCGGCAGTCACAAAGCACCGAGCTGATCTCCCTGTGCTATGCGGCTGCTTCCCACTAGCTACCGTATGTTTGGTAGTGTATATATGTCCATGCCTCTCTCTCGCTTTGTCCCAGCTTACCCTTCCCCCTCCCCATATCCTCAGGTCCGTTCTCTAGTAGGTCTGTGTCTTTGAACCAAACTCTGTCTCAGAGAAGCCTCCGCTTCATCCTGAGTGGTATCCCTGCCTCAAGCTTTTTCAAACTGCTGAAAAGCTTGCTGAAAGCCTCATTGCCACCACAGCTGCATGCTGTCATTCACACCTCTGTGTGACAGAGTGAGGAAGCAGAGCCGGGATTTGAACTCATATTAGAAGACCTGCCAAGGCATTGCCTAGAGCCCTCTGGGGACTCACCCCAACAATCTGGCCCAAGTGTCCAGAGCCTGAGGGCCTGGCTGCTGAGTCCCTTACAGCGACGGCCCCCAAAGGCCCTCTAAGGTGCAGCTACCTACAGAGACACTGGCTGAGGTCCTCCCTTGACAAGTGACCAGGCCTGTGATTGAACCTGGGGGTTCTTCAAGGCAGGAGGAAAGGACGGTCATCACGGGAGACATGTCCATAAGATGCCTGGGAGCCACACATCCAGGTTTTGGACTGGATTCTTGAAGCCTCTCCCACACTCCCCCTCCCTCCAAGTTCCTAACCCTCTGGGGCTTCCACGAGCCCCGCCCTCTGCTTCCTGAGGCAGCATTTATCCCCCAGCCTCCTTTCCCACTTCTGCTCTATAGGCTGACAGCCCCGCCTCCCTCCACTGCTCCTCCTGCATCAGGATTTTCAGAGCCAGCCCTATCCAGGTCACGCTCCCATTCTAGCAGGCAGATCTGGGGTGTGGCTCAGATGCTTCAAAAATACCTGTGTTACAACCCACCCCCAGGCCAGTCCAGCAGCAAACATTCCTATGAGACAGTGTGCCAGGAGGTTTTAGGAATGTGACCTAATTTGATTTTCAGTATCTTATGCTAAAATAGCCATTACTACTACCTTTATTTTCTGGGCAGAGAAGAAACAGCAGAAATTATCTGGTTCAGTGTTTTGTTTTGTTTTGTTTAGTATTTTTTCATTGTGGAACCCTGTGCTACTGAGGCTACAGTCTAAAGTAAGAGGAAAATTGTACATGGGCAAAATACCATTAAAAATCCCTTAAATACCCATGAAGTAGAAAATGCTTATTTTATATTACCAACCATGTGTAGCAAATCTGATATAAGCTACAGTTTGAGGATCACCAAGCTAAAGATAAGAACAAAATCAAAGTTTATAGGCAGATGTGGGAGTTTTCAAATCGTTCCACCTTTAGGAAAACTATCAGTTCTCCAGAGGTGCATAAGGGATGAACAGAAAATTCTGGTGTTCCCGCTGCTACCGTTTGATGAATCCTATTTGAATACAGTTCCTATTTAATATTTTTAATAATACATATATAACATTTAATCCTATTTAATCTCAATCCTCAGTGATAATAATACATGTTATACATCTGTTTGCTACAAGGATTGATTCAGATAGTGAATCTGCATCTCATAAAGGGGGTTCTGGGTCCGTGGTGTTCTAGGACGGCTCAAAAGTAAAACTTCTGGATGACACATTTTTTTTTAATACGAACAAGGTTTTATTGACATATATATATATATATATATACACACACACACATAAAACTGGGAACATTGAGGCAAATGCATAGGGGGAGAGGAAGCTCTGAAAACAGCAGTGGGCATCCTGCCAGTTCCAAGTCTAGGGAAAACTAGCCGGGAGCTTGGGTGGCCAAGTTAACAGCCAAATCAGGGATGGCACAGTGGATGTACCATTGGGGGACCTGGAATACAGGTCGGCCAAGTCGGTGGTAGTAGCAGGGACCTGCAAAGTGTGAGTGGCCGGGGGCAGGGAGTCTGCAGTCTGTGAGGACGGTGGGGAGAGAGAAGGGGCAGGCTGAGGGGCACTGCAGTCTTCCCTGACCTTCCTTATATTATTCAGGATCTTGATCCACTGACACTCAGTGTTCTTCTCCAAGGTGCCTGGGTTTTGGGCAAGAGCTAAGCACGGAAGCTTAGGACGAGGGGGCAGCTCACCTCGATCCCATGTCAGTGGCAGGGGCGACCTCAGCCCCCGCAGTGGCAGAAAAAGCGGCAGGGGAATCTCCCGCTCGCAGGGCCTACTGCTGCTAGACACCAGGGAAGGGGAGCTTCTCGATGGGATGTCCGAAGATTTTCCACGCTGAAGCTCCTTTTCAGACATCAGTGAGCCCGGTGAGCTGGGCCGGTGGTCTTCACCCGGCACTTGGCCTCTCCAGCAGCAGAGAGCAGCGTGCGGCTGGGACAGAGAACACCATGGCATGGGACTCAGGCTTCCAAGGAGGCAGGACATCTCCAGGCTCTCCATCTGAGCAGACGACACGGCTTTCTGAGGAGGAGCTCACTGGAGACATCCGGGCGTTCTCACTCAAGTTGTCTTCTGGGTGCTCGGGAAGGAGGTCCAGAGGCTCAGGATCGCACTTGAGGGAAGTGAGGACTCCACTGGTGTCCTGGGGCCTAGATGTCAATGGTATACCCCCACTGCTGCGGTGGTCCCTCTTCCGACCGTCCTCTCCTTCAGTCTCTGTGTGATCCTCCGTCTTTGCCATGCGTTTTCGGGGCTCTTCTTGGACCTTCACCTCACTCTCCTTTCGGCAAGGAACTGGGAGGTGACTGGTTGGTACCAGCTTCCTAACCTTGTCTACCCGGCTCAGGTGGTGAATGCAGGAGGGTAAATTTGCACTGGTGGAGGAATCTTGATGGTTCTCGAGTGGCCGAACATCATGGAATTACAAGCAGACAGCAATTACGGGCTTCTTTGGCGAGTCCCTTCAGTTCACCAAGGGAAGAATCCCCAGGCGGGAGTACCTGGCCTGCTGGATGGGATCCTGCCTTTTTTTTTTTTTTTTGCGGTACGCGGGCATCTCACTGGTGTGGCCTCTCCCCTTGCGGAGCAAAGGCTCCGGACGCGCAGGCTCAGTGGCCATGGCTCACGGGCTCAGCCGCTCCGCGGCATGTGGGATCTTCCCGGACCGGGGCACGAACCCGTGTCCCCTGCATCGGCAGGCGGACTCTCAACCACTGCGCCACCAGGGAAGCCCCAGGGATCCTGCCTTTTTGGCGCGATGTAAAAGGCAGCCGATAAAGGCAGTCGATCCCGGTGGGACAGCCTGCGACCAGGGCAGAAGGCAGCCGATGGAGCAGCGGGGTGGTCCCGGTCAGACGTGGCAGCCTCCCGGAAGGGCAAACGCAGTGGGTGACAGCCCACCGGAGCCCCACGGCAGGGCCGGCAGTGGGGCCAGCGGCGGCGGAGTCAGGTACGAAATTTACAAAGCAAATTGCTCACGCAGAACCGGTTGTGCGCCAAGTGATCCGAGAATAGAGTGTGAAACTGGGAGAGCTTCTCCCTAGCTTCTAACTCCTCTCGAGGTCTAGCACACACTGGACGCTGGACGGCTCAGCCTGGCGCTTGTGACCTTCCATCGTACGTGTCACAGAGAAAGGGCAGGCGGGGTGGGGATAGGGATGGGGGGCACAGCAAGCCCGTGGAGAAACCCGGCCCAAGGGCCCGACCCCTTCTGGACGTTCTAATAGCTGGGACTTCTCCCTGTGGGTGGCAGGTGTTTGGCACCGGAGGGGCCACCATGCGGAGACTGTTCAGGACCGTGGAAGCCTTCTCCTCCAGAGCTCACCCTGCCTGGGCACCGGCTCTGCAGGCCCCTCAGCCCCTGGGTATGTATCGGCCATCCCTTCCCCACAACGGGGCCCAGAGGCCAGAGCCTGCTCAGAGCTGAGTGCAGGAGGCACGCAGAGCTTCCAGGGTGTGGCCGCCTCCTCCAGGGACCTCCCCAGCTTCTCTGCGAGGCCTGGAGATAGGAGCTCCTTCTCCAGGGCTGCTGAGCTGCCAGCATCACCATAAGCCAGGAGGCAGAGCCTTCTGAGCAGGGGATGCAGAGCCCTGACCCGACTGGATGCTGCACCCCACAATGTCCCTTCCTGGCAGATAGGTTCTTTCTTCACTTCTTTTTTGAAATTTGGTAAAACAACATTTAAACCTTCGACTGTTCTTCAGGGTATACAGATGGTAGTGGCTTAGCCGGGATTCGAACCAAGCCTGTGTGATTCCAGAGCTCGTGCTCTGGGCTCTGGTGCCTCCTTATCGTATATGCTTCATGTGTTACTTGTTTTTCTTTTTTCCTTGTAGTCCTTATGGTACTTAGCCCTGAGTGCCATACCTGCAATGAACACATACACTGCCCTGTAGGAGGTCTTCTTTTGTTCAACGCGTGAATTGGTCATCCACCACACTGGGTTCTAGTCTCAGAAGACAGGTCAGGGACCACCAGTTGTCAGCATAGCACTATCCCACATTTCTAATTGAGGCTTGCAGCCTCAATTAGCCTTAATTTTCCCTTTGGTCTAGTTTGAAGGTTCCAGATATGTAAAGATTATATTCTAGATAAATCATGGCCTATCCTGAAAGAAATTCACCAGTGAATTATTCCGTATGGATTAGAAGCCAGTTTCTCTGGCCTTCCTAGAGTATATCCAGTAAGGCATCTCATTCATGTCTAGAAAGCAAATATATCATTTATTGCAACTTCATCATGGAGCAATGTATTCGTTTAAAGTATGATCAGCACAGTTTGGTCATTGTGAGTATGCCAGCTGGGTCCACTCTTTACTACACATATGTAACTCTAGAGATTCTTATGCCCAAGAGAGGAGACATACTCTTGGGTGTCTAGGACAAGGGAAACGTGTTGTTATTCAGGAGCTGGAAGCTTCAGCATGACAGGAAAGAATTGAACAATCCTGGTCTACACATCACTTGACCTTGTTTAAAACTTGTTTCTTTGGCTTGCTTCATTGGAGTGTTTTCTCTCTCCTGGGGCTGACATTGTGTGTTATGTATCACGCATGTGACATGTAGAAGTTTCAGAACCCAGAATCATATAGATCAGTAAAAATTTATTTATATAGTTTAGTTTAAAATAACACTGGGCATAATTCATATATTACAAAAGTAGTTTGGCTCTCTGCTCATGGGATTGGTTTTACAATATGTCAAAGCAAATTTGGACTTCCATCCCCAAGAAACTTGGAGGTTGGAAGACACAAAAGGTTTTGCTCAGACCCAAATTCTGTCTGAAAAAAAAAGGGTAACTATTATAAGCCCTTTCTAACCTCTCCAGGAGCAGAAATGATTTACAGCTGTGGCATTTAACCATAATTCCTTGACCTCATTTGAGAAGAGTTCAGTAGGAAACAATCTCTTGATTTTTGTTTGTTTTGTTGGTTCCCTGTTTTCTTGTCTTGCTTACCAACAATCCACTGTAATTCGTGAGTTGGTATGGCAGCAGGCTGAGTGTTCCCTGGAGCTCATTAAATGAACTTTTTTTCCTAAAATGACTTTTGTCTCCTTGTTTTCAGCCCCTCTTCTTTCCTCTGCCCTTTACTATAACCAGAGCTCAGCAAAAGCTGACTGGCTTTGTGCAGACCCTACTTAGGGTCGTCTTTTCTTAATTATTTTATTCATCTCTCCTCCATTTCATTGTTTGCCTTTTCAAAACGTGTTGAAATCTTTCTGTGATTGATGACTTCCACAATCTTCTGGCTTTTATTGGTTTATTAATTTTGGTATTTCTACACTTTTATTTAAATAGGTTTCAGGAGGAACAGAAAGTAAATATGTTTCCTAGTCTGCCATCTTGAGCTGAAAATCCCTGTTGATTTTAGCACCCAATGTTCCCATGGAAAAAAAAAAAACCAACCTTGGCATTAACAGAAGTAGCACTCAAGATTTCAGCTTTTCTTGAGCAATCACTAAGGATTTAATATGTGGTCATTTCTAATGGGAAAATAATAACTATCTCATGGAGTTGATTTGAAGATTAGATAATGAACATGAAAATGCTTTGTAAGGTTTAAAAATCTACACAAATGTTTTTTGTTATTATTTGACTTGTTGCTATTTCAACTTTACTTGACAGTTGTTTGTGACCTTGCTTATGTGAGAAAATGCCTTCTGGCTTATTGTTTTGAAAGCCAGATTATACTTTCCAATAGCTCAATGGAAATGGCATCATTTGTGAAGGTTAAGGGTGAAGGCATAAATGTTTCTTGACACCTATCACTTTACAGTGTTTTCAGTAACTAATTTACTCATGTATTCCTCTTCCAAAGTTTGTTGAGGACCTACTACCAGCCACATGCTTTACAGCAGGTGTTGGAAAGCATTTTCTGGATTTTAAATACCTTAGGCTTTGTGGGCCACATACAGTTCCTGTAGCTTCTCCTCCTCTTTCTTCTTCAACAAGCTTTCTAAACGTGAGAACCATTATTAGCTCACAGTCCCACAGATCCGGGCTGAGTGCCTGATTTGATCTGTGGCCATGATTCACCAATCCCTGCTCTGCGTCCTGAGGAGGAGGCACATGTCTGAGTAAATCACTTCTTTGAATCACCTATTGGGCTTCTGGGGCTTGTCCTTACTCTCCTGCAGTCTCTAATCAACATGGCATCCAGAGAGAACCTTTAATTCTATGTCCAGAGAAGCTGTCCTTGAAAAATACAGGAGAAATAGACTTTCTCACACAAATACCTTGAGGGGATACATCACCAGCAGACTTGCCCTGTTAGTGGAGGGTCTGCTGCAGAGGCAGGAGTATGGCTGTGGCTCACCAAGAGGACAAGGACACTGGCAGCAGAAGTTCCAGGAAGCACTCCCTGGTGTGAGCCCTCCCAGAGTCCGCCATCAGCCCTACCAAAGAGGCGGGTAAGCTCCAGTGTTGGGTCGCCTCAGGCCAAACAACCAACCTGGATGACACATCTTTAATGCACAATTAAGAAATCCAGGCTCAGGCTTCCCTGGTGGCACAGTGGTTAAGAATCCACCTGCCAATGCAGGGGACACGTGTTTGAGCCCTGGTCCAGGAAGATCCCACATGCCGTGGAACAGCTAAGCCCGTGAGCCACAGCTACTGAGCCTGTGCTCTAGAGCCTGCGAGCCACAACTACTGAGCCCTTGTGCCACAACTACTGAACCTGCGTGCCTAGAGCCCATGGTCCGCAAGAAGAGAAGCCGCCGCAATGAGAAGCCCGCGCACCGCAACGAAGAGTAGCCCCCTCTTGCCGCAACTGGAGAAAGTCCGCACACAACAATGAAGACACAAAGCAGCCACAAATAAAAATAAATAAAATAAATTTATAAAAAAAAAAAAAGAAATGCAGGCTCCCAGGGGAAGGGACCTCCCAAGGCCATACAGTGGTCATATAGAGCCCTTACCCCAACCTCTCAGCTGTGTCTCTTGCTATAACATGTCCACACATTATGTGAATCACTAAGTTAACATGGTTGAAGCTCTAAATGAACTGGTTGGTTCAGATGTGACCTGGGGCATTCCTGAATCATATCTACCCCACAGAGATTCTCTGCCCCGTGGGTACACTCTTGGAGACTATGTCAATGACGTTAGGAGTCAGAGAAACATTTCCATGTCTGTCTTATGTTTGTTTCATGCTTGTCTTATGTGACATACAAGCAACCGTTCATTTAGGAGATGGGAGGGGATTCTTAAATCAGATATTAAAGCTCATGTGAACAAGCACGACTCTGAGGGCTGGGCCCTGGCAATCTGCCAGGCACGCTACCAAATGCTCGATGTGCAGTATCATGTTCACTCCTTACTCATGAAATCATAATTGCTTTCATCCTATTTTAGACTTGTAGAAACTGAGGCTCAGAAAGGTCAACTAACTTGCTCAAGGTCACGGGGCTAGAAATTAGCTGAGCCTGATTTCCTACATCCGGGTCTGTCGTGCTCCAACTCCGAACTGCTCAAAGTGCTGAGTACGTGAAACATTCATGGGCAGGTCAATGGTCTTGGTGTAAAGAGGCTGCCCAAGTATTAGCAGGACAGAGCGGTGAGTTGCTTCCAGTCCTGGAGGGCAGGCACTGACCCTTCCATCCCAGGGTCCTCAGAGCCCACTGACTGGGACAAAATTGTGGTCTCATGTCGTGGCCTGCACAAACGCACACAGTGAACACAGCTCGTGAGCTTGGCTGTGGGTACAGCCCCAAACCCCTCATTTGTCAGGGTCCTCCCTCCTTTGTCTCAGGCCCGCAATGCTAGGCCACAGTCCACGTAGGGCTGCGTGTTTAGTCTGTAATATTCTGTGTCAGATGGGATCCAGAGAAGTGACAGCGTACCACCACATGCTGAAGTGAAAATATTTCTCACCAACTCCAATTATTTATGGTCTAACAGCTCACCAGTCACTCAACTTGAGGAGTTGGCACCGCAGTGCTCTTTTATTACCCTACGCATAAAGATGCCTTGTACATAAACAACATTTACTATGACAGTCTGCTAGCTGGCTTGTTAAAACCATGTTGTGTCAGGACAGGATTGTTATAACTGAAGCAGAAAGCACCTTGCTGTTTTTGATCCCCTCTGTACAAGCATGTCTGGCTCACAGGAAGTACTCACATATTTTGGAAAACACATTCACCCAGCAATTATTACTGAATGCCTATTAGGTGCCAGGTTCTTCTGAAGGCATTGGGGACGCAAAGGAGAAAAGTGTCCTCGTGATTGTGAGGCTTACATTCTAATTGAGGGAGAGAGACAAAAACAAAGATAGGTGTCAGTGCTTTGAAGAAAAAGAAAGCAGAACAAGGAGAACTGAGAATGGCAGGCAGTGGTGCTGTGGTCTAGGACAGCTTCTCTCTTTGAATGACGTGAGCAGATACGTGAATGAAGTGACCGACAGGTGAGAAGAGTATTTTAGGAAGAACCAACAGTCACAGCAAAGGCCCTGAAGCAGGAGCTGTTGAACATGTTTAAGGAACAGCAAGGAGGCCAGTGTGGCCAAAGTGGAAGAGTAAGGAGAGAGAAGGGTGGGAGGTAAGGGGTTTAACAGGGAGATTGAGGGTGTGCGGCCTGATTGTATAGGATCCTGTAGGCACGGCATGACCTCTGGATATTTATTGAATTGATGAATGAATGAATGAACAAACGAACAGATGAATTATTGAATGAAAGCGCTAGTTCTGAGCCGTGTGTTAAGACAGACAGAAGCCATCTTCTACCTGTGGTTCCAGGACTAACCAGGGTAGCCACCATTTACTGAAAGCCTACAACATGCCAAGCTCTGGGCTGGGCATTTGGCAGACAAGATCTAATCTAACCCTCCTGACTATGCCAGTGAGGGACACGTGGCCCTCTTCTACACATGAAGAAATGGAGGAACAGAGTAGTTAAGCAACCTGCACAAGGTCACACAGTGCTAAGTGGTGGAGCCTGGGCACAACCCTGGGCCTGATTGCAAGGCCTGTGCTCTAAACCACTTCAGCTATGGGGACCCTAAGGCAGGAAGATCTGACTCAACCTAAGAAAGAATTGCCCAGAGGGCAGAGCGTTTTAAATCTGCAACAGGCCATCCGGAGAAGGGAGAAGCTCCCAGGATGGAACTCATCCCATAGATCCTGGACAGGGAAGCAGGGCTTTAAGCATCAGGTCAGGTGTGGGGCAGGGTGACCTCTGAGCCCTCAGCTAAATCGGAAAGTCTCCCAGAGCCTCGGTTTCTTCATTCAGGCCATTCTCTCTGGTGGCCAAGGGAAAAATATTAGGTAAAATGTAATATTTGCCATTTTTATGTTCTTTTAAAGAAATTCTAAGTAATCACAGGTAAATACTGGCCATTAAAAGTGTCTGCAGCTTGTAAATGATAATTGTGGAAGGTATAAATCAGTGTTATTATTTGGAGGGTTTTTTTTGCTTGAATTGCAAAAATAATACATACTCACTAAACAGAGTACAGAAAAAAGAGTACAGAAGTGTATATCAAAAAATGAATACTCTTCTCTTCCTCTGCCCACTGCCACTGGGAATGTTTACCTCCCCTCTTTGATCCAGGCACATATGAGCGGGTGTGAGCGTGGACACACGGCCTGGCCTGCTACCAATGTGTAGCCATGTACCCCTGTACCCCTGTGAAATTCATTGTACCTGCTGGATTTTCTAACACACCAGTGGGGAAGACTGGGACTCTTCTTCAGAGGAAAAAAAACCAAAAGAATATATATATATATATATATATATATATATATATATATACACACACACACACACACACACACACACACATTTATTTTCTTTTTTCTCATATTTTTAAAAAATATTACTCTGAAACTTACTTTTTTTAAACTTAACAATATAACAGCTTTCCACATCTATAAGTATGTTTCTAACACATTCTTTTTAATAGTTGCTTAATATTCCACGGCATAGATATATGTAGGTATAGATTTACTTAACTGTTCACTGATGGATGGACATTCAGGTAGTTTCTTGTTATTGTACCATCAATAATGCTATAGTGGCCTTCCCTGGTGGCGCACTGGTTGAGTCTGCCTGCCGATGCAGGGGACACGGGTTCGGGCCCCGGTCCGGGAAGATCCCACATGCCGCGGAGCGGCTGGGCCCGTGAGCCATGGCCGCTGAGCCTGCGCGTCCAGAGCCTGTGCTCCGCAACGGGAGAGGCCACAACAGTGAGAGGCCCGCGTACCGCAAAAATAAAATAATAATAATGCTATAGTACAAAAATCTTTTAAACTATACTTACATTCTTATTCTTGGAGTAGATTTCTAAGAATAGAATTGCTGGCTTAAAGGCAGGCATATATAAATTTGTATATATCCTATGAGATTATTTCCCAAGCATGTTTTGGCCTGTCACACCTCTATCAGCAAGGTTTGATTTTGCCCTTTCCCTACATCATCAAAAACAGTTTCCTCTTTAAACTTGTGCCAAATGGATGGGCGAGAAATTATCACTCTTTCTCTTTTTGTTTTCCCTTGGCTACGAACTGAACATCTTTCGAAGTGTTTATTGTCATTTATATGTCACTGTCCATGAACTGCTTATTTGTATCATTTTCCAATATTTTCTCTGGGCTTGTCTTTTTTCCTTACGGACTTGAAGGAGTTTTTTGATGAGCGGCCGCACTGTGCCTTTTTCTGTCTCCTGGCACTTGCTCTGGGTTTTTTGCTCTTTGCCTTTTTACATGGGTATGGACTTGCCTGTTCTGGATGTTTCACGTGAATGGAATTGTAAATATATGTGTGACCTCAGGGGTCTGGCTTCTCTTATTCAGCATGATGTTTTCAAGGTTCATCTAGGTTGTATCATGTTACCAGTACTCCATTCCTTTTTATGGCTGAATAATATTTCATTGAATCAATAACATTCTTAAACTTTTGTTTTGCTTTGTTTCACCATCGGAATCTGTTTTTGTGTGTGAGGTAAGGTAGGCTTCTAACTTTAGAAAACCATAGACATTAAAAGGTTATTTTATTGTATTGTAGAGACCAACATCCAGGGGGTAATGAAAAACAATTAGAATTCTCCAAACACATGTGTATTTCATCACCCATATCTCCCAGAGATGTAAGCATGTTCAACACATTGTCTAGTAACACCCACCAAGGGTGAAGCCAGACCAGCACATTACCAGCCCTCACCTTAGCGGTCTAAGCCATCGTGCTGATTCGTCGGCCTTCGAATTGTTCCCCTGTGCCTTGGGCATCAGCAGCTTCCGAGTGACTTTTATGCAATCAGTGTATGAATGTTACATGGCTCCTCTTAAAAGATACAGCATTCTATTTCGAACCCATGTGAGCTTGGAGTTCAGAAATAGCATTGATATTCTGGTTAATTGATTTTCTAAATGTTCATTCCGGGGCGGTGGAAACTTTTGACCTTGACGCTGATTATGATTAGCATAGCAATCACTCTTCTATAATTAAAAGGCAGATGAGAATTTTCTTTCGCTTATTCATTAATTCCTTTATGAATCTTTCTTTTTTTTTTTTTTTTTTCCAGCAGTGAAGGCAAAGTGTTTTGTGTTGGCAAAGATAGAGGCCATGACCCCCTCCAAGAATAACCACTGCCTCCTGGGTGGCCCTGGAAGCAGTCTGCTCTCCCTGCCCCGCCCTCCCCTCTTTTCCCTCCCCTCGGGTGGCAATAATATGCACCCCCACAGCCCACATGATTCCCCATAGGACTTACATTCATTTTAGCTACTGATCTTTTGACAGCCCAGAGGGGAGGGCCAAGAGCCTTTTGCAGTAGAGGCAATGGTTGGAAACCACTGCAGCATGGGACGGCCTTTTCCAAGCCTTGCCTTGTGTGAGTCCGACTCCGGGACCCACACTCAGCTCCATGCCTCTGCCTTCCCGTTTAGAGTTCGCATTACAGCTGGGAATGATGTTTTGGGTCTCCGTTTTTATAATGACTATTATTTACGGATCACTTGATATACATAGGACCTGTGCTAGGTGCTTTTCATGCTTCCTGTCATTTAATCCTCTCAATAGTGTGAGGCAGGGATGACTACCACTCCCATTGTTCAGATCAGGAAACTGGCCTCAAGAGACAAATAACCTGTCCGGTGTTATCCAGGTGGTAAGAAGTGTGAGAGGCCGGATCTGGGCACAGCTCTGCCTGAGTCCAAGGCCCTTGCTCTAAACCAACATACTGTTCTGTCTTCCCAAAGCTTCTCCTCGCCACGTGACTCTTCTAGAACCAAAGCTTCTCCTGAAGACTTGCCCTTGTAATGATGATGTGACGATGATGGTGATAGCAAACACATGTGCCAGGCTCGCGTCTACACACTTTTCACATATGTAGCCCACCAATCATCCTCTAAGGTGGATCCTATTATGATTCCCAATTCACATGTGAAAGACTGAGGCCCAGAGGCGTCTTCACAGCAGGGAAGCAGCAGAGACAAGCCTGGAGCTGGGACTGTCTGTGATTTTCGCTGCAGCAGGTGAGATACAGGAAGGCATCTTGGGACCCCCGATGCTGCTCTGCAGCCCTGCCAGGGCTCAGTGGTCTCATCACTGAATTGGGTCTGTAGTTCACTCCCAGGCAGGATGTGGGATTTCGTCTTTCCTGACACCCTCCCAGGCTGCTTCTCTGCAATTCCTCATCGACTACTTTTGTCGAGATCCGCAAAGCTCCCTGCTCAGAGATAATTTTTTCCTTATAATGCTCTCAATTTGGGGGCTCATTTCTGGGTCCCCTCAGTCCTCAGTGTTCTACTGGCCCATGAGCCCTGCCTTGTTCCTGTGATGCCCTGCCAGCTCCCTGCTGCCTAGGGTGGAATCTTTAGCTCTAACCAGAACAAGCTCCCTGTGGGCTATGGTCCAAATCTCTCCCCAGACTATAAGGCAGCTGTGTCCACTAGGGACGCTGGGGGTGGAGAGAAGGGGATGAGAGGGGGTCCCAAAGCTGGAGATGAGAACTGAGGCACAGACCTGGGAGCTCCTTCCTACTGCAGCTGGTCCGTTATGATTTCCTATTAACCTGGCTACCTCGGGGCAAATTTATGGACTTTTAAGAAGAGATGCCAGAAATCATTTGTTGAGTTTCAGATGCTGCATGTTATGACCACCCTTATGGGTGTACTCCTAAGATGACATCAGATAGTAACTAAATAAAAGGTGCGTTGTGTCTTGATTTAAAATGACTACATATCTATCAATAATAATAGTAATGATGAAACTGATTATAAAACAATACGTATTAAGAACTTTTTATGTGACAGGGACTATTTTAAGAGACTTGAATGTTATTAACTCTTTAATTCTTGGGAAGGAAATGCTATTATTTGCTCCATTTGCAGGTGGGGAAACTGAGGGATTAGGTTAAGTGTCCAGTTTACCCCACTGTTAAGGATACCCTTACGCTGTATGTGCTGTTTTAATCAAGAACTTCCAGAGACAGAGTTCATTACCATGATGATGAAGATGGGTTCTAAGTCATAGTTGCTAACATCTATTTCTTTGTGCCCTGCTGGTTCCAGGGCCTTTTATACAGATCATCTCATCCAGCCCTTACGACCAATGCTCTGAGGAAAGCACTATAATCATCCCACTTTAAAGAAGAAACTGAAGCTTAAAGCAGTGAAGATATTTTTTAAAGTCAAGTAGGCTGTGAGTAGTAGAGTCAGAACTTGATCAAACCCCACTTGACTGTAAACCTAGTTTTTTTAAGAATGTAGTATTCTGTGCTCTTTCACAGTACTCTAGTATAGAAAGAAGAAGAGATGGCTGATTTTTTAATTTAAAAAAGGGAGCTGTGACAAAGCGAGAGAGAGGCATGGACATATTTACACTACCAAACGTAAGGTAGATAGCTAGTGGGAAGCAGCCGCATAGCACAGGGAGATCAGCTCGGTGCTTTGTGACCGCCTGGAGGGGTGGGATAGGGAGGGTGGGAGGGAGGGAGACGCAAGAGGGAAGAGATATGGGAACATATGTATATGTATAACTGATTCACTTTGTTATACAGCAGAAACTACCACACCATTGTAAAGCAATTATACTCCAATAAAGACGTTAAAAAAAAAGTACCTTGTTAAGAATCTAGATTAATGACTTCTCTTGCTATTTCATGAATTTGAATGTAACTTCATAACAAAGTAAATGAATAATTGTAGCATTGACCTTGAGGGACTAATCAGTTCTTCATTCCTATTGAATAACTTCATTATTTGGAAGCCTGGAAATATTATAGTCATTCAGTTTCACCATTCATGGAAAATTTTCTATTCTTCACCTCTTACCTTTTAACATAGTTTTTGTCCTTGGACCACTTTTCTTTCTATATCTCAGCATTTAATACAGTCTTAGATGCAATTCTTTTACCGAAATAGATTCTTCCTGACCTATAGATCCGGCCGAGATCTCCCTCCCAAGCTCCAGACCTCATTTCTACCTGGCCCCTGGACACTGCTGATGGCCCACACCAGATATCCATCATGTCTGACAGCTGACAAACCAGGACCTTCACCTGACTTCCTGATTTCCAGTTATGACAGACCCAACCCATCCCTGTTCCTCAGGCCTAAAACTCCAGGATCATCTTTGGTATTTCTTCCTTCTGCAAAAGCCAATCTACTCACTCTTTCATTCAATGATTTATTCACTATGCATGAAGGGGCTAGAGCAGAAGTAATATCCATCATTCATTCAAGTACCACATTTCTGCTGCTGGACCGTGGATACAGGCAGACTGGACAAAAGTCAGCAACTAGAGGGCTTCTCATATTAATGAACAATAGAAGGTAGACAATGAGAAGCGCACAGAGCAAGGTATGTGTGGGTTTTTGGAAGAGGGAAAGGTTGCTCTGAGCTGAGGAACAGTTGAGACCATACATTATATCACATCCCCTCCCTTCCCTTCCACGCCCACAGTCACCACAGATCCCAAGCACAGAGGTGCAAGGCCAGGTTTTGTGTTACACTCTGAAATCACGACTGTGAATCAATGGCTACAAATCCCTGCCCCATCTAGTCCAAGCCCATCTCAGCTTTATATTTTGGTCTGTGTTTAACAGGAAGCTTCCAGAAAGTTTTAATCAGAGAAGAGTATCATCTAATTTAAGACTGTCAAACATTTGCTCTGGATACTGTTCAGGGAGTGGATTGTAGGGGAGTAAGAGTAGAAGCTGGAAGCCTAGCTGGGAGCCTACGAAGGTAGTCCAGGAAAGTGACTGACATTTTTCTCCATTGTCTACACTAGGGGTGGCAAACTATGGCCTATGGATCAAATCTGGTTCATTGCCTGTTTTTGGTAAATAAAGTTTTATTGGAACACAACCATGCTCATTTGTTTACATCTTGTCTTTAGCTGCTTTTATGCTTCAACAGCAGAGCTGAATAGTTGCAACAGAGACCATCTGGTCAGCAAAGCCCAAGGTATTTCCTATTTTACCCTTTACAGAAGTTTGCTGACCCATGCTCTAGACACACTACATCCTTTTAAGTCTTAGAACATGCAGAATGTTTTCCCTCCTCAGGGAATAGCATAGCCTCTTCTATCTGCCCAGAATAATCTTCCCTTATGTTTTACATTGCATTTTTATTAGCCTTCAGATCTCAGACTAAATGACAGAGAAGTCTTTGGAACTGAAAAGAAGCCTATCCATTCTATCCTTCCACCCTGTTGGAATCCTTCATGGTACTTTTGTAACTGGCCACAACTTTCAGTGACATATATATTTGTTTACTGTCTTTCTCTCCCATTAGGTGGTAAGTGCCAGATGGGTGAGGACAGCATCTGTTTTATTCACCATTGTACACATAATAGCTAGCACTGTCCTTGCAAAGATAGGGTGCTCAATAAATGCTCTGTCTTAATAATGGATAATTAATGAAATAACATGAGGATTGGGAGCTATTTAAATGATTTTATATCAGAAATGAATATTAAAACTTAAAAAATTTCCCCATTGATGAAACAGGCACAGCAAAATGGTGTACTACTACCCACAAGCCAATAGAAAACAGACAGTAACCCAAATAAAAAATAAGCAAAGTATTTGAATAAGTGCCCACAAAAGAGGATGTCTAAATGGCCAATAAACATATGAAAGATTGTTTCCACTTCATTACTCAACGTGAAAATGCAAATTAAAACCACAATGCAAATTGCGAATGAAAAGCACGTACATCCACTAGAATGGCTAGAATTAGAGAGGCAGAAAACACCAAACGTCAGCAAGCATGGGAGTGCACAGCGGTACACCTGCTCTGGGAAACTGTTGGCAGTGTCTACTAAAGCTGAGCTTATGCATTCTCTGTGGCCAAAAAGAAATGCACATATGTACAACCCAGAGACCAATAACAGAATGTTAATAGCAGTGCTTTTAGGAAATGTCCCAGACTGGAAACCATGCAAATACCCACGAATAAAACAGATTGTGATAGATATGTACACATACACCCAGACATATACACACACACATACGCACACACAGGAATACTATGCAACAATAAAAAGTGCACCGTCTATCTCTCCACACAACAAAATGGATAAATCTTGCAAATGCGATGTTGACAAAAAGACACCAGACGGAAAATCAGTTCATTTAGATGGACTGAAGAAACAAATGAAACATATCTGTGCTGTTAGAAGTCAGGTTGAGCTTATCCTTGGGAGGGGGTTAGTAACTGAAAAGGGACCACAGAGCGTGCCTCTGGGGATTAGTCGATGTTCTCTTTCTTGAACTGGGTGCTAGATATACAAATGTGTTCAGTTGTGAAAAGTCATCAAGAGTGTACTTAGGATGTGTCCACTTTTCTGTATGTTATCCCGTAAGAGAAAAGGAAACAGAAAACTGAAGTATAAGAAAGATGGAAGACATCAGTTCGGGTCTGGCAGTGGGCAGTAAAATAAGGGAATGGGTCAGAATATCTCTGAAGAAGCTTCACGGGGCTGTGAGACTGCTGAGCTTCCACATGAGGGCAGGTGTGGTTGCCCTTAACTGACAGCAAAAGTACGAGGGCCGTCGGGGCCTACTTGGCAATCTCGGTACATGTCACCCACAGGCTGTATCCCCATCCCAAATGTCACTCTGCTCAAGGTGGCCTTACCTTCTGTCAGGGAGCAGGGGCCAGCTTCCCTTTGACTTTAGCCTCCGACACTGTCAATATCGATTTAATTAAAATCTGTATAATCATAACTTTATCATTTCCAAGTCTACTTTATCTTAATTTCATGTGTGCTGATTTGATGATCAAAGGCTTTGTTTATGCTTTGTGTCCATTCAAAGAATGGCACATTTATCATCCTTTTAAAACTATTATTCCCACCCATCTCCAGCAAGACCCCCTTGCAACATAAAGAGGCATGGCAGATAGGGATGGCTCATCTCATTTAGAATTGCTCTAATGGGTTTCTTTTTTTCCCCTGTAAGCCATCAAAGAGAACCCATTTACAGTAGGGCACTTGTGAAAAATGGATGAGTTGCTGTGAGCTTTTTTGCCCCACTCAGCTTGGAGTGTCTTTCAGAATAGATTCCAGATCTTAAGGCTTTAGTCTCCCAATATGGTCAGAGAGCTGGAGACAGGATAATGTCATGATTAAGAGCACAATTTTTGGAGTTAGGCAGATCCAAGTTCAAATATTTGTTCCATACTGTGACCTTGGGCACGTTACAGAACCTCAGTGAGTACCTATGTTGTCATCTATTGTTTTTTCTCCATCATAAAAGGTGGACAGCAATGAAACCCTATGGATTTGTTTGGTACTTCCTTATCCTTTTGTTGTGCTCTGAATGCTCTATGGAAAGAAATGAAATGCAGATACTTAAATGTTGCGTCAAAATTCACTCAACATTTATGAATGGCTAATGTCTTTGTTTAGTTTTACACACCCTTACATTGCAGTTCATCTGCGGCGGGCATGAAGCCATATGCAAGGGATATACTAGAAGTAAGTAGGGCACCCATATTACCCTCACTCTCGGTCCAGTGGGAAGACCAGTACGCACACGCATGGCGACAACACAGTGATTGAATTCAAGGTCGGTTCTAGGTCCTGAACAAGCTCAAAAAAGTTGCGGCACTGTGGAGGAGAAAGGCCTGAGGAAGGTGTCACAGAAGGGTCAGCATATGTGTCAGGCCTCAGAGGATGAGTAGGAAGCAGCAGAACAGGGAGGGGAGGCTGCAAGGGCATCGCGTGCAGGGGAAAAAGCAAGTGCAAAGGCTAGCCCGTCACTGGCATGCTTCTGAGAAGGCATGTGTTCCAAAACCTTGGGTCCCCCAGATGCCCAGCAACTTCTTTGGCTGCAAATCCAGAAGAACACATACATCTTGCTTAAGCAAAAAAGGAAATTTATAAACTTGCGTAAGTCCAAAGGTAGGGCTAGTTTCAGGCACGGATGAATCCAGGTGCTCGGGTGATACTGTCAGCCTCGCCCTCCATGTCTGGGCTCTGTTTTCTCTTTGTTAGCTTTGTTCCTAGCAGATTCTTTCCATACACTATGGAGTGGCCACTACAACTCCAGGCTGTGTCCTACCAGCTTAGCAACCCCAGCAGAAAGACATCTCCCCAGCAGAACTAGTTCCCAACTATGTTATACGAACCCCTAAGACTATTATTTGTCCCAGTCTGGTTCTTTTGCCCAGACTTGCACCTGTGTCTGTGCCCAGGAGATGGAACATTCTGCTTGGCAGCCCCTAGGTGGGGTGAAGTCAGCCCCATAGTATGATGTGAGCTAAGAAGAGGGCAAAGGAGTTCTTCAAAGTGAAATCTGGTGCTGTTTGCAGTGGGGCATGAACAGGAGGCAGACGGGAACACCAGCTCTCTACCGTACAAAGTTGGAGAGCTAATAAGTAGTGAGCTGGCACTGCTCACGGAAGGCTGGAGTATGACACCTAGTCTCTGAGAGCCTCTGCGGGAAATCTGAAGGAAGACTACAAACCACAGGCTCTGCAAATGTTCTCGAACTGTGCTTTCTGATCCTTGACCCTTAGATTATCTGGACATCCATGAATCCGTATATGCATTCAATATTTTCCTCAGAATTAATACATATATCGTGACTTGTTTGCATGACCACTTTTTAAGCACACAGGCATAGCTATGATTAACAAAATATAAACTGACTTTAAAACATCACAGAATTCACAGTGGGTTTTTGTCATTGTGTATGTTCTTAATATACATAAAATGTTTATGTATCATCCTGCTCAGGGTCTCCAGAAATTTCTCATCTCTAAAAGGGGATCTTCATGGTCAAATTACTTAGGAAGTCCTAGAATACTGAAATAATGAAAGACCACCTCAATTAGGACTAGGAACTCATCTCTGCTATTTTTCGTAGAGATTTAATGTTCCTTGGGTCTCAGTTTCCTGACTTGTATTATGGGCATAAACTCTCCTGTCCACTTAAGCTTATAGTGAGGCTCTTGTGTAGAAGTGGAAGTACCACTGCTACCAAGTAGTTTTTAAAACTTGTAAAATACCATCGTTGATATTTCATGTTTATTTGACTCCATGTTCAAGGATATTGCTCTTAATGTGTTCTGGAAACCACTAATGGCCCCCGACGCAAAATGTGCTTGTCCATTTCTCATATGATTGTGCAGATCAATGAAGGTCTGTCTTGTTCTATGATGAACAAGAGGCTTATAGATTTTTAAAAGATATTCTTCTTCCAATGGTATGTATGTTCCAGAAGCAGAAAGGAGGCTAGTGGTCTGGAGCTGAGTAATCAGGGCTGAAGATAAGAAATGGGCAGATAAGTAAACATTGTAGGGAAGGGGGGCAAGAAAAGGAACAGGAAGTCCAGGTGAGAATGGATGTTGGCTCTGACCAGATGGTAGGGTAGAGGGGATAGAGATAGTGCGTGATCAGATTTGAAATATATTTTTAAATAGAACCCACAGGAGTTTTTGATACATTGGATGTAGGGAGTAAGGGAAAGAGAGGTGTCTAAGCTGATCCTAAGACCACCTGAAGTTGATCTGAAACTCCTCCATGCTAAGAAAGAGTTCCGGCCAGGATTTTCATGTTTCCAGTGGTCTTTGGAAAACCTAAAGAGGTACATACATTCTAAGAACACAAGGAAGAGTGGTTCATTCATTCATTCGTCCACTTACTGGTTCTATCATTCCCTTCTTCTCTCATGTAAGGTCCAATGGTAGGGGCTAGAGAGATGAATAATATAGGTTTCAGTTACAAACATTCCAATAACTATCAACGTAAAGTTGCTGATAAAGGAAAGCAGCATCTAGGGGAAAAGATATTGAAACTGGTTAAGTCTCTGAGGGGTACTTCAGAGACCAGGGACATTAGTTCCTAAGTGCCATCCCATGACCTGCTAAAGTCACTGGGCAGAGTTTCCCACTCTGGTCAATATTGACATTTTGGGTCCAATAACTCTGTTGTGGGGAGATGGCCTCTGCCTTATAGGATGTTTAGCAGCATCCCTGGCCTCTACCCACTAGATGCCTTGAGAGACACCTGCCCCCAGGCCAGATGTGACAACCAAAAATGCCTTCCGATCTGGCCAAATGTCTCCTGGAGAGAAAATTGTCCTGTTGAGAACTGCTGCCTTAGGGGACTGTGGGATTGCTCAAGGTGCCAAAACCCATACACAGCGGAAGCACACCCAAGTGTCTCATGTAGCAGTTACACATGGGCAGAGCCGCTCTTTCTTTGGGCAGTCAAGGTCCCTTTCGATGCCCCTTCTGCAGGGGAATTTTCACTGTCCCATACAGCTGGAAGAGAACGTTCCCCTCTTCTGAATCCCAGAGTATTCATCACGTTCTACCCTGTGTCGCTTTCAGTACATCTGTTTCTGCTGCTTCCTAACTATGAGCCCACAAACCACCAGGTGGTTTGCTTATCATCTTCCTTGGTTAATGGCCATTTCACCATTTGGATCCCAGCTCAACTACACCCCAAGAACAGGATAAGTGTCCCCATGAAGCTCCAATCCTATCTCACCCCTTTTTTTATAGTGCCTTCCTGATTTGCAATTTCCTTTTTCTTTGAGAAGTTATTTGACTGTCAGTTTCCCTTCCAGAAATGTGACTTCCATGAAGGTGGAACTCTGGATATTTTTGCATGCTATGAACCCCCAGTTGCTAGCACAGTACTCAGGTTATAATAAACTCAAAGCTCGTTGAATGAATAAATTATTAGATTAATTAAGATAATGTTTGTGAGGCACCCTGCAAAAGGTAGTCACAGTAAACACTCAATAAATAGTTGGTTGTGATAAGATTTTACTATTATTATGATTTCTAGAGAGGATAGGGAGACACATTCTCAAGAGTTGCAAAGTCATGCCCACTAATCAGTTTCCTTCCTTGTCTTTTATTTCTCCTTTTTTCCTCTTCCCCTCTTTTCTTCCCCTCTTTTCTTCCTGGTGTATAATACCCTAAAGCTATGAAAGTAAGCTTCTCTGTATTCAAAATTTTATTTTGACCACCATGACCAGAAAATAAGATGGTAAACAATCTCCTGCTCTGTACCTATATTGAGTGTAAGTGATAGGACCACACAGCCTTTCCCAGACACAAGTAATTCGCATGCAGAAGATTCTCGCTGACTAGACAGCTTGATCTCAAGTACAGACTAATCATCTTCAGTCTACTGTTTTTAGCCTCAGGATCCCCTCTCTCCACCATTTTAATTCCAGCGCTCAATGCTGTGCTGGTCGTAAAGTTTGAGCTGCCCTGATTCAAAAGACTTGCTCTTGACCTCCTACCTCATTCCTTATATCAGCCCCTGAGGTTTCTCTTTGGAATGTGAAGGGGTCTTCAAAGGCCAGTTTGAAATCCATTGCACTACTCTAGAATCTACATGTCTACACCACCAAAGAACCCACTTGAGAAAACAGTTTTGCCCTCAGTGGAGAAGGTGGGCTCCCAGGCCCCATCCTCGTTCAGTTCTATTGGGCCTTTGATGAATCAAGACAAGGGCTCATGCTGGTTGCCCCTGGACAAGGGTACCTTCTGAAAAGGGCTGGGGGCTGTAGCCCCACCCCCTCCTCTGTTCTTCAAGACATGGATCCCGGCACATGGCTTCCTGCGTCTAGGGGCAGGGACATACTTTGTGAGTTTGCACAAAGGCACACAGCAATAGCTCTAGCTCATCTGTTAGGCATTTTTTTTGCTATATTCTGGAAGATAATCTCCTTGATTAAGAATGAGAAAGCTTAAACACAGCAAAAAGAAGGGATAGCAGGAGCAACAGACGGGAATAGCGTTACACGGAGGGCTGAAATCAGATGAGGAACGAGGACCGAGTTCCAAAGCTTAGAAACCTTCAACAGAAACATGAACTGTGCTTATTGTGGATTTTTAAGCAAATGTCTGTTGGGCTTATTTTGTTCACAAAACTGGGTTTTATATAAGTGGATGGAGAAATGAATTGATCTGAGTAAGAGGATAGGATCATTTGAAGAGACTGGCCAGGTGGGAGACGCGGTTTATTTTTCTGAGGCCCGCCACCTCCCCACGCACCACAGGGGCCTGTGAGGCCTGCATGGAGGGGGCGATGCACGGGACTGGACAGGCTCTGCCCACCCAGCTGCCCTTGCCACCTCCCCTGGCCACGCGCTCCGGGGCAGTGCCGTTCACTCACCATGCAGGGCAGGTCCCCCTACTCTGCTTCAGGGAATGAACAGGCAGAGATGAAAAAATGATTCAACAGTGTTTTAATTATTCTTTAATTATGCTCCATGTCATTACCTCAGCAAGGACTCTTACAGGGCCTGTCTCGCTCTTGGGGGAAACATTAGAGGGGAAATTAAAGAACTTCTCCCCCGACTCGGTCTGCAACCGCATTCCAGGTTGGCAAAGTTTTCTTATCGGTCCAGTTAGGCATGAAAAGACATATGAATGCCCTTCCCTCAAAAGCCCATTTGAGTGGAGGCAGCAAGATAAAGGGGACTTTGAAAGGGATAATTAAAAGAAAAAGTCTACCCAGGCCTTCCATATTCTCTTGGGCTCAACAGTCCTTTTGCTTTCCTCCAGCATCTACGGCTGCTACCACGAGTTGGAAGAGAAAGCCTCTCGGGGGCTGCTTTTATGCTGTGCACCAGCCCAGGCCGGTGGCTCAGCCAGGAAGGTAAGCTACCTTTGCAGGGATGGTCTGAATACCCCAGGGGCATGGAAGAATCACCCCTCACGCTAGCACACTGAGAGAACAGAAGGTGGCATCTTCTGAAGACTAGATTCAACGGATTTGAAAATGGAAGGGGGTTAGAATTCATCTAACCAATCAATCATGATTCTATCACGCATCTGAAACATGTCATTCAGCCTCTGTGTGGGATGGGGGAAGGGCTCACAACCTGAAAGCCCATCGCACAGCTTAGGCACCTGTTTCCTTCAGCAGGATATTTTCATTCCAACAACAATTGCTGCAGAAGTAGATTAGAATCTTAGCTCTGTCACTCAGTAGCTATATGATCATAAGCACATAGCTTGATTTCTCTGAACCTCAGTTTCCTCATCTGTAAAATAGGGGGTTAAGAATAGTACTTAACTCTTAAAATTCAAGATCTTGATATAGGGCTTTATAACATATTAAACATGTTCCATTATATAGCACAAATAGCACCAAAGGGCAAACTGAGACAGGAAAAGCTGAAGCAACTTGACAAAAGTCACACAGATTTTAAGAGGCAGAATCTAAACCCAGGTCACTCGGACGCTAAAATCCATGCTCTTCACCACCTTTGTGGTGTGTATGAACATGAGCTCTGAAGACTGCAAGCCTGTTAAATAGAGTAGTACCGCTAATACCGAACGTGAGCTCCACAAGGGCAGGACTTGCCTGCCTTGTTCATTGTTGTGTCCTCAGAGCACCTGGGGCACCTAACACACTGAGGATGCTCACTCAGTGCGTGTGTGTGCGCGCCTGTGTGTGTATGTGTGTGTGTGAGAGAGAGAGAGGGAGGGAGGCAGGGGTGGGGGAGAAGGAAGGAGAGAGAGAGAAGTGAAGGAAAAAAGAAAAGAAAGAAAGAGGGAGAGGAAAGAAGAGAAGGAGGGTTGAATGGAGGGACAGAGGGAGGGGAGAAAAGGTCTTTGGGAAGATGGAAGCTAGCGTATGCTGGTTATGGAAACAAAAGGCCAGGAGAAGCTGGAGTAAATGCAGCTGCCGACACTGCTGGGAAACGGACTGGAGAACGAGTTTTAACCCCTGACAGGTCCGTTCATCCTGGGCACAGGCTTCTTCTGTGCCAGTGAAAGAAAGCTGCCAGGAATACCCCGTGGAGGAAGGATGGGAAGGGGATGCAAAGAACAGTACACTCCCACCGACAGGAGATCTTCAGAAACATCCATAACAATGCCTATTTTGAAGACTCTTTAACACTATTTTGACACCAGCATAATATACATCAGTATATGTATGTTTACCTTCTCAAAAGTTTGAGAGGATTGCTGCAAAGTAATCTTGAACTTAGCAAGAGCCAAAAACGAAATATATAAAGATTAAAGATTTCTATATGGCAAAGTATACCATAAAGTTAAAATATATATATATATATATGTATATATACTGGAAGAATTTATGCAGCATACTTGAAAGACAAAGGACACCACTAATGTCCAGAATATGACTAGTGTTCCTGTGAATCAATAAGGAATAAATAACTCCTTAGAAACATGTGAAGAGAATATCAACGAACATTTCACAGAAAAATGCAGAAATCCAAAAAATATCTGAAGAGATCCCAAGCTCTCCAGAAGTTAGGGAATTGTAAAATAAGACAATAAGATGAGCAAATTTTTCTAAAAAGATTGAGTGTAGTGTGTTAGTTCTTCTGTGGAGAAACAGGCCTTTTAATACACTGTTGGTAAGAGCATAAATGGATGGAGCTTTTGTAGAAGGTAATTTAGCAGTATTCATCAAAAGTAAAAATGGACAGACCTTAGACTCAGCATTCCCATCTCTTGAACTTTATCTCCTGAAATACGTATACATGTGCATAAAAAATGGGATCCCAGGGGTATTCATAGTAATGTTATAATAGGAAAACCTGGAAGCAACCTACATACTCATTATTTAGGAGAATGTTTAAATAAATTATGGTACATTAATTCTATGGAATCTCTTCAAAAGAATGAAGTAGACCTATATATACTGACAAAAAGATCTCTAAGACATACTATTGGTGAAATAAAAGCAAGTTACAGGATAACATATAATATGATGCCATTTATAGTCAAAAAGAATGTATGGATAATGTCTAAATATATGGTGAAGTGCATAGAAAGGGGACTGGAAAAATGCACCCTAAACCAATGACAGAGGTTACCTCTGGGAAGCAGAGATGAAGTAGGAAAAGTTGAAGGAAAACTTTCATTGTTTGTCATATATATTTATTCATATATATTTTTATTCATATATATTTTTATTCACATATATTTATTCATATATATTTATTCAGAATTATTCATATATTACTAACATAAATTTTTTAAAAGACAAAAAAGAGCATTTTAATTTTTTCTGAGCTCTCCTGAACCTACATCATTGCCTAAACTGAGTTGTTTGCCTTTTGTTTAACTGCTCTTTGTTCATATCAGGAGCTAATACTTCACATATTTTGCTACACACACATTCAAATGCCCACATCTGCTAACACAATTCCCTTGGGATCACAGAATCATAAAATGTTGGAAATGCCAGACCTTGGAGGTGATCCCATCCAATCCTTCTGTTTTAGAGATAAGGCACTTGTGATGATTAGTTTTGTGGGTCCATTTGACTAGGCTGAGGATGCACAGATATCTGATTAAACATGATGCTGGGGTGTGTCTGTGAGGGTGTTTCTGGAAGACGTTAGCATTTGAATTGGTGGGCTGGGTATAAAGCAGATGGCCCTCCCCGAGGTGGGTGGGCATCATCCAGTCCACTGAGGGCCTGAACATAACAAAAAGGCAGAGGAAGTTGGAATTCACTTTCTGCCTGAATGTGGAGCTGAGACATGGAGCTTCTGCCCTCGGTGCCTGGCTCTCGGGCCTTCAGACTGGGACCGGAATCTTCATCACTGGCTCTCCCACTCTCAGACCTTCGAGCTACACCACTGCTCTCCCTGTGTCTCCAGCCTGCAGATGGCAGACTCGGGGACTTCTCAGCCTCCTTAATCACACGAGCCAATACCTTATAATAAATCTCTCTCTATCTCTCTGTCTCTATCTCTCTGTCTCTATCTCTGACTAATACAGCACCTAAAGTGGAGAGAGTTTCAATGGCTTGTTTGCGCCCTCACAGTAAGAGTGGCAGGGCAAGAGCTTGGTGCTAGCTCTTCCAGCTCAAAGTCCAAGGTCCTGCCATGACACTGCACGGTGGGGGAACGTCCACTGCAGAATGGGAGCCTGGGGGCCAATGGTGGTTTCAAGGGCCACCTGTCCCCATCCACCACATGAACACTGCTCGCCACTCACTCACCGAGCAGGGGGGTCTAAGGCCACCAGGCACTGAGACTTTTCCCGGTGCACGATGATTTACACAACTCCTGCACTAAATAACCCTGCCTGCTCTGCTGTGAAAACTCCCTAAGTGTTCAACAGCCCTTGAAATTTCTCATTTCTGGCTTTGAAGCGGGTGAAGTGCTGCTGAGAGGCTGCCCATTACAGGACCAGAGAAGACGTGGTTCCAGACCCTTCTCACACACGTGCTGCAAAGATTCCGAGCTCTCCCCATACCTCGAGGTCTTTGTTCTCAGAAATGTTATTTCACCACCAGCAAGGTGCTTCCTGGGAGTGCTCTATAATGGCTGAGGCTTGTTTAAAATACTTTATTTAGTTTTCCTTCAGAGGCGATGTGGTTATCAGTAATCCACACGAAAGGTGAGCTTTTAGCTCCATTCCATAATTATTCCACTTTAAGTTTACCTCCTCCTATGAAATGGAGTCATTCCTAAAAGGCTATAATGTAAATCTCATCTTTGTGACTTGAATTTTATTTTAAATGCTCTAAAAGAGCACTTGGTTTAGAAGGATCTTATGATAAATAATTTTTTTAACATCTTCATTGGAGTATAATTGCTTTACAATGGTGTGTCAGTTTCTGCTTTATAACAAAGTGAATCAGTTATACATATACATATGTCCCCATATCTCTTCCCTCTTGTGTCCCCTCCCTCCCACCCTCCCTATCCCACCCCCTAGGTGGTCACAAAGCACCAAGCTGATCTTCCTGTGCTATGCGGCTGCTTCCCACACAATTTGTACGGAAACACAAAGGACCCCAAACAGCCAAAGCAATCTTGAGAAAGAAAAATGGAGCTGGAGGAATCAGGCTCCCTGACTTCAGACTATACTACAAAGCTATAGTAATCAAGACAGTATGGTACTGGCACAAAACCAGAAATATAGATCAATGGAACAGGATAGAAAGCCCAGAGATAAACCCATACACCCATGGTCACCTTATCTTTGATAAAGGAGGCAAGAATATACAGTGGAGAAAAGACAGTCTCTTCAATAAGTGGTGCTGGGAAAACTGGACAGCTACATGTAAAAGAATGAAATTAGAACATTCCCTAACACCATACACAAAAATAAACTCAAAATGGATAAAAGACCTAAATGTAAGGCCAGACACTATTAAACTCTTAGAGGAAGACATAGGCAGAACACTCTATGACATAGATCACAGCAAGATCCTTTTGACCCACCTCCTAGAGAAATGGAAATGAAAACAAAAGTAAACAAATGGGACTCAATGAAACTTAAAAGCTTTCAGACAGCAAAGGAAACCATAAACAAGATAAAAAGACAACCCTCAGAATGCGAGAAAATATTTGCAAATGAAGCAATTGACAAAGGATTAATCTCCAAAATTTACAAGCAGCTCATGCAGCTCAATATTAAAAAAACAAACAACCCAATCCAAAAGTGGGCAGAAGACCTAAATAGACATTTCTCCAAAGAAGATATACAGATTGCCAACAAACACATGAAAGACTGCTCAACATCATTAATCATTAGAGAAATGCAAATCAAAACTACAATGAGATATCATCTCACACCAGTCAGAATGGCCATCATCAAAAAATCTACAAACAATAAATGCTGGAGAGGGTGTGGAGAAAAGGGAACCCTCTTGCACTGTTGGTGGGAATGTAAATTGATACAGTCACTGTGGAAAACAGTACAGAGATTCCTTAAAAACCTAAAAATAGAACTACCATATGACACAGCAATCCCACTACTGGGCATATACCCAGAGAAAACCATAATTCAAAAAGAGCCATGTACCAAAATGTTCACTGCAGCTCTATTTACAATAGCCAGGACATGGAAGCAACCTAAGTGTCCATCAACAGATGAATGGATAAAGAAGATGTGGCACATATATACAATGGAATATTACTCAGCCATAAAAAGAAACAAAATTGAGTTATTTGTAGTGAGGTGGATGGACCTAGAGTCTGTCATACAGAGTGAAGTAAGTCAGAAAGAGAAAAACAAATACCGTATGCTAACACATATATATGGAATCTTAAAAAAAAAAATTGTCATGAAGAACCTAGGGGCAAGACGGGAATAAAGACACAGACCTACTAGAGAATGGACTTGAGGATACGGGGAGGGGGAAGGGTAATCTGGGACAAAGTGAGAGAGTGGCATGAACATATATACGCTACCAAACGTATGATAAATAATTGCTCAAATGCAATCAACTGCTACATCTACACTGACTCATGGGGTACCCACTACCCACATGTGCCCACTGAGTACTTGACATGCAGCTTGTCCAGACTGAGATGCACTTTAAGAATAAAATACGCACCAGAAAGTGTGTAAAATATCTCATTAAAATTTTTATATTGATTACATATTGAATAATGATATTTGGGATATACTAAGTTAAATGAGATATATTATTATTATTTTTGCGGTATGTGGGCCTCTCACTGTTGTGGCCTCTCCCGTTGTGGAGCACAGCCTCCGGACGCGCAGGCTCAGCGGCCATGGCTCACGGGCCCAGCCACTCCACGGCATGTGGGATCCTTCTGGACCGGGGCACGAACCTGTGTCCCCTGCATTGGCAGGCGGACTCTCAACCACTGCACCACCAGGGAAGCCCCCAGAGATATATTATTAAAATCAGTTTTCCCTGTTTTTTTATTTTTCACTCTTTCTAATATGGCTACTACTAAAATATCTAAAATTCAATATGTGGCTTGCACCATATTTGGACAGCATTATCTAATAATTAGTCTAAATAATAAGTTTTATAACCTTGAATCTTTTTCAAGTCAATTTCCTTAAGGAGAAATCCATCTAATCTCAGAGCATTGCCATAACTTGCAACTGCAGGTAAATGTTGGGCTTTTAAAGGGACTGTTTAACATTTGATCAATTAAGTGTTTATTTGATATATTCAGGATGCAGTGCCCTATGGACTGACTCTTGACCCCAAGGAGTTCACAGTCGAGAAGACGGATTAGGCCATCATGAAAACGATTAATTAAAAATGCCAGCCTTCTCCACTGTCCTCAAACCTCAAAACTAACAGAACAGTTCAAATGGCTAAAAACCTATTCTAGGAGAAAAACTCCAAAATTTCAAGTTGATCTCACACGTGTCTATGTGAAATCCAGAAGATAACCAGGAATTTATAGCCCCCCAAATCGAAGCTGTAATAAAATAGTAAAACATTCTTTTAAAATTGTATTTTTGTGCCTTTTTTAAGAGAGGAGGAAGCCTCCTTTTTTTTTTTTTTTTTTAATTGCCACGCAGCTTATACCAGGGCCAGGGGTACATTGGCCGAAGTCCATACCAAAGACTGTACATAATTAAATGGAATTCAAGCATGCATTCATGAAGGCCTATAGACATTAATCTGATCTTGTAAAGATTGGTAAGTTTTAAAAAGTGGAGCGCCCAGTTTCTGACCCTTTCTAGCTAAACGCTGAGGTAGAGTAATATTTTACACACACACACACACGCACACACACACACACGCACACACACACACACCTGGCTTGGGTCCCTGGAAGCCAGATTTATGCTACATGATCACTGGCCTGGACCTCAGTTGACTGCCATGAGGTGGGCCAATCAGATGATCTCTTGTACCGTATTTGGCATTGGATCAATAGATTATAACCTCAGCCTGACCTGTTTGTAGGGGGACAAGCAAACTCAAGATTGAGGGGATAACAAAGGAAGCCAGTGGGTCAAGACTGAGAACACACAGGAAGTAAACAGATGAGAGTGTATAAGGTCTTGAAGATAAAGAGAGGGTCAGCCTTGGGTCCAGAGCTTCCCACACCTTAAATCGAATCCCTCTCAGCTCTTAGGTTCCCAGAGATACCCTGTTTCCTTATGCCAAACTTCCCTTTTTGTCTGCATTATTCTGGAGTGGGTTCAACCTAGAGTCTTAACCAAGGAAGGTGGGATGTGGAGCTGGCATGGGATTTGTACGTATGTAGGGGGAGCATGAGGAAGCTATTCAAGGCGTTCAGCCCCAGATTCTCAGAATGAGAGCCAGGCAGGTGGATGTCCCAGCATCTGCTGTCCATTCTCCTAGCGGAGGGGGACTGCCACAAGCAGAGAGGCTCAGACGAAGGGGCATGAGCTCTGCGCCACCCACGATGGTGCTGTGCACTCAGCGCCAGTCACATGGTCCTTGATTCATGCTATGCTCACTTGTCAGAAAGTGCAGCTCTCAAGGGCAGTTCAGATGGTCTGTCCTCATCGAGAACGCCCTAGAGCACATGTGTACCTGTGTTTTAAATTTTGACATCGACTGCCAAATTGCCCACCTGAGAGGGTTTACAATTTATATTCTCATCGACAATGTATGGAAGAAGAAAAGCATTTTATTTAAGGCGCATGTATCTGTGTCAGATGAAGAGGTAGTTTTATATAGAGTATAAATAACGTATAGAAAAAAACAATACAAGGCTACATTAAATAAAAAGTAGCTGAATTTAGTGTATCTGTTTCACTCATCTCTTAAATTTTGTAACAAGGACTTTAAAACTATGCAGTAAATACCATTAAAAATAAAAATACCATTTTATTTGAGAAGATATAAAAATGTTAAGAAGATAGAAAGAAGAAAATGCTAGCAAAGTTCAGGAAAAGCACATGCAATGAAAGCGGGACAGAGAAAAAGGAAAGAGACACAGAAAGATGTTGCACAATGAGACTGAGATGAGGATAAAGAGAATGCCAGGGCTTTTCTACTAGGCACAATCCCATTGTGTGTGGGTTTTTTAAAAAATTTTTTTATTATGCACGTGTGATATTTTGTATCTATGAGTGTGGTGGGTTGCATTACTGGCCCTCATTCTTCAGCCTTCCCTCCATCCATACCTGTGCCATAGCTTCATCATGGACAGAGCGCACCTTCCCATCCCTTGACTTTGCACGTGGCCATCTGTCTTGCTCAGACCAATGGCAATGTGTGCAAGAGTGCCAGTGGGCCAGTTCTGAGCCTGGCTTTAAGAGGCCTCATATGTTTCTGCTTGCTCTCTTGTGCCTCTGCCATTACATTGAGAAAACATGTCCCAGGTAGCCTGTTCATCCAAGTTGGATGGGCAACTTGTGCAGCAGACCTGCACCCTCAGCCCTACAGTGTCAAGTACAGCCGCATCTGCTGGGCCCAGCGTCTATCACCCAAGCCCAGCTGCCCTGCAGGTGTCAGCAGAGCTGCTGCCCCAGGCGAGCCCAACCTAGATCAGCTGACTCACACTCAACCCGTACACTGCGTGAATAACGAGAAACGGTTGTCCTCCTAAGCCACTGAGTTTCCAGGGAGTTTGTTACATATTAATAACTCAATAATTAACACATCAGGCAATCAAAGAGGATGGATCTGGCCTATATCCTCAAGGTCCTCCCTTCATTCAACATTTAATGCCAGGCATAAAGGGAGGTTCTGGGGACACAGCGAAGAACAAGAGAGACGAAGGCCCTGCTCTTACAGACCTGTGTCTAATGACGGAAAGACAAGGAATAAAGACATCAACAACGAAAATAACCAACAAATGCTACTATATTGATAGGATTTTAAACATGACTGGCTGGCTGCTTTAGATTACTTGGACAGTGAAGTTCTCTTTGAGGTGACATTTCACTCCAGATGTGGCTGACGAGGAAGCGCCTGTTTTAATTTCCAGCTGGAGAATGTTCCAGGCAGAGGGAACAGCTGAGTTGAAGGAACGCAATGTGCTCAGAAAACAGAGAGGAGGCCCGGCGTGGCTGGAGATGCCCCGCTCCTTTTAGATGCTCACTGCCTCTCTGTAACTGGAAACACGTGCTCACCTAAGTTGGCAAGAGGCCTGTGGCGATTGTGATTTCACTATTCCAAAAACCTAATTATCTTTAATAAACTCGGCTTGGATTTTAAATAAAAATGAAAACCCAACCTCAGTCTGCTCTCATTTAACACAGGCATCCGCCGCTGCCTCCAATCTTCACTAATAAATGCGCACAAATGAGGGAAAGCGACTAACAGTGAACGGGAGGGAACACGGGCGAGGCGTCCATCACCAGGTTCAAAGCTGAGAGAAGTAACATGGTAACAGCAGATGTGTCAGCTCTGTAGCTTTGCTCTTTCAAATTGACTTTTAATTTGGTGGAAGAGCTCTGTGTCTAAGAGAAGCAGAGCTCCCCTTCTGAGGCACAGAAAGATCTAAGTGGTTCACAGAAGAAGCGAAATGCCAGGTTGGGCCGAAGTTTGAGGATGCAGTGAATAAGGCATGTCTTCGGTTTTTTTCATAAATTAGCTTCCCATTTAGATATTGGAAACGAGGACACATGTCAGCCAGCAACGCTCCACTTATTATTATTCTGCTACCTTGATTGGGGTTTAACCTGTGTGAGCTTCAGACTTACTTATGAAATAATGACGGTAATAACTAACCAGCCACAGACTGGTATGAGGGATAAATAAAATAATATGGTTCTAAGTCCCGTATAAGCCATGAAGGGCCACGTAATTGTGAGGTATCCTAATTATTAAAGATGTTAAGCCCGCCTGAGAGACTAGATTACTCTCTATCCCCACTGGGCAAGAAACCGGCAATATAATATTTTAATACATAAACATAACACTCTGAAATAATCACGGCATGTGCTATTATTGTCTAAGTGATAATCAACACCATTTTATGACTATTTATTAATAAATTCTCCAAAGACTCCTACGGGTAAATTATCACCTTGTCTTTCTCAAGATTCTTCTATGGGCCGAAGTAGAAACACAGCAAAAAGGGCTCCTTCCCTACATACTCCTGCATGGAAATTCTGATTATATTTGATATTATATATATATTATATATATATATATAATATATTATATATATATTATATATTTATATATATATAAATCAGAATATATATATATATTCTGATTTACACATCAGTGATGAGAAATCTAAACTATAAAATGTTAAAGACAAATATGCATTTATATCTGGACTATATTTATATTTTGTTTATGTGATGGTCTAATATATGAGCCCAAAATAAATATTTTAGAAATCTCCTCAATGTTTCAAAATCCCTTAATATATCCTTTCCCAGCTAGTCACTTTCTTCAGTATTAAACTTTGAAAACCTGAGCTATAATTAGCTGCATACACACACATACACACACACACACACACACACACACACACACACACACACACACACACACACACACACACACACACACACGCTCCTTTCCTCACAAGCACAGGCGGTTAACTTTCACGAACCCAAATGTTTAGTCCCAACAGCACCCACACAGCGTCCTGGCTGCTGCGTATCAGAAGCTGTGAACCACGGTTCATCCCTGCTGGTGTGGCACCACTGGCACCACATGACCTCCCCCAGCTTTAGGCTTCCAGATTTATAAAACTACAGTGAACCATATTAATGTCCTTCATTGGCCCGCTCTAAGAAACTGGCACCAATGTTGCCAACCAAATTTAAAAAGCATGACATGAGTGTCAAAACCCCATATTCTACACAACATTCTCCTTGTAGAAACATATCTTTCCTCTGCTCGGCACGGCACAGCTAACCAGCTGGCTAACCGTGTGTCTCAGCACACCTTGGATAAGAAGAGAGACTGGATCCAATATTTAGATTTAGCAGCAAATAAATGTAAGACTGATGATGTTGCATATTATGTAAGCACTTTCTACTTCACCAGAAGATGTCATAGAATTTCTGTAGTAAGCTTTCCTGGACCATTTGAAATGCGGTCCAATTTAAGAAAAGTCAATTGATAGGTTACTTTTTGAGAACGGATTTAATGCATAATGCACTGGACCTTAGAAATTGTGCCTTCTGATGTTTTCAAATAAGGTTAGTCTGTCTGGAGGGTGTCGGGACAGGACTTTGAGGAGGTTATATTGAGCAGATAACAGTATGTAGATATGGGATAAATATGAGTAGAATAAGTGAAAAAACAAGTGAATGGTTGGATGCAGAGGTGGGTAGCTCCCGCTGATTCTTCTGCCCAAGGTGACCTCCATAGTCCTTCCTTTCCTAAGGAAACTCCATTTCATTCTCTGAGGTCTGAAATTAATAGTTGCCTATCCCAAGGCTTTCTAGGAGCTCTCTTCCCACCCTCCAGGCTCTCTCTTCTACTTGGCTTCCACCTCTGTGCAGTGGGAGTAAAACAACAGAAGCAATCAGAATGGTTACAGGACGGATGGGCGCAGTAATGGGCATAATAAAATGGGGAGGAAGAGACGAAGATAGATGTATCGAGCATTTACTATTACTAGACACTGGGCTAATTCTTTCATGCTCAGTATTTTAGTGAGTCCTTAGAGGGCACTAATTATCATCACTCTACAGATGGAGAGCCTGAGGCTTTGAGCGGGTATTTTAATTACCTGGAATCGCCCAGCTAGTAAGTGGTGGAAGGGGAGATTTGAAACCCAGGCCTAACTCAGTCCAGAGTGAAAATGCAGAACCACCATGCACTGCTGCCCCGTGACACTTGGTTAGACCTGCCGGTGTCTCCCCACCCTGCACCGCCATCATGAGGGCAGGCAAGGATGCCTATAGTTCTAACGCTTAGCTAGTACTGGGTGTTTAGTGTGTGCTTATTAACTGAGTAAAAGAAGGTGGCATATCTCCTAGAGTAAGTAAGAATGGGCTGTGGTGATCTCAGCTGGGCCTTTTGAACAATTTTGGAGGTGGCCAGTAGAAACCAGGTTGGGCTCTGACCTAACTAGACCTGTCAATCCCAGTATACGGATTGGAATCAGGCAGGAGTCACTTTAGTGTGAAATCAGACTGACTCCAGGGTCAACAGCCCCTTCCTCCCTGGGCATCTCGCAATTTCTTGGCTGTACTTCCAGGTGCCTGATGTATTTAGCTGGATGTTTACGTAGCCAAATTCACTAGCAGTGGAAGAGTATGTCCCTTCTGTGTCAAGCAGGTGAGCTTACTGAGACTGACACCAGTCAGATGTGATCTTAGTGGTTCTTTCATCTCCTGGTGGCACCGTGAAAAGATTTACTCAAGATGAACCCTGGCTCTCAGCCGCTATCAGAGCACGTCCCTCAATTCACTCTCAATGAACCCCAGGGAGAGCTCAGTCCACACTCATACTCCTGCCATATTTCTCCACTTGTCAAAGTCAGCTCAAGACTGCCACCGCCATCCATTCACTGCATTTATGGGTTCTGTATACACCCTCTGATCTCCCTCTCTCCTAACACTTCAGAACTGTACACGCATTGGTCGGGTCACACTGTGTAAGGATGACTCCTGTACCAATACTGATCATTGTAGTGTCTCACAACTTATCATATGTCTTTCTATTCTGTTAATTACATCACCTTCGTATCGGTTTACCGCATTTTCTCTCAGAGAAAAACTCTTAAGTCAACTTAACTCTTTCAATTTAGAGGATAGGAAGCATTTAGGATGTCCTTAAAATCTTTTATTTTTAACTGAAGGTACTTAGCATCTACTAAATACCACTTAATGGGCTAAGCACAGGACTACAGAGATGACTGGGACAGTATCCCTGCTCCCAGGGCCTGCTGCTTTACAGGAGAGTCACAAAAATAAGCAGCCACAAATGGTGAGGAAAGGGCTGTTTAAAGAGGCACTGAGAAATGCGGAGTTGAACACCTCACTGCTAGGGTTGACCAGGAGTTGGTGAAACAGGAAGGAGTTTTCCAGGAGAGCATACCAGGAAGGCGTACTTTTTTTTTTTTAGTCCAGCAAAGTCATATTGACTGCCTATCACATTCCAAGCACAGGGGATGCAACAGTGGATAAGGTGCTGTCGCTACCCTCAAGGAGCTTATAGTCTAGTGGACAGAAAGCCTGGCAAACAGCTCATGACAATTCAACCCCATAGAAGCTGCAAAAAGCTGTGATCCTTTGAGACTGTGCCACCCTCCCGCTCCACCCCGACCTTGTCACTGTCGTATGCTGGTCATTCCTCCTCATGCATCAGAGATTTGGGTATCTGACTCATGGACTTGCACTCCGTCCAACCCCTGCTTTTTGTGTGGCAACCCATCCACACCCCCACCTCTCAGGGTCTAACATCTTCATCTCCAATGAGCCACTCTTCTATATGCCATTTGTCTGTCACTTACAGGTCATATCTTGGACCCTGTGAGCAGAAGAGGATTCATATATATATGTTCATATATATAAACATATATATATTTTATATATATATATACATATATATGAACATATATATATATGTTCTTCCCAACCACTGCAGGGCAAATGGTCTTGCCATCATCTCCTGCCAAACTACTTAATACAGAGAAATCCATCCATTCTCAGTAGGCATTTATTGAGCACCTATTAACTGCTAGGCACAGTGATGGACCAGATGGGCAGAGCCACTGGAGCTCAGACCTTCCAGCCTATGGGTGACCAAACATTCAGATGTCCATTATCCAGACACCATTAATGGACATTCAGATGTCCATTATCCAGACATCATCTCTAAAAACACTCATTCATAAGAAACCATTCTTGTTGTTGGGAGTTAAATCCACTTCTCTTCTACCCAATTCTCTCCGGGCTCCAGAAAGAGAAAACTCATGACCCATCCTACTATGATCCTGCATTTGTTTGATTCCTTTCTACTAAGAACCACCAGGATGAACCAGCTGAGAAATGTCTTTGCAGGCACGATCTATTTTAGGTAGACCTTTCCTTTACTGCTTGTATCAGTTTTCTCTACTTGATGCTTTGCACAAAACTCCTCAAATTCCCACAGGAATTAATGGGATTATCCCACATCCAGGGGTGGCTTTTAAATGATAAAGGAAGTCAAATATATTTCTAAACCTAAGCCAGGAAAACGCAGCAGCTTTGAAAGCATAAGCACATGGTCTTTATAGAGACTGGGTAATATCAGGGTACCAAATAATTATTCCAAAGTAAGAGGGAAAGTAGTTCATTTCTACGTCATTCTTTAGAAGATGATAAGGGATGAAAAAACGGATCTGAATGTGTGCATGAGCCCCTTGTCAGGACATGACAGCAGCCAGAGTGGTCTGTTAAAGGTTTCAATGAGGTCATGTTGCATCCTTATTCAAAACCCACAATGCTTCCCTACCTTCATGATTAAATCCCAACTCCTGAACAGGGCCTACTAGGCTCTGCATGACCTAGCTCTTTCCTGCCTCCCTCTGTTCACTAGAATCAGCCACAAAGGTAGGCTCCTGGTCTCTCTCACAGGGCCAAGTTCATTTTTGTCTTCAAGGCCTTTGAGCTTACTCTTCCCCTGCCTAGAACCCTCTTTCCCCAGATCCTCCTTTTCCTTTCTGCCATATAGTTCTCACCACCAATGCAGTTGCTCCTAACCTCAGCGGTTCCCCATTGTGTCATCCAGTTTCTTCAAATGCTTAACATGTACCACACCTGCAATGATCTTTTGGCTTATTTATTTCAATTAGTTTATTTATTATCCCCGTCCGTGTTTAGAGTGTAGGCTGCTTGGGAGCAGAGATCTGGCTTATCTCGTCCATCACTGAGTAATCGGAGACTAGAACAGTCCCTGGGACATAGCTGACACTCGATACATATTTTTGGAATAAGCAAGCTTGGGAAAACTGAGTAATTTCTCCATCAAAATGCCTTCCCACGCCACAGCATTTAATCCGTACATGGACGCACCTTATGGAGCAATTAATCAAAAACTGCTGATCGCGCACCACCAATGGCAGACCAACATGGAACACTCACGACAGTAATGAACATTATTAGTCTTCCAGGCACCGTCCAGACACTCTTTTGGCTCAGGTGACTCAGAGGTGCAATTAGTTGGTGAGAACACCACCAGCTACCCTGCAGTCTCCACTCAAAGAAGCGCATTGCTGGCGGGGTTCCTGGGAGGTCAGGGACTGAAAGGGCCCCTCCTCTTTAGGCTGCAGACAGGTCATTAGCAGACTGGGTAAATTAGGCTGTTCTCTCTAGAAAACAGATATGGTGGTAAAGGAACAATGGAAAATAATTCCACTGATAATAGGCTGAAGAACTGTTGATGTTGGCAGAAAGAAAACAACACCTTTTCATAGTGGTCCACAGTTTGAAATATCCAGTCTTTAGCCAAAGGTCCAGGCAGATCACGATGAAATGGGCTTAGTTATGCAGCCCTGGAGGGAAAAGTGCGGTCTGAAGACGTATGCATGCATTTAAATGAGGCCCTCGAGGCACCAGGCACATTCACCTGGATGGGCTGAATTTTTAGTTGCCTGCTCCATGTGGCTGTGGACCCAAAGCCTGCCTCTCAAAATCACTGTGCCTGTTTACATTTTTTCCAGTAACTACGGTAAACATACGTAAAGGGGTCACGAACGCCTGGATTAACACCGCCAAGCTATCCTGAGCACAGACATTTACATGGCTCCACTCAGCTAGAGTCAGGACCCTAACACATTGAAGGAGACCAGGATTCAGAAAAGTAAGATTTTTTTTGTCCCTAGGATTTGGTTATGACTATCTGAAAAATAATACCTAAATTAAAAAAAAAAATCAGTAGCGTTTATGGAGGACATAGCATGTGCTTTGTATACCTGAACTTGGTTTTAATTCACAGTGACCCCAGGAAGCATTTTATCAATGAGAACAAAATCAAGGCACACATTTGACCAAGATCACACAGCTAGTGAGGCTGGAGCTGATTCCAGCCCAAGCAGTGTGACTGAGGAGCCCGCACTCTTAGTCACTCCAGCCCACTGGCCCCTCGAATCCCAGACCATCCGTATGTCCCCTGCGGGTTCACGAGCACCTGAGTATACCACGTGTGTCTCAGAGCGTCACTGGTGCCTGCTTCCTGATGCCAAAGCAACTCCACTGTTAGCACTTGTCTTTGCAAACAATCAGAGTGGGTTTACACTTAGCTCCATGACAACCTAATTCTCATTCTTAGACAGGAAGGTGGGAGGCCAGCTCAAGGGAAGGGTACATTTCTCCATTCATTCACTCACTCACTCACTCACATGGTCATTCCACAAATGCCTGGCATGAGCTATGTACTAGATGCTGAGATGCAAAGGTGAAGAAGCAAGTTTACATTCTAACGTTGACGCTGGGCCAATCCATTGACAAATTAAACGATTAAAACTGTGATAAACAGGATAAAGGGAAATGCGTGAAATGGGGGGGGCATTGCTTCTGATCTTGTCCAGGGGTTCATGGAAAACCTTCCTGGTGATGTGGGAGCTGAGAGCTGAAGGCAAAAGTGAAGTTGCAAATCAGTGGACAGGTGCCGCGGACAGCCTGGGGAAAGGTCCTTAGGCAGGAGAAACCCCAGCCTGTTCCAAGGCTGGAAGGAGACAGGAGTGGCCAGACTGCAGGGAGAGAGGGGGCCGGACAAAGCCGAGGAGGACTTGAGCCCTGGCCCCTCAGTCTCTGCTGCAGACCATTCTCGGCACTCGCCCATATTAGCTCATCCGAGGCTCCCAGCCACCCTATCACAATCCCTTTCCTACAGATGAGAAAATGTCACCCAGAGCAAGGAAGTAAATTTTGCCCATGGTTGCACAGCCAGTAAATGGAGGATTCAAACCCAGGCACCCTAGCTCTGAGCCTTCACTATTAACTACTTGGCTACAGTGTCATGGCAGAAGGAAATCAAGGCACAGCGAGTTGAGTCACTTGCCCCAAGTCCCACTGCGAGGGAGTAGTGGAGCCACTCAACCCCAGGCAGTCCACCTCTGGAGCCTGGGCCACTACCCACAGTCCTGTGCTGCCCCATGGCTAATGTTAGATGCCAGCTATAGGGACTTGTGCTCTTCACAGGGCAGGGGATACACCAACATTATTAAGTGAACACTGCTTCCGCCAGGGCTGGGAGGACATGCTGTTGACACAACGCCTGGAGAAAGAATGACCTGGACGTCTTTACACGCTCTGCCTACACTCTGCTCCCAACAGACAGCAATGCTGGGGGAAGATCAGGTCTGAGCAGAGTGACCTTTCCTTTCCCTGGCTCTCAGCATGTTTTCCTTCGTGCAGGAAGCAGATCTGATTATCCCTGTTTTTCTGGTAGAAAGAACAGCGTCTCAAATGTCTTCCAGTTGGAAACATGGAATAGAAAGATTTTTCCAGAGACAATAAAAACAGTATGGCTCAACTGGAGATTTTCCCCCACAAAGTACACATTTTTGCCATGGCTTTTTTTCCTCTCTGTGGCCTGCCAACGCTTTGCTTGTGTAACAGGGGAACTGGGTCCCTCCTTACGGCCTGACCCTTGAGATGGCGGAGATTTCTGCCAACAACGTTTGCCAGAGTTATTCTATTAGTCTTGGTTGTTTACGGGTTAGGGGAGAGCTTCCTTCAAGGACATCTGGCAAGGTAGAGGGGTAAAAAAAACACAGCATACTGCTTCAGCTTCCTGGCACTCAGAGCCTGTCGTACAGCCTGGAGTCACATTTGGGCAAAGAGACGGCATCCTTTAAGCCAGGGGACTGACTGGGATCCAATGCTTCTCTTCCATTACCCTTTCTCATCTTTCTCTCTCTCTCTCTCTCTCTCTCTCTCTCTCTCCTTTTTGGTACCAAGAGCTCACCAAATGGGCTCTCAGGCCGATGCTTAAATTTCTTCTATTGTTTCTGAAGATACCAAATACAATTTTCTACTGCAAGTGGCCTCTGGCCTTTTCTGGCAGGAAGGTTCCTCCACCTACAGATACCTCAGAGCAGCAGCCTAGGTCCGTGCTAAGCTGAGCCTCCTTTTTAGCACCTGGTGGAGAAATTCTTGACTTTGCCTCAAGGACTTTGGACGTCTAGCTGCCCTTGGCCTGGTGCTATGCAGCGTCATGGTAAGAGGGCGTATCCTCCTCTTTGCACCACCAAACCCCTGCCTGGCTGCAAAGGTGCCAAATCAGAGGATTTTCCGCTGCTGCCTGTGAGAGTAGGTGCTCTGCCCCTCCCTCTAACCAGGGCTGTCATTGTCATCTGGGACCCGGAAGACTCAGCCTCACTGAACTGAGTGAGGCTCGCTGAACTGATCACACCCAAAGTGCTTCTGCTCTGCCAGGAAGGCTGCTTCACCTTAAGGCTAATCAAGGGGATTTTTAAAAAAAAACTTCGTACTCGTTTTTCTTCTCCTCCCAAGTTGGAGCATTTTCTTTCTAGGTACAAAGAATTAAGAGTGGGGACGCAGGAGACCAGCAGGGACAGGGCCTCTCCACGTCCCTTCCTTCCAGTCTGTGAGTATCTGCTGTTCTCCCTCAGACATCTCCTGGAGGATCCTAAGCCCACTGCCTCTCACCAGAGTGAAGAGAGGAGAATTCTCCTTTGAGTTGACTCGTAGAATTACCAAAAGACCCAGGAATTCCATTCCTACGTATATATCCAAAAATAACTGAAAGCAGGGATGCAGATACCTGTAAACCAGTGTTCAATGCAGCATGATTCGTAACAGTCAAAATGGAAAGTGTCCTAAACAGATGAATGGATAAACAAAATGTGGTCTAGACACACAAGGGAATATTCTTCGGCCACAGAAGGAATGAAGTTCTGAATCATGCTACTACATGGATGAACCTTGAAAACATTATGCTAAGTGAAATAAGCCAGACACAGAGGACAAATGCTATACAATTCCATGTATATGAAATATCTAGAATAGGTAGATAAAGAGACAGAAAATAGAGGTTACCAGGGCCTGAGGGAAATGGGGAGCTGTTGCTTAATGGAGTCCCTATTGGGGGTGATAAAAAAGTTTTAGAAGGAGATGGTGATGATGGTTGTACAACACTCTGAATGTACTTTATGCCACTAAATTATACACTTAAAATGATTAGAATGGTAAATGTGCTGGAAGGCAAAACAAAAGTTTTCAATGACTAAAAAATTCAAAGAATTTTTCATTTATAATAAATTATCACAACTGGTTTTGCTGAAGAAATAAAATAAAATGGTAAATGCTACTTTACATATATTTTGCCACAATAAAAAATATCACGAGAAAAAATACAAGAAAAAGAAAGCTAGATAAATATTTACATAATCAAATTTCTTCTACAGTTTCCCTCAGCTAAATCTCAGAGCTAGAACTCAAAACAAGAGCTTCTGAGTTTTGGTTCAGGGCTTAACCCATTATAATATTTAGCCTGATTTCTCAGTGTCTTTAAATTACACATTCACTGATTTGTTCAAATCACTTTTCTTTCAGTTTTTCAGATACTTATAGAATGCCTAGTAAGTGCTCAGTGATCAAAAATTTCTGGTGAGGGGTGGATGGAAGAAACGGATTTTAATATGTGGTCCATGTCAGGGTCCACGCTTTCCGTGCTGTCCCAGTCCATCTTTCCTCTGATGATATGAATCAGTATCATCCCCATGCTATGGCTGAGGATATGGGGCTAAGGAAGGTCGGGGGAACTTGCTGGCAGCAAGCAGTAAAACTGGGATTGGAAGCTACATCCCCCAGCTTCACGCCTCAGGCTGTTTCTTCTTTCTTCCCCCCTTCTCTCCCCCAAATTCTCTTAGATTCTTGGCTCTCACACTGTTCTCACGAACCAGGGACAGCTTCAGAAGGAGACAGACACTCCTTGACAATGGCTGACCATTCGTGTGACAAGTTCAGGGTCAGTCAAGGCTGCTCATGTTCACGATGGGAGCAAGGCTCAGATCTTGCCGCAGTTGTTCTGCAGCTGGAGAAGCGACCCCAGAGGTTTGTCTGTGAGGATGGCAACTTGATGGTACCGGGCACGGCGAATAAAAAGGCAGCTGTTGCGCTTCCCCGGTGGCGCAGTGGTTGAGAGTCCGCCTGCCGGTGCAGGGGACGCAGGTTCGTGCCCCGGTCCGGGAGGATCCCACATGCCGTGGAGCGGCTGGGCCCGTGAGCCATGGCCGCTGAGCCTGCGCGTCCGGAGCCTGTGCTCCGCAACGGGAGAGGCCACAACAGTGAGAGGCCCGCGTACCACAAAAAAAAAAAAAAAAAAGAAAAGAAAAGATGGCAGCTGTTACAGGTGAGGGGAGCCGGCAGCCCCCAGGCCAGGAGCCAGCCTCTGCTTTCCAAAAACTGCTGGACGGGAACAGTGGTGAGCTCTGCCAAAGGCTCAGCCCCCTGCGAGCCTCTGCAAGCTCATTCTGGGTGGGGAAATGGCCAAGCGGCCACAGAGGGGCCCGGAGGCCAGGCCCAGCCAATCGCCAGCCTATTTTGCAACAGTGAGCAGGTAGGACCAGGACAGCAAGGGAGCAGGACAGGATAAGGAAAAGACTTATCCTTCCTGCTTCCAGGCTTCATGTCAAGGGCCAGGGGAAAATCTCCTCTGGGCTTCTTCCCAGATGTGCTGCCCCAGATTCCATCCCTCTGCAGTGCCTTTCGAGATCGCATTGAAGAATTCCTGTTTCCCCTGCAAGCATACAAGGCTTATTTCTGCATTCATGAGAGTTTTATTAACTCTGCATTTGGGGAACCAGTGCGTTTCGAAATCAGCAAGAGAGGATGAGCCACTCAGGAAATGAGTAGTTCTTTCCCCTTCCACATACCAGGGAATTTGCAGGTCATTATGAAATGCTACACTCCGCCTTCGCTCATTCCATTCACGTGAGGGCTTAATGTACCTCACCGGCCCCTGCTCATTAATACAGCTAAGGAGCATTTGCAGAGTATTTAAAAAATCAGCCTTTTCGCTCGCTCGCTGTCTCTCTGCTCAGTCCCTGTGGTGCAGTCTGGTTTCTGGGATGAAGCTCGATCAATAAACACATTCTCTCTGTCTGTTGAGACTTTCTGTCTTCCAATTAGAAGAGGGGAGCGAAACACGCTGCTTTATTACATGGAGACAGCAGTCAATTCTGGCTCAATGCTGAGTGGGAAATGCTGATTCTTCAGATGTTTGTGTAACAGAAACAACAAAGCATCCGCTTGGAAGACAACAGGATTTTTCTTAGCCAAAGTACACACCACTGGGCTCTTCCAGAAGCTCAAGGAGAGGGGACGAGAGCAGGCATGTGCGGCCCGGGGGACAGCGCAGGCCACTCTCCCAGGCCTGGGTGTCGTGATCCGAAGTAAGGCGGCAGCACAGGACCCGGTAAGATGGCCTCCGTGTCTCTGGGTTATTCAAACCCTGCTTGGCCCAGGCGAGTTCTCAAACCCCTACGTGGTCTGGATCCTCTTCCTGCCAAAGGCGAAGTGCCGAGATGCACACCCGCCATCAGGGCTGCCTGGTATTCATGAGCCTTTCCCCAGGAAACTGAGGATGCCAGTCCTCTGGGGTTGTCACACTTTTAAGCACCAAACATAGGCCTTCTTGTTTCCCAGAAGACACTGCTTTGGACTCTTCAGGACTAAAAACTTTCAAGTAAGAGCTTGGTGGCAGGTTAGGGAATGTCTCTTGCTTGTGGTTCACTGCTAATATTAACACATGGAGAGCGAGAAAAGGGAGAGGAGAGGGCAGGAGGAGAGGGAGAAAGGGAAAGAGAAGGAGAGAAAAAAGGGGAGGATGGAAGGAGGGCAGAAGACGAGCCACTGGTCTGAGAGTCAGGGAACCTGAGTGTAGCGTACAGCTTGCCAATCAAAAACTCAATGACACAGCGTAAGACTTCCTCTCCCCTTGTTCGGATGGGAAACAATTTAAAACTAAAACCTGATGAATTTTTACCACAGGTGTGTGATATGAAGGTCAACGCAGAAGGTGAGTATGAAGGCACCTTATCACCCATGAAACCTAAACAAAACTGGGCCGCTTTGAGGACAGGCTCACTACAAAGTTATTAACACACACACGCGCGCACACACAAAACACAATTCCAAAAAATGTTGAAAAGCAATGTACAATTGGGCTGAATAACCCTTGAGGTGGCAAGGAGGATTTGTACCACACACCCTGCAAAATCCTCCTAAAACAGCTTCTTAGACATCTCTTTTCCCAGCATCTCTTTCTTCCTGGTAGCTGTTCAATGATCTCTCCTGTCTTCAAGCAGTTCAGCCCATGCTGACCACACCTCTCACTTTCCCCTTCTCTTCAACCCCCTTCTGCAGCTTTCTAGGTAATTTCCACACCCTACCCCCTACAATGTACTGCTCTGTATGCTGCCTCATGCAGAGAAATACGCCTCCCCTTCTTTAAGCTTCTTCACCTCAGCCTCTCTACCCATTACCCTGATCTGAGCAACAGAGATCCAACAGCCGGTAGTGATCCACTAGTGTCAACACGGTGCCCGCCTAAAAACCCAGGAGTATGGGAAAATCATCACACACTTTGTTGTTATACCTTTAATAAGAGATTGCTATCTAACAAAATCTGATAACATATGTCACGATAGCATGAACTCAATGACATTGCAACCCAAGTCTGATCATTTACTGAGAACTTGTCATGTCTAAGACTCTCTATATGGAGGGTACTGTGGCTTCTCACTCTGTCATAGAAAACCCAAATTAAAGATGTCACCCTGGGGCTTCCCTGGTGGCGCAGTGGTAGAGAGTCCACCTGCTGATGCAGGGGACACGGGTTCGTGCCCCGGTCTGGGAAGATCCCACATGCCACGGAACGGCTGGGCCCGTGAGCCATGGCCGCTGAGCCTGCGCGTCCGGAGCCTGTGCTCCGCAACGGGAGAGGCCACAACAGTGAGAGGCCCGCTTACCGCAAAAAAATAAATAAATAAAATAAAATTTAAAAAAAGATGTCACCCTGGCCCCTCAACAAACAGATCTCGCCTTAGAGTCCCCCAGGGACTTGGGCTTATATACTGCTCTAGCCTCACAACTCTATTAATACCACTGAGTAGATGAGAAAATAAGGCTCAGGAAGTTTAGGTGACCTTACCCACATCATCATAGCAAGTGGCAGAGCTGAGAGTTGAACCTAGATGTCAGACTCCAAAGCCCCTGATGCCTCACTGGTGGTTAAATTACAGTCCCCACTTCTTGTCTCTGGCTCTCTGCGTGTCCGTCTTTCAGAGACGGTCCTGCTTCCACTGAAGGATGATTCTTACATAAAGATGGATTTGACTTTTGGCATGTGATTTGATGGGTTGCCCTAGCCACCGTTTACCTCCTGTGACTTACAAAAGTCCCCAAGATTGTCATAACTCATGTCTTTCCTTTGCATTGGGCAGGGTCATAACATACACACAACTCTTGCCCCAACTTCTCACACACGTATCACCAACTGATCACAGCAGGCTTTCCTGCCAAGCTAAGTAAGGCACCAGAATACTTCTTATCACAGAACTCTAAGGAGCCACTACAAATTATACAAGATGGCAGTTGAGGAGAAACCTATTGGGCTGGAACTAAGACACTAACTCCCCAACAAAAATGCAAGTTTTCTTGCTACCTGGCAAGAAAAACTTATTTTGATACGGTTGATGACTCCCTCTTTAGAGAAAGTCTCTTGGCTTCTGAGGTTTCACACTCCTTGTTTCCTTCTTACTGTAGTTGTCATTCTGCCTCAGTTTCCCTCTCTGGGTCCTCATCATCCTGGTCTCTCCCTGTTGGTACCTCAGGGTCCTGTTTTGGGTCCCTTTATCTCTCTAGCTACACTTTCTCTCCATGCCGTCTCATCAAGTCCCATAGTTTAGTTACCTACATGTCAGTGGGTCCCAAATCTATATCTGCAACCCAGATTCATCTCTTAACCCCAGACTTATTGAGACGATCATACGGTTTTTATTCCTCAATTTGTTAATATGGTGTAACACATTGATTGATTTGTGTATACTGAATAATCCTTGCATCCCTGGGATAAATCCCACTTGATTGTGGTTTATGATGCTTTTAATGTGTTGTTGAATTCTGTTTGCTAGTATTTTGTTGAGGATTTTTGCATCTGTATTCATCAGTGATATTGGTCTGTAACTTTCTTTTTTTGTAGTATCTTTGTCTGGTTTTGGTATCAGGGTGATGGTAGCCTCCTAGAATGAGTTTGGGAGTGTTGCTTCCTCTGCAATTTTTTGGACGATTTTGAGAAGGATGGGTGTTAGCTCTCATCTAAATGTTTGATAAAATTCACCTGTGAAGCCATCTGGCCCTGGGCTTTGTTTGTTGGAAGATTTTTCATCACAGTTTCAACTTCATTACTTGTGATTGGTCTGTTCATATTTTTTATTTCTTCCTGGTTCAGTCTTGGAAGGTTATACCTTTCTAAGAATTTGTCCAATTCTTCCAGGTTGTCCATTTCATTGGCATAGAGTTGCTTATAGTAGTCTCTTATGATGCTTTTTATTTCTGTAGTGTCCATTGTAAATTGTCCTTTTTCATTTCTAATTGTATTGAGTCCTCTCCCTCTTTTTCTTGATGAGTCTGGCTAAAGGTTTATCAATTTTGTTTATCTTCTCAAAGAACCAGCTTTTAGTTTTATTGATCTTTGCTATTGTTTTCTTTGTTTCTATTTCATGTATTTCTCCTCTGGTCTTTATGATTTCTTTCCTTCTGCTAACTTTGGGTTATGTTTGTTCTTCTTTCTCTAGTTCCTTTAGGTGTAAGGTTAGATTGTTTATCTGAGATTTTTCTTGTTTCTTGAGATAGGCTTGTATTGCTGTAAACGTCCGTCCTAGAACTGCTTTTGCTGCATCCCATAGGTTTTGGATCATTGTGTTTTCATTGTCATTTGTCTCCAGATATTTTTTTTATTTCCTCCTTGATTTCTTCAGTGACCTCTTGGTTATTTAGTAACGTATTCTTTAGCCTCCATGTGTTGTGTTTTTATGTTTTTTTCCCTGAAATTGATTTCTAATCTCATAGTATTGTGGCTGGAAAAGTTGCTTGATGTGATTTCAATTTTTTAAAATTTTCTGAGGCTTGATTTGTGACCCAAGATGTGATCTCTCCTGGAGAATGCTCTGTGTGCACCTGAGAAGAAAGCATAATCTGCTCTTTTCAGATGGAATGTCCTATAAATATCAATTAAGTCTATCTGGTATATTGGGTCATTTAATGCTTGTGTTTCCTTATTAATTTTCTGTCTGGATGATCTGTCCATTGGTGTAAGTGAAGTGTTAAAGTCCCCCACTATTATCATGTTACTGTCGATTTCCTCTTTATAACTGTTAGCAATTTGCCTTATGTATTGAGGTGCTCCTATGTTGGATGCATATAAATTTATAATTGTTATATCTTCTTCTTGGATTGATCCCTTGATCATTATGTAGTGTCCTTCCTTGTCTCTTGTAACATTCTTTATTTTAAAGTCTATTTTATCTGATATGAGTATTGCTACTCTAGCTTTCTTTTGATTTCCATTTGCATGGAATCTCTTTTTTCCCTCCCCTCACTTTCAGTCTGTATGTGTCCCTAGGTCTGAAGTGGGTCTCTTGTAGACAGCACATATACAGGTCTTGTTTTTTTATCCATTCAGGGAGCCTGTGTGTTTTGGTTGCAGCATTTAATCCATTCACGTTTTAGGTAATTACCAATATGTATGTTCCTATGACCATTTTCTTATTTGTTTTATGTTTGTTTTTGCAGGTCCTTTTCTTCTCTTGTGTTTCCCACTTAGAGAAGTTCCTTTAGCGTTTGTTGTAGAGCTGGTTTGGTGATGCTGAATTCTCTTAGCTTTTGCTTGTTTGTAAAGCTTTTGATTTCTCCATTGAATATGAATGAGATCCTTGCTGGGTAGAGTAATGTTGGTTGCAGGTTCTTCCCTTTCATCACTTTAAATATATCATGCCACTCCCTTCTGGCTTGTAGAGCTTCTGCTGAGAAATCAGCTGTTAACCTATGGGAGTTCCCTTGCATGTTATTTGTTGTTTTTCTTTTGTTGCTGTTAATGATTTTGCTTTGTTTTTAATTTTTGTCAATTTGATTACTATGTGTCTCAGTGTGTTTCTCCTTGGGTTTCTCCTGCCTGCGACTCTCTGTGCTTCCTGGACTGGCTGGCTATTTCTTTCCCATACTTGGGAAGTTTTTGACTATAATCTTCAAATATTTTCTCAGGTCCTTTCTCCCTCTCTTCTCTTTCTGGGACCCCTATAACACGAATGTTGGTGCATTTAATGTTGTCCCAGAGGTCTCTTAGTCTGTCTTCATTTCTTTTCATTCTTTTTTCTTTATTGTGTTCTGTAGCAGTGAATTCCACCATTCTGTCTTCCAGGTCACTTATCCGTTCCTCCGCCTCACTTATTCTGCTATTAATTCCTTCTAGTGTAGTTTTCATTTCAGTTATTGTATTGTTCATCTCTGTTTATTTGTTCTTTAATTCTTCTAGATCTTTGTTAAACATTTCTTGCACTTTCCCGATCTTTGCCTCCATTCTTTTTCCGAGGTCCTGGATCATCTTCACTCTCATTATTCTGAATTCTTTTTCTGGAAGGTTGCCTATCTCCACTTCATTTAATTGTTTTTCTGGGGTTTTATCTTGTTCCTTCATCTGGTACATAGTCTTCTGCCTTTTCATTTTGTCTCTCTTTCTGTGAATGTGGTTTTTGTTCCACAGACTGCAGGACTGTAGTTCTTCTTGCTTCTGCTGTCTTCCCTCTGGTGGATGAGGCTATCTAAGAGGCTTGTGCAAGTTTCCTGATGGGAGGCACTGGTGGTGGGTAGAGCTGGCTGTTGCTCTGGTGGGCAGAGCTAGTAAAACTTTAATCTGCTTGTCTGCTGATGGGTGGGGCTGACTTCCCTCCCTCTTGGTTGTTTAGCCTGAGGCTACCCAGCACTGGAGGCTACAAGCTCTTTGTTGTGGTTAATGGAGGACTCTGGGAGGGCTCACGTCAAGGAGTACCTCCCAGAATTTCTGCTGCCAGTGTCCTTGTCCCTGTGGTGAGCCACAACCACCCCCTGCCTCAGCAGGAGACCCTCCAACACTAGCAGGTAGGTCCGGTTCAGTCTCCTATGGGGTCACTGCTCCTTCCCCCTGGGTCCTGATGTGCACACACTACTTTATGTGTGTCCTCCACTAGTGGAGTCTCTGTTTCCCCCAGTCCTGTCAAAGTCCTGCAATCAAATCCCACTAGCCTTCAAAGTCTGTTTCTCTGGGAATTCCTCCTCACGTTGCCAGACCCCCAGTTTGGGAAGCCTGACATGGGGTTCAGAACTTTCACTCCAGTGCGTGGACTTCTATGATGTAATTGTTCTCCAGTTTGTGAGTCACCCACCCAGCAGTTTTGGGATTTTATTTTATTGTGATTGCGCCCCTCTTACCATCTCATTGCAGCTTCTCCTTTGTCTATGCATGTGGGGTATCTTTTTTGGTGAGTTCCAGTGTCTTCCTGTCGATGACTGTTTAGCAGTTAGTTGTGATTCCCAGGCTCTCACAAGAGGAAGTGAGCACACATCCTTCTACTCTGCCATCTTGAACCAATCTCTGAGACTTTTTTTTTTTCAGCTATACCATGGGAAGACGTTGGCTTTTAACCCTCTGTTTGACACTTACTGTTATTGTTCTCATTTATTTCTATATTAAATTGTTTGTTAGTTTAATTCTCATCTCTCTACCACACCTTAAGTACCACAAGGCTAGGGACTTTGCCTCTGCTAACCTCTGATGTTGAGAATAGTGTCAAACACAGAGAAGGCATCCCAAAATAATTCCAAATGATTGAATTAAATTAAGCTAATAGTATTTAAAGTTATCTATTTACTTCTTTGCTCCTTAAAATCCTTTGTTTAAATGCAGAAGCCAAATGGAAGGACTGAGATGAGTTTGAAGCTGAGCCCTTGTGTATGAGGCAGAGGTGGGAGGCTGGGAGCTCTTTTCCTTGGTTCTCCAATTCCTTCTGGTGATATGCACTAGAGATTGGAGGAACTGTCTGAAAAGAAACACTTTAATAGCTTGGCTCAAATTAGCTAAGAGAACTAGGGCACAGAGAAAGTTGGAAGAAATGAGGCACTGAACAGACACATTTTGATACGTGAGCTGGGGCAGGGAGTAGAGACACGGCAGTGGTGCACATGGCTCTACAAAGAGAGCATGTGGTTGCTGCAGGCTGGAGGAGCTATACAAGCTATAGGACTGAAAAGTGAACATGGACTCTCAACATCACATGGTCTATCATTCCCAAAATGCATCCTTGGGCCCTAAAAAGAGTGAGGCTGAATTGAAGATTTTCTTTGATCTTCATCTGGGAATGGGAAAGGCTGGAGAGGGCAGTACTCAGAAGTACAAGCTCTGTAATCAGAGCCAGGAAACAACCCAGGATCTACTGCTTCTCAGCCATATGATCTTGAATGGGCTGAAGCTCTCTGAACCTCATTTTCCCTGTAAAGTGGGGATGACAATAATGCCTACCTCATCACAGGTGTTGAGTATTGTGAGATAATTCACATTAAGCACTTAGTACATCATCTGTACACAGGCATAGCTTGCCATAAATTGCAATGATTACTAAGTATTATTAATTACCTTTATTAATAATTTATTAAGTATTATTTATGTGTTAAGTATTTATTTAAGTATTTGCTTATTAAGTAGTATTATTGAGTATTTCAGTTTGCAGATTTGAAGCTCACGCTGTTCTTGGGTAATTGATCATTTCCATTTCCTGACCCTCTAGCAAAATGACCTTTGAACCAGGCCAGAGAGGACTTCATTCATTCATTCATTCAGGAAATATTAAGTAACTACAAGGACTCAGAAGCTGTTCTAGTGGAACAGGATAAAGAAGGACATAAGACAATGTTCCTTTTCTCATAAAGCTTCCCTTTTGGTGGTGGAGACAAAAAATAAGCAAGTGAGCTCTCTGTGGGGAAATCCTGGAAGTGCCCATTCCCTTCTGTGTTTATTCTTCGCCTTTGGTTCATTGTTCTGGTATAAAGCGCACTTTATGAGCTTAAGCTGAGTGCCATTCTGCTGTAGCAAGGGTCTACCGTCACGACAGCCCTCCAGCATCACAGTGAGGCCACCCCAGCCCTCCACTGCATGCCTGTGGTGACTTCCTAAGGGGCTATCGAAGGCCTATTCCCATGTGGTCTGTGATGATGATGATTGATAATGATGAAGATGATACTATTAGAAGAAACTACCATTTGTGAAGGCACTTCTCAGTGGTAGGTACTGTGTGTGCTGTTTTGTACAGATCACCTTATTTAAATCCTCACTGGAACCTACGAACTAAGTTCTGTTATGATACCCATTTTAGAGACAAAGAAAGTAAGAAGCAGAGAGATTATGAAACTTGTGCCAAGATGCTGCTTCTAAGGGGCCCAGCTGGGATTTGATCTGATACAAAGCCCTGGCCTCAAACCCATGCTGTGCTCCCTGCTCCACGGGTTCCCAGGAGGCCTTCAGTGACCATGTGTGGCACCCCCAGCAGATGCTGCAAGGAGAGCCCGGTGTGTGAGGACCTGGGCTGGTCTGCCCACAGCTGGCTGACGCCCTCGGGCAGGACATGTCATACCCTGGGCTCGGCACTGCTGTGCCCAGGCTGACTGACCGCTGACTTCGTCTGTGGGAGGAGGGGGGCCTGTTCTTCCTCAGGATTCTCTGTGCGAATGAGAACCTGCCACCCGCCATCAAGGCTGTAGAGCGTCAAGGGGGAGAGAGGGCGTGGTTCGACAGCTTACTGGTTGGCAGACTCTGGGCAAGTCATTTAGCCTCTCTGAGCCTCACCTTCCTTACCCGTAAAAGAGCACTCAAGATAAAACCCGCCTCACAGGTGACTGGCAGGCATTAATAGAGATAATGCAGGAAAGCACCTGGCACAGTGTCTGATACGTAAAGAGAACCAAACTGCCAGGAAGGGAGGGAGAGAGAAGGAAGAGACAGACTTTCAATCTAGGCTAATGACCATGTCTCCCCGGCTAAACTCCTTCTCCCCGTACCTCAATGTCCCCATTTGCAAAAAGTGTGGACCTCTGCAAAGTACTGACCCTCAAGCCCTTCAGTTCCCAACCTCTGGAGGTCAGTGGGTCTGTGCAGAACAAAGAGACTCCATTAAACAAGCAGAGACAAGTCCCTTCTAAATTGCCATTGACACGTTTGCAAAGCCTGCCGCCCCAGGGCTGGCATTCAGTCAGCGCTCAGCAACGGGGCAGGGAGCAGTTGGGCCTTCTGTGGGCTCGTCATACACTCAGGGGCCCTCCCACCTGCCCCAGAGACTTTCTACAGGCTGTTCCCTCTGCCTCAGACTCTCCCCTCTTCTCTTTATCGTATTAACCACTTCTGACCTTCCTAGCGCTGCCCAGTCCCATGTTCTTCCAAGATGGTGTCCCTGGCCTCTTTGACTGAGCCAACACTCCCTCCCAATGTACATGCTCATAATAAGGTGGACTTGCCTTCCTGATAGTTAAGATTCCCCAGACTCAGCAGTATCTGGCTCACAGCAGATACTCCGAAAAGATTTATTACAAGTGAATGGATGAATGGGTGAACACTCCAGAAAATTAATGACCCCAATTCTCAGAGTGGGGGCCCGGCATCTGCCTGGGCCGCCAGTGCTGCCCCACAGACGTCTTCCTGCCCTCCTTGCCCTCCACCCAGCACCTCACCTGCCGTAGTCCTGGGCCCGGCATCCCCACAGGCCCTCAGTCTCAAAGCGGGGCCTGCAGTGAAAGCAGGAGGGGAGAAACTACGACCCTTGCTAAGGTTTAAAGATGCGTTCACCTGAAATTGCACAATTCATCCCGCAGGCTCAGCAGGAATGTGGCATTTGGAGAAATTACACCTCTGAGCTGCCAGGATACATTCCAACAGCCAGGAACAGAAGTTGGCCCAACTGGGACCCATCCAGAGAGCAGCAAATATGCACAGTGAGCTCACGGGCAAAGCACTGCCATTTCTCAGGGGAACGTTCAAGAATTTCTGCCTAGCTGAGGGTCCCTTCTCTTTGGCCCTTCGGTAATTCTTCGGTCAGCTGGTTTCCAGAACCAGTACTGGGGAGGGGAGGAAGGAGAGGAGAAGTCCATGTAACTTACTGCCAGCGCTTTGGGCTGTCATACTCCGAGCTGTTCCTAGTTGGGCTTGGGAAGTAGAGGGTGGTAAGAGCACAGCTCTGGGATTTGCATACCAAATGAGGGCCAGTCTCCTCCCTGCTCCATTTCCAAGTGCTGACCTTGTATGTGACCCTGGCTGGGCTTTGAGCTTTACAACCCCATGACCCAGCTCACCAGCACCAAATTCTGGCTCTCAACACTTACGAGCTGTATAGCCTTGGGCAAGTTTCCTCACCTCTGTGTGCCTCAATTTTCTCACCTATAAAATCGGGGTGATCGTAGTGCACCATTCTTCACAGGATTAGTTTGAAGATTTAAAAAGTGACTCATCTCCACCAGAGGGTTGCAACTGGGAGCCTGAGGTCTGACTCAAATCTGCAGATGTGTAATAGAGGAATGGATAAATAAGATATGGTACATATATACAATGGAATATTACTCAGCCATAAAAAGGAACGAAATTCGGTCATCTGTAGAGACATGGATGGACCTAGAGAGTGTCATACAGAGTGAAGTAAGTCAGAAAGAGAAAAGCAAGTATTGTATAATAACACATGTATGTGGAATCTAGAAAAAGGGTATCGATGACCTTATGTGCAAAGCAGAAATAGAGACACAGACGTAGAGAACAACTGTGGATACCAAGGGGGAAAGGGGTGGGGTGGGAGGAACTGGGAGACTGGGATTGACCTATATACATTATTGATACTCTGTATAAAATAGACAACTGATGGGAACATACTGTGTGGCTCAGGGAACTCTACCTAATGCACTGTGGTGACCTAAATGGGAGGGAAGTCCAAAAGGGAGGGGATATCTGTGTGTATGGCTGATTCATTGTGTTGTGCAGTGGAGGCTAACACAACATTGTAAAGCAACCATACTCCAATAAAAATAATAAAAAAAAAATCTGTAGATGTGTTCGCTTCCCTCTGTCCACCCAGTGTTTTTAGAAAAAAAGAGACTGAATTATAACCAATAGTTAAAAATATGAAGATGTCAGAAGGTAAATTTGTGTTATCTCTTGAAAAAAACATATCAGATCATATAAAGGCCCTGATGCTCTTCTGCCTGGAAACAACCAGCTGGGACTGTACACGTGTCACACGTCACCTCTCCACTTGCCCCACAGGTATCAGAGTCTCCCCAGGCACTGTGGTAACAGGCACTGCCCCTTCACTTTTATGGTCCCTGCAGACACCGCTTTTGTGACCCCGTCTCCACTGAATACCCAACCTCTCACCAGGGCAGCAGCCATCTTGGTTACGATCTCTGTGACAAAGTTGTCTGTTCGGCTGATAGGGACAGAGCGTACAGCCTTGCGGCTTAATTGAGAGGGAAGAGAGCAAGCCCAACACGACAGTAGTTGGGAAACGTGCACACGTTCAGATGGATGGGTAGATACATGGGCTTAGGAACCCTACAATGAGGTTTTTAAAACTAGACCTTAACCTAAAAAGTTGGGATCACTTTTAAGAGCACATTGAAATAATGTCAGTCCGACGGGGAGGGGGCTGCATTGACAGAGGACTGGGAAGTAGACTGACTCATATCCCTTCACCGACATGGCAACTGGACTAAGAAACTGCTGAGTAATGGAAGAAGTCAGATCAAATAAGTGATCACCTGTCACAACCAAAAAGAGTGGCTGTTAATAGGAAATATTCCTTCTTGGTGGGAGGGGGTTCCTGCAAAGAGCCCGGAGGTCAACTGAAAGTATATGAAATATAACTGGTGAAGTAGCTCAAACATTTCTGCATTGATTCATTTGTGGGATTGTTTGGAAACAACGGCATGATTGCATGAATCTGGGACACCATAGCATTTTTGAGCTGCAGCAGGGCCCTGGAGCCCGTCTGACAAACATTCTATAATTGTGGAATCCAAGGCTTAAGAGAGGAGAGTTCCCATTTATTTGGACCCATAATTCTTAGAACAATTTTCAGAGTGAAAACCAAAATTCTACAGACCAGTGTATATGAGTAAGTTGGGGCCTTGTTACACTATACATTCTAATTCAGTAGATCTGGGGCATGGCCCAAAGTGATGCTTTTTTAGCAAGCTCCCAGGTGATGCCATGACCCCTGGTTCAAGGACCACACCTCACCAAAAGTACATGGGAAATTCAGATTGAACGTAGCAAACCTGACGGTAATCTTAAAACTAAGCCTTTCTGGGTCAAGGGAAGCAAACCTTTGGGGAACCCAGGGAGGAAGCTTGATTCCTAGAAGGCTGAAACCAAACTGCAATGATGATGCTCTTAAAAGATCCCCCAGCAGAGGATTTCATAGGTCACCATTCTCCTGCAGGTGTTTCCTGTAAAATCACAGACTAGATTTCCTAACGACCCCACTTCGAAAAATTCTCATATGGAAGACTCCAGGGGGGCAGGCGAGGAACGGAAAATAACTGCCGCGAGTGCTTTCTTCTCATTCCCTACTGTGTGGTCTTGAGATTCCAAAGCCAGGTCTCCTGTGATGACTCAGGCAAAAACCCAGCAGCTCCCCGCCAAACTCAGCCAGAAGCCAAGCAGAAGGTCATTCGGGAGAACCTTGCTTCCTGTACCAGAGAACTCAGAAGTGGGGCGTCTGGGCTGGCCAGGGCGGATTCAGACTACTCACAGCTTGAGCGTCTGATCTCAAGCTTTATATTTGGTCCTCAGCCTCCATCATCTTGCTCAGTACTAGAACTGTAAGATGCGACATATCCAGAGCAGGGGTCCTTAGCCTCAGCCCTCGGGACCCTGGGGGTTGGTAAATTTTTGTTGGGGGGGGGCAGGGTGTTTAGCAGCATCCCTCACTTCCATCCACTAGATGCCAGTGACAGTCCCCCACCAAGATATGACTTCCAGACATGGCCAAACGTCCCATGGGGGGCAAAAGTGCCCCCAGTTTGAAAACCACTGGTTATAGCTGGATGCAGAGGTTCAGATCCTGGCGCTCACGCTTGTTATCTGTGAGGCCTTGGGCACATTACTTATCTAGCAGACATCAGTCTCCCCACCTGCAGAAAGGACACACAAACAACACTAACAATAACGTTATTGCCTCGTAAGATCGTTGAGAGACTAAGACGACTAATGCATGCAGAGCTCTCAGAACAGTGCCTGGAACCAAAGGCTAAAGAAGCGTCTGCGGTGTGTACTGCCTGCTTGACCCCTCTCCCGTCACTGTCACCAAGCCTGACGCAGATCCATCGCTCCAGATCCAAACCTTGTGAGACCAGTTTGCTCAGTTTTACAAATCTTGACCTCTAAGCCCCTTAGTTCTCTCTCTTTATTAGCTGAGAGTTAGGGAAATGCTTTCCCCTGAATTTCAAAAGAGACAGTGAGAAAGAAAGTGGGAAGAGTGTGAACTGAATCCCCAGAGAGTCCGCATATGAGAGGTTCTTTCTGTGCCTAAGGATCTTATATTCAGTTTCTCCTGGAAAGGCGCACTGATCAACGCTCTCAGCACAAGGCGAAGCCACACCAGCTCCTTCCAATGCCACCCTCCCCGCCCTGTGTCCTTGTGATGTGTCTGTCTGTCTGTCTCTCTCTCTCTGTCTCTCTCTCTCTCTCTCTCTCACACACCTAGGAGAAGCAGGAAGAGATTTAGACGTTTATTTTGCTTTGGCAAATCCGCCACTGATCTGAGAAGCTGAAGATTTTGTTGGTTTTAGAACCCCAGTTGGAAGAACACCCTACATCATTTATTTGCTTTGCATGAACTCTGTTTTACTCTGCTTTTAGAATTGGTCAGGGACAGCAGGCACGTGGCTTTGGTCTGTAGGGCAGCTCTGCATCTAGCAGACTTTTATAGTGTCAGCACTGACTGCCATTCCTCAGCCAGGAAGGAGAACCTCTGTCCTCTTATGAGGATCCTGAATTCCAGACCATTCCACAAACCCCATGGCGGGGGCGGGGGGGGCGGTAGGGAAAGGGCTGAGTGCCCCGTGGCATCCACCACAGCTGAGTGCGTGGATCCGGGGCTGAGAAATAAGATTGTAAACACCACCCTGGCAGCATTTCCATCAGAGCAAGAGAGGCAAGGCCGAGGGGATCTCAAGGGAGCGTGGGAAAATCAACACCATGCCTGGGCATATTTTCGAGATGGGCAGAATAAAATGCAAAAAAATGGTTTAAGGAAGATAATGACCCAAGAAACAATATCAGCACAATAAACAAGAGATTGCCAAGCTGCAACTGCAGCTTGGAGGTTAGGCAAATTCTTACACATAACAAACAAGCAATTTAAATGACTCCTGGACAGTCTCCAAGGCATCATCTGAAGTACCACCTTGAATTAATTTTGCAGCAGTTGCCATGCCAACAGGAAGACTGTATTCCAAAGGGTAAATGGATGTTCCACCTGCAAGCCGCCTTGCACCTAATGCTTCAACCATATTGGTTTTCTCACTGTTCCCCAGGCCTGCATCCTCCCTCCCATCCCAACACCTTCAAAAGTTGTCTTAGAGGTGAAGTCTTACAGACCCTGAATCCCTGCCTCTGCTCTGCACTCAGAATTCTCTGTTTACACCCCTGAAAATGTGGCATGCTGGCTCTCAGGCTAGACCAGGAACACTCACCCCGACATGGCTGCGAGTGTATCCAGTCCACCCTCGAGCTGAGCCTGGTACCTGCAATATGACAGGTGATGTAAAAGGTTGGATTGGTGGGCTTCCCTGGTGGCGCAGTGGTTGAGAGTCTGCCTGCTGATGCAGGGGACATGGGTTCGTACCCCGCTCTGGGAGGATCCCACATGCCGCGGAGCAGCTGGGCCCGTGAGCCATGGCCGCTGAGCCTGCGCGTCCGGAGCCTGTGCTCCTCAACGGGAGAGGCCACGGCAGTGAGAGGCCCGCGTACCGCAAAAAAAAAAAAAGGTTGGATTGGTGAATGCCGAAAGATTCCTCAGAAACTGTATCTCCTGCCCAGTGTGGTTTTCAGGTTGCATTATTTTTTAAGTTACACATAAAGGACTGAAGAAAATGTTTCACACCAGAGTAGATGCTTAATAAATATTTGTTGAATGGATGAACAAAGGAATAAATAGAGTGAATCAACATCAGATGAACTGCGTTTTTACAATAATTCTCTCTTTACTCACATCTAATGTTTACCTGTTGAAGATTGGGCAGTATTTCCCAACAGAATTAGTCACCCAAATCGGTTACTAATTACTGTCAGCTGCCGGCCAGGTCCCGTTTGAAGCTCCCCCTTCACATTCTCTCCCATCCTCACAATACCCCGCAGGGTTGGTTCTATTTGCTGCGGAGGAAGCTGAGGCTCGGGAAGGAAAAGTAAATCTGCCCCGCCCCCCCCCCCAACATTAAGGTAGGAGGAGGCACGGTGGGCTTTGAACCCAGGTCTGTGCGGTCTCTGGGCCCGCTCCTCACTGAGGCTAAGGGCCAAGCCTCCAGATCAGATGACTTGGATTTCAATTCTAGCCTCACCGCATTACCATCTCTGTAACAGTGAACGGACAGCATAACCGCTCTCCACCTCCCATTCCTGGAGTGTGAAAGGATGGCCTCCGCCTCAGGTGTTGATGGGTACAGGGAACAGATCAGACCACGCGCCGGAAGCACTTACTCTGTGCCTGGCACATACACGCCAGTAGGTGCACAAGAAAACAATGACTGCTGGCGATGCTAGGCCTTGCACAAAGCAGCATGTACTTTCCAGTGTTGGAAATGTATCCTCTAGACCCCTCAAGGACAAGGATCTATGCTTATATGATTCAAAACACAGGGCACACCCAAACGGACACTTAGACAGTGGGCCCTCCTGTTCACGAATGACCCTCTCTTTTTCCTCTTGAGAAAAAAAAAGAATAAATGCCATTATATGATATGTGGGCATGCTTAAACATTTATATGAATATCAATATATATGTTTGCTTATGTTTGGTTTATTTATATTGTTAATGTTTTAGAATCTTTATGTTTCAATCACTGTGAACAGAAGGATTGCTTTTCTATCTTTAGCAGACCTTGTTTCCGCCTTGCTTCCTTTTGCATCACAGATACAATATTAACATGATTTCTGACTTCTCTCTTAATTAGTGGCCTAGTTTCAAAGCAGAAAGCAAGGGAAATGTCTTGGTAAGTGAAGACATGGAGAAAGAGGAAATAAGGGGAAAGAACCAGAATCCTGAGGTGTTCGTGAACTCAGACCAGCCTTGGAATATTGGGGAAAGGGACACCCAGTGCTGAAAAGTTCTTCCACCGTATCTCAAATGCTAGGCCTCCAATGTCAAACGCTCTTTGTACTGATCCACTTGGGAAATGAGAGTGCTCAACAGCCCTTGAAATTTCTTATTTTGGACACATCTTAGGTAGCGGAGCTGAGAGCATGCACAGCAACACGCAGTTCTGATAGGAGACTCGTCTTAGGCCCTGTAACTAAAGATAATTGTACCATCCGTGTGGACCTCCTGGCTGGAGGTGCCTTGATTTCTGCATCAGCATGCAACTACCTTAAAAAGCACCGAGAGGGAGAAGCAGCAAGTGAATTCTTCAAGGGAGATTTAGGAGATGAGCAGAAGAGGTGTAAGAAATGAATGTGTCGGCCTTGGAGCAAATGAAGCCAAACTAGAATCAGATGTGACGAGAGTACAGCTTGTTTGGGAAGAGACTCCTCTGACTGTAAAACTGCGGGAGCTGCTGAGGACAACGGGACACTGGCTCACATAAGAGCTGGTAAACGGGATGAACTCCTGGGAGTCAGAAGCCACTTCATAGGCTTCTCATGTGAATTTCCTGGTGCCCAGCACTTCAGGGGGGACATAGTAAGTGATCAGTAACCATTGCCAACAATATCTGTGTTGAAGAGGAAACGTTTATCTCCGTGTCAATTTTTGGAGGCAATATGGCAGCAAAGGTATCAGAATCAAGAGACTGGAAAGAACCAGAAAGGTCTGCATTCAAATCTCTCCCTCAATACTTACTAATTATACAAACTTAGGAGAGTAAAGCTACCTTGGTCTTTCTGTCTATAAAATGGGGATAACACTAGGACCTACCTTGAAGAGGTAAGGGAGGATGGAAATGTGAATAAAGCACATTGCATAGTGGCTGGTAGACTGTGGTGCTCAAACAATGGTAACTGTTGCTGGAGGTGAGAGTATAAAATTAAGATGCTGAAATAGTGTGGTTTGCCTGGAGAAAAGCCATTTCGGTGCGTACTAGGTACAGGATGTGTCCAGTTTTCCCTTTTGACTGGAGAACAAGTCATTTGTCCTTCGAAAAGACACGCGTAAGGTTGAGAGAATGATTACCACATGTTATACAAATAAATCTCTTTATCAGAGAAGATTACGGTTAGCAGTGTGCTGGTAAATGTCCAACAACAGATGGGCCAAAAATAATTATGCATAAATAAAAATATAATTTTATTATAAGTTTTACTGATACAAAAGATACGCAGCACACAATTTACAAGTAACAATAAAACATACAATATTCCTTCTTTAAAATTCCAATTGACTGTTATAGAATGCTTTTTCGATATTTGCTGAAGTCTTATATTCATAGCCATTCAACTTTGATTTAAAATATATTTCTAGGATAATGGCTACTGACACTGACACGACACGCTATTAAGTGTAATCTGCATTATTAACATTTTTCCATCACCTTCTTAGATCTAGACAATCAACATAACAATGAATCCAGTCACAGTTTGTAGCTTTTGCTGATTTCCTGGTGTAAATACTCTCACCAAGGTCAGTTTCTAGCTACTAACAGAATGGCAGTGAAAGTGGAATTGAGAAAAGATGTTTTAGTGGCATACCATTATACAGTATTTTACTGTACAGATACAATAAATAACCTCAAAAGCAGCGACAGTACTAAAATGTAGTAAAATAATTAGGAAGTGATGGGTGTTGAATCTTTATAACCTTTGTTTCTAATGTAATTTATTTAATTGTACATTTCTATTTAATTTTTAATTAAGGTTGCATTTAACAACTGGCTCATAAAATTCCTGAAGATTGAAGAATTGGCTCTGCCACTAGGAGCTGATTACAGCACACCGCCTTGGGAGCCAAGCGTCTGTCTGACCCACAGTTCTACTGTTTTATGCCTAAAGGAACTTTACGATGAGCTGTATCTTCTTTCAAAATCTCGCCTCACCCGTTAGAGTCTTTCCACCCTTCTCTCATTGTCTAATGAGGTTCACCAACCTCTTTCTCTGCCCTTTCTTATTACTCCTGTTGTCACCTCAGTCAGTGCCTTGGCCACTTCACATTTGGTCCACTGCAGAACCCTCCTGTTTCCTGTTTTTTTTTCCCTCTACATCACTGTAGGTTCTCTTCCCAGATTCATTTTCCCCACATGCTCCCTTAGGGCAACGTCCTGCTCCAAAGCCTTCAAAGGTCCTTTTGAGCTTGTAGGATAGAGTTCAAACCCTTTAGAAGCTCTGGAGATGGTCGCAGAATAATGTGAACACACTTAATGCCACAGAGCTGTATGCTGAAATACGGGTAAAATGGTATATCGTACATTATATATGTCCTACCCCAATAAAAAAGTCCTTAGAAAGACAACCAAGGCCCTAAACAATCTGCCTTTGTTTAGAAATTACTAAACTTATCTTTTATTTTCACCATCACTGCTACTCTGCTCACTGATCCCATGTGCTGGGCACTGTCTTGAACAGCCTACATTGATACTCACTGTAATCCTATAAAGGAAGTACTGTTGTTGCCGCCATTTTGCAGAGGACAAAACTGAGGGCAAAACATCATGAAGATCATCCCTCCCAGAGGGTTGATTTGGTGGTTTTATCAGTAGCTATGCGAATGTAACCACTCGGCCATTACCATTTCTCTATGATAGCTTTCCATTTAAGAGCCAGGCCCACGATGACATAAGTGAGGCACTCCCCTTGAATAATAAATAAAAGGGGTAATAAAGATAAATAATATTTTAAGGCAATATCTTAAAACTAAAAATGAATGCAAAAAATGATAGGCAAAAATTAACATTTTAAATAAGAGTAGTATCTGACCCTGCACTTAGACAACTATGTCTCACTCACGTCACCCTAATCCTGGAGCTGATTCCAATAAAACCTTATTTACCAAAGCAGGCCGTGGCCCAGGGCTCATAGTTTACCAATTTTAATTTTTTAATATATTGCATAAAAATGATAATTTACCTTAATTACTGAGCTTCTTGGAGTCTCCCTAAATTTTGTGCCCGAGGTAAATATCTCACTTTCCTGACCCAGTTCTGGCCCTATTGTCCTAGCAGCTAGAAAGAAAGGCCCATATCGTTCTTCCTCTACTCCCCACCCCCATCCCTTAGGTCCTGATTTTTGTTCTTCATGCTTGTTCTACCCCAGGGAAATGTGGCTATTTTACACCATAGGAAATGATTTTAAAAGAGAGGAGAAAAGTCTGTACGAACAAACTATTTGGTTATTGTTGTTACAATAGAACATTTCTAGAACCCAAATTATGTTCCTACAGGTTAAGAACTATGGAGATGCCTGGGTCAATAAAACACCAAGTCAATAAGAAAGGGTGTTGGTCTTTTTAGCCAAAGTTTTCATAAAAATTTTATACCTTACATACCACTTAGACACTCTTTGAAAACACTAGCCCACCAGTGGCCTGATCTATTTACTGCTGAAAATACAATCAGTGGCTGGCTGTACTAGGGGAAAAACAAACTGCCTTCATTTACCCTTTTAGATTTTGAGATAATCTGGGGCTGGTTTATACAAAGGAATGTTTCCTAGTCCATTCTTTAGGTAAGGAGGTATCCTCATGAGAAGTTGCTCCTTGTATCTTTTAATGATTAAATGCCTAGGGCTTTTACACACACACACACACACACACACACTAGATTTCAAGAAGACTAATTAAATAAAATGGGTGTCATAGCTTTAACAAAAGGTCCAAAGTTGTAATCAAAGCACTGAATTAGTTCTGGGCTCAATGCTTTGCGTAGGCACTTTGCATGAGTTAACCCAGGCCTGAGCAGTGCTCTCTAAGAAAAGATGCTGGGGCAACCCAGAACACCAAACGGGCACAGAAGGGGATCCTCCTATTAAAAACACAAAGAACGGAAGAACAAAACATAAAAAGAACAAAAAAAATAAGTACGTACATATCAGCGCTTGCAAGCAAAAGGTAATCCCCAGAAAGAAAGAGGGCCGCAAAATCTGAACAGACCTGATGCCATGGGGACCTTTTGGATAATGAGAGCCTGGGAGCTGGACTTCAGCCCACAATAGAAATAGTGGAGCCTTTAAACACTTTTTTTTCTCTGAGAGGAAGACTAGAAAAACTCCTCTGTTCGTCTAGGGTTACTGCATATAAGACTGCAATCTACCGGAGTTACAGGTGGGAGAAACAGTTACACACAAACACATCAGAACCCACAGCCTACATCACATGATGATCAGGTATAGGTCCAAACTGACATGTGGCATGGGATCCCCCAGCTGAGAAACAAACATAAAAATAATTATAGGAGAATCCCATGTTTAACTACTCCATGGTGATAATTCTATAATCCAGGACATAAAGGACTTCCAAAAAAGTCTCCACCCCACCTCACCCCAACACCAGTGATAAGCCCAATGATTAAAAAAATAAATGATCTGCACGAGAACCACGAGGGAGAATCAGCTGATACAGTAAGTTGGAGAATTCACGCCTCTAGAACTGAAGACAATCATCTGACTGAAACTCTAAAATAAATGTGTTCAATATCACAAATAAAGAAGGCATAGAAACTGTAGAGAAAGAACAGGACATTATTGTTAAAGGATCATGAAGATTCAAAAGAGAACCAAATATAATATTGGCAGCAGAACATACTGTAGTTGTTAACTTTAAGACCATAATCAGCAAGTTTCAGGTCATATCAGATACACCTGAATAAAAGAATTGGTGAACTGGAACTAAGGAGACCACTCAGAATACAGCACAGATAAAGAGATGACATAAAAGCAGTTAGGAGACAACAGGGACAGATTCCAAATCAATGTTTCATAGAAGCTCCAGAAGAAGAATGTATGAAGAGACACTATCACTCAGTTTGAGAATGTATGAATAATTTTTCTTTTTTTTTTTTTGCTTAGCAGACTTTTTTTAATTATTAGAAAAAAAAAAAAATATATATATATATTTGCAGTTGATTGAGTCCCTAACACTCAACCCAAGCCCAGTCTGTAGCAGAGATCATTTTCTTTAGAACATGATGACTGCCCAGTCGGTCAGGGCCCTGGAGGAAGCAGGCTCAGTTGTAGTCAAACTATTTTAACCTGGGCTAAGAAATCCAGCCCAGACAAATCAGCTAAAGTATTAAAATCACATGGAAAGAGAGATATTAATGTGGACACCAAATTGCTTTTCAGATGTTGTTCAAGATAGTACCTTTGTAAAACGCAAAGCTATTTGTAAATGTCAATAATGTTATCTAATCATTGGTTTAGCAACTAATAATTATGAATATGTCCAGCTCTGTGCTAAGCACTTTACAAGCATTTTCTCATTTAATCCTTACAATAGCCTTTTAAGATAAGTGTGTGTATACATATATATTTTCAATAGATCTTTATTGGAGTATAATTGCTTCACAATACTGTGTTAGTTTCTGTTGTACAATAAATTGAATCAGCCATATGCATACATATATCCCCATATCTCCTCCTTCTTGAGTCTGCCTCCCACCCTCCCTATCCCACCCCTCCAGGCGGTCACAAAGCACCGAGCTGATCTCCCTGTGCTACGCTGCTGCTTCCCACTAGCTATCTATTTTACATTCGGTAGTACATATGTCAATGCTGCTCTCACTTCACCCCAACATCCCCCTCCCATCCCGTGTCCTCAAGTCCATTCTGTATGTCTACATCTTTATTCCTGCCCTGCAAGTAAGTTCATCAGTACCTTTTTTTTTTTTTTTAGATTCCATTATATATGCGTTAGCATACGGTATTTGCTTTTCTCTTTCTGACTTACTTCACTCTGTATGACAGACCCTAGGTCCATCCACCTCACTACAAATAACTCAATTTCATTTCTTTTTATGGCTCAGTAATATTCCATTGTATATATGTGCCACATCTTCTTTATTCATTCATCTGTTGATGGACACTTAGGTTGCTTCCATGTCCTGGCTATTGTAAATAGTGCTGCAATGAACACTGTGGTACATGTCTCTTTTGAATTATGGTTTTCTCTGGGTATATGCCCAGTAGTGGGACTGCTGGGTCATATGGTAGTTCTATTTTTAGTTTTTAAAGGAACCTCCATACCGTTCTCCATAGTGGCTGTATCTATTTACATTCCCACCAACAGTGCAGGAGGGTTCCCTTTTCCCCACACCCTCTGCAGCATTTATTGTTTCTAGATTTTTTGATAATGGCCATTCTGACCACCATGAGGTGATACCTCATTGTAGTTTTTTTTTTTCAACATCTTTATTGGAGTATAATTGCTTTACAATGGTGTGTTAGCTTCTGTTTTATAACAAAGTGAATCTCATTGTAGTTTTGATTTGCATTTCTCAGAGGCACAGGAAAAGATGCTCAACATCACTATACATATATATTTAAACACAGATTTTAAACTAGATGAGTAACCTGCCTTGGAGAAGTTAAGTCTCTTGCCCAGGGTCTCAGGGAATAGTGGAATTGGGACTCATCACAGATAAGCTTGATGCCAACTGATCGATGAGTTTATTACTGAACGTGTAGAACACAGAGGAAGTAGATCATTACAATGAAGCGAAATAAACAAGGCTGTCCATTAGGAACATGTAAACTACAAGAAGTTTCTTAGATTAGCTTTGAAGCACTGCTCTCCTGAATCCAGGTCAGCCTTCCTGAGGGCCAGTGACTCCTGCACCTGGGTGTTCAGGGCAGAACTGAGTTCTTTCAAAGGATACAAAGAAGCACTTACGCAGCCAGACCAGGTGTACCGACGGCAGAAAATTCATTTATCCTGGAGGTTTATAAATATTGTTTGGTGGGGAAAGGGAAAGACAGCCTGTTTATTTTGAGCATGGAGTTCCATTACATTCATTTTTTAAAATGTCAGGCGTATGCACGTAAAATGTGCCTGTTTTCCAGCAAGATGCTTTATCCATAGAACACTGAATTAAAAACAAATTGCTAATGGAGACACAAGTGAATGAATCAGAAAGAGAGTCAAAGGGAAATACTAACACTCTCTAGCTGAGCACATCGCTCAGGCTTTTTTCCAGAAGAAGCCAAAGTGGGCTTCTCAGCACACGCGGCGCCAGGCATGGTTTCTTCAGTATGCTCTCCACAAATGTATGATAAGCACTATTTTGAAGTCAGTGCTTTTAGCAAGCCTTCTATTTTTCACTGCAAAGAAACCCAATTTATTTTTTGTTCAAAGAAAAAGTGGAATCACAGCTATCTCCGCAGGAACTGATGAAAACATTGGCAAAACTTTCAGATAAAAGAGATCAAATTGCTTACTAGTCCCTTGTAAGAAAAAAAAGTATATAAATATGTATTTCGTTTTATTTTCTCTCACAGATGTTTTTGAAAGAAGGGAGTAGGTTTAGGGGAGTGGTTCTGACATTCTTTCCTCTGGCGGAAAAACCTTTAAAAGAAGCAATTCAGCATTTTAATAATTATACCAGGTCATGTGAAAAAGAGTATGTGACTTTCGCTTTGATTTCCATTTCTTTCCTTGCTCCATGATGGTTTTTCCTGTGCTGACAGAAACAGATTTCTGGCCCTCCAAGAAACCTCATGCACACAAGGCTAGCTTCCTGCTCGCTCTTTCTCGGGGTAACCAGCAATTTTAAGAGTTCTTTCTCTTTGTCTGAGGTACCCCTGTGCTTGGGTGAAGATTATAGGTTAAACTCCACTGAAAGTAATTGAATTAGTTTGCCCTTACATTTCTGGTCAATACCCCTGTGTGTGGATTCAGGCTTTCTACTGAAAATTCTGCTTTCCCAATGCTACTTCCAAACTCAGCTGTGTACACAGATGTACAATTGCTGGTTTGGAGGTAAACAGGAGCAGAGAAATTTTTAAATGCTACTCTTTAGTTTTTCGACTTAACTTTCAGAATAAATGTCAAGGGCGACCCCTAGTTATCATGATCCGGTTTCTCTCAGTTCAGCCTTACCTCTGTTTCCCTCTCAGGGAAGGTTTCTGTACACTAGGCTTGGAACTTTTTTATAGCTAGTGTCTGCTTGTAAGAAAAAAAAAATCATAAGCTTGTGAGTGGGACAGAAAGGAGATGGAACACTTCCTCCAGTGCCCAGAGCTAGTGCAGTTCTGTAGCTCTTTTTTTTAAAGGCACTTGACCTGGCACTTAGAGACACAAAGAATGTGGAGCTCAGCTCCACACCATGGACAACCAGCCTAAATTCACCTAAAAGCCACCAAGGCATGACCAGTTCACATCAAAATACATGGCACAAGTGACTTAACTCCTAGTCATGTACTCATGGCAGACATCATTAATCAATTACTACATTGTTTTCCAGTAAATTCAGATGGGGCCTCTTGATCCTTCTCTACAATGCTCTCCAGGCAACTCCTACTGGTAGGATTTTCAACTCTCCTGGAGATCCTGATTTAATCACCTTCCTTTTCTGGGGTCTTCAGGCAGATGATCTATTTACCTTACAAGGGAACAAGATACAGTAGTAAAAATGTTGAACAGAAAAGTGGAAGGACCAGGTCTGCGCCTCCACTCTGTGATCAGCAAGTCCTTTGCCCTTGGCCAAATAACTGGCCCTCTTTCAACTTCAACGTTCTAATCTAGAACAATATGGGTTTGATCAGAAGATGTCAGTCATGACTACAGGACCCCTGGGAGGAGCCTGATAATTGCAAGAGGGTCTCAAATCCTTGACATTCTAAACACTGTTTAAATATTCAGTGAATGACATTGCAACTAATTTTCCAAAGTAGATAGGTGTCGTTGCAATGAATGAGATATATTTATCCAAAATCACTACCGAATTTATAGCAATTTTGTTGCTATATATTTTCTTAATCAATAGATATCCAAAATAAGGTTACTTTTTATCTGTTGAAGCCTCAGCACCCTCATCTGTTAATAGCATAAAACATGAAGTCTATCTCATGGGATTTTTGTGAAGATCAAGTGAGATAACGCACAAAAGGGCTCAATGCAGGCCCTGCCTGGCCCTGGGTAAGTTCTATAAAGCACAGAGGAGAAACGGGCTTTCCAGGATACAGGAGAAGGAGAGGAAGATATTACCCCATCTGACCACACACTCTGCCTTCTCCCCACTGGAGAGGGATGCCAAGTGTGAGCCCAAAAGTAGCGGAGTACGATTTTTTTAAATACTCCGTTAAATTTAAGTGCTTAGGTAGTTCTGGGACATAGTTTGAGGGCTGGTTGTATAAGCCCTGGAGGGCAATGATATTGCAAAAATCCCACTATTTTCCTGACTCCAACGGGATTCTAATTGCTGCAACTTCATCTTGTATGTCACCTTGTTTCAGTAGGTTTCCACATTCTTGGCTGGCTACATTGAAAGTCTAATCTAATTCTACAGAGGCTGTGTGTTTGGCATCTTTCTTTCAGCCCATATCCCATTTAAAGGAAGCAGACAGCTAATATTATTGCCATCATATAGAGATCCACACTTTGTTGTTACAGAGGGGTCCCACATTTTAAAAGGCTGGGAACCAACGGGGCAAATGGTCTAGAAGCTTCTTATAGTTCTACAACATAATAGATTTTAGAGTTAACTGCAGCCATGATATAAAAGGCACTTTGAAGGGAGAGGTCTGGAAACAGAAATGCATCAGCACTAAATGGGATGATCCTGTTCAATCCCTCTTATCACCCAACCTTGCATATCAGTAAAAACTAGTGGATATGCAAAGCCAATACAGAGTTAGAGTGGGAAGAGAGCTCTCTATTCCAATTTCCAATACTGCCAGCGATGCCAGAGGTCCACCAGTTTCTCTACCTAAAAACCTGGGAATGATCTTTGATTCCTCCATTTTCTTCTTGCTCTAAGGTCCCATCCATCAGTCAGTACAGTCAATTTCCCCAAATCATTTCTCAGATCCATCCCCGCCCTTCACGTCCAAGCTCATACCCTTGCTACAACATCGCCACGTGCCTATCTCTTTTTGACCACAGCAGCCTCCTAACTGCTGTCCCCACTCTGTCTCCTGCCCTCCTCTCTGCAGTCAGAATAAACTTTTACATTATACCTTGTTGATGTCATTCTCCTACCTGAAATCCTCCCAAGACTTTCCAATGCATTTCAACAGTGTATAGAGCCACGTATGCTTTGACTCCTGCCTTATATCACCACCATGATCTGTTCCTTTCTCCTCTCCACTCACCATGTCCAGCCACCTTCACTTAGATCCTCACATGCATCAAGTTCTTTCGCCCTTGGGGTTTCACTGTAGGATATTTGCTCTTCTTGGAACAATCTTTCCCTCCCATTTCTCTTCCCACTAGAGCCTGCATCCCACCTCTCAAAGACACCCACCCTGATCTGTATAAAGAAGCTAAGGATCTATCTCACCACTTTGTGTGCTTCTTGAAAACACTGATTATTATTTTTAACCATTCATTTATTTTCCTCTTCCCTTTCTGTTTTGTTTGTTTCTACACTTTAGATTATAAACTCCTTAAGAGCAGGGACCTTGCCACGTATTTTTTTTTTAAGATTATGATTTAAAATTTTCTTTTTTTTTACTGCAGGTTCTTATTAGTCATCAATTTTATACACATCAGTGTACACCTGTCAATCCCAATCTCCCAATTCATCACACCACTCCCTCCAACCCTCCGCGGCTTTCCCCCCTTGGTGTCCATATGTTTTTTCTCTACTTCTGTATCTCAATTTCTGCTCTGCAAATAGGTTCATCTGTACCATTTTCTAGGTTCCACATATATGCGTTAATATACAATATTTGTTTTTCTCTTTCTGACTTACTTCACTCTGTATGACAGTCTCTAGATCCATGCACGTCTCTACAAATGACCCAATTTCGTTCCTTTTTATGGCTGAGTAATATTCCATTGTATATATGTACCACATCTTCTTTTTCCATTCGTCTGTCAATGGGCATTTAGTTTGCTTCCATGACCTGGTTATTGTAAATAGTTCTGCAATTAACATAGGGTGCATGTGTCCTTTTGAATTATGGTTTTCTCTGGGTATATGCCCAGTAGTGGGATTGCTGGGTCATATGGTAATTCTATTTCTAGTTTTTTAAGGAACCTCCATACTGTTCTCCATAGCGGCTGTATCAATTTACTTTCCCACCAACAGTGCAAGAAGGTTCCCTTTTCTCCACACCCTCTCCAGCATTGGTTGTTTGTAGATTTTCTGATGATACCCATTCTAACCAGTGTGAGGTGCTACCTCACTGTAGTTTTGATTTGCATTTCTCTAATAATTAGTGATGTTGAGCAGTTTTCATGTGCTTCTTGGCCATCTGTATGCCTTCTTTGGAGAAATGTCTGTTTAGGTCTTCTGCCCATTTTTGGATTGGGTTGTTTTTTTTTAATATTGAGCTGCATGAGCTGTTTATATATTTTGGAGATTAATCCTTTGTCCATTGATTCATTTGCAAATATTTTCTCCCATTCTGAGGGTTGTCTTTTTGTCTTGTTTATGGTTCCTTTGCTGTGCAAAAGCTTTGAAGTTTTTATTTCCATTACTCTAGGAGATGGATCAAAAAATATCTTGCTGTGATTTATGTCAAAGAGTGTTCTTCCTATGTTTTCCTCTAAGAGCTTTATAGTGCCTGGTCTTACATTTAGGTCTCTAATCCTTTTTTTTTTTTTTTTTTTTTTTTTGCAGTACGCGGGCCTCTCACTGTTGTGGCCTCTCCCGCTGCGGAGCACAGGCTCCAGACGCGCACGCTCAGCGGCCATCGCTCATGGGCCCAGCCGCTCCGCAGCATGTGAGATCTTCCTGGACCGGGGCACGAACCCGTGTCCCCTGCATCGGCAGGCAGACTCTCAACCACTGCACCACCAGGGAAGCCCTCTAATCCATTTTGAGTTTATTTTTGTGTATGGTGTTCGGGAGTGTTCTAATTTCATTCTTTTACATGTAGCTGTCCAGTTTTCCCAGCACCACTTACTGAAGAGACTGTCTTTTCTTCATTGTACATCCTTGCCTCCTTTGTCATAGATTAGTTGACCATAGGTGCATGGGTTTATCTCTGGACTTTCTATCCTGTTCCATTGATCTATATCTCTGTTTTTGTGCCAGTACCATATTATCTTGATTACTGTAGCTTTGTAGTATAGTCTGAAGTCAGGGAGTCTGATTCCTCCAGCTCCGTTTTTTTTCCCTCAAGACTGCTTTGGCTATTCGGGGTCTTTTGTGTCTCCATACAAATTTTAAGATTTTTTGTTCTAGTTCCATTAAAAATGCCATTGGTAATTTGATAGGGATTGCATTGAATCTGTAGATTGCTTTGGGTAGTATAGTCATTTTCACAATATTGATTCTTCCAATCCAAGAACATGGTATATCTCTCCATCTGTTGGTATCATCTTTAATTTCTTTCAGCAGTTTCTTATAGTTTTCTGTATACAGGTCTTTTGTCTCCCTAGGTAGGTTTATTCCTAGGTGTTTTACTCCTTTTGTTGCAATGGTAAATGGGAGAGTTTCCTTAATTTCTCTTTCAGATTTTTCATCCTTAGTGTATAGGAATGCAAGAGATTTCTGTGCATTAATATTGTATCCTGCAACTTTACCAAATTCATCGATGAGCTCTAGCAGTTTTCTGGTGGCATCTTTAGGATTCTCTATGTATAGTGTCATGTCATCTGCAAACAGTGACAGTTTTACTTCTTCTTTTCCAATTTGTATTCCTTTTATTTTTTTTCGTCTCTGATTGCTGTGCTAGGACTTCCAAAACTACGTTGAATAGTAGTGGTGAGAGTGGACATCCCTGTCTTATTCCGGATCTTAGAGGAAATGCTTTCAGTTTTTCACCGTTGAGAATGGTGTTTGCTGTGGGTTTGTCATATATGGCCTTTATTATTTTGAGGTAGGTTCTCTCTGTCCACTTTCTGGAGAGATTTTTATCATAAATGGGTGTTGAATTTTATCAAAAGCTTTTTCTGCATCTATTGAGGTGATCATATGGTTTTTCTTCTTCAATTTTTTTTCTCTTTTTTTTTGTTTTTAACTGAAATGTCTCCAGAATCTAGAGGAGGGCCTGACACTCAGAAAACTCACAGTAAATATTTGTTGAATCCACAGGAGAGATCACCATGATGATTATTTCTATTGAAAAATTTTCATTGCTGTTTACAAATGAACTTTGATGTGGGTTATGAAATAGTTGTGGGTTCTTTCCCACTTAAGAGTCTCTAGTGCTCGATTATCCAATATGGTAGCTACTGGCTGCATATTACTTTTATATTATAGGACATTTCCACTGTCACAAAAAGTTCCATTAGACAGCACCCATCCAGCGTTAGGTTGAGCCAAATCAACCCCTTTCAGAGGAACTAACATGACGAACTGACTCCTCAGTTGCTTCCTAGCTCTAACAAGAACTAGTTATCACCTGAGGTCTTACAAAGCTATCCTCCAACATAAAACTGCTTCATTTATAATCCTCAGTCAGCTTGGTTTACCAGGTATGAAAAATGTGATCGACAATAGAGAGTGAGCCTCTTGCTGAGAAATATGAAAACAAGGAGAAACTCCTGCTACTCCATTCAAAGGGTTTCTTTCCATTTCAGATACAAAAGTCCTGTGGAAAATGCTAGCCTTTTATTACTAGACTATTGTTTAATGTTTATCCAGCACTGAAAACTATGCTGAGAGCATGAACTGGAGCTCACGTTGGTCTCTGCCTTTTGGGACTTACACTTAATTAGACAGATGGGGAAAAATACTCAAGTGTGGTTCCCAATCACATTTATGAATAAGAAGCTGGACTGCTGCTTCTGGCAGGATGTCACACTGACAGGAGGATGCTGCGTGAGGCACCTTTAATAGCGCTGGGCAGTGAACCCCGTCACCTCTGCTCCGTGCTGCTAACAGGATTCAAGTGCTGCTTGTAATACAACTGTCTCTGGCTTGCACTCAATTTGGGCTTCTGACTCTTCCTGAATCCCTCTTATCTTGGGATTGTGTCACCCCTGATTTAGTTTTCCTTCCTTGCTGGTGCGTTACTGCCTCCTTTGCCCCCGCTGTGAGGCTAGGTCCCATCTAGCTTTTCTGTTCTCCTTCTCCCTTGAGCTGGCACATCTGTCTCAGAGCAAATACTGACATGTGTCTAAATGCCAGCTGGCCAACCTTGAGGGCCACTGGTCACACCTTTGCCAGGGAGTGAAGGCTGCTGCTGTAACCAGGAGGAACAGCGTCCATGGTTCAGCCTGTGCCCTATTTTACCATCCTTCTGGGAAGCTTCAAAACTTCTATCTACACCTTTTCTCCAAAGAGGTCTTCCAGTTGCATCTAGCAAAAGTCATGCTCCTTTTTTTCATTTTAACAGCTTTATTAAGATAAATTTTACCTGCCATAAAAGTCATCCATTTTAAGAGCACAATTCAATAATATTTTATTAGATTCACAGAGCTGTGCAACCTTCACCACAATTTGATTTTCGACTATTTCTACCACCTCACGAAGAAATCTCAGCGCCCATTAGCAGTCACTCCTCATTTGCATCTCCAGCCTTAGGCAACCGCTAATCTACTTTCTGTCTCTGTGGATTTGCCTGTTCTGGACATCTACATAAATGGAATCATCCAATATTTATTCTTTTGCGTCTGGCTTCTTGCATTTGGCATAAAACTTCTGAGATTTATCCACCTTGTAGCATGTTTGAACGCAGCATTCCTTTCTGTCATGAGACACTGTTACAGTTTATGGATATACCACAATTTGTATATTCACTCACACTCACAATTTTATGCAAAAATATAAATGACATCAAGGTCTTCATTAAGAAACTTTTTGCCTTTTATGTATCTCAACAAAGCTCAGGAAAAGACTTCCTTTATAATATTTTCCTCAAGTGTCTATATGCTAGAAGATAAGCCCTTCCCTTATGATATGCACATAGTCGTACGTCTTTCAGAAATCACTTTAAAGCAAACACACCCGTAAGTCTCCAGGGCTTGCCAATGGATGGCAATTATTTTCTTGGGAGAGATTATCAGGCCAATTGCTGACAGGAATGATCACTAGTGATATAACCAAATACTGTCAAATCTCAATAAATGGCTCACTTTAGCTGAGGGCAGTGGCAAAATTGGCAACAATAAAGTATTTCGATTTACAGTGAGGGTATAAAATACGGCACCTTCTTCTATGCAGCCATATAAAATATTTACGACGATGATATAGGTTGTTTCTATTTAATAGGTGGTGTGTTCCCCAAGTCGCCTGCTTCTAGCTTGAGCTGATGGATACTGCTTGGTTGCCCATGTTGGCTCTTGTTCAACTAGCACCAAACTCACGACTCTCACTTCATAGGGATCATGCTCTGAAGACCCATGAGAAATGCTTGGCCACCTCCAGAGACTCATTTCTATGTATGGTGGGTGCTGACTCCCAGGTGCCCTCCACGTGGTGGTCTCTATCTTTCTCTGCCCTTCTTCTGCCCCATCCGAGCAGCTGTAAATCCTTCTTCCTCTCCAATCCCCACTTCCCATAGCTGGAAGAATCCTGTCTCTCGGCATCGTTGACTGACTGAGTGATTTATCTATGTTCCCAGTTTGGCTGAAAAACACAAATCCACACAGGGCTCTTCTAGATGGCCCAGAATCCCCTGCTTTCTCTTTCCCTTTTATGGAATTGATTAACGTGTAAACATCAGGGAGATAGTGTCATTTGCTTGTAACATGTTGCTCTAGAGAATGATCCACAGTGGATACTTAAGTAGTTGTGACATAATTTTAAACACATTCTATAACTATAGCTTCCTACCCTGTTTTAGCTCATCTGTGGATTCTGATCACAAAGACAGCTGTTTTGATTCTAATTTCTTGCTGGTTTTCATTATTATTTAACATAGATTGATAGGACTAATTGAATGGCAACTCTGCCAGGTATTCTACCAAGTGTCTGACATGCACGCTCTCTTAGCCTTACCAAGCTGCATTGTTTCCCCACAGATTGTAGATGTGGAGGTTGAGGCTCAGAGGCTGAGCAAATTAGCCAAGGTCACAGAGCTAGGAAACAGTGGAGTTGGGGTTTGAGTCCAGGTTCACTCTGATTTCAAAGGCCATGATCATCTCACAACTGCCCCCACCCCCAGCTTCTAGGTGACTTGATGTTCAGTTATGTCACTTATTTAAAGGTTGAGCACCTTTCACTAATAGCCAAGAGAGTCACCTGGGTTCAGCCATATTAGCTGCTGCATGACCCGGATAAGTCAGTCAACAGTCAGTGTACACGTCACCCTCGGAAGAATGGTCATAAACGGAGACTGCAAGGGGCTCAAAAGGAAAACCCTCTGCCATTTTGAGAGGTCAGTGTCCTGTTTCTGCAGGTCTATCCTTATCTGAGGAGAATCCCTTCCTCACCGTCTACCCGCGGGGTATGTATTCTTCTGAGATATTCTTGAGCAGCCGGAAGCCCACATTTCCTCTCAGTTGCCTCTAGGACTTAGAACCTGTCCCGAAGATCCACCTGGGAGTCCACACCTTTGTGAAGAAGGAATGTCCTCTCCCATGGCTCCCCGGGTGCTCTGTGAATCCACTCGCACCCTTCGTGTCTGCCAGGCGGACAGCCTGCTGCTCCGTAGCTGTGGTAATGAACCCCTGCACGTCCATGGCAGGTCTGAGAGGGGCAGCCGTTCTTACAGTCTCTGGGGTTTACTGCCTTGCTTCCCATTTGTCCCTTCTGCACTGAAGATTCTTGGGCTCAAGCCCTCTGGTGACTGACACACTGACCTGACCCTGCCAGGCTGACCTGAGTCCTGAAGACACACTTGGTAGGATATGATGTCACCACTGCTATTTAATATTTATCAAGGGCAGTCAGCACACTTGGCACCACCCAGACAGGCAATGTTCGCAGCCTCTCCTCCTTCCTTCCTTGCCACGAAGAATCTGACCCTGGGGGACTTAACTTGCTCAGAGATTCTGTCCTTGCTAACTTCCTTAACCTCGGCGCTCTGTCCCCTACAGGTGTCCAGGGACTGTCTGGGTGGTGTCAGGCTTCTGACGCTAAGCATCACAATTCCGGGTGTGATCTCAAGCACAGACCTCCCGCCACCTCGAATTAGCCTGAAAAGGCACCAACCAGCTGGCCCTGTGGAAAGGTCACCGACCCTGGATTTCTTTTCCTGCTTCTGCCCTTGGCGTTTGCAGTCTGAGCTCAGGAGTCTGGCTTCCTGCTACTTGTGAGAAGTCGCACATCCAGCACGAACCTCTGTACCCAGCTGCCTTCAGGCTCTCGGGTTCTTTCAAGCATTGTTTCTTTAAAGCTCCAGGCGAGTGTCACCAAGGCCAACTTTTAAAAGTTTGTTGGCCAACTTGCTTGACACTCCACCCAAGCTGCCTTCTGCCTCTAACACCAAAGGTGAACTCTGTTCTAATCACCTTCTCGGCTGCCTCTCTGCTTTCAGAGTTTCTTGCTTTTAACAGCTTGTTTAAGATCCCTTGAACAAGCTGTCGGCCTCCAAAGGAGGTATGGTGCTAGAAACAGTGTGAAGAGCTAAAAATAAACACCTTCTGAAGATGGGGACAGACACGCTGTACAAAGAGATTACCTGGCGCCCTCCAGGCCTGAATGTATCAGAGGCCTGGCTGTTTCCCATCAGGAGACAGTAAAGTGTTTGCACAGGAAGCTCTGTGTTGCACAGGTGCTAGAAACCAATTTGAAATTGCCCATCAGCTGGGCAGTGAGAGGCAGAAATCTACGGTTTGTGGAATGGGTACAGGCTGTCCAAATGGCTCCTTATACCACCAAGGACAAGACATCCTATTCTTAAAATAAAGACTGGGGTGTGACTTAAAAAATAATAGGGTGTTAAATTTTTTATTTCACATATTTATTTATTTATTTTTGCCTGTGCAAAAGCTAAGAGGTTTTGAAATCAGCAAATATGTTTGTCTGAGAACACTAATAGTGTTATTAGGTAAATAGGGTGGCCTTTGTATTCTACGTAGGACAAAGTTGATCAAAATAGCTGTTACAGTAATAATGGCGCCCACAATAAGCATTCTCTGCTGCAGAACACAGTTCATTCATCACTGCAGCAGGGGGCAGCTAGCGGCTTCCGTTTGCGGGTACATACTATAGCCTAGGTGTCTTCTGTTAGTCCTGTTTCTTACAACAGTCCCACAAAATCATTTTTACGGTAAAGAAATGAGAATATGGAGCAGTTAAGTGATTTGTCCCAGCCCAGTAGCAGAGCAGTGCAGCCTGTAAGAAAAAGACTAACCACTGGCAGAAGGTCAGTTTTGCACCAGCTATGCTCAGGGCCATGTGTATGGGATGACAGAGCACGCAGCCACTGGAGACCAGGGCTCAGCCAGCTTTGAACGTTTTCAGCACCTACCTTCCCCTTGTCAGGCAGTGCTGGCTGGGGGTAGGGGGACAGGTGACCATCCGTGCCCTTGCAGAGAAGGGTCAGAGGTCCAAGTCCAAGAGGGGAGGTAAGGTCACCTGCTTTCAGGCTTGACCAGGCTGCTACTTTTCCACACAGGTCATGGCTTACAGAACTATGACGGGGGAACCATGGCTTACAGAACTATGACGGGGGAACCACTGTTAAGGATCCTGACCCCAAGAAGGGCTGATAAATAGATTTCGCTGTAATAACAAAAAGTTCCTCTATAGCATAGAAAGTTCTGAGAGATGAAGTTCTCACCAGTGGCAGGAGAGACAGCAATGAGCATGCAACCTGCAAGGAAAATGGGCTGGCTCTTTTTCCTGTGCCTGCCATTTCCACCATGAAAATGGATTAACTCGGAGGTGCTTTCCATTCTGATTAAACATTTTCTCTCTTGGGTGGCGTCAAGATTGTAAAACACCTAACAGAGCAGTTAATTATAACACCATGAATGACTTTAACCTTTACAATTATTGGTGTTTTTGGAGGCTGCCCTCTCCCTGCTCTCACCACAGGTTAGCTGTGCTCAGAGCTGGGCAGGGGACAGGCTGCCCGGCACATGACCTGGGGAAGACTGAAGAGTCTTTGGAGACAGAGTGGTCTCTAGAGGCACTAGACGCATGAACTCTCTTTGTTTTAATCACTGACTGCAGCTACTAAATGGTTCTTCGTGGTGTCAGCTCATGCCTACAGAGAAGCTCATCAGAGCTTACAAAGAAAAATACAGTTGAATTTCCCCTTTTCCCATCACTGCATTTACCACTTTGTCCAGGGAGGGTGGGTATGTTAGCAGTGATTGAGCTTCTAGCAGGCACTGGGCTGAAGGACTTTCTGAATGTTACTCTCACTTAGTCCTCACAGCAAGTCCAAGAAGGTGGCATTCGCTTACCCATTTTATAGAAGAGGAGCTGAGGCTCAAAAAAGGTTGTAAAAAACTTGTCTACAGTTACATAGCTAGTAAGTTGTGGAGTGGACTCTACCGTGAAGGCCTTCTGATTCCTAGCTTGCCCCATAACCGAAGCCCTGTGGGGTGGAACGGAGTAGTTTCTTCGCTACCTAAGGGTCCAGTAAGAGTCTCTGAAATAAGACTTTGCCAGTTTCTGACCTCTTTCTGCAACTGCACATGTGGAGGGATTCTTGCCCACAAAACGAGCCATGGTAGCCCTTCTTGTCCTTCCTTATTACTCCCCAATAACTACAAAGGCAGAGCCTTAAAATAGCACCAGAGCCTCTGCGGCCACTACCAGCGAAGGGGAAATGCTCCCTCTGGAGTGAGAGGTTAAAGCCACTGGGTTGCCTTCCAAATAGGTCATTTGCTTCCTTTTCTTCACTAAGGAGCTGTGATTAGATGCTGAGAGCCTTGGGCAGGGAGGGGGCTGGGTGGGGTCACTGAAGGATTTAAGTAGGGAAATAACGGGGAGAGAATCTACGTTAGAAAGATCACATTTATCCTGGTTAATGAATGGCAATGAGAATGAATGAGCCACAGCTCCTCAAGTACTTACAAGGTGCCAAGCACCCTGAAGCATGCTTTACCTTGATCTCATTTAAGTCTCTCCAGAATGAGATGACTAGGCACTAAGATTAGTATTCTCACTTTACAGACAAGGAAAATGAAGTACTCTGCATGGAACATCATGGCCCAAAATCACCCAAGTGGTGGCAGGCAAGAATCAGTGGCTGTGCAGATAAATGCTTTACTACCAGCTGGGTAGAGGGGGGAGGGAGGAAGAGGGGAGGCTGTGGCAGCAGCCCTGGTTTATAGAACTTGCCGATTGCCAAGGTATAAATGCTCCCATTATGGCCAATGTCAAGCTCCATCCTAACACTGTCAGGGCAAAGCCATCCCCAAGAAGGGTAGGGTGGAGGGAAGGTGAGGGGCAGATAGCACTGGGCCCCAGGTATTCCTGTAACAGATTTTCTCCTAAGTATGAACTGATGGGTTCCCTTTACCTGGCTGATTTTACGAAGGGCTCAGCACTCACGAAGTATTGAGAAAGACTCCACTGTTTCAGGCGCCACACCTCCCAACAAAAGGTTTTGAATCCAATCCCCTATTTCCTGTGGCCTATTTCAGAACTCCCAGCCCCTACAAGACAACAGCCCGAGTGAATTCTGCCACGCCTTGCTGCTTTAAGAATTTTACAAATCACTGGTCTAGCACTCTTTCTTCTATTCCACCTGCCTCTAAAATCACTGGGTTAAAAAAAAAAAAAAAAGTATGTCCATTCTATGGATGCCTCAGGTAGGGGCATCACGGAGTAATCGAACCAGACATTACTAGATGATACTACTAACATTTTTTCCCCAAGGTGGCAGGTAACAGAAAGCTTTCCCCCCCCAGTATTTTTGGAGGGGGAAATACACCTCAGCAGCTCCATTTTCTAACTATGTTTCACATCACCTCCTGATTTCTTCTTTGGGGCCATCTTGCCCTGGTCATCTAATAAGAAACACGAGAGCTATATTCACAGAATGGTTCATTAGTAGTTAGCACTCTCTCCAAAGGGCACCCGAGCACCTGCCGTGAAGTCTGTGTCACGTGCTCTGAGCAGCAGGTGAGTTAGCTAACGAATGGGCTGCTCGCCCTCACCTGCTCCCTCCCCCACCTTACCTTGACCTCCTACTGTCAGGAAGCAGGACAACACCCAACTCAGTTAACTGCAAGCCCTCATTCAGTTAGAGCAGGGCTCCCGGGCTTCTCATACTTGAGAACCATATTCATTTTTTAAACATTGATTTAAAAAAAATAATTAGCCCAAAATTCCTTTAAATAAAATTTAATCTGGGAAGTTAGCAGGGCCTCGAAGTGAATTCACAGGCTGTCAGCTGACCTGGGTTTGAGCACTGGCTCCTTAAACATCCATGTAATCTTAGTCCAGCTCCTTAACCTCTGGGTCTCACCCCGACCTGTAAACTGGGCGTAAAAAATAACACTCACATCACTGGGTTATTGTGAGATTTAATGAGCGAGTCTAGTTGAGAGTTTGATATGGTGTCTTCTACCATATAATGCTATTAATTACTATTAAAATATGTAGGCCAGACATATTTATTTATTTATTTTATTTTTTATTATTTTTTTTTGCAGTACGCAGGCCTCCCACTCCTGTGGCCTCTCCCGTTGCGCAGCACAGGCTCTGGACGCGCAGGCTCAGCGGCCATGGCTCACGGGCCCAGCCGCTCCGCGGCATGTGGGATCTTCCCGGACCGGGGCATGAACCCATGTCCCCTGCATCGGCAGGCGGACTCTCAACCACTGCGCCACCAGGGAAGCCCCATATTTATTTTTTGACTCTTAAGATGATGCCTGGTGGGGACAAGTGTTAGTAAACTCCAATAGTAACTCCAAGACTCCCATTACACCATGATTTGGGAATTTCTGAGGGACAGGGGATATCCACCACCACACCCCTCTCTCAAACACATACCCCATGCTCATAAAGAAAAAATATAAAGTTTATATTTGAGTTTCAAGCAATATTTGGTTGGCTGGATTTTTAGGAGTGCATTTTTTTAAAAAATGTACATAGAACGCACCCTTCCCCATGACAAGAAAATGCATATTTTAAAAGCCTCGTCTGAAATAATAAATCAGAAGATCCAACTTGTTTCCTATTAGATGTATCTTCAGGTAGTGGTTGAAATGAAGAATTTGCATTTAAATGGAAAGATTAATGACTAATACACAAAGCCCACATTTAATCACTATTTCCTTAACACGGACAATTTATATTTGTATACAGATCCTTCACCTAAGTCAGCAAGCGAAAATGATAGGTGCAGTATTTTATAAAACAATTTCTTTGCCACCAATCACGCATCTCAGTTATAAATACTTCTGAGGCTGCTGGTTTCACACTGTTACTTGGGAATGATCTAAATGTTGGTACAGTAATTTAGTTGTAAATACATTTGAGAATGTGTGACTCTCACCACATAGAAATATCTTAAGCTGAAGGAAAAGAATCATTTGGGAATTACTTACTCTGCATGGTCTGTTCATGTGCTCTTTCCCTTCAAATGTGAACAAAGCACAATTTGCCCCTTATTCCAATTTTAGACAATTGTTAAAAAAAAAAAAAAATAACCTGCCCCCCACCCCCCTTTCTGGAATATCTAGTAGCAAAAGCACAGAAGGTATATATGTTCCTCCAAACTGAAATGTGAAGAAATGTTCTGAAAAACCAAATGTTTCTTTTACTAGTCCCAGAGGCCCCTTTATTGGTGTATTTCCCATCAATGGGGATAATGAGCTTTGGTTTACCAACTGGCAGATCAAGAATCATCTTGCTTACTCTATACTGTTCTCCTTCAGAATCAGACCCCCCAATACAATTTATTCCACATCCAGGGTGGACCATATAAATACAGAAGATGCTCAATGGGTCTGGGACCTCTTTCCTAAAGCCTGATCAGTAGAACAGCAAAATTGGACAACTTTATTCAGGGAAAGGAACCTGATGGAGAAGAAATTACCCCAGGCATTGAACCGTATCTGCTCTCTGAGGCTTTAGGCTCAATGTTGAGCAAATGTTGAAATCCGATTTACACTAGCTGGAGAATTGTAATGAAACGACGAATTTGCATTAAATGATATTTCTCAGTGCGGACCAACCAATAAAAGAGTCAGCAATGCATACACTGCCAGACAATTTAAAGTTACTAGTAGGTATTATGTCATCCTCTGGGCCCTGATCATTTATGATGCTTTCCCAGTTCCCTGCATCTCCCCTCCACCCCTACATCTTTCTTTTTCTTCCTTCCCACCACCCCCTTTGCCATTAAGAGGACAGGGTGAAATGCAGGGGAAAATACAAGCACTTTACTCAGAAAAGTATCCAACAGCCATTCTCTTGGGCTTGGGATTTTTTAGCTTCCAGGATCCCCGATCTGTGCTAACAATGGGTGTATCCGGAAAGGTGGTGGGATTTTGTGGGTGGTGGTCACAGGGTAGGATTCCCTCTGGTGGGAGTTTGTGCCCATCCCTGGGGAGGAGCCCCTGCTTGTGTTAGGGAAGTCTAGTCCAAAACCCTTTTTGCGGTTCTAACCAGAGCCAGGTCATCTCTAAAGAGACAATCCAGCCACATTATACTCACTGTGTTAGAGCTGACCTATGTGAAAAAACCAGCACCCAGTTAAGGTTAATTAAAAATACAGGGCTTCCCTGGTGGTGCAGTGGTTAAGAATCCGCCTGCCAGTGCAGGGGACATGGGTTCGAGCCCTGGTCTGGGAAGATCCCACATGCCACAGAGCAACTAAGCCCGTGCGCCACAACTACTGAGCCTGTGCTCTAGAGCCCGCGAGCCACAACTACGAGCCTACATACCACAACTACTGAAGCCCACGTGCCTAGAGCCCATGCTCTGCAACAAGAGAAGCCACCTCAATGAGAAGCCCGTGCACCGCAACAAAGAGTAGCCCCCACTCGCCACTAGAGAAAGCCCGTGCTCAGCGACGAAGACCCAATGCAGCCAAAAATAAATAAATTTAAAAAATATATATATATATATAAATACATATGACTCTCATTTCTGAAAGATGTGACTTTACCTGGGAAGAAGAAAGTCTAAGAATCAATGTCTAATGGGCCTTCACTGCCCTTCTATGTAATGATCCCTGATGTGTAATAGAAAAAGATGTGGCCCAGTGGCTAATGAAACCAGAACAGTACAAAGAACACATATACTTTAATTTATTGTCCCTCTGTTGCATTTGGTTCCTTATCCAAAAGACCTTTTAATTAGAGCGCTCTCAGATGGGAATGAGTCTGTCTTTTCAATAACACATGGATAACAGGAAAAAGGCAAACAACCTCTTTGTTTCTCACCAGCACTCAATTCACTAATCAACCTCCCCAAATTCAGCTCAGGCTTCTGCCCGAGTTCATTTCATCTTCATCAGCATTGCCATTTTCTATCTCATATTTCAAAGAGCAATTGGAAAGCAGATATTTAATCAGAAAAGTTTGAGATTCATTTTTTGGACACCCAATCTGTCTTCAGAGGTTTCAAGACAGACAAAATTGCTATTGCCTACAAAAACAACCCAAGTCTGTGTCCTTGAGAAACACTGAAGCCTGATGGAAAATGTATAGGACTTAGAGGTGGCCAGATCTGGTTCAAATCCCAGCTTCATCATTTATTAGATGTTTGATGTTGGATGACTTGCCTAACTCCACAGAGCTTCAGTTTTCTCATCTGCAAAATGGAGATAACTCTCTAAAATGTCTATTTGTTAAGGCTGCTATATACATTGGTCCTAATGTAAGTAAGAAAAACCAGCTTGAGCTAACTTGGGCAAAAAGGGATTCTCTTACAAGGATAAAATGAAGGTCTCAGAGAAATAGGGTATCTGTGGACTTCACTGTCCAAACAGTGAAAGGAAGCACTCGTATAACTGAACTGGAAAAACCAAATCCTGCTGTCACCCTACATGGAGACCAAGGCCAGAAAGGCAGCCAGGCCTCAGGAAAGGTCGATGCTGGGCACGCGATGCTGCGAGGAACCCATACAGTGCTCTCTTCCCATCTCTTGACTGTTTCTCTCTGAATCTACATCATTCTTTCCCCACCCTGTTGGCTGCTCACTTTGCTCCAGGCTGCTAGCTGAAGACAGCTTTACCAGGGTTCCTGAGCACAGCTGCTACATGTCCGGCTACCTGAAGACAATCTCCTTGATTTCTGTTGATCTCGATTCCAAATCACAAGGGTGTAGCTCTGATTGGTTCAGCTGGGGTAAGATGGTACCCAAGGTTGGTCTAAGCTGATGAAGCTGGGGCACAGGGTCACACTGTACAGGATGGTTGTTGGGGAGGAGCTCTGTTGCTTTTGACAGTGAGACTTGTTCAAGTGACCTGGAAGGATACCCTAAAAGGTGTTCATTACCTTTTGGAAGAATATAGGAGTAGTTATTGAAAAAGATAACTAGAATGGTCTACTCAATGAGAGTTATATGAGATGAATTAAAATTGAGCTTGCAGTTTTCATCCACATAAGCTATTTGTTTTCTGAGTGGGATGATGCAGTTGGTAATTTGAATGTCAAAATGTTCACCACTGAGATTTCGACACTCATAAAAAAAAGTCTACTCAGCAGCCCAGACCTGGAGAGTTACAGTGTGGACTTCGCTGTGCTCTTCAGGCCAGGCACAGTAGAGCTGCTCTGCCAGTCCTGGAGGGCGGACCGTGGCTCTTCATCATCACCCAGGGTGAGAGTGGAGACTTCACGGCCTTTTCTGGGACCACATGGCACGTATTCCAGGAGACACCTTAGTGTAGACACAAGATGACTCAGCTTTGCCCAGATGTTTCTGATCAGAAGTCCCCAAATATCACGCATGCGAGGGAGAAAAACAAAAATGCGGAAGCAAAACTACAAATGCTTTCCAACAAAAATTGCAGAGTTGAGTGTTAGGCCTGCCGTCTGGCCTTCAATGAGTTGGTTTATAACATAATACGAATAGAGTTGTTGGAGATGGAAGGAACTAATGGTCTGTCTGACTGCTGAGGAAACAGCAGGATTCCTGGAATAAGTGAGACCATATTCTTACAAACCCAAAGGCTCTTTCATAAATTGTATGTTCTCAAGATTCTCTGGGATGCTTCCCTAAAACCAAAACAACAGCTCTAGGCTATCGACTGGGGTTCCAACTAAGCATATGTATTTGATCAGTTATTGATATGACTTCTAACCAGAGCAATGACTCATCTTCTCAATGAGTGTTTCTCAAATGCTCCATTGAAAGTCCACTTTTGTTATGATCTCTCCCTTGTCTGTTTCATTCGTCTTCCTCCTCAGGCTCTTCCTAGCTTTTGCCAGCGGATGCCTCTCTGCCCTCTCTCTCGCACATACTCACGTTTCATAAGCAAGGAGGATGAGGGGCATTCCTTTCCTTTTTGCCTGTTCTCCCCAACACACTGCAGTGTGCTTACAAGTCTAGTAGCAGAATGTTACCTTGGAAGTTCTGAATGTGGTGCCGAGACGTGAGAAAGATCAGATTCCAAAGAGATGCCATAAGCAACATGGTCAAAGGAAATGTCTAGAAAGCGCTTTCCTGACTTGAGTCCCTTGCCTCTGATGAGGCTATCCGAGGGCCGGGCAGTCAGAAACTATGGAGAGGGTGTTTGTGGAGAGAGCTGTCGGTGTGCTCTAAGTCCCCACCACACCCTGCCCGCCATGGGGAAGGAATGAGGCCCAGTTCCAGGAGAAAGGCTTCAAGGGAGAGTTTGCTACGTGTGCTCCACGGCCAAGGCGCCCAGGAGACTGGGCTCCGACTCCTGCCTGAGAGAGCGAGCAGGTGGGACTTACACAGAGATGGCCGCATTGGGATTGGGATTGGCCTCCACTCCCAGAACACGTCAAGGTTAAGGAAGTGTGACTCTTTTCTAGGAATCAGATGTGGATTACACAGGATTGAAGATGAGGGCTGACCTGGGAGCCACTTTACCTCCTTCTCAGGAGCCTGTCCGAAAGAGCAAAGGAAGCTCCCCCCTGAGAGTCGCCGTGTGAAGAGGATGACGGCACAACTCCGGGGCTGAGGGAGAGTGGCAGCCGGAGGGACAGAATGAACTGCTTACGGCCCAGGGGGCCCAGGTGAAGCAAAGGTCTCAGAGGAGAAAGAGTCAGCTTTATGTCACGCTGGGACGTCACCCTGCCATCTTCTAGTGGTGCCACCCAAGTGAGAAACTTCCTTCCGTGCCCCACCCCCAGGCCTCCTCCCTTCCTAGGTTCCAAGCCTCGGGGCCACAGTGAAGGCAGAAGCTCTCAGGTGGCAGAGAAGGTAAGATATTAAAAGCCTGCTGTGTCCCTTCCCAGACTGTGGCCTTGAATGGAGCGGCAAGTTGTTCCCCAGAGACGGAAACACTTAAGTAACTAAACTTATTTGTGAAATTTTAAAGTGACCACCGTGCTTAGGCAGATCAGAAAATTCGGAGACTGGCTGAACTTTCGACTAGGAACACTGGAAGAACGCCTTCCACTGAGTGAATCTTCAGTGGCCTGTGTAAGACAAAAATAAAGTTGCTCCAGCGATCGTGCCTCACGAACCCTGCTTGTCCACCTTTCTGATGGCCTCTCCAGATACTGCCACGGAAATGAAAACTCAGAGGAGAATTCACAGGTCAAAAACAACATTACGGATTCCTCTGGTGAGCTGAGGTAACAAGACTGAAGTGAAAATACCTCTTATGTTTAATTTCTTGGGACCTCTGACTCTTGAGGTTAAAAAAAAAAATAGTTCCTGCAACAAAGGCAAACACATCTGTTGTCTAGTAAGTTCAGTTGACCAGTAGCTGTGGACTCAATTCAACCACTTGGATCTTTGGAAAATTCAAATCAAAACGTGTGACTCTCCCTGCTCAAAACTCTCCCACCACTCTTGAATTCTTTCAAGTCAAAAGCCCTTTTACAAGGCTTGTAAGGCCTTTCGTGATCTGACCACCTGCCTCTCAACCTCCCTCTCCTGCAGCACTGAGGCCCCAGTTTGATCAACCAGGTTCAGTCCGAGCAGCACACCACGCACTTCCTAACCGTGGGTCTCTGTACAGGCGGCTCCTGACCCTTGAACATCATCCATCCACGCACCATTTACCCAGCTCAATCCAACACAGCTTTGGGGCCTCAGTGCAGGAGCTGCTTCTGCTAGGGAGCCTTCTTAGACATTCTATGTCTCTGAGAGGGGCACCCTCTAATGTCTCAGACAGCCCAATACGGCAGTTGTCATGCACTGCGGTATGGGTGTGTCTCCCTCTTTGTCTCTTCTACACACCATCAGCACTACAAAGCCAGGGGCCTATCCCCAGCTCCTTCTCCGGGGCCTCCAGAAATGTCCTGCAATGAGTGGCAAGACCAGAAATGGCCCAGATCAGAGCACTCAGTACATCAAGAATGCAGTTAGAAATTTTGGGAGAAAATTTTCAAAAGACAACACAGAAGGTCAGAAGTTCAAGGGGGTGAAGGTGAAGTAGCAGGGGTTTACCAAACCAGGTGAGGCCACGCTGTGACATCTCAGCTGTGACAGGAAGGGCGCGTAGCTCATCATCACTTCCCTACCTACCTCTACCTGGGTGACACAGATCTGCCTTGACCAGGAGCTCCTCATACAAAGCAGCACATTTTGCAAAGAAGAAATAGTAGTCCAACCAGAAAGCCAGTCTTGATATCTGAGGGATACGTAGAGGAGTGAGGAGCAAGCAAAGCAATAATTAATGGTCAGTCCTAATAGCGGCCTTTAGTAATACCTAGGCCATTACTGGCAACGGCGCTTTTAAAGAAGTGAAATATAACCCCGCAACTCCTCTGATTCCATGACATAAAACTTCAAGGCTCTGTCCGAGAACAGAAAAGAATAATAAAGTACAGGTTTCCTTAGTTTCTTAAAATATTACTTTGTCAGTTCTTCATTTTAAAGACATCCTTGTTTGTCCATGCTCTCATTACATTTTATCAGGCAAAGTCCTCACTCTACGAAGTGCAGTATGAAGAGTGGCAAGCTTCACCACCACATATGGATTATGCTGGGAATTTCCATTTTCAAATCCACATTTCTCATCATGGCTCTGAGCTCTCTTGCTTTGGTCAGTCCGTCTGTCTGTCTCTCTAGATGCATATTTTTCTCATCTTTGCTTCTCTCCTACAAATTTACTGTGCTCTCCTCTCCCCTTTTGTAGTCTGGTCCCCTGTGACTCTGTCTAAATGGCACATAGATACTCTCCTCTCTCCAGGTTCACGTGGTACATGTCAGCCGCATGCAAAGACTGATGAGTAAATTCTAAGTTTCAATTCCAAAGTCACAGAAGAATGAACCTGATTGGCCCTACTTAGAAAAGATGGTCCAACATGGCTGTAAGTAACCCACCTCCACAGGGTGTCAAGGGAGGGGTAATTGTGGGAAAAAGGCAGAAATTGTGACCTAGGCAGACCCTCTAAAATGTCTACTACAACTAGGTACCTACTAACGGTATGTTAAATGGAATGGAAATCAGAGAATTGGGATAAATAATTTATATTTAATTTAAAATTTTACTTTCTTCTTAAGGGCACCTAAATTTAAGAAACAAAATAATTATAGCAACATTTTCATAAATTAAGTAGTATTAAGCTTAACCCAAGTCACGGCTGGGTGCCCAGCACAGCAGGGGTTTAATAAAGGCTTGTTAACTGTCTAGAACTCTACTGAATTTAATTTAGCTTGATTTAGCATTTCCTATATGCAAAGTGCTTGACAAAAATTGTATTTCCTGATATTTGCAATCGTTCTGGGGACCTGAAATGCTATAACGCTAGTTCTTTATTTCATAAATGGAAAGACATTTTTGCCCAGAGAGGTTCCTTTATTGCAGGGAGGTGGCATTGGTCATTAAGGACACCAGATTAGGGCCAGATCTTGACTCCTTCATTCACTAGCTTTGTGTTCTTGGTCAAGATATATAATTTCTTTGAACTTCACTTTCCTAGCTCTTAAATTGATGTAATAGAATTTACCATGCCAATGTTTTATGAGGATAACTTGAGAGCCTGGGACATAGAAAGTGCTCAATACGTTAGCTTTTAGTAATTGTAATAGCTACTGTTGTACAAAAGTTTACAGTGTGTTAGGAAACAGTTCCTTTCCTAAAGAAGAGTCCCAGGAACACCACGACACAAATGGTTTAGGCTCATGTTGCTGTTTGCATGACAGCTCTGTGTAACTGGTACCCTCTGGTCATCCGTTCAAGTCCATGCTTCTTTCCTAGAGTCACAGAATTACCTTTTCCCTTAGGTGTGGGCCTGTTGGATCTTCCTCTTTAAGGCACAGGCCAAGCTCCGGAATACTGACCTGAAGGGCTGGAGGAGTAATTACCTGAGATAATTACCTCACTGATCTTACCTGAAGAACAGCGGAGCTAAGGGTCAGTATGGAGAAGCCACACAAGTTGTCAAGGTAGAGCAGGGGAGCATTGTGTGAGCACTGGAACAGGTTCAAAAGAAACCTGAGCAAGGGGAGAGGGCCCAGTGTCCAGGATGACACTGGGTACCTGGAGCACGGTGTGTACACTCCAGAGGCAGCAGCCAGGTGTGGGGAGTGGGAGGCTGGGGAGAGGGGAGCTAGAATTAAAAGCACAGGGTAGGGGCAGAGGTCATTATGTAAATGTGCTACTAGTCTTAACAGGGGCCAGGAAGCCATTTACATGTGCTCATAATAATCATATGCTAATTATTATAACAGTGATTTTGTGTTGATTGGTTCTCTCACCACCAATCGGAAGAACTCAAAGCTGTTGTCCTACTAATGTGGTTCATGGCGTTATGTCCAGAGAAGATAAGTCAGATCAGACTACAGGATCAGAGTTGGTGTACCCATGTTGTGTAAAATCCTTGACCTCGTCATTAACTGTGGGTGCAGAACCATCTTTAATTCATCTGAATACCATTTATTCATTCATCAATCACTTCATTTATTCCACCAACATTGTTGTGTAGAACCCCATGAGACCTGAATCACCTGGGCCCTACAGTCTGAAGAGAGAAATAGCTAAGTGCACCACATATGCAAATAGTGAATGCTTTAGGCGGCTTAAACTTGCTTCTTACTAATTTGGGAAGTGAAAAAAGGAAAAAACACAGGAAAGAGTGCAAAAAACATAGGAAAGTTGGCAGATACATGGGTTGTATCTACGCTGCCAGGGCTAAAAACTCTTGCCTCGGCTACAGAAGGTCAACAGATGGCCAAAGCATCAACCAGAGAAGCAAGTTCAGCTTGAATTCAGCTCATTAGGATTCTAGGTCAGCCTTCAGGCGGGAAGCATGAACTCACAGGTCCATGGAAACAGACAGGGGTAGATGTGATTGCCCTTCAACATTAAGACCCCATGGCTCCTGTGTTTGAGACTGGTGACACAGAAGGAAAGGGCAATGGTGCACCCTCAAGCTGGAAATAATAGGAATGCAGCCTATGGTTACAGTCCCAAGTCAGAGGAAACAAATGTGTCCTACAAGACTGATGTTCACAGGAAATTGCTGTCTTGGGAGACAGTTCCTAAGTTGAGCTTCTCAAACCTGGCAGAGTTTACATAGCTAAATCCCACATGAGAGTTCATGGTCAGGCATTCTTTTTAGTGTAAAATCATTTTTGAAGGGAATTAACAGCACTGGACAGTGGCCATGTTATTCCTGGAAGAAATGATCATGGAAGCAAAACACTGCTGTTCTACAAGTTCTCTACTCATTCATCCAGTCTCAGGAGCCTACCATGGAAGGGATGACTAAGAAGCTCTGAATTACAGCAACGCAAGGTAATGGCCTCTCTTCAAGAAGAAGAGAAACAACTGGTCAGCAAGAATATAGCAGAGGAGATCATTCAGTGTATACCATGGCATTAAGCTGTGTAGCCTGGGTACTCGTGGAGTGAGAACTTCTCCCTGACAAATGTTGTTAAGAGAATGAATAAACATGAATGCCTTTAAAATTAAGAACTGGCAAAATGATATTGTGAGGGATCAACCTGTACTTTTTCTGTTTGGGGAGAAAGCTTTATAATTTTAGACCATGCTATTAGAATTCCCAAGTACTATCCACTTCTTATTTAGCACCATTGCCAATAATGTCCTAGATGCTAATCACCAAAACACATAGAAGCTTTCAGATTTGCTCCGCCAGGCACACAGCACCTGATCTGCACGCACTCCATGAAGCATACCACACCTCTCCCCTCAATCCAGACCTCAGAGAGACTCCTTCAATATTCCAAATCCTCAAGAAAGATTAAAGAGAGATACAACTTAGAAAACATAAGTAAATCAGCCCCAGTTTGCTTCACAGAAAGAATGAGGACTTAGTAGTCTGCACATCAGTGCTTCTTTTCACATGGTGAAAAGATACGTCATTCTCTGTTTAATTAATTATGGACCATTTAAAACACACTGCCAAGAAAACAGAGTGTTGTGTACTAGTGGGAAAAGGAACGAGATGAAAAAGTATGCCTGTCCCATTATTCATTTGTATTGATCTAGATGTATAACCCTACGCATCACAATTTGACAAAAGGTTAAATATTAACAGAAGAATCATTAATCTAACAAAACAAATTAACACAACAGTAGCTCTCCTGGTTGGCTTTACGTATACCGTGGGGCTCTAGATGGACTGAGGAACCCTTCAGACTAGCGTTTAGCCTCTTTATAGATCTGGCGATGAACAGGACTGTATCGTAAGACAAATACTAAGAGGTGGTTAACTGCAAAGGTCTTGTTATAACGATGGAGGGTTCTCACTATGAAGTTCCAGCCATATAAACTGCAGAGGTCTCTTACAAATGAAAACATACAAAACATCTAGCATGGGGATTGGCACAAATAAATTTTTAAAAATTATTTTAAAATATTTTAGGCACTATAGTGTCTTTGGGGATAGAAGAAACCTTTAAGTAAATTTTAGCAGTTCCTCCAGTTGTATTACAATACATTTTTCTTCTGTTGAATTCAATTCATTTTTATAAAAGTATTTTATTTTGTGTCCTTCTATCCTTCCTTCCCATTATCCTTTAATTCCTGAATCCACCCATGCATTCATCAACCTGCATTCATCTATGCACTCACCCATGCAGCAATCCACAAACCCAGCCATGCATCCATCCATGCTCCCATCCATCCATCCATCCATGCACCACTGATGCATCTATTCATTTCTCTATCCGTTTGACATTTGGGAGAATAAGTTTTGGGTGGAAGACGTGTTAGATTTTGGACAAAGGGGAAGGCTGAAGCCTGAAGATAAGTGACTTACTTCTTCTTAAGAATTGAAAGAAAAGTTGAAATTTCAAATAAAATATAACAAAGAAGACCTGACCACTATAAAAGTTATAGTCTGAAGGTTTATACTAGAAAAGCATATGATCATTTTCCATAAAAATCTTTCACTGAGATAACTAAACTCATTCTTCTGAAGAGAAGAGAGATAACACTTCACCTTTACTAAGCCATGCAAAACAGTCCTAATCAATCCCAAAGGCACTTCACTGTGCAAGTTTATTACATTTTGCAATGGTCCTACGGATCTGTTTTATATCATCCTTAAAATTATTGCCCATATCAACCAAAAGTGGATTCTCCACACACAAAAGCACAAATACACAATGACATTCAGAAGAGGAATTAGATTACCTAAAGAATAGGTAGGTGATCAGATTTTAAGGGCCACTTCTAACCTAGATCTTGCTGTGTATTTTTATAGCACTCTCCTCATAATACCTTAGTGATCTGAAGCTATTTTATTCACCAATACAGAATCCTTGTGAAGTCAGTTGTCTTTCATCCATCATTTAAACAGCTCCTAAAAATCCCCTTCCTCCACAAAATCTCCTAAGGGGGAAGGGATGGTTTTCTCTGACTTCTCTTTCCTGGATCTGAAACAAATCCATGGCTAATCATTTTTCTCTATATTCTTAAATATGCACTGACCTTCAATGTGAAATGCTGCCTAGTGGCTCTCTGTATTTCTGGGCAGGGGTCCAAGTTCATTTACATCTTTTCTGTAGGACCCAAAAGCCTTCAGGACAGGGACTAAATCAGCAACATGCAGATCATGGGGAAACATGGAATTCTGGTAAATCTGTAATGCAGCAAAAGTTGCCACCTCTACTTTTAAATCGAAAATCAAGGAACTGAGGTAGTGGGAGCAATGGACACACAAGGAATCACAAACCACTACAAAGGAGATTTTTAAATTCTTTGAGTCATTTCAGAGGAGAAAACCAGTTCAATTTTCAAGCCCTGTATATTGGAGGGCAAAATTTCGTCAGAACCTGGGTGTTCTAATAAATACTTTCCAATCTGTAATTTATAGAGGTCCATTTTTGCTTGCCTTTTTACTCTATGTAGCCCTGGCCAACTTCAAAGACTGATGAAATCTGAGAGTGGTATTAGGTTTAACACCATTTCAAGATGGGCTTTAAGCTGAGCACAAATGAGTTGGGCAGGAAAGGAAACAGAAAGGAAGAGAAAGGTTCTATGGATGAAACTCCTGGCCTTATAGCAAACTGAAGTATTAATATTTCAATCCCCTCCAGAAATCTCTGGGGTGGTCCATGATGCTCTCAGATCATGCTGCTTCTCATGGTGACATCTGACATTATGAGGTAGAACAGATTGTAAATTTACATGCCACCCAACCAGAATGAGAAATTTCCTGAAATCAGTGTCATTTTATGACACTACTCCTTGTTTACCAGGCATGGAAAGTTTGGCCTGTGCTAAGCAGAGAACCAGTTATACAGGGTCAGCATCTCAGCAGTTATTTTGTTCAAGCTTAGCTCCCTAGTACAAGGGACCAGTTACAGAATACTGAGAACAGTTTAATGATTTCTCACTTTGCCTTCAGGGGAATCAGCAAAATCATCTTGTTCTGATTCTGTCAGAAACCAAGATTTTAAGCAAGTAGCTAAACAAAAATCTCCATAAAATGAAAGATGCAAAATAAGATTTAAAGTGATAAAATGTTTAGAAGCTGTGGTTGACAATTCTCGAAGCACAGAATAAGAATTAAAAAATATGACATTTCTAGTGAGACAAAAATTAATATCCAATATAAGTTCTTTCTGATATGTTGGCAATTCGATCCCAGTACCATTTTTTTAAGATTAAAGTAGTAATCCCACACCAGTTTTTTTAGCTTTATGCCTGGATAGTAACAAGAGATATTTTTAAAATGCAAATAGCCTTTTCAAATTCCTAAATGATAGAATTAAGGTTACAATACAGGCTTCTTAATATGGATTTTAAACATAATTTTTACACGATGTAGTTGCAAATTACAGCTATGGAGTCTGTAGGCCTAGGTTAACTATATATCAACTCAGCTAAACATTAGTTAAGCACTTGTGCAATTTATTTAACCTGTCAGTGTCTCTATTCCTCAGCTATAAAATGGGGATAAGAGTCACTATTTCACAGTCATTGTGAAGATTAGAGAGAATACATCTAAGGTTATTAGTTATAGTACAGTCACATGATATGCTTTCCATTAATAATAGCTATTTCTATCAGTGTCAACGAATTGAATCCTCATATCTTTCCTAAATTTTCTTATCCTGCAACCAAAGTTTTAAGTAACTCCAGAAGTGTTAATTCTTAAATACTTCTACTATTTCCAATATACAAGCAAGATGGAGAGGGGCTCCTAGTTGAGATTATCACCTCCATCCATTTCTTTCCTTCAGTATGTATCTGCTGAAGAACCTGCACCATTTGACCTATGGAGTTTCCTACCGTCTGGAGTTTTGTTGGTTGCACATTCAGGGCATTTGAACACACTCCTCTGTCCTTGGTATTTCTTGAAAATTGACAGTCAAACCCAGAGGTCTGATCAGATCAGGTTTGATTCCTTTAGCAAAACTAATGGTGGTAGTGTGTTGTTTTTCCTGGAGACATGTTGTGTTGTAGTTTTACTCTTTTTTGATGTTAGCAGTCATTAATTCTCAATGCCTGAATATCTCATGAATTTATAATGATTCAGGACCATGAAATTCAAATTCAGGACTACAGGAATTTTACTTATATATATATAAGTAAACATATATATGTAAGCCTTGGAACAGCAATATTAGCACTACCAATTACTATTCCTGAAAATAGTTAAAACTTTTTTTTTTTACATACATCCTATAATCACATCCCTCCCCCATTTTATGGTTGTACTGTGTCTGCATTGTCAGGTCACAGAGCCACTATTTAGCATCATCTTCCTCCTTTTTAGTCAAAGATATAGAAGTTACAATACATTTAATGTCCACTGCTGACTTCTATATTGATGTTTATAGTCATTTAACTGACCAAAACCAGATACTCTAGGAGAATCCTTTAAAACAAACAAAAATTCATGGGATGATATTCCGTGAATTTTCACGTGTTATAATTATCTGTGCCCTTTATGAAGGTTATTTTGGGTAGACATTAACTCTTCCCTTATGTCTTCTTTCTTTCACTTTCCTCTGAATTAAAATGTTGTCAAAAAGTCTGATGAGGATATTGGTTCAAGATGGTGGAGTAGAAGGACATGCTCTCACTCCTTCTTGCAAGAACACCGGAATCACAACTAACTGCTGAACAATCATCGACAGGAAGACACTGGAACTCACCAAAAAAGATACCTCACATCCAAAGACAAAGGAGAAGCCAAAATGAGACAATATGAGGGCACAATCACAATAAAATCAAACCCCATCACCGCTAGGTGGGTGACTCACAAACTGGAGAACACTTATACCACAAAAGTCCACCCACTGGAGTGAAGGTTCTGAGCCCCACATCAGGCTTCTGAACCTGGGGGTCCGGCAACAGGAGGAGGAATTACTAGAGAATCAGATTTTGAACACTAGTGGGATTTGATTGCAAGACTTTGACAGGACTGGGGGAAACAGAGACTCCACTCTTGGAGGGCACACACAAAGTAGTGTGCGCATCGGGACCCAGGGGAAGGAGCAGTGACCCCATAGAAGACTGAACCAGACCTACCTGCTAGTGTTGGAGGGTCTCCTGCAGAGGCGGGGGGTGGATCTCTCTCAACAGGGGGACAAGGACACTGGCAGCAGAAGTTCTGGAAACTACTCCTTGGCATGAACCCTCCCAGAGTCCGCCATTAGCCCCACCAAAGAGCCCAGGTAGGCTCCAGTGTTGGGTCGCCTCAGGCCAAACAACCAAAAGGGAGGGAACCCAGCCCCACCAATCAGCAGAGAAGTGGACTGAAGTTTTACTGAGCTCTGTCCACCAGAGCAACATCCAGCTCTACCCACCACCAGTCCCTCCCATCAGGAAACTTGCAAAAGCCCCTTAGACAGCCTCATCCACCAGAGGGCAGACAACAGGAGAAAGAAGAACTACAATCCAGGAGCCTGTGGAACAAAAACCACATTCACAGAAGATAGACAAGATGAAAAGGCAGAGGGCTATGTACCAGACGAAGGAACAAGATAAAACCTGAGAAAAACAACTAAATGAAGTGGAGATAGTCAACATTCCAGAAAAAGAATTCAGAATAACGATAGTGAAGCTGATCCAGGACCTCGGGAAAAAAACGGAGGCAAAGATCGAGAAGATACAAGAAATGTTTAACAAAGATCTAGAAGAATTAAAGAACAAATAAACAGAGATAAACAATACAATAACAGAAATGAAAAATACACTAGAAGGAATCAATAGCAGAATAACTGAGGCAGAGGAACGGATAAGTTACCTGGAAGATAGAATGGTGGAATTCACTGCTGCGGAACAGAATAAAGAAAAAAGAATGAAAAGAAATGAAGACAGCCTAAGAGACCTTTGGGAAAACATTAAATGCAACAACATTCGCATTATAGGGGTCCCAGAAAGAGAAGAGAGAGAGAAAGAACCAGAGAAAATATTTGAAGAGATTATAGTCAAAAACTTCCTGAACATAAGAAAGGAAGTAGCCACCCAAGTCCAAGAAGCGCAGAGAACCCTTATAGGATAAACCCTTACAGGATAAACCCAAGGAAAAACACGCTGGGACACATAGTAATCAAATTGGCAAAAATTAAAGACAAAGAAAAATTATTGAAAGCAGCAGGGAAAAATGACAAATAACATACAAGGGAACCACCATAAGGTTAAAAGCTGATTTCTCAGCAAAACTCTACAAGCATGAAGGGAGTGGCATGATATACTTAAAGTGATGAAAGGGAAGAACCTACAACAAAGATTACTCTACCTGGCAAGGATCTCATTCAGATTCGATGGAGAAATCTGCTTTACAGACAGGCAAAAGCCAAGAGAATTCAGCACCACCAAACCAGCTCTACAACAAACGCTAAAGGAACTTCTCTAAGTGGGAAACACAAGAGAAGAAAAGGACCTGCAAAAACAAACCCCAAACAATTAAGAACATGGTAATAAGAACATACATATCAATAATTATCTTAGACGTAAATGGATTAAATGCCCCAACCAAAAGACACAGACTTGCTGAATGGATATAAAAACAAAACCCATATATATGCTGTCTACAAGAGACCCACTTCAGACCTAGGGACACATACAGACTGAAAGTGAGGGGATGGAAAAAGATATTCCCTGCAAATGGAAATCAAAAGAAAGCTGGAGTAGCAATACTCATATCAGATGAAATAGAGTTTAAAATAAAGAATGTTAGAAGAGACAAGGAAGGACACTACATAATGATCAAGGGATCAATCCAAGAAGAAGATATAACAATTATAAATATATATTCACCCAACATAGGAGCACCTCAATACATAAAGCAACTGCTAACAGCTATAAAGGAGAAAACCAAAGTAACACAATAATAGTGGGGGACTTTAACACTTCACTTACACCAATGGACAGATCATCCAGACAGAAAATTAATAAGGAAACACAAGCATTAAATGATACAATAGACAAGATAGACTTAATTGATATTTATAGGACATCAAAAAACAGCAGATTACACTTTCTTGTCAAGTGCACACGGAAGATTCTCCATGATAGATCTCAGCTTGGGTCACAAAACAAGCCTCAGTAATTTTAAGAAAACTGAAATCATATCAAGTATCTTTTCTGACAACAACACTATGAGATTACAATCAATTACAGGGAAAATAACGTAAAAAACACAAACACATGGAGGCTAAACAGTACGTTACTAGAAAACAAAGAGATCACTGAAGAGATCAAAGAGGAAATCAAAAAATACCTAGAGACAAATGACAATGAAAACACGATGATCCAAAACCTATGGGATGCAGCAAAAGCAGTTCTAAGAAGGAAGTTTACAGCAATACAAGCCTATCTCAAGAAACAAGAAAAATCTCAAATGAATAATCTAAGCTTACACCTAAATGAACTAGAGAAAGAAGAACAAACAAAACCCAAAGTTAGTAGAAGGAAAGAAATCATAAAGATCAGAGCACAAATAAATGAAATGGAAACAAAGAAAAATATTGCAAAGATCAATAAAACTAAAAGCTGTTTTTTTGAGAAGATAAACAAACTTGATAAACCATTAGCCAGACTCATCAAGAAAAAGAGGGAGAGGACTCAAATCAATAAAATTAGAAATGAAAAAGGAGAAGTTACAACAGACACCACAGAAATACAAAGCATCCTAAGAGACTACTACAAGCAACTCTATGCCAATAAAATGGACAACCTGGAAGAAACGGATAAATTCTTATAAAGGTATAACCTTCCATGACTAAACCAGGAAGAAATAGAAAATATGAACAGACCAATCACAAGTAATGAAATTGAAACTGGGATTAAAAATCTTCCAACAGGGGGCTTCCCTGGTGGCGCAGTGGTTGAGAGCCCGCCTGCCGATGCAGGGGACACGGGTTCGTGCCCCGGTCTGGGAAGATCCCACATGCCGCGGAGCGGCTGGTCCCGTGAGCCATGGCCGCTGAGCCTGCGCATCCGGAGCCTGTGCTCCGCAACGGGAGAGGCCACAACAGTGAGAGGCCCGCGTACCGTAAAAAAAAAAAAAAAAAAAAAAATCTTCCAACAATCGAAAGTCCAGGACCAGATGGCTTCAAAGGTGAACTGTATCAAACATTTAGAGAAGAGCTAACACCCATCCTTCTCAAACTCTTCCAAAAAACTGCAGAGGAAGGAACACTCCCAAACTCATTCTATGAGGCCACCATCACCCTGATACCAAAACCAGACAAAGATAGGACAAAAGAAGAAAATTAAAGACCAATATCACTGATGAATATAGATGCAAAAATCCTCAACAAAATACTAGCAAACGGAATCCAACAATACATTAAAAGGATCATACACCATGATCAAGTGGGATTTATCCCAGGGATGCAAGGATTCTTTAATACATGCAAATCAATGTGAGACACCATATCAATTAATTGAAGAAGAAAAACCATATGATCATCTCAATAGATGCAGAGAAAGCTGTTGACAAAATTTAACACTGATTTATGATAAAAGCTCTTCAGAAAGTGGGCTTAGAGGGAATCTACCTCAACATAAAAAAAGCCACATATGACAAACTCACAGCAAACATCATTCTCAATGATGGAAAACTGAAAGCATTTCCTCTAAGATCAGGAACAAGACAAGGATGTTCACTCTCACCACTATTATTCAACATAGTTTTGGAAGTCCTTAGCCACAGCAATCAGAGAAGAAAAAGAAATAAAAGGAATACAAATTGGAAAAGAAGAAGTAAAACTGTCACTGTTTGCAGATGACATGATACTACACATAGAGAATCCTAAAGATGCCATCAGAAAACTACTAGAGCTAATCAATGAAATTGGTAAAGTTGCAGAATACAAAATTAATGCACAGAAATCTCTTGTATTCCTATACACTAATGATGAAAAATCTGAAAGAGAAATTAAGGAAACACTCCCATTTACCATTGCAACAAAAAGAATAAAATACCTAGGAATAAACCTACCTAGGGAGACAAAAGACCTGTTTGCAGAAAACTATAAGGCACTGCTGAAAGAAATTAAAGATGATACCAGCAGATGGAGAGATATACCATGTTCTTGGATTGGAAGAATCAATATTGTGAAAATGACTATACTACCCAAAGCAATCTACAGATTCAATGCAATCCCTATCAAATTACCAATGGCATTTTTAATGGAACTAGAACAAAAAATCTTAAAATTTGTATGGAGACACAAAAGACCCCAAATAGCCAAAGCAGTCTTGAGGGAAAAACACGAAATGGGAGGAATCAGACTCCCTGACTTCAGACTATACTACAAAGCTACTGTAATCAAGACAATATGGTACTGGCACAAAAACAGAAATATAGATCAATGAACAAGATAGAAAGCCCAGAGATAAACCCACACACCTATGGTCAACTAATCTATGACAAAGGAGGCAAGGATATACAATGGAGAAAAGACAGTCTCTTCAATAAATGGTGCTGGGAAAACTGGACAGCTATATGTAAAAGAATGAAATTAGGACACTCCCCAACACCATATACAAAAATAAACTCAAAATGGATTAGTGACCTAAATGTAAGACCAGACACTTTAAAACTCTTAGAGGAAAACATAGGCAGAACACTCTATGACATAAATCACAGCAAGATCTTTTTTGATCCACCTCCTAGAGTAATGGAAATGAAAATAAACAAATGGGATCTAATGAAACTTAAAAGCTCTTGCACAGCAAAGGAAACCATAAACAAGACAAAAAAGACAGCCCTGAGAATGGGAGAAAATATGTGCACATGAATCAATGGACAAAGGATTAATCTCCAATATATATAAACAGGTCATGCAGCTCTATATTAAAAAAACAAACAACCCAATCCAAAAATGGGCAGAAGACCTAAATAGACATTTCTCCAAAGGAGACATACAGATGGCCAAGAAACACATGAAAAGCTGTCCAGCATCACTAATCATTAGAGAAATGCAAATCAAAACTACCTTGAGGTATCACCTCACACCAGTTAGAATGGGCATCATCAGAAAATCTACAAACTACAAATGCTGGAGAGGGTGTGGAGGAAAGGGAACCCTCTTGCACTGTTGGTGGGAATGTAAATTGATACAGCCACTGTAGAGAACAGTATGGAGGTTCCTTAAAAAACTAAAACTAGAATTACCATATGACCCAGCAATCCCACTACTGGGCATATATCCAGCAAAAACCATAGTTCAAAAGACACATGCACCCCAGTGTTCACTGCAGCACTATTTACAATAGCCAGGACATGGAGCAACCTCAATGCCCATTGACAGACAAATGGTTAAAGAAGATGTGGTACATATATACAATGAATATTACTCAGCCATAAAAAGGAACGAAATTGGGTCATTTGTAGAGACGTGCATGGATCTAGAGACTGTCATACAGAGTGAAGTAAGTCAGAAAGAGAAAAACAAATATCATATATTAACACATATATGTGGAACCCTGAAAAATGGTACAGATGAACCAGTTTGCAGGGCAGATATTGAGACACAGATGTAGAGAACAAATGTATGGACACCAAGGGGGGAAAGTGGTGGGGAGTGGGAGTGGTGGTGTGATGAACTGGGAGATTGGGATTGACATGTATACACTGATGTGTATAAAATGGATGACCAATAAGAACCTGCTGTATAAAAAAATAAAATTCAAAAAAAGCACAATAGGTTTTATAATGATATATTAAATAATAACAAAGTTACAAAAAATACTTTTGGATCATAATTTTATATAATTTAATAACTAGTAATTCTTTATTAGTATTATATCTTGACAATAATAAGATTTTTCTGGCTTGCTTTTCTGAAAATTAATTTATTAAGAAATAAAAAATTATCATTTTGGCAATTTAATTTCAGTTAATATAACTGAAAGCGATGTCAGTTGCTGTTGGTAAATACAAGATTGTAAACAAAATTTTTGATAATTTTTAATTTTGAGATTATTTCTGTTGATGCAACTGATACTAGAGCTCTTAAGAGTATTTTATACGCTGCAAAAGCATAGGATAAATATCTGATAAATTAGTTTGAAATATAAATTCTAGCAAATCCAGAGCTGATGTCTCTAGTGGAACAATTTTTCTAGAAGTGATTTAACTCTTAAAACCAATCAATTTCATGTAATTCTGAATTTAATGCTAAAAGTAAATTTATACAGGAGCACTAAAAAAAAAAAGTCTGATGAAATTTAATATTCCTTCCCTTTCCTTTGCAAATCAGATTTTTCTTTTACCTAGATGTCCAAAAGTGTCTTTTTTTCCTTTCCTGTTTTTTTTTTTTAATTCCAGACATTCTTTTGGAATATATCTTGCTGTTGGTTAATATTGAAAAGTATGCCTTTTCAATTTTTTTGAAATGCAGAAAAAATTTTAATTATATTTTTTGGTATTTGCTCAGCTCCTTTGCTTCAGTTTTCTTTCTCAGTAACTCTTATTATTTGTATATTGGATCTTCTTTGCCTGTCTTCAGTATTTGTCAATTTCATGCAAATCCTCTTATCTCTTTATGTTTTGTTTGATTTTTAAAAATGCCTTACTTTTCATATTCTATTTTCTTATGGCATTATTTGTGTTTATTAACTCTTTTGGTTCTTTTACTTTAGCTACTATTTATAAAATCTGTTTTTTTCTTTTTAGTTCTATTCCTTCCTTGAGTTCTGTCATCTACCTTGAATTTTTCTAATTTTGATTTTTGTTGTTTTTTTCATGTCATATAATTTTCTTAACGTCTTAACTTGTTTTGAAATAGAATGTCACAATTTTGATCTGTTTTCTGATCATACTTTTCTGTCACCCTTTCATACTTTATAAGGATATATTCTACTACTTATTCTCTTTTTCTCTTTTAACAACTTTGTATGATATTTAACCTGGATATTTTAAGATGGCTCATTTCTATGTGAAATTAGATTCCTTGAACTTTTATAAGGAAGCTTGGTTCAGGGAAGATTTTTTTTTTTTTTTAAGTTCACAGTTACTTATGTAGTATTAAGTTCAACTGAACTACTACTTATGTAGTATTAAGTACTTTCAACCACTACTGGATATAGTATTGGTGACCCGCTTTTTTGAGATTTTCTGTCTCTGTCCCTGTCTCACATTTTTATCTGGACCTTCTCTTTCTTTTGTATCTATTGACCCTGTCCTGTTCAATTTTGATTCCACTTCCAGCAGTCTCTCCTTGGTGTAGAGCCCTGTCATGAAAATAACCTGTTTGGGTCAGTTTTGATATAGAAAAGATTGCTCCAGCTCCTTCATACTTAGCAGATACTCCCTGTTATAGGATGCAGCAAAACCACTCCCAGTTTTAGCTGCCACTTAAAAAACTGGCCTGCATGCATTTCCATTAGTATCTGTTGGATCTTTTGGGGGCTCTTCCTCCTGTTCTCAGGTCTGTCAGATGCCCCATTGCTTTCCTGTTTTTTTGTTCTTTGTTTTCCCAGACAGATGTTGCTGACACCTACCTGTATTCTGTGGACTGTGGTAAAACTTGTCACGTTGTTTTCCTTCAAATTTTTTTCATGAATTTTCATTTAGCTAACTAGTTTCCCGGTCTGATTTTATGTGATGATTTGAGAAGATCCAAACATTTCACTTCCACTGTCCATCTTCCCCTAGTCCCCTGATTCAGTAGTTTTAACAAGCAAAAATTATCATTTGATTTGATTTACCATAAAGAAGATTTCTGAAAGGAAGAAAGTGTATCTGGACAAGTGAATTTGGGTTTTTGTCTGAGTACTTTAAATTTGTTTTTCAGGAGGGCAATGCTAGTTCCTGAATTTGAATGTTATCAAAACTATATTGGGGGCTTCCCTGGCGGCACAGTGGTTAAGAATCTGCCTGCCAATGCAGGGGACACAGATTCAAGCCCTGGTCCGAGAAGATCCCACATGCCGCGGAGCAACTAAGCCCGTGCACCACAACTACTGAGCCTGCACTCTAGAGCCCGTGAGCCACAACTACTGAGCCCACATGCCACAACTACTGAAGACTGCACGCCTAGAGCCCGTGCTCTGCAACAAGAGAAGCTACCACAACGAGAAGTCTGCGCACCACAATGAAGAGTAGCCTCTGCTCACAGTAACTAGGGAAAGGCTATGTGTAGCAACGAAGTCACGGTGCAGCCAACAAAACAAAACAAAACAAAAAACTATATTGGGAGACCACAGGTGTGAAATCAATAAAAAAAATAAGGAAATATCTTTAATTATGCAGTGATATTTGCAATTGATCCCGTAGGACTTTCTGTTTTCTCAACTCTATTTTCCACCTTAAACCTCAATGGATGGGATGTTCTAAAGCACTTAGAAGGTTGAGCCTGACCCCTGATGATCTGACTCTAAATGGACCACAGCCAGCAAATTACCAAACCAGGGCAGATCCTGTTGGCAGTGTCTGTGTTCTGGGCACTCTGTTCTTGTTTTCAACTAGGAGCAGAGGTTTTCTTAAATGCAAATCTTCCCATAATTCTGTGTTGACTTACAGCATACAGGTAGGGTGAATTACTTTATTGGAGGAAAAAAATTTACTTAGGGGAAAATAATACTGCCAGATATTTCTGTCTATTCCATTGTAGTACAAAATCAGACAAGCACATGAAAGACGGTACTGATAAAAGCATCTTACTATTTCAAAACTAATAATTTTAAAATTTAAGCTATAATTCTCAGGGCTCCCAAACTGAAAGATGTACAAGATGTAGAGTAATTAGTGTCAACTAATTAAGACATTGTCAATAATTTTCAATAGCTCTACGTGGCTACACAATACGAGTCCATTCCAGCAGATTTCTGTGGTTGGGCATCAGCTTCCAAGATTCAACATCTTTTCTGTCTCACCGAGAATTTCCACGCCACATATCAGGCAGAAGGTATCTTATTTGCCTCATCTTTTTGTGCATGTCTCTTCCAGTCCTGCTTGCCATCTGGCCATACTTTGAATGCTGCCCAGCAAGGAACTGAGTTTTGATGGTGCCAAAAGGAAGAAAAACCAACTCCTTTGGCCTTATTTCTTTAAAAAATAAAATAAATCCCATCATGGATGTACAACTAAGTCCTGGTACTTCACGATAATAATAATTTTCATTGTTACAGTCAGGTACTTAAGCCTTCTTGGATAGAAAGCCGAGAGAGAGAGAGAGAGAGAGACTGACTGACTGACTGACTTACAGAGATAGATACAACCACGTAGATATAGACAATTATACTTAAATATCTATCTATACCTATTTCTTATTACTTACAATGTGAGTATCATTTACTGACAATCAGCAATCATCTGGAGCTGTTATGCAAAGTTTCAAAAGAGAGAAAATTCTAAAATCCTCCATCCTGAGACCACCTTCTATGAGATCTCCTTTTAACATAAAGCACCTCCAGGAAGAAACCCTTCTCTCCCGCATCCACCCCTGCTTTGGTCAGAGCACAATAGATGAGAATATATTGGAATTAAAGTGACCAAACCATACCAAATATGAGATGATAAAGCCCAGTCAAACAGGTTTGTGTCTGCACATGTTATCTTCTAGATGATTCTAGTCTCAGCTCATTCAAACCTTGAAACAAGATCCAGCAAACTTCCGTATATCAATTTCTGCAAAAGGTCACAAAACCTACATTCATTTCCCACTCAGCATCTGCTTTGCTGCCATTTCTGCTCTTTCCCGATGAGGGAAGGAGGCGTGCCAAGGCACCGTGATGGAGGGGTCACTTCATTTTCCTTTGAAAAGCCAAATCCCCCATGCTCTCCGTAATTACCCATCAATTTTACATAAATAGCAAAATTAAGCCCTATTATTCTCATTTACCACAAAATTAGAGGAATTAATTAAACATGGAAAAAGTGCCGATGTCTGCCAAATCGCTACTTCCAGTAGATGGAAACAAATTTAGGAATTTTGTGCAAGCAGGAAGAAAAATCAGCACGGCATCCAGAAACATAGTGAAGTGGTACCATTGAAAAGGTTTTGTAAGTGGAGCAGTGTGTAAGCACCAGTACACTCCTGCGTTTCTCCCCTGAAGCCAGGACAAGGAAAACACTCTACTTTACAGGGATGGAATCCAGCATCTTTACAATGCCGGGTGCAGCTTGTCATTGTTTTGGGAAGCTGTGGTTCGTGTTTGGTTTGAGTTTGAACGAACCCAAAAGAAAAGGCAAACTTAAGGTGTACTTTCAAACCCAGATTTGTCAGAGAAATTCCTTCAGGTGACTGTTTCTAATGAAAACTCCAGGAATCGTACCACTGCAGCATCCGTTCTCCCATATGAAAGGTCAAGATGTGTTTAAGACCAAATTTCTGAAATAAACAGAAGCAGAAAGGGTGGGTGGTCCAACTTCCATAGTTTTTGATATTGGGCTCAACAATGCTCAGATTCGTTAGGAACTTTAGAAATGATGAGATCAAGAATGGTGAAGTATTTTCATAAACTGGAAAAGAAAGATTCAAAAATAAAAGTGTTCTTCAAAGATTGCCTAAGAGTCCCTTACAATTACTTCCATTAGGAAACAATGAAATATATATTATTCCTTAAATAAACGCACCAGAATGATACCCCTTTTAGACTGCTGGGCTGCAGTAAAAAGATCTTCACATCTTCCTTAATGAGAGTTGTAAATTTGTCTCGTGCTAAATTTTTGTCTAGGGAACCCTGAATTATGTTACCTTGAGTTGTTCCCGGTAAGCATAAAGGCACCCACCCAGTTTTTGCTGTGAAAATGGCTCCTTCTGGCAAAGTGAAAGCAATTGGAACTCAGCATTTAATTAGCTGCCTTCTGTAAATATGCCATTATTCTTCCAGCTCTGTGCTGGAGTTATATTTACAAAAGGAACAGATAGCAATAATTATTTTTGGTTGTAGTTAGTCAGTATTAGTTAATGTCTGAGAATAATTTAGAGGAAATTAAGACAAGTGTAGATTATGGGTACAAAACTGAGGATAAGTGAGTGTCTGTCAGAGCAGAAATTTTACCTATATTTTCTACCATGGATTGGGAACTCAACTACACAGAGAAGCAACAAGTTTCTCACCTGAAACCCATTTAGCAAGGAGCACATGCAATCTATATCATCTTCTTTCCAATGATCACATGGTCGGTGTTCTATTATAGATGTTCAACTCCCAAGCCAACTTTTCCAGGGACTTAACACACTTGAGCTATTCATGTTTCTTTGGACTCAGTGGCACCCTGGGACGGCAAACTCAGTTTAATATCAGCCAGGGCCAACAAGACGAAGGACGAGAGTCTGCTGTTCCCCAAATCCTCAATGTATTCCAAGGTCAAATATAAAAGGTGGATAAATTAGGTGTTTTGCTGGCTTCTATTAGACTATTAAGAGTTAAGTAGCTTTAAAAACTTCATCCTTGGGCTTCCCTGGTGGCGCGGTGGTTGAGAGTTTGCCTGCCGATGCAGGGGACACGGGTTCGTGCCCCGGTCCGGGAAGATCCCACATGCCGCGGAGCGGCTAGGCCCGTGAGCTATGGCCGCTGAGCCTGTGCGTCCGGAGCCTGTGCTCCGCAACGGGAGAGGCCACAAACAGTGAGAGGCCCGCGTACCGCAAAAAAAACAAAAACAAAAACAAAAAAAAACTTCATCCTTAAGATTTGTAACACGGTCATTAGCGTGGGTAAATATGACTCAGAAAGGTCCTACAGCCACTCCTGATGGGAATGATGTAGGGAGCAGGTCATTGGGGGCAGCCTTCCCCAGAGCCTAGATGCCGGAAGACAACACCCCCATCAATTCTGCGGTTTCGGGGAGGAGAGCAAAATTATAAAGCGGGCTAAGGACACAGGCTCTGGGGTCCAACATCTCTGGATAGTTGCTCAAGTCCCAGCGCTTGTGAACTGTGAGATCCTGAGCAAGTTATCTACCCTCCCAGTTTTCTCATCTGAAAGATGGGAATCACACTAGAACTGAGAGGTTGGAAGGGCTGAATGAGATAAGTCACATAAAGCAATCAGCACTGAGCCAGACACACAAAAAGGGGCTCTCTGAGTGGGGCGACCACAACTCTTGGTACTATTTCCACTTTATCACCATCTCCTGAGTGCTGTTTAACATGGCTGTTTATATAGCAGGTGTTGTGTCTGGGAGCTGAGTTTGGGGGCGGGAAAAATAAGAGGGGAGGAAGTAGCAAGTGTTGGGTTTGTCCCCAGCTGGGATAATGGGCTGAGTTTGAGACTGTACTGTCAGAGGAGAGACAGACAGACAAAATCCTTTGGTCTTTTGTCTGTTTTACTTTCATTTATTTGCGTACTTAGTGTTTCACATGTGAAGCTTGGCAAAATTCTAGCTCAAAGCAGAATCACTGTTCCTGAAATCAGTGGAGAAGCTCTGGGCATGATTAGGGTGGTCTTGAGGTCCAAGAGACAAAATATGATGGGCTTTGGGAAGAGAGCCTCTTTTCACCATTGCCTGGTGCCCGCCACACTCTGGCACCCAGGACCGAGAGCCTTGGACACCTTGGACTGAGAGCACACAGAGTCAGCCCCGTTGGGGTTCTCAAGGTCGACCCTGCTGGCTGGAAGTTTCCACCCAGCGGTCTGGCACTAATGAACGTGGAGAGCTGGAACCGGGAAGGCAGATCCAGGACAGGGGAGACAGATGTTGGGACAGCAGCTCACAGATCTGTCTAGAAGCAGATGTGAGGCACGCTGTGGGGGAAGTATCTGGATGGCCAATTTCTAATTACGGGAACACAAACGGTCATAGAATTCGATCATTTACGCTCGTGTGTCATGATCGTAGAATCAGGAGATTAAAAATGTTGGGTTGGAATTCATAAACTTTGTCATGAGATTAGCATTCATCAAAACATTCAGAAGTCTCTAGGTAAGGAAAAGGCTCTCCCCAAATCCCACCGAAGGAGCTGCTGTGCTGTGATATCTCTGTTTTCTTTCTCTGCCACTTTCAGTCCCAGTTCCAACTTGTCTGGAGCAGAAGTGCTCCTCTTTAATGTCCTGCAGGAGGAACATGACCTGCTGAGGATGGCTAGCTTTCTGTCCAGCTCCGGAAAGAGGCCACGTGGAGCACCAAGGCTCCCAGGCCGGGCAACCAGAGGCAAATATGCAACCCCATTTCCACAGGTCCTCAGTGTTTGTGGTATGTGTTTTCTTGTTTTATATCACCGAGGTGAATCTTCTCTCTAAACAGCCACCTTCATGGACAGTATTTTGAAATAATTTCAAAGTTACTAAAAAGTGCAACAAAAAATATGGAGAACTCCTATATAATCTTTACCCAGATTCACCAATTTTTAACATTTAGTTTTTACACATCCACATTAAAACGTGTTTTTTATGAACCATTTGAGAGTAGGCGGCATACTTCATTCCCCCTAACCCCTTAATACTTAAGCATGTGCTCCACAGACTACTAGCCCCATGAAACACTGCCAGAAGAGATTCCTTGGCCTATAAAATGTGGAACCCCTCCAAGCTAAAGCCCCGTTTTAGAATTAAGGGCTCTGAGAGAAAGCATTTTGACCCAATGCTCCCAAAATTTACTTGACGAGGAACCATTTTGCTTCCGTGTGTGTGTGTTCGCACACGCGTGCGTACACAAGTGCACATGTGGCACCCAATATTATTCCGCAGAACACTTTGGGGAATGTTCCTCTGGCCACACGGGCTGAGGAGGAAGCAGGCCGCCTGGCCTTCCTGCCTCCTCAGGGCTCCCTCAGCTCCGGGACATGCTCTGTTGCTCCCCCCTTGAAGGGCAACCTCTGAAACAGGACATCTTTCTGGGCATAGGACATTCTTACTCTGGCAGAAGAGAAGTGGTCCGTCTGAGCCTTAGGAACTGAGACTTTTAGAGACTAGGATGGAGCCAATGATGAAGGCTGAGGGAGGGCTGGTAATCGAGATGCCACCAACAGCCCCATTTGCAGAGCTAACCGAGCATTGGGCACGAGTCACTGAATTATTAAGAGACAGCTGTCTTCTTCAGACAGAAATTTTCAGTAGTCCTGAAAATAAGCCCTTCTGATGTTCCATCCTATATACCAGTGAGGCACTTTCAAAACACAAATTCTAAAAAGAAAAAGCCCTACGACACAGGAAAGGCACACCTAACCAGCCCCTTCTCATCTGAATGGGGCACCCAAATGTGTGTCTGGAAATGAAGTGCACAAGCAATGAAGGAAAGTGGGGTGGAGAGAGAGAGAGAGAAGAGAAAGGAGATAGAACGAAGGACAGTCCAAAGTTAGGACGGCAGGAATGTTCCACTCAGCCCTGTGCTGGCTCTCAAACAACTACTGAGGCAGGGAGCAGGGTCCTCTGCATCTGAGGCTGAGAGACACTCACAAAGGACATGAAAAAACTCTGCTGGGGCAAACATCTCACATGCCCATTTGCTCTTCCAAACAGTCAAATCCCTCCAATAATTCAGAAATATGGGATCATCCTGGGCTATTGAGTGTGTTCCAAACACCAATCTGGACCAGCCAACTGGAGCTGGACGTTTGGTTCAGTAGCCGTGAGGACGGAAGCTCAGAGGCAAAACCCACCTCAACAAATCCCGCAGAGGCAGGGAACAGAGCACTGAGAAAATGCTCTTATAGGCAAAATCTCAGGCTAGTGAAGAAGCTGCTGCGAAACCAGGAACTAAACAGAGGCAAACTCACTCAGGCAATTAAGATTTGAGGGCCATTAACTCAATGGCTGTTGGAGGAGAGCGTGCTCTGGAGTTAACTGCTGCTTGCTAGCTCTGTGACTTTAGAAGCATTACTAAACCTCTCTGAGCCTCATTCCCCTCATCAGTGACATGATGATTAAAGAGTTCCTGCCCAGTAATATTGTTGTAAGGTTTTAAAGATTCTCCTGGTTATTTCTGAGACAGTGAGCATGAATACAGACTTATTCTCAAGATTTGTCAAAAAAAATCACTATGTGATTCCTGCCTCATGTTCTTGTTCTGTGGATTAAACAAGATAACTCATTTAAAATGTTTAGTCTGTAGTAGCATTTAATAAATAATAGCTATTATTTCTGTAATTATCATCATCAATATTATTACAGCGATGGTGATATCGCCACATAATCTAGGGTTGAATGATCCAATTTAAAATCTTACAACCAAATGCAGATGGAGGACTCAGATGCAGCTTACCTATTTTCCAAAAGGGGAGTTAAAATCTATTTTGACCTCTCTCTCTCTCTCCTTCTGTCTCTGTCTCTTGTGCAAGGTAATGAATGTGAAAGTGTTTTGTATATTCTGATTATTCCATCTTCCGTCTGTAAAATAAAAAAAAAAATTTTAAAAGCCATCCCAACGTGTGGGCTCCAGTGTCCTTTGCCTCTTACATTTTATATTCAAAATATTACGGGTGTTTACTATCCCTGGTTCTCAGCTGTGAAAACTCTGCCAGTTGAAAACCTCTGGCTGGAACACAGGAGAAACTGCGCCATCTGCCGGCCGCTTGTGAGAACTGCTGGGGAGAAACTGCCCACAGCCACATAAAATACTCTGGGTGGTAAAGCTGCAATGAGTCCTCTGCCCAGTGGTTTGAGATCCAAGGGGCATGGAGGGCTCAGCTGTCACTGAGGGTCTCTGAACGGGCACAGCTTGAGTCCCAGTGCCACGCAGCTGGACATGTGGCATCTGGCACTGGCCCATCTCTCAAGACAGCACCTGCCTTTGCAACTCGTGAAGCAGATGACGATTCAGCAGGGAGCAGGCCTGATGTACTAATCACGCTGCTCCTTGGCACTTTGTCCCATTCCTGACCCAGTAATTCATCACAGCCTGTTGCCTCCAAGCCGTGGCGTGGGCTGCAGGTCACCTCTGCTCTTTCCTTTCCTCTCCCTAGGGCCTCAGCCATCTGTCAGGCACCATGGCCCGTCAGGAAGAGAGGTACACGGAGCATCATGGCCAGGGCACCACCCCAGTGAGACAGGTGGAGAGAGATGCTGACCATCCCAGAGGTTGCTACCAAAGGCCCTAGCTCTCCTCCACAGGCAGCAGCTCGGGCCAAGCCCTCATTTAAACCAACAATTGCACTTGCACACAGATAGCCTCCCACACGATGGAAGGCTCCCAGCACCTAGCACAGGCCTCCTTAAGAGACTGTTCCTGAGCCGAATATGCAAACATGTGAATGACAGAGAAGCTGACCAGTACTTAGCACCTACTATATGCCAGATGTTGTGTCATGAGCTTCACATTTGAATGTATTTAATCCTCACAGCAACTCTATGAGAAAGATACTACTACTGTATTTTACAGGTGTGGAAACTGAGGCACAGAAAAGCTAAGCAGCTTGTACAGCTGGTTAACGATGCGCTGGGATTCAAGTCCAGGCTGCCTGCCTCCAGAAGTCACACTTCTATTCTCTAAATTTGATTTAGATACTTAATTAACACTGAAGACCAAATAATGCAACCAGAGAGAGAGGCCATGGAATGATGGAGCCCAAAATCACTGGTCGAGGAGTCCCAGGTAACTGGCTTCCCCGTACTGACAACAGGGATCCAACATGAGAGAGAAAGGATCAATCGTCATGGCTGGAGTAAAGGAAGAGGGATTCAGGAAATAGGATGACAGCAGAATCCAGGGAGAACCTGAGATGAGTGACTGCAGTAAATTATAGAATACGAAAGAAAGAGAACAGGAAGAAAACAAAGATGAGGTACAAAAGACTTCCATAATTCTTCACGTTCAAAACCTTAAAAGTAAACAAGCTAAGCTCAGCCATGCACCCAAGTAGCTGAGAAGAGCTGAGCACAGGTGTTGCTGAGGAAACGCATGGAGGTTCGATCCCAGACCAGGTGCTTGGCTTTGGTGTTGAGCCGCTGTTCCACGTGGGCTGGTGCACCGTCCTCCGCGCCTTGTGCTCACAGACACCCATCTCCCTCACTAGGCAGGCACGGTACTCACTCCCTTATTCAGTCTACTGGAGGCTGGGCACTGAGGATACTGGGGTGACTGGCACTACATGCACCCCGCTCTCATGAGTTTACATTCTGTTGGAGGAGTAGACAGAGTGCAAGCAGGCAAATTAAACAAGATAGTTACACATCAGAAAACATGCGCTAAAGAAAATAAGCAGGACACTGTACTGGAGAACAATAAGGAGGACAAAGACCTATTGGCCGCAGAGAAGACGGCCAGGGGAGTTTAGCCACAGCCCTCATTTCAATGGGCCTCAGATGGCCAATGCTGATGACACCTCCAGGTGAGGATACCCACAGAGGCACAGAATGAAACTGACCGGAATAGATGACGATCCCCTCATGCAACTCTAATGGGGGGCCTCCACCACCAAACCACAGAATGCTACACATTCTTTTTACAAGATGAATTCTCCATCATCTTGTGAATAAATTAATTGGGGTTTTAGTGTATTTTATGTTGTTATGCATAAATAATATAATTTAAATATTCTGAAATCTGGACACTGGATTTGGCATTTCATTTGTGGGGGGTTGCTGTCTGAGAGCCAAAAACAGGCAGGCCCAGCATCTCATGCTGAACTAATAAGAGCCCCGGGATGGGGGCATGGCTTCAAAGGTGAGGCCTGCAGGAAGAGCATTTAAGGGCCAGGAGAGACAGAGGGAGGAAGAGCTCTGCCAGCTGTGTGTTAACACTACTGCACATTCCAGGACAAAGGCATTGCTTCAGGACTTATGTTAAAAAGAAAATTTAGGCCTTCCCTGGTGGCGCAGTGGTTGAGAGTCCGCCTGCCGATGCAGGGGACGCGGGTTCGTGCCCCCGTCCGGGAGGATCCCACATGCCGCGGAGCGGCTGGGCCCGTGAGCCATGGCCGCTGAGCCTGCGCATCCGGAGCCTGTGCTCCGCAACGGGAGAGGCCACAACAGTGAGAGGCCCGCGTACCGCAAAAAAAGAAAAAAAGAAAATTTAAATACAGTGAGGAAATAAAAGATACGATCCTGGTAAGTTCCGGTAAGAAGGCTCTGAGTTAAGTCCAAGACAAACTGATTCCAATTTAGCCAAAAGTGGGGAAAACAAAGACCTCCCGTACAGCTTAACGCTACCCTTCAGCTTGATTCCTTGAGGCTCAGGACAAAAATTTGGAAATGAATCACTGAATCATAAGAAGCTAGGTCAAACTGTGCATCTCAGATTCACCCTGCTTCTGAAAATAGGCATTAAAACTGTAGCGATCCAGAAAGAAAAATACAAGTTGAGGCAGAATTTCTCATGACAGCCTTCACGACCTGCCCTGTGGGGACAGATGGTGGCTGGTGGTCGACCAAGGGCTGAGCCCTTCGTCTACTGGTTGCTGTGGCCTCCAGCTATTTCCTCAAGAGTTTCCATGGATGGCACGAGACAAAAAACCTTCTCTCTTAGGCTGGGGTTGAGGATGCTCAACATTTGGTTTGTCCATTACGGCTGCCCCTTGACGACAAGGAACCTGGGGACTGACTCAGGAGAGATGGTCCTGTTTGGGCCAGAGGCAAAGCAGCAATTTGGGCATTTGGGGAGGACCTGTCTGTCACTGGGGGAAGGTGTCTGCGTGTTGAGAAAATAAAATTAGAGCAGGTCCTCCCTTTGTTTAACTACTTCCTCTTCCCCACCACAGAGGCGGAGTTGAGCTTTCAGCAATCCACTATGACAATTTCTTACCCCTTTACCAAGTGTCTCTCTGCTTAAAACCTTCCTTACACTCTGCATCTCTTCGCTTCTAGTTGAGTTCCCAAGGGAAATGCTTTATCACTCTCCTTCCCAGCATGACCCACTGTCTGAAACATTACCCGTCCTCACGAAGTATTTATTAAATGACTGAATTACCAGATTATCAAAATGTGTATCTACTGCCACAGAATTCCCTTTGACAGTTATTAGAAGATTTTTTTCTCTTAGGTCAACCAACAGTCATGGGGAGTCAACCATTCATTGAATAAGTTACTTATTCTACTACCACGTATCTACTGGGGACCTACTAGGTATCCGGCACCTCATAAGGTTTTCCAGATAGAGCAGTAAGTAACACAACATCCTGGCTCTCGGGAGCTGACAGTGGGTGAGACCAGGGGCCAACAAACTTTCTATAAAGAGCCAGGGAGTAAATATCTGAGGCTGTGCAGACCACATGCAGACTCTGTAACGTATTTCTCTTTGTCTTCTTTTCCCCAATCCTTAAAATTGTAAAAATCATTCTTACCTCAAGGATCTTTCAAAATAGGCCACAGGCCAAATTTAGCCCACAAGCCACAGTTTGCCAACCCATCTTAAGACAGACAAACAAACGCCCTGATAATCACATAAGTACAGATGTTATAAGCCTATAGGAGAGGGAGAAAAACAATCTACACTGGGGGATGATTTTGAGGGAGTTTGGGAAAGCCTCTTAGAAGAAGAAACAGCTACAGTGTAATTTGATGAAGGAGGTTTTGATGAAGGAAAAAAAAAAAAAACAGGCAGGATGGGGGAGCGGGGGCTGGGGTGGGACAGGAAGACCCCTCAGGAAAAGGGCCGCAGGTCAGGGCCGTGGGCAGCAGTGCTGGGAGGACTCCTGATCACACAGGGCCTCGCCCACATCCCGGAGCTTGGGTTTTATCTTAGTTCCAATGAAAGGCTTTCAGGGGCTCTAAGCAAAGGAGTACCAGGATCTGATTCAAACCTAGAAGAACTCTTTTGACTGCTGTGCACGGTCTGTTTTGGGGAAGCAAGAGGTACGAGGGGGAAGGCCAGTCAACGGTAGCCTCATGTGATGGCTTGCAGTGTGTCTCCCCTTCCTTCCCAGATATGCTGAAGTTCTCACCCCCAGTACTTTAGGATGTGACCTTATTTGGAAACAGGGTCACTGCAGATATAATTAGTTTAGATGGAGTCATACTGGAGGAGGGTGAGACCCCATCCGATACAACTAGTGTCCTTATAAGAAGATGGCCACGCGAAGACAGAGACACAGGGGGAACGCCACGGGACGACCAAGGCAGAGACTGAGTTATGCAGCTGCAAGCCAGGGAATGCCAAGGGTTGTCAGCAAACCTCCAGGAGCCAGGAAGAGGCCAGGAAGGGTTCCCCTGCAGGTTTCAGAGGGAGCCTGGCCCTGTCAACACTTTGATTTTTAGACTTCTAGCTTCTAGAACTGTGAGACAATACATTTCTGTTGGTTCAGACACCTAGTTTCTAGCCCTTTGTTACAGTAGCCTTAGGAAACTAACACGCCTTGTAAGGGTGACAATGGCAAGGACAATACATAACTGACCTGGGAAAAGATGCATTGATTTGGAAAACAATTTGAAGGTAGAATCAAAAGAACTTCGTGATGGGCTGGTTGGATATAGCAAAGTGAGGGAAAGGGGAGACGTCAGCATGGATGACACACACCAAAGTAGTAACACTGGTGACCTCTGGCAGGCCAGGGTGGAAGGGGTCTGATTAGAGGGAATGAAGGGAAGAAGGATATCCTCTTTGAAAATACACAACTACCTCGTTTCTCTTGTCAGTAGAGAAAGTATTATTTTTACGATAAAAACAAAAGAGTGGAAAAGTAAACAAGGAAAGAAAAAGTGAAAGACTCCCAGGTCTGGCTTGAAAATCCCTGTGGGTAGAGGTATCGTGATAACGTTTGAGGGAAGCTGAAGCAGCGGCAGGATGCGTTCACGTGGCTGTGGGCACAGGCTGGGACGGGCCAAGATTTCGGGCTGGGACCTAAGGTTGAGATGAAGGAAGGGTATGAGATGATGGGAAATCTACCTTGCCTCAGAGAGAAAGCAGAACAGGTCAAGTAAACAGAGGCAGAGATGCGCGGGGGAGGCAGGGACATGTGCCTTGAAAGCACAGCTCCCCAAGGCAGTCCCCCGGTCAGCACACACCCTCTCGGGTCTGCCCGGTGCAGGACAAGCGGCCGTTCAAATCAATGTGTTGGCTTTGGACCGCCCCCCCTCCCCTTAGAGGAATTACACCAGGGAAGGAGTAAAAAGGTTGAATGCTATTTTAATTGAATTTGTTTTCAATTTATTTTCAGCTGTCTAGGGAAAAAGCTTTTACACTCACATCACGTGATTCCGTTTTACTTCGTGTCCGTTATCCTCATAATGAGCTTTTAACGCATTAATGTGGCCCTGTTTGCTGAAGAGTGAATCACGTTGGTCAAATCAATAAACAGCAAAAGCGTAAAAATACACCAAACTAAGAGACTAAACCAGAATATAAATGGACAACTTGGGCTCCCACTTCCTTAAAAGTGGAGACTGCGTTCTGATATCTTGCCCCAAGGTACTGGGCTGAGTGTCACAGAAAGGTCTCTATTCTCCAAGTTTCAATTCCCCCGTGTTCGTGGAGCCAGCAGAGGTAAACTTTGGGGCCAACAGGAAGCTCTGCTGCCTGCCACCGGTGTTTAATCTCAGCCTCTCCAGCCGTGTGCTGGAAATCTGCATTCCTTTTCTGCACACTCAGTTCCGCTCTTCGATACTCCAAAACACACTAGTCTTACAGGCTGAGAATTCCTGCAGCATGCTTTTGTATAACTGGGTATTTCCCATACTGCTTTGACTCAGAGAACTTTTAGACTTTTAAAAAATATTTTAATTAAGATACCAGTTCACACTGCGAAACACAAGTATCTAACCTCAGAATCATTTTAGGAAAATTCACCATATTACTACCTGAACTGGATTTTCATATTTGCACAGAAGTTTTTACAGTCCATGAAACACCGATCACCCTCCTAAACAAAAGGGGTCACCGCTGCCTCTTTCTATGCCCTCCATGGAGCGTGAGGCTCTTTAGGGCAAATCTGGGGCATTCTTTACCCATAATGTAGGTATTCAGCAATGGGTGTGAAAGGAAAGAAGCTCTTTAGGACTCATTTCGTTGCAAACGACACAAACCTAGATCAAACTAACCTAAGAAAACTGGTATTTACTGAAAGTACACTGGAGGAAGCTCACAGCTCTGGACATGCTCGAGGAAGCATGTCTCAGGGAGGCAAGAATCAGAGAAACTGGAGAGATTTCAGGGACTCAAAAATGTCATCTGGAAGCTGATGCCCTCCTTTCCTGGCCGTTTCTTACTTATTTTCCTTTCTGCATGTTGGCTTTGTTTCCCCAAATGGCCAATCCTCATGGCTTTACAACTACAGAAGAAGGATCATCATCCCCTTAAAAAAGTCCCAGTGAAGAATTCTGACTGGCTTGACTTATGGCCTGGGTTTTTGTGACTAGTTCATCTGCATCACCGTGTGCCCACTTCTGAGTCTGGGTCCTGTGATTAGCAGCCTGCATTAGAACCACAGAGTTGGTTCTAGTGATTGCAATGGCTCCCTAAAGAGAAAGGGGAGCTGCGTTCTGAAGAAGGGCAAGGTGTGTAGGGCTGACATAGCATGCAGGGCCACTGCAGGTGGAAAGGAAGGATCGCTGGTTCTGGGGAAAAAGCCATATCGAATCCACGTCCTCCCTCACGTTCTTTGAAATCAGCCAAACTGCAGCTATGTTGCTGTGGACAAAGCTTAGCTCAGGTGTGGTCCTTGCAGCTTGTATGTAACCTGGGACTGCTTCTCCCAGGAGGACAGCTCACAGGGCTAATTGCTTTAGCAGGTCCATTACCTTGTTGGTGATTCTGTGCCTAATCTGTTCATTATGCTGCTTATGTCTTTTTGTGAGTGGAGAGCAATTGTGTTATTACAAAAGAAATAAGCTCTCTTGTTTCTTGAGAAATTCTCTTATGCCTGGACAGAGCGGTTTTTAAATTTATCAACCTGTCCTTGGTGATATCTCATTCTAAATGACGTATTAATCATGCTTTGAATATACAAATCAATTAAAGGTGTTTTAAAGGTTGGATTAATTTAATTAAGTCTCTGGTAGGACTTCATATTTATTTAGACTTTATGTATTGACTTTTAATGAATCGCAAATATGTGTCGTGGAAGATTATATTTCCATGATTGTGCTCCTTATGAAGTCTTCCTTTATCTACCTGTATATCCCCCTGGAGAGTTTCATCTTACCATCCATCCATCTGTCCATCCATCTGTCTGTCAGTCACCCTGTCTACGTACATATCTACCTACTTACCTACCTGCTGATGAAGTCTTTTTATCTTGTAGCTATGCCCAAGTGGATTCCTATAATCAATACACATGAGGGCCCATGACCATTCAGAGTTAGGAGATGGCAACCCACACCTCAGGGTTCTCCTTGAGGAACTCGATGCTCCCAAGCTGCCTTACGTTCTGGACTGACCAGAAGTGGGGACACTCTAGCCATAGAAACTGACCCATAATTCTTCTGCGCATCAACACGCGCTCGGAATCATCCCCTAAGAGTCACTGAGATGAAAACCGTCAACCAGTCGAATTTCTCTGCCCAGCAAATAGACCACAACCACCAGGACACACTCATGGACCACAAGGTCTGCCAGACACTTGGCCCCCACCTCCCTTCTCCTCACTGACTCCCTTGATTCTTGTTTCTTAGTATCTCTTCCAACGCTGTTTCCTGAATCGGGTTGTGTTTGCATCACAGAACAGGGAGGGAAAGGTTGGACTCCCTGGTGAACAGTCTCTCAAGGAAGTATTTTTAAAAATAAAACACGGTTCTCATGCACACACCCCCCACTGAATCCACCAGGACCCACAGAACCAAACAATTTCTTATTCATCCCCTGTTCCTGCCTCACCTCACACTCCTAGCCAAACTCTCCAAGCACCCATGGGTGCTTTTAAATATTTATCTTGATAAAAATTTTGTGATTTTTTTGTACCCTTAAAACAGACAGAACTATGACCCATATTTTACAATATATGTAGCTCATTCCATGTATTTTTGGAAGTTCTAGTTCCTTCCAACAGCTTTATCTTTCCCGCATGAAACAGAAACACTTGGTATCCAAAAAAAAAAAAAAAAAAAAAAATACTATTTTCAAGATAAAGACTTTTATTCCAATGTATGGGCATTATTTTCCTTTGCCTTCAGGATGAAAAACCAACGTTCAGTAGCAAATACTCAAGGGGCATCTACTAGATTCCAGATACTGCTTTACAAAGTGTTGAGGACCCAGCAGTGGATACCGTCTACTGGGGAACAGTCACGTGTCAGACAATCAAAGTACAGCGTCATGCACAGCAGTGATGAGGGAAGCACAGGGTGCTGTGAACGAGAGGACTCACACCCAAGTCACACTCCAGTGATCAGGGAAGGCTTCCCAGAGGAGGTGACTCCACACTGAGGTTCAAAGAGTAAGTAGGAGTTACCAGGTCAATGGGGCTGGGCAGAAGGGAGATGCACGAGGACATCTGGTGGCTGAGTGGTGCAGGTGGGAGGTAAATTAAAACAACCCAAAAATAAATAAATTAAATAAAATAGAGAGAGAGAGAGAATTTGGACAAGAGTGAAGAGGAGGGTCCGAGGAGGAACACAGGGAGAGATAAGCGGGGCCGTTGCTGGAAGGACTTTGTCGGCCACATTAAATCTGATCTTTGCTCCCTTGGGCTGCTTATGGGGAATGGCCTGAGGGGGAAGGTCGAGCTGAGGTGGCAATGAGAGGCAGAAGCAGTGGGGATGGGGAAATGTGAGGCGCGTGGTGACTGGCTGGAGGGAGGAGGAGGAAGCAGTGATGACCGCACATGCACCTGGGGGAAGACTGTGTACTGGGAAGTGAGCGTACATACAGGCATGAGCGTATGCAGTCCGCCCACCATGCTGAGTCAGACAGGATGGGCCAGGTCCTGCCACAGTGACAACCTGAATTAACCCCCATAACAAAGGTGGCTCACACTGCCTGTCCATCACCAGCTGGCTATGACTCTGCCCGGCATCATGTCCACTCTGGGATCCAGGCTGACAGGTCAACCTCTGTCTGGAACATCGCCCCTCTCACCGCAGAGAAAAATACATAATGAACCTTGAGCAGCCTCTTAACGTTTTACTTTTACTCACATGGCATTGGCCTAAACAGTCACGTGAATTACTGGAGTTAAATGGGGCAGAGATGTATAAATCTCTCACTAGGAGGGCCATTGGAAAACATGATGGGATAGCTATACAGTCTATGACAGCTAGGAGAAGTGGCTACGAGCCCAGTCACAATACCAACTGTAAAAACAAAGCCAAACCTAGCTTGTCGCATTCCAAGCTGGCGAAGCTTGTAGAGGTTCCAGCATTTGGGGATGTTTACTTAAAAGGGGCAAAAGGTATAAAGGGCCTCACGTGCCTTCATGGGGCTCCATCTGTGGGAACGCGTGCAAATCCCTCTAGACTGAGCCTCCCCGTCTGCCGAATGAATGCGTTAGACAGAGAGGGCTCTTTAAGAGTTCCTTCCGGTCTAAGATACAATGACTCTGAGCTCTTCTCCACCCCGGTGGTCTAAGCATCTGATTTCCAGGTCTTCTACCTTTGCAGCTTCAGAGACAAGGATCTCTCTCACTGCCACATGGTCACCCTGCAGGAGTCAAGATGCAAAAGGGGGCCTCAGGCCTCTGTGATCTGTGAGCTGTGTACTCTGCTCTTATCTCATCACTGCCCTGGGAAGTTCTGTCTTCCCTACCTGGTCCTGCCTGCTGCATCCCATTAGAAACTAACCCATTATGCTTGACCTACTTCTTAACCCTTGCCTGTGGGAAGGACCTACGGTACCTTTGGCTGTGGCCCATCACTTCACGCAATCACGAGGTGGACATGTGGACCCACCCCGTGCCCCCAAGTTGTCGTGTTTCAATCAGTCCACCTTCATCTTGGCTGATTTAAGGACCATTACTGCCAAAGTCCTCCCGTCTCCTTTAATTTCTGTCCTTTGATGTTCAACTAGCGAACAATGATGCATTCCAATTTCCAGGTGCCCGAGGCCACAAATCCTTTCAAGATATAATCAGCTGAAAATAAGGATTTTTGCATCCGAGGCTGATCCAACATGACTACACACCTATTACCAAGCCTGTGTAATTAAAAATGAGTATTTCACACACACACACACACACACCTCATCATACTGTTGCAGAAAACTCTGAGATGAAAAATTCAAGGAGGCATTGAATAGAAAGGTAATAGCAGAAGAAATGAGTGTGGCAGAGAGGAAGAGGAGAAGAAACTGCCAAGTCCCCTCCTAAGGACGATCCTAAGTTAGCCTTCTTGCTTAAAGCCCACTCTGCTGAATGCAATTCTCCTTAATCTGCTTAATTAAGGAAATAGCATTGTACTGGTTTCTCTGAGCCTTTGTTTATGACCCAAATAAATGTAGAAGAACTTCCAACAGCAGCTAACTCACCAAGCCTACACCAAAACTTCCCTCTGATGGAAGGTACCATGTAATGTTCCACTCCCAAACATTGATGCAAGGCTGCAGAACTCATCCTTGGGCCCTTGTGATGGGCAGACTCTAAGACGGAGGTCATCTTAGAGTCTTAGGACTGCGGTATTCATGCACTTTTGTAAACCCTCCCACTGAGGCCTGAGCAGGACTTGCTGCTCATCAATAGAATATGGAAAAGGTGATGGGATATCACTTCCAGGATTATGTTACTTAAGACTGTCCCTCCCATATTGCCAGTAGACTCTCCTTGCTTGCATGGATGAAGTAAGCTGTCTTATGGAGGGAGCGACACGTCAAGGAAGTGAGGGCACCCTCTAGCTGACAGCCAGCAAGGAACTGAGGCTTCTGGGTCAAACAGTGAGTGTGAATTCTTCCAACAAGCTGAGTGAGCTTGAAAGCGGATTCTTCCCCAGTTGAGCTTTCAGATGAGACTCCAGCCCTGGCTACACCTTGATCACAGTCTGTGAGAGATCCTGAAGCCCCAACTAAGCTATGCCAGATTTCTGGCCTATAGAAACTGTGAGGTAATAAATGTATATTGTTTTAAGTTTGTAGTAATTTGTTATGCAGCAATAGAAAACGAATACAGATCCCATATACAGATACAGACCCCAAGGGCTTTGGAAAACCTAAAGGGACGCTGGTAGAGGCTTTTCTTGTACCAAAAAAATTTACACTTTTCTTTTGCATTTACCTAGCAGCTGCTTTCCTAAAAAATACAGAGCATATTAAAACCTTGAGGAGAATATTTCATGCTTTATATGTAGACTGGAGTCAAGTTCAAAGCATGGATAGGTATAAATGGTGTTTGCACTTACATGAAATTCTGAATGACGTCTGGAAGTCTTATAGGAACTGGGACTTTTCAGTGCATGGGGCTGTCCAGGGTATTCAGGACATTTAGCACTCCAGACTCCCACCTACTAAATGCAAGTCACTGCACCTACGATCACTGCAATAATCACAGGTTTCCAACATGGCCTCTTGGGATCAGTACCAACCTCACTGAGGAATCCTTAAAGTCACTGTCATGGAGAGAGAGCAAAAAGTAAAGTAACGTGTAAAGGAAAGCAATGCACCATCATGGGAGGGAGCAGAGTCCCTCTTCCCAGAAGGGTCCGAGTAGCGGCAAATGAAATGACGCATGCAGGATGCAGCCCAGCTGTGGAGATGAGAATGAGGAGCGCAGACACACAGTCCCCTTTCCAAAGTTCTGGTCCCTAGGACCACAGACCCTGGAGTCAGACAGATCTGTGCACCACCTGCTCTCGTCTGTCACTCATGGCAGGGAAATGTGTGAGGGTTACCTAGCGTGTCTGAGCTTTAGCTTCTTCATCTGTAGGAAGAAGTTTCAACACTTACATCATAGGGTGGTTGGAGATACTTATGCTACAGAACTGAGCACACTGCCTCACAAGAAGTACACACTTCAGCACACCATTATCTCTATTCCTGTGGGTCAAGTTCCTGTCTGAGGAGCCCAGGAATCCCATGCTTGTTTCAAACAGGCCCATGTGGCTCCTGGTCTCAGGGTTTGCCTGAACGGAGAAGGCAAACCAAATTTGATCTGAAATCTGACTTGTCTGTGTCATTCCAAGCTTCAAATGCCCCCCATGTCCAGTGTTTGGTCCTTCTTTGATGTTAACATATCTGACATCTCCTTTCTCCAGGGAGGTCGGATACAGTAGCAGTTAGAGCACAAGCAATAAACTCTAACTCTTAGGTTGAAATCCCAGCTCAGCCACCTAATATCTTGTACCTGAGTAAATAAGTTCTCTGATCTTCAGTTTCCTCCTCTGAAAAATGGGGATGATAATAGCATTTATCTCATAGGATTGTTTTGAGAATAAAAAAGATACTCCATGAAAATGCTTACTACAATATCTCAATGGCTGGTTCCTAAGTAGGAATGCAACCAACGATGGCTGATGCTACTATTATTACCATAACTTCTATACCACCGCTACTATTAACTCTTCTTACTGCCATCAGAAGCCTGTAGTGGAGACACTATAGAGCACAGTGATTAGAAGTGTCAGCTATGGAGTCAATTCCTGGTTTTGCCACTTATTAGCTGTGTGTTCTTTTGGCAGTTGTAACTACCTGATGTGAATTTCCACCACCCTCCAATTTTGCTCCCTCAATCTGTCATTTTCTGAACGTTACAGTAGTTGGGAAATGTTGCTTTGAAAGGTACCAACTAACTAACCGTTCTCACTCTTTGTTAAAATGATTAAGTCTATTGCCAAGATAATTGTGAGCAAATGAAAAATATCTCTGTAAATATTTGGATAGAAATCATAAAAATGTAAAGAGGCTCTGGCATACAGTGGCATCTATAATGTAAAAAAAAAAAGATCTCTGTGTTGCTGCAAATGGCATTATTTCATTGTATTTTATGGATGAGTAGCATTCCACTGTATATATGTACCACATCTTCTTTATCCATTCCTCTGGTGATGGACATTAGGTTGCTTCTGTGTCTTGGCTATTATAAATACTGCTCCATAAACATTGGAGTGTATGCATCTTTTCAAATTAGAGATTATCATACTAAGTGAAGTAAGTCAGAAAGAGAAAGAGAAATACCATACAATATCACGTATGTGTGGAATCTATCATAAGATATGACAAAACGAACTTATTCACGGAATGGAAAGAGACTCACAGACATAGAAAACAAACTTATGGTTACCAGAGGGGAAAAGGGGTAGGGGAGAGATAAATTAGGAGTTTTGGATTAGCAGATACAAACTACTCCAAAACTGATAAACAACAAGGCCCTACTATATAGCACAGGAAACTAGATTCAACATCCTGTAACAAACCATAATGGAAAAGAATGTGAAAAGGAATACATACATATATGTATAACTGAATCACTTTGCTGTACACCAGAAACTAATACAACATTGTAAATCAACTATACTTCAATTAAGAAAAAAAGAGAGAGAGAAATCTCTTCTCTTTGAACATAGACTGGATCTCAGAGTACCCAGGAGCCTGCCATGAGATGGAAGGCTTTATTTTTGCCCTTGCCTGGACTCATGGACCTTGGATAAGACCAGTAAGATACTGTGTTTTAATCTGGATTATTTTCTCAGCCTTATTTTACTGGTAGAGCAGGATTCAAGAAATTCCATGAAATAAATAGTCATTTTTCTGTTGGAAGTGAGTGCATTAATGATTAAGTTCAGGTAGAAATTTCTATTTTTTGGTAACATTTGCTGAAAATTAACATGGGTTTCCACTTGCAACATACAGCATTTCCACAGGAGCTGGCTTCCTAGGGAGAATAGCTAATATTTTTCAGCAGCTACTGAAAGCAAAAACCAGGAAAAAAATTCTTGTTTCCCTGTGCACAAAAGCATAGCATCAATTGGATGAAATAATAGCTATTCAACTGGTCATTCCCTTATGACTGCAAGCCATTTGGAGTTGTCACACTTACGAAAGCTGATATCAACTATGTGTAGAAATATCTGGAATGAGATGCTTTGCCACTGACATCTTTAATTCATAATTACTGCAAAGCTGGCCTGTCGAGACCTAGCCAATTGCTAGTCGATACTCACATGATCAGTGAGAGCAGGGTGAACGGCTGGGGTAGAAACACAAAGCAGACATATACCCCTGGGCCCAGACGTCCGAGTTGGCCAGAGAGGGCCTCGGGAACCACTGAGCTCAGAGGCATGCCAGGCATGGTCTGATGCTTCCCTGCAGTCTGTGTTCCATGGAGTTGGAAATTATGTCTTTTTACAATGACACAATGCATGTGAGCACCCTCTGTCAACCGCAAACTTCTATACGGGAGTGAATCATTCTTCTCCAAAGAAACGTGGCATCAGGCCGGCTGCAGTTACTTTTGCATTTGGTGGCACTGTCTACTTTGTCAGAGGAGAACACACCCATTCAATAGATAATTCAAATTAGAAAGCATAAGCAAGGACTGCTAAGAAGATATCCCAGCTTTGGCACTGGCGCCGAAACCCTGCTACGTAAAACGGAGAGGAGTTGATGATTGCGAACTCTCGTGAAATGGCTCGCGAATGTTACGGAATCGTTTGGCTTTTGATGGACGGCTGGTGTTGGATTTGCTTGCATTGCAGCCCAGATTGGCAATCTCCACTTTGTCAGCATGAGGCCATTCTGAGCCTTAATTTCCCCATAAACCTTATAAACTGGCCTCTATGCTAAGTGCTATGCCACATGCTGCTCTGGGAAACTTTCTTTTAAAATCACCACTTTTAAAGACCCATGGACTGTAAGTAACTATATAAGGACACCAGAATTTTTGGTTTTATGGATATCCCTCACTCTTAGTGTTTCACAGAAAATCCTTTTACATTCCATTATTCTTGGCCATGATGAGTATCACTACCTGAGTCTAATTTAGGTAATTTCCCTGCCACTCTAGTGTGCTAGAGCAAAAATGAGTATTAATTTACTGCTAATTTAGTGCGCTAACCCTTAATTAGCAACAAGCCTGGTTTGAAACAGCTGATACTGAAAGCTCATTAAACTTTTATCCAAAACTAAGCCACAAATGCAAGTGTGTATGCAGACATGCACACAGATGCATGCCCACATACCTTCAACTCGCCATCCGATACGTTTTGGAAATACACTACACGGATATTCGCTTTAAATACATTAGTACTAAACTTAAGTGTCACCATAATAGTGCATCTCATTTAAGAAGCCAACAGACTTGGAGATCAACAGCTGGCTTAGGAAAAAAGCCCTAAGCCCAGCACACGTCCATAGTCCCAGTAACTCGGAAGGGAGGCTGAGGCAGGAGGATAGCTGGAGCCCAGGAGTTCCGGGCTGTAGTGCATTATGCCGATTGGGCGTCCACACTAATTTCGGCCTCAATGTGGTGAACTCCTGGCAGCAGGGAACCTCCAGGTTCTCTAAGGAGGGGTGAATCAGCCCAGGTCAGAAATGGAGCAGGTCAAAACTCCCATGCTGATTGCTAGGGAAAAAAAGCCCACAGAGATTCCCAGGTTCAGGGAGCCTTGGAGCTCAAGTGAAACTGTATTTCTCTAGCAATACAGTCAATGGAGTGTTCTACAAAACATTTTCTCATTTAATCCTCATGACGGCCTCTAAAGATGGTGTCTATTAATGCCTTTCACTGCTAAGGAATCTAGAGTTCAAAGAAGTTCATCCATCCATCCATCCACCCAACAAATATCTGAGAGCCTTTTATAACAAAGCTCTCTCCTCGGGGATGGGATGCAGTAGTGACAAAACTGACAAAGCCCTCATAGGAGTTTATGTTTTAGAGAGATTAAATAACTTGCCCAAAGGCATACACTCAAATAGGGACACGGCCAGAATTCTAAGTCATGACTACTTCATTTCTGAACCTTGTTCTTAACCAATACAGCATGATGTCCTCTATGACAGGAGAATATTTAGGAGGAGCTAAAAATTCTTGCTTAGCATTTAATGTTTGCTTACTCCTAAAGAGATATCGGACTTTGCCATGCACAGTCCAGCTCCTCCATTAAACCAGGCCATAAGATATGTCTCCTATTCTCTCTCTCTCCTTCTCCCCCCTTCCCTCCCTCCCTCTCACTACTAAGACCTTGGACATTTGGAGGGACAGGCAGCAAATAAGTCTTAATGTCAAACTATGACAGACACTTCTGGTTGCCTATTCAATGTCCATTCTCCCTTCTTTTCTTCCTATCAGAACCACAATTCTGCTTGGGGCAGCAAATTTCCTAACTAAAGGAGACAATTTCCCAGGCTCCCTTGTACCAGGGATGCTCATGTGAATAAATTCCAACCAATGAGGTATAAGAGGAAGTCTACTGGGTAGACCTTCAAGAAGGTCTTTGCTTTCCTGATGGAAAAAGGACAGATTCAGCTGCCCTACATCTTCTGCCATTTGCCCTGTCTCTCTTTCTACTGGAGCCTGGGCATGATTTCTGAAGGGGCAGGAGAATGTTGCACCTGTGAAGATGAGGGTCATTTGTAAAGGGTGGCAGAACAGAAAATGGAAGGGGCTTGGGTGCTTCCGGATTTACTCCATCAGCCATATGAATGCTGGGGTACCTCTCCTTGTACGTGAGAAAAATACACCACCATTTAGTTAAGCCACTGAAGTTGAATGTGGGTACATGCCACTGCTTACAGTACCACTGCCATAAAAACACAAAATATAGCACTGATAAATTCAGTGTTGAAGAATCACCACCTCTACACCACTGTCACTATTTCCTGAGTACTTGGCACTGTGCAAGGCATTATGCTAAATTTTCTTACATTGTATAATTTATTCCTCATAGGAAACTTATGAGGGAGGTATTGTTACCACATTTTACAGATGAGAAAATTGAAGCTCAGGGTGATTAAGCAACTTGTCCAAGGTCACTCAGTGAAGCTCCGGGTTTCAAACCTGTCTCCAGGCACAGGATTTGCCCACGTGTCCATCTTTTTGAAACCACATGAAGCAACCTTTGCTGGTATTTTGGAAATATTATTACATTGATGTTTAGTACAATAATGGTCCTAAGAGCAAAGATTAAGATGAATCTAGGTCTCTAATATCTTCAGACTTGCTATTTCAATAAAATATCCTACCTGACATTATTCAAGCCTAACAACTTCTAATTTCTTTTCTTTTTGCTTGTAACCAGAAACAGTATGATAAAGTGTGAAAAACATACCCACAAGCTCTGAGCATATCCAGGAAAAAATAAAGCCTATTTGCCCATCATGCTCGTATCTAACAGTGATATGTGGAGTTATTAATAGCCTGGGCATGAAGCTCTCTCTCTCCTGGGCTTATTTTGACCACATCAGGATGGATTCTGGAGTTGGGAAACATCATAAGGGATGAGGTTTTAAGAAGCATAAACAAGTTCAGGGAAGGGCATCAAGCATGGCTGTCACATGAGAAAGACTCAGAGTGGATACCATCCGGCGTATTCCTCATGCCCTTGTCCATCTTTTCTCCCTAGATGCCCTTCTTCACAGTAGCAAACATGACCCCCAATCCCCACATGCTCAGAGTCCAGCTTTTGATTTCACCTGCGTAGGCTAATCCTCTATTACCATTTGGGAAAACATTTTTCTTTGAAGCCATTTGACATTTAATCATAGAAGATTTGATTATTTTTTCACCTTGTTCAAGATTAAATCTGTATTTTACACACACAAACCTCTTTAGCTATGCCCCACTCCATCTTCACTCTATGTACGTCCTGCCTGATCCAGTTTTCAGGTCTTTTGTAAACATCTGGATTACCTGCCTGAAAATACAAAAACTCTCCCAAAGCCCCCCTCTTTTTTGTTTTGCTCACTAGGAGATGTGCTCACAAGGCCAGATTTCAATGTTTAGCTGCTCAAGCACTGAAAGGATTATGATACTCACTCCCCCATTCGTCCCTTCCTCACATGTCATCCCAAGTTAAATCAATACCAGAGGATAAAGTAACATAAATTAAACTCCAATTTTTCTGATTACTTTCACTCTTTTACTTGAAGTATCACACATTTAAATATACTTGGATGTATATATATAGGTATACACACGTGTATGTGTGTATGTATATATACACACAAGTATGTACTATGTGTGTATCTGTCTATCTATGTATATATGTTCTGCTGGCAGGCTAAGTCTATGCTCAAACTGACAATCTGCTAGTTGGAAAACCCAGTAGTGGGTACTCAGAAGCTTATGCTGGAACGTTTAACTGTATGTCATAAATGAGGGAAAAGCTTGATTTTTCAAGTTCCTGGTTCCCAAAATTAGGAAAACATAAAAACTAAAGGAAAATAGACCTTCCCAGAGAAAAGTACACTGTTTAAAAATATACAAAGAATAGGAATTGGCTGCCTGAAATATTGTTACATCCAGCCAAGAAACACTATTAACTATTGGTCTGTAAGAGATAGCAATATTTCACTTTCCATTCACATGTTGGTTTAATGCTTCTTTGAAAAGTCTGTCTATATTTTCCATCCATATTGTTAGATGATAGGCATATATGATTATCTTGCCCAACCCATACTCAATTAGGTACTTAAATATGTGAGTTTTAACTGACTGATGATGTGCATGAAGAAAGAAAGTTCATACTTTCAATTTTCTGATTCCAAATATTAAGACCAAACTTGAATTTGAACAATTTAAATCATGTCACCCATAATCAAGAGGAATAATACGTTCTCACTGGTTTTCTGTTGTTGTTCTTGTTCTTGTAAATTAGAAAGTTACAGCAAAATACGGCAGAGAAAGGAATTCACCCATTCACCCATATTTCTATGACTCAAAATTTATCATTAATTTCATACACCTGCTTATTCTAGGCACACATTGTTAAAACAGTTATGAAAGTTAGATGCGAACACACTCCCCTTTAAAAGAAACCTTAGAACATTACAGGAAAAGCTAATCGCTCTTTTCCCACCATCCTCAGTCCTATTACCCCATCTCCTTTCAATTTTTTTCTCCCCCCTCCAAAAGGACCAGCTATAATCACTTTTGTATGTAGTCTTACAGTTCTTTAAAAAAAATGTTTTCACATCTACCTATGTTCATAGGAAATACACAGTATTGATTTTTGTGTTTTTCAAGTTTAGATTTTACCCCACCAGAGCATTAGTCTTCAAAGAAGTCTTCAGAAAAGATCATCTCAATAGATGCAGGAAAAGCACCTGATACAAAACAATATCTCTTATTTCATTAAATTAAAAAAAAAAACTTTCAGCAAACTAGGAAGAAAAGTGATTTTTTTTAAGCTGAAAAGAGAAATCAACAAAAATCCTCCAGTGAAAAGTCTATTTAATGGTGAAACATTAGAATACCTTTCAAAGTTAGGAACAAGCAGCTGTCAACACGTCTGTTCAATGTATTCAGGCCAGTGCAGTAAGACACACAAGGTCAGTGAAAGGCATAAAGGTTGGGGAGGAAGAAATAAATTTACCATATTCATACTAGTATGATTTTGTGTTCATGAAAATCCAAGAGAATCGATGAGGAGGTTGAGCAAATTTTCTGGATGTTAATTGGATACATAGAATTATTTACGTTCTTTTGCACTAGCAGCAATGCATTAAAAGGTTATTTTTTGAAATGTCATTTTTAATGATAATCCGAACTATAACATATCAAGAAAAAAATCAATCAAAAGTGTGTGATAACTTTGTGGAGGAAATTAGAAAATATATATAAAATGTTTTTTATATTAAAAACAAAAAAATATATAAAAGATGACCTAAATAACAGGAAACATATATAAAATTAATTAATGGGAAGATACAATTATAAAAGTGATCACTTTGCTCCTAGTAATCTATAAATTCAGCATAACATGAATGAAAATTTTAACAGGTTTTAATGGTACTTGAAAAAAGGCTCTTAAAATTCGTCTAAAGCATCAAAAAGTCTGACATACCCTAGCCAAATCTGAAATAAAAGTAGGTGAATGCACTAGTCTTACTAAAAACCAGGTCTTATCTTAAAGCTGTACTAAGATAGTAAGTTGTTCATGGATATAAACTAGACCAATGACACAGAGTAGATATCCTGGAAATAGATTCATACCAGAAGGAACCAACACACACACATATATATGGAAATACATACATATGTATATACCTATATATGGCAATAAAAAATTAAGAGAGTATTTAAAAATGGGCTGAGACGATTGGTTATCTTTATGGAAGAAAATTTTAAGACACAGATCACACTATAAACAAAATAAGCCCCCAGAGCATTAAAGACAAATATGAAAACTGAAATTAACTTTTAAAAGAGAATATAGAGGAATATGGGTCAGGATAGGGAAGGACTCGAACAAAACACAGTGTTAACCTTAAAGGTAAGGACCGACAAGTTTGTATATTAGATTTTTAAACTTCTGTACCATAAGCAAAGTGGAAAATTAGCCACAGACTATGACTAACATTTGCAATACATATAACTGAATAATTTTCAGACTATATAAAGAATCCCTAAATATAAATTAGAAATGAAGAGCCAGTAGAAAATATATGAATTTAAAAAATCACAGAAAACAAAATGACCAATAAACATTTAAAAAATGCTCACTTGAAATAAGAGACACGCAAGCTAAATACATAATGCAATAACATTTGCTCTAGTCAACTATCTGCTTTCAGATCTATTTTCCTCTCTTCCTCTACTCTTTTTATAGGACAAGTAACTCGTGGCTTCCAGGTAAGTTTAGCCAGTGAGAGGCACTAGGGGGAGATTAGAGGACAGGAGGAGAGAGAGTCTGGCATTTCTCTCTTCTTCCCTCTGCTTCCTGTAGGAGCTCTGGCAGCCTCTGTGAGCCTCTGGAGACTCCCAGGTCCTGTCTCCCACCCCAGTTTTAGTTTCCAATAGGGGACCCAGCCTCTAGTCTCTGGTAACACCACCTTCACCATGTCTCTCTCCAGCCCTAGGGTTGACAGTGGCTTCCTACTGTTGTGGGTGCTTTGTCACCATACTATTTAGCTTCTCAGCTGTTCCATCAGCTGTCTAGTCAAGTCCTTGTATTAAATTTCCTCTACTGAAAAACCTAGGGTGTTCCTGGTGGGACTTTGACC